>NC_071441.1:6265000-7515000 GCF_017976375.1 Cuculus canorus | reverse complement strand
AACTACTTAAGGTAGCTGAGTACCATTGAACTATTTACAGACATGCAAACCTTGCCATGAAAGACACCTTAAGCTTTGTGGTTACTGAGGCTGCAGAAGAGAAAACACTGAGCTTACTCCGAGTTAATATTTTAAAGTTCTTTTTGAAACCAACATTACCAGAAAAAAAATATTTTACTAGTTACTCATCAAGTCCAATGTTGTGACAACAGTAGATTTCACATCAAATTTTATGGCTGAAGAGATACAATGGACACAATGCCTTTGCTAGGTCTACATTATATACAGCCAAATATGCCATCCCCTGAGAACCAAACATTTAAAACTCTATCAGACACAAAATCATATGAGTTTAAGTTTACTTAATTGTAGTATTATTAATTACAACTTCCAAGCCCTAGTAATTTGTTTTAACCTCAACACTTGTGTATATCCCACATAAGTGTAGGGAGTAAAAGAGATGCTATTGGTACAGGAAGGAATGAAATGAGTTAAAATTCTGCAGAAATTGTGAGTCTGAGGAGACTGGTGTATTGGAGATGAAAGTAAAAGTTTAACAGAAATAAAGATCCTGGATCACATCAAGTAAATATTCATGCGTGTTGAGACTATTTAAATTTTTACTTTGATAATGTAAGTATTTATTTATAAAAGGATAACTAATACAAAAAGGTATTAATTGGAATGCATTTAAATGAAATACGGAATTTTAAAAGAAAAACTCATTACAACAATTTTTCCTTAACCTTTTAATGGGATATATAACATGCTATTCAAACCGCTTACCATTTGCCTTGTTCATTTATGAACTGTTGAACTGCATATCCAAACTGCTCTCTTGATGGACCAGAAAATATTTTTGCTTCTAGGAGCCCAACATTGTAGGCTTCACAGCAGTTATGAAGAACGCCTGTTAACAGAAAAATTATGATTATTGCAGAAGAAATTAAAGAAGAATTTTGATTCTGCTGAAAAAAAAGGCTCTTCATCTGGGCCAGCTCCCCTGACAGAAGAAAATAAAACATAGGCTTAGACATGTGCAAGAAAAAAACCCGACTTTTCCCTACAGTGCCCATCTGCCCATGCGTGATGCCTGTCTAGTGCTCTTTACAGGTGTTATGAAATGGTGGGCAGAGATCAACGACTCATTCCATTTGCCTTAACAAAATTTGCAGCATTACTAATGGGAATGTTTTAGCTGAAGTGAGGCAAGAAATATGATTCAAAAGTCTCTTATCCTTTACCTTAAGGCATGTTAAGCTTACGGCACAGCAAACATATCAATAGTCTGCTGAGGTACTTCAAAACAAAAAAGCACTAACAGTTACTGCTAATACAGTCTGTATTCTAGGGTCTATCTGCAACATAATGTTTGAGGCACGGAACAAAGATCAGATTCTCACCTACTGCATCAGAAAACCTACATTTTTGAGTAATTTCATTTTTATGCCAGAATCCTTTGTTTTCAGTATAAACAGTCTGAACAGTTGTCCAAACAGGAAAACTAAGAAATATAAACATGCAAGATAGAACTGGATTAATAACTCTTGACACCTAATGCTGAAACACCACTTTGCTGTGTTCATTGTATTAATTGCTTTTTCTTGAGCACTTGTGCACTTAGCAACAAGGGTACGCCACTCCATGCCTTTTTGAGGGGAACTGGCGGTGTGAGCCAGGGAGCCCACTCCTCATTCATAAAGAATGTGATTTCTTTCTGATCAAGAGCTGCAGGTAGACATCTAGGAGGATGTCCAATCCAAAAGCTGCAGGAAAAGGGCCAGAGTCCACTAACAGCTAGGAGTGGAAAACTGCCCCTCCTGCTCAGAAATGGAAGGACTGAGACAACTGTGGAATCCCAGGAACAAGTGACAGCCCAGAAGAACACATCAGGGCTCCTGAAAACCCTTAAAAAGTGGCAGCAATGGAAGAAATCATAACCTGCAGCTGTACTGTTCCCAGGTGAGGCAGGTTCACAGAGTCGCTCATGGGTTAAACATCATCCACCAAGTCACCTCTCCCTTCCTGTATGCTCAGACAAAACGAGTTTTATCTGCTCTGTGCACTTATTGTGCCTCACCGCAATAATTTAGTATGAATCACTGTACAGTAAAATGGCAGCCTTTATGATAATCCCCTAAAACAGGCACCCTTAAGGGACAGATTTGCTGATCTTTGTCACCTTAAAAATATATGCTTTTCCTAGTTTTGATTGGCAGAGAGCTCATTGTTGATATCACTCTCTTCCAGGTCCCCAAACCAGCTTTGGAAGAGAGGTTAACAGGGATTATTTCAGCATAAACAGCCCACCACAGTAGTGTGGCTGTAACAGTAATAACAATAATAACATCATAGTGAGAACATTAAAATCCTGAACATGAGTTTGCAGGCAAAGTTCATGACATGGAAGTAGTTTCAATTAATTTTGTGCCTTTGCCCACAGAATAGAAAACACAGAAGTTACTAGCAGAAGACTAAACACAACTCACACAGTTACGAATTCTTTACCACAAACTTAAAACAGGAAATCATATATTAGTTTTTTTCAAACAATCACTACCTACAGCTGGCCTCTGCAAAGCAAGCAATCACCCTTTGCTAAAAGAGTAGTTCCTTGAGAAACATCCTTAGAGATAAATATATTTTCTGAGTCATGTTATTCAAGACAGGAAAAGAGAATATGTACAGACATATCACTCTGTTTTGCAATACTTTTAACACTAAACACAACCACATATATTCATCGTTCAAGTCTGGATTTTCAGGAAGGGGAAAAGAGGAGATGCGGTAGATACTGACTATAGCCAGTAATTATTTTCTGATCTTATATATTTGCATTTTATCAAAGTATTTTGCTCATGTCACATCCAAGACTTATTTTTGGGTCTGTTGTTTCTAAATTACATTACCCTCAGCACAATTTAGAAGTGCCCCATTCTCAGAGGCCACAGGAGACCATACCACAATACCATCTCACATGTAAATACAGAAGAATAACTCTCCCAAGTTACGTTGTGCAAATGGAACTAAACTCTGGCTTTCAAATGAAGGGCTAAATATATCCTAGAATGATAAACATTTCCAGTTTGACCCCAAATCCAGTGACATCTAGAGAAAAAAACTTTACTGTCTGGACTCTATTACACAGTTATTAGCAAATCACACGCTAGGCAAGTGGTAACATGGCTAAATGTCTTCTGTGTAAATGCATTGGCCAATTTTGGTGCAGATGCATGGAAGAGCTTTTGAATTGCATCCACAGTGAGGGATTTATTAAATGCTACATCCAGGACAAAAATTTCCAGAACTGGATAAAACCACAGAGACAAGAGGTCACAACCAGCAGCCTGAAGGGAAGTCCCTGTGTTTGTTCAAATTCCCCTAGGGCACTGTGACAAGTCAGACAGGGGTCAACACAACATGTCCCGGGGTTATGCATTGCCTGTTCACCTCCCTTGTCCTGCATCCCTCCCTGGACCTGCCAGAGCCCTCTTGTGGTCCTGCTTTCTCCAAGGTGGGGGCTGATTTCAAGGAGCAAAGACATCACCTGGCCCCACCCAGGAATGCTTCACCTCCTATAGTTCCTCTGGGGTTCATGATGGCTTAGGGAATCAATACTCTTTTTTTCTCTTCGGCGTCCCACCTCTTCCCCTCACTGAACCATTTCACTCATCCTACCTATTTATCACTGTGGCTTGATTTTATACTTTTTAATAATATGCACTACTGCAGAAACAGAACACTGTTCTTTGAGGCAAGAATTTCTACCTGGAATAGTGGGAAAAGTGTCTGACAGACCATAGATCTCTTCTCAAAACTGCCCCTATCATCCTCCCTTCCCGGCTAGGCAGCCAGCCAGGAACAGTGCAAAGAAAAGAGAAAAAAAAAAAAAAACAACAAGAAAACCCAGTCTCTGAAGACACCCTGACATCTGCAATATTCTTATGGATCGGCTTTGCCTCTCACTCATGACTGTTTTGCAAAATCAAAATTGAAAGCCAGCGAATACACTTGACTCACTACAAACACTATCAAGCGAATCATAGTTTCAGCATATTTCAATCACAGTCATTTTAAATTCCACATTTTTATTATCATTAGCAAGTTTTTGATTTTTAGATCTATTCCACAGAAATTTTACTTGGTTTGGGCTTAGCAAGTATATAGTTGCAAAAATATACTAGGCATTCTCCTACTATTTTCCTCCATTGTATATAGTGCTTACACTATAAGGACATCTTTTACCCATTTTGTACATCTATCTAAATACAGTATTCAGAACAAGAAATTCAAGCATTTGTAGCCAAAAAAAGAGAACACGCTAAGTTTGATTCAAACCTATTTTAAGCCTGTGCTAGAATAAGAGGATTTCTTATGCTTTAAAAGGGTGCCAACCATTGAAACGTGTAGGTTTAAAGTACTGTATATTCTAGGCTGGACAGATTCAGTATCTGTTGCTGCCCTCAGGCACTGAACTTTGATAATTTAAGAATCCTGAAATAAAGAAAACTAATTCATTATCTGGATTTTAATAGCTTTTGGTGACAGACTTCTACTTTGTGACTTAACAGTCACGATGAGAGATTAGTTGGGCAAATAAAAACCCACTTCCTAATTTCTGTCTGTAAATGGCACTCTATTTACAGCCAAATAAACAGACTGCATGGAACAAAGGAGGCTACATACGAGCCCAAAACTTCTGAAGGCCCCTCTGAAGACTTCAAAAGCAGCAGTTTCTCTCTGCCACTGGGTAGAGGGCTTGGACACTTCAGTATAAAGAGGACAGCTTCATTGGGAACAGTAGCCTGCAACATAAAGCTTCAGACAAGAAAAGTTAGAAAAAGAAATCCTTAACGAGATAAAGGGAAATGCAGGCTTTCCAGTACTCTCCAGTATCTCTTTGCATGGTATTTTTTTCCGGGAATTACCATATTTCAACAACTGCATTATTGCAGCACATACCACAGGAGCCACAGCATGGGACCACAGCTGCTCTCATACTTCTATACCTCCGTTTTCTTACTCCTAGTAGGACAAAAAACACAGTACATGTTCTGACTGTGCATTTTTAAGCCTGAACATGTGTGAATTCTTCTATAACTGTAAGTGACATGTTTAATAATGGCTATAATGCCTTCTGCTTGCAGCCATTGAAGTGCAAGCTGAAGCAAGTTTGCTAAAGTAAGTTTACTGGAGTAATAGCTTATACTAGGTACACCCAGTTCATATTTGTTTTGATTTTGTAAACATAGCTCACAGCTTAAAGTGAACAAGAAAAAATGTCTGTTGGGTAACCACTCATTTCATATCATGATTATAATAGTTGTCTGATTTTAACCTCTTATTCAAATTAATCAATATAACAAAAAAAAAGTTCAATTGTATAAGAAATGAAGTCAGACTGTGTGTTTGATTACTTTGCTTATGAAACAAGTTTATGAAAGTTTAATAAATTATACTAAAAATATTATGCTGTCATAAGTGTCATAATAAACACGTCATTTTCAGTCTAAATAGTAAAACTGAATTTTCAATCTCTTTATACTATGTTGCAAAGGTGATGTGCCCGTTTAAGATGGTAATAGAAGGCAGAACACATTAATGATACAGACTCGATTATGGCAAGTCTCATTAGAACATCCAGTCAAACAGAGGCATTCACAGCTGCTGTTATTTTTAACTTCCATCAAACAGGCCTAGCAATCAAAACCAAAAAAAGACGACGCAATAGAATTTGACAAGTGAGTCTATAAAAAATGTACCTCATGCTAAGCAATAGTTTCAAATTTATCTAGTGTCAACTTTGCCAGGAGGAAACTTTAAAATGAAGGAAACTTTAAAACGAAGGAAAATTCATCACCTTCTTTCCTTGACAATACATTGTTCTCTTCTTTGAGCAAGTATCAGCTATAAAACAGAAAAAGTTCGTTATATAATTCAACTAAGTGACAATCTGTCTTTGTGAGTGAGCATTCATGACAGTAACCATGCCAGGAGACAAAACAGAAAGAGCTCCTGTGGGCAGCTACCCTCTGCTCGGTAGCACAGCCATTGCCAGCACCACTGCCCCTTGAGGCTTCAAACAGAGAACCCTGTGTACCCTGACAAACACAAAGTCATCAGTACGCTAGAGGATTTGGGAGTGGAAGGGGTAAGCATGTAGTCACTAAAGAAGAGCAAGGTTATGGCCTGGCATTATGACAAAACAAAGATACTATCACACACATTCTTGCATAAGTTTTTGAGTCCATAAACTGTTTTGGAAAAAAATATCAAGAAAAATTCCACTGATTATTGTCTGCTTCCCAAAGCAGTTTCATAGATTGGCAGCCAGTAAAATCTGTACAGCCTACAATGCCTTAATTGCTCAGTCCAGCATTTTTTAAAGTATTTTTTTCAGAAAAGGTCTTTACTTTCCCCTTTATGTTAATCTGCTCCAAGAATGCCATTACAAATTCCACAAAGAAAATTTTCCTTTGGTCTTAAAGACTTCTTCCTCCAAAGAACACACATCAGCTGGGCCATGAAGCCTGTCAGACCCCACCGAGGGCAAAGAAAAGAAAGGAGTGGGAGGGATGAGAAAACTCCTAACTCTTGCTTTCTGCTGGTTTTGTCTCCCAGCAGATTGCATACTGTGATTCCAGCTTTCTCCATGACTGCAGTATTTCTGAGGGCCCTCTTTTGGGGTGGATTTTCTGGTGTTTTGTATTGTGCTAGTTCACACTGGAACTCCTTAGTTGTCAGGAAACTTGTAAAAGCATTTTTGTCTCACTCAACTGACTTTTTTTCCATACCTTTGCAAAAAAATTGCTGAAATCGGCTCACAGATTCCGAAGTTTGTAAGGGAATATAGGCACCTATAGATAAAATCTGTACTATAATCACCTACTGTCCTTGAAATATTAGGCAGAAGGCAGAATGAAAGCAGGAAGAGAAGGTAATAAAACTGTGAAAGAGGGCAGTCAAGTAATATTTGCTTCATATAAAATATATTTAGTGTTACTTTACGGCTTTTTATTAAAAAGCAACAACATTTTGGTGTAAGAACAAAGTTACTCCCTTATTTTTCAGAACCCATGTAATCAGAGCAATAATCCAGCTGGGAGTAGTCAACTCTTCTTAGAGAATGAACAACCCATAATTTGAACAGCTTTCATAATACATTCTGTTTTGAAGTTTTTATTGACAAGACTGTGAATAGATAAAAGACAAAGCAAGCAGCATTACTTTATTACTTTTGCAAGCAATTCTGTTGAATTGCAGTACAGATATTCATTGTGGCTTTCAGAAGCCACCAAGCAATTCTCGCTGCAATGAGCTTCGTTGGGGAGCAAATCTTCCAAAAAAAGGAACTTTTTTTTTGTTAACATATTAGACCTCTGTCTGATCTGCTTGACTGTATCAGTGCCTGCATCGTGTGCATGCACAAGTAATGACATCAAATCAAGCTCCTTTCACGTAAAACAAGTAATTCTATATTGTTTGCACTGTTTGAGGCTTTTCTGTAAATAAGTATGTACTAAAGACATAAAGAAAGGTGTTTTACATTTACTCTGTGAATGTGGAATCTAGCTCACTTGATGCAGGGAAAACAGAGGACCACTTATAATTCAGTAAGTAAAAGTATATCAAACTCTCAATATAGTCAATATGAATAAAAAACATTTTCTCACTAGTTTTCTCTTGTATATTAATTACATTATTAATTAAAAATATTATCTATTTTTATTTATTATGGGCAACCTCATCAGTATATACTCAATGGCAAGTAGGTATCTTCAGCTCATGCGCTGACACAGCAGTTTTGTAATCATAGATATTTTGTTTTTATTTGAAGTCAAACAGATTTCTGATTGAGAATAACTTTCTACATAAAGACAATGCGAACCTAACCTGAATGGTGCCTACAAGAAAGCTGGGCAGGGATGTTTTACAAGGGCATATGGTGATAGGACAAGGGGGAATGGCTTTAAATTGGAAAGGGTAAGATTTAGATTAGACATTAGGAAGAAATTCTTCATTATAAGAGTGGTGAAGCACTGGCATGGGTTGCCCAGGGAAGCTGTGGCTGCCCCATCCCTGGAGGTGTCCAAAGCCAGGTTGGATGGGGCCTTGGGCAGCCTGATCTAGTGGGTTCTCCATGTCCCCAGCCATGGAGAAGGGCTTGGAACTGGATGAACTTTAAGGTCCCTTCCGGCTTGAACCATTATGTGATTCTGTGATTCAAAATGAGCAAAGAAAGCATTTGGCAAGACAGGATTTTTTGTACTAGAATTTGGGGTATCTTATAAGGCTCACTTCAGCTACTTTGTTGATATTTCAGTATGTTTACAGTAGCCTTAAAAGGCAAGTCTTCCTTTTACTGCTTCATCTATTTGTTTTACTTTCTTTTATCTTGAGACTGACGTTTTCTTCATATCAGCTACAATATCCCAAACTTTTAAATAATTAACAGAAGTTATAACTTTCAGTGTAGAAATAAATAATAGGCCATGCAAAAAAAAAAAAAATCACACTCAGAATAAAGAATAAACAATGCCTCATTTAGCAATAAATCCTATCTCCTGCCCCTCTTTTTCCCCTTGTCTCCCTCCTCCTAACAAGTTTTCTTGGCTTAGTTAGTCGACTGCTGCTTCCTGGAAGTAGGTCAGCTTCCAGTGTGAAAGCCTCGGAGTGTGTGAAAGCCTGAGTCACTGCCTTTCAGTTACAACTGTTTATGATCCAAGAAGCTGCACCGAAGAGCTACTATTAACCTGCTATAAAAGCAACTCAAACATGATATGACACACAAATGGGGAATGAAAAGTTAGAGAGACTGGGACAACACATCAAGGTGCTGCTGCCTGTTTTACTCTTCTGGCACTGCTGCACAGAAAGAGATCTGGTTAAATCTACCCATGACTGCATTAGTTATTTCAAATTACTTTTCTTTCTCTTGATAAGTCCCTATTTATGGCCAACACATTGCCCTCCTTGGCTCCTGGAGCAGATAAATAAGCTGCTCTTTATTTGAAGTTAAGAAATCACAACAACCTTCTGTACACACAAAGACTGATTCAAAGTAATGCTTAAAAGCAGCTCCTGCAGGACTGACAACTCCTTATGTGTCTTTAATAAAGACAGCAAGTATTCAAGCCTACTCAAATTTATTATCTTGGCATGTTTCCATCATTAAGTTCAGTGGGAAAAACCTTCCTTTACAGAAAATTTACATAAATTGCATCTTTTTAGTATGACCTGTAGTTTTTCTTCTCTTTTATCTCAGTACAACAAACAGGATTGTTTCAACTTTGTCCTTGGAGTACCACAATTTGTACTCACCAATACCAGAAAGAGATTTAAAAGTACATAAGGCTAAACTGCATATGTAACATATACATGTGTACAGCTTATTAGTGACCGGCTTAACAAATGATGATAAAAGACCACTTCATATGCTTCCCTATGATAAAACCTGACTTTCCAAGCAACCTTTCACTCCAGAAAAGTCTCTTCCTTTGTGTCCATGTTATCAGTTGTTGACCCTTCTTTTAAACCAGCAATATTTCCAAATATAGTCAAGAAGCATCAGCCATGTTACAACTGTGAGAGGAAATGCATGTCATCATTCAGAAACCAATGTGACTATTATCTCTATACCCCATTTGTTGCATTTGCTTGTCTCAGCTGCTATATAAACATGTTTATACACAGATGAATAAGCATGTTTGCACATAGGCATCAAGAAGATGGGAAAGCAAACAAAGGTGTCTTTTTTTTCCCCCACCCATCTCACACTCTAGACTCTATGAATATTTAAGTGTATCATAATATTTTAGTATACTATATCATAATATCACTAATAAATGTGACCTGAAAAGGTCAAATTAACAAAAGGCTGTGGGACTTGCCATCACCACTAATCCCTTTCCTGCTCCTGTGTCACATCCTGCAGTGTAATGACTGAAGCAGCTTGAAAGTAACCCTGCCACTTAGGACACTGCGTTTGGAACCCTGTTCCTCCCTCACAACTTTTCAAAGGCCAGCTAGGAGTTCAACTTTCTGTGCTGTATGCAGACAGCCCTAGAAACAAGAACAGCCTCAGCTGTAAAGAAACTGCTACATCAGCTTCCTGCAAAAAGAAAACCTCCAAAGAACCACAGGATATATAACACAATAGTTGGAAGAACTATGGTTATCAGAACTTTTGTTTTCCCTTCGCAGACTTACTTACTATTTCTCTCCCTGGTTGTAATGGTCTGGCAACCTGAATGGTCATCTGAAATTTCTCCTTAACACAAACTGAAATGATCAATTCTGGTACCAACCAGAATCAATTCTGTTGCCAGAATTTGGGCTCATAAAAATGAGGAAAACCCAGGAAGCCCAGACTTCAGCAGCTATCTAACCAAGAATGATCTTAAAATCACCCATCACCTACGTTCCACAGCCCAAAGTTGCATAAAACTTCAAATATGATACAGCTGTATAAGCACTCCTGTCTAAAAGGAGTTTCCCACCCTACTGTAGACCTACTGATATAGTGGTCAGAGGCAAAGGATACCTTCTGAGTAAATAATTTCTGCTCTAAATAATTAAATTATTTAACTAAATAACTTGTTTTCATGCACTGTCTATTTACCAAATGTGAATTGCATAAGAGGTCCAAAAGGGCCAACTCGGAACGCTTCCCAGCTGAGCGCCCCAGATGTACGGCCACAGGCAAGATGTGTCTTTGCTTGTCTGCCTGGGAACATAAATATGCATCCCAGGATAAGCTGAGGCCTGGTTTCAACAGCACAGGTACGGAGCGTTTCTCTGACTACTTTACTGCCTGGAAGCAAAGATGCTTCTGGAAAAGTCTGAGAAGTGAGTCTACATCTCCATGAGCCTCAAGGGAGAAATAAGTTCCTATTTCCCATGTGACTATTATCATCACTTCTCAGGCAGCTCCTTCTTGGAAAAAATGCTGATCTAGACACCTAACTCCTGAAACCCTTCCGCACTCTTGACCTCGGGGGAAGGAGGCACCTCATGCAGGTACTGGAGAAGGACGGCATTCAAACACTCCCTTCAGCCAATTGGTTAACAGCAGGAGCTTTCCTGCTTTGCAAGCAAATATTTTTTGTGCACTTTAAAAGCATCTAAATGTCTCTGCTGAGTCCAAGGCACCTAACACTTCATGCTGGGGCAGGGTGACAAGGTTCCAGGTGAAGCGAGGCTGCAGCTTGCACTCTCTCAGCCCGCACACCAGGCTCTGGTGTATCCAGATGCCTGTGGTCAGGTAGGTGACAGGCTATCTCTAGCCAGAGTTCACAAAAAAATTTATCTTTTTGGTAAAATGCAGTCATTGTACATTTCAAGTTCAGAGAGAAGGGCCCAGGTACATTTAAGAAGAGTTTTCTGGAGATAATACTTGCTTCCACAAAAGGAGAACAGTTGCTTTTTGTCTTCACAGAGCAAAGTCTATTATTGCCATCAATTTCTCAGAAAGATAACACCAGAGACTCTAGAAGTATTTTTTTACTGTTCAATATGATGAACTGGCTTTGGGCAGGTTGGAAAAGAAAACAACAAAAAAAGAGAGTAGAAACGGTGAAATGAAAGAATGTTTGGCTAGAGTCATGCATAACTACTACTAGCAGAGCTACTAAAGGACTACTATCCAAGCAGTGCTGCTGGATTTTTCCTGTTCATTGTTTTGCCCATCTAAATAAGAGAGTTCCTTAATTTTCAATAATTTCTGCTAATCTAAATTTGACCTATATGTATTTCAGAAATATTTAAATGAGAACTCTATAAGGTGAGCATAGTTAGACGAAGCGTCAGGCCACTTTAACTTTTTCCACTTAGGAAAGTTTAGATAAGATCTCCATCGGAAAAACTTCAGCTAAATCAGAGTTTAATATCTACAAATCCAATCAGTTCTATGTATGAAGTACTGCACATAAATATAACTGAATTTTATACTACACAGTAGGAATACTGGATTAAATTGCTCTCATATTCATTATTACAGCATTACTTTTATTGTCTTATTAGACTGTATAGTTAAAGTAGAATTGGTGAAAAAGCATTTAATAAAACATAGTGCCTGTCTCCAGTTAGTAATTACTATTCTCCCAAAACAGAAAATGTAAATAAGGATAGTGACACAGAAACATCTGAGTCACACACCCACCATTGCAATGATTGGTAAACATCCAGGACACAGTAGTTGTTGGGGGAAAAGATACCCCACTTGCTTCTGCTTCAGGAGGTGTCTATCAAAGGGATTCCTCAGTGTTTTACTTTCCTTATTGTAGCATTTTGCTACTAAGAAACCAGACTACTAATTCTTGACACCAGTTGTCATAATTTGCACAAGTATGTAGACATTTGCCTAATTAAGAGAATGGGACCAGCAATGAGTAAATTTAAAGTAGAGTAATTTACTGATTTGGTGTTTTAGCAGGTTATGTAATGAAGTAGAATTTCTTATCTGGTGTGCTTTTGCAGCTGAAGGGAGATGTGAACACAACAGTCACCAGAATGGAGAAGCTCTGAGAAGTGACTGCTGTGTATATGGAAAACGTAGACATCCTGTTAGCTAATCCAGATGGTTTACCTGTGGGGAGCTGCATTACTCCAGGCAGCACAGAGCATGACACAAATTCATCCCCCAAAAAGCACTGGGTTGACAGCTTCTCATAATGGCATCCACTGCTGCACTATGCTCATGTAAACTGAGCGTGGGATGACTATTCCTCATTCAGATAAAGAAGCCTGATCTTGAATTTGGTTGAAGTAGTTATTTACTGGCTAATCCAGTGGGTCAGCCAGCCTGGGTATCTGCATTGTTATTGTTACACAAAAGCTTGGTGTTGCAGCCTTAACACAGCACCACCTGCTGCCAGCCTTCTTGCTTAAGGGTCACTTCTATTTGAGATAGATGGCTAAACAGGCAGATAGACTGAATTAGGTTTTTACTTCCCACCTTTCTCCACCACCACCCCTATCTTCAAACCCCATTATTCTCCTAATTTCCACTCTGCGATACACTCCCTTTCAAAAGTGCGTTCTTAACAGTAATTCCCCTCAAGATTTTTTATTATCTGATCTTTAGAAATAACCAACTGTACTACCCAAGGAGATCTGTATGATTAAAAAAATACATCCTGTATGAGATAAAGGAAGAACGAGAATTCAAAGGACAAAATAAGTCGGGAATAAGGCAACAGAGTTTCACCAGAACTGTGCATAACTTCCAAGCCCTTCATCCTGTCTACTAGTAATTTGAAGAGAACAAAAGAATCTGTGACATTCATCATGTGTGACATTCAACCACGCAGATTCCATTCAGCAGACACAAAATACCTTTGCTTGTTCTGCATTCAGAGGGTCTATGTTGATCTTACTTCTTTGCCTGTGTAATTCTTCTTTAAAGTCCTGAATAATATGCAAGTTTCATTAGTTTCTTAAGGAATATGCATCTCCATGAGAAAATAAAAATAACTTAGTCCTCTGCAGATCCTCAAATGCTATTGAGGGACTAGGTAAAAGTAACAATCACTAGCACTCCGAATATTGAGTTTACTTGGTAATTCAGAACTCCCAGTCTGATCTGGAAGCACTGAAAATGCTCACACAGATTACGTTGACTCTAGTAGATGCCTTTTGTATTCTCCACCTCCAGAAAATGAGTGCAACATGAGCAGGAAGAACATTATCGCGTATTGCTTTACAGGGATACACACTCACACTCAGCTAATATAGACAGAAAGTACCATTTATCCTGTATAATTCACATTCATTTATTTTTACTATCCTTTTATCAGTATCTTGAGAAGGTGGTATGTTCACAGAACTACTTAGCACAGATATGTGTCAGTCTTTCACATAAAGGTTTATAAATAAAAACCTTTCTCCATTATCTTTTTTAACAGAAATGAAAAACAAGTCTGAGACAGTTCTCTGATGTCCTTGACTAATTTGAATGGAAACAGTACAGCAAATTTATTTACACAAAAAAGTAAGCTCATCAACTTTCTTTCTCTCACTGTACAGGGTCTGAAATCCTAACACAGTGGAGTATCACAGGGCCAGGGATCATTATGTGAAAAAGAAGTCCCAAACATTAAAACTGCTAATGTCCTAAGCCAAGCAGATAACATGTGTTGGTATGCAAGTGCATGGCTATTCCGATAAGAATCCAGCCTGTGTCCTGTCTGCATTTCGGCATGGTCACCATGGAAATGGGAATCAGCCTGCACAGAGCCTAACAAAGAAAACCTTTAAATGAAAATAACAACACTGGATAGAAATTGCCTATGATTTCTGCTGGGGAAAATTACTTGCTTTACTCATCTGTAGATGTATAAACACCCTTTTACCTGTATTAACCCTGAATAAAAAAGTATTTTACTCACATTTAGCTGTTTGGACTTAAAGCCATTACACTGGCAGGTCTAGTTATTAGCCCTCATGAATATACATTACATAAAGTAAAAGAAAAAACCCACTTTAATTAATTCAAAATTAACAATAGTAAACAAAGACCACACTGGATAACATTTACATAGTGACTAAGAAACAGAACAAAACCGAGGAATATCAGTCCTTGCACTTCTTTGGCTTTTTAAATGAAAATTCTGTGTCACTGAATCAAAAAAGCAAAGAACAATTTGAAAATTGTTCCAGAGCCATACAGCACATATTTAAAACTTGTTAGTAACGTCTCATGTTTATTTTGCCCAAATTATGCACAAATAAATACTGTTAACGTGTTTAGGAGTGTGATGGTAATACCACGTGTGCTTTCTAAAATAAACATCATACAAGTCCTGCAATACAGTATGAATGAAGCCTTACTTCAATGTGCAATGCTGTGAAAGGCAAAACTCCAAAAATAATATATTATACTGCTCCTACTACTGTCAAACTCTCTTAAAGTAGGAAAAAGCTAGACAGAGTTTTAGTTTAAGATGAGTTTACATTTGGGTCTTGCTTTCAAACAATCCCCAGATTTTAGAATGATATGCAACATTAACATTACTCACAAATATGGTAATAAAACAGTACGGTAATAGAAAAAAAAGTACCACAAAGAAAGAGAAAGGCAAAAATTAAGACAGCTTGTACAGCTTTAAGTTGCTATGTGTGCATGCATGTTATAATCACACACCACATTTTCAGTTGGGCTTCTGGATTAATTTATTGCACAAAATGTGCAATTTTCATTTGCTGTTCAGTTATGTTTAGTCCCTGCTGCTTAGTACACGGCCTTGTACTTTTTAAGTATATGATTTTAAGCTACTGAATTAGCAGACCAGTTTCCTTTTGGATTCACCTGCACGTATCTTGACAACAAGCATCTACATATTTGGATGGAATAGAATTTACTTTTCAACACTCAATTGGAATGAGTAACCACCTTTAAAAAAAAGTATGGTCAGAAGTACTTACCACTTTTGGATATCTAGTGATACTGCTAAAACTTTAATTTTTTTCAGAATACTTAGCCCATTCAAAATACAATTTCCATTGACCTCATTCACAGCTGTGAATACACAGCAGCTTTACATGTCAAGATGCACTGTCACAATGAGCTCAAGCCACTGGAAGTACTAGCTACTAGTGAAAGGGACTTTTCCATCTTCCCTCCCTTCTCTGGCCATGAGTTCTGACTGTCTCCTGTGCCAGTGCTAACACTTAAATTGCTCAAGTGAACAGGATCAGTTTAGCTCATCTACAAAACTGACCTGGCCTAAAAAAGGGGAAAATATTATTCAGGCAAATGGATTCCCAGTCCAAGCCCCACTGACAACACAGGGAAACTGGTGGGAACATGCAATCAGGAGTGGACAAAATGTCCCTCGGTGTCAGCCCCACATTGAGGTCAGCTTAACCAGATTGTGAAAACGCAGCTCCAGTTTTGAGAGCCCCTGGCTGAGCAAAGAGAAAGAGAGGAACACAAAAGCTCCAACCACGTGTCAAAGATTTGATTTAAATGACTCGCCTGAAATTGCACTCAGCTTTTGTAACAAAAAATGAGGAAAAGAATCCAATTTTGCACGAGGGGGAAGGAGGGAATCCTCTCTCTTCATCCAACTATTCGTCCTCATTTGTAGAGCACCTTCTAATTCCAAAACTAAGCAAGGTGAGAGTCCCGGTCTCTTCTCCGATCATACTGTTTTCCCGTCCATGCGCAGTGAGAGCAGCTAGGCTGTGCATATGGACCCAACGGACAACATGATGCATTGATGTGCAGAAGGGACAAATCCAGGCAGCTAATTTATTTCAGACATTTCCTAACTCTTTCATGTTAAACTCTGTTCTTCTATGACAACTTTCATCCTAGTTCTAAAAAAGTGATCTGAAATAAAAAAAAAGACTATGCCAGTGGAGTCCTCTCCTATCCCTCTGTACAACTCTAAAGCCGATTGCCAACAAGGTCTCCAAGACAACAGCATGTTTTTCATCAGCAAGGGTCAGAAATACATAAATGCAGAATACACAAATACATACTACATACAGAAAAAGGATTTCACTTGGCAATCTTGTATTCTATCTTAGGTTTTAGAGTAACCCCCCTTCCTAATTTCACAAAGAGCTGCTAGTAGTCCTCAAGTGGGACACCTGTGGATCAAAAGGCATAACCCTATTTAGCTGTGATTTTTTTTACTTTACAGTTAAATAGCGTGAGCAGTACGTGCTTCACAGAGTATGGATTTTAAGAACATATCAGTTATACCATTCACATCCCGGAGCGCTGGAAGAAGCCATGTGGTGGGTTTGAATGTGAAGTCCTGCAGAGACAGTATTGGTTGGGGCACATTAAATTTCATGTCCTCCACTTGGCATGGTCCTCCAACACTATCAGTTGAGAACCGACTCTGAAGTGAGCTATTCTCATGAAAAGGGAGAACAAGCCTATTCACTCAGCACCCAGGAATCAGCTAAGACCACACAGTACAACCAGCAAACCAGGATTCAAAAGCAAACCTGGAAACCAGAATGCCTCAAACAACAATGAAGATTGCTGTAAAAATACCAAATAACATGAGAACATAAGAGAGAGAGTTTCTGTGTTTGCAGGTTAGACCTAGACCTCACACAGAACAGCTACTACTGCAATTCCAACAGTAGAGGAAGACTCCATACCAAGGATGGACAGAATTTATGTTAGATTCAAGCTGATAAAAATAGGTTTCTTTCCAGAGGAATGTAATTTTCTAAATATTTGTTACTTGGCCACATTTAGGTAGATTTTCAAGGTGATGCAAATAGCACCTTCCTGCCAAATTTCAAATATCTCCTCTGAAGCATGAGGGCACTAAGAGCTTTCCAAAAAAAATGTTACCAGAATTGAGCTCAAGAAAGCTACTGTATTTTCCACTGGCCTACGTCACAAAAAGATCTGGACTACTTTCTGATTTTCAAGAACAAGCTGATGAAGAAATGGATGCTCAAAAGGTAAATTTAAAGAACTATATGTGGCAAACCTATAAGCAACTAAGAGCACTGTGTTATAACAGAAAGCATCAGGCTTAATGGCACAGGTTACCCTATCAAGTAATTTGCTTACTGCTATTCCTCATTATAAACTACTTCTGTGTGCTATATACTTTTTGGTCAACATCTAACAAAGTGGTAGCAAAGTCTTAGCAAAATGTTAGTTCTGTTGCATTTCTATTCCTTTCATTTTGTCTTTACCACTTTCAAAACACAAAAGTACATACCAGCAATGAATAACCCACACCTTTGCCAACTGTTGCATTACTTTTAGTTGAATCCGGAGACACAAAGCAGCCATAAACCTATGTGGTCCATTTAATCTAGCTAATAATTCATATACTGACTTAAAATGAAGTTTAAAATAAACTCAGAATATTTTCCTGAAGTATTGGCTAACTCCACTAAGCTTGCCCAATGAAATTCAAGAATACCGCCTTTGAAAGTAAAGCAGTTCATTAGAATTCAATCAATTCAAAAACGATTATGGGACAGCTACAACAGTTCCACCACAGCAGGACTCCACATCATTCACGGAAAATGCTCCCATCCTGAAACTTCTTTTTTCTTGCTACTTCTAGAAGATCAAAATGGCCTAAATGAATATCAACTCAGCAATTACATCCACCTAACATCCAATGCCGCAACACATCTGAAATCAGAATTATGGCAGCTTTCAACTGTATGAATGAAGATAAATCATCGATAGTGTCTGAACAAAGTAGACATATCCCGTTTCTGTCAGTCTCATTGCCAAAGGAATCCTCCTCTCACAGTCCTTATCTTCTGCTTTCAGCACCACTGTACATTTATTTGTAAGCTGTAAGAACACATGAATTACTGGGCATGTTGATGTGTGCAGTGACTGTAACTAGGAGAATAAAGGACAGATTCAGCAAAACTGCAAAGTGAATGTTTTGCCCTCTGAAAAGCCTTTCTCTTTCCTTAGAAAATTACCCGGGTGTTTGTATACCGCATATCTCATCACAGGTTAATATTTTTGCATTTGATTTCATACCCCGCAGCCGCACATTCCACCGCGGTTTGCCATAGTTACTGAAGGAACAAGTTGGAACAGCTCATCAGTGGAAACTCGTTTTTTTATGCTGCTTCTTCAGCGACTTATTAATTAAGGGTTCGTGAGAGTACACAGTAATATTAATACTCTGAACGTGCTTGGGAATTCACTCATGGCAAGTGAATATTATGTCCTAGAGTTCCCAGGAAAATAAAAGTAATGGTAATTTAGTCAGCCAAGACAAGGAGGAGATAATTCAAGTTTCCCTGTCCTTTTCCAAGGAAGGACATCTGCCCAACGGGGCGGGAAGAGATCTAGAGAACTCTTGCAAA
Source organism: Cuculus canorus (assembly GCF_017976375.1). NCBI lineage: Eukaryota > Metazoa > Chordata > Aves > Cuculiformes > Cuculidae > Cuculus > Cuculus canorus. The sequence continues at coordinate 7,496,178 of NC_071441.1, read as the reverse complement.
TTAGGACCAGCATTCACAAGGAAGACTATAATTGTTCCTCTTAAAATAAATAAATAAAAAAGCATTATCACCCTTTCACCGTCAATTCACGCAGCAAAGGGGACCCACAAACCCGGCGAACACACGCTCCGCGTCACGGAAAGGCGAAGCCAACACCAAGACCCGAGTTCAGGGGTTTGTTTAAGTCGCTCTAAAAGCGCCACCGCCGCCGCCGCCGCCGCCTCAGCCCCGCGCGGGCGCCACGAGACACGCGCTGCGGGGCAGAAACGCCGAGAGCTCACAGCCCGGACCCCGCACGGCCCCGCACACACCAGAGCGGGCGGACGGACAGACAGACAGACCGACCCAGACAGACCTACCGAGGGCGAGGAGCAGCGCGGCCGCCGAGCCCATGGTGCGGGGTCGCTACCGCTCTGGCTTCTTCCCAGCCCAGCAATGAGCGTCACCTGCTCCTCGCCGCGCCGAAATATCCCTCCTCCTCTTCCTCCGTCTCCTCCTCCTCCTCCACGCCCCCTGCGGCCGGAGGCAGGTCCCCATCCCCCCCGGGCCCCGCTTTCACTCCCGGGGTGAGAGGTGCTGCGCTGCCTCCGGAGCGAGGGGTGCCCCGAGAGAGCGCTGTGGGGATGCCCCTTTCCCAGCTTTGGGGATGCCTCTTCCTCAGGTTTAGGGATGCACCTTCCCAGCTTTGGGAAAGCCCCTTTCCCAGCCTTGGAGATGCCTCTTCACAGTTTTGGGGATGTCCCTTCCCAGCTTTGGGGATGCGCCCTCCCAGCTTTGAGGATGTATCTTCCTCAGGTTTGGGGATGCCTCTTCCCAGCTTTGAGGATGTTCCTTCCCAGCTTTGAGGATGTCCCTTCCCAGCTTTGCAGATGCCTCTTTCCCAGCTTTGGGGATGCCTCTTCCCAGCTATGGGGATGCCCGTTTCCCAGCTTTGGGGATGCCCATTTCCTAGCTTTCGGGATGCCTCTTCCTAGTTTTGAGGATGCTTCCTCCCCTTCTTTGGGGATGCCTCTCTCCCAGCTTTGCAGATGCCTCTTCCCCACTGTGGGGATGCCTCTTCCCAGCTTTGAGGATGCTTCTCCCCAGCTGTGGGGATGCTTGTTCCCACTTTTGGGATGCCTCTTCCCCAGCTTTCGGGATGCTTCTTCCCCAGCTATGGAGATGGCTCTTTCCCAGCTTTGGGGGTGCACCTTCTGAGCTTTTAGGATGCCTCTTCCCAACATTGGGGATGCACCTTCTGAGCTTTCAGAATGCCTCTTCCCAGTTTTGGGGATGCGCCTTCCCAGCTTTGGGGATGCCTCTTCCCAGCTTTGGGGATGCATCTTCCTCAGGTTTGGGGATGCATCTTCCCAGCTTTGGGAAAGCCCCTTTCCCAGCCTTGGGGATGCCTCTTCCCCGCTTTGGGGATGTCCCTTCCCAGCCTTGAGGATGCCTCTTCCCAGCTTTAGGGATGTCCCTTCCCAGCCTTGCAGATGCCTCTTACCAGCTTTGGGGATGCTTGTTCCCAGTTTTGGGGATGCCCCTTCCCAGCTTTGGGGATGCCTCTTTCCCAGCTTTGGGGATGCTTGTTCACACTTTCGGGATGCCTCTTCCCCAGCTTTCGGGATGCTTCTTCCACAGCTATGGAGATCCTAGCTTTGGGGATGCCTCTTCCCAGCTTTGGGGATGCCTCTTCCCAGCTTTGGGGATGCCCCTTTCCCAGCTTTGGGGTTGCCCCTTCAACAGCTCTGCAGATGCCTCTTCCCAACTTTGCAGATGCCTCTTCTCAGGTTCGTGGATGCCTCTTTCCCAGCTTTGGGGATGCGCCTTCCCAGCTTTGGGGATGCCCCTTCCCAGCTTTTGGGGATACTCCTTCCCAGCTTTGGGGATGCCCCTTCCCAGCTTTTGGGGATGCCCCTTCCCAGCTTTGGGGATGCCTCTTCCCCAGCTTTGGGGATTCCTCTTCCCACTTTGTGGATGACCCTTCCCCAGCTTTGGGGATGTCCCTTCCCATCTTTGGGGTACCCCTTTCCCAGCTTTGGGGATGCCTCTTTCCCAACATTGGAGTGAGAAAAACATACAATCATGGTAAATTTGGGGTTTCTCTAACAGCATAAAGTGACTGTCCTCAAATATTAAATTGCTGATTTGGTGACTTTAAGTCTTTATCTTCTCCTTTAAATGGAATTCCTGACTAATATGCCCTCAGCTATGCAGGAGTGCGGCAGGATCCAGGAGCTGTATCACACAACTGATCTGAATTTGGCAGTGACAGTGAGGATGTGTTGCCTACACAAAATACTACCTAGGTTGGCTCAGTTGACAGGCCAATATCCTAGGATACGACAGGAATTGGAGCCTGTAAAGTAGAGATATGAGGATTGCAACTTGCTAAGAAATCACAGAGACGTGTAAAGTGCAGGTTACCTCTGTGATGTGTAGCTTTCAGACTATTGAGCCTTGTCAGCACTGTTTGAACACTGTGTATTCAGAGTATTTGAGACTCATTCATTTTCTCCATCCCACAGTTTTGGTAAATATCAAAATCTATGGCACAAGCTTTTTGTACGAGATGTATTCTGTTTTGTGACAGTGACTTTTGCTGAATAATTCTGAACTTCTTGGCATTAACATTCTGTAATGAAAAAGGCAGTTTGTCTGGAAAATTGAAATAGAAATGCTTCCTTCCTTCCCTTTTCTCGGCATCTAGGTCATGGTCCTTTTGGTGTGACACAGAGTACAGCTTTTATTTCAGGGGTACTATAAAATACATGTGTTCTCTTAGTTTCTTGTTTCTTTTTAATATTCTGAATATGAACTGTTAGTTAAAATGAAGAAGCATGTCAACAAGTGGGATTATTAACAGTTATTTATTTGGACAGTGGTTCTTTATGGACACAGTGTCATTCAAGAGAGCTCTGCCAGGACATGAAAATTATTGGTGGAAGTACAGCAGGGATCTGTCCCTTTATATCTCACATCAATTTCTTTCATGCATTTACTCGTTTAGGACACAGTGTGATCCTAAAGCATGAACTTGCACACAGACTCACTATGAGCAATTGCGAAGACCGTGTCACTTTTGACTTCTGAAGCCCTCAGTAATTCCTTACTAGGAGTGACTCATGGGTCTCTCAGAGCAGTTCGTGGGTCTGCTCTTCATGGTGTCACAGGAGCCCTGCAAACAGGCACTTCAAGGTACAGCTGCTTAAAGTTAGCTTTAATACCAAATGTGATCCAATGACTGGTTCACAAATAGTGATCGGGACAGCATGTCTAGCTGCTTCTCTTCCCGTCTGCACTGAATGTATAAACATGTGTGCAGATCTGGGACAAGGAAGAAAATCTGTACGTCCACAAGGCTGAAGAAGGACACTAACTAATGTATACTAATGACAGGACAATAACAAAACTATCCACACTATAGAGAAAAATGCTTTCTTAGGAGACGAAATAAATCTAGAATTCCCTTCTGCTCCACCCTAAAATAACCTCTGCAGTCTAAGATGTCTCAGTTTCCTGAGAAACAATGTCTTTGATTCAGTTACATCATTCTAATTATAAATTTACCCTAAGGATGCGAAACTTTCTTCCTCATCCAGACACAATGCTAAAAAATGGTTTCTCACAGGCAAAGGCTGTTTCCCAGGGTGGCGCCTCTCAGAGTAACATCTGTCTGTATCTACAAAGAATAGGTCATAGGTGAACAAACACTGTGAGAATTATTGTATTCTTTAACAATGTTCCCCCAGACTAATACTTATGTTTTAAATAGATTATAAGGCATTTGATAACAACAGTCTCATATAATCCATATAATAGTGTGTATTGTATGTTATAGAAGAGTATTTTCTATATTATGCACTCTTTCAAGTTTTTTACTCTCTTCAGCTATTTTATGTTTTACACTCAGAAAAAAAGTTTACCTTTAAACTTTACTAAACTTTACTAAAACTTTATTTTAGTTTAACTACACTGATTTTTTTTAAAAAAAAATCATTGATAGAACAGTTTGATTAATGTTCTTTATCTTCTCAGTTTAATATTGGCCCTGATGCACACCCTTTGCTCTACATGTCTTTGTTGTTTAATGACGTGTTTTGTAGCTCCTTGTTGTGTCTGCTTGTCAGTGATCTCAAGGACACTTGCCAAAAATGCCATGTCTGTGGAACTGGTTTACAAAGTTTCAGGCTTGGTTCTATGCAAATACGGACTGCTTGCACATCGGGAGAAACAATTTTGTTGGCAAGGGCCAAATATATTTTCTTCTTCTTTGTGGTGAGGATTGTGGGAAGCAAGTGGCTTGATTAGTTCCACTACAAAAAGATTGCTATAATTTTTGCATTTGCAAGAGAAATGAAAAGTTGCAGAGGGGAGATGCTGAGCAAATATTTGATTTTTTTAAAAGGTATTCTGATGAACATGTACTTATTAACCAGTTTATTGTGAGATTTTACAACTAATGTGTGTTGTAGTATTTTTTTCATGTGATGACAATGTAGAACCAATGCCAACTTTCTCAGAAAAAAACTATTCAGGTATTTCCATCTATGTCACTTGTTTGCAATTGGCAGAGACTCAGAGTTTCTGTGGTAGGCAGAGCTGAGGAGTTTTTTGTTAATTTGTTTCTGTGAGAGTCTCTTGCAAAGATGATGTAATTTGGAAGGCCAAGTTGTATGGCTCCAGGTCACTCCTTTGACACAATTTGTTTGAAGATGTTAGAGGAAAGGACTACCAAGTATCAGTTATTGGTTTGGGCAGACACACCACTGTTATGTTGAGAGCTGTACTGAAGGAAAAAAAGGCTAAGCTACTAAAAAAGAACAAACCCAAAATTAAAAAAGGAATGTAAAAACTAGCTGTGAGAATTTAGTTTAGATTTCAGTGATAATTTAGTTTTGGTATTAAACTGGAAGACATAGAAATTACAAAAATGAGATTTTAGGAATTATTTAGGCAATGAGTAAAGAATAAAACAGGACTTCACGATGCTACTGACCGAATCACATGTTTTTAACACTTGGTGAAATTTTGGTTCAATCATCTTGAAATGTTACAGTAGCACTAGAAAAATTTGACACCGAGCAAGGGAGATGGGGAATGGTTTCAGCACAAAGGCTAATTAAGTACATTAAGACTCTTTTCTCTTGAAAATAAGTGTCTTTAAAAGAGCAAAGTAAATATGTGTTGGAAAGGGCACTCTGTTTTTTTTACAGTGTGTGAGGGAGGAGTATGTGACAAATATACAATATCAGCGCAGACAGAAGGTGATGATTCTTTTCTCAGGGAGTGTACAGGTGCAGATAGCAGTGCCATAGGGTAGTGGATGTTTAAGTTGACCTGGGTTCCCAGTCAAGGTCAGAGAAGAGAAATACGCTCAGGATGGCTAAACACATTGAAACTTTCCCAGTCTTTGAAGACCTTGAGTTGCAAAAGAGCTGGAGGCTGGCAGAGTGTTTGTAAGAAGCTAGTTGCATTTATGTGTTAGTTCCATGGTATCTGCTTTGGCTGACATGAGACAGGGCTTGGTACTATATAGAAAATATTAGCTCGGCCTGACCTAATATTGATTCTTTTATATCTTTCTGTTATTGGACCGATTTGTAGTTCTCTAGTCAATTGATTTAGTTGTAAGGACAAACAAACACAAAGGGAATTGCAGAAGAGTTGCAAAAACAGAGAAAAGGCAGTTTGGTTTAAAACTCATGGAGTTGCCTCCTCTACCCAGCCACGCATCTCAAACTCCCTAAGAATCATCCAAACCCACTTTGGTAAGCTGATTTTGTTACACAGTGATCAAGAGTCACCTACCTTATTGTGTAAGACATCACAAGTAAAAATTTTAAACTGAGTAACCTGTTTTCCACCAAAACTGTTAAAAATGAGCAGAAAAGGGCTAATAGAGATCACAAAGACTCAACACAGGCCATGGCAAAATGTTTGAAAGTTCATCTGGGTCAGCATGCACATGATTTCTTAACCAGGGAATATGAACTTTGAAGGGCCTAAATTTGGGAGAAGTGATTTTAAGTGGAAAACACAGCAGCCATAGGTAGTTTAATGGTCCTTATCACTACAGGCAAAGACAAGTATGCCGGTGCTCTGATTGGATGAGCAGTTCTGCAGGAGTAATACTCATATCCTTTAAAGTGAGGCTATACTCTGAAAAATATATATGAAATTGATATCCAAGTCAGGGTTCAAAGCACAACCTTCAAAAGGCGTGTAGTGCGGGTGCTACATTCTCAGCAGTAGCTGTATCACGCTTCGGTTCTGCCTTTGATGCACAGCACTGCTTCCTTCTCTAGACGTACCAGCACACGCTCACCAATATCTTGTTATTTTGACTGAACAATGTCCTGCCTAGCACAGAGCATATGCATCTTTTTACCAGTTCTTTTTCCAGGTGAGCAAAGCTTGTGCCTTTCATGGGGAAATTATATTAAGAGGAAATAAGGTAACCAGTAAAGGAGGGTTCCCACTCACCTGTGACCCCCCAAAATGAGGCCCTATATAGGAGCCTGCTAATGCAGACTATGTTGTTTCATGCTGTCTAGAGAGCTGGTGTGCTACGCTAGCAACTTCAGCTCATTTACCAAAGCATTAGCCTTGACAGAGATCCAAAAACCAGTTGAGCTCATAAAAACAGTGGGTATCTGTCTTAAAAATAGTCTCAGACAGGAGTTTTAAGTACATGATGAGAAGATGAGAACATCTATCTCCTCAGCATATGCCTTTATTTACATTTTTGAACATTTCTGTTTTGGAAACAGTAGTTGTTTTCTGGAATGAAGACCTATCCACTCTTTCTTTTTATTTGTCTGTCACAAAATGTTGCTCTGTCATTTCATAGGCATTGTTTAGCAAACCTAATTACCATAAAAATTCCCATTGAATCAAATCAAATTTTACATTAACTAGGTGAGAGAAATTCAAGTCTTAATGCATTGCTTTTTTATTTTTGTTTTTTAATCTTTTTTTCTTTCTTAAATTGTTTGCAGCTCATACATGTTAGGCTAATAAAAAATAATACTGAATATATGTTAAAAAGTACCTTTTGGTATAATTGTTGAATTTTACTTATTCTCAACCAATGAATTGCTACATTATCTACCATTACCTACTAAATTCTGAGTTAACGGTTAAATATCATACAGGTGGGTGGAGAATAAAATGTGGTAACAGAATCAAGTGTTGTCTAGTTGACTGGATGTACAAAAGTGTCCCTTATGAGATTGCAAAAGTATTACTTATCATATAAAAAGAATTCTCTTGGGCAGGGAAACAAGCCAGCCCTCTGCAACTAGAAAGAAAACTGAAGGTGCTTTCCATGAAGGGGCACACTATGTTGCAGCAGCATCTTTTAAGACGCGTATTGCTCTCTAAATATGCTTTTTAATGGCTGTTTGCTGAGAGCTTTCTAAATCTTTCCAAATAGTGGAAACCCATGACATAAAGGAGGCCAGAAACTAAATAATTGTGCAAGATTCTTCAAATAAATGGCAAAATGCAACTCAGTAGTTTTTGAGGTTCCAAAAAATCTACAGCATCAATAACACCAAAAGTTTGGTGGTTTTGGTTTTTTTTTTGTTGTTGTTGTTTTCTTTGGTTTGTTGTTGTTGGTGGTGGTTTTCTTGGTTGTTAGGGTTTTGTTTTCTGGTTAACAGGATAGTGGGAAGTTTCAGATGAACCCTAAGAACTTTGAGATGTGATAGCTTTTGTTGTGGCTTACTGTAAAACAGCTGAGGCACAGTAATAGGCTCTTGTCAGTGTGATTTTATGACCTGGCAAACGATAAAGTGAACTATTAATGACTATTAATTTGGGCCATGAGCATACTCGGAAAGGTTTGTGTATAGAATTCTTCAAAAGGAAAGAAAATTGATGTTTTTTTTTCTCATACTGTCTCTACTGTCACAGAATTGCAAAACTTCAAATGATTTTTAGGGAAGACTGAGGAGATCCTCTGGTTTTCATTTAATTCCCTCTGATAAGATGAAAAGCCTCTGTAAAGGGAGAAGATACAAAGACACTTTCACTAGAGAGAGAAAGATCCTGTTCCTTCACCACAGGAGGAAGAGCACTGGCACCTTTAACATGAGTAAACCTTAAGGACCATACGTAATACTGACGTAGATATGGAGCAGATGTGGAGCTTTGCAATGAATATTATCTTCCAGTACCAAATCGAGCTGAACCATAACTGAGAAATGGTATTTCACCGTGGCCACCACTGAAAATGAACAGAGAGTGTGCAAAGGGATGGACAAGGTGTGCCAAGACAATTGGCTAGCAAGATCTGAATGTACAATCCACTTCAAATGCTGCGGCTCCCTCATGCATTTCTTTGAAAATCCTCAGGAGGTGTAACATTCAGTGAGCCCTTGAGGAATGTCTGTCCTTTGTGAGAAGACTTTTAACACTGAGAAGGGCAGAAGTGTAAGTGCATGAGAGGGGAAAAGCAGTAAAGGAGCACTATGTCCCACTTTACTGGAGAAAGTTGGAAGAAAAATCTTTCTGAACGTCTTTTACTCATCCTTTTTTGACTCAGTCAGCAAAGTTCAGTATCCCTGGGGTGTCAGCTCTCAGTCTCTGCATTGAAACATGATGGCAGTGAGGATAGCTCACTTTAATATCCTCTTCTTTAACCAGGATCCAATTGTGCTGTCTGAACTGTGGCATGAGTCGATTATTACTAAAACTTAATCAGTGTTTTAATCTTTATGACTCTTCATAATTAAAGGGCGTAAACCACACTCACTACATGAACAGCTATTGTTTTTGAACTGTGACGTGTTAAGGCTGCTTCTGTTAACTGCAATGAATTGTAATCCATTTTTGTGCAAATAATAAATAGTATTACGCTTGCTGCTATGAGAAAGTGATTCTAGTTCTTCTAAGATTCAGTTGAAAAGGAATTTAAAACAAACAAACAAAAATAGAAGGATTATTTCTGATTTTCATTGAAATATTTCCATGGAAAATGTCCAGCAAATTCTAATGATCAGATATATACAGAGTAGAACATTTGGTAAGCACTCCTTTATGACTAGACAGGATGTTGTTATTAGAGAATTGTGATTCACCATCAAAGTAGTCTCTGATGAGATAACAGTTAAGTAATTACATGTTTTGCAATGGTTTCTAAAAGTTAACTGTGATACAGATGGTGTAATCTTTGTCTTCTAGGAAGTTTTGGTACAAATGTTTACTAGGCTTTAAGGAAGATGACGTGAATCATTTACAACTATGGAAGACAACAGACTACTTGTAACAGGAGTAAGTTGAACAGAAAAATCACTGGATAGGAAGATTGATTAAATGAAGGAATGTTTCTTCAGAGTTTCTCTGTCATGTCATGAAAACAAATCTGTGTTAGGAAGTCACATAGTCCTCTGAAAAGCTTTCAAATGTGGCTCTAAGTACAGTAATCCATACAACTAATGGCAATATATTTCTGACAGCTTGTTCACATTTAAGCTTTCCTGGATGTTATGCTGTGAAAGAATGATTTTGATGCTACATTTTTTTTTAATGCACTGATTTTTTAATGATTATTTTCTTAAAAGCACTGAGATGCCTTTATATTATTCTTATATAAATGGAAAGCAAACACACCACAAAGGAGGCTCACTAGACTCTAATTATTTTTTATTTTAATCAGTAAAACACATGGAGTAATTTTACAGGAAAAAGAAAATGTGCAGAATGTTATATTTTTCTTAAAAAGGATGCAGATCCCCTCTTATTCCTCTGAAGAGGTATAATGAACAACAGTACATTCTGATTCTCTTGCTGCGCTTTTATTTTTGGATAGGATCATAATCTATACAAAAGTTAATTCAAGAAATTCAAACAATTAGGCTACATGGAATTCATTAGATGAGTGTCACCCTAACTCCAGTCTCTCGATGCCAAGTGAGATGAAAACCCTTGGCTCCAGTTGAAGGTGGATCCCTCTGACTCAAGCTCTGCAGAAGAGGAACATCATGCTCAAAATGGCTCAGCACAGGATATGCACTAAAGGGCTCAGGTAAGGGATCAGAACAGATGGGTTCATGTCTGTAGAAAGAGCTTTTAATACAGACCTGGGGTGACAACAGACAAGCACTAGAACATAAGCAGCAGCCGGGATCAACAACCTCTAGGGCAGCCTCAAACTGAAGCATAAGTGATGATTTAAGTTTCTTGCTCCTTTCTAGAGAAGTTTTACACATTAGAAACGTAGCTTATCCATTTCCTCTATGATTAGCTACTTCAGTGCTGAAGTTAGGAATTGAGCTGGGCCAGACTCCCTTTGTTGCTTAAGGACTGGTTATACACCCATTTTAAATGATTGTTATTATTATTTTTACAGGCTTTTATTTGAATGGAAAAATGTTTAGTTTGTTAGTTATTAGACTCATATTCCAAAATTAACATGTTTTTTTATAGGAACAAAACAGATTGCGTGTTTTTCTCACAGTCTTTGTGCCTCACAAATTTCAGTGAAATATTCCTGTTCTTTGCAATACTGCTTTCAGTAGGCTTTTCTGTTGTAAATAGAGAAAAGCAGTAAAATACTGCTCTGTCAGTGCAGTGTGGAAAGGTTCTTATGGATAAAAATAGTGATTTTTACTAATTTAGCCTGTGTAAGAATAATGTGCTATAGTGCTATCCCCATTACATATTTATATTTTAAATAGATATTATAATTGAAAAATCTAATAATAGGACAAACTTGAAAAGGAAGAAAGCATCACAACAAAGAGGAAAGCAGTGTGGCTACATGACACTTTCTACTGTTTTGGCAGTGCAAAGCAAGCCTAAAAAGAATGGAACACTGATCTCAAACATACTTTGCATTGATAGAATACTTATGTATTTATTATTCCCTTTTTCTAGGGAAATAGCCCATTCTATTGACTTATGCTTTTTCAGTTAGGCTGGTGCTTTAAAGTAAGACATGAAATGTCATCAGAAAAGGAAAAAACTCTGCTTAACAGCTTATCATAACTAAAATGTAAAACACTTAAGCTAAATAAAAGTATGCTGCAAAAAAATGATGTGTGCCTTGTACAACTTGTGAGTAATTTTATGAAGCCAGGAAAAGTGACCTCATAATTAACAAACTGGATGAATAATGATAAAAAAAATATATTAGTATTTTCTCTGCTACCACAGAGTTTCTATGTGTGCATAGGTGAGTCATAATTCCTTCATAATTCTGTTCCCTTACAAAACCATAACAGGATAACAGCACAACTACACTTTTACAAAGATAATATAGGGAAAAACATTTACAGTTATGAGGCATTCAGATGCTACCATGGCAAAAGCCATTTAAATATTTTAAAAAATCAGTAAAATAATATATTTTATTAAAATAAAATCTGCGTTTTCCATGGGACCAAAAATACCTCTGCGAGTATTCATCACTGTTCAAAAAATGGATTTTTGCTTTCCTTCAAGGACTATTCAACTCACATGATGAATGAAGCAGGAATTCTATCCACAGCCCCTCCACATCATTTTTTTACATCCATTCAAGTCTTCCTGCTGTGCTTGGAAACAAGGCAACTCACCTTACGCTCCTTTGGAGAGGATGCACTTTCAGGCCTGCAGATGAGCACAGCAAGCAAGTCCACCGACTCGGTGGCTCTCCCAGGCTCCACAAGGCACAGCTACCCACAGCGTTCCCACGGAGGGCTTTGCCCTCTCCTGAGCCATGCTGCTACCTTCAGCAGACTGTTGCTATGATGTAACTACATTTCCACAGACATAAGGAGACGTTGCAAACGCTTTCAAACTTAATCCTACTTGCTGTATTCACATAAGTCCGAGCCTTTCCCAATAACTCCTCTCTCCAATTTAGGGACAAAATAGAAAGGACTTAAGACTGACAGCAATAAATTTTCAAACCGCAAAGCACCTTCCGGCACACTTTAAGGGTTGTAGCATGATCAAACCAATCTATGTTTCTATTCCTAAAGAAAAAGTTTTTACAAAATATTTTACTGCTTTTTAAGCTATTATTATAAAGTCAGTGCTAAGTTAAAACCTTTGGAAAGATGCAATACTTTTTTTCATTTCAGTGATATTTCTACCAAGAAGAGGAATAACTTTTCCTGGCTTCCTTGGCCAGGCAAAGCTTTTCTGTAAACAAGTATGTCTTACAGAACTTACTACATCTCCTTAGCATTTTCTGAGGATCACACTATGCCAGCATACTTCCATTTTGTTCTGTTAATTTTGTGTGGCTGCAAGTAGTATAGGAAGCTCTCAAGGACAAAGCACAGCACAAGAACCCCAGTGAGAGATCCTCATGGCAGGAAATACGTGTGTGAAAGAAAGAAGGAAACTGAATAGTCTAGATGGGTTTAAAGGAAACTTTTGCTATCTAGATTTCAGTGTATTTTCACAGAAGCTTTTAATCTTTGACACAAAATAAACATAGTTTAAGTGCTTATTTAGTATGCAAATTCTTCATCACTTCTCAAACTCATAAGCAACAAAGATGAGGTGTGTCTTACAATGCTAGAAGAAACTTGCCAGTGCTGCGTGTCCTATCTGTGCTCTTTTGTTAATTATCATTTTGTACACATTAAACTCACTGGATTAAATAGCTACACAACAGATTTACAGTGACAGTTTATGAAGCACCCTCCTGGCTACTCCAAGATATACAGCAAGTGTCAAACTTTCAGGGTACTTCTAAACACTTTCTGCATAAATATGGGTATTTCAATTTGCAGATACGACTGTGTCCCTGCTTATTTGAGTACAGTGTGCAATCAGATGGGTTTGAATGTTTCGTGTATACATTTTTAGGCCTGCCAAAAATCTTTTTCAAGTTCAAGCAGTTATGTAATTTAATGGATCAATCCTTAATGGTCCACTTGACCATAAAAATCTCTTTCTTGGAGTATCCTGGCTTAATCTGGACACACTAAAACAAGCAGAAAGAGAAGTCCAAGTTATTTTAGTAATTTTCACTCAAAATTCTGCAGGTGCTTCTATCTTCTGAATTGTCATTACATCAGTATTTGATGCATTCTCAGAGTCTTCATGTTCCATTTCATGAAGTGACATTCTGCTCTCATAGAACTGATGTAAAGAGAAAATTTTGAAAATTACGCTTTTTTTCCTTTTGAATATCATAAGGTAATAGAAAAGACTGTGATTAATACATATAGGCTGACTTGTTGTATAATTTGGAACAAAAAATGATGCCACATACATAGATATACAAAAATATGATTACATCTTTTTCATGTTAAACATTAGAATCTTTGAACTCTTCGAAAATGAGTAACACTTGAAAGTATGTCCTTGAGTATCACAGAATGTCATAAGGCTGTTTATTCTTCCTTTGCATCATTCATTTCTACATGTACTTGATTTGCTACTTCTTGTTCTGCTTCTTGTTTTGTTAATGCACCAGAGTTTAGAAAACATTGCGATCACTGTATGTATATCCAAGTTTACAATTTTACAGTAATATTTTAAGGCAGACCTGAGCAAAAAATTTCTGCTTTTTTTTTTTTTTCCCCCCTCCTCATTTCTCCATTTTCTTCTTTAGTGGTCTCTTGAAAAATCCAGCCTGCAGAAAATAAAAAAAAGTGACTAAGAATTTCTCAAAGCATACCACCCTGTTGATACCATTAATTTGCTGATTCTTACTTCTATATTAATATGTTCAGTACAGCAAAATGTCATTTAATATTTTATCACTGAAGCGATTGCTGAATTATTCTTATGCTTACATGATGTCACAGGCTAAACCACAATACTATTTGGTACTCAACTGAGTAAATAATATTTTATTTTATACTTGTCAAAGTTTTCAAAAGATTATACACGCTAAAATTTACACGCTGTAGCCTTCTAATGCAATATGAACTAAATATTTAGCTTGGAGAAGAGTGCCCACTTGTGGCAACACTTAGACCACAGACCTAGCATCTCACACAAAGAGAAAAGCTGATTATCAAAGGTCACAGTCAAAGCTAACTAAAAAGCCCTCTTAATAAACCTTTAATGATAATAGTCTCTCTTTTTTTTTTTTTTTAACACACTGGCTTTCAATTGGTTAGCATTGCATGTTACACGTCACAAAAATGTACCTTTATTAGTTATTTTGTAATTTCTACAAGATTTCACTCTACTTATTAGGCAATATTAGTGTCTATGAGGTTCTAGTTATCAGCAGGATGCAGGACAAAATTTAAGCATATTTGTTTATTTTCATGAAGACAAGAATGTGGAACTTACCTTCCACAAAGCAAATATAAGCAGTGCAAGAATCAAGAGTCCAGCGAAGATACTCAGGAGGATAACCCATAAGGGGACTGTACCTGGTGGGAGTTCTTTGGAAATCTTAATCATAGTCTGCAAAATGTTCAGAATTTAAGCAATAAATAATTTGTCCTTCTGAAATATCAACAGAGCAGCATGACTTTATCAGTAAACGGTGATTTTCCAGTGTACCACTTCATTCCAAGTTCAGAAATTTGTAGGAGGGAATTGAGAAAACAATCTCCGGCATGAAAATGATATTTACGTAATATCTTGCACTTCATATGTGCTTTCATTTCATGAGGGTTGGCCTTGTTATAAGTCACTAGTAATTGTTATAAAGGATTACAGGACAAAACCCGTGAGTATTTGAAGTGTATGTTAGGGAGTTTCTATAGTATACTCTTCATCATTCAGTGCCAACCTCCCTGAAAGGTGGCTGTGATTAACAACCTTCTAAATCAATTAAATTAAATAGATGCGAAGGCCGTGTAGATACTAATTTGATCTTAAACTAGGTATATCTAGTGTAAACTAAACAGAAATAAAGAATATTCACATTTAAACAAATGTGACCGTATAAGAGTTTGAATTAAGTTAGCTTAAGAATTAATTAGAGATAAAACTTTACAGTTAAAAAAAGCATTAAAGAGCTGTACACTGAACGTTCAACTTGAAATTATGTCTGCAAGCCTTTCAGCTCTGTTTTCACTTCTGGATTGACTTTTTACCTATCACTTAAAAAAAATGCCAGGAAAAAATATCAGCTGACAGTTGACCTGTGAAGTTTGTGTTTCCAAAAATATTTTGCACAAGATGTAGTTCACACTGAATATTACTTTGTTCTAAATTTTGGGGGTATTAACAATAATAACATATAATAAGACTTTTTGGTTACAAATGTACATTGTACTAAATAAGCCCCTGCATGTATACATTATCACAGAAAAGCGATGTATCACCACAAAAAGTGTAAAATAATAGAGACTATTAAAGGCTAAATAACAAATCTAATGAAATTAAAGACATTTCTCTTTACACCTGTCATCACTACTATCATGATATATACTTTCTTATCTAAGAGAATGACAGGAAACTTCAGAAGATTAAAAGATTCTGCTTCAAATATGTATCCAGGGTAATGAAGTGGAAAGAAAAACAAATAAGGCAATAATGAAGAAAATACGATGTACAAAGTATGATCACTTCTAAATGATCCAGGAGAATTTGAAAAATACTATTGATTCCTTAAAAGAATTTGAATTACTCTTTTAATTTACATAAATGTCAGAAGCATTTATGCTGAAGCAGGCAGAAATACTTCAAACAACACCTTTTCTCACCCAGGTACATTGGTAGGTAATGAGATTTTGGTATCATCAGCTGATTAATTCAGACATTTCTACTTTAATATGAAATAATTTATTTAGAGTAGGATAATACATTACACTAGGTAAGAATTAGGTCCCTATTAATGAATGAAGGTGAATGATTCAGTAGCACCTATGAAAACTACATCCGTGAATTATCATGATCATACCTCCAGCTTCTGATGGTCATTTCTCAAAATCAGCGATGAGTTCTCACTCCGAAGTAATGCTTTCACAACAAGGGTTAAGCTGTGAATACTTGCCTGAAAGAAGGGGGAATTGGCTATGATTTATAATAATGTATTTCAAAGTAGAAAGCTTTGTAGAAATAAAAAGGGTGAAAGCAAGACTTAATGCTAAAATTTTGGGAAATGGTGAAAAAATGTGAAAGTCAGTAAAGCTGCACGTGTCATGTTCAACACAGATGTCACTGCAAGACAGCAATACAACTTCAAAAAAGGAGAGATTTCAAAGAAATACTTATTGATTCTGGAATACTACTTTAGCCAAAGGGACAGATAGGTGCTTCCTAAAATTCTGCTCTATGTCCCATCCTGTCCTGTTATTTTCCAGAGAGAAAACAAAGACACAAACCAGGAACTCAGCATCACAAATTCATCAACTGAGCAAAATGGACCACAACCCAGTCATTGCAATCAACAGACAACATTGAGATGTGCTCTGAGGTGACTCTCTCTCCTCTGCTCTTTTTGATCAATAAAACCTTTCTGGATCTTCCTGACTAAAACTTACTTTAAAACTATATTCTTGTTATGCATCCCTACTTTCATCTGCTGAATTAGAATTTGTGGATGCATAAGTAGCTATTAAAAAATGGACCATCAATACAGAATAAGTAAGGGGTGTCTTCTTACAATGCTTTGAAATTCGTGCTAAATTCTAAGTGCTTACTTGAAGGATGAAAAATGTAACTTGTTTTTGTGGAAATTTTAAAATAGGAAGAGAAATTATTTCAAATACTAGGGGACTGTGGAGACTTAAGAAAATGAAAGGTATGATTTTAATAGGTATTAGAAACATTAGCTTACATTGCTCAGATCCAAGAATATTCAGAATACAAATAGGATTTACTTACTTTTATGATAGTAGGTTTCCATACTCTTAATGAAACATTCACTTGATATGTATCAGATGGGACCAAGGCACAATTAATAGATGCGCAGCTGTAGGTATCACAGTCCTGTTAAAAAAGCACCAGCATGAATTAATAGGAAGAGACTTTTCACATTACTAAATTAAAAAAATGTAAACTACTATATTTATATATCATAGACTTGCTATGATACCAATACTAAGCTGTTAATAATTACTGGAACTTTTAATGTGAAAGTTACAGTGCAGTACAAAAACTGAGTTCAGATACTCAGGTTTTGTGTCTTTTTTATTTCAGTCTACTGAGAGACTCAGTTTTCGCAGGCTTGCTTATCCCTGATGAAGCTCTGTTACTGTAGGTAACAGAGCAAAAGGCACCAGCATAGCTCCTAAAAGAGGCACTGCATGTGACAGAAAGTGCTTTTCTGCAGTGTTTCTTGATCCTTTCAAATTCTGGGACACCTGAATCTTTCAGACAGAGCAGTGTGTGAAAATCTAAGTATCTTTAATTTCCAGTATCTTTAATTTTCCAATTTCTCAAAGGGCAGCAGAATTACATTCAAAACTTTGGAAATACTTCCTTAGCCTAGACCTTTATCACCCCTGTGAAAAGCATGGCAAAATAATCTTTTCATGGCATGGTTTCATTTGCACCAGAAACTGAACTTGTATCCGTATGCTGAGGAGGTACAATGACATTTTTTTCCCCTGACATGCCAACATACCTACAAGAGCAAAATTACTTTGCAACTCTTCTATCTAAATGTGAGAGGCTAATCCTTCTAAAACAGGGTCATCAATTACAGTTCTATCATGGAAATTGCAATTACAGTTGCATGGAAAATCTGTCAGTTCAGAGTGAAAGTATTTCCAACTGCACATCTAAAAAAGTTGCAAGGGAGATGAAGCTTTTGAAATATTACCATTTATTAATTACAATGGAAACACAGAAGGTGAAGATTTTCTGATCTGTCAAATGTGATACTGTTATTTACACATTTTCTTTTTTAAAAAGCACCCCGAATTCAGTTCCACATACAGCTTTGTAACCAAATAAAAAATTTAGCTATTCTCCATGAAGATGGCTATTCAAGCCCTTAAGACACAGTGAGTTTCCATAGCGTACAGTTTGAGAGAAACTCTTACATATTTAATGTAGAAGTACTCAACTCAAAGATCTGGGGTAATATCTAAGATAAATATACATGTATACCATATTTAGGCTTACCATAATTGTATCCTTTGTAGGTTCTTTTATTTTTGGCAACACAAATGGTTTCCCAGCGCCGATCTTTAAGGGGTCTACAGGGTAACTAGTTTGGCATATGGCATTCTGTTAGCAGAAACACAAATATTATTTTTACTGTCTGACTATATGACCTATTACAAAAAATTGCTGTGGAAACAATCCAGTATAAATTATATTTAATAACATCAATAATATTTAATAAAATCAATAATCTTTACTAACCACTAAATGCAATAAACCTGCATATTGCAAGAGAGCATAACGGGAAATTCAGGTGGTGTAGGTATTGAAGTACCATTAACTCAAACAACAGATGAGCTCTTTAATGAGATAATTTCATCTAATATTTATCCAGACACCTAAACATCTGTAGAAGCTAATAAGAGCTTCCTGCAAGACGACAACTACATGCAACAGCAAGAGCTATTAAAAGAGATAAATAGGTTTTGCATGGGAATCCTCAGAGTTTCTGCCTTAGCAAGCAAGCAGGCAGATTAAGCACAGGATTTGGTAGCCTCCTTTGCAGTGCCCAGGGGTGGAGGGTGGGTACGGGAGCAGTGCTAGACGTCCATGGGTCCTTCAAAAGCACCTGGGAAATGGTGCACCACTGCACAGGAATTTTTTTTTCAGTCAGGTCATTGACATCCAAATTGCTAGGATGAGTGGACTGCAAATCCTCTGCAGTGCCTTTTGGCACACTACTATTACTAGGGTGTAGCAAGTGGTAGATGAACTACACCCACAGAAAAAGCACGGATTTCTTGAATTGATGTGCAAATTTGACTAAAAAGTGGTGATTGCCTAGGAATGAAAATATTGGGGGAAAGAATTTAAGAACAGACACTATTACTTTGTATTCTATACATGAAATATTTTGAGGGTCTGGGTATTATTTGTTCTAAAGTGAAACGAAGTCTCATTTAGAACATTTGTGTTGTTTTTCAGTGGTGCGATACCTCAAAATTAAGTGAAGTATTTGGAGAGAGATACTCATATGTGTGCATGTGTATTTGACGGAAGGATTAGAACAAAAAGAGGCTTAAGTCATCACTTAGTGATATTTGGGTTCTTCGGGCATCCAGTTATTCATATAACACTAGTCTACATATTAAAATTTTACATTTACTCCTGTAAAGCCTTTGACACAGTTCCCCACAACATCCTTCTCTCTATATTGGAGAGACATGGATTTGATGGATGGAGTGTTTGGTGGGTAAGGAATTGGTTGGATGGTCACATTCAGAGAGTAGTGGTCAATGACTTGATGCCCACATGGAGACCCATGTCAAGTGGTGTCCCTCAGAAATCCATACTGGGACCCATGCTGTTTAATATCTTCATCAACAATGTAGACAGTGAGATTGAGTGCACCCTCAGTTTGCAGATGACACCAAGCTGAGTGGTGCAGTTGTCGCACCGGAAGGATGGGATGTCATCCGGAGGGATCTGGAGAAGCTGGAGAAGTGGGCCTGTGTGAATTTCAGGAGGTTCAACAAGGCCAAATGCAAGGTCCTACATGTGAGTCGGGGCAATCTGCAGTTTCATACAGGATGAGGGATAACATGATTGAGAGTAGCCCTGTGGAGAAGGACTCAGGGTGCTGATCAATGAGAAGCTCAACACAAGCCAGCAATACACACTCACAGCCCAGAAGAACAACCGTATCCTGGGCCGCATCAAAAGAAGCCTGGCCAGCAGGTGAAGGGAGGTGATTCTGCCCCTCTACTCTGCTCCTGTGAGATCCCCCCTGAAGTATTGTGTCCAGTTCTGGAATCCCTGACATAAGGAGGATATGGAGCTGTTGGAAATGGTCCAGAGGAGGGCTACAAAAGTGATCAGAGGGCTGGAGAACCTCTGCTGTGAGGACAGGATGAGAGGGTTGGGGTCGTTCAGCCTGGAGAAGAGAAGGCTCTTGGGAGTCCTTATAGTGACCTTCCAGTACCTGAAGGGGCTACAGGAAAGCTGGGGAGGGACTTTTTGCAAACAGGGGAATGGCTTTAAATTGGAAGGGAGAAGATTTAGGTTAGACATTAGGAAGAAATTCTTCATGATGAGGGTGGTGAGACACTGGCACAGGCTGCCCAGGGAAGCTGTGGCTGCCTCATCTCTGGAAGTGTCCAAGGCCAGGTTGGATGGGGCCTTGGGCAGCCTGGTCTGGTGGGAGGTGTCCCTCCCCATGGCAGGGAGGTCAGAACTGGATGATTTTTAAGTTTCCACTCCAATGATTCTATGATTCTATGACTTCTATGATACTATGAGTGAGCTGACAAGGGAGGGTGCCCTCCTGGGCCTCGGACAAGGCCTTGTGGGGGATGTGACAGTTGGAGGACGCCTGGGACTAAGTGATCATGAGATGATAAGGTTTTCAGTTCTAGGTGAGATGAAGAAGAGGATTAGCGGAATAGTCACATTAAACTTCCAGAGGGCAGACTTTGGACTGATCAGAAGGCTGGTTGGCAAAGTCCCATGGGAGACAGTCCTTAAGGGCAAGGGAGCCCATGAGGGCTGGGCGCTCTTCATGAATGAAATTCTAGCAGCTCAGGAGCAAGCCATCCCTGTGTTCCGGAAAAGGAGCAGGTGGGGGAAAAAAACAGCTTGGTTGAGTAGGGAGATCTTGAGAAGCATAAAAAAGAAGAATGTCTATGAGCTTTGGAAGAAGGGACAGGCATCTTGGAGGGACTACAGGGAGGAAGTGAGATTGTGCAGGGAAAAAAATCAGGAGGGATAAGGCCCAACTAGAAATCAAATTGGTTAAGTCTGTGAAAGATAATAAAAAATCTTTCTACAGATACATTAACAAGTAAAGGAGGACTAGGGAGAATATTCAGTCCCTATAGGATGCAGAAGAAATAACAGTGACGGGGGATGAGGACGAGGCTGCCTTCTTTGCCTCAGTCTTTAATAGTAAGAAAAGTTGTTTGCTCTGTATACAAACCCAGGAGTTAGAGGAGCATGACCAGCAGGTCCAGGGAGGTTATTCTTCCTCTGTACTCAGCACTGGTGAGGCTGCACCTCGAATCCTGTGTTCAGTTCTGGGCCCCTCACCACAAGAAGGATGTTGAGGCTCTGGAGCGTGTCCAGAGAAGAGCAGCGAAGCTGGTGAGGGGCTGGAGAACAAGTCTTATGAGGAGCGGCTGAGAGAGCTGGGGTTGTTTAGCCTGGAGAAGAGGAGGCTGAGGGGAGACCTGATTGCTCTCTACAACTACCTGAAAGGAGGTTGTGGAGAGGAGGGATCTGGCCTCTTCTCCCAAGTGACAGGGGACAGGACAAGGGGGAATGGCCTCAAGCTCCACCAGGGGAGGTTCAGGCTGGACATCAGGAAAAAATTTTTCACGGAAAGGGTCATTGGGCACTGGCAGAGGCTGCCCAGGGAGGGGGTGGAGTCACCTTTCCTGGAGGTGTTTAAGGGATGGGTGGATGAGATGCTGAGGGGCATGGTTTAGGCATTGTTAGGAATGGTTGGACTCGATGATCCAGTGGGTCCTTTCCAACCTAGTGATTCTACGATTCTATGATTCTATGACTTATAATCTCCTCCAGGTGCTCTGGAGGAGTGAAATGGAAACACTCAGGTGAGGGCTGCAGTGAAGAGCATTTGAAAGACATGACGTACCATCCCATTCAAGATGTCTCAGTGCCCCAGAAAATGAAGAAGCCAGAAGATTGCTAGTTCTTGGGAGCAGATATGCAGGAAGGCTAATTTCAATAATGGAAAGAAGGGGACTGAACAGGAAATCGAGCTCTAAATCGAGCTCATCACAGGACTAGAGCCTTTGCAATAAGTAGTGATGATGGAGGTAATTTTAGGCTCAGTAGGCAAAAATAACAAAGAAACTCCTGTCACTCATATGTCAGTCTGAACTCACGATCAGTTTGCAATATATCAAACTAACCTTGTTATAGTCCAGTTATTACTCAATACCATTTTAAATTTGCTCGTTTCCTTTCAAGAAATTTGTCTGTCTTCTTATGCACATTGGTATACACTCTTAAGACACCATCATCTTGTGTTTCAGATTGAAAGCATGATACTCCTTGGAACAAGGCGCAATCCCAAATGTCTGCATTTTGCAGTTCCTTACAGAAATAATCTTAAATTTAAATTAACCATAAAAGTACAAATTCCTAGCTTACTTGAGAATGTGACAATGCAGTAAGGTAGAGAAGAGTGTTCTTGGCTGCTGTTACATTGGGAAATAAGATGTTCAGTGAGAGGTTTGGCATTGGAAAGTGTTCACCTTTTTCAACCTACAAAAAAAAAAGGCAAGAAAAATGTTTTAATTAGTACTTTCCTTATTTTGTTGGTATTTAATGGGGTTTCGTTTTTTCTTCCTTTCTTGTGTTTTTCTTTTCTTCTGTGACTTTTAATGTTTTCAGAGTCAGTTATACAAAAAGCGGTGTGATGAACTCTTACTTCTTCCCTGAGAACAGCCAGTTGTGAAACAGCAGACACATGCCTCTGTGGTCTTTGTTAGCGAAATGCTCTATTGAAGGAAATCAAATGAACAGGATGAAAGGGGCCATTTTGACATAAATGTCTTCTTGCTGTCTGGCTTATTGCATCCTCTTAGCATCTAGGACTTCTACCTAAAGTAATTTCATTTCAATTTTTAAAAAAAGCTCCCCAATTGCATTAACATGGGAGAGGAGCCAGTGCTGGTCTTCAGAACACACCTGCTGTGGCCAAGGATGAAGAAAACACCCATGTGAAATTAGCGGCAGAGGAACAGATGATCCTGTCTCTGAAGGGTATGAGCTTCATAAATACTCAAGAACCCGTTTAACTTTTCTCTTCTGACAACTCATTTGTGATAAGCTGCTTGTAGAGATAATTTGTGCTCACAAGATCATGAACAGTATGCTCCGCAGTTCACTAGCTTTTATATATAAAAAGCAAAGAAGAAGAATGTCTTAAACAACCACAAAATATTTGAGATTACTGGATTTGAACTTTCAAACTAAAAAAAAAGTAGCTGAGTAAAACACTGTAGTCAGGCTAAAATATGTTAAAAAATCTTTGCCATTGTTATTTAGTGAGTGTGAGAAATTTCTCATGGTCCATCACTTACAGACAGAAAGCTGAGTCAGAGTCTTTTATTCTTTGTATAGGGGACCGTTGCTCAGCTCTGGATGTGACACTGGGAAGCAAGGATGCTCTCAAGATAACTAAATTCAGGCCTGCTGCAACTTGAGGCTGGGTTTCTAGCCAATAAAATATCTTTTCCAAGTGATTTTCATTTGCAGCATTCATTCCATTAGGAAGGCAAAGTTCTTGGAGCATGGCATTTGCATTTTCAAAGCTGACTGGAATTTGGAAATATCTTCTTAAACTGCAATGAACATAGGTTAAGTTCTCGTTTACTATAGCATGCTCTTTACCCTGCTGAGGGCAGCAGCTCTAAAAACCACCTGAAACACTCTGCAGGGACAGACCATTCTGAGAACCTCTCAGAACCTCTGAGAACATCTCAGAGACCCTCTTATTGCAAAATAAGCAAGAAAAAAAAAGTGTCAAACACAAGATAGGGTATCACATTAAGCAATTCAAACCAAATGAAAAAGGATGAAGCCAGTACCTAGATCATGCAGTTTTAACTGTTTCTTACCCTGTAATGCAGAGTAACTTCATCCCCAATCTGCTCTGTTGTGTTAATAGCAGTAGGGACAGTATCATTTGCTGCAATTATAACATGGTGCTCTTTGAAAACGCTGTGGGTTAAAGACAAAACAAGAAGTCCAATAAGCACAAAAATTCTATAAAAACTCCAGAAATTAATATAAGTATTTTTCATTATTTCATGAATCCTCCAGCACTAGTCTTGCAATTGTGTGCTGCTACTTCCACTGAAGTTTAACTCATCCATTTTCTGAGTACTGCTCACTTTTTATTATGTGCATTTTAAATATTTTGTTTGGATAAAACTAACAAATGAGGAAATATTGTTCCCAAAAATAATACACGAGGGCCTATTTTTATTCTAGCTGTGCAGTTCCTTATCCTGAGCATTGCCATGTGAAACAGGCAGGGTCCCACGAAAGACATAACCAAGTAAAAAGAGAACAAAATCAGCATGTTCTAACTTCAACCTTATTCCCTATGGGACAAAGAAAGGCTAGCTTTGAACCATTAAATGCATCCAAGAGGAATTTTACTTAGTTAAACATGCACATCATGCAATTTACCAATAACATTTATAATGTTTTACAGGGATGGAATTTAACGGAATTCTAGCTGTTTCTGAAATTAAAGTGTACTAAAAGACCCAAACTAAGGTTATTGTCTGAATTGATAAAAAAAACCTCTTTGAGCATCTATAATTTAGGATAATTTTTGAAGCTGGAAATCACACTGCAGTGTTATAGTGATACAAACTCATGGCCATCAGGGAGCTGGAAGTATTTGCTTTCATATGTCTGAAATGCCTTTGAATGAATAAAGAAAAGTACAAGAATCAAAGGTGCTCAAATTGGGCAGTTCAAATTTAAAATCGAGAAACCAGCAAAACAGGGACAGTTACTGCTCCCTTATTTCAGGTAACTGCTCTTTTCTGCAAAGCCTGTGCTTCCTGTTCATGAGCCTAGAAGCTGTCATGTATAGATACTGAGTACAGCGCAACAACAAAACAATACTATATCCTGTTTGAACACCTTCTACTTACTCTGCCAGCAAGCAAAAGTACACAGAAACATCAATACCTGACAAATATTAATCCTACTTCGTATTTTACTGGAATAGTAACGCGTCCTCTGTTGTCACTCAACGTCTCAGGTGGTTCTTCGCTGTCACTAAAATAAGACAACATATACCACAGATCAGACTGTGATATCCATCAACACATGCAACATGACTAGTAGGTGAAAAGGGATCTTAAGAAACTGAAATGTCTACAGCTCTGGGTATGAAATCACACTACTCATTTCCCATTAATTACTATCTCCTAAAAATAAATTCAAAAAGCTATTTCCAGTGACTAAAAAGTTGAACCTTGCACCAGACGCAGCTCAGAGATGCATGTTTATTAAAATTACAGACTACAGTTGACTGAATGAAATGGGCTGAGGGCCATAACTCTCACACTATGCCTGAATTTTTCAGGGACAGAAAACATTAAGGCTAAAGTGCATTTCTCTACATTATCACAGATAACTGCTGCAATGCTCTTACTCTTTGAAGGCCAGGCCTTTTTGTTTAGCATAAACTATGATTCATACTAATGTATGCAGTAATTTTAAGACAAGAGATCTGTTATGAAGGTAAAACTACTGGAAATGATGACCTGTTTGTGACTCACAGGCTGTAGAGATAAGCAGCTATTTATTTTAGTCCTCTCAGTCAACTGCTGGACCCAGTACATCCTTAAAGGCATCAGGTCTACAGATTGTTTAACCACTTATGAGTTCAGAAAAGCCATCCTTATTTTACAACCAAACACAAAGATGAAGAGCTTTCTAAGGAAAAGAAATTCAGAAGGCATACAAGTAATAATTGCAACTAACCTGGTTGCATATACATGAACAGTAGCATTTTCCAGGAGGTATGATGCATTAAATTGAAATGATATTTTGAAGGAAATCTGTTTGGAGAAATACATTGCACATTTTAAAAGGAAAAAAAAAAAAAGAAATAAAGGCATAATGATAAATTTTGATCTGATGAAAAATAAGCAAATTTTTGCTAATTTTATCTATGGAATCTTTATTCATATTTTAATAATTTTCTATGAATTAATCCATTTTTTAATTTGTCCCAACCAAAAAGGAAATCTAATAGTTATTAAAAAGAAGCCTCAAATTTTCAGAACCGAGAAGCCCCAGTAAACTTACTATATAGTATATTAGAAATATATAGCTAAATAATTTTTAATTGAAACCAGTTCACCTTGCAAGCAATTTCCCAGAACAACTTTCTTCTCTAATATGAAAGTAACAAAAGCATTAAAGCCTCTCAGTTACAGTGGAGAGATGTTGCCTATAGGAGGCTGATGGAATCTCACTTAATATACGTATATTAAAAGACCTAAATTAATGAACAAAAATGTTTACAATGTAACTAAATGACTACTAGGGCTCACAAAAATTCACAGCTCATTATAATGAGGAAAAATCTGTTACAATTTAGGACTACACAATGTTTGGGAACGCTGTCCCAGGCACGTCCCTTTTCATATCCTGACGCTTCAGGGTAATTTTATATGAACCAAAAGTTTTACTGTTTGTTACTGTTCAGGATTTTAAAGGTCAGATTTTTATTTTTCCTTTAATGTGCACAAATATTTATCACAAAGTGAAAGTTGTCTTAGACATTTCTTCATACTTAAAAAAAAATAGATTCAGGAAGAGGCTTTAAAAAGGTTGGTATTAGGGATGCTTATCAGTGAATCAGATGAATCAGGAAAGGAGCATTGTTGGTACTGGTGTTGGGTAGTATGATTATTTGTAAGAAAGTAACAGCTGACTTAATTCCTACAAGTCTAAGATACAAGATGAAACTTGTTATGTTGGAGGCAATGTAAGAGGACAATTCCGCTGATTCTCTTTTTTTTTTTTTTTTATGCATCAGCGACACAGAACCGATAGGACAGACAACAGACTGCCAGGAACAACAGTTGTTCTAATTTGCATGCAATTTGGTATTTCCCAATTCAATGTCAGAACTATTTAAGGGAGGCTTAGATGTGTATTTTTCGAAGGCTAAGGTTAGTAAAGCTCTGTCTCTATTCAAGCATGAGATACAGACTTATCACTGGAGCTGTCCAAGCTCTAGCTCAATTTGAAGTGGGTTGCTTGCTCGAAAGGCATCTCACTCCTTGCTGAGTAGAGGTAAAGTCTTGATAGCTGGCTTTGGCAGATCCTGGTTAGCATTTCCACATACGAGTTTATTCTCTTTTCAAGCATCTGATTAAACTTTAGGTATGAAATAACTAAAGTCATAGGTTCCAGTTTGTGGAAAACCACACCACATTATGTAATATCTTATTAGTATATCCTACCCAATATTCTATACTTCTGAAGATAGACTTTTCTGGCCAAGTGTGCCACTTGCCTTCTGTCAGGGTAAACAATGGCAATATACACCGATTACCTCCTCACATAGCACAGCTGACTGGCGAGGTACTAAAGATCTCATGTTTTCCTATCAGGCTCTGTGCAGTTTGTTTCAGCAATAGATTGGGAATGATGCATGGACAGGTTTTGGGTTGAATACAAAAAAAAAGAAATTGAGAAGTGACAGGAACAGCCTTGGGCTTAGAACAACATGGGCAAAAGAGAACTTGCATGCAGGAGAAATTTTTACCTCTTCAGCAGTTTTTAAAAATGGATATCCCACTTTACAAGTGATGTTGTGGTTAGATTCACAACTATCTTTCTGTATATCCTAAAGGAAAAAGAAAATGAAATCATGACCTCATTCAATCTCTTTTTAAATTTTCACTAGGCAGCAAGGGCCTGTTGAAAATTGCCACTTTTCATTATCAAAACATCCTAAGGTTCCAAGCCTTAACTAAAGTGGAACAGAAATAGGAAACCATAATGCTTCCAGAACAATTTCCACCTATATATGTCTACATAAATCAGTAGCCATTATTCCCTTCCAGTGAAAGTGTTTGGAACATTAGCAATTATATGGAAACTGGACATCATGCAATTAATCATGGGGTCTAGCAGAGCAACACATATATAAGCGCACCCTTTTTATGTGTAATTTTGAAAACGTGCTCCTAACTTGGTCATAAAAGTGACCTTCATAAGTTGTTGCCGCAGACTCAACATCAGTGCTATGGATCCCCGACTACTCCTAATGTGCAACAACAGGACTGTTGACAGGAAACAAACTTCCGTTGTTTCCCACTTGAACTGACCTAAATTCATGGATACCTGCTGAGGCAGGCAAAAATAATTACTTTGTGAATGCCTTCTAGGCAAGGATGAGGCAGGCACTATCTATGCTACCATACCATGACAGTATTTTTTCATTAGACATGCAAAAGAAGCACTCTAGAGGCTCAGGAGGTGTAAAGATGAACAATGAGGCGTTTCTGGGTCTACAGATGTACAGATTATTCATGGTACCAACAGCCATCTATGATTCAGTCACTTACTGTCTAAGTGTCACTGTGAAACTGGCATTGGTAGTCAACAGAGGCTAGCCAAGAGGCCAGCCAAGAGGCCAGTCAAATAAAAATATATACAGTCTTTTACAGGGGTAAGTGAGGGCAGAACTCCCCGGGAAACTTTTCATCAACTGAGATGATGCCAGAGCCGTGAAATTCAGGCTTAATACAAAGGTTTCCTCAGATCTTCCTAGCAATATAGGTTATCATAAACATGATAATGTCAAAAATCGTTACCTCAATTCCAGCAAAAATAATATTTGGAGAATACTGAACCAAAACTCTGGTATTATAGGCACTATCTTTTTTGTTCTTCACAGAGAGCTGGATGGTGAACTTATCATTGCGTGACTTTACGATGAATGGAGAGGAGCTGTAAAATTAAGTAAGAATGTTGGACATCTTAACTTTTTAATCTGTTTTTAACATAAAGAGGAACGTCTTTCAGTGTCCTGAATATATTGTTTCTGATTTGGGAATTATGTCAAAGCATTATCCTAATAGACTACAGAATTCATAATTTACATAGAAATATCAAGATATCAAGCGATACAGAAACTAAGTATAGTTACCTGTCTCCAGCTATGCTTGCTTTTACATTCAGAACAAGATCTGAAATGCATTTATTTTTGGCTCCACAATCTTTTGTGAAAGGAATCTGCAACAATAGCATTTTTATTCTCAATATTATTGCATTTATTATTAAAATTAAATACTTATATCTTAATTTATTATCTCATTTTATATAAAGTCTTCTGTTTGACAGTCCAGGAAGTCTTCCCTAATATTAATCAGTCAAATGTGCCAATATGCTGTAAAATGCATGGGTAAAATATAACCTTTTTACTCATTCCCTTCTAAGTAATTAATCTAGACTAGAAAAAGAGGCAATAGTAGAAGTATGAATGATGCCAAACCCCATGAAAGTGTGACTAACGTCTTGCTATATTTATGTAAAAAAAAAACCAACAGGAAAATTTCTTGTACTCTCTTCCATTTTCAGTTAACTCTGAACAGTTTTAACTCCGGGCTAGTTCTCAAGCGCACTTAATCAAGCTTTTCACTCCTGAAGACTCATTTAAAGGAAATATCTTTTGGACAGGCTCAAAAAGCCTCCATCTTTAGCCAATTTGTGGACACTACTTTCAGCCTTTGTGAGGACTATTTAAATACTTTGGTTATTAATGTAGAATCTTGCTGACTTACATATTCAGATATTGAATTTGGCAGGTTGCTATCAAGAACAGGTCCAGTCTCTGGATCAGAAAAATTGAACTCCAGCAAAACCTTTACAGAGTCCTGAAAGTCAGGCTTATCCTAGAACACAAAGAAAACAAAATTGCTGTTATTCACTTTAATGTATACAGAGTTTAAAAAATCCCAAACAATGCTGAGGTAAAATATTTTTCAGCCACACTGTCGCCAGACTTACTAGGGAAGCATTTGAATGCTTCAAATTGATGATAAGGCATTTAATATGCAAGCCAATCCTTAAAACCTCTACTAATGCTTTTGTGTATCCCATCTTATCATAAAAATGTCACGTAGCCTTAGCATAGCCAAGGCAGCTTCATTTAAGCATGTCTTAGAATGGTCAACTCACAGACTTGCCTCTTTTAATTGTGCTTAAAAGGTCAGTAAGATGAACAGCTGGAGTGAACACATTGCATGATGTCAAACAGGCTTGCTGCTAGGAGATGTATTGCATTTTCAAGTAAATTCTAAGCATCATTTATCAATAGTTTTGAATTATATAGATATAATATTATACAGATATAACTGTGAAGTTGCTAAACATTTTAAATCTGGGTAGCTTATAATATACACTTCCATCCTCTCTGGACACGTTACAATCTGGGCAATTTCACGCGCTTAGGTGCTAATTACATTTCTGTTTTGCAGTGAATGAGTATTCTCTCTCCCAAACTTAATTTGCAAGTTTTTTACTCTATTTGAATAGGAGGAATTGTGCCAATATGCAATATGACTTCTTACTCACATGTTCCTGCAGAGTTTTGAATGCACCTACACTATTAACCGGGATAGCTGCTTAATTCCACTTAGTGTGTTATGCTCTTTCTTAGGACAAACACAAAGAGACAAAGGTAAATAAAATCTTCCTGTAAGTAAATGGTTTATATCTATCTACAAAACAAATACATAAATCCTAAGTAGTAAGCAAATCTTACGTACACTTCTTAAGGTTAATTGTGGATACAGATTTTGTTTTCCAGCTTACAATTAATGGAATACTTTTAGTTTATTATAATGTCTACATGAGAAAAACACTTTAAATGATTTACTTGCCAACATGTAGAAGTTATGTTTAATACATTCTGACCCTTTGACAGTTACATCTTTTTGAATTTTCCTTTCATGGCTTTCAGTGAACAAGCTTCGAGATATTTGTCTTTGTGAGTCAAGTGTAATCCAATACCGCAGAACTGCAAAGGAAGTTGAGATCAATATTATGAACCAATTTGCCTTCACATATTATTCTTTCCCCCAGTACCTTAAATGGACTTTGAATAGTGAATTTAAAAGAGTTGCAAACAAATGTGAGCATAGAAATTTTATAGCATAAAGATTTCATGGCTTAGTGCTTGTCTACTTACTGGATTCAAATATATCTTCCTTCGACTTTAGCCTGGTCTTAAAACAAATGGTGGCATTTATGCATATTGTTTTTCTTTTATTTATCTGACAATTTTGCTGTTGGATATTGATACTTTTGGGTGTAAATTGCATGGAAACATTTACTTCAGCCACATCACGAGACCTTAAGAAAGAGACAAAGAGAGTACATTTTTTGTCTTAGGAATGAACTTGCAAATGTGTAAAGTTCAACATGTACATAAACATATAGAATCATTTAGGTTGACAAAGGCCTTTAAGATCATTAAGTCCAACCCTCAACCTTACACTGCTAGGCTCGCCACTAAACCATGTCGCTAAGCATCGTATCTACACCTTGTTGAAATACCTCCGGGAACGGTGACTCAACCACTTCTTTGGGCTGCCTATTGCAGTATTTGACAACCCTTTCTATGAAGAAATTTTTCCTAATATATAATCTAAACCTCCCTTCATGCAACTTCAGACCATTTCGTCTTGTCCTATGTGATGGTTTAGACAAAAAATTAACTACGCACTCTATACATAGTACCAGTAAACATCAAATTAAAGAGAAGGTGGTCACAGGGTCTATCCACAGTGCTGTACTGGTTTCAGAACAGATACTAGATGAAAGGAAATAATTTAAAAAGCATTTAAGCAACCCTATGGAGCCAGTCCCATTTTAAAAGAGACCGAAGACCTAGACACAGGCTCACGGGTATCCACAGATGAAGATATTATTATACACAAGCTAGAGAGTAGCATGCAATCTCTTAGGCTGGGTAGATAAACAGGCTAGATTGACTAGCAATTTGCTTCACTCTAACACCCCTTTGCCCTTGTAAATGCAATATGTGCCTGTTTCTCCATTTGCTCTAGTTCATTTCTTATTTGGCCTTGAGATGGAGTATGTTGGTGTACTAAACCAGCAGCAAATTTAGCTGGCAAGACAGCTTTCTTCAGATTTGTGATCTATACAACACAGTGAAAGCATCTCATTGCATTCACACATAGAGTTTTCAGAAAGAAAAATTACCAGATAAAGGTGAATTGAAGCTGGCATCTCAGGGATGGTAGCAAAACCTGACAAACTTAATGACCTAGTAAATGAGTTAGATGGAACAGCAGGACAAGGAAAATAAGGAGCTTAGCAAAGACTTAGCAACTGCTGTACCAGATAGAAAAACAGTTTTTTGTTTGTGTTTATAAATGAAGATTACAAGTTACTCTGTTTATTTCTCTTACAGGTATTTTTCTACACTCCCTTAAAAATCATATTAGTCATTATGCCACCTGAATCATGCTCATTTGCAAAGGAAATTAATTCTCTGTTAGCCAGAAAGTTTAGGTTTTGGTTTTTTTTAAAAAATTTTCTGTAGGGACTCAAACTAGAGTTTTCTTATTAGGAAGTTGAAATAAATTTCTTAGCAACCCCTTCATATTTCAACTTCTCCTTGATATTGCTGATAAGATAATACGCAATACAGTGTAAAAAAAAAAAAAAAAACCAAAACATTGTTTTTTCCTGTTTTACTTAGTGTCAAAAGTGGAATAAATTTTTATTCTGAACATGAACTAGGAGGACAAAGTCTTCATACTACACTAAGAAGGTTTCTAAAACATTCCTATACTTGTTACCGTTATCCATCAAGTTTTATACTCACTCCTCCAGAGAGACATGAAAATATGAAGATTCGCAGCCAGTGTAAAAACATGTGATAAAACAACAGACAAAACACTAGTGCATACAAGTTATTATAGAACGGTTATTTTCTAGTCTGTCAGCTGCTGTGATCATCCATTACCAGAAGAGGGCAGCCCCACCAAGGCCGCCAATGGTGACATCAATCAGTCCATCATCGTTTAAATCCATTTCTCCGTGCACTGACTGGCCAAAAAATTTCACTTTTTCCCCATCTCCACCAGATGCAATGCGCTGTGAAAAGCAGTAAAAGGTTTATGCAGTGCATAACGAAGGATTTTATTAGAACATTCAAGACACATTTGTTGGCCGTTGCATGGCTTTCAGACTCTAAATATATTATTTTTTTTTTTTACAATACTGCTATTAGGGTTACCATGGTGATGAACAGACTATACATTTTCAGAATTGCAAAACACCTTCTTTTCTAGCTGCACAGAACATTTCAGAAGGTTTCTAATAAAAACACAGAAATGTATTTTCTAACATTACTAGAGTCAAATTCAGTTAAATCAGACTGAGTTTGAAAGTATAGACATTTTAAAAAAAGAAGCTGTCATGACTGTTGAAGTCACAGGTTGATTGTATGTTGGGAAGACAAGAAAAACGGATTTGTGCTGCACACACAGCAACGGCCAATCTGCAAGGTTTAACTTCATACCTGAGAATACTTTTTACTGATTGTGTTGCCATGGCCATGATAAATATAAACTGCTCCACGATGATCATCCTCTAAGGGAGAACCGATTACAATGTCATTGTATCCATCAAGGTTGAGATCCTTCACTGCAGCGATCGCAGTCCCAAAGCGTGCACCACAAGGCTCATTCTTAAGAACTTTGCAGGTGTCCTGTTTTAACGGTGAACAGCACGCTTGCTTTATGGGTTCAAGGCTCATTTGATATTCAAACTTTGTCTGTAAAAGAACAGATCCTTAGTTAGTGGATTTTCACCAACATTTTACCATTCCAGGCTTTTCAAAGCTCCTGTCCAGAAGACAAACTGATGAATCAAATGAAACAATTACAACCCGTTCTTAGTGATTGAGTACACAGTAGAAACTGTGATCTTTTAACTATAATTCAAATGTTCTTTCCAAACAGTGGGTGGGATAGACATTCCTGCTCCCTCTTTTTTTTTGCATCTAGATGATTCTGCATATTTCTTGAAGCTAGATGTTCACAGGAAAGCATAGTATCATAACAGTGTTTGGATGTTATTGTAAGTAAACCACTTCATTCTTAGGGTAGTGTAAAGAGTTCTTCTAAAGGAATTCTCTTAATCTGAAAAGTAAACCAAGTTTCTGATGAAACACAGATGGCAATATTGTTATTCCAGAACAAAAGACAGCATTTCTTTTATAACAACTGTATTCTGTCCTCAGTCGACACATTCTCTATGGTTTAACATACATATTCTCCTGGTTCAGTGCACATCCTTAGATCAAACCCATGCATACAGTATGTAGTGCAAACCACTCTTTCCAAGAGATTGGCCCAATGAGTTACATGTTATACATAAGCATCAGCAAGCAGTTGCTGCATCTCCTTTATTTGGAGATGCATAAAAGGAAGCAGAGCAAAACCAAATTTCAAACCCCCACATTACTGGAAAGCATGGAACTCTGTTTTCTCGCCAGCCCTATTCACCAGCAAATGGTTGTTAGAAACATGCATGTGGAAACTGGAAGAGATTCCTATCAAATAGATCTAATCTCTTCAGGTCCTTTTCTTGCAACAGTATTTCAGGACACCATTACTGCTAGTATACTCTGTGATAATTGTTACAATGATACATAATGGTACACAACTAAAAGAATCAAAAAAGAAGAAAAAGTATGCATAGACATTGGAAGGAGAAACTTATCAAATTAAAAAGTTGTGGTGCAACTGCTATATTCCTCAGCCTAGTACTAACATGTTTAAAAGCTGTTGGATGTATGGGGTTTAGCTCTAGGTTACTAAGGAAGTCACAAAGACATTGAGGCACCCACTTTTAGGATGGATAAGCCCTATTTTTCCCTAACCCATGAAAGCAAAAAGAAAACGTGATAGATGTTATGTTGCAGTTTACAGGATACAGTGGTTACGTATATCATATACTCTTAGAAAAAAATGGTGAGAAAATGAGAGTTGATAAGAAAGTTTTCAAAAATAATCTATATTAAACTCTCAGTTGTCAAAATCGCATTCCTCGGTTTTCAACAGGTCATCTTCCACAGCATAAATTATCATATTTCTTTAAAACAAGAATATGAAGACAGTAGGGAGCATGTTCTATTACAGGTCAATAAACAACAACTTTACCTTGTTCAGACCATAAACATACACTTTCCCTTGCTCCTCTTTCTCAGTTCCCATATATGTAGGAGCTCCAACAAGAAGAAGGTCTGTAAATGAGTCCCTGTTGATGTCAATTGTGGTAATAACACCCCCAAAGTATGACCCAATCTGCAGAAAAATATAAGGTATAAATTAGAGACAGAGTCAGCAACATGATGCAATGTTTCCTATTCAGAAAACTGTTTTATGGTTGCTTACAACAATAACAGATGTTAACCTTTGGGTAGAAATTTTCTTTGCTATCTATATGATCTTTTTGGTCTGTTTGCCTCTTAAGTTCGTTTTTTGTTTTGCGGTTTGCGTTCAGATATTTTATTTAAGAACGGTCCATTCAACTTTCCACTCTCCTGAGTTTGAAACGTACAAATACTGCCTTCTACCTGCTAAGAGGAGTAGGAGCTCTTAAGACAGCATTAGAATAGAAGTGTCTTGCGGAAGCTAATTTTCTCTTCTGCCCCAATAATAATACATAGAAGGAGCAAAATCAATGGTTTTAGGCTTCCCAGGGGAAAAAGGCAGGACAAGATCTCCAAGACAGTACTATGCAGGTAATATCCAAAATTCCCAAGTTGCCAATAAATGCAGAGGAAGAAGATTTACACAAAGAGCTAGGTACACTCACAGACTGGGTACAAGGTGTAGCATTTATCTGATTACAGTCAATTCACAGCTAAGCTAGACACCCTGTATTTTCTTTACACTTAGCATGAGAAGCAGTCTCTTCCAGTGCAAGATGCATCTCATCTCACAGAAGATGCTTCCAGCAGGCCAGATCCCTCAAACCTTAAAAATGCCTATGCTCCTTCACTAAATATGAAAGGATTGATTGATAAGCGGAGTTGCAGACATCAGCTATAGGTGAAAGTTAGGTAGCCAGAATTGACTGAAAGAAGCTTGTACTGCCTCTTTCTACTACTGTACGGCTTGTACTGGGGAGACGATAGTAGGAAGGTCTTTGAAACCTCATGTACCTAATATTATACTACAGCCTTTAATTACGTAGTTATGTGTTGTTTTCTTTCCTTCAGGAACAGCTCTTACTGAGCTGCTACTCAATATAACAAGCAGCTTCCCAATATTTCATGCTATTCCAGCTGATCTTGCACAGAACCCTGCTTGTCACACTCGTTTCCTGCCAGTGACATACCCCTTCCACTCAGCAGATAAAATTGCAGCTACAGAGATGAGCACAGTCATTTTGACACTGCTGAAGGTTTAGCCCTTAAGGAGAAAATTTCCAAGGGTCTGTGACTACTGTAAAGTTTACTTCCCATTACTCACTATACCAGAA
Source organism: Cuculus canorus (assembly GCF_017976375.1). Classification (NCBI taxonomy): domain Eukaryota; kingdom Metazoa; phylum Chordata; class Aves; order Cuculiformes; family Cuculidae; genus Cuculus; species Cuculus canorus. The sequence continues at coordinate 7,460,127 of NC_071441.1, read as the reverse complement.
CATCTACCTAACCTTTCATTCTGTCTTTCTTACAACTCCCAGTTTCATTTGCTCTTCTGATGCAGAGTTTTCATTTGAAATCCTTATTTCTATTTCTCATGCCATATTCCTCTTGTATGTTAATCATGAATGCATACTTACTTGTTCTCCCTTTAACCTCTGAAGTACTTGTACCTCTCTTCCTTCCATTTTATAAATGATAACTTGCCCAGTGTGATTGTACCGTGGCTGCCCTGCTATGTACAGTACACCTCCAGGTGTCAATGCTGAATTCACAGTATAACCTAGGAAACAGAAAAGAAGTCAAGATGCAGTACACACAGGATGCATTAGAAATACTTGCTGTGATTCAAAGCCTTATTTTACAACTAGGTGTTGTGCTAGCCCTACTTGTGCTGGAGAATAACAGCAGAGTTAATTTAAAGGGCTGGATGTGTGTTTGCCTGTAGTTTAAGAGACACGAGCACCACTGTGTTATTGAACCTGTTCACAAACTAATGAGTTATGCTCATTTCGCTATTCTTGCACTATGTATGACCTGATAGTACTGATGAATTAACTTGTGAATAGCTGGTTGAAAAGCTATTTCAAGAAACAGTTGTCACCAGCTCATTGTTAAACTGATGGAGTCTTCCAAATGTGATTCACAAAGCATTTTGGACCTAGTAGCTCTGTCTAACATTAACAACTAAAAAACTTGGGTGACTTAAAAGATTTGCAAATGAATCAAATCTGTGATGAGGTTACAAGTATTATGGAGATTAGGATCTGAATTTAAAGACTTTACCAAATTTGAGACTTAAAAAAGAAATATCTCATGGTGTTTTACAAAGACACCAAACAGTGTACTCAGGGAAAAGCTGAAATTATTCTCACGTTGAGTCTTCATCAGTGAAAATGTGGCTTAAATGAGATAACAAAGAAAACAGAACTATGAGGTGCAGAAAGAAAGTGCTAGAGGAGAGAGGACTTGTAGTAATTGTCAAAAGTTATAAGATGGAATATTTCCCTTACCTAGGTAGGCTGCAAGGGGTTCATTTTTTTCTGAAAGCCTGTCACGAAAAGTGTCATTACTTGGCATTGAAATACCACTGTCCTTCACCATAAGCACTGTGCCATTCCAGTCATATGCTCCAACTGCCCCAAGCATGATCCAATCCTTATGTAGAGAAAAGAAAAAGACTGTTCTCATCTGAACCATTTTTAGACATTCATTGATCATGATGCTCACATTTGGGTAATGCTTCCTGTATATTTATTTATTTGGCTCTGCTTTTCCTGTTATAGTATGGCTCTTGCCATCATAGTATGTCTCTCACTTTTTTTGTTACAAATGCACCCAACTTATTGTGGGGAAAAAAAACCAAAAAGAAGCAGAATGAAACACAACTCCCTACAACTTCAATTCACCATTCCTGACCAAATTGAAAACCAAAAGGGATTTAGAAAGCTAATCAGAGAATACAATACTTAAGAAATTTGAATCTTTCTCTGTTGAATCTGTGAGTCTAGCATATTGCATAAAAACCTTTGGTCAGTGAGAAATTATTTGCTGATCTTTCTGGATTAAAGGCATGAATGTTGCCTTCTACATAAGACAGACATCAGAGACCCTGCTTCTGTCAATGCAGCAAGGACTGAAGACCCACTTCTGCACTGAGGTTCTGATGATGACGCGTCAGTTGTTTGTGAATGTCAAGAATACACTCTATCAAATACAGTCCTATAAAGAATCCTCGCAGACCCTATCAGGATACTACTTGTCTCTAAGGTATGATACAAAATCTGAAGAATCCTATGTACCGTAGTGCAGAGAGTAAAAGTGAATGGAGAGTACTCATGTAGTAAAGTATTTGTGTTAAATTTTATTGAAGGTCTTTTATTTTCTTTTTTACGAGTGAAATGCTGAGCTGTATACAGAGCCATGTTGAAGGTTTTTCTATGCCTGTCAGTTCGTCTTGGATTACTTGGTGTTTGTTCAGTTCAGTAACTCTCCCATTGTGTTCTTTTCCATTGTCACTACTTTTTCCTATCTTTAAAGTGTAACTCTTTCCAGTTCTTTTGAACTCATGTTATATTTAAATTTCATTTGAGTACACTGAATAGATCATCACAATCCATACATTTTGATTTTTCAAATATGAATAAAATATGTAGGGAGTTATTTTCTGCTAATACAGATTCGCAGATGTACTTGTATCCCAGTTTAATAACTATTTACCCCTTCAGGATTGAGGCACTGAATGTGTTAACAGAACTAAGAATATGTTATGCTAATAATAACGCAGATCATGACAGAAATATCCTTTTAACATATTGTCTGTCTCAATTTCACAATACAACGCAATATCAATTATACATTAATATTTAGACAGAACAGTTGTAATAGTTCATAGAATGGTTAGGGTTTGAAGAAACCTTAAAGTTCATCTTGTCAAATGCCCCTGCCATGGCCAGTGATATCTTGCACTGGATCAGGTTGTTCACAGTCTGATTTTGAATGTTTCCAGCGATGGGGCACCTACCACATCTCTGGACAACCTGTTTCACCACCGTCACTGTAAAACATTTCTTCCTTATAGCAAACACAAATCTTACCTCTTTCATTATAAATATGTTCCCCCTTGTCCTGTCATTACAGGTCCTGGTAAAAAATCTCTCTTTTTCTTAGCACGTTATAGATTACTTACCTGATAGAAAGTGCTATATTTAGAGTTCATGTGAAAAAGGTACTTATTCTCCTAATCTTTCATTGTTTATAATAATTCTTTACATATATTATAAAAAAATTGGATTACAAGAGACTTACAGCAGCAAACGCAACTCTACAAAGAGTTCTGCAATACTCATTCCAAATTCATGTCATCATCAAAAAAATATACTTTGTAAAAGAACTTCTACTTTCAAATGGTTTGTTTACCTGAGAATAATGAGCACTGAAACCAGCTTGAGACATTTCCATTTCAAATGAGGCTGCCTGCTGGTCTGTTGTTGCTATTAAACAGAAAAAAAAGTAAATTTCAAAAATAAAAAAGTTGCAATCCGAAAAAGTATCTGAATAGTGTGATGAAAATGCTCATATAGTAGTATAGGAATAACAGAATTAACTAAACTATTCAGTGAATACAGTTTGCCACATTTTTTTATAATATATTTTTTTATAATAAATATAGAAATTAAGATCCATGTTAAATGCTATCAGTAAGTATGAAAGTTTCCATTTTAAGATCATGTCTCAGAACTTGTCCAAGAAATATTTCTGGGCTAAAACTGACTAGATTTGACCTCAGGCTGATGGTAAATATGTTTGGAATGTTTGATTAATACGGTTAAGCCATTTTCCACTTGCGCTAAGCGAACAATAAGACACCAGTCATGTAGCTCTGGCCTTGTATTGAAGCAACTAAAAATTCTTAGGCAGCTGGTAGAACTTTAAATGAAAAACACTTGATGTTTGTATGAACCTTTGCAAAAAACAACATAGGAAAATCTCAGCTTGTCCAAGACTCATAAGCCTCAGGGAAGAGCTTGGGAACTATAATCCTGCCCAGAAAGTTACATGAAAATCTTCCTTATTTTCATAATTGACTTTGAATAAAAAAAGGTATCGGGTGATTTAGTACTTCTTTCAGTATCGTGTCAGGTTGTAATACGCTAGTTATTAAACTCTGATGGGCTGCTTCGATCCCCGGAACAAATGAAATATCATCAGGGAAGAGAAAGGTCTGCCTATTCCTCTACTTAAAAGAAATACTCAAGGACTATTTTGCTATCTTAAGCACCAAAAGAAAGGTAACTATATTCTGCATACTGATACCTCCTTGAGAGTGAGGTACAGTAACAAGCACTAGAGGGGAAACGTGAAATCTGCTCTGATGTTTGTCTAGGTAGATTTCACCAGCTGATACCAGCTGAGAGCTGTGGCAAACCTCTGTGTGAATGAAACTGAGGCATAGCAAGCCATGGCTGCATCAGTTTCAGGCATCTGGACTATTAAATAACACTGAACTTTTGATACTCAGTGACTAAACCACAGAGGTTATTCTGTGGGACATGATGTCTTTGCTAATTGTTAAGATTTATGGACAGTCCTAGGAAGGAGACACGATCTCAAACATTTGACACACAAACACAGGCCACTGCGTGTCACAAGATGTAGCTGCTTTGCTAAGTCTGAAAAAAATATGGTCTTTTTTAAGCATAAGCACCATAAGTTGCGCATTTGCTGATGAATTGTATTTTCATGCAGTGAAGGATGTTTCTTATTTAGCTGAGAAAGAGAGAACTTGCACAGTCTGAGGCAGAGGACAATGCTGGTACTGTTGGTGCTTACAGCTCTGAATGATAACAGTACCCAATCTGACTTCCCATTCAGTTTCAAACTGCCAAGCATCCCACAAAGGATATTTTGTGAAAAAACATTTGTGCCTTCCTACGAGTTGGATAAAACACAAAATTGCTGTTAAAAGCAGAAGTCCATGCCATGAAACGCACAGGCATATGAAGAAGATTATGTGTAAAAACCCACTGGCTGTAAAGTGTAGGGTTTTTTAGCTGATTTTTCAAATCTTTCTCAATTTTGAGTTTTTTAAAGGCTGAAACCAAAAAAAACCCAAGAAATCCAAGAAAATAATCAAATGTACTATTATACTACTAGGATGCTATTTAGATGGAGAATTTAAACACATTCAGATACAAGATTTCAAGAATCAATGCTCCTGTGACCTTCAGGTTATGCACAGAAGTTAATTCTGCCGTGGTGTATAGGGTTAATTAATATTTTCTACATTGCACACATCCAATAAGCTAGATTGTCACCAGAAAGCGGAGCGGAATTGGAAAGAATTAATCTGCTTTTCTGCCCCATCACAATAATGTGTCTATGGGCAGAGTTGTGAATCTAGAATAGCTCCTGAAATGCCGTGGAGGGACAGGAAACTGTGCCTGAAGAATCAACAGAAACTGATCTAGTCAGCATCTTCTAGCTCCAGTCTTGCCAACACATTGGAACAACTCAGCCTTGCTGTGCTTTGAGATAAAGCTAAGATCCCATTTTCAGTTTCTATCCTGTCTTCTCTTGCAGCCAGATTATACGATTTCTTGGACTCTTACGGCTGGAGGAGGCAACATTTGTTATCTCACATCACAGGTGTCTTATACAGGAATCTTACCACAGACTCTGAGCTCCTACTTGAAAAATCTAGAAATCAAGAAGCCTTTTGGGACTGGTGAAATCACCTAGCTCATCTTTCACACTGTGGATGAAAAGAATTTTCCACATTTTTTGTTTCAAATATATATTTTTAGTAATATAGGCAAATCTATATAAAATAAAAATTGAAAATAAGGCAAATATATCAAGGGACAGATATCCTACCAGTTTATAATAGGTTTATATGAAATAAAAAGTAATAGTACCCAGGAAGCAGATACTTGTTACTGCACCTTTTTCAGAAAATTAAAGCTGAATTCAAGGATTTCTGCAGAACTTGTTGATACTTAAAGAAGTACAATATGCTTAAAATACCAAAATACTGGAGGACACAGTGATGAGAATCAGTCATCTCAAGAACTAACTTATCATATAAACAGAAAACATTTCTACAATTTAATCAAACAGTTTCACCACCTTTAACATAACTACATTTCTTCGGATATTTTAGTAAGCTACACAACTTGTTTAAAGTTGAAATACTTTGTAACTTTTTCTTATCATTAGAGGGATGAATTACTAAAGTCAATGGACAGGTTATACCTCATGGTATAGAGCATTCCCACCAAGAGAGAGTTCAAGCCAGCACAATCTATTCCACTGTTTGGAGGCTGGGGTTTCATGTGACAGATGCTACCTAACGGCTACCACTTGCCAAAAGGGAAAAAGTGGAGTGTGACAAAGTGAGATTATGTCTTCCAGCGGCATCTGGTTGTTCAAAAGGTTGAGCTATGGCATGAAATATTGAATATGAGTACACAGACATCCAGAAACTCAGTCATGTCAGGTCTTACATGCTTTGTCTGTTGCCATAATCAGCAGTTTATTAACTTTTTATTCTATATCCTTTGTATTTAATAGGCGTAACTGCCATATTTTAATGAACTAATGAAAGACAATGACTTTTCTCACTTTTCCAGAAGTACAAAGCACAAATTGAAAACTAAGTTTTCAGTTTCTGTTTTTCCACTGCCACAAGAAGTGTATTCTTCCCAGTAAACAGGGACTTAACAAAAGAGCCCTTTATTCAATGAACTTTGCAGTAATCAGTGAGCTTAAGAAAGCTAATTTAGGCTTTAGAGAGATTAAATTCTCCTCAAATTAATTTCTTTCAAAAGTGAGGAAAAAATCTTACAGAAAGTAAAAAGAACATTCAAACTGGAAAAAGTAATCAGTAATAGTCAGTTGAAAATAGTATTATTTGATCAAGCTGAATGGTACACTAGGACCCCCCCTGCCCCCCCCAGAAGTCTGAGAAATACAGCTACAATTTAAAAAACTTTAAAAGTCTCTCTTACATTTGTATTATATCTTGACATTCAAGTCAACATTATTTTTTGTTCCAGCTGGAAACTACGCTATTCCAGCTACTTGGAAAGTTGAGATGTTGAAAAAAATAAGTCCTAATAGATGGATGTTTTCTTTGCATGACACGAATCCCTTCAGAATTGGCCAGTATAATTTATAACTAATAAACTTAGTCTTCTGTTACCCATACTGTGCTTGAAACAGAGATTTGGACAGTGTTGCATAATTTGGATGGAGAATGTAAGCAAACTTTATGAGAGAATGACTTTTCTGTGCTAAATTCTGAGTATCATGAACTTTTCCAGAGGAAAAATATATATCTTGTCAACTCTGTATGTCAAGTATATGTTAACTTATATAACAAAATAATATTAATAACTAATGAAAAAGAAAACCTAAAGATATAGGCAGACAAACACATGTCCATGAGGTAATCATGTTATGGTCTGGCAATCCTTTGTTACCTAAGGGAAGACAACTTCACCTTTACCCTAGCTAAAACCAGTAACAATTACTTACCCTTTTAGGCAACTGTCTCCACATGCTGTAACCGATCTGAATAAATCTAACATCATTTTCTGTGGTTTTGATGTCCATTGTAAAATATTTTTATTATCAGCATGAAAATTAATTGCATAACACATTTTATGCAACAAAATACATTGCAAAAGAAGATAAAAGCAGGTGGTCTTCTACACATTTCAGTTGTAATGCATGCATGAAGTAAGATTTTAAATAACGTCATACCTTCTAGGGCAAATATTCTCTCTCCAAGTGCTTCAACAATAGTTACAAGAGCTAATTCATCCGAGACATTGAAAAAATGCTTTTCAGTAGGCTTACTGGCAATTGATTTTATTTCCTCTACAAATTTCTCAGTACTTATATTTTCTCTGCTGTAGCTGCCAAGAATCTAAAGAGAATTTTAAAAAAAAACCAAACAAAAACACCAAAGTCAAGGATACATTTTATAACCTGTTTTAAAAGTTGCTTTTGAGGCAGATTGACAAAGAATATTGAGAAATTATATCTAACCTTATTTTTTTCTGTTAAAACCTCCCTAAAACTGATTTGAAACCATTTTTTTTCCAATGAGAACAGAAATGTATGATGGCTCAGTTGTTCTTCTCAAAATAACATAGCAAACAAAGAAATTGTATGGTGTAATGTCCTCAACTGTCTTATATTTTTCTTCTTCACAAAATTCTAATGATTTATTCTATATTTCTTTGACTTGTTGTAGTAGGTCTTGATTTAAGAAAAATCCCAACACACTAGCCAAACCAGAATACACAATTGCACCGGCACAGAACAAAGAGACATAGGCATGAAGAAGCAACAATCCAATGTACCTTCAAAATTAACAAAAGAAAACAGATAATCTGAGTATAGAATACAAATGCAGGGGTGAGTTGACACCAAATCTATCATTAACTTTTCCGTATTTCTCAAAAAGGGCTAATCTTCATTGAGTTCATTCTCTCTTTCAGCAACTAAGTTTCCAACACACAAAAATGACAACTTTAGAATGCCAGCACATACACATGCACACAACAACCACAATAAACCTAGGGTTTGTTGACAGTTTAGACTTGCTTTTTTTTTTTTTAAAGTAGGTAGTATGTCTGTAGAAAATGCTCAGAAGATTCAAACTAATCCACTCTGTTTAATATTGCTCTTAACGAAAAGGATTGGATTTTATACTGCCTTTCAATCTCTTTCTCCTCTTTCTTCACATGCAAACACACCTGCCAACACCAGGAAGACAGATAGATTGCTTTTTCTTGTGGGCTATAAAGTCAGAAAGCAAATTTCTAATTTATTTTTCAGCTTCTTTCTTAGTTTCCTCTCTGAAATGATTATATTTCCATAAATATTCTGTGAAATGAACTTCTCAAACAGCAATTACATTTGGAAGATGAAACACGCTTTAAAGATTCTGAATTTTCCATAAAAGTTCACTTACAGCAATGGCAAATCTCTGAATGCTTTCATCTTCACAATTATCAATCACGTCTTTTAATCTGTAGTTGTCGTGTGATTCCCCATCAGTCACAATAACCATTACTTTTTGTACTCCTCTTCGTGCACCATGAGCCTCAGTAAAAGCCTCCTCCCTAAAGGGAGCATAAAGCATTTGGAAAAAGGCGATTTCAGCATTTAGGACATGCAACATTATTGCATAGTCAACCATAAAGTAAAAGATTTTATATTAACTAAGAAGCAGGAAAACTAGATTAATATTAACCATGAACAAATGCAGACAACAATTGGAACTTATATGATAGTTCACAGCCAAAGAGTTTCACAAGCATTCATTCATTATTCATTCAAGAGCAACAATGGAAAATACAATGCTGGATATTGACGAATCCTTCCCCTCTCAAAGTAAGCTTCTGCCTTCTTAAAACAGCTTTTGGCAGCTTGAAAAAAACCACAACTACCAACACCTTCTTTTCCCCATCCTGAAAACCACATCCACAAAAAATCACCTATTCTACCCTACAGCAGCGCTTCCAAGTGTTTTAAATTATTCAGCTACCAGCACACCTCTGCACATCTACAGCAAAACTGGGCGTTGGGGATGTGGCAAAAGCAGGTTACAGGTGAGCAGAGGCAGGTGAGGGCAACCAGTTGAACCCTACACCCACAGATGGACAAAAGGACACTGAGGTTTTGGGCAGCTGCTTACCTGGACTCTGGAGGGGACCAGAAAAGGTGAGACTGGATTAGGGTTCTGGAGAAGAAGGAAGGAAGCAGGACTTCCTCTTTTTAGGAAAATATTGAACTGTAAGACGAGTGAAAGCTAAGATCTACCACTGCCAACAGCCAAAAGCGGATGGACAGGAAGACTGCTAGAACAGAGGGAGTTTTTGCTGATAGCTTCTGTGTTTACAAGCCTGCAACAGTTTGTGGTGCGCAGGGACTTTCTGAACCACATGTGGTTTTTGAATATTTGGCAATTCTCAACTGGCTCTGCTTTCATTGACTTGTTCAGGCTCCCTCAAGCTTCTGCTCGTATCTAAGGAAAACATTACTGGTGAGTATGTAAGAATGTCATTGGATCAGAGACATTGTATCAACAAAACTTGGGTCAGATAATCAAATAGTTCATCAAAAACATGCTGCATACTTCACTAAATGGTTGTTTGGAAAGGGTGAATGCAATCTTTTATGGAATAAGGACATGCTGTCATGTCAGGGAAAAAAAGTAGGATAGAAAAAAGATAACAGCACAACATTTTATATTTTGAAAGTATCTGAGAGGTCTTGCGTTTACTGTCTGTGCTACAGAAGTCATATTTAATTTTTCTCATAAAGGAATTATTTCTAAGTAATGCTATTTCTACAACAAATTTATTTCTAAATAATGCTATTTCTCCAACAAATCTTTAATCTCACAACAATTCAGTAGCTTCAAAGACTTCAGATATAAAATTTTAGGCTTTCTGTCAAGCATGAGTTCAAACCCTGTGATAATCTTAACTTAGAATGAAGAAACATTAACATTAAAAATTTCCATTTTTTCCTGTTTCCTCCCAAAACTTATTTTCCTTCATTCTTATACTTACACAGCTCCTACCTGCTCTATATGGACATCAGAGATTGTCATCCCTTTACTTAGGACTACAAACTCGCTCCATGTCTCTCATCTTTTCCTACTTCTTCCCTTCAAGAGACAGATGCCTTTTCGGGGTGCCTTATACAACCGCTCTAGATGCCAGACAAACTCTGTTTATACACTCTCCTGAATTTTGCTCCCTTAAAATGCAGTCAGATTTCAGACACATCATATTTTTAATTTATAAAATCAGAACCATCGCTATATCTGTTTCTGTTTGTTTCTACCATATGCAGGACAATATTTTGTGAACGTACCTTGCTGTATCTATTCCTAGAGCTGTCATAGTCTGCGTGCCACCTCGCTGGTGTATCCTTGCAGCTGCAGCCATCACATCTTCTGTTGTAGAGTACGTATTCAGAAAAAATTCATGGACTACAGTCTGTCCATACTGAACAATTCCAACCTGAAACATACCATTCATGTCAAAAATCAGCTAGCCTAAAGAAAGTATCAGTGTTCCTGCAGTGGGGTAAATGCCCGTCTGTACCTGCAGCCAAGGAAAGAGTTGAAGACTGTGTATTTTCCCCAGTGTGAAACACCTATAAACATTTGAGCAAGACTGGCTAGAAGACACTCAATCTCATGAAACACTTTAAAGTTTCTAAATTGTTTTTAATAAAACTAGGAACAAAGCCAAAAGCAGGCTCAACTCTGCTATTCCTGACTTGCAGTAATATGCACAATAGCTCTGCTCTCCTCTGGATCAAGGCAGACCGGTGCCCTAATCGCTCTTTACAACCTCTCAGAATACTTTTCCTTATAGCATATGAGGTCATGATTCAGTCATAGTTCTCCTCATTCCATCTGAATACAATATTCCTAGATCTGATACATCTGATACGTTGCTTACCCTGAACTTAGCCTAGAAACAGCACTACAATGACAAATGTAGGCCCATCTGGATGAGAGAAAGAACCAAGTACCCTTGACGAAGACAGCACAGCAGTCCAGGACACGGCTGTTCTTTCTGCAGGAGGTGTGCCAAAGTAAGATACCTGATAAGTGCCAGAGAGGACTACGTGGAAAAATGGTGTCTTCTGCAATTGGGTAGGATGGTGCAAAGACTCTAGATGACCTCAGCAAGACAAGTCTTTGTACAAAAGATCAATGCATGGGATTGGAGTTCAACCACAAATGCCTGAGGGAACTTGCTACAAAAACAAGTGTGAAATAAAAAGATGAGCAATATTCTTAAATATTAATTAATTTTGCTCATTCATCTCTGTCAGTTTTAACGTTGTAGCAGGTTCCTGACAGCTTTTACTGGGAAGATTCCACACAATGTTCCATTAGCATATTTCAACTTTATGTTACACATGGCAATTTATAGATGTTATTTAGGGTAATGCAGTGTTATGTGGCATATTTATGTCTCACTCATCTATTATTAAAAGCACTATAGCATTTAGGTACTGAAGATCAATAAGACCTCTCAGATGTTTATGCCATCATTTTATTTTAGAAGTGGCTTAGTATGTACTTTGCAATTGCTTTATAGGTAGTTTTTTATGTACTTTCATAGCCTCTCAGATGCTGTAAAATGTTTGTTTCCTTGTAGTCGAAATATAGAACGATTTGGGTTGCAAGTGACCTTAAAGATCATCCAGTTCCAACTCCCCTGCCATGGGGAGGGACACCTCCCACCAGATCAGGCTGCCCAGGGCCCCATCCAACCTGGCCTTGAACACCTCCAGTGATGGGGCAGCCACAGCTTCCCTGGGCAATCTGTGCCAGTGCCTCATCACCCTCACCATAAAGAATTTCTTCCTAATGTCTAACCTAAATCTTCACCCTTCCAATTTAAAGCCATTCCCCCTTGTCCTGTCACTACCTGCCTTTGTAAAAAGTCCCTCCCCAGCTTCCTGTAGCCCCTTTCAGGTACTGGAAGGTAGCTATAAGGACTCCCAAGAGCCTTCTCTTCTCCAGGCTGAATGACCCCAACTCTCTCATCCTGTCCTCACAGCAGAGGTGCTCCAGCCCTCTGATCACTTTTGTAGCCCTCCTCTGGACCAGTTCCAACAGCTCCATATCCTCCTTATGTTGGGGATTCCAGAACTGGACACAATACTTCAGGTGAGGTCTCACAGGAGCAGAGTAGAGGGGCAGAATCACCTCCCTTCACCTGCTGGCCACACTTCTTTTGATGCAGCCCAGGATACGGTTGGCCTTCTGGGCTGTGAGTGTGTATTGCTGGCTTGTGTTGAGCTTCTCACTGATCAGCACCCTGAGTCCTTCTCCACAGGGCTACTCTCAATCACGTCATCCCACATCCTGTATTAAAACTGCAGGCTGTCCCAACCCAGGGGTAGGACCTTGCATTTGCCTTGTTGAACCTCCTGATGTTCGCACAGGCCCACTTCTCCAGCCTCTCCAGGTCCCTCTGGATGACATCCCATCCTTCCGGTGTGACAACTGCACCACTCAGCTTGGTGTCGTCTGCAAACTGAGGGTGCACTCAATCTCCCTATCTACATTGTTGATGAAGATATTAAACAACATGGGTCCCAGTACGGATTTCTGAGGGACACCACCTGTCATGGGTCTCCATGTGGGCATCAAGCCATTGACCACTACTCTCTGAATGTGACCCTCCAACCAATTCCTTATCCACGGAACAGTCCAGTCATCGAATCCATATTTCTCCAATTTAGAGAGAAGGATGTTGTGGGGGACTGTGTCAAAGGCTTTACAGAAGTCTAGATAGATCACATCCGTTGGTTTACCTGTGTCCACTGCTGCGGTTACCCCATCATAGAAAGCCACTAAGTTGGTCAGGCAGTACTTGCCCCTCGTGAAGCCATGCTTGCTGACTGTAATCATCTCCCTGTCCTCCATATGCTTTAGCACAGCCTCTAGGAGGATCTGTTCCATGATCTTCCCACACATAGAGGTGAGGCTGACAGATTGGTAGTTCCCAGGGTCATCTTTTCTACTGTTTTTATAAATGGGCATAACGTTACCCTTCTTTCAGTCACTAGGTACTCCTCCTGGCTGCCATAACTTTTCAAATAGCATAGAGAGTGGCTTGGCAACCATATCAGCCAATTCCCTCAGAACTCTGGGATGCATCTTATCAGGTCCCATAGACTTATATATGTTCAGGTTCTTCAGGTGGTCATGATCCTCCCCTACACTCGGAGCGGCTTTACTGCTCTGGTCCCTATCCTGTTGTCCATTAGCCCAGGAGGGGCGAGGAAAGTGGTTGTCTGTGAAGACTGAGGCAAAAAGTTGTTGAGTACCGCAGCCTTCTCCTCATTTGTTGATATGAGGTCACCATTTTCACTCATCAGTTGGAGTACACTTTCTTTAAACTTCCTCTTCTGGTTGACATATCTGTAGAAACCCTTCTTGTTAGTTTTCACTTCCTTGCCAAGTTCAGCTCCAGCTGCATCTTAGCTTTCTTGACCTCACCCCTACACAACCAGGCAGCGTGCCTGTACTCTTCCCAGGTCCCCTTTCCCTGCTTGCACTGCCTGTGCAGTTCCCTCTTGGTCTTCAGTTTGACCAGCAGGTCTTGACTCAGCCATACTGGTCTCTTCCCTTCCCTGCCCAATTTCCTACATCTGGAGACTGAGCGCTCTTGTGCTTCATTGAAAAGAAGCCTCAGAGGAGACCTTATAGCGACCTTCCAGTCCCCGAAGGGGGCCTACAGGAAAGCTGGAGAGGGGCTATTCGTAAAGGTTTGTGGAGATAGGACTGGGGGAATGGGTATAGAGCGGAGAGGGGCAGATTTAGACTGGACATTAGGAAGAATTTCTTCACCATGACAGTGGTGAGACACTGGCACAGGTTGCCCAGGGAGGTTGTGGCTGCCCCATCCCTGGAGGTGTTCAAGGCCAGGTTGGATGGGGCCTTGGGCAGCCTGAGCCAGTGGGATGTCCCTGCCCACGGCAGGGGGGTTGGAACTAGATGATCTTTAAGGTCTCTTCCAATCCTAACTATACTATGATACTATGAAAGCATCCTTACATATTTGCCAGCTCTATTCTGCTCCATTGCCCCTGAGGACCATATCCCAGGGTCTCCTACTGAGTAGCTCCTTGAAGAGCTGGAATTCTGCTTTCCTGAAATTTAGGTTCCTGACTACACTCCTTGCTTGTCTCATATCCCTCAGGACCTTGAACTCCACAAGTGTTTGATCATTGCAGCCCAGGCTGCCTCCACTCTTGAGCACTGATGAGCTCACTTGCATTGGTGACCACCAGGTCCAGTATTGCATTCCCCTGGGTAAGGATGTCTATCACCCGGATTGAGACATTATCTTCAATGCTCTTTGGGAGCCTCCTGGATTGCCTAAAGCTTGGCGTGCTACTTTTCCTGCAAATATAAGGGTGGTTGAAGTCCCCAGCAGGATGAGAGAATGCGAGCGCAAAGCTTCTTGTAGCTGGAGAAAGAAAGTTTTATCAATAGGCTTTCCTTGATCAGGTGGTCTGTAGTATACACCAACCACAAAGTTCCTTTTGTTGCCTCAGTCTTTTATTCTTACCCTTGAGCTTTTGACCTGTTCACGGCTATTCTTCAAAGACAGCTCTTCACACTCTATCCATTTTCAGATATAAAGCACAATGTCTCCACTCCTTCTTCCCAGTCTGTCCCTTCTGAAAAGCCGGTAGCCATCAATAGCCACACTCCAGTCATGGGATTTGTCCCACCAAGTTTCAGTAATGGCAATCAGATCATAGCTTTCTAGCAGGCATGGTAGCTTCTGACTCCTGTTTGTTGCCCTAATTGCATGTATTTGTATAGAAGCACTTCATCTTGGCTGTTGGGCGCATCACCTTCTTAGTGGAACACTCTTTATTTCCCTTAAGGTGTTCAGCAGAAGTTTCCTTGCTGGCTCCTGCTACCTTCACGGCGTTCAGCTCATCTCCAAAGAACTTAAACTGTGCTGCAGCATCCCCAGAATGCCCCATGGCAACAGCTGGAGGGCCCATACCAGTACCCCAACCCTCCAACCACCCTGTGCCCTCCAGCAGCTTGTCATAGGCAAGCCTGATATTATCGCCTTCCACATTCACATCTAGTTTAAAGCCCTATCAATGAGTCCTGCAAGCTCCTGGGTAAAGACCCTCCTCCCCTTTTGAGAATGGTGGCTCCCATCCGATACCTGTAAACCTGGTGCTGAGTAGGCCACCCCATTGTTAAAACCCCCAAAATTATTATGATGACACCAGCCACAGGGCCATGCATTAATTGACTAGTCCCACCTGTTACTTCCAATATCACTGCCCACAACTGGAAGGAGGGATGAAAAAATCACTTGGGCCCCAGATTCCCTCACTAGCTGTCTCAAGGCCCGAAAATCTCTTTTGATCACCTTTGGGCTATATACTGCAGCTTCATCACCTCCCACATGGAAGAGCAGTAACGGGTAGAAGTCTGAGGGCCTCACCAGACTGTGCAGTTTCCTAGCGATATCCCTAATCCGGGCTCCTGGGAGGCAGCAGACTTCTCTACAAGTAGAGTCTACTCAACATATTGGACTCGGATCCTCCGTTCCCCTCAGCAGAGAGTTTCCTACAACTATGACTCCCCTTTTATTCCTCCTGGCAGTTGTAGCAATATAGGGGGATATCTTTCTGGCCTTGGCTCCTCCTCCAATGCAGATGAATTGTCACCCACATTGTCTCCTGGTCCTCCACAGCTAGAGATTTTTATCAATTGTGGAGAGATACCTGGGGAGAGGTTCATTTCGTTTTCTGCCCCACTTGCTTCCACTCACTACTTCACTTCAAGTCCTTGCCTACATCCTGGTGCAGGGGGAGGACACTGAATCCCTTTGTTTAGGGGCTCTTTCCGGTGGTTGTCCCTGTTCCTGTTTCAGGAAGCTCAAGGTGTGGTTCCACCAATCTGTCTTTTACTCAGACTCCCTGATGCTCCATACTTACTTCCTCTCACAGCTCTGCCACCAGGCTGAGATAGTTCACCTGCGTGCATCTCACATAACTGTTGCCCCTGCTGCACTCTGTTTCCAGTGCAAGCCAGTGGCACTCCCTGCAGCCAGAGACCTGAGTGGCTGCATGTTTTCCTGCAAGCCCAGCCTGAGCTGATGTATCCTTTCTGGCAGGTGCAGAGGATGCAGCGTTTTGTCAGTAGACACCATGGCTGGGGTCCCTCTCACTGTCTGGACTCACCTCCTGAGTACAGAGACTGTGCCCTCCCTGCTCACCCTGTAGGTGTGAACTACCTGTGCAGACTGCTCTGTCTTGCCCTTCTGATAACCCATGCCCCTGTCTGCCTGCTCCTGTTTGCAGTGCTCTGGTCACTGGCACTCCTTAGAGGCCATTTAAATCTCCTATGGATGTTTCTGTGAATGAATCCTGACCCGACCTCCCCTGCCTCAGCTGCCCCTTGGCAGCTGGTGCAACCAGGAGTCAGGAGCTGCCCGCCCCTATCTCCATTTTAGGAGGTTCCCTTGCTCCACAGAGCAAATTTCTGCCTCAATCTAGCACTCATCTGCTATCATCCATGCTGCCCATTCTTGACGACTGAAAAAGAGTTAGAGTTGGATGAATATTTGATGCTAAATATCAATATCACAATGGTTATGAAAAGCTACTTTATGGGACTATAATTATGGGACTATAATTGTAATGGTATGTGGTAGCAAAATCTATCCCACTTAATTTCTGTAACCTTTCAGAAATACAATCAAATCCGGAAGAACTGACATAAGGTCAAAGTTAGAAACTGCACCCTTTTAAGTTATCTTGATTCTTTCTTGGCCATCCTCCACTTGCAGCTGTGCATCCAGACACTGCATGATCCTGTGAGCAGCAGCCCATTAATCCCGCGCAGAGTTTGCACAATGAGCTGGCACATAATGGTCAGAGAAGTCATGTGGCACTGGTTAAACTCCAAGCGGAAGATGAAATTTTTAACCTGTTCCCTCCAAGGCAACTATCTTGTGGCATGCATCTAAAGTGACATGCAGCATAATCTGAACTGGATGTTACTAGTCATTTAAAAAGACTGCCAGTAACTAGTGATAAACAAAAGGTTTTCATCATGTTTGGTCTTCTGGAGCAGAAGGAGTGCCTCATGTACTCCAGGACCATGCGCAAGTGTAGGCAGAGACTATTGTACACTGGGTGGCCTGGCACTGTGTATTCATGGACTCCTTATCTTTTGAGGATTTCATTTGTATAACGGATTAAATCAGATATTGACTGCTGCCAGCATGAAAAGTATCCATCTTTCATGAGAGACCTAAGTTGGTGGTATCGCCCTCCTGAAAAAGATTGCAGGCTGACACTGAGTTGTATCATTTCCTATTTGAAAGGAAATGTTGTCCATGATCACAGCAAGTAAACATTTTGAGCATTTCCTTCTCAGGAAGTGAATGGGAAGAACATCTGAGTCTGGAAAACTGCACTGTATTGCATAGCTTGTAAATCAGGAAGGAAGGGGGGCATGTGGTTATCTTATGGGATACAATTGTTTTGTGGGACCCTCCTTAGCATTAGTTTTCAAAACACTGATCATCAAGTTCTACATATTTCATGACATTGAAGATGAGCCATTCCTCAAAAAAGGATAACAAAAAACTTCTCAGAACTAACAAAATACTAATAGCTTCATCTTCCCATCTTCTACAGGATCATAGAATCAAGTCCAAGAATTATATTCTTTTGACAGCAATAAAGATTGGAGCTTCTGCAGCCTTTTAATCTAATGGAAAACTATAAACGACACATCTAGGTGATACAAATGCACTTTTATGGGATAATGAATCTGTTCAAACTGTGTAATGTCAGCAAGCCCTGAGAACGACAGTTACAGGTATTGTATGTTTTGATTTGCTTGTTTAATTTGAATCTGGAAAATGCAATATTACTACACAGAAGGATGCAATTCTGTTCTGCTCCAGAAAACCTAATATTTTTCCCAGCATTACTGACCATAATCTATTGAACATCTTTGTAATTCCTAAGTTTATGTTCCCTTCCCTAGCATTCCATGGCTTTTATAATACACAAGGGAATAATTCTTTAATTGTCCCCAGTTCCTGTCAAGAAGTGTTGTATGAGCGAACAGGCTGAGTGAAAGACTGTTCTACTGTGGGACAAAACATTTCTAAGGCAATTATTTCTTCTTGTTCTATAAGTGAATGCAACCTCTTATTTAGAAAGTATATTCTGGCTTTCCAAAGAAATTATGAAGACAATCTATTTGGTAAAAAACAATAACAAAACCAAAATGAAAGGAAAACCATTTAGTATATAGAGCTGATGTACTAGGAGTTTTATCTCTGTGATATGAAGAAAATCAGAAATATTTCTGTTTGTACTTAAATCATATTTAATGCAACAGAAAAGCCAAGATGCCTTGGTAAGCATTAAGGGATAATATATTTCTGTCATATGGAAGCCTTACTGAAGATACCTGTATCAAAGCAAAAATTAATTAATTCTACATTTTGTTTGCTCCCAGAGGCTCAGACAGAAATTAGTTATAAATTATTGCGAAGGTCTTTCTTCATCCTGAATCTTTTTAATGCATTTCTGGTCTTCTGGAGGTAAAACTGATCATAAGATATGACATGGTATGACTTACTCCACTGACACAGTGCCTTTGGATGAAGGAACAGGTGAAACACCTATGACATACATTAATAGAGAAATAAAACCTGTCTGAAAGTTTCTGAAGGCCATTACAACGTAGCTTTAAAGCTGGAATTGAACATATCAAAGTATTCTGCGTTCTCTGTTGATGTTCTACAACAGAAGATTACTCATATGCAAAGGATTATAAACCACATCCTCACATTAAAAGTTAAATTATCTCAACAAAAGTTTAAGAAAGCGAAAAAAACACCCTATCTTACTTTGCAGTTATATTAACCTGTACAATAAGGCCAGGAGAAATATTTTGCTCCTACTTGTACCATTTTTTTTCATCTAGTTCCTTCTCCCTTTTCCACTTTCCTGTTGTCACTTTCCCTTTACTTCTTTTATTCCTAATGTCAGGATATGCATCTTAACCATCAGTATGGTGGTGTGGACTTTCTGGAGAGCGGAAAGAGGAGGGGAAGGAAATACTTCTGAAAAAAACTGTACTGTAAACTTTGGGTTTTTTGCATCTGAATCCTCTGGCTTTCACTTTCAAATTTGCCAGGCATGAGACACTGAGGAATTTCTCCTCTTACTTGCTACAAATCTAATAACTGTTGTTCATGAAGGGGGTAAGTGGAAAAAAAAAAAAAAATCTTGCAAGCCTCTAATCAAAACATGGTTTTGAACAAGTCACACCCAAGCTGCTAAGGAGTTGTTCTGTAATCACCTCATTCCTTTCCTGTGCAAGAGGAAAACAATCTGAAGTCAGTGAAAGTCCATCAACTTCTACATGCTCAAATATCCCCATAAGACCATCACTGAAAAATCAATTTAAACAGACAGAAAACAAAGAATTGTTTCTTATTTCTATTCTGTGTCCCAGAGGAGAAGGGAGAAGTAAGTCTGCTTTGTCATTTCTCCTTTTCCCCTTTCAATAGCCTTTTAAACATAGTTTCGGAGCAAAGAAACAGTGGGTGGAGGAGAAGGTATGAACTCATTACCACCTCTGTCTGTGCCAGGGTTCCCAAGCAGGGGGCTTGGGGGAAAGGAGAGGGATGGGATATGTTCTGGCGATGGAGGAGGTAGGTAAGAGGAACCAAAAAAATTCCACTTAGCTTTTGCCTTCCATTTCTGGTTTTTCAGCTTCTCTCTCCCTTGCCCCATTCTTATCTCCCTCTCAAATGTTTCTGCTCTTTAGCAACCAGATACCAAAGCTGAAGTTCTTGAGTAAGCGTACATGTAAGAAGAGAGGTAGCTGTGCCAAGACATGGGTAGAACGGATTTTGTAGGTGGAGATGGAAGGCTGCTGGAGTGCACGCCAGCAAGAAACCTTTTGTGTGCGAGTCAAGACACACAAACGAGGCAGGACTCCAAACCCAAACATAACAGAGGTGTGGCAATGTAAAAATTTAGAAATTGCAGGGTAAGGAAGAGGGATGAGAGTGCAGTAGAGTTAATTGCACTGTATACTATTCCCTTTGAGCAGAAGGTAGTAATGAATTCCATGAGGCCATTGCCTCGTACTGGGAAGTTCACATTTAAGTGTTTTCCCAAGATGGCACATGTTGGACTAATCATTAGCTTAAGGGACCAGAAGAATTTATTATTTTTTTTCTTTTCCATTTAATTTCACAAAGTGTTTTTCCTTCTTCCTCACAATATCTGAAAGAACAGCATATCTAAAATGACAAGACACACTTGTACACTGTGTAAAGCTGACAGTTTATAACTAATAATTTTATCAGCTGGTGTTCAGTCCAGCCAACAGGAAAGTTGGGTGGTAACTCACAAACCCCAATCAAATTGGAAAATGACAGGGATACTCTCTGCAGACAGATGTATCCTTTACAACTTCTCACAGACTCCTTTGTGAAAGCAGGAGCTGTTTGGAGCTAACCCAAAGCAGCAAAAATGCTATGTACTGGCCTGAAGCATACAAAATATCATATGGGATCCCAGATAATCCTTGATTTTGATGGGGGAAGCAGCAGGGGCACGTGACAGGGAGACTTGAAAAGAAGACCTGTTCTCTTTTTTTGATGTTAATAAAGATTTCTGCGTTATAATGTATCTCAGCATCCGTGTTTCCTCCTTCCCCAAGTTGTGTCACAATTGCTACTTACATACTCTGTTCAGCAGACTGTGGAACATATGTCAAATCCTCAGCTGGGATAATTGGTTGTAGATCTGTTAATTCTGGTGGAACACTGATTTATAGCAGCTGTGAATTTGGCTGTCTCCACTCACTATGTAAATGCAGTTTCTACCAGTAATAACGTGGGTTAACAGCCACTTATTAATTATGATTCAAAATATCTGAAAGCTGTATGCTCAAGCTCCACACTACAAAATATTGAATGCTGCTCAAAAAACTTATAATCAAAGGCTGTCTGAACCATGCATGTGTGCCTTGGAGGGGCAGAAATGACCTTTGTGCTATGAAGTACAAAAGAAGACAAGAAGTGGTTGTAGAGAGGAAGGAAGTGGGAAAGGACAATGTTCAAACACCCTCACTTAATGCACTTAACTTTTGTCTCTAGGTTAGAGAGTTGGTTTCTCCAGACTGCCTGAGTGGTGGGGGAGGGAGAGTCCCCCTGACATTGCTACTTGGCAGCAAACACTGACTTAGTCCTAGTTTCAGCTATTTTGTTTTAGTACTCCACTGCCTTAAGTTCCTTTAACTGAAGAGCCTCATAGATAACACTCTCATCGCATTTCCTGTAAATCCTTTTTTTCTTGCAAATTAAACAACCATAAAACGTCTACTGTATTACCTGTGTTTGCTGAGGACCTATATCCATGTTTTTCAATAGGCTGTTTAGGAATGCTGTGACACTCTCCCATGGATAAATGCTGTTGGACCCATCGAGGACTATGACGATATCCAACTGGGATTTACACTCTGCAACACAAATTGCCACCTAAGAATTGATACTAACAAGGATCAAATATACCTCCCAGCTCCAGTTACTTCTGTGAGTAGCAAACAACGCATATCCTTCTGCAGTGGGAATTGACATGTTTGATGGCAACTGTCATTCATCAACTTTTGTATTGTATTTTACATGGTTTGTGTTCCCTTTATCAGCAAAGCTCTTTCTTGCAAGAAGAAATTTAAGAATGAGATTAGAAGATCACATATTTGGAGTATTTACTAGCGATCCCTACTTTCTACAACATCAATCTGTTTCTCTTCAATTTTTCCAAAGGACCGGGTCTTTAAGATTTGTATTTACATTACTAAATTAGGTTTGCATAAGGTTTTATGGTGTCATCATTATTTAAAAAGAGTCTTTTGGCCATAAGTAAAAAACATAAGTAACTATTTTTAGCAATTGTGTTTGGACATTACATAGCACTCTAACGATTGTTTATACTGAGATAAATTCCAAAAGTAGCATGAATTTAGGTTATATACGGACAAAGAAAACATTTACTTAACTTGGTAATGCTGGTAGCTAAATTAAGCACTTCATACTTTTTGGTATGCCTATACATTTGTCTTGTTTGCCACTTTGTATTTTCAGGCACACAAGAGAATTCTTGTAGCATGCCTACCTTGCACAGATGGAGCAATTGCCTTAACAGTTTCAAAAGTAGAGCTGACATTCGAGCAAACTCCAGTTGTGTAATGCAAACGCCCACATTTATAAGCATAAAGTGGTCCACATGCCTTTAAAAGATTAAAAAGGGTGAAATGTTGTTATGGTACCCGACGGAAAAAAACAGACTTCATTTAAAATTGGCAAAAAATCCTTTCTTACCAGAAAGCCTCCTTTTGGGTTTGTCACTAAGGTTGTTCCAAGAGTCATGTTTTCTTTTACTTCCACAACGTTAGGAACTGAAGTAGCAGCTATAAATAGATTAAAATGTTAAGTATTTGGGAACACGAAAACAAAATGTTAAAGTATATATCCCCTAGCAAGGGGCTTCCAGCTTCTAAAATAAAACCCAGACTGACATTTGTTTCATCAAATATTTTAGCACCCTTCCTCCCCCTTCTTCAATTGCAACAATCAAGAAAAATTTCTGACTCTGGCTTTTATCCCAGAAAATTTGTCTGGGTTGCTGTCTCAAATAGTTTTCTTGAACCACAAAAAAAGAAAAAAAAGTAAAAATAACCACACATTGAAAGCAAGAGATTACTGTTCACACAGTTTTGTTAATTAGAAAACAAACATTCATTTTACATGTGTCTCTTTACACGTGCAAGAAAATTATTAATATTTACCTGTATCATATTAAGATGCACGAGCCTAGTTCTGGTTATTTAAGTTCCTATCAAAAGTTTACTGATGGCATTATGAAGGCACTTGTTGGCTTCAGAAAGCTATGAAATGGGTAATCTATGAATCTACGCTCAAAGACGTTTCTGGCTCTATGGCCAGGACTGCCAAACACAGTCAATTAATGCCAGTCATAATAAAGTTTTGATAACACATCCAAACGCCATTCTAAAATTATGAGCATGTTTTCTAAAGGACAATGAAAAGCTCTAAAATAAAACTATTTTTGATGTTACAAACACAACTTCCTTCACATTTAGCTCTGGAGTCCTAAGTAAGTCTTTTCTATAGAAACAATTCTAATGCATATTTACTAGCTAAAAACCTCCTAAGATCTGACCTCTATTATTCCTCCATATATAACACAGCTTAATCTTCTTTCATACCTGGTAAATTCAGTTTTATGCAAGGTGATTGGCTGTTTCTTCCTACGGGGCATTTGTATACATCTCCTGTTCTTTTCTCAGGTTGGCCAACTAATGGTGAACCAATAAGTACCCTGCAAATGAAATAAGTTACCTGAAACTTCTTCTTTCTTAAAAGCCACGAAATATCTCCTTGATCTTTAACATATTTTAGAATAAAATGTATTTTTAATGCTGAGAGGCCAAATGGCAAAGGAGAGGCTCACAAACACCCAGAAGAAGAATTCAGTCTTAAATAATGTTACCCAGCAGTGAAGAGCTATTGAAAGAACCATTTCAAACATTGATCATAAATTGGTGAATTCAGGCAGAAAATACTTTAATAGACTGATGTAACAAGTAAAATGTAGCCTATGGATTTGAAAAAAGACAGAAAGGAGAATTTAAACCCAATACAAAATCCAATTTCTTAAAAAAAAAAAAAACCACATACTGAGACAGCTCACTGGCATCCATATAGATTTTATCAGTAATAATAAATTAATTATTCTAAACTAACATAAAATGCTCCAAGTATACACCGGATCTGACTGCTCTTTCAAACTATATGCTATAATGTATGTATTTCTTACACAAAACCTAGAAAAAGGCACCACAGCCTATTAGGTATTCTTGCCTTCCATTTAACTGCAGAAGAGCTGAGTGTGCTTGACATCTCATGGAAGGTGATTAACGTTCAGCAGGACGATGTCCCCGTGCTGTTTTTTTATCAGAAAAAGTGAACCTTATGAACAGAGAGAAGTGTTCTGAAAGGCCGTTTTGTCTTTTTGCATGGCAATTTTTTTCAGAGAACCCCAATTTATCGAGAAACTACTGCAGTCAGGTTTACAGGATGTCGGTTGCTAAAAAGTTCTATCTGTGGTATCTAGATAGCGTTACAGCAGTTGACAAAACACCACAAGGCTGCTTGGTATGTTTCTTTTGCTGTTGACTTACAGAATTTCTGTTCTGGATGTTGCTATGCTGAAAGCAGCTTGAAAGCTGGACAATTTAACAGCAGCTCTGGAGTTCAATTTCAGAGGCATTGGGATCTAGAAAACTAGTTTAGATTCCTGTCTCCCTTCAGTTACTGGAAAAATTGCCATTCCTGGGTCATTATTTCCTGCTTTTGAAAGGTTTCAGGACATTTTACAACAACGTAGCTTATTTTGCAAAATCCCAGCTCCTAGTATGGATACCATTTCCTGGAGGTCCAAACTAGCTCGAAGAAGGTCATTATTATTTTCCCACGACCTTCATGCAGATGCATATTTAAACATCCTACAAAGCAGGCTCTGCAATTTCCTTTCTGTGAACATCCTCTATGGCTGATGGTGACCACTGTGTTGTGGTGGTGGACTCTTGGAGTCAGATAGCCCCAGCACCTGTGAAGGGGATTGTTTGGACAGTCTGACCTGGCTGTAATGTAGCCACATGCCTGTCATTCCAGGCTACAGGTGTGAATCCTTTGGTTTACCAAGAATTTCGTATCACTGGCAAAGCTCTGGGAAAACCAGAACAATCTGCAAAGAATGATGGAGATCTCAGGATTTGCAAACCTTTAACCACTCAATTGTTACTTCCATCCCCAGCCTAGTGGTTAGCCTAGTGAAGTCTGTTCTTACAGGGGAAAAACATCAGCAGGTGTTTTTCAAAAGAGTGAGAAGTAATGATACCAGTAAGCATGCCAAAACACAACTTCCAATTCAGAAGAACAGCAATAAAGAAAAGAGAGGTGAAGAAGAAGGCTCCAAGTCCCAAATGCAGATATATTACTAACTGCTAGACATAATTAACCCTCCAAAAAGGAAGGCAGAGTACTATATTAATAAACATTCTGACAGAGAAACCTTCCCACCAGCTAAAAAACTCAGTTCAGGCAACTTTACGAACTTTTTTGCTTTATGAACTCATTTATGTCTATCTAGATATAAAATTGGACCTCCCAGTCTTTCAGTCTTTTCCGGTTTTCTTAGGACTATGCATTATTTTAAGAAACATGACTGACAATCTGAGTTTTACATATGGGAGGTACTAGGAAATAATAGTATAGCACCTGAGTCACTGAATACCTGATAATTTGGAGTCTCCATTTCAGGAATGAAAAATAGCTTACCACTTCCCATCCTCATTTTCATACTGTTGGACTGTGTACCCAAACATGTCTTCCACAGGTCCACTGAAGGTCATCGCATTTTTCACATCAACATTGGAAGAGCCGATGAGGTGAAAGAGAGCTTTAAAAAAAAAAAAAAAAGATGTGTAGCAAAACACATAAAACCCAGCACTTAAGAAATCAGGGGTTCATTATGACTTAACTGAGGGTACAAGACAGGAGTGGAAAGTGGCATTTTGGACATATTTATCACAGTTGGTTAAGAGATTTAAAACACAATTCCTCACGTACACAGCTAAATTCAGAGACATCAGCAACTGGACTTCTATGATCTACTTTGTAAAGCCCATCAGTCATCTGTAAATCACAATTCAAATAACATTAAATAAAATATTATCAACTTTAATAGTAAATAAAACAGCTTCTTAGTTATTTTTACTCCTTTATGCTCCACGCATTTGTCCTATAAGAATTTTACACAAAATGTTCCTCATCCAAGGTAGTAGTTCTCAAATTTTCATAAATTTGAGAATAAGCTAATTTTCAACTGTTTGCAGAAGCCACACACAGGAAAAGAATGAAAAACCAGTTTTCTTATGTATATAAATTTAACCTATATTAGAGAAAAAATAGTACATATTTTTCTCCCAGTTATATTCTAGAGTACTTGCAAAACTTTCATATTTGGACAAGAACAGAATAAATTTTTAGTGCAACCAGATGCTGTGATCGCAAAAGTACTTGTAGGTGCCTCTTTACAGAAATCCAGCATTCACCCATTTAGGAAAAGTCGGACTACATTTTAGGACTATGATGAAATCAGTCATCAGAGCAGATGCTTCTTCAGACTGATTTTCTACACCCTACTGCTCAGTGATCGTTACCAGGGAAAATACTGTAAAAATATTACTGTATTCAAAACTTTCAAAAAAATGAAGTAAACAGCATGAAAACGAGTTCGAAGTGATATCAGAAACCACCATGAGGTCATTAAGACAAAATTACTGTTTATATATAAAAATAAGGCTATTCATATTTTCTTTTTTATTTCTTATAGTGATGTCTTTCATCTTTGCCACGATGAAGTAAATTTTAAAAGCAACCACTGAATCTGCTGCTGCAGATTTGTAAATTTAATGCACAAGAACTAAAAATTAGTTGAATCAGTAGAAAATAAAGACTGATTAAAAACACAATTATAGACAACTTTCATTTCAAAGCAGCATTCCAAGATAATTCGGTGACATTTGACAGCTACATAAAAATATCCAAATCCATAACACTTGCTCCATGTCAAGGCATCTAATTGATGTCAAGTTACTAAAATACATCTGTATTATTCACCATTGAGATAATTATGTTCTCACAGAAAGCTTGTTTCTAAAATTAAGCTCCCAAGTGGTCAATGGTAATCTGTCTCTCTCAGCATCTTATTTCCTGCTTAATGCAGTAAAATTATCACAAAAGACTATTTATCACTCAGTAGGTGTTTCCAGTTTCACTGGACAGCAAAATAAGGAAAAGTTTCCTTTGTGTTATTTTAGTTTTTCTTCCTCCAGTCATAGTCAGGAAATATAAAGTAGCGAACAAATTCTAACAGTGTTCACTTTTGTTCTTCAGAAAAGATTCACTGCAAGCAATAAGAAAAAAATCATGGCTGATGGTCCAATAGGAAATAATTCACTGGAAAAGTAATCCATGCATCTTTTCTCTTGCTTAGACGTTTAAGTTTAAAGAAATTCTGCTATGCTTTTTCATGTAAAATAGGTGTTTTCCTACCCTAATCTCGGTGATCTAAGCACAATTAAAATCAACAAAACAAATTTTTTAAAATTCAGTCAAGGTATCCCTGGTCCAAATCTTCTTTTGTTGAATTTCAGAGTAAAAATAAATGTTATTACTATTTTTGACACCATGTGTGGGATTCAGACCCATCCTACATCTAGACAATGAAACAGTTCTAATGAGATAGCCTGCTAAATGTCTAAGTTAATTACGTAGTCAAAGAAGAAAGGTAAATGTAAACCCTATCCATGTAAGCTTTCCTCTTAAGGATCTCCAGAAGTATGTTTATTTAGCCCCCGAATAAGATGGACAAAACATACTTCTAGGTGTCTTTAGAGGCATTTAAAACGTATTATGATACCAACATTGAAGGTCAAAGATTCCAGCTCATCTCTTCCAATTTACTTTTCCCTAAAGCTACCACAGGTTACGCGTGCACCCTATGCTCTGAACACTCCATCATCACTCCATCATTTGCTGACAGACACAATAACCTAGTATTGACAACTCCTGTGATTTTTACTGTGCATTCACTATACAAAATGGTCTTGAAGCTTCTTGAATCTTGTTACAAGATATACTCAGTTGTCATGATTTTAAAGAATACACTGCTAATCTTCACAGCTGTAACAGAATGCAAAAATGTGAAATGCTACAAGAAGCAAACTAGAAGACAAAAAATGCCAGTTATCTGCTACTAATCCCCAAATCCTTGTGCTTCTGACTGAGGTCAAACTAGAACTTGCAATAATAATGTATTCTTCAAAAAAATAAAGCTAGAGGAATCAAAAGAAGCTAGATGGGCCAGACTGGTCAGAAATAAAAAGGAGGTTACTCCACACAGCAGGGAATAGATCCGTAGACCTTGTCAAGAAAGTATGTTTGGGACGTTATGTATTCCATGCCGAACTGAATAAATTAATGAAAGACAAAACCACTGCAGGTTATAAACTATATGAATCATGCCTGGTTCAGGAAATCCCCTCAGCTGGAAATACACATAAACTGAAAGAGGAATATTATATTTGCTTGCTTAGTTATTTTTTTTCTCTAGCTATCAGTTATAGGTACTCCTGCAGACAGGATACTGGAAAAAATACAATCTTGATTTGCTTAACTATAGATATCCTTTTGCTATCTCATCTTCCCATTCTATCTTAGCTAGAAATTAGATGTTTTGAAGTTTGACTTAATGCACAAACTGTGTTTTAATATATAAATGTATTATATGATTTCTGTGGCCTCCATGTGCTGTAGAACATCATAAGCATAATGTTTTTGACTAAAACTAAGGGTCATGATAGGCAGTGTAAGATTAACTTATAAATGATTAATAGATTTAAAGATTTCTTATTACATTTTCCACAGATTCTGCAACAGGAAGCCTTAGTAGTGAAAGACAAGTTCAAAACCACAGACAGCAAACGGAAAAGTGGAGTTTATGGTGACTCAGATTACACTAACAAAAACCTACTGAGGTAGGCTTTCACAGTTTGTTTCATTTTTCAGGATAAAGAAAATTATACACATGAGCTGATGATTCAGAAAATTTTAAAATATTATTGATTGTGACTGTGCAACTCATACTTTACATTACCAGAAATACGTAGCTTGCCTTCTTCCAAATGCCCAGTTTCCATCTAAGATGCACATATTCTCATCCATTTGTAGGAAACTCACGTATACCAATTAGAAAGACTATTGGCACAAGCAGTGGAAAAACAAGAGCTATAGGGAAGTTAGAGAGGATTCTTTCAAGAGTTATGAGGAATAAGGTGAAACCTCTGATTTTTTGGTAAGGCACATAGTATTTGACTGTATTCTTAATCACAATTAATGTAGGTAAATTAAGATTTTGAATTATTTCATGCTGTGTTAACAGAATGACTAAAAAGTACATATGAAAAATACAGAATATAAATGTTTATCAAAGGGTAAAACTGAAGTTCCACCTTGTAACTCCATGTTCTACAAGAAATGAGGCACTGTAGAAAACCTGGGACCATGTCCCTCTCACTGGCAATTTAAACTGAGGAGAACACTAGCTGACGTCTGCGGCATTCTTTGCTGAGTACAGTTTGTACCTATACGTGAAAGGTTAACACTTGATCACCAAGACAACAACCCAAATATTATTTCTAATACAAACCTAGAGTAGTAGCTCATACTTGTGCAGTAGCCACTAATAATTTTTTTTCTGTTTTATTTAATGAGGTCTTTTAACCAAACGTTTGTGCTGTCTGCCTGCTTATTCTGCCTCTAAACCATGCAAAACTAGACTTTCCTGGCACTTGTCCATGTGCATATTGCCTGGCCATGCTAGCCTTTAGAAATATGGAACTGCATAATAGGAACCCTTAGAGCAGATGGGTATAAATGTAACCCAAACTGTAGAACAAAGCCTAATGCCTGGCTTTTTACTGATGAAAAGTTGATCACCACAAATCATCCACAATGTCATCACAAAGTCTGATTTAGCCAAGAGAAAAGAGTAAATTAAGTTAGGATTAAGTTTTATCTGTGTATTGCATGTAGCAAATAACAATTCCATCCTCTGTAACGTGGTGGTTATTCTGAGATATACACTTTTTTTTTTGCAAAAATAGGAAAAGACAAATTTGCACTTTGCATTGAAGAGAGCGTACACATTGGTGACACACTACTCCCCATCAGGATGTGGCAGAGTGTTATTTTTGTTCTATTTCACACTTCCTGCTACAACATTTCAGGTGTCCTTGTCAATTCCTGTACATTTTGCAAGAAGAGACTGAAAAAAAAACAGGTCTATATGTAATCAAAGAAGACAACAAACCAAATAGAACTGTCTTGCACAAGTATGCACAACTGGAAAATACTGGGAAGCTCAAAAAAAGTTATTAGCAGAAAACGAACTCGACTGCTTCCATGCTGGAAAATAAAAGACGTTAGAGAAATTTAAGACTAATATTAAAATAAAACTATAATGTTTTATGGAGTTAAAGATACTAAAGTGATACTAGGAAGTATGTCCAAGTTTGTAAGGCAATAGCTCACTAACTTTAGAAGTACTTTAAACTGATATTACAAAATACTACCTATCTCTGTTGAGATCTTCGAAAATGTATGAAGCAAACAGCATAAAGAAAGCAACTGGGATGCTAGTGACAGTTACTCAGTGAGAGGAGCAGGACCAGGAGCATTGGCTTGGCCTCCACAAAAGCTTATTTTCAAAATGGTGGCAAACAGTATTACTCTAAAAACAGGAAACTCACTTGAGGAAACTGATAGCACTGTGTATTGGCATGTGCTGCTGCTCTCAGTCAGCTGAAATAAAAGTCAGTAGCAGAGAACAAATTGTGTCCTTCAATTAAGTGCAGCACTGAGCATCAGCAAATAAAACCTCCTGAAAGCTGGATCTTTTAGCTGCATCAACACAACATAGTGGGTTTGGGTTCAGGACTGAACTACATCTGGCTGGTAGTGAAGGAAACTTAAATGTATATCTGCTTGCAAAGACATGCCCATAAAGCTGCTATCTGTGAAATCATGGCTCAAACATGTGAAAGTGGATTATTTGCTGGACCAGAAAATGGGATAATCTTCACATTTTGTTTTTTGCTTCCTTTGTGAAAATGTCACTGCAGGACTATATAGTCTTGTCTTATGAAAAAGAGATTTAGTCACAGACATCCCACGTGGAAGAAAATATGGTGGCATGGCACAATTGCTGTTTGTGAGCTTGAGGGTCACAGTGCTCTGTCCTTATTGCAGAAGGCCAAGGAGTCTGTGGTAGGAGTTCCTGTTTCATTCAGTTCTGGCTGGTTAAGTATCAGCATATTTCAAATAAAGCTGTATATTAAAAAAAAGTTTCAACTTCTAAAACTTTTTCAGTACTGCTTAAATCAAGCTTTTTATATTTCAGGGCTACAAAAGAACTCTTTTATAATTTTGCCTCCAGCATTTTTTCTTTAATCTTTAACATTTGAAGAGCAAAAGACTGACTTTCTGGAATGAGACCAAATAATTAAAAAAAAAAAAAAGACTTCTTATTAAAAGTAGATAAATATGCCCTGAAGACAAAGAAATACATATTTGAAAGTAGTTCCAAATTCAGTAGCCACATGGTTTTCGAAACCTATTAAGTACTTTGTACAACCATTAAATATAGCCTCCTTTGCTGGTTTTGTACTGAATAATTTGTGCTGGAAAATAGCTTTCTAATATGGTGTCATGCCTGAAAATATACTGAATCAATGTTTTGTAATGTGGTCCCAAACAAGTAACACAAAGCAATAGGCAAAACTTCTGGAAACACAATAGTAGAGGCCAAGAATATGTACCCTACTCATCTTACAGTCATCAGAATAAAACTATTTTGTTCAAAGTTTGGAAAGCAGTTCTCTTATTAGCACAATTCTTAGCATTTTGCAGTTTCTCACAGAAGGGAGAAAAAGCCTCAGAAATGTGCAGTCACATACAGAAAACTTTGTGAGGGCAGTTACTAGATTTGTACAGATGTGCAGAGGCTTACAAACCTAGCGGCTTAATGGAAGTGAAACAACAACTTTCTCACAGCATTGTGCTTAGGAAACTGTCAGCCTCTGGCCTGGACAGGCGCACACTCTCCTGGGTGGAAAACTGGTTGGACGGCCGGGCCCAGAGTGGTGGGGAATGGAGTTAACTCCAGCTGGAGACAAGTGGGGTTCCTCAGGGCTCAGTACTGGGTCCACCTCTGTTCAATGTCTTTATCAATAACCTGGATGAAGGCATCGAGTGCACCCTTAGCAAGTTTGCAGATGACACTAAGCTGGGAGGAAGTGTCGACCTGCTGGAGGGTAGGGAGGCTCTGCAAAGGGATCTGAACAGGCTGGACTGCTGGGCTGAGACCAATGGGATGAGGTTCAACAAGGCCAAATGCTGAGTCCTGTGCTTGGGGCACAACAACCCTGTGCAGTGCTACAGACTCGGAGAAGAGTGGCTGGAGAGCCGCCTGGAGGAGAAGGACCTGGGAGTGTTGGTTGACAGCAACTGAACGTGAGCCAGCAGTGTGCCCAGGGGGCCAAGAAGGCCAATGGCATCTTGGCTTGGATCAGAAACGGTGTGACCTGCAGGTCCAGGGAGGTGATTCTCCCTCTGTACTCGGCACTGGTGAGACCGCACCTTGAGTACTGTGTTCAGTTCTGGACCCCTCACCACAAGAAGGATGTTGAGGCTCTGGAGTGTGTCCAGAGAAGAGCAACGAAGCTGGTGAGGGGGCTGGAGTACAAGTCTGACGAGGAGCGGCTGAGAGAGCTGGGGTTGTTTAGCCTGGAGAAGAGGAGGCTGAGGGAGACCTTATTACTCTCTACAACTACCTGAAAGGAGGTTGTGGAGAGGAGGGAGCTGGGCTCTTCTCCCAAGTGACAGGGGACAGGACAAGGGGGAATGACCTCAAGCTCCGCCAGGGGAGGTTCAGGTTGGATATCAGGAAAAAGGTTTCCACAGAAAGATTGCCAGAGTCTGCCCAGGGAGGTGGTTGAGTCACCATCCCTGGAAGTGTTTAAAAGGTGCTGAGGGACATGGTTTAGTGGTTGATAGGAATGGTTGGACTCGATGATCCTAGTGGTCTTTTCCAGCCCAGTGATTCTATGATTCTAGAAAAAGTTTTAGCTTGTCTCCCATGACAATCTGTCCATCTTTTGGATGTAGTTCTTCCATTAACACTTAATTCCATTCAAGCCCCTACAATCTTTGTGTTCCTCTCCAGGCCCATCCTCCCTTGCTATCAAAGACCATTTCCTCCTGAACATTTCCTCCTGAAGTAGCTTCCCTATCTTTTCTATCCTATATAAACTCATAAACCACTTCACTTTAAGCAATAGCTCCTTTAACATCATGCCTATCATTCAGTTAAAAAATATAGCTGGATTGTGCAATAGGAAGCACAGCTGATTAAAGAAGGTCAACCCATCACCGCCTGGTTAAAAAAATGGTATGACCATCCCCACATGGCATCACTTTAATAATTAGTTCACTTAAATGCAGAGATGCATTTTACAATATCAGAGTTGGAACTCATGATAAAAACATGTAAAAGCTTGTAAAAATACAATGGGAATGTTGAGGTAGAGCTGCTAGTGTGATATGTGTCCAACATTAAGTGTGATGCCCAATCTCCATCCAAAGGAAGTTTGTTTTGAGAAGATGGAGACTGATGACTTTTTTCATTATGCAACATGGCCTACATCTTCTATAATCTCAGTACACTAATATAGGATTAAGGACAAACAAAATACTGAATACTCATCACAGTGGCCAATCTTGTGAGTTGGAGCAAATTACTACCCGTCAGTGTCGAAACATGAATTGCAAATGCCATTGACGACATATTTTTAAGCTTCTTTTGAATCAATGTTTTGTACTTGTGTCTTCCCTTGCCAGCTAGAAGACTGTCTTTGAAAAATGAAATAAAAATACTCTGTCAAAAAATCAGAGAAAACTGCCTAACACTGCAGACAAATTAACTTACTTCTGAGGGTGGATATATTGCCACTATAATCTTATTTAATCTATTTTCTTTTAAGAGAGCATGAATCAGAGCACAAAATAAATAAATAAATAAATAAAATCAGTCTAGATTTCATCAGTCTACTCCATCAAACTTGAAATCACTCATCTATAAATCACTCCAGGAGGACAGGATTGCCTTTAGAACGTTCTGGGAAATGTGTTAATCTGAGTTGATTCAAAAAATGATACCTGGCTGAGAACTCATGTTATGATCTCCCTGCTGGGACGAAGAACAATAATTATTCCTTTGTCTTCCTGACTTGGTATAACTATTACTTCATTTTTCTCCCAACCATTTTCAGGGATTGTTGAGTAATTTTTCTCAAATGTCAACAGTCTTAAGGCTAATATCAGAGTGGAAATGCTTTGGTGGCAATAAAGGCTGAGACACAGCAACTTTCTTCCATTTCTTTACTTCATAACAGCTACAAACTCCTGTCTCTCATCGCCTGATGTTGAGCATAATCATTGGCTTGCTCTCAACTGAATCACCCAAGGCTTCAGGAAGAGAAGAAATCCTCCAAAAGGAAGTGCAAATATCCTGATATGTCCCTCTCACACTAAGCTAGCCAGAGCACCACAGAACTTAAGTCTGAGCCAGATTTTTATAGTACAGCAAAAACATGTGCAATCAACATGCATGCTAAAAGACAAAAGTTCATATTTTATGTCTATAAACTGCACAAATATCAATTCAGCCGTGATCCAAGAAACTGTAGTAAGTGCAGTGGAAGGGGAAGAAAAGGAAGCTCACAAATATCTCTCTTTTCCTCTGGTCTCATACAATTCTGCTGTGCAGTGAATTTGGGGGAAAAAAAAAACATAACCAAAAAGCAAGCAGAGAACTTGACCAAGCAAAACTACACAGCCAAGTGTGGATGAACACACTTCAGAATTAAATCCCACATGTGTATTTTAACAGAAAAAAAAAAATCAACTTGCTAAATACAGTCAAGCAGTACAGACAACATTTTTCCTATTGTTTATGATAGCTTCTTATGTCATGGCAGTATAAAAAAAATTCCATGTTTCCCTGTTAACGCTATGTACTCCATACCTCAACAAGGACTTGAAAATTCTTAGGCTTTAAATGGCTTCTTAGCACAGAGACTTACATTATTTTTCCAACAAACTAAAAGCTAGCAGGTCCCATCAAAATGTAAATCAAAGGGATTTTTACAAAACTGAACTCCATTCAAATGGCACAGGGAGAGGCTACAACAGTCTAAGATAGAAAACAGTTTT
This sequence comes from Cuculus canorus, assembly GCF_017976375.1. Lineage (NCBI taxonomy): Eukaryota > Metazoa > Chordata > Aves > Cuculiformes > Cuculidae > Cuculus > Cuculus canorus. The sequence goes on along the minus strand of NC_071441.1, from coordinate 7,425,063 downwards.
ACAAATGTTAAGTATCCTAGTTAAGTTTAAATCTTTTTTTTTTTTTAATTTAAATACTTGCAGTTTTCTGAGAGCAGAACTGGAGAGTACGCAATGACACCTGCTGTTGCTAAAAGCAAATTTTGAAAGGTTTAAAGATGCTTGATGTTGAGCATAGACTGAAAAAAAACCCCATCATCCAAACAATTCCTCTTTTCAGTTGCATATGTTGATTCTTTGCAATAAGTCAACTGTATTGTCAGTAATATTGTTCAAGATTTTTTTTTTACACTTTTTCTCCCATCAGTAACCAGAAAAACAACTACAACGAGAATACAGTTGGTAAGAGATTTCTACAGGCAGTGATGGAAAATAAGTAATGTGTTTGTTGAAATGCTGGAATTCCACCATGAATGGTCCGCAGATGCTAGTGCTCTCATACCATGTGGTGAGATGGAAGTGCCACTTCATCCACAACTGCACAGCAGCAAAATGCCCACAGGGAATGGCAGCTCCGAGCTCTGTCCTTGTGGATGATGGGGTAGCAGGCACCGCCTGTTTGCACACATCAGCTTTGACCTGCTCTCTAGCAAAATCTCTAGCCTGTCTCAGGAATGCATCGGCACAGATAATCACAGTATCAACTCTCTACTACCTCTCTACCAAGATTTTTCTGGTTTGAAACTTATGACTGCTCACTGCTGAAAGGGAAGATATTCTACAACCAGTCTGTTTCATTTCTCATTTCTACCTAGTAACTGTTAACTGTGATAAGAAATCTTTTCTTGCGCTGGACAGCTTAAAGATTATGACTCAGTGGTAACACACATTTTAAACTGACAAATCCAAGCAGACAAGAATGTGGGACTGCAAATGACCACAGTGGTCATTAAATCCAATCTGCTATAAACAACCATCAAATAACTGCCTAACTCAGAACCACCACAAAACCCACGCCTCACAGACATATCACAAAAGACACTGCACCCTCAGAAGAACTGAAGATCACCAATACAAGGGTTTTTTTGTTTGGACAAAACCCCCACACCATAAGAGCAACTGATACTGCATTAGACATTCGACTGCTGCTATGCTTATTTATCTACTCTACTTAAGTACCTTTACTCATCTTATAGTCTGAGGTAATCAGAAGGACTTTCACAAGCTCACCATTTATAGGTTAATAGCTACTATCCAGTCAGCTTGTGAGGTGAATGTAGTTCACAGGCATATCTATCAATTTGTAAAGACTAAGACCCTCAAGTATTAGTAAGAGCAGGAGCACCTCTTTTGCAGTACTGTTGGCATGAGGTTTTTACTGGTCAATCTGCTTGTTCTAAGCACTACAGAATTAATCCCAAGTCTTTTTACTGTAAATGTTCTTTTTTATTGACCAATAAACAATGCAGGGAAATTTGTAACTAACCATGAAGAAATTGTAAGAGGAAGGTTTGTTTCCCACACCAAAATTAAAGCTGGACTCTAGAGGTAAAAAAACATCCTGTTTTTTAGATGCAGTTTAAGATAGAGCTTTCTACATGAATTACTGGCACTAATAACTTAAAATTCCCACCCACAGCACATGAAGCACACCCATAATTTTAAGATATCTGTCTATCCCAGTCCTGTTCAGAAAGTATTCTGCTATTACCAGGAGCTCCATAAAAAACCTGTTGCTCTTTCTTTCAAACATCTGCATCAACTTCACAAAAGTATCACGGAAGCTCAACAATGAGGAAATTTTATTTTCAAGTGTAGATGCCACTTTGTCCAGGCTAAATTGAAGTCTGCAAAGCCAAATTCAGTTTTGGTGCTGCTTAAGAGTGACTCAGACAACTCAATGGAAGCTGCAAGTGTTAAAAAAGGATCTCATTAAAAGGCACAAAAGAACCCTGCACCACCACCTTATGACCCACAATACTTCTTTTGCAAATACTGACTGCAGTTTGATGCCTGTGTACAAATAAAATGCTCAAAAATTAATTTTAATAGGTCTTTTAAGTTTCTGGAGGACATCAAACTGACAGAGATTGAAAGTACTCATCTAACCCACATCAGGTACCTCATCTAAGCGTTCTGCACCATCAGCTTTAAACGCTAATCCCTCTGACATGAGGTCAGTATTGTGGTGCAGACCGGCGTGTCTGTTGAGATTTGGTGCAAACGTGCACTAAGAATTGGACTGATGTAAACGGAACAACACAATGCTCTGCTAAAATAACAACAGCAAACACTCTGCTTCTGCTCAGAGCATAGGTTATAGGATTGCTAAATTGATTCCTATCTGTTGCTGGTAACTATATCACAGTTTTCAGGGTAAAGAAATTCCATATGAAAGTGACCTTTTGCTCTGATTCTTCTGACTGGAAGGCTGTTCCAACTTCTCATTTTTCCAGTAGTTAAACTTTCTTGCTCTCCGACATACATTTAATTCTTGCCAATTCTTACAAAATAAAAGTACTGAAGCTACGGAACAAAATAGTTTTAAAAATGTTGTAGAAGTAATATGAAAACCTCAATTTCAAAATACTACTGCCTAAAGCCCTGAACATTTTTCAGTGAAAATTTCAATACCATCCCCTGAAAAAAAGACTATTATACATTTATATAACCTATCTAGGCTAGAAAGACAAGTCTTCAAAATTAGGAAAGGTTAGACTTACAGTTGTCAGCATTAATTTTTTATTTTAATTTCATTTATCCCAACAGTTCCTAGGACTTCTGTCTCATAACAAAAACACACAGCATCATGCAAGACTTGGATAAAACATATGCAGACAGCTTGCAATTGATTTATGCAAGCATAAATCTGTTGTTTCCTATGTTCACGATGCTTAACTGTGTACTAACACAGTTTTAATAACTGATTTCTGAGGCTTTCAAGAGAAGGAGTCTAAAAACTTGACTTACTAGTCTGGTTATCATGAAAAACAACACTTCAGCTGAAAAAAACCTGAAATACTGTTGAGAAACCCAACAAACGTTGTAATATTATTTTCTTCTGGCTTTCTCTTACTTTTTATTTTCACTAAATACCCAATCAAAAACTATGGAGGGTCCATTTTAATCAGCTTCTATTGTTTTGGGGTTTTTTAATGTCTGACTACAAATTTTTCCTTTGCTTACCACACCAATTTCCAACAAAACTCACTGAGATGTTTGTTTCACAAAGCATTACACAGTATTTTTGAAAAAGAAGGCAGCTTTCAGACAGGTATGAAAGGGAAACAAAGATAATTTTTCTCAAGTCTGTGATTCCAGGTGTGACACTTGTGTAGCAGACTTGTCAGAAATTCCTTACTCCATAGTGACAGGACTAACAAGGTCTCAAGATCTCACGTTCAAGTCTCAGCCTCAGCCCCAAAGCTCCTCTCCCTCAGAGTCAAGCTTAATCACTCCAGCTGTCATCTTACCCTCAACCTCAGGATGAGTTGTTAGAACTGAGTGCAGATACTTCAAAAATTCACTGCAGCTCTAGTTGGGGAAGAAGTCGCATGCCTAACACAGTGTCTCATATTTTCCAGTGAACCATGGCTTTTCACCTTTCCTCATCGATGTGGAACTTGGAAAAGCTGGCTCATGAGGCAGCTGCTCCTTTTCTACCTCTCACCACTGCTGTCCCAGCAGCTCCCTAGGTACACCCTTGCAGCAAGGGCTACTGCTGCCCCAGGAGGGAAAGCTGTACTGGCAGACTGCTGATGTTCTCCCAGCACCATATATGAAGAAAGACCACTTCAGCTTGTCTTAGCCACCCTACTGCAAAATACCAATTTACTCTCAGGAGAGGAATACATTATATGGGATAAAACAGTTCTCTTCATAAAAGGAGTGGAAGCAGTCTTATGGCAACTGTTCCAGTAAGATACACAAATGCTCTTAATTTATTTATCTCACACCTAAACTAAAAATACCTATTAATATCCAGCATTAAACACTTTAAGTCACCAGGTTGAACACTGCAGGACAAATAAAAGACAATCATCTTCAGCAAAACCTGCTGCACCTTTCAGAGCTGCATAATCTGTTGAAGGAATGTTCAGGAGCATTCAACAATCATCAGACATCCTGTATGTAGTACTTGCTACCAAGCTCCTCCTACTGTAAACAAATCTTGAGGCCTGAAGTTAACTGTCAAGTCTGCATCCTGCATCACTTCTTCACCCACCAATGCAACTACAAGTCAAGAAGCAAGTAAACTTTTTTTACTACATTCCTTGAGGATACTGCACTTTTATAGACATATATATAGTGTTTAATTTCTTTTTTTCTGAAACTCTTTCAGTAAAAAGTCAGCTAAAACCCTTTGTTCTAAGTAAAGTAAATGTCTAAGGGTTTGTATTAAAGACTGCATAGGAAATAACCTGCCTGTCTTCAAAAGTAGATTTGCTTTGCTGCCACCAGGTCCAAAACCTGAGACATGGAACCCTACTTGGGGCTTTTTTCGCTGAAACACAAGGACTGCAGCTGGAGTGTGTTAAGTAAGAACAGTCCCAGGTTTCAATCACTTTCCTGTCCCATTCGGATCAGGAATCTCAAAACAGTTTCCCATATCCCAGGAGATCTATTACCTGAGTCTGCTGTGTTTTAGCTACCTCAGCCAAAATACAAAAATATTTATTTGCTTATACAAAGCAGAATTGTACTTAGCAAAGACACCAACTAAGGAGGGAGTATTTTTAGCCTAGCATTAACAAAGAAATGGAAAAGGGACTTAAGGTTTGTATCATCTGTCCCATATGACTCCTTAAACCCCTAGACACCTTATTTGCTATTCTAGGCTTGGCTTTGATTTGAAATTCCATTTTGGACCAGAGAAAAAACTTCCCAACAAGTCTGGTATGTACATTCCTAAAAAGGAGGAGGACTGGTTTCAACTAATTAACATTCTCTAACAGAACAGCTATTTTGTCAAGAGGGTTCATGATCAGCATTCATTTGACTTCTATGTGATTATTAGAGCAGTAGGAGAGTAATTACATTAGCTGTGAACATATCATTTCCCAAAAAGAGGGCAATAAATTTGAGATCGATATAGCAAAATCTGACAAGAGCTGGCAGGGCTTGAAAGCTGCTGCTTTGTGTTGCATTTCCCAGAAGACAGTGACTTGGAAGCAAGTACTCCTCCAGTATCAGCCCCCTCTATTTCTTGTGGGACAAGAGGGAGAACTATTTTCAGACAGTAGCATAAACAAGTATGATTTCAGAGACCTTTTCCTCACACTCTATTTTAGGTTAAAACACCTACAAGACAAGCAGTTATCCTCAAATGAAACTCAATGGCCTACTTGAGCCAAGCATAAAGAATGTGGCAGGACTAAACATTATGCTTATTGCGCAATTCTTTGGGCAACTGTCACACCAGAAGCTCCACAGCCTATTTTTACTCTTTCCACTGTTGAAACAACCCAGGCTCAACACATGTCAGGGCCTGGGTTAAAAATTTCTAACAATAATCACAAGACCCTAATAGCTAGGCTTTTAAAAAAAATCTATATTAGCAGAATAATGAGTTCGCAAAATATTATTTTCCTATATGAAATCTGAATACAAGTCTCTAAAATCAAATTGCAGCCATTGCATGAGAAACAGATTCTGTAAAATCATCCACAACGCCATGTCTGTCTTCTGTTCCCACCACCTGCTAAATCAAAACAAAACTTAGAAATCCTAAGAGTATCAAACCTTTTATCATTTACTTCGTAACAAGTTGTAGGCCTGTGCATTTAACAATGACTGAGAACAGGATTCCCAGATCTGTAACATTCTCCACATTAGCACAGCCCGAAGAACAAGAAACTTCTTTTTTCTTTAACAGTCATCAGCCTAAACCACCTCAGGGGCACCTCGCTCTACATTTTAAGAACTTAATTTCAAAAGAAACCTTTTTTCTAAAAAAAAAACCAAAACCCAAAACTGATAGAAGCAACTGGTATATCAGAGAGCAATAAAAAAAAATCCAGTTTGAAGTTTTGCTATATGTAGGAAGTACAAAAGTAAGTAGTTTTCCAAAGTTGTTACTTCATTTTTTTGTTATTTTTTTGTCTTACAGGAATTCCCATTTTCATTTATAAACTAGGATTCCTAATGGCAGACCTACTAACTGCAGTTTCACATTTTAAAAATCGCTTTCTCAGATATATTGTAGAAGCACCAGACCACACATTGCATAGATGTGGCTTCATATAAAACAGCATAAACATTCTGAAAATACGTTTTGGTTTTTTTTTTTCTTCAAAACTAGACATCTATTCCTTTATGAAACAGGCTTGTTTTCTTTAAAAAGAGAGGTAGGAAAATCTGACAGAAAAATGAATGAACTGGATCACTAAAAAAGATCACATGCACACAATTACACTTTTTATCCCTACTTTGCCGTTATGAAATTGAACACACTCTCTGGGTAGATAATCTCACTTCCAGGAAGAAATTAGAGAGGCTCAAACTATAACTCAGTCAATTGAGAAAGTAGCTATAATACGCCTTCATAAAAATAGGAAAACCAAGGTCAGTAGCTCAAAAGCTGAACTAAGGAATTTTCAAAGGCTAATACAGTCCTAACATTTAGGGCTACTTAACCTTTGAGAAAACAGTGGCAAATGAAAATTACTTCAGATATTGATATGGCTTTAAAAACATAATGCTAATTACATCACAAATTAAGCTGAAGAGCTATGGGCTCTTGGTTACACTGGTAGCCGAGGACTGGTCAAAAGATCATTTATTACCAGCATTTCACTCATATAGTGCTTGAGGGCGAAGACAGGAAAGGAGGTGAGGAATTCTCTAGGTCAAACACTGTAAATACTCTACAGTTGCACTGCAAGATTTATCTTTTGTTTTGCTTTATAACTAGTAGGAATATTTGGCTCTTGTTGGTGGTGACCTCACGTTTTGCACCAAACTTTATTTGGTACACAAGCACAAAGGAATTTATATAATAATAACTGTTTTTAAATGCCAATGGCAACAAAACTAACAAACTGGGGCCTGCTCCAAAGTACCCTTTGCAAGAGATACTTTATGACATAAATTAATCAATTTATGTGAATTTTTGAAGCTAAGAGCACAGCAGCGTTCAAGATCAAGCTAATTTCATACTTTTAAAAGCTTTCTGCCTAGCAGAAATATTGTGTATATATTGTGTATTCATTTATTTTGAAAACAAACCACGCCACTAATTCACAGAATTGTGTCAGAACATAATCAAAAACTAAATGGAGACTACTCAAAATTACTAAATACTTCATTGTGCAAGAAGTATTTCATATGACCAACAGTGTTTAGTTCGTATATGTTTAGTTCCAAAGAAAAGACAAAATATATCTTCCCATGGCTCTAGCACTTAATCATTTGATCTGCAGATAACATGCATCTTCTGCATGTTACCTACACAGATATTAAGGTCTGCGTTAAGCATGGACCTTTGTCAATATGGACTTTTCAACTACTCAAAACTGCTTTGAATGTAAAAGGCAGAAGCAACCCTGGAACTTTGCCAGGTCAAGCATCTGCAACTACTGAACACAGACTACTTTCAATACCAGCTCCTTAAGCTGTTTCCTGAAACAGGATGCATTTGTCTACATAGTGATTGTATATTTGTTTTACTACAAAAGTGCTTACCAAAAAAAAAAAATCCCACCCTTCCATATTTTGGACAACTGGATGCATATTTCTTTCAGAGACTTAATGCAATGAGAGCAATAGGTGAAAAAAGAAAAGTATAAATTGTAAAGTCAGGGCAGAATTTTAATTCTAAGTATAAATAATTCAAAGAACCACAGCAAACACATCTTTTACCAGATGTTTGCTGTTATGTATTAAAAGAAACCCAAATAAGCAGCTAAACGGCTGCTTCTTTCTGTTGGTGATACACCACAAACAGAAAACACAGATTTGCAGAATTGCCATTTTAATCTTCTTACAAAGATTACACAGCAAAATGTGTGGATAATTTGTCTAAAATGGAATAAATTGAATCAATTTGGTCTAGTAAAATAGCAAACCATTCCATAAAGAAGGAACAGTTTGATTTGTTTCTCAGTTTGCTGAGAATTACACTAAGAATTTCCCAGCGTATTAAAATTTTGAATATAGTTTTTGAACAATCAAAAAAAATTGGCAGTTTTTATAAGGCAAATACTAATATAACAGCTTATCTTCAAGAATCTAATGACTTTGTTTAGACATTATGACCCTGTTTAAAGCTATAATTTGCTGCAGTAAGTAGTAATTCCTGAAGGTCAGATTCTCCTACCTCTTTCACATGTTCTTTACATTTAACTCCATATATAGCAGAGAATGGGGTGCTTTCTAGCTGACAAAAGGTATAATCAGCTTGGCCTGATTTTTAAAAGGGAAAAAAAAGAAATTTTAATGTAACCAGTCCTAACTGCTGAAGGAAGGCTACCTGACTATTCTGTAACTTATAGCACCCAACGTTGTGCAAGACAAAAAGGTAAAGCTCAAATAACATATTTATTTGTGCAAGCTGACTCTAAAGAACTGTCTTAATGGGCTTGCTTGTCTTCAGTAAGAGAAGAATAAAAGTATTAATAAAGTACAGCTCTAAAGCGAGTTCTGTTTTTACATTATTTCACCTGTGTGGATGACAGCTAAAGGGAAGATGGTTTTTAACCCCAAAGTACTTCTCTATCAAAGCATTTAGGTTGATGTTTCAGCCAGCGACAGGCAAGATCAAATTCATGGCCCTGGCACACATCAACGTGAGAGTACCATTAACAATGCTTTTGCTATGATTATTCTACACACACTAGAAGTTCTGGTGTTTTTAATGTTTACCTTCCACTGTTAGGACCCTTTCTGTATTTCATAAGTCTTTCACAGTTTTCTTATACGAAAGGCGTCTTCCCTGTCTTCCCCTCCCGCCACATTTGAAAAAGGAATGCTTATTTACACACACCCTACACCATGAAATATTGGTTTAAATTGAACAATCCGCTCACAAACGTCGAGACTCTGAAAGCAGTTTCTGCTTCCTCAGTTAAGATTTATTGTCCACTGACAAACCAAAACTCATAGCACTTCTCAATACTTTAGGCAGGTCACACAGTTTTACAGTTGCTGTTACCTTCAGCTGAAGTTTGATTCAGAAATTCGTAATCCTGACTTCTGTAAGGTTTATGCATGTTTTTAAAGAAGCAAACACAGACAAATACCAAATTGTTATTTTAGTTAAACTATTTGTGGTTAAAAGATTCCTAATGGAAACTAGGGTCCTGATTTAGTAAACCTGTTCATGTACCTTCTCAGAACTGGCTGCTAAATAATCCCAATGCCAATTTATCAGGACACATTCAATGATAAGATGCTTCATAATCACTTAGCCTCCAGAACAATCTCTCAAGATAACAGCATTCAAAAAATAACTGAAATGGGTGCACTAAGCTTCACATCTTGTAGTAGTCTTGCATCTACTAGGGAGGAAATAGTTCATTCAAAGGCTTTGGTTTCTGAAAGATTGCTTCAAGCATTTCACAGAAATATATAAGTGGTTAGAGTTGTAACACCAAAACATTCCCTAGTAGATGCTGTTGATCCCACTCCTTCACCACATCTTAGGAAAAACAGTGAGTTCCCAAGATGATTAAGCAATTTTGATAGGTCTTGCTGGAAGATGTTTACATTTGGTTTTGCATACTGTTTTCAAGCATTTGAACAGAAATAGGGGCCTACAGGAAAGGGAGAAAGGGCTCTTTATCAGGGAGTGCAGTCACAGGAATACACATAATGGTCTTAAGGTGAAAGAGGGGAGATTTAGATTTGATATTAAGGAGAATTTTTTCTTTTTTTACTGTGACCGTGGTGAGGCACTGGAACAGGCTGCCCACAGAAGTCATGGATGCCCCATCCCTAGAGGTGTTCAAGACTATGATGGATGAGACTTTGAGCAACCTGATCTAGTGGAAGGTGTCCCTGTCTAGACACCTAGAACTACACGATCTTTAAGGTCCCTTCTGACCCAGATCATTCTATGATTCTGACTTAGGTTTCTCCCTCTTGGTTTATTATCTTTTCATACACATTCCAAAACACTAAGCTGCCAGTCTGCCTAAACACGCAGAATGAGCAGCTTTGGGGAGTCAAAGTAGTTTCTTGTATTGCTGGAGGTCCAGGGTGTAACTTGCAAGAACTGTCAGCTCCAATGCACAGTATACCAATAATCATTACCATCAACCAGACATCCATTATCATGCTGAGCAGAGCTATATAGTGTAAGAAATACTACAAAAACCTGAAATTACATTCATGGCACGTCTGCACACAGTGTTTAGGAAGGGAGGGCCTTTAATGACATTTCAACATGACTTGGAAAAGAAACTGTGGAATGAAGTCACTGTTATCAATCCTCTTCAGAGCTAGATTCATCCTCCTGGTCAGAGAGCTCCGCAACAGGAAAACGCAGGATGGCTGCCACCCCTGTCAGCTGGCCAAGCTGCTCTCCAGACACATGAAGGCTGGAGAAAATGCGTACTGTGCCCATGTTCTCTCGTACACTATCTACCAATTTAACATATCGGGCACGTGTAGCCACATCCTGGTGCCGGAAAAGCTCATCACTGATCAGCAAGGTATCGATGGCCATGGCTTCATTGGCTTTCTCCACATGTTTCAGACCATAAAAAGCCCGGTCAGGTTCATGCTGCAGCATTTTATAGAAGTCATCTAAAGCTTTGACCTCACCAGCCGCTTTAGTGTCAGAGAGACGGCTAGCTACAGCTGGGTCGCAAAGGGCTTCCTTCAATGCATATTTATGTCCCGAAGAAGAGTGGACCTAGAGTAAAAGAAAATCAAAGGTTTGTTTTTTCAAAAGATTAAAGGACCATTTTCCGGATCAGGCAATCACAAACAGCTTCTACAATACACAATATTTATCTTGATAACTATTCAAGGAAGTTGCCATTTTCTTGAAACCTACGTGACCCTTTGCTTAAAGGGTCTCTAGCGCAAGGCAAAGGCTAGACTACGTCCTTTAAACTGCATTTTAAGCAGTGTAGGAAAGCTGTTTCTCTTATTCAAAGATTGGGTTAAATATGCAATGTACTGCAGACAGTCCTCAAGTTAGGGCCACGTGGAAAGACTAATACTGAAGGGTCTTTTAAAGCATTCAAGAAGAGGATGATCTCTTCATCCAGTCTTGCACAACTACTATGCTTGCAAATCTGTGAAGTACATTCAAACTCTTCACACTTAATACTTTCACTTTGCCCTCCCACCTTACGCAAGCACAGATTACAGGCCTACTCCAACTAAAAAATTATACAAGTATTCTTATAAAAGCAGAACTTATTTTAGGCTCTGAATTTGTCTAGTTCAGTTATAGGTAAAAAAACCCACCCACTCAACCAATGACTAAGGAATATGGAAAAAATGGTATTGTCTGCATAACCTTTAACTATGTAGCATGAAACTAACAACACAACTATCTAACCTCTCTCACATCCAGGTACTCCTTTTTCACCTTTAAAAAGCCTTAGAAAGCTGTTATTAAACACATATGCTATACAGTGTCACAGATTAACACTACAGCCAGCTGAACTATTTTCCAACCTGTACTTCACTCTTAGTTGAAGACATGCCCTTATAGGGAATTTGAAATATTTAATTCATTCTCTAATCCCCATTTCTAATTCCTGTATCTTGCGTAGTTACCTTATTGTTTGAGAAGCATTAGAATGATTTCCTTACGATGCTCAGACAGAAATTTATTTTCTCTAATAATTTATTTTCTCTAAGTGAATTACTTCCCATCACTCTTGTAATTACCTTCTATTATCCCAGACAGCTCTTAGGCCTCTTTTTTACACACTCTAGGGGCTGCTTAGCTCCTTACCTGTAGGAACTTGGACCTGTTCTCCAGCAGAAGCTTGTTGTCAGTTTTGACTGCCTGCTGGAACATGTAGTCACAAAACTGCTCCCGCACGAAGCCCGGGCTAGCCACCAGCACACACTTCACCACCTCAAAGTTGATGTGCCGTTGGATGGCTTGCACCACCTGCTCATAAAACCTCTCCAGGGCCCGGTCGTGCTGACTACAGTTCCCTTTCCGCTTGCGAGGGATGTTCACCTCCACCTTGGCGCGGGTAAGCGTCATGCTCGGAGTGACCAGACAGACGTGAGCCAAGCCTTCCTGCATCACCACGGCCGCCACATCGGCGCTCCAGGCGGGGTCGCAGGCCTGCTCGATGCGCTCCAGCACCACGCTGTCCCACTGCTTCTTGGCCAGCGTGAACTGCCGGTTGGGCTCCAGCTCGATGGTGTGGTAGGCGCCCATCTTGACGTACTCGTTCTCCTGGATGTTGGTGCCCTTCACCCGCAGCTGACAGGCCTGCGAGTCGAAGTCGATGGCCTCCACGCAGAGGGTGAGGGTGGTGCGGATGCGGCTGCTGCCCACGCTGCCCGTGGCCGACTCTGTCTGCACCTTGCGGATGGTGGAGGCGCGCAGGCTGTCGCCCACCTGCAGCAAGTTGTACGTGTGCCACATGTCCTCGGGCTCCTCGGGGATCAGCGTCACCTGCCCCGCGTTGTCCTTCTCCAGGTCCTTCCTCACCAGCTTCATGGCGGCGACTCCTCCAGCCAGGCCCCACGGCGGGAGGACGCGCGAACGGCCTCGGCGCCCCGGTAAGAGGCTCCGGCGCGGCGCGGCGCAGCGCAGCGGCTCCTGGGCCCAGCGCCCCGCCCCTTCCCGCGCGCGCGCGCGGCTCCGCGCCGCCCGCAAGGCGCATGCGCGCGATGCGCCTTTGAGGGCGCCGGCGGAGCTCGCAACTCCCTTCCTTCACCACACGCCGAGCCCGACGCGCATGCGCAGAGCGGGTCACTCCCGGGCGCGAGTGCCGCGGTCGGGCAGGGATGCCACGGGGGCTGTGAGGCGGCACCGGGCTGAGCGTGCCCTCACCTCTGGCCCCTCGTGTGTGAGAGGAGGAAAAACACAACAACCACCACCAACCAAACCCACCAAACAAATGTAGTTTTTAGCGTAGAGCTTTGGAATCCCTTTCCGTGGTGTCTGCAAAAATGGAACTCGTCTGCGTACTGCTGTGTTGGCTTTGAAGAGAGCCGAATCGGTTATTAATGAAGGTTTTACAGTCTGCGTTAGGAAAAGACAGCTTTAACTCAGCAGGATTTAAAAGTAAAAAAAGGATTCTCCTCCAGATCAGGCTGATCTGATCTATGTTTCTTTGCTAATAAATCAAAAAGAAAAAAAGGCAACAGATTTGTTGTAGTTGTGGCAGGTTGTGGTTATAGATTGAACAACAGATCACAGAATCACAGAATGGTTTTGAGTTGGAAGGGACCTTAAAGATCACCCAGTTCCCTGCCATGGACACCTGCCACTGGCTCAGGCTGCCCAAGGCCCATCCAACCCCGGCTTGAACGCCTCCAGGGATGGGACAGCCACAACCTCCTTGAGCAACCTGTGCCAGTGCATCACCACTCTCATGGTGAAGAAATTCCTCCTTATGTCTAGTATAAATCCTCCCCTATAATTTAAAGTCACTGCCTGTTGTCCTATCACTACAAGCCTTTGTAAAAAGTCCCCCTCCAGCTTTCTTGTAGCCTCCTTCAGATACTGGAAGGTTGCTATAAGGTCTGCTTGGAGCCTTCTGTTCTCCAGGCTGAGAAGAGAAAGGACACCAAGTGGGAGGTGTCACGGGTGCGGTGAGCGGGGAGGCACTGCATGGCTGGGGAAGGAGGACAGGCGGTATTGATGAACAGTGCCGATGCTCTACAGACCACTGACTGTCACCCAGTGAAATGAAACCAGAATCAGGCAGCATCAGAACTTTGACATCGCTCTTAAGCTGAACATCAGCTTAAACGTTTTTGGTTAAACTTGCAAGTTACACTTTCGCCCTACACTGAAACTTGACTGGTTCCCAAATCTACTAGTTACTCTGTTAGAACGAAACGGTTCTGAGGAACTTCAGAAATAGACAGGGACATTTCAAATGAAGTTTGATGTTAGCAAATGTAAGTAATATGCCTTGCAAAAGCAGACAGATCAATTAAATGATGTATGCACAGAAAATAAATACACGGCTCAATTATAGCCTAGACAAATTTAAGAAGTTAAGAACAACATAAAAAGGATAACATTGTTATGAGAGAACTGCATCTTATTTGTGTATGACACTGAAAACTAAACTCCAGAATGAGCGTTGCAAACTAACAAAGAATGAGGAAAAGAATATGAAAAGAATGGAGAACAGACAAAAATGCTTGGATGAAGAATGATTCAAAAGAACAAAAAAATACTAAGAAAATAGGCAAACTAATGTGCCATGGTAAGTACATCAGGGCAAATGGAACACATCCATTAAGTTTTGAAACAGGAAGCAAGAAGACAAGAATTATTTAGAGGAAGTTTCTGCTTTCTCTTGGTTTTGGTTTGAGTTTGGTTTTTGTTTGGTTTTGTTTGTTTGTTTTGTTTTTTAATACTACAGATTATGAAATTTGCTGACTTTGAAAGGCTCTGGAGTCACGGATTTAATGAGATTCAAGTCTACTGTGGACAAAAATCATCTCATATCTCCCATTATAACGTACACATAAATTTTCCTCAAGGATCTAGCACTAATCAGTTGTGACAGGCCACTGAACTCAGATCTGGCCCAGTAATGTGCATTCCTTGTTTCTAAGCTTGATACTGATGTGAAAACAACGTTATCAGATATTACATAATAGGATTTATTTATGAGACCTCAGACTCTCTTCCTGTGAGTACACATGCTTAACTCTGTTAGCATGAATAGTTTCACAGAAGGAAGCTGGACCACCCAAGGGAATATAACATAAGCACATGTACAACTGTTTGTTTAATTTGATCTTGTACATACTCATAATTCTGAATTAACGTTTTGTGGCTTAGGCAGATTGTGTACGTTCAGTTTTCTGTAGGGGTTTCTTTCACTTATCTATGTAAATGCTTCATGAAGAATTAATGGTGAATTTTCTTCTTTATGTCCTTTGGATTATAAAGTTGTAAGAGTTGAATTCATGGCATTCTTGTAAGAAATAATATCTGTAGGGCATATTTACCTTCCATGTTAATTTTTTATTATTCTGCTGCTGTGTATTTGCAAACTTCTCTCAGCTTGTTGGTTCCAATCTAATTTTTACAAGCAGCTTCATGTCCCTGGAGTAGTGATATATTTAAGATAAAGGTTGCAAGTTGTCATCCAGTATCATCCAGTAGAATATAAATACTTTATGCAAGCAGGTGACTCGCTGCATTAAAAAAAAAACCCCAAACCAACAAAACAAACAAGCCAAACAAAAAAAAACCCAAAACCACCCAACCCAAACCAAAGAATAAGAAGCTTGAAACTAAGTTGCCACTCAATATATTAAATGAACTGTTCTAGAAAGAGATGCACTGAAATCTTTTTGCAAAGAAAAAATCATGATATTTTATACAGTTCTGAACAGTGATCCACAAGTATTTAAGGGAAACTGTAAACTTCAAAGATATATCTATAATTACCAAGACCATTGTCAACTTAGAAAGGGAAATATTTACTAGTTATGATGCTTTACTTACTCTGGGAAAAAGTAAGTACTGACTACTGGTACTTGTCACAGAATGAGCCATTGATGAAAAACATTTAAAAAAAGTTAAGAACCATGTAACTGTAAGTTCATAAATCCATACTAATTTTGCTCATGCCATGGAGAGAGATGAATTGGATCCGAGTAGAGCCAAAACAAGTGGGTACTTTTAAGTCTACATACCGTTTTAATACAAAAGTTAAAAATGACATGGTCCGTTCCAGTCTTGGTAAGCGATCAAGACTAAGTGTAGCATCTGACAGTCCCTGCCATTTATCACTTCTTAAAAACAGTTTTATAGATGCTAACAACTGCAACAATTTGGCATCCATTTTCAGATCTTCTTAAGCACAGTACAAGACAATAAAAATGGCGATAGCGTATATTCATTGGGATTTTTAAGCCATGCTGTTTTTGTAAGATTATTATTTTGAAAACATTTGAAACCTACTGTCCTACATCTTCAAGTTTTGGTCAGCTGCTTTATGAAGATGGGTTGTGTACAGATTTTTGACAAGGAGAGGTCATGTTCATAAAAAAACCCTCTCTGCCCTGTATGATAGCCATTTAATCTAGAATTCACACAGGCGCACTCAAGTCCTGGGTAAGAAAAACTGGTGGGAAAGGATCTCAAATATAGGCGAAATCTGCCAAGAAATGTTGGCTATTACTGTTGCAAGAGCAAAGGAAGATAAAAGATGGAGCCAGTAACTGGGAAAATGCATTTTTTTTTCATACTTCCCCTTTATCCTGTGTCTGTCCTGCCTTTGCAGGCTCTGGACAGAGACCACCACTTTCTGCATATGGTTCCGTTTTCATGATGGCTATTCCTCCATATTATAGAGATGAATTCTCTTAATCAGTACCAACAATATGATCATCACCAATGAAGAGAGAATTCCATGAGGGAGGGGCTACATGTAAAACTCTAAGTGAAGAATTATTAAAAAGTAATGGAACCCTTTGGATTTAGTTCTTCCTTCCTCTTCTGTTGAGAGGTGGAACTGGAGAAAACTTAAGCAGATCCCTAGTCAGAACTCTTACACTGGGGCCATGTGACATAAAACTTAACCATCCCTCACAGGTGTTTATCTAACTTCATGACAACTTTCACTAAAAGGATGAGGGGGGTTGGTAGCTTGTTCCAGCAATTCATTAACTAGAGATTAGGGAATATTCAGAAGAACTTTCTTAAGTTTTTTTGCACAATGAGTTAAGTTGATTTTCTTATGTCCCTTGTTGACACAGAACTAATCATTCATTGATCTCCTCATCAACCAACACACACAATATAGGAATTCATGATCGAACACTCTCACAAGACAAAGAAAACATTGACATTTGGAAGATTATTCTCATAATATTTTTGTAAAAATACATATTTGAAATACTCAGCACTTAGCTCTTAGTTTCTCTATTCTAAGTAACCAAGCTAAACTCATTCAGCCTTTCTTCACAGATCATTGCCCTTGGCCCTTATCAGGCTGATCACTTCTCTGTGCACTCCTGCCTGTTTGTCTGCATCTGTCAGACTTGAAGTACTCAAGATTCTCAGAGACCTCACCAATACAAAATTGAATTTAAAAAAATAAAAGCAACCGTATAAAGAAACATACACCTCTATGCACCTCCTTTATTTGAGACTGTTATTGGCTGCTAGTGCGTGCCAGATTATTTTATTTTTTCTTTTTAAAAAAGAGGAGCAATAATTATTTTGCATTTATTTTAATAGCACTCTAATTCTAAAACTCTTTGCCCTCATTTTTATGACATTTTGACTTGTTTACGTAGGACTACTTATTTATGTAAGAGAATTTGAATCACATTCCTGGTAGCTGTAATATCTCCTCTTATTTACATGTGTATTCAATTTCACACCAACTTTTTAAAAAAAAGAAAAAACAACAACAATAAAAACAAGCAATCCCCTGGCAGATCTGAATGGGACCTACCCCTGAGAAGTTTTCCTATCTGACAGTAAACCTTTTTTGTCATTATTGGTGAATTATCTGTCAGTAGTTCCAGTGCCAACTTTGCAACTCTGAGGGAAGTTGTGGCACATTATGGTTGTTGCCACTTCCACTTTTCAAAGCCTCCTTACGTTAAGGAACACAATCAAAAGCATATGCTGGAGAATATAATTACACAAGAAAAGTTACAAAGACATTTACGATCAAGGGCTAAATGCAGCACACCAAAGTACTATGTTCACATTTTTACATTTTCCTGTATCTGCTTTTTCTTGCACAATAAGCACAGAGCGAAGAGGGAAAAATCCTGGTCTTGCCTTTTCCCCACTTGCTGCTGCCTACATTTTGATGATTCTTATGAAATTTATTTCCTTCTCTTACTGCTGCACATTCGCTGTGCTGGCTGTTAGCACAAGAGCTGCTGGGGAGCTCAGTGTCCAAGTTTCCAAGCACACAAATTCCAGCATTGCCTTAGCTTCTTCCCACTTCTTGGGATTTCCCAGATTTTAGATCCAAAATGTTTCTACAGATTGACTAGCTAGAGGGATTGTTACTTGCTGTATTTGTTTCACTAAAAAAAGCAACTAAGTCCCTTAAAACAAATGAAGCCCTAAAAGGAAATATTACATATTCCATCTCCGGATGAACTCATCTTTCTGAAGTTAGTTGGGTGCAGTTAACTGCTTCCTCACTTCCCTTTTTACCACTCAGAACATCTGAAAGCCAAATAGCAGAAAACAAAAAAGCTACCCCAATTAAAAAAAAAAAAGTTGCCAGGTGCACCTTTTTTCCCCCGCGCCAGACACAACTTTAGTTATTTCCACCCACCCATTCATCCTCACCTAGCAGCCTCCCTCCAGCCGCCCCTGGTTTCGCAGGCTGATTTAGAGATTAAAGTTCGCACAGAGAAGCAAACAGTTAGAGAGTCGCTCCGGGAAGGGAATTCCCGAAGCAGGGACAAGCTCAGGGACCGGGGAGGGGAGACGCGGTCCCTCGACTGCCAACAGCCCCCAAAAGCTTCATTCCTCCCCTTATCCCGCAGGGAGCAAAAGCAATTTCAGGACTCGAGCCTTGCAAAGCGAGACAGAAAGGGGTCTTTCCTCACCTGTCAGCATCCAGTAGGAGGCAGCCATGCCTGGGCTGGTGGGAGCCCGGGGCTGGTAGCCCGGGCGGAGGGCAGGGGTGTCGGGAGCGGAGCTGCCGCCGGCGCGGGGCTGCGCTACGAGTGGAGGTCAGCGCCCTGCACCGCCCGCCCGCCTCGCAGCACAGTTAGGCATTTCCTGTTTGTTATTCGGGCTTTACGTTGTTTCTTCGCATCAAGAAGAATTTAGCTTCCTCCCACTCCCCCCCCCTCCTACCCCCAAGACCTCTGAGCTTTGAAAGCCTCCCTGTAGAACTAGCCCAGCACGAAGATGTACAAATAAAGCCAAATCTCCCCCCGCAAAGCCTTCGGCTGCAGCCCTCGGAGAGCACAGCAGTCCTTAAAGGGATATCTCTCAGCTCCTGATTAATTAATAAGTGTCTCCTGCTGGCCAGCCCCCTCCCAGCAGGGCAGGAGAGAGCTAGGCGTGCTCTAAGCCACCTCTCTCGCCCTTCTCAGCAGGAGAAACACATCGTTGAGGTAGGGGGTGTGTTTGGCCGGTCAAGTTTAATTTCTCTTACATCACTCCTTAAAAACGCACTCTACAGTGGGTAGGTTCCTGATTCACTGTTTTCTCCTGCAACCTGGTTTCAATTTTCTGCTTAGTTAGTTACTTATCTATTAATTTCTTTTTTTTTTCGCTATGGCAACAATGTATCCGAGTTCTGTAGTATATTACCAGACCTTAAGGTATAGCTACAGGTCATTTGCCTGTAGGAGAAAGCCAGCCACCCTCTCCCCATTCTGAGCGGCTCTGGGGATGTAGTAACTCCGCAGACAGTAGACGATTTTCTCTCGAGTCTGCGTCTCCCTGTGCTTTAGAGGAAATACCAGACGGCTGCCTTTGCCCTCATGTACAGAACGCTTGTGTGGCATCCCTTCCCCCCGCTTTCCCCTGCCCCTTGAATGACTTCACTAATAAGTAACTGAATAAATCAAAAAGCTAGTAACCAGATTCAGGCCTCCGAGAAGGGATTTTCAAGGTTCATTAAACACGCGGTAAAGGAGGAGCTTATAGCACTTCTTGTGTTTACCAGAGTGCTGCTCAGGTGGATTGGTGTCCCTTCGGTAGCGTATGAGTTCTCGCAGTATTCCTGTTGAAAAAATAATGTTGTTGTTTATGAAATTAGAACCCTCAAGCAAGAATAAGAGAAATAAAAATATAAGAATTCAGATATCTTCTTGCTACTAGGAAAATCCCCATATTTTTTTTCTTTGTATCAGAGCAAAGAGTCTGGGAATAAATGGAAGCTAGTGTAATTTTTGTAAGTTCCTCTAAGACTAATCAAATACAGATATTAATTGTCACTGTAACAGTTAAATGCGTTTTCCAACCACTGCCTTTATTTTATGACGATATTTTGGGTGCACCTTTACTTGTAGCTTCGTGGAAGTTTTTAAAGTAGTGCATGATTTTGAAGCTGGGTTTAAGAGCAAAGGTCCTCTTTCAGTAATAATTTATGTATATGCTTGCCTTTAAGCAGCATAAAATTTATTTAGTTTCCACAGTGGGACTACTCAAAGTTGATTAAACCAGGCATGTGTAACTTATGCTGAATGAAGATACGATATCTATCAGAACTAGACATGTTTTCCAGTCAGAGATTTTATGTGTAAAATTAAAGGAAACCAAAATTGCATTCAAACTAAACAATGACCGAGATTTTGGAAAAAGCTGTTATTTCTCGTTTAGCAAGAGAATTGTATTACTACAGCCAGTTTTACGCCGGTATCAAAGGTAGCAATAAGTTCCTGTGTATGTGTGGTTTTGATTTTTTTTCAAGCAAATATTTGTCTTCACTGTCTGTCACTACAATTTAATGCACATGAAGGAGTTGAGCTCAATTTCAAATTATAGTGAAGGATTTCTTTCTGTATTACAATTAACTACACTGGAGGAAAAAACAGGGAAGCTAAGGAATTTTACGTGGAATAAAACAATCAATTCAAACCTGTTTGAAGTATATGTATTATTTGGTACATATGGGGGGAATGTACATAATCTTGGAGAATAAGACTTCTTGAGAAAAAAATGTAGGGTTATTCTTAAGTTTTTCCAAATTATTCTTCGTATTGTTATTTATTAACTTATTTTTGTGCTAGTGTCTTATGCATCTTGCATCAGGCAATGACTTTAGAAAAGATGAACTGCTGGACTAAGCTAGCAGTTCCTATTAATTGGCGTACATTCAAAAAAGTAAAATACATGAAGACTTACAGATGATTATGTTCGAATGCCAAACTAATTCAGAAAAAAAGCGAACTTCTTTTGCTTATAAAATAGCTGCATTTTTTTTTTGCTTTGGGTGCATTCATTCAGGCAACTGTTCATAGTATATCACTAAATGCTCTTATTAGAGTTTAAAGTTTTGTACATTAGTAGTAAGGAACACATGTATGTTAAGTTGGAATCACTAGATGAGGTGTGCTGAGGCCCAGAAGTAGTTAAGATATTAAATAGTTTCATGAGCTGCATGACAAACATTATTAGTTTCAGTGGATTGTAATAGTATACTATTATAAATAAATCATTGCCCATAATGATGGATAAAACAAAGAGACCAAATTAGTTTAAAGAATATAGTTGCTCTGTGTATTCTTTTGTTCCTTTCTGAAGTGTCACAGAATGCTGAGGGGTTTTTCCTCTTTTTTTCCTAGTGCTATAAATTAAACATGATTTGTAATTTTGAACTCTGCCTCCCAATTCAGTTTCAGTGAAGTATTTTAGAATATGCATTATAGAATAAGTACACTAGTAGTTCCATGGAATCTGATAGAAGTATTTGTGATTAAACATTAAATTAAAGACTTTGAAGGATTTGGCTTTGAAAAGACAACAAAAATTAGAAATATCAGGAAGACTCAGTTCTTCTTTCAGGGGAGTATTATTCCTGAAAAAAGCCAAACCAAACCAAAACAAAACAAAAAGAAACCCAGTGAAAATGCACCTTCCCAGAGAAGAAGGGTGAAGGAACAGGAACCAAAGCTTTTGACATATGTTTCAAAGGCAAGCGGTTTTCCATATAATGTCACTATGGTATATATAGAACTTGTTTCCCATGGAAATAGTTCTTACATTCTTACAGAGTAGATGAGCAATTTTAGTTTATTTTGTTTTTTAGGCAAACAGATCTCTAACCTGTAGAATAAGACAGCAATAAGTAACGCAAGAGTTTGACTTTAAATATCCAGAAGCATGCTGAACTTACTTCCCTTGAAGGAACAGTATGACCACATCAATAACTGTAAGAGACATGTAACAATGTTTCTGCGATGTTGTTCACTGTTGTTATTACACTGTATTATATACACAACTTGGAAAATACTTCAAAGCTTGTCCATGTAGCTTCTATGTAAAGATTTGTCATTGAAAGTTCTTCTTATCATCTTTGATTATTGACATTGTGCTGTAAATCAGTGATAATTTATGTTTACATTTTTTCTTACACTTGCTTATTCACAGTTTCCAAGATATCTTTCATGCTGATTACTATGTTGTTCATTTTCATAGTCTCCATTTTTTCCGATCTGATTCTACGACCATGCTGGAATTCACTTGGCAGACCTTGGCTGTAGTCTTATTTTTATAGTGTCTGACATACTCAAGGGCTACTTCTTCAGGTACCAGAACTAAGACCTTGCAGGACTTAGTATGATTCCAGCAATATATGTACATGAATCTTTTCATGCTTTACAGCTCAGCTCTTAGCTGATACTTGATATTCTTGGAGAATGCCTATGTTTCTGCTACGTCTGTATCAACCAGTGGTAGAAATATGCCAAAATTTCTTTTTAATATATAAAGGGATCTTCACAAAAATGTTGTTTTGCAGCTTGTGTTAGTTTAAATAGTGTTGGTATGAAGTGTTATGGAAAATGCCTTTCATGTTCTTTGTTAAATTTGTTCTCTACAATCCTTTCTGTCTTCTCCATGAAGTGTTCATGAACCGAATTAATGTACAATCTGTATTCTTACCAAAATAAAATAGTCTCATTTTCCTCCACAACAGGTATAAAGTGTCGAACGTACTCAGTCATGCTGTTTTTCTTACCATATTTTCTCTGAATACATTTTTTCCGTATTCGTCCTAGATTTGTAGAGATCAAACCTAGCTTTATCACAAAAACACAGGAAGACCAAGAATATGTGAGTTTATGTGGTATCATTTACTGTTGTGAATCTTCCACTTATTTGTATTTTATCAATGTCACTTTATACTCATGTATTTACTGTTTAGAATAGAACATAAAATTCTTGCAGATAATATCACTACTCTTTTGGTCATTGGTTGTGCTATTTCTGTTTCCTTTGAGTCAGCTTCTTAACAATTGAAATCTTGATTCACAGTTTTCTCCTACAACACGGTTTTAATTTTCTTCTCAGTTAGTCACCTATCTATTAATTTATTTACCGTGTCAACAAGGTATCTTTGAGTTCTGTAGTATATTGCCAGACATAATAGCTAAAAATAAGGCTAGAAAAACACAAGCTGGTGTATCTGTTCAACTTCAAAAAGGTACTGATCTCTCTGACCTGAGTATTTCAGGGTTTTTTTTATGCTAAAGCACTTTTTTTCCTCAACAATGAAGTTGTTGGAGCTATTACATTGAGTCTGAGGGGGGATTAAAGAAATGAATTAATATTTTATCGCATAAAATCAAGGGGCTAAACTAGAAGTTGTAATATATTTACAAGGTTTTTGACTAAAGGTGCAAATAACATCCCAGCTGATATTGGTCCATCAATGCATTAGCTCCACTGCATTATGCCAATTAAATTATTTAAAATGAGGTCAGAATTTAGGGGCAAAGGATTGATTCTTATTATTGCCTTAGGCTTTCTGCACTCCTCCCCCACTTCTTCTTCTTTCACCTTCTTAACATGTGTCTTTTTCTTAATGTGCCTCTCATGGTGTGTTGCATAACCATTATTTATTGTTCAGATAGATTTCAATTATGAAACTGTATAAAAGAATGCTTACTGAGAGCGTGCTTTGAAGGGAGACTAATAGATGATAATAATTTCTCAAAATAACTACATATTCTGCAGTTTTACATTGTATTGCATTCATTGCCTTCACAGCTGGTCTTCAAAATGTAATTACTTATTGCTGTTTGGTTACAGAAAAAAGGTAGCTCCAATCACCATGCTGAAGTCTCAGTTTATTCTTTCTTTCTATTCTACAGAGATAAAAACATTAAATTTCTCCATTTTTCCCTTAATGCATACAGACATTCTATTTCTTAGTTGAAATAATTTTTAATGAAATAGTAAATAAAATAATAGAATTTTGTTTCACTCAGTTAGTGCAAAAGCAGCATTTAAACATAGATCACTCCTCAGACTTTCCCTCGATTTTCAGGATCAGGAAAAAAAATGATCTTGCTTTTTATATAAAGGAACATTAGCCTGGCCATGATGCTGGTGTATGTTTTATGGCATAGATTCAACAACAATAACAACAAAACCCAACAAAATCAACAAACACCAAAAAATCCTAAACAGCACACACACAAGAATAATATCCCTTTAGTGCAGAAACTTCAGCTTTTGCAATGAACCCCCCCTTTTTTTTAACTGAGATTTTTAGACAAATTATGATTTTGCAACAATCCTCCTGTAATGAGAGACACATTAACTGCTACAGTTTTAGTGATTGTTGCAAACCTGACTCCTGCTGGGGTTCCAGCTTCTGTAGATAGCTCTGTTTCAGAGGTGCTAAAATAATTTTTACTTACACAGACTTGTAATCCAAATCCCACTACTGCACCCCCCTGTCTATGTGTGTAAATTGTTTTTGTGGCCTGAAAACCCTTAATGGTTTTATCTTAGTGGTTTGGTCACTCTGGTAAGAGAAGAGTCCTGGGCTTCATGTGGAAGCCCATATTGGGTTTTATTATCCTATATTGGGGTTTCCAGAAGTAAGATTACTATCAAACGCATGGATGAGTCTGAAATCCAACATCTTTTTCAAGCCTAGTTACTTTAGTGCAAGACACAGATAGGCATTTCTGGCCACCACCAGGCTGGAGCCTGCAACCCTCTGAATGTGTTATATAGAAATAGTGGATGGCTGACAGAGAAGTTAATGTACCTAATTTTCTTAGCAGAGTAATAGAGCACTCAGCTTCAAAGTAAGAGTTATAAGATTCTGTTATTCTTCACATTGAGAGACTTGTAAAAGTTCGTTTCCATTCTCCTAGCATCGCGTCAAAAAACAGCAGGCTTTTGCCTAACTGGCTGTAGCGTTCTATAGAAACCTATGCTATGTACTGGAGAACTAGGGCTTCTTCGGGCCAGAAACGGATAGCAGAAGAGTAACACTGGAAAATAACACAATGAGCCTATTTACTCATGCAGGCTGAGTTACACAGCGCTTTGTGTCGTGATATGTGCTCTGCTCAGCTAGCCAGTATGTTAACATGTCTGTGATGTGACTTGACACACATGTATATGTCCTGTCAGATTTGTACAATACAGGTATTCCATTACATTGCACTTTTGCACATCATGCCTTTTAGATATGATAGACTTGTGTGTGATGATGATTAAAGAAGTGGTGCTTGGACATCATGAAAAAGGGTGACAAAAGACAATGCTACCAGGACATTCCATTTAGTATGCTACCTACTCCAACGCTGTATCCAAACAGCCTTCAGTCATCTAGGAGGAGGGCCTTAAACGTGTCTGAGTTGTTCTGGTGGTCTGGATTCACTCAGTCATTTTAGGTTAGTTCACTTACAAAGAATCATAGAGTAGTTTGAGTTGGAAGGGACCTTAAAGATCATCCAGTTCCAGCCCCCTTGCCATGGGCCAGGACATCTCCCACTGGATCAGGCTGCCCAAGGCCCATCCAACCTGGCGTTGGATACTTTCCGGGATGGGGCAGCCACAACTTCCCTGGGCAGGCTGTGCCACTGCCTCACCACTGTTGTGGTGAAGAAAGTCTAGTCTAAATCCTCCCCTCTCCAGTTTATAGCCATTGCCCCTCATCCTATCACTACATGCCTTTGTAAAAAAGTCCCTTCCCAGCTTTCTTGTAGCCCCTTTCAGGTACTGGAAGGTCACTATAAGGTCTCTCCGGAGCCTTCTCTTCTCCAGGCTGAACAACTCCAACTCCCTCAGCCTGTCCTCATATGGGAGGTGCTCCAGCCCCCTGAGCATCTTTGTAGCCCTTCTCTGGACCCGTTTCAACAGTTCCATATCCTTTTTATGTTGGGGATTTCAGAACCGGATGCAATACTCCAGGTGAGATCACACAAGAGAGGAATAGAGGGGCAGAATCCCCTCCCTCGTCCTTCTGGCCATGCTTCTTTTGATGCAGCCCAGGACACGGTTGGTCTTCTGGGCTGCAAGACCACGTTGCCAGGTCATGTCAAGCTTCTCATTAATCAGGACTGCCAAGTCCTTCTCTGCAGGGCTGCTCTCAATCACATCATCCCCCATCCTATATTGAAACTGTGGATCGCCCTGACCCAGGTGTAGGACCTTGCACTCAGCCATGTTGAACCTGTTGAACCTAATGAGATTTACAAAGGCCCACTTCTTCAGCTTGTCCAGGTCCCTCTGGCTGACATCCTGTTGTTCCAGTGTTATATAGGAGTGTCCTGAGCATCATATGGAGTATGTGTGGTTCTTAGGAGAAGGAACCAGAGATCAAGAGTCTCTCATCACAACAACAACTTAGACATCTTATCAAAGCACTCAGAAGTTGGGATGTAAGATGTTGTGAATCTGTCCAGGCTAGGAAGGGAAGTGACTTAACTTATAAGCATTATGCCATTACAAAAAAGGCAGACACAGTCTCTTCTTCCAACCATGCCTTAAAGGAAGTGGTGGCAAGTGCATTTTGTGAGGAAGCAAATGCAATTTGTTCTAAGCATACTTTGAGTGTGTCTACAGGATCCTACTCTAGGAAAACTGAGGGGAAGAATGTCTGGTCTGGAGTTCCAATCTAGACACTGAACTGCTTTGAAAGCAGAGTTCTAGCCATGCAAACCCAAAATGCTGTATGGAGAACTTTATAGACTCAAACAGGGCAGTTATCTCCAAGTTCAGAGAAGAGGTGAAAGAAAAATTTCTAGATAACAGTTTTGGGATTGAGTACCCAGTTTAATTTAGAAATTGCTTTATTTGTATCAGTGTGTTGAAATCACAAGGAAAGCAAAGCTGTGTTTTAGTTTAAAAAGAAAGAGATTTCTTATACCATTTTAATCAAATGGTGGCAATATTTGCTGATACAAAGATTAAGAAACTGTCTTCCATTTCTATAAAACAATTCTTTGGTATAACAAATGCAACTTTAGCGCTTCCTGGAAATTGTTTATGTTTAAAATGGAAGAGGAATTTCTACTCTGACATCAGGACTTTTTGATTGGTAGCTTTATCTTAGTCTGAAACTTCATCTTCTGTGAAACAGAAAAAAGTACCATATCCTGTATTATTATTTTCCTTTCTATCTTACTAGCAACAGAGGTAGAAGTTAATATAAGTTATCCTATGCATGTGTCATTGGTACATAATTTGTGTGACATCTGAAGATTTACTCTTTGTTGTAAAAGGATAATCTAAAAAAAAGAATACATGTATTTCTTCCAGCTTGCAGGAAATTGTAACAGGTTTTAGAGACCAGAACTAACTCAAAACACAAGGGACAAAGAGAAAGTTATTTCCTAGTTCAAAATTTTCAGAACTGGTTTTATTATTGTCATAAATGAGGAATCCCATGGATAAATGTGCAATATTCTACTGCAGAGTAGTGTTGAGTCAGATGATACAGCATTAATAGAGACAACTTTCAGAGCGACTTGTTTTGTACACAGGTGAAAGTAAAACAGTTTCTTACTTCACACACATTTGTAAGGTCTAAGGAAACAGTTTTTCAGCATCATCCAGATATTGTCCAGTGTAACAAGCATGAACAAATCAACCTGTTTCACTAGATTCTGTAATATGCTTTCTTTCGGAAGTAATTACGACGCCTTCATCAAAGATAATTTCTTCGAGAACAAGAGTCCAAGCATCGAGTGTTACCAATGCAGTTCTTAAAGTAACCAACATATCTGCCAAAGACAGAGTTAATTTTAATAATAATACTGTGCTTATCAGTGAGTCAGTGGATATAAGTGATATGCCTGATTAATTTGTGTTTAATATCTATGGAAATCTTGTTTCTCCAGTAGGGCTGGACTGAGAGCCAAGACCTTGGTTCAGGTCAGCACCCTTTGCAGAGACTGTAAAGCTGGCTTAGCTATCCAAATAACTCCCTATGGAGTAATGAAGGAGAACATCCTCCATCAGACTCCACAACCAAACTAGCCTTTTTGAACTTGTCCAGAACTCATAGATTGCAGCTTCTTGATTAACTCAGTATGTCACCATTATCTGTACATATAATATGCAGTTATCTTCCTAGGATCATCACCTCTTTCAGAAGCCTTCTAGGCTGTAATATAAGGTTTTGTGCCAGGAGGACATAGTTAAGTTGTGACTGCTAGAACAGCATTTGTTTGCTTTATGAGTGCTTTGTGAGATATGAAATAAATGGTTGACCATGTTCTCATTCCCATTTCCTCTCCTCTTAAGAATCTCATGGTCTTTTCTCAAAGTATTTTACTCAGTCAGGGCAGAATACCTATCTCACAAATGTCAAAATGTTATTTTTACTAGGAATCTATTGCCTCAGTTCTCAGCTAAGTTGTTATGGCTGCTGTAAAGCTGACTGAAATAGCTAGGGAAAAAAAAATCTGTTGTAGGTCTTTACTGACATTTTGAAGTATTCTGTGGGTGAGATATTTTTTTTCCAGGAATGATCCAAAGCTAGTATCTTACCAACTTGTCTACCTGACATTTGCAGCCCACTTTGTTAGCTGATTTGAGGCAAGCCATCACAAAGCTCCAGGACCTGTATTTTGTAGATTCACAGCATCTTAGCAGATGTGGTTGTTGGGCTCCTGGATTATTGGCTGATGAGATAAAAACATTAACCACCGTTTCCAGGTTTGTAATTTCTTGAAAGATGTGCATACCAGTGTATGCAGATCCAAGTAGGCTGCTAGATGAATTGTACCAATTAGGTGAGGCCTGTGGCAGTATAGAGATATGATCTGATCCACCTGAAGTGTTTAACTTGTTTTGTGGAGGAGGACAAGAACTGAGTGGTAAATTTGAACAAACCCCAAATAAAAGTGGGGATAAAACCCACTTTTTTGTGTACAGCTGAGTAGATCACACCGTCTGTACTGTAGCAATCTCTGTGACTTATGTACAGATGCTTGGAATTATTTTATAGCTAGTGTTAAAGTTAGATGTACATGTGACCTAGCTATATTAATGTGTTTGAGCTATGTAGCCAGATTGTGTTTAGAGCAGCATAGAGACTCTCCTAAGTAGCAAGATAAAGAAAGGGATGAAGAAAGTGGGGAATTCAGACCACAGTGATCACCGCATTGCTGTGCCTTGTAGTCACAATATATAATTGAAAATAAGACAGCCATCTTATCTGCAACTATGGCAACAAGAATCATAGTAATGATTACAATGCTGAATCAGTATTGTGCGCTTCACGTGGAAATATAAAAGCTATGGAGAAGAGAGTCTTGGTAAATCATAGGGTTTCTAGTTGTCAAAACAAAGTTACTCAAACTAGAAGAGAAAGAGACCATTTTTTTTTTTACTATTATTAGTCATATCTACAACACCAAAGGAATTTCTGCAGCTAGGTACATAATGGTAGTATAGGTACATATAAAGATTTTCTAACAAGACTGAGCTTTCTAGTTAATGAAACCCAGATTGGTATTTGAAATTTTGCACATGATATTGAAATGTGGGTGTTTTTTGAACCATTAGAGCTATGGATTAATGTCAAGAATATTCTGAACTTGGTGATTTTTTTTTTGTTTACTGACTTTTCCAGAATTTGTCTGATACTAAATTCACGCATTTAGTAGAATTAAAGTTGGAGTAAGTAGTATAGGGATGTAAGATACGTGATGATACAGGCAGGTAAATGATAACATTATATAATAAAACTGGCTTCTTGTAATGTGATGGACTCCTTCTTGACATATTATATTAAATTAGTTGTTTACATTTTTTTTAGTACTGATTAGACCTTAGAGGCTATTTCAGTGGAGGGATAAATGTTCAGTTTTGTACTTTCTTTAAGCATTCAAAATCCAATACATAATATAATTAAAAAAAAATCCAAGATATTCAATCAATTCTGTTTAATATTTTGCATACCATATTGTCTGCAGTCCCAAGATGCTGTTGTTTTATGTTACAGAAGTAATTTACTGCATGTGTTTCAAGACATATTTTATTGACATTCTCCAAATGTTTAGGCCTGCAAAATATGTAAGAAAACCTGTCACAGGGGAGGAATTGTATTTCCAGTGGAATGGCCAAAGATTTATTTTGGAGTGAACAGACTTTAAGTCCAAGGGAGTTATTATGGTTGATTAGACTGACCTACTGTAGAACATAGAGTTCTTGTTTGCTATTCTCTTAAGGTCAAATAAAAGTATGAAATACATTCATATGATATTAGACAAAATATAATTCCAGCAGTTTTATAGACAAGTATTAAGTCTTTTATCTTACATCTATCCAATTCATTAACTGTTGCCTTTTCCAACAGCTCTGAGAATTTTCAGATAGGGCTTCAACTCAAGCCAGTTGGGTTGAAGGAGAAGCTAGAGAACCAAAAAAGCAACATAACTAGAACTGATATCCATTTATATACATTTGTTGAGATCCTTGCTCTGTACATTACCAACAACTTTTGTCTGAGCAGGCAGTGAGTAAGAAAGCTTGACTTAGGTCTAGTTTTTAGTTTTTCATGGACTTCAGAAGGCATGCATCAACCATTTCACAAGAGCAAATATATGATTAAGAGTCTCAGGCATAGTATGTACTTGTTGAAATGCAGCTTTCTTTTTGCATAAAAATATTACAACCAATCCGTAAGATTTTTCAATATGTTTAATGCTATTATATTAACAATTGAGTTCAGTCATGACTATAATTTGACTAATTTTAGGAGAAAGTGCAAAATCATATTTACAGATATAACAAATAGACACTGTATTTTGGATTACAAGTGTAAGTTGATTAGATTGGAGTGGGTCTTGAGTATTCCAAAAGCGAAAGTGAGAGGGGCTTGAAGGATAAGTTTTGGAGTATCTTCAAAATATAAGGATTATTGTGAAGGGATGGACAAAGCAGTAGAGTCTTATATTGCAGGAGTCGAAGAGTTTAGCTGTAAATAGTAACATAATTAGACATGGTTTTATGAACTCGACCTAGTTTTCTACCGATTTAGCAGTTATCTACTGATTCTTCAGCATGAAAAAAAACAAACCCAAAAAAACCCAATGCCACAACTGTAAACATTAATTTAACCTGTGTTAATGTTTATCACAATTCCACATTAAAAAAAAATCCTATTAAAGCAGCTGAGAAAATAGATTAGCAGACATGCATGGAACAGACAGTGAACAATTCAGACATTTTCTCATGTCTGGCCTCACAAAATGAATTGTTAAAGAGTAAAGTCTGAACGTTTACAGGATCATAGCATCCAACCAATAGAATCCTTAGTCCCTGTGAACTAGAATTATATTTTTTTTTCATTTAATGATTTGTTTGAGTGACAATAGGAATGACAGTTCAAATGATGTTGCAAGAGGAAATCTGTGACCCTTTTACCTTAAGAAGAGAAACAGAGATACAAAGAGTTATACTCCTACACTTTACTTTGATAGATGCTACTTGTAGTTCACAAAGAATGTTATAATTCTGGCTGTCTTTACCTGCAGCTTAACTAATTTCTATGAGTAAAATTTATCTGAGTAAATGGAAATATCTTTACATGAACTAGTCATTTGGGGCTTTCATTATGATCAGTGAAGAGAAGCATTGTTTCCCATTGTGTGAAAGATGTCATATTGTAAGAGGTCTGAAAAAGATTAGGTAACTCATAACCTAAACCAGCCTTTTTCTCTTTATTGTCTCTAAGGCATTCTGGTGGATAGCTGAGATGTAGAAGTCTACTCTGTATATATATACTGAGAGTTGAATCCATCATAGGAATGAAATCATTAACATAGAAAAATCCATGACAAATCTCTTGATGGCTTCATTAGGGACAGAATGTCAACATCTGTTCTGAAAGGGACGCAAATGCTATATAAAGGGTTGCTAGAATTACAAAGACTGGTTTTCTACTTCTGATTTTCCTCCTACACAATTGCTATAAGTGCCAAACATTCATTATGTGTTATTGGTAGGGAGAAAATCTTTCTATTACATTATGGCCCACGTGATAAATACATGGAGATTTTCTTGTTCAAAGAATTGTAAAAGAGAAAAACCACTTCTGACATGATTTATTCAAGAATGCATGTGGGCGTTTTCAGAGAGATAAGTCAAAGTTTAAAGTTGCTTGATGTATATCCATAGCAGTTACCAATCTTTTCTGAATATGCTGATGTCAAAGGAAGATTTGTCATCTTAATTAGGAAGGGAGAAAAAATCCACTTAGTTGAAGACAGACTACAAAAAATACTGTTAACCTATATTCTTTGTGATGGCTGATGGTATCAGTGTTCATTGTATGGAATACACAGGTATTGGTCAAATGTTGTTTTGCAGTGAGCTTTTCTGTCAAAGACAGAGAAAAAGGAAAAAGGAATGAATAATGAAGAGGAATAATTGGTGTCATGATACAGAAAAGGCATTGGAAATCCACGAGGTAGATTTTACTTTCAACTTTCTTATGTGTTTGTTTGTTTTTTTTCAGCTTTTAATTTTCTGACTTTAACCACCCTTCTAGAGTTGAAGATTGTGCAGTTATGCTGTCAATTTACCATTGGACCATACATACCATCTTCTGGAGTAATCTTTGAACCTAGCAGTCAGTTTCAGATGATTCCATGTGAGAGAGGAGCAGAGGGATGAGTATCATAAAGTGTGGGCATTAGTCGGACAGGTAAGGATAGATTAAAGCCTCATCTTTGTGCCAAGCCTAACAATATTCAAGAAGCATTTGGACAACATCCTCAGATATATGGTGTGAATTTTGGTGGTGTTGTATGCAGGGACAGGACTGGGACTTGATAGCCCTCTAGGTCCCTTCCAGTTCAGGCCTTTTCAACTCAGGATATTCTATGAGCTGCTGTTCTTTATACATACAATATTGAAAAAAAATCAGATACTTTAAGGGCTCAGTTTCATCTAACAGGATTTTAAAGCTGCTATTTTTAAATAGCAGTCATTAATTGATGATAGGTGATTTTTCTCTTCTGGTTTTGTTGCTGATTTCTTTTCCACCATGAAATAGGGAGTGAAACACTATAAAGTCAAAAAATGCAAGAGAGATTCTACAATTAGAGTAATAGTATAACTTCAATGGCAAGCTTAGATTATGATTATTTTTAATAGTTACACAGTTTGAGTTTGAAGTCCTTTTGCTATTGAAGTACAACATCTATAATTAGAAGTATAGCTGTAACATGAGATTTTTTTGTTATAAGTCAAACATATCATTATATATAGTGTGAAGAATTGTATTTTTAGCAATGTTTGTGTATTTTTTGCTTATCAAAATAAGCTGATGTAGTTTTATAAGTTAATTTTCAGGTCCAGCTTAACAGCTTCTTTCTCCAGAAACTTGCATGTAAATAAACAGATTCCTTCAAGTGCCTTTCTGCAGCAGGACTGTGTGATACAGGCCATTCAGTACTGCAGAAAAAAGCCAACACAATAGCAAGAAAGCAAGATGTTATTTATATTTTTTTATCATCAGCTTTATTGGGTCACTTGTGCTCTATTTCCTGTTACAGAGGTCAGTATAAAAGCAGATGCTATAGCAATTAATAGATTTTATTTTCCCACCTATGAAAGGCAATGCAGATTTTCATATCAGCTTAAGTTCTATCTGGAGCAGAAATACTTGAGGGAAAACCAGGTACTACATTTTGCCATAGAAAGCAAAAAACATTGAGAGATGTATATTTCCAAAACAGCAGACTTCAATTAGAAATGGAATGGATTTGAAAGCTTTATAACAAAGCAAATTCCTTGTAAACATAGTTTTCAGGAAATTTCGTATGCCGGCTATCCACGCCTTTTCCTGACAATGCATTGTATTATATCTCTGAAACCACATTTCTTTATCCCAGGTCTAACACTTACAAGGATTTTAGTTATCATAGGCAAAAGGAGGGTCAAGGTTTAGTCTTTTTTTTGTTTAAATAAATTGTTGAGGAGTTTTACGTGAAAGATAGGTGAATTTAAAAGAACATGTAGAGGTCACTGCAGAGAATGCCTTGAATTTTGGTGGGATTTGTTTTCTGAAACAGACTACAAATAAATTGTATTTGCATCTCCTGCTCCTCATGTACTAGATAGTTCAAGCTTTTTATACTGCTTGGAATACAATAACTACTGTCCTGAATTAAGTTTTTACTGTATCTCCCATAAGAGAAATGAAATTTAATGTTTTAAATGTCACTTTAATGAAATTCCCCTAGTTTTATTTTTTTACTGAGTCAGATAACATTTTTATCTTATTTCCCCAAAAGGACAGTTTAACTTTTAAGAATCCTCATTATATTGAAGAGTTAAGTAATTCTTTACCTCTTAAGAATCAATTATCTTTAATATGTGCACTGTTTGAATGTTATAAAGTCTCATCTAAGTTAATTTTCATCTGACATGATACAATTATTTGACAAAAAATGAGAATTCTCACTTGCAACCAGTTGAAACAAAAATATGATCCTTTGAAGTCTATAAAGAGACATAAAATCTGAAACCCAGGCACAAAATAAAGTAGATTCAGCCTTGGATGAAATTTAGTGCCAATACAGTGCATATCAGATACAGGGTTTTTTGATCCTCATTTCTGTTACATTTCTAAACAGCCTTGATCCTGAAATTCAGTATTGGAGAGGATTCCTTAGTAAGTCATGCCACTGCATTTTGTGGTATGATGCATCTTCTACATTTAAAATGTGTCTATCTAACCTAAGCTATTTGTCAAGGCTCATTTTATAGACAATGAAATGAAGTGCCTGCTTAGACACAACTAGTCTGCTTTTCTCAGAATATCTACAGCAGCTCTCCTGTGCCCTCTTTACTCCACCAGCTCTAGAGGGAGCCTACCTGCTATCTTAGGCTAAGAGTATAACATTTTTATTGTTAAAGGTAGGGGAAGTGAAGTCTACCTTTTCTTATCTTTCTATGCCTGTATATACATCCTATATGTGCCTATATATCTTGTCCTATATATGCCTGTAGGATGAGAGGGAATGGTCTCAAGTTGCACCAGGGGAGGTTCAGATTGGACATTAGGGAAAATTTCTTCACCAAAAGGGTAATCAGGCACTGGAACAGGCTGCCCAGCGAAGTGGTTGAGTCACCATCCCTGGAAGTATTTAAAAGATGGGTAGATGAAGTGCTTAGGGATATGATTTAGTAGTGGACAGGTACAGCTGGGCGTAATGATCTCAAAGCTCTTTTTAAATCTAGTGATCCTATGAATCTATGAAAATACGAAAGTATTACCATAGTTATTGCTAGGAAGATATCCATTAGTATCATCTAGATCGTGATTGGGCATTTTTGTTTGTTGGCTCTTTCCTCCTCTAGCTGTGTATCCTTTTTTCAGTATCAAAATTTGATTAATGTTTTCTTGGAAATTGTTCATAAATTTGGGTGTGTTTCTTTTTGTTCAATCTAATTAAATTGGAAGTGAAAGTACCTAAACAATGTGTGACCTTGAATAAACATGATTTTAACACAATGTGAGTGAACCTCCCATCCAAAATAAACAATGTGGCAAGCTTTTAAAATTATACAACACTTTGCTGTTAATCATTAAAAAAAGCACTGTGTGAGTAACTCTACATTTAACCATTCAGGATAAAAAAGTTTCACACCTTTTCCAGGTGCTTCAACTGTCAAGGATGCAAAAAGACATTTCATTGCTTGTCTTCCAGGAGGAAAGTTGCAGTGATATATAAAATAAAACCAGAACTGTTACTGTCAGGTTGCTAGCCAGGCTAATAGACTGAAGATAAGATGAGATAAAAAGTGTATCTGCTGAAGATTTGCCTTCAACTGTAATTTAATCCATGTGTGGTTAGAAAGTGGTTTGCCCTAGAATGATGTACTGTAGGGAAAGCTTGAGAGATTTTCAAGCAGCAGGAGATCTGAACTGGAATTAAAGGAATTTTCTCATTTAGCATCAGGAATTTGCAGTATTGTCTTTTCTGTTTCAGTTCTTAGATAGATCTGAAAAGTTTCTTCTAACACTGATAAAGTAAAATACTACATTTCTTAATCCTCATGTTTGTTCATCCTCAAACTGACTCGAGGTTTCTATTTATATTTTGCCAAGGAGGGGATTGATTTTATCCATTTTTTTGACCTCTGAGAATGTGGTGAAAACTAGTTCTTTATGTTTCCTTTATAATTATAGAAGAGAGAGGGTTCCTTCAGGAACTGATTCTTCCCATCTTGAAATAAGTGTTATGAGAAATTGTGCTCTGGAGAAGGTCTCCCTTGGAAGTGTTTACAGGAGCCTAAGTAGTGAATTGGACTAGCTGTATAGATGTGTACGCTAACTAACATAAATAACACACTTAGCCCTTACTGTAACTTGACAGTATGAATCTTCTCCTTGCTTTCATGAAGCAAGTCTGTTTCACATATAAATATTGTCCTTTGTATGAATAGCCATTGTATGAATAGCCCCGGAGAGAGGCTATTCAAAAAGGCTTCTGGGGATAGGACCAGGGGGAATGGGTATAAACTGGAGAGGGGCAGATTTAGACTGGACATAAGGAAGAATTTCTTCCCCATGAGAGTGGTGAGGCACTGGCACAGGCTGCCCAGGGAAGCTGTGGCTGCCGCATACCTGGAGGTGTTCAAGGCCAGGTTGGATGGGCCTTGGGCAGCCTGATCCAGTGGGATGTCCCTGCCCATGGCAGGGAGGCTGGAACTAGATGATCGTTAAGGTCCGTTCCAACCCTAACTGTTCTATGATACTATGATTGCCCCCAGAATAACCCAGTCTTTTAGAAGAGTTCTGCCTCAGAGATGAATGAACATTACTGGGGACAGTAGTGTCCTTTGTCTTCCTTGAGAACTGCGAACACCTCTGCTACAATATTATTTTTAGATTGTTAAATCCTTTCTTTCTCCCCCTGTGACTAGTTCTACAGAGGACTATATACTAGGTAGGTCCAATTAATGTGTTCATCGTGTCACTCTCTTATTGGACTAGAGGGGTTCATGGCCAACTTATGCATCATTACAGCCTCAGACAGATCTTCAAAAATCATTGTGCATATGCAACAAAAATGCACATTTCAGAAAGGAAATATCTGTTTGTGAGGGTTCTCACCCAACAGAACAGAAAACTACTATCCTTGAACACCAGTGCCAGAGAAACTTCTGTCTCCATCTTAAAATGAAC
Source organism: Cuculus canorus (assembly GCF_017976375.1). Taxonomy (NCBI): domain Eukaryota; kingdom Metazoa; phylum Chordata; class Aves; order Cuculiformes; family Cuculidae; genus Cuculus; species Cuculus canorus. The sequence continues at coordinate 7,387,912 of NC_071441.1, read as the reverse complement.
AGGGATTGAGCACGGGCATCACAGACAATATTTCCTTCAGGAAATCATGATTTTCTTCAACTCTGGCAACCAGTTGTGGGCTATGACATACGTTCAGAAGCTGTATCAGTTTTTGTTGTAATATTACTACAAAGATATATGCTTTAAGTTTTATTTCAACAGCTTGTATTTACTGTCATAACTTCAGGTGGACTTCTTCACAGTAGAGGAAAAAGCATCTGAATCTGTTACAGCATGGCTGATGATTACCTGATGATTTCTTCTGGAACTTAATTGGAAATTCCAGTGGTTTTAAGGACCACAGTAACACTAAATTACAGGGAATTTTTTGGTTTTGAATGCTTTTTTTATTGTTGTTTATGGCTGCCCCCCCCCCCCCCAAAAAAAAACCCCAAACCTACAAACAACAATAACAATCCTTCAAGATTAGGTCTTGTTATTTCTGCCAGTACAACTACAAAGCTGACCATTAAGCAATGGGGCAACCAGCCTTCAGTCTTACTGCTAAGTCACATCCTCAGAAGTATAAGTATGCTAATAATCAGAGATTTTGTTTCCCTAAATGGACTTTTATTCTTAAGAATTGTAATAATTACTAAATAATCTCTTTATATGTAGATCAAAATACTGCGATTCTTTACAAATAATATTTTGAAGTAGAACACAAAGTTTGAAAGCAACAAGTACATTTAAGCTGACTGGTGACTTCAGCGTGGGAATCATTTTTGCTGAGTCAAGTAATGACCTCTAGTTTCCTTTAAGAAGAAAGTTCATAATAGATCAAGGTAAGTTTTGCAATGCTTTTGTGGAAAATATCATTTGACCTTCAAGCCTGCAACAACAATATACTTCCTTGTAATTTCTGTGTGTAATTATCAAATATTTCATTTGTTCTCAGAGCATTTATACTGGGAAAAAGTACTTCTTCCTTATGCAAGTAGTCCTTTTAGACAAATTGGATTTATTCATTTGAATAAATATTGTTTAAGTAATCAAAGACTGTTTTTTGTAGTTTGGATCTATGCAGGATAGAAATCAATGATTAATTTAAGGTTATTGAAGTAACCTAAAATTTTAAAATTTCTAGATTTTATACCAGCTTTCCTCACATTTCTACTTTGAATTGTGTTCGCTACAAAGAATTTTATAGAATGTTTTCATCCAAGGGAAACAAACCAGTTTTCAATGTGACTCGCTTCCTATTAACTTCATCCCACAAAATTATATCCATATTTAAAGTAGAGGGCAACATTACAAGCAATGGGATAAATCTTAACTTTTTCCTTCAGGTGGCTATGAAGAATACTATGAAATTATCTTCTACTAAGTGAAATTTAAATTTATGTGGTGGTTAAGTATTAGCACAAAGATTAATTTTGTTGGCTGTAAATAGTATCTTGGAGCTCATGAATCCTGAAGGAGGAAAGCTATAACCAAATACTCTAATAATTCTCTTTTTAGGGTGTCACACTTTTATAAACTGGCTTAGATTCATGTCCTGTTACGTAGTTTGAACTTGGATTTTTCCTTGCTCCATGAAAATTTCTTTGGTATGTTACTCAAAAGCACCAATTTCTGTTCAGTCTGTATTTTTCTCACATCTTCACTACAACATGCATGAGAAGGGCCCCCCCATTTCTTTGATTCTGGCAATTCTTCGCCTCAATCCCATTAACAAACAGCTGCAACAGCTAGATTCAACAATGCTGATTAAAAAAACCCACTACTTCTTATTTGGAGCTGAAGTCTGAGCTCTGTGATGCTGCAGAACAGTAAGTTGCATTTCCCAAGTGGTTTTCATGTTCCCAGCTGGGGATTACGGATATAATTCAATGTGAGCAGGAATATCTGGATGGCAAGTAATTTTTAGGAACACGTCATCTTGTGATCTAACTGAAATAGTGTATTTTGGAGATATTAAGTATCTGAATCAATCCAGCTCCAGTGTTGAGAAAAAAGCCAAAGGCATTAATGAATACCCTGGAGTTAAAAGAGACTTTCTACTCTAGGAGGCTGCTGCATTTGGAAAAGTGACATCAGTATGGAGTACATCAGAACTTGTGTGAGGATGAATGTGGAATTATCTCTGAGACCAGTCTTCATGTGTTGGGAATACTGAGGAAAACTAGAGTGAGAAGTATATGAAGCAGAAGAGTCAAAAGGAACAAAGTCTACAGAGGAGGCAGAAACCTTAAAAAAAAGATGTCCAGAAATATGCAGTAACCTGATTGGCACAGCAGACACTTCTGTGGACACATTCTTCCCTCCAAATTTCCTCTTCAGCTGCTTCCTCTCTGGGACTTTGTGGTAGACTTTTTGTACGCAACTTTTTTTTTGATGGGAGTGTGCTTTCAGTCTACCTTCCTTGGAAACTGAACTTTGTTACTTACTCCTTGCCTTCTGCTTCCTGGAGCACCCTACTCACTTCTGGTGTAATGTCCAGGTCACACAATAGCAAGTTGCAGACTCAAAGCAGAATTTCTCTGAGTGAAGAACCATCAGACACATTTAGCCTGAGTTAACTATCAAAATAGCAGAGTTTTTTAAACTGCTTAATGTCAACTTTTTGACCCTAAATAAGCTTGTAATGAAGTGGGATGAGTATTCGCTGTCAGATTTTGGGTGATCAGATCACCTTTTTAATGTCCATTGGTGTAATGGTTTCATGTCCCTTCAATTGAGGAGAGTGTTTGGCGACAATCCTCAAATGTCTCATCTCCTCTCCCTCGGTTTTTCTTAGTCTGATGGTCTTCCCCTTTTTATAGCCTTTGTTCTCCTGATTGCTTTGCTCAGCTTTGCTCTTAGGATTAGAATTGGTAGCTATGGCCAACAATACAGAGTGCTAAGTATATACAGGACCTACCTATTAGAGTAGATTCTTTCCAGAGTCCTTATGCACTGCCAAAATATGATTTTTGATCCTGCCTGCCTAGAACTTGAAGAAGCCAGAACCCATCATGTGGAGGATCCTACATCAGACAGACAGATCCGGACTGGCTTGGGACATGGAGTAAGCGTAGGCCTTCCACTGTGGAAAGCTGTTCCAATTCCTTCCATCTGCAAGCAGAAGACCTACACAAGGGTATAGAACTCCTGATGCAGATCTACTGAGAAGCTAATGAGTGAGGAATGAGATAAAGGAAGGGGATATTTAATTCGGGATGTGTTCAATTCTGAACCTCCAGCTCTACTTATTCCTCTAGGCACTGTCAACAAGGAGCAGTCTGAGTACTGGTAGACATGGTGACTCCTCCAAGAGACAGGACGGGTTGATTGTGTTAGCTGTGCAGTTCTGACAAAATTTATATTAACGTGATCTAGTAGTGGACAGAAGTAATGCAACAGTTCCACGAGCATTGCCTGAGCCAAGTTCAGCATGAGTTAACTGAGGGATGCATACTTCAAAACTGCATGAAACGCTCGTTTGTGCTTAAGAATTGGTTGCTGGAAGAAGAACAGAGAAAGTAAGCTCAGTGGAGTTCTCTGTATGCAACAATGTTGTAATGCAGGATGCTGTTTCCACTTTGTTTATTCTGAAAGTAGTATACATGCTAGGGTGTTTTTTGAGAGTGTTTTGCTTTCTTGGTAATGCTATTTCCTGTTTTAACACTCAATTTTATTTCTGGCAGGACACTGGCAGAAATAACACAGCAGCAATTCGAATGATGGAAGCTGTAATTGAAAGTGTTTCTGAAATTAACTGCAAGGGCAGGCAGTATCATCTTAGTGAAGAATACATGTATTAAATCAAATGTAACACACTATTTATATTTTCTTCCCAAGGCTGTGGAGTAACTTGAAACAAAGTAGTAACCTCCGTCTTCCCAATCCACTCGCCACAGCACCGTAAAACTTTTCGGACCTGGATATACAGCTCTAGATATTGCTGATAAAAACCAGAGGGCCATTTTAATGAGAAAAAATAATAAATCTAGGACTTAGCTCCCAAGGAAACAGAGCAGGAGCTAAAGGATAGCAAGGCTGTTTCTAGTGTAGCCAGCCCTAACAGAAAATAAAAATGTAAGGCTATTCTACCTCCATCTTTTGCCTAATATCTGTCAAAAAAAATGCCACTCTGAACAGAAGAGAGAAGTTTTGTCTCCCACAAGGAAGTGAGCAGGCAGCAAGCCGTTGTGCTGATAGTGGTGGAAGCCTAGGTCCATTCCTTTTGGTGGAGTCTGTGTTGCAGAATTTTCACTCTGCTTCTGTGTAGTGGAGTTAGAAAGACTGCTTGTTCTCTCTCCTTATCTCTCCTTCAGATCAGAGATGAATAGGGCTACAAAGATGAGCAGAGGGCTGGAGCATGTCCCGTACAAGGACAAGCTGAGAGAGTTGGGGCTGTTCAGCCTGGAGAAGAGAAGGCTCTGAGGAGACCTTATAGTGACCTTCTAGTACCTGCAGGGCTACAAGAAAGCTGGAGAGGGACTTTTTACAAAGGCATGTAGTGATAGGACAAGGGGGAATGGCTATAAACTGGAGAGGGGAGGATTTAGACTAGACATGAGGAAGAAATTCTTCACGACAGTAGTGAGGCACTGGAACAGGTTGCCCAGGGAAGGAAGTTGTGGATGCACCCTCCATGGAAGTGTTCAAGGCCAGGTTGGATGGAGCCTTGGGCAGCCTGATCCAGTGGGACATGTCCCACCCCATGCAGGGGGGTTGGAATTAGATGATTTTTAAGGTCCCTTCCAACTCAAACCTCTCTATGATTCTATGAATAGTCGTTCCATCCTTTGTCCTTCAGCCTAAAGTAACTAGTTATAGTTCGAAGGATTCTGTTGGGACTCTCTATTTGATGTTATGATACAGAAATATGAAGAAATGCCTTAATGTCTAAATCTACTATGAAGCTATAGGGATGTTATATATGACTACAAAAATAAATTATTTAGCCTTACGATTGCCTAAGGTAGAGGAAATGCCTTGTCACAACAGATAGCTAAAGATTTGGTGAACTAGGCAAAGATAGTTTTGCAGAATGGAAAATCCCCAAGACAAAAAAAGCTGATGTAAGTCTTCTTGAACCAGAGACTGGGTCAGCAGTGACTCTGAGATCCATAGTACAGACTTGAGTTAGGAAAGGGAAGGGCTGGGGCTATTATACTATCTGAGTGTGCAGAAGTTCCTGTTTGACACATGGAGAGCTGAGGAACAAGAAGCAGGTGGGAAGCAGAGAGAGAGAGAGAGAAAGAAAGAGGAAGGATCCAGAATTCTGGGGAGTCTAGAGATATGCCATATGCATGTATGCATGGTTTTGTTTGTTTGTTTTCACCAATTTCTTGTTTGGCATGACGCGGTAAGAAAGCAGAGAATTGGATTATGGGGAGATGTTTTACGGGTAAGTTAAGTGTAAATTATGTATAAATATACTTTTGTTTTAGAATCCTAAACAAAGTTTGTCCTATACTTATTTTATGCCCCTGCTTATAACATTGTAAATGCAAAGTGCTTCTATGGTGGACTATATGAGGAAGGACACGTTTCAGTTGAGTAGGGAGGCAACTGACTGAGGGCTGTGGAGTCCCTGTTCTGTGAAGAAACCTGTGCCAGGCTACTGGGAGAAACACCAATGCTTCCTTTCTGGGCCTGGGGAAGCTTCAGAGCCGAGAGGCCCTGTAAACTAGGAAAAAAAAATGGATTTTGCAGCCGAAATATAACAAGTGCTTTAATCTATCAGAAGGACAAGATCTTTCTTCCTGAACAAGACCATTGCTACTAATATGAGTAATGACTTCTCAAGTAAGATCTAGTACTGAATGATGGGCTTTTTTTTTTTAGTAGGAGTATCTTTTAGTTTTAACTGTTTAAAAACTTGTATCTACTACTTGAGTATAATTATATATTGTGTCATTTAAAATATATATGCCAATAAAGCAGAGAGTGAAGGGACAAAAATCCATTAAGTAGATTAAGGAAAATTACTCTGTTATCATTACTGTTATAACGACAGTAGTATCTATGGCTAGTTGAATACTTCTAACAGTTTTAGGTAGTTGCAGGCCAGGTTCTTAGCCAACTTTAATAGTTGGTGACATTAATGTGGGATACATTTACTGATGGCATATCTAGGTTTGTGTCTTTCCAGTTTCACTATGAAAATCTGAGTATGTCTTCAGGTAAACCAACACTACAGCCAAACTTCTTTGCCTTTTGGTATTTCTTCTTCAATTTCTGTTGACAGTAGTGTTCCCAGAAAAATAAAATAATGTAGTAGGCCTGATACCAAGATTGCTGACATCTGGAAAATCAGTCCTTTCCCTTTCCCAGCACTCCCACTCCACCCTAGTCTGGCTTTTGGATCGAGCCTAGAGTTTATGAGGGGAATAATATGTGAGCACCTGCTGAGTTGTACTAACTCTTGTTTTGATTTGGTTGCCAGCAGGAAAGTTGTTTTTTATAAACAAACATATTCTTCATTACTTAGTTGCCCTAATTTTCACATACAGTCTTTATTTCCTTTATCCTCAGTTATAAAATCTAGGAGATTATATGCTCACTGTCTAGATAATGTTCTGTTCCAATATGAACAGCAAGTTTGTTAGGAAAACAATCAGGAAACATTATTGCTCGTGGTAATTTCCTAATTCACACTTTTTGTCCCTCTGAGGGGTAGACTGAGGCACAGGTGAGTAATGCTGAACACTGAATGGTGCTAGCAGTATTTTCTGAAGCACTAAACCCTTCCCAGCTACCTATACCAAGATGCTGCAGTGGTAATCAGGAACCCAGCTGTGTTCAGGTAGACCGTTGCCAAGGTTTAAAGAGCAATATACAGGAATGTAAAACTTGGATTCAATACCAGTTCACTGACTGCAGGAAATGCTGCATTTTTCACAAGTGGTCCCTGGCTTCCATTAACTGGAAAACAGAAGACAAAGCAATCCTGTCAGGAGTTATAATAGGTATTAGCACACCTGGAATCTAAAAAACCAGGGTTTATTTTACTGTTCAATGCAACACGTATGTTTCTCCGCATCATTCATCCTTACTTCAAGGTTCACAGACAGAATCACTCTAACAAATAGAAGCCAATACCCAGATATTCTTAAAATAATTTGCCTCAGAAGAAGTTCTTCTCGGGGAACAACTTCAGTCCCTCACATGACTACATACAGCAACTGCAGAACTTTTTTAATGCGGGTTTTGAGAAGTCTTCCTGATGTGGAAGAATAGTGGTTTTCATAAAGGCCTCGGGGTTTGTTATCTATGTTTTCTGCTCTGGCACATGCTGTGGCAAACTTAAAATAAGATTGTGAGATAAGATCTTACATCTATTTTCTTACTATAGTATTAATACAGATATGGGAACACAAATGGACTTTCCATAGAAGACAACCATTTGCATCCTGGAGAGAATGGGAAAAGAGGAAGAAACACAAGGGGGATCAGAAGCCGTTCATCAGTGGGACAGTAAAGACTTTTAGTGCATGTCCACTAAATGTTATCCTTAGTAGAGAAATATTTTTTTGAGATACAAGATATCTATGCTGACAGTGGATAGAGAAAACCTTTCCGCTTATAAAAGATGAATGGATGAAAAATAATAAAAGAGACAGTATAGGATAGTGTTTCTCTGTTGTTAAAAAGCTATTAATAGCAGACATTTTGCTGCCTTTCTAAGATAAATGCAATTAGTCTTTCATATATTCTCCCACCTGTAATACTTTTCAATTGAGTGATAGGGCCAAGTCATTTTACCACAGCTTGAAAAGATACTTTTGATACTTAAGGCTCTTTGTCTTCCCATTTGCCTTGTTTATGAGTATTTACATGGTCAAGTGGTGTGTCCTTTATAACATCAAACAAAAAAATTTAGATCAATATTAGGGTGTCAAGAGATGAAGCTGATCAAATGTATTTCCTCAGTAACAAAATGCTCAGAAGCAAGAATATTGTCAACACTGATATAAAATCCTAAACTTTTTAAGTTTCCAGACTTCATATCATGCTATTCTTACCTTGCCACGTTCAACTGTTAAGAACCCACAGTAGTGATGCGCACTTCAAAAGCACTTAGACATGAACTTCAAAATGCAAACTCTCATGTCTGAGCCGCTGGTGTTGTTTTAAATCATTTGTTGAGGGTTTTGTTTGTTTGGGTTTTTTTTTCTTTTGTTTTGTTTTGGTTTTTTTATCATGAAAAGAATCGAATTTCTGCTAACACTTATTTGTGGCCTACTAACAACTTAAAAATAAGCATGACCAGATTTACCATGCATGATCAGCTTGGCGCACCAGTCAGAATAAGCAAACAAAGTTGTTTAGTGTCCTCCACCACCTTTTGAAATGCATTATGTATAATATTATTCAAGTGTATATGAAGACAGTCTTTCAGTATTAACTGGGCTTTGAAGATAGCGAAAATTACTACAAAGGATGGATTTGTTACTCTAGTGGATCCAAAAAGTATGTGCTGGTACTTTAGCAATGGCAAGGAAAGGAAGGACAGAGAGAAGTAATGCTGTAAGGGAGGCAAAGTGTGCTATGAAAGTTTAGGATTATGCTAGACACTTATAGTGAGTTATGAATGAAGTTCAGCCTGAAAAGGGATGGAAGAGAAGTGTGCAATAATGCAATTGCAATTATTTTTGAAATGTTAAAAGCACCCTGATTTGTTGTGTCATGCATCAATGTGTTTGCTTTTGTTCAGCTTTGCAGGAAATATTGAAGTTTTTATTCTCGGCCTTTCAATAAACCAGGAAAATGCACGTGGGCATCATCATGCTAAATCAAACCAGTGTTCCACTGAATCCATGGCGTTGTCCAATCTGTAGCCAAAACAACTGGTTCAGAGTAGGATACATAAAACCTACAGAAGGCTGGTGACTAAGTCTGTCACATCTTCCTGGCTATTTAAGTCTAATCACACCTTAAAACTCAGCTTTTCCAAAATGGGAGCCATTAAAAACAAAGTTAGAATTGAAGTAGCAAAGAAATCAAGATGGTATTAAGTTTATTGTGTTTTGCCTAGGCTTAGGAAATCACTAGTTACCAAACTTAGGTCCTCTTAGGGGCAGTAGAATATTCTAGATTGTGCTGTCATACCAGTGAACAGTAATACGCTATGCTGAGTTTATGATTGGACATGTTATTCCCTGACTATGGACAAGTGCTCTGTAGCTGAAGTGCTTTAGGTGATTCATGCAGAGTTCGATATGTAATCGATTTTGTTAAGGTTTTATTAAGTTTTTATGGGATACAAAACTTCCAAGAACATGCACCTGGCTTGTGAGTGTACCTTTTGGAGTTAGTGCTATCCAGATGGTAACTGTTTGAACATCTGTGTACTGGCATACATTGTTATACATATCAATGCAGAATAAAAAAAGCTTGTCCAGCAGAACTGCAGTTGACATTTCTGGTTACCCTGAACTGGAATGTCAGCTCTTGCTAGGTAATTCATATATCTCCAGGGAATTCAGTTGAAAATCATGTGAAAACTACTTCTTTCCTCAGATACAACAGTCCACATAATGTGATCACAGACAAATATACAGATGCTTATTTTGCCATCTGCTGGTTCTCTTTTTACTTATGAACAATAAAAAAAAAGTTGGTTTTTCTGTATGTTTTCTATGTAATAATTTTCAGAAGTTGTAAACTGAAAACAGTTGTCACTTCTATACCTATACTCTGTATCAATAATATGTATTTAATCTGGGCTATAAAACTGCAACACTTTATTTTCAGTCTCTCCATTATTGGCAATTACAATGGTGCCCTGCTAGTCAATTAAATATTAATGTCACCCTTTCTTATATATACACTGTCAGTATTTCCTAGATATCTTTATAAAGAAAGTTTGAAAGTTTGTTGTACCCTTCCTTAACAGAAAAGGAACAAGCAATTTCATAACATCAAATAATGTAGTAGGAAACCTGCTTTCTGACCTGGCTGAAATGATAATTTATGCAGTGTCCTAACTGAATCAATAGGCCTGAAAAGAGAGAGAGACAGAGAGAGAAACAAGGGGTAAGAAAGGGAAAGAGAAAAAACAAAACCTATTCTGAACATCAAATGCTAATTGCAGCTGAAGACAAGCACCTGAATTTCTGCCACAAAGGGAGAATAGTGTTGCCAGGAGGATTGCAGTGGCCATTTAACATTTCAGCTGTCGGCCCCGCAGCATGTAATCACAGGGTATATTTAAGTTCCCCAGCAATTGTAAGTCTACTAAAGATGTGGTGTTCTGACATCCATCAAGCTGAAGGAATGACAGGTAGAAAATACATATGAATATAAATTGCGTTCTTCCTGAGGGTGCTTTTTATATAAAGAGTGATTGAGCTTGCATTTGAGTAAGGTATTTTTATTCTTCTTTGCAATCCTTGAAATCTCTTGGTAACAATAACGTGGTGTAATTGTTTTATGAAACTATTATGAGTATTTGGCTTCCTAAAAACTACCTGTGCAGTATGCAGAGAGAAATTTTCCACTGCTGCAGTATGAGAGTCTCTGCACCTTTGAAAAATACATGTCTTCTCCCTCAACGTGTCAAACAGTTTAAGGGATGCTTGTGAGGGATTTGGAAATAAAGCAGGTTTTCTCTCTGGTCCCTTTAGAATCTATCTGTGCTAACAGCGATAACCTCTCTTCCCTTCGTGGGATAGCGTTCCGGAAGAAATGTCTTTTATGCAGTCTCTGCCAGGTCATAGGAAGTAGAAGTCACTGAACCACCTATGTGGCAAAAACTAAAGAAATAGAATGAAAACACTCAATTGGCAAGAATTGGTGGCAGGGACAGTAAGTTCTGCAACTGAGTGCTAGGTTGCGGCAGACAGGCAGTCCCTGGAGTGAGGAAAGCCCAGGAGGGAGCTAAGGGCAGGTTATCCCTGACTCCCAGACGCAATAGCTCTCATGTGGGTGGCTAATGTGGAGGGGGCATTCCTGAAAGCATCTGAGAGAGACATAATTGGTCCCTAAGAAGCTCCAGTGAGTGGAACGTGGTGAATAGGAGTGGGCAAACAGGTGCATGATACGTCAGAAGGACATGGCAAGGCAGTTTGCATGGCAGTTTGCACAGGCAGAGGTGTGGGCGGGGTGCTGGACCTCGACCAGAAGTACCAGCGAACCATTGTGTCCACTCAGCCTCCACAAGCTCTGCATCAGCCATGGCTGATGCAGCCTCCCAGACAGAGCCCCAGTGGGTGCATGCTGCCACTCAGATACCGGGCTGCAGGGTGCGCCCCCCTTTGCGTCGGAGTCTGACGCCAGTGGGGAATTAATCCGTGGGAGTTGTCCTAGGGTGAAGGAACTCCTCCACTTGGTAGTGGAACTCAAGGAGGGGGTAAACAGGCTGAGGACCATCAGTGACTGTGAGAGAGAGACTGACAACTGGAACAACACCTGACGTTCCTCATCTCAGACCCAACAGGCAGGCATGCCTTGTGTGACAGAGGACTCCCCATCCTCTCTCCATTCAGCTAAAGAGAGAAATTTAGGACATGGGGATGGGAGTGGGGGATGGAATGGCAGCAAGTTCCTGCCCAGCTCTGCCTTCTTTTCCTCAGTCTTTAATAGTAAGGTAAGATGTTCTCTGGGTATGCAGAAGACAGGGGCGAGGAGCAGAACAAAGCTCCAGAGATGCAAGAGGAAGTGGTTAGAGACCTGCTTCACCAATTAGACATTCACAAGTCTATGAGGCTGGATCTGATCCACCCAAGGGTATTAAGGGAGCTGGCAGAGGTGCTCATCAACCCCCTTTCCATCATCTACCAGCAGTCCTGGCTGGCGGGGGAAGTTCCTCTTGACTGGAGGTTGGCAAATGTTACACCCATTTCCAAGAAGGTCAGAGGGAAGATCCAGGGAACTACAGGCCTGTCAGTCTAAACTTGGTGCCAGGGAAGGTCATAGGGTGGATAATCTTGAGTGCTATCATGCAGCACACACAAGACTACCAGGCCGTCAGGCCCAGTCAACATGGGTTTAAGGCACGTCCTGCCAAACTTATGTGATCTCCTTCTATGACAAGGTTGCCCATTTAATGGATGAGGGAAAGGCTGCAGATATAGTGTACCTAGACTTTAGTAAAGTCTTTGACACCGTTTCTCACAGCATTCTGCTTGAGGAACTGACTGCCACTGTCCTGGACAGGCATACCCTCTGCTGGGTTAAAAACTGCCTGGGTGTCTGGGCCCGAAGAGCAGTGGCAAATGGACATAAATCCAGTTGGAGGCCGGTCACTAGTGGTGTTCCCCAGGGCACAGTGTTGGGTTCAGTTCTGTTCTGTCTTTACTGATGATCTGGATGAGGAAGTTGAGCGTACCCTCAGTAAGTTCATGGATGACACTAAACTGGGTGGAGGTGTAAATCTCCTTGAGGGTATGGAGGCTCTACAGAGAAATCTAAACAGGCTGGATTGATGGGCTGAGATGAACAGTATGAGGTTTAACAAGGCCAAGTGCTGAATCCTGCACTTGGGACACAGCAACCCTGTACAGTGCTACAGCCTTGGGAAAGAGTGGCTGGAATGCTGCCTGGAGGAGAAGGACCTGGAAGTGTTGGTTGACATCTGACTGAACATGAGCCAGTAGTGCGTCCAGGTGGCCGAGAAGGCCAATGGTGTCATGGGCTGTATCAGAAACGGCATGGCCAGCAGGTCCAGGAAAGGGATTCTGCCCCTGTACTCAGCATTGGCAAGGCTGCACCTCGAATGCTGTTTCAGTTTTGGATCCCTCACTACAGAGGGACATTGAGGTGCTGGGGCACATCCAGAGAAAAGCAACGAAGTTGGTGAAGGGGCTGGAGAACAAGTATTATGAGGAGCGGCTGAGGGAATTGGCATTGCTCAGTCTAGCTAAAAGGAGGCTGAGGGGAGACCTTCTCACTACCTACAACTACCTGAAAGGGGGTTGTAGCGAGGTGGGTGCTGGTCTTTTCTCCCAGAGAGAAGGGGAAATCATACAATCATAGAGTGGTTTGAGTTGGAAGGGACCTTAAAGATCATCCAGTTCCAACTCCCCTGCCATGGGCAGGGACACCTCCCACTAGACCAGGCAGCTCAAGGCCCCATCTCACAGCAGAGATGCTCCAGCCCTCTGATTGTCTTTGTAGCCCTGCTCTGAGCCAGTTCCAACAGTTCCATAGCTGCCTTATGTTGAGCAAGTAGATGTTAAGCCCTTGCTTATCTCTATCATTGTAGATTAAGATACTAAGGTACCTGCCCAACATTGATGTGTAGGCTTGATATTAAGTATATTAGTAGTTCTACTGAATCAACAATAGTCTTCATGTCATACAACAACTTTTCAGTTAAAGGTCTCACGTAGGCAGTTCCATACAGGAACATCTTTTCTACTGTTGACTGAAACATGGATTCACTTTCTCTTCCAGAAATATCTTCCTTGAAACGTATCTTCTTCCACTCCATCTCAGTAGTGGAAAAGGGACAAGTTCGAAGGTCACATCTTAAGCAGATCCTTTATTTCAATACCTGCAAAGGTATTTGAACATAACAAAGCTATGCTGCAAGTCCGTGTCCAATTCGGAGCATTTGGACACAGCTAAAGGATGATTTGCAGCAGCCTGAACTCATTACTGTATTCATGCTCTCAGACTGAATACACCTTGGTTACCTGGATATAACATCTTGACTCTTTCTGTGTGGCACTTTATTGGATCTTGGAGGTGTAGTTTACACAGCAAAATCTTCGTTCTTTGCTAATTTTGTTAGAAGCTGGACCTAAATAATGACACAAAAATTAGTTTCCTGCATCTGGATTGTTCACCCAACTGAAAAAGGACAAAACCTCTCCATCCTTCCTGCAAACCTGGTTTAACATCACAGACATTTACCCAGGTTTACAAGCAAATGTACAACTAAAATAACGTCTTCATAGTGAATTACTGCTGTAGGCGTTACCTCAGCTGTACCTGCACCACGGCATGCCAAAACGATTACTTACGACCACCTACTGTAATTTTTCTCTTGAATAGCAAGTGGATAATGAAAGTGCCCAGCCTCCAGTATACCTTTCGAGATTTGACTAAGAACAGGAGTGCTTGAGAGCTGAACAAATTTTAGGGGTAAGTACAGTATGAATGTAAGAATGCACATCTTGTGACTCATGCATAGAAATTAGATCTTGAGAGCAGTCACAACTACCACAGACCCAGGCTGAGGCAATACCCTGGGCTTGATAGGGGTAGGAAATATGTTAATTCAGTGTAGTAGCTAGAAAGCCTCTACGAACAAGGTTGCAATGAAGACATACATGGAATTTAAAGCTACTTGTCTGATAAAAATATTAGTAAAGAAGCATGATACTAACTGCAGGGCAAGAGGCCACACACAATCCCATAGTTTAATATTCCTGAGGGAAAAAGGGAAAGGAAAACAGGCACACATGAAGAGGTGCCTTTAAATTAGTCTTGAAGCAAAAATCTGTGGTCACCACTGATCTGAGATAGTTTATTCCCCATATCTAGCTGTTAAGTTCACAGATCTCAGCTGGGCCCATTTGGTATTTATCCTTTCTCTAGGGAGAGAAGGGAAAAAACAGTGTGCAGACTTCCCAGTCTTTGAAAGCCCAAAATAATAGCTGTTACACTTCACATTGGCTGACCTTTGTGAGTGAGGACATGCCTCCAACTGGTTCAGCTATTTTCTCAGTAGAGATGTCAGTGTGCTGCCTATCCTCCATGTTACCAAAGGAAATCTAGGCACGTCTTAGTAATAAGGACTCCAACGAAAGCAGCTTTCATTTTCATGGGAAGATTCCTTCCAAATTGCACCTGGCAAATTAAGAATTGTTTTGAGTTCTCTCAATTTTGATTTTTGTGACACTGCTAAACTTAACAAATGGTATTACTTCATAAACCAAACATTTGTTTTATTTTAGAAATGCATCAAAAGATGATGCCTTAAGATAATTCTTCAGATAAATCTGCAGGCATTATAGAATTATTGCTTCAAAGCATATAAGCACAAGAAAATCCGTTCTTCATAGCCTGTGCTATAGACTTTATGCTCAAGATTTTAGATGCATCTGATCTAGGATTTTTTTTTAACTTCAGTACTGTGACAATGAATGTGGCTTAAAAACTAAGATTTTTTTTTGTAATGATCGTATGACTGCCTAAGAACTATTTTCTCCTTGATAGTGCAACAACCAGTATAGTAAGGGCTGGGATCAAGTTTTAAAAGGCTGTGCCATAAAGAAGTAAGAAAAAGCATGATAAAAATGAAATCAGTTTCAAAAGTATTTCTTATTCCCAAATGCTCCACTGCCTGGACTGTAAAAGCTCTCAAGGGAAAATGAGAGCAAACGAAAGAAAGTTTCTTTCGTATTCTTTTGTCCATGGTACCAAAGACCTCGCTGTTTAGGCAGCTACTTTACAGGAAAACAAAGCTCGAAACACTTAAACCTGTGGATGGATTTCAAATTATTGAGACCAGTGGAAAAGACACTCCAAGTACTGTCTTAGTGACAGGGTATAGTTTAGGGATTTAAGAGGGTCATGGATGCTCCATTTATATTTACATATGCTGTGGCTGGACTCTGGCTGACTGGGAGAGGAATGAATGAAGTGGAGCCTCTTGAGTATGGGGTAGTGGGAGTGTGAACTATTGGCCTTTTACAGTTGCCCCTCAGACAATTAAGTTCTAGTTTAAAATTATATTTTTTCAAGACTTTCTTTGTAGCAGTTGAAATTTTGGAGGTCAGAATTAGAGAAGCTCCAGCCAAACACGGCAATAGTTGAAAGCATGCAGATTGGACCTTTTGAAGATACCAGTTGAACATCTTGTGGGAAAACTATTTGTGCTTACATGATCATGCTGTTCTGTGTACTACACATCTTGGAAACACAAGATTAATGTCATACAGGAAATACTGTAACAGGCCAGAAAGCTAAACAAACAGCAGCTACTTTCAGCTATTTCATCAACTTTCTGCTATTGTAACAGATGGTTTGATTAAAAGCAGAGAGAAGTGAGTCTAAGCACCCCTCCAACAGGAAAACCTGCAGTGCAGCATAATAGGCAAGGAAATCTCTGCAAATTCTATTAGAGAGTTCTTCTCAGTCACTCCAAACGTGGAGGGGAAGAGGCAAGGTTTGTTTTCCTGTAAAGGGACACAACAAATTCCTGTGGATATCAGCTACAGTGTGATATCAGAGTGATTGCAGGCAACTAAGTGCAGAGCAAACCATTCAGCTGTGGAGGTATCTAACAAACTTGCACAAAAGCTAATCCCTGGGGATAAGCCACAACAGGATTATGACAGAAGTCACTTGTAAACTTGAAAGGTTAAATCAAGACCCTCCCAAAATAAAAACAAAATGGATCAACAGGGAAATTGTTTCTGATTGTTAGAATATCAGAACAGTGTTGCCAGTTCAAACACCCTAAAGGACATTCATCTGAGAAACCATATAATGAAATTAATCAGTCAATGACCTGCATACACTGCAAGATGCTGCTCAGCTGTGAATACTGGAGTCATGAGGAGAGGAAGAAATATTGCAATGAAAAGAATCACTATAGGATTGAGGGCAGAAATTCCAGCTGAAGAACTGAACTCTTGTGATTCACAAAAAGATAATTTCCCATCTGGCTTACAGACGAGAAGTAGTGTATGGATTCCTAAGACATGTTAGAGTTTCTGGTACACAAGAACTGGTACACAGTTACTGTGCATGAGGAATGCTTACTTGAAAAGGGTGGACATGAGAAACGTGCAAACAAGTGATTGTGAATGTATTCTGAAAGAAAAGGCTGGATGTAGCATGAAGATTTGTCCTTTCATAACGCACAGCACTGGGCTGTGATAAATCCAATGTTAATTCCCAGTATTGATTCTGCCTCTTTGATATATATATATATTGAATTTAAGCCTTGAAAATGTTCATTTTGAATATGTAGATCTGGAACATGTCAACTCTCAATAGCACATTTAATTATTACCTTGCTTATTTAACTGGCACATCCTCCAGAAATAAACCAGAATGATGTAAGTTGATCAACTGGCATTTGAGTTTCTGCTATTAGAAGGGCAGACTGATCCACCTGCAACATCTTTAAGAATTTTATCCATTACTTTATCTGTTTTGCAGATGGGATGCTTATCCCTGCCTTCGGTTGCCCCAGGATTCTACCTGCTATTATCCCATTGTTGACTTTTCAAACAAGCACCGTTAGATATTTTCCAATTGTGATATTTGTGTTTGGAAGGAGAATCCCAAGGTAAGAATGCCTCTGTCTCCAGCCAAATCCATCTTAATTTTTTTTTCCCCCTGTGATGCCTACGAAGTCTTCTGCTGTTGTTACGTTACTGACATGCAGACCATTGCTCAGGATGGTAAGACAGTATCTTTGTTGCCTGTCCTGCTTCATCTGGCTCCTTCCACCTGTTGATTCCCATAGACTATGAGACATTTTCAGCCAGGATCATAGTTTTCTCCTGTGTTTGTAAACAATGTAGAGCTTGGCCTTGAGCAGAGCTCTTAAAAGCCCTATTAAAAGGCAAAGCCACGAAGCAAGAGCAAAATAATGCATGTGGTAGAACTATTTTATTGGATGATTATATGTTTAATGGACAAGATAGTAAATATTTTTCTTAATTTTTTTTTTTAATGAAGTGCACAGTGTTATCAAATGGAGTACATTAAAAGAGCTACACTGAAAGGATTTATGGCTGCCTTAGCGTCAAAGACATGAACTTTAGGAATTGCTTGAATTACTTTGAGGGAAATAGCTGAGTGGAAAAATGTGGGTTTTTTGTAGGGAATTAAATGATAGCTGGAGTCTGTGCAGGTAGTCTTTAAAGAATGAGAAAGGAAGTGAAGCCACAAGGGGGTAATATATACAATGACTGAACACAGGAAGGAAGACTTGTCTAAAGTAAACAGATGGTTCACAGAAAATTATATTTAGTAGTGAAATAGGCAGATCTAGGAAGGAAGGAAAAAAGAAAGAGAAGTTTTGAGGGAAGAAGGATCAGAAAGTAGAGGCAGGTATTGGGCAGTTAAGAGCATCAATATTTAGAATAGTCAAGATGCCTGTCTTTCTAAAGAAGACCTGGGAAATGAAGTTAAATGAATTGAATATGGATGTAGACTAAAACAATCACTGGATGGACATTTTTCAGAGAATTTAAATTGGTGATTCTCTTTTCTGACTAGCAAGAGCTAATTAAAAGGCCAGCTGTCTTTTCCTTGACACCCTTATGAAGAACTGGGCGATGAACAATTGCACAGGAATGCCTTTTATTACCTCCAGAAGCTTTGTGAAGATTCTCATAGAATACTCCTAGTTGGTGTTTTTGTGAAAACCTTGTTAAAAGTGAGTTTCTGACAAAGGGTTGCCATAAAGTACGAATGAACCAGTAAGCTTATTGCATGTAAGGTGCACTGTATGCTGACAGTATGACAAGAAGTATATAGAGTGAAATGTTCCTGTGATCTGCCATGTAGTGCCTGTTCTTGCTTTCTTGATGAAAAAGCTGGGGAGGACATGTTTCAAATAGTTTTGCTCACCCTGAATTTTGCAGCTGAGAAGGTCAACTGAATGGGCAACCATAATTGTAGACACAAAAATGTGTTTACAAATACAAAGAAAATAGAGATAAAACTCCAGAGTAATATGTACATTTGCAGAGGGATGAATTCTTCTCTCAGTTATAGCTGAGACACAACTTACCGACCCAAATAACATTACCTAAGGGCCAAATTGGCCTGAGGCTGAGTTGGCTTCTTCTTTTTTTGAACAATGTGATTATTTGGAGATGCACTGGTGAGGTAATCTAAAAGCAGAGGTTAATAATCTGTGTTACTTTTAGGGCTAATATCGTCTGAGTGCCATAATTATTGATGATAGAAGATCCTGTGTGAAGTAATAAAGGAGACATGCTAAAGACAAACACAACAATAAGTGTCACTAAGGCAACACATAGTATCTATGAATAGTTTACTGCCAGGGAAATTAGAACAGCTACTGTCAGTAGAAAAGAAAAGTAATGAAGTGCAAAAGAAACATGCTGAATATAAATAGGAAGCAATGCGAACAGAATAAGACTGAGCTTAATGCAATCAGAAATTAACAATATTTAAGAAGTAAGTGCCCGTCTGAACCAAAACTCTCCTTATTACATAAGGAATAAATATAAGTTAAAAGAGAAAGCAGAGTTTAGGTTGTGATTTACAGACAGAAAGAAGCATGCACAGCTAGAGGTATAAAAAGTCTTTAGTGAGGACTTCAAAAGAATTTGGGGACAGACAGTAAAAATACTAATTTCCCAATGGGAGAAAAGGAAATACTGAAGAAAAATAAGAACTTGCCAACAGAGTTGATCAGGGAATTAGAATGTCTGAAGCCTGTGAAAAGGACAGACAGAATTGTTTCAGATCTCCCAAGGAATCAGCAGGAGAGATGGGGAAAGTTTTTGTAGATACGTAATAGGCAAAGCTGTTCTGAGGGAGGCAGGGAATGAAGCATTGTCTTTACTTAATATTTTAGAAGATATACTGGGAAGATTAGGATGACAACTGACCTCTGAAATTAAATCAGAAGACTGTACATCTGGAAAGCAGGACTGACCAAGATAAATATCCCAGTGTGCGTTCATGGGTCTCATGTTTATGATAGTGAGTTTTTGGTGGGAGCTGGCAAATACTCACTTAGTGCCTCAGTTTCTCAATCTGGAAAGGTGGGATATTGGTATTTGTTACAAAGAATTATAATCGTTGATAAAAATTATTTGCAACTAATTTATTTTATTTTATTTTATTTTATTTTATTTTATTTACTTAGCAAGAAAGAAAATCTCCCATTAATGAGAAATGTTTTTTTCATAATTTCACACCCTTTGGAGAATCTCAGACTAACTTTCTCTAGTTTCCCCTGTGCTTTCTGGTCTTCTCATACTATTTTTGACAGAAATTAGTAGCTACAATAGATATATTTTTTTTTGTATGAATCAGGAAGGTTCAAGTACTTTGGAGTTTAGCTCAGTTTATGAATAGTTTTGTCCAACCCAGTTGTTTTCTTGTGGTTTAGCACACGTGAGACTTCTCACTTCCTCAGTACTAGATGGTTGTTTCTTCATGCTACAGCATTCAGCCAAACAGGAGATGCAAAACACTGACATCTCTTTCTAAAATTCAGCTAGGTCTATTTTTTTTGACTTGAACAGTTAAGCTGTAATGGACTTAGTTTTATCTGTCTTTTTTCATATTTTTAAGATCACAGATGATTATAATAAAAATTGCTTTGTTTTTTTTTTTTTTTAAAGAATCAGTATTGTCACAAAGAACACTTAGAAATCATATGGGAGCTGAGAGTTTCTGGAGAGACATCATTTCTGCTAAGAGTTTGAGGAGTTGCTTCCATTTATAAAAGCAATATGTGCACTGTGAAAATGTGTATCACAGTTGCCGTGGCTTCATGTTAATTATTTTCACAGAACAGGTTTCAAAATCACACAGCAGTAGAACAATGTAGTAAACAAACTGAAGTGTTTCCACAAGACACCAGATGATATTACGTATAGGCCAGAATAATTCACAATGCAATAAATTTTTGTAGTGCAAAAGATACTAAAAAGGGAAATGGGAATTTTGGAGAGTATTGAGGTGTTTGTTTCATTGACTTTATTGGGTATGGGGTAGGCCAAGACAAAAATCTCATTGTGAAAGTAACTGCATGCTAATAAAAAAAATAGGAGAATAAATTATAGAAATATAAAAGCTTTTAGTGACAGTAATTCTGTCTCAGAAATTAGTTTTTTTTTTTTAAAAAAAAACACACTGTTGAGAATTGTCTACTATCTGTGAGGAGAATTTGGTCATATTTTGGCCTCAGAGACATTCTTCTCGTTGTGAAGTCCATATTTAGGCATAGATTCCCAAGCTGATGATTTGCTTGAAAGAAAAATTCATCTATCTCTGGATGAAGTGATTTGAAAAGTTCCTGTTGACTTCAAATAGAAGTTAGGGAAGGTTATACATAAGAAAAAGCATCTTTGCTGCTTTTAAAATTAAATTTTCTAGCACTGTCAGAACAACAGCTTCAGTTGCTAAACATGATATCAGTCCAAGAGATTTCTAAGCCGAATGTGCTAGAAAAAAAAAAAGTGTGCCTTAAATAGCCAACACTGAGCAAAATATCATAAACCAGAGAGAAAACTTTACAAAGTAAAATAGGATTAACCCAGAATAAAATTAGCCTCAAATCCTCTCTTGCAAGGAGGACCATATCACTCTTGTAGTATGAAAAACTATTTCTTTTTTGCACCTTCCCCCTCAGTTCTTTGTCATAATGCTAAACTCTCCTCACTTACACTGTTAGTTCTCTTTTCTTGAATAGAAAACATCTCCTGGATTTGATTGCCTTCGAAACAACAGAAAATATTTCCAGGCATTAGGAAAATTA
Source organism: Cuculus canorus (assembly GCF_017976375.1). NCBI lineage: Eukaryota > Metazoa > Chordata > Aves > Cuculiformes > Cuculidae > Cuculus > Cuculus canorus. Next base: position 7,366,542 of record NC_071441.1, on the reverse strand, counting down.
TATGTTAAACAAATTTTTGTAGTTGAACTGGCCTCAGTACATTTATTTGTTGTGCAACAGTACTGTGAAAACCTTTATGCAAATAGCACACAAGGTTAGTGGAAGCAAACCAAATAGTCGTAGATCCTTGACTATATGCTTTGACATAGTATCCTACTGTTTGTGGGGCCAACCACTGCAGTGGCTATCAAGCTCTGTAATTTTGAGTTTGGAAACTTTCCCACTGCACCATGTTAATTAATGTCTCTCAATCTTCTGTTTCATGCAGTGCTGTTCCTAAGAATGTCTGAGTTGGAGGAGCAAGATAATAATTTACAGAATCATTACGCTTTTGCTGAATGAATTTGCAGATAGTATTTAATTTACATTTTTTTTTTAAATAAGAAGAGTGGAAAGGTTTCCTGACAAAGGGGATGTGTCATTTCTTCGTTATAGACTACAAACTGATATACGTTGATATATTAAGAAGCAGCCCATTCTATGGGTAATTACAATGCTTCTATATTTACATTGGCATAAAGTTTAGCTATCTTGTTTTTTACTTCTGAAAGATGAGACCAATCAGTCCTTAACAGCTGACACGTGTAATAGGATACAGTGCTGCAGCTATGTTATGTATTATTAATTCAGTTTTGATAATGCTGTAGAACGTACATAATGCTGTGGATAATGCTGTAGGCTACAGGGGGTATGATGGAAGGAGGGAGAGAAGATCAAGTGAAAAACAATTGGAATCAGTTTTGAAACATGTAAAAGAGTTAGTTCTTCATGTAAGTAGCTGATTAATGCAACTCCCTATCAAAGGATGTTGTGAATAGTTTTATAAAAGACTAAATAGATTCAAGAGGAAAATGAAAAAAAAAATTGAGTAGAAATTCATTGAAGATCACTGAAAACACAGAAATCATTTCTAGCCCACGATGAGCCAAAAATACTTGAAAGCTGAAAGGGAGGGACAATAAGGGACGATGTATATCCTTTCTTTTACTCATACTCAGGTATCTGCCTGTGATAGCTTTCTGATGTTCCTGTGTTTTAGGAATTAAAATTCAATATTTACTGAATACAGAAAATAATTTAAATTTGCCATACATTACATATAAAATATTGATATATAAAATATTCTTTACCCATGAAAGAAATATGTACCCTAATTTTCTTCTGATGTAATATTCCCTATCAAAGAATAGGGATCTCATTGTACCACTGTCTGTCTCCCTACGAACCATAACTTAATTAGCAGGAAAACTTGAGCTGAAAGTGCTAAGAACTAGGATTTTTGTATGGGAATTTCAATGCTTTGCTTTATAGTGGCTTCCTTTACCCAGAGTGGCTAATCAGACTTCTCTGAAACCAAGTGTCTTCACTGGGCCATTGAAAGTAGAAGCATTAGAGATTTTTGGTGACATGACATATGCATTTCCTAAAAGAAAATGTTTCTGCAACTTAAAATGAAATACATGTGGTTGAACTCCGAGTATCTTACAGCGAAAATCAGTGCAAGCAGAAGGATCCACCCATACATATTAAACTGTGGGACTGGATTCCAAATGTGTAACTCCCCCCAGCTCTGTTTTCCAAACATGAAACATGTAGTCAGTGATACATCATTTAGATGCCTTTCTGATAGCATCCCATTACCCCTTTGGCAATTCTTCTGCCTTCATATGATAAACAGTGCCATGCATTATGGGGTGAGAACTCTTTGATTTATGAACATTTCAAAGGGGCAATGTGTACTCACTCGTTCATTTTGTACATGCAAGAACAAATTCTAGAAAAGCCCGTGTGTCTTTTGCTTTACTTAGTTTTGTGAAATATTACAAAATAGGAATTTATTATTTAAAAGTTAGAAGAAAAAAATGCAGATTTTTATTATTTTCTGAAGCTTGGTCCAAACTCTTTGAAATCAACAGAGGCTTTGATTTAATTTTGATTGGTTTGGATAAGCCGTATAGTCATCACAAAGTAAAGATAGCTTTTTTTACAATCAGGCTATCTTAGCACAAAACTTTATAAACTATGTACTTTAGCATTATGTTGATCTGTCTTAAATTTTATTTTAGTGCTTATGCTGCATTGTGCATATTTAAATTGGTTCCTTTTATTATGTTTTCAATTATTCATCTCTAATGTCTACTAGGGTTCTGCTATGTCCCTAGTTCCTCTATTTGTGATTTATTCTCTGCTTACAAATAATCATTCTATTTTGTCCTTGTAATACCATGCTAATGTGTAAAGACATTTGTAGAAGATTGAAGTTATTTCACTGTAGTATTTATGCATGAGGAATTATGTGGCAGTAAAGCAAATGGTGAGTGGAAGGAGGTCATGTCTTTACTCTTCTTTCAAGCAGGATTCAATGGGTGTGATTGGCATCAACTTTTAGTTCAGCATCTGCATTTAATCAGAAGTTATTTCCCATTTCCTAGACTGCTTAGTTTAATACTTCACCACTTCATCCCTCTTCCCTGCCAACCAGGCACTAAGAGAAGGGGCTCTAACTTTCTGCTCTTTGTTTTTGGCCAACCTTGATAAAACTTAAATATCAATTTTCTGTAAAGAAATGATAACATAAGTAAAGCGAATGACTAGACAAAACTTTTCAACTCCTTCTGAAGTTTTTGTAGAGCACAGTACAAGAGTGACTCATCAGCACGGAATAGCATGAAAATGATCTACATTTAAAGTTCAAGTATTGATTTCAGTTTACTGTAAATTAAGGTAAAAAGGAGCAGTGTTTTCCCAGTTTCTGATGCATCAATGACATTTGTGTATCAGGACTCATGAGTTTGCCTTAAGAAATCCTCAGCCTTGAATGCTCCTCTCCCTGTTCCTGACAAAAGTGCTTAATCTGCTCATCCATGTAAGCAGTGGGTCAAAAGCAGTTAATATATCGGTGGGAAATTACATGAAGAAAAAACAATTAACTATATGAAGGTGAAAGATATTTTTCCTCAGTTTTCCTCTATAAAATTTATAGACACATCACATTCAAATGTAGGTAAATGTTTATTTGTAACTGGGCATCAAACAGTTTTAATTAGTATTGGGCAATCGGGCAATCAACAAATACAAAAAATATTTATCACTTTTCTTTGAGCTAATGTCATACATGATTTGTAATTACATTCTGTTGCCCTTCTGTATCCCGTATCTTTGTTTGTCATCATGCCCAAGTACCATGCAAAGATTTTTATGCTGTATATAAAACATACAGAATATTATTACTGCAAGTGTCAGATTGGATGGACCCATATAGTTATGCCCAGAATTTTCAGATAAGGAATAATGAGTAAAAAATTCTCAGCGATTCTTACTTCCTGATGGTGAGGGGTTCATGTGATCCTGTACGGAGTGATACCAAACTGAAGCTAATTGCCTGTTCACTTCCAGATCGTGGGAAACAGGGAAGATTCCAAGAAAATAGTAAAATAAGGAAAAAAAATTAACGAATTTACAAGTTAAAAATTCAGACTCCTGTATCAAATATTATGATTTTAATATATCTGTTGCAGAACTGTCCTCTGTCCATGAAAGTGAAGGGTCTAAAAAATTTCTTAGGTGTCTAAATAGAGAAAAAGGACTGTAGTTAGTGAATGATGAAATATAATTTTTAAGTCCTTGTCTTCAATGAGACTGTGTTACACATTACCCAGATTTTCCTGTCACTGAACTTCCAGGCACAGCTGAATGTTACTATTTATGTCATTAAGGAATATTTTGGGGACATTCTTTAAGGGTGAGAAGAGATAGTTATGTGTGATGGTTCCTTTTTTTTTTTTTTTTTAAATATATGCTTTTCCCATCTGTTTAGACATCCATTGCATCATATAAGTGGCTCAAATTAAACTTATTCTGCTACCTTGTGGCTGTAACTTGAAATATCATATCCTCAGTGATGTAATTTATAGAATTCTCCATTATACTTATCCAACTTGGCATTCCACTGCATCCAGAATACTATATGTGGTTTTAGACCTGTCCTCAGCAGAAGAGATAATTCTCGTACCGGAGGCTGCATGTCAGAGATGATAAATAATTCCATTTTTAGTCACCCTCCTTCTGTCTCACCTTTGAAGAATAGAAACAGATCATGGAGAATAAATCTGCATTGCTGCTGTTCTTGTGCCTGAACATATTTCAGACTTTGAGAGCAGTCCCTTTGAGTGCAGATGATTGAGAATGCCACACATAATCCTGGAGAACAAAAATAAAGTTACTACTTTAATGTTTAGATAACAAATAAACTATGATCAGAATTTTACGTGCCCTACTATTGCATAGATCCCACCTTAGAGACATTTTTCAGCTCTTCTTACATATCCTCTTTTTGAATGTTCTAACTTTTCTTGAAATGGAAAAGACATTAGGTCGGAGGAATCATCTACTGGGCACTTGAGGTGATCATGTGTGTCATACTTCTTTGTCAGCGGTGGGCAGTGTACAGCAGAAAGCATTTGTCCAGTCTATGTGAATTATTGACCCATAGGTGGCTGTCTTTGAGACAGTTCCAGAAGGGTCTTGCTGTGGACCTTTAGACATGTGAAAAGATGAGGTTTTGGAAAGCCGAGCTCTTCCGTTAACCTCTCTTTTCCTGAGGGCTTCGTAGTATGGTATCTATCATATGCCTAGGAATACATTTGTCTGATAGTAAGAAGAGACTGTATAACCCATTTTAACTTTAACTTTTCCTATTCTGACTTAATTAAAATGATTATAAATAGCTTATAATAAGAATTGCTATGCTGATACTTTGAAACTCTGGGCCATTGCAATTGTCTAATTTTGAACAGACTATGCAAATGTTATTTCAATTCCTGAGTTCACAGAATTCCAGATTTGTGATGTCGGTTTGTAGCTAACTGACATTAAAGCATCGCTGACTTAATAAACAAATAGCTTAGAAATATTGATATAGTCTCTAGCCTAACCATAATAAAACCAGTAAAATGATTCAAATATCCAGGATCTCATTCTGTTGCAGGTCTTTTGAGAAATATTTTATACAGCTCTATTTGCTTGTCAGCTGACCTCAAAAGACCTTTTCTCATTGAAAACAGGTCTGTCCTAGTATCTGTGCCTATTCTTAACAGGAACAGTTTGTGCAATTCAGTTAGCTTTTAAAATAGTGTAAAATAGTGACAGAATAGCATCTTAGTAACATTAACTTTCAAGCCATATTCTAAAGCAGTAATTCATTTGGCTAATTTGGACAATAATATGCTGCAATGATTCATTGTTTAGTATGTGTGAAATGTGTAGAGAGAAGCCATTCCTTCAAAATCTTCGTACTGTGTTGCACTGAATCAGATTTGCTGGATGAACTGTTCGCATCTTCTATTTTATATAAAAACACATTAACTGAACTTCGCAACAGTATTTCCCTGCAATCGTTTATTATGTTAAGAGATATCATGGGTCATGCTGGGTAAAGACAGAGTTTTAGTAGATCTCTGTTTAACAGGAGAGAAGAAAATAGCCTTAATTTTTGAGTTATCAATTCAAAATTCTATTAGAGGTGCAAAACACTCATTTCAATACTATTTTATACTTTAAGCGTGGAACAAATTTTTGCTTTGGAAACTGCAGGACAAAGTCTAACTGCCTATTGGCAGAAGCACATCTAACATAGAAGTAAGTAGAGATCAATGTTGGACAGTGAGAAATTAAGGAAACATTATGCAATAGAAGTTATTTCAGGAAGTGGCCTTTTCTGAGGAAGCTGCTGATGGAAAAGGAAAAAAATCTTCCATTGATATTACTGTTAAGGCATTTAGGTATAGCATAACGATATCAAATAAAACAGAAGCCAAATAATTGTGGATTGTATGGACAGACACTGAACATCACATTTGTACAAGAATGTAAATTTGTGAACATTTTCTTGTATTTTTATACTGAAGAGATGTTCAACTGGCATACCAATTATTATTTTATGGTAGGGGACACACAGTATAGGCTTTACCTTGCTATGAAATTACGTTTGTGATTTATCTCACTGCTTACTTTTGGTGGCCAGGCACTTTGGCAGTACAGAAAATAAATCCTGTTAGAGAGGAGGGGCATGTGCAGTATTTAGTACAAAATCAACATATACTCTTTATGTTCATCAATCAAATTACATACCAAGTTTTTCTTCGTGGCTACTTCATGTTTTTTTAAAAATATTTATTATCAGTGATGTTGAAAGTGGCCAAAACTCTACATTTAAAAAAAATTATTTTTTCTTTTAATTTTTTTTAGAAAAATAAGAAATCTGTAATTCTAACTTTATTCATAATGGTGGAGTACCAGAAATACTCAGACTGGAGCGATAACACTATAAATCCATGAATCTGAAACTCCATTTTTTATAAATTTTCAAAATAAATGTTTACCTTAAACCATGGATGCTGAGTGGCTTGGATTAAAAACTGTTTAATATGTATATTAATCCCATTTAGGTTGAGGAGATTTGTTAGTACAGAAGCTCATGTACCTCATCAATTTTTGACGTAGCACTGTAAGTTTTCTCTCTTCTGTCTACAACGAGAGTTCCTTGAATTATACTTTGATACAAAGTGTGCATTCATTTCAGACTTCTAACTCAGTATAGGTCATGGGTCTTCTCCTCAAGTTAGTTCTTGTTCTCCTGCAAGTGAAACAGTACAACTACTGCTAAAAATTCCTGTCCTTCTCACCAGAGGGACCTGCTCCCATAAGAGATGGAGGAAACTGTTGCCGAGTTTAGTGTCTTGCTGTGTAGGATAAGAAATAGAACAATATGATGTCTGGAAAGATTTTCCAGAATACTGCAGAGCTATGTGACTAAACTTCACTGCTTCTGTATGTTTTTCATAGCTATGAATGTTTACTTTATGAGAGTCTTTAACCTTTTCTAAGCTGATGGTGGGCCAGAAGGGCCTCTTTTGCCTTGGTACCACCAGTGGCTGAGGAATGTTCAGCTTACTCCTGACCAAAGCGCAATTTTTTCTATTGTATACAGGACTGGCTGTGAATATTTGAGTTCTGGTCATTTTATAATGCATTTTAAAAATAAAGAACAAGTTGCCCAAGTTACTGTACTGCTGACTTTGGGTGAAAAATAGCTGAAATGGGGATTGGATGACTCCAATCCCTGTGCTCTGGAGTATCCCAGACTCACGTGCCATCCTGTCTAGGCAATCTTGGGCATCATGGTGTAGTCAGGACTCAGACAATTCTCTCAGTCTGGCAGATAAGATATTGGAAACTAACAGCAGAAAATGCAGTTTGCAAAGCAACTGTTAGTATAGATTAAACAGAGCAGAAACAGAGCCTAATACTTCTAGAGTTCTGATTGGCTGCTTTTTTTCTCTGACCAGATCAATTAGATTACTCTGTCCCTTAATACCTTTCTTTCTTCTTATCTGTTTAGTCTACCTTCACTTGTCTACGTTCTCCCTTCTGTATCCAACCAATGAACTGTAAAGCACATACATAGTCTGCAGTGTTACAGTTCATGTTGCTTGTATGCACTTATTTGTTTTTCTTCATCTTTTCAGTTGTCTTTCTTGTGTGGAGGTGGTATTTATAGCATTGTTTTTACTATGGATAGTCCTGGTTTTCTTCATACATAGGTACTGCCAAAAATACAATTAATAACAATGCAGAAATTACATTATGCGATCTTCCACACATGTTGCATAAGGGTAGAACAGTGCAAAGTCATTTTTTCAGTTCAAAGTCTTAGCTAGGCAGTAGTTAAACCAAACACTTAGTGTATAATAATAATAATAATAATTCCCCCATTACTACATTGAATAATGTAAAATTACTCAGCCCACCTATAGCATTCTGTTCACATGGATGATGGAAGTTATTAGCCAAAGTTTCCTTAGTGTGAAGGGTTTATCTGGGTGCAGGTAGATATATTTGCATCTAAGCTACCCTAAGCTCTGTGGAATGGCCAAAGAGGAATGCTGTGGTTAATGTCATTTTGAAATAGATGTCTGCTACTGGTCAGATGAATCACATCTTAAAAGTGTCTCTTAAAATTTTCTTTTCAGTGACTATAGAGACAGGCTACAAGTATAGGCTCAAATGTAACATGAATGTTACAGAAATCTGAAATAAAGTGAAATGAGTCATAATTGAAATGAGTCATACTTGAAACATTTTGTTTGCATTTTCATTACTGTTAGCGAACACAAAGGCATGAAAATGAAAAGCTAAGTTTATGTATATGCCAAAGAGCAAAAGTCAAAAGAGAAGCTACAGTTGTGTCTTGGTAAGAAAACAAAGCTAAAATACCTGTCAGTTTACTGCTAGGATGCCACCCACTTAGGGTACTCGTTTCAGTTATGTCCATTGTCTGAAGGCTTCCCACTTCCATGTTTTGCATGGAAGCACAGTATGATCACTGTAACCTTTTGTAGTAGTTATTTCAACACTGTGTATCATAGAATCGTGTAGGTTGGAAAAGACTTTTAAAATCATTGACTCCAACCCTAAGCGTAACACTGCCAAGACCCACTAAACTGTGTCGCTAAGTGCCACATCCGCATGTCTTTTAAATACCTCCAGAGATGGTGACTCAACTGCTTCCCTGGGCAGCCTTGTTTGTTGCCCACGCTGTGTGCATTAAGGTAGGTGCGCTTCACCTGGGCTGCCGATCCCACCATCTTTTCTGGGGGAGAAGCTGTAATCCCTACATGACCTTTCTAAGGCTCTTCCATGGTTTCTAACACATTAGTAACCCTTCTGTCTTTGCTGCCACATGGATTGCCATTGCTTACCTCCACTGAGATGGTAAACAGAAGGACACTGTCCCTCAAACACTGGCATGCTCTCGGATATTTATCTTTAGTGAGCCTAGTTTTATCCCTTTCCCTTTCAAATCTTGTTTAATCTATCAGTATCAACACTTCTGTTTAGTATTGTAGAATTCAAATTGCGCTTGAAGATCTGAAACCTTATGGTATTACTTAGAAATTAAATTCAATTTCTATTCTCAGCATAAAAAGTTAGTAACATAATTCAGCAAGCGGGAAGCCTTTTGGAATTCTGTACCAGCAAGAAGGCAGTGTTGTGCTAATTTGGTAGTTGTGTGTCTCCACTTGGTATCTGTATTTCAACAACAGCTGGAGTAGAAAGTCATGCACATAAATTTTGAACATCTGACCTCAGGAGGTGCCTCAGGCTGAAGACCATTATATCTATTGCACTTTTACACATGTAGCATGCTTACTACCTTTAACAACAACTGTTATGTCCTGAAAGATCTATTTATCTGAAGCACATTACAGTTGCACAACATTTGTCTGATATAAAGTTTTTCATGGGAAGAATTTTTCATGACAATCTGTGTTTTCTATAGGAATATATTAATACCACAAAAAGCCTTGTAAAAATTGCTTGAAAGGCGTTATATCATTCTGACTTTTTCCAGTCTTTCAGTATTTCCTAGCTATATGAAAATGAAATACAATCTTCTTCAGTTCAAATTACTTGTCACTTGAAATAAATGACAGGCAATAAATACTGCTTTTCTGACCCAAAGTAACGATTTGAAAAATTCTGTTTCATGGAAGAATTGTTTTTTGTACTGATTTCTAGGGGGAAAAAAATTTGTTCTCAGAATTTCTTCTTGGTGGTCTTTTATGTGCCTCTATCTCACGAATGCTATGATTAAAATTAATAAATATATGTTAATATAAGCGTGTGTATTAAGCCTAGAAAACAAGGCTTATGTAATCAACAGCTTACTTGTAACAGTTTGCTAGCTAATTTCAATCACATTTAAAAGAGGGAAGAAGTCTTAATAATAAGTGTGGTCCTATAAATTTTAGAAATACAGCAGCTGGATAGGGGAGTGTGACCCAGGTCTTTGTGTCTCCAGAACAACCTGAAGGCATAACTCAGCTATTACACATTTTATTTGGCAGCAGATGGCTGCTGGCTAGTGCTTCAGACCAGCCACAGTACTGCTGACTCTTTCCCTGATGAGGATATGAAAATGTGTGTTTAAGAACATGAGGGAACAAAGAACTTAAATTCTGAAATGAAGCTTCACTGCTTCTACTGAGCACAAAAACAGCTTTTAATTCTTAAAGTAGCATTCTTAGCCTATAGTTAGCAAGAAAATGATTAGCCTCACTTTATCTTTGACATCGTGGCACAGGCAAAGAGTAAAGTCAGGACTTCAGTTTCCAGATCTTCAGGGAGTTAGTCAATAACAGCCCCACGAGAAACTGCCCTCAGGGGCAAGGAAATGGAACAGAGCTGGCAGATTTTAAAGGATGCTTTCCATAGAGCACAAGAGTTGATCCTGAGGTGTAAGAAATCAGGAAAGGAAGGCAAGAGATCAGTGTGGCTGAGTTGAGGCCTGCTGATCAAACTAAAGGGTAAGAAGGAAATGCACAAGCAGTGGAAGCATGGACAGGGGTCCTGTGAAGAGTACAGCGACACTTACTGGTTGTGTAGGGATGGGGTCAGGAAGGACAAGACATGGATGGAGCTGAACATGGCAAGGGGTGTAAAGACTAGTAGGAAGGGCTTTTACAGGTATGTCAGTCAGAAAAGGAAGGTCAGAGAAATTGTACCCGTCCTGATGAACACAACTGGCAAACTAGTGATGATGGGCAAGGAGAAGGCTGAGGTACTCAATATCTTTTTTGCTTCAGTCTTCTTTGGCAGATTCTCTTCCAACACCTCTTGAGTGGATGGACCATAAGTCAGGGTCTGGACGAGCGGTCTGTCCCACTGTAAGAGAGGATCAGGTTCGTGACCACCTGAGGAACCTGAATATGTTCGTGAGACCTGATGAGATGCATTCCAGAATCTATGAGGGAGTGACCACATCAGTGGGTAAAAGAAGAGCTATGGATGTAATCTATTTGGACTGCTGCAAGGCCTTTGACACGGTCCTTCACAACATCCTTCTCTCTGAATTGGACAGATATGGATTTGATGGTTGGACTGTTTGGGGGATGATGAGTTGATTGGATGATGTGTCCAGAGGGTAGTGACCAATGGCTTGATGTCCAGATGGAGATCATTGATGACTGATGTCCCTCAGGAGTCTGCAGTGGGACCAGTACTGTTTAATGTCTTCATGAGTGACAGAGATGGTGGGATGGAGTACACCCTCAGCAAGTTTGCAGAGTACACCAAGCTGAGTTGTGTGCTTGACACACCTGAGGAACAAGATGCTACCCACAGGGACATACCCTGCCATGCTGGACAAGCCTGAGAAGTGAGCCTATGTGAACCTCATGAAGTTCAAGATGGCCAAATGCAAGGTCTTGCACAGGCATGGGGACAGCTACTGGTATCAATACAGGCTAGTCAATGAAGTGATTGAGAGCGGCCCTGACAAGAAGGATTTATCATAAAATCATAGAATTGTTTGGTTGGAAAAGACCCATGAGATCATCAAGTCCAACCGTACCTGTCCACTACTAAATCATATCCACGAGTACCTCATTTACCTGTCTTTTAAATACCTCCAGGGATGGTGACTCAATCACTTCCTTGGGCAGCCTGTTCTAGATTAAAAAGTCTTTCAGTGAAGAGATTTTTTCCTCATATCCAATCTAAATCTCCCCTCGAGTAACTTGAGGCCAGTTCACCTTGTTGTATCATTTGTTACTTGGGAGAAAAGACCACTACCCGCATCACTACTGCCTCCTCTCAGGTAGGTGTGGAGAGTGATAAAGTCTCCTCTCAGCCTCCTTTTCTGTAGGCTAAACAACACCAGTTCCCTCAGCTGCTTCTCATAAGGTTTGGTCTTCATCCCCTTCACCAGCTTTGTTGCCATTCTTTGGACACGCTCCAGCACCTCAATGTCCTTCTTGTAGTAAGCGGCCTAAAACCGAACACGGTATTGGAGGTGTGGCCTCAGCAATGCTGAATACAGGGGCACAACCACTTCCCTGGAAAGTGGAAGTCCTGGTGGATGAAAAGCTGGACATTAGCCAGCAATGTCCCTAGCAGCTGAGACAGTCACCTCTGCCTAGGGTTGCATCAAAGCAAATGTGGCCAGCAGGTCAAGGGAGGTGGTTCTGCACTTCTACTCCATTCTGGTGAGATCCAACCTGGAGTACTGTGTCCAGCTCAGGAGCCCTTAGCACAGGAAAGACATGGACTTTTTGGAGTGTGACCAGTGGAGGGCTAGAAAAATGATCAGAGGGACAGAACACTTCTATGAAGAAAGGCTGAGAGAGTTGGTGGTGTTCAGCCAGGGGTAGAAACAAAGATCATACTAGCTGAGTCATTATCCTTGTAACTGTCACCCATTCCAAACTTATAACCATGCTTTGAGCTGAATTTCTGCTGAAAACATTATCTTCTGAAACTGAGTGCTCGACATTTTCCAGAAACTGCCTATGTCCAAACATTAAAACAAGTAACACAATGTCAGTGTCATCCGAGCAGAGCAGAAGCACTCTCACATTGATTTTGGCATTAACACACATTATAAATAATCACTATTTTTATTTTGAGATACCATTCTAGGATTGAGATGCGTACTATCTTAGGCCTTGTATGGACACAGTGAAGTGGTAGAGGAAACAAGTTTACTCAGCAGAGATTTGTGCAAGTTTACACAGGTACGTAACATGAGACCTCATATGGGACTTTTAATGAGGCATGTGCTCTTCATTTCAACCTTATGCAGATAGCTAACAAATGAAGAAGAAAAATCCTTTGAAAGACCTAGGAAAAGTGAGACTTGTCTCTGCTCCTAAGGCTTGTGGAATTGCAGAAATCAGAGTTGTATCAATTGCACCCAGGTGCCATGAATAAACTGCTTGTATATGCTCCATCATTTGTCCTTAGCCAGTAGTATGTACTGCCCTGCTGACCTATCGACTTCTATCACATCCCTGCCTTCATTCAGGAACCATCGGATTCAAAGTGTGGCAAAACTAGATTTCATCCTCTCAACTTACTACAATTAGGAATTTGCTACAGAAATTCCATGTGTTGTGGCTGCGTGGATGAAAGCAATTCCACATCGTTCCTTTTCTGATTAGAACACTGACAATTCTAAGATCCAGATTTAATTATGACACATGAGAGACATTATATTCAAATAAATTCTTATTTGTAAATTCTTATTTATAAATTTTCTGCGTGAAACTATATTTTTTAAATATTTTATTTAGGTAAGTGCATTTTCTTCAGCAGCCACAAGGTGGGAGTATTGACCTTTAAGGCTGTGTTGTGTTTTTCATTTGCTTTTTATTGGGTTTTGTTTGTTTGTTTTGTTTTGTTTTATTTTGTTTTTCTTTTGTGCTATGCCAGGCAAAGACTTTGAAAAGAATGTTTTGTTCTCCCCTACCAAGTTCTCCACTATGATTTAAACGGAGAAGAGTTTCTGGAATGTTTAGAAACCTTTCTCCCAATATGAATCTAGAGGCAGAATGTTATCTTAAAAATATTTCTTGTGATTAAGCAGTTCATTTCCCTGATGCAAGCTTCAGAGCAGTTCTTTCTCAGTTCTGCTCTGACCTGACACCTTTTCAGATGATTTCCCCTTAGCCCTTTCACTAGACTGTAAGGATAAGTATGGTAAAAACAGTTCATGCTGTATTTACAGTTCACCATCTGCAAGTGAAAGTGTGTGGCTTACTTGATAAAATGACCAGCTCTGACTAATTTTGGAAGTGAGAACTCTTGGTAAGAAAACATTAAGAAACAGAATATTCCTCGGTTAAGTTTTAATACCTATGTGATTGGAGGACTAATTTCTGCCTTTAGACTTATTTCTGAAAGGTGTGAACAAGTAGTGATAACCTATTTGTCATGTGAGACATAGTGCCTTTGAAGGTACTAGAAGAAAATGGACCAGTCCAAAATTATTGATTCTGAATTTCTGAGCATTGAGGAAGTTCAGATAAGACGCTCCTTGGCCTGTACTGAAAGCATTCATACCTTTTGGGAAACTTTTACCTGCACATAAGTGATGTGACCATACCCTTCTTACATCTGAAACACAGCAGCACCCGAGCTGCCTTTTTTTTTCCGTTTGTTCACTTTTTCACTTTTCACTGTTAAAGAGGGAAGCATTGGGTACGTTGTTACCTGTTAATGGAGTTTGGATATGTATACAGATGTCTGTGAACAGCTTTGAAAAATTGTGAAGTGTAACCAGGCATGTGTTTATTTTGAACCATCTGGCGCAAAGAAGACAGGGAATGACTTAACCATTAAATGCTGCATGCAGGTATTAAGGCAAGAGTATTCAGACAAAACTTAATTTCTGATTTGGCTCATTAGATGAATGTCATAAACAAGAGTTGACTAATACTTTTGAAAGATTATGTCTTAATCCATTTTCCAAAGAATTTGGCCTCTATTCAAATATTGAAAAGAAAAGTAGATTTTTTTGAGAAGGTCAGTGCTTGCCTTTGAGAAATTTGAAGTCAGACTGGATTCTGCAGTTATAGGTTTTTTTTGTTTTTTTTAAATTGCATACTAAAGTTTCATACTGTTTTGTTCTTTTTCATTAAAGACTCTTAAAACTGATGCTGGATTTAAGACAGTTTATTGAAGACAGATGTAGTAGGAAAGAAGAACTCTTTATTTGATATAGACAATACCAGTAAAAAAAGGATTAGCCATTACATTTTGCATTGATAAGCCTCATCTTTTCATGGATTGTCAACTGTACCTACCTGTAAATTATTAGCCAACTTTTGGTTGCATTTTAACAAACTGAAAACTGGTATCTTTTTGCTCGTGTATTGCAGTCACAATGAAAACCTTTGGGCTTCAGTTCCTTCCATACCTACAATACGAAACAGAAAGGCTGAGCTGACTTGGGGCTAGCAGTGACAAAGCTGCAGCAGTCATATTCATGTTCTCCCCATATGCTTGGGCCTCCTGTTAAACTTGAAACCCTCTCTTTCCTCTCTGTGATCCTGCTGGGAACTTAATGTGATAGCTTCTCCAAGGATGAAAGAGACTAGTAATAGATATATAAAAAGACCTGAGGAAATACGCCTTAGGCATAGTGCTACATTTAAAGAAATAAAAAGAAGTCTCACTAAGAGAAGAGGAAAGGAAGTGCAGCATTTCCATGGAAAAATAGCATACTGTTCCTTCAGCAGAAGTGAGTTTGGAAGAATATGCTTTCTGCCTCTGTTTCCTATTTGTCGGTTTTCTCCCAGAGTGCATTTGTGCAATGAAAAATGGCTGATGTCTTTTTGTACCATGTTTTTACTCCTATGATTCTGAATCAGACCTGCTTGCTTTCAGGTTAGTAAAATATTCATTTTTGTTTTCCATTTCTGTGTGAGAATCCTTCTCTTAATGTTCACTCACAACAGTTTACTGACTTGCAGTCAATTCAATCATTCCCAGTTTCCCACACAGCATCAAGGTGGTGTACTCTTCTTTTTGGAGGAAGAGTACAGAGGTGGTATGTTTCACAGAGGAGTACTTTGTGCCTCCTGAATGTGACACTACAGTTCTTCTTCACTGTGCGCTTTCAGGCTTTCCTGAGGGGCTCCTGGGCCACCTGACGCATATTCATGGTGGATTAAAAGGATTAATTCCCAGGAGTGAGGCAGACCTAGCTCGAGGAGTACAGGAAAGTTAAAACTAATTGTTTACTGAATTACTATCTTAGCAGGGAACTCCAGAAGAAAAATAAAGCTGTTTTTGTTTCCCTACTCAGGATATTTTAATGAGGATTTTGGATTTCTGGATATTAAATTGCTTGCTAGGAATGAAGCCAAAAACATTTGCCAGCTACGAATAATTTTGATTAAATAAGAACTCCTTTGATATAGATATAGAAAGAATGAATCAGACAATATAATATCAGAGATGTGATTTTATTCGAAAATGATATCTGAATGAGGGAACCACCACACAGCACCAGACTCTGTTAAATTTGTTACAGTTTTGAGTAGGATCAGTGGTTTCTACATAGAGTGAAATTGAATTTACTGATGAAAATTATGCTCCTGTGTGCCTGAAAGGCTGAATTCAAGTTTATTTTTGCCCTCTGTGATAAGATGGGAACAAAATTAAAATCACAGCCTGGGTGAGACAGGAGTCACAGGTCTCTAGGCAAGGCCGTGTCTGGCTCAATAATCTGTTTATTGAGAGGCTTCAATGGACATAATCTCACTTGTTTATGGATTTATTAAGGTGTTTCTCATTGCCTCATGTAGGAGACTTTCCACTGGATAAGCTGACTTTTGTGGATTGTATTGTAATGAAAACAATTCCATGGAAGCATTTTATAAAGGTGCCTTGGCACCTGCCTCAGAGCTCGTGAGACAGTGTAGTTAGGTGTTAGATGAGTTCCTTCTTTTCTCTCCGTCTTCATTGCAGGTCTGTTAATTTCAAATGCTGTGGCGGTCCCAAGGAAGCCAATGGCCCTTGTCACATGTCCTGAGAGACTTAGATTCTAAAAGCACTTTCTTTCTGAATTCCTGAGATGCTACCCCAATAAAAGGTATGTTGTTGCAAGAACAACTTTGATGCAATATGAGACTCCTTATTGCAGTTGAATTCTGTTGGACCTGTTTTAGTCCACAGCCAACTATTTTTGAATAGTAGTTGCCCATGGAATTTTTTTTTCAGAGTGGTAACAGAGCATATTGAAGCAGCATCACAGGGGTGAAAGACAGGCATAATAACATGAACAGGTCTAGAGGCATTTCAGTTTTTCATCTGCAATAGTGATTAAAAGGTAGCAAAAATGAATTTTCTTGGAAGGTCTAACTGGAACTGGGGTTAATCCACTGAATTCTCTTTTCCATACCTTATGCAAGCTCAGAAAGTATTGTAGAACAAATCTATAACTCACACCTTGTAGAGTTCAACAGCAGTATAAGGCATTTCTGGTCTTAGTATCTTCTTTACAATGGTGTAAAGCAATCTGGGTGTAGCTGCACTGCCCAAGAAGCCTGTCTGTATGCATAGAGATCACGTGCCATGTGCAGCACTGACTGTTGTCTCTGCACGCTCCTTGAAACAGCCAAGCAAGGCAGGGCAGGGAAGGGACAGTGAGAACTGGGGCTCAAGTGGAACTGGAATTCAATTACACATCTGCTGTAGAGCCATTCTCATCATAAAAACTGGCCTGACAGTTTTAGCTTTAATCATCCCTATCTGAACTCTCTTTGATGTTAAGGATGGGTTACTCTCATCCTGCTTTCTTGTCATATCATGGGCAAGCATCACTAAATCAGGTAGCAAGATGCAGACCTTTCAGGAAATCCAGACGTGGAGTGAACAGTTTTCTCCAGCCCTTGAAAAGTACTGGGATTGATCTGTTTGCTGTACAATCCCAAAGCCCCAGGCTAGGGATAAAATTTCTTAGAAGAGAGGCAAACTAAATCAATTCTCTTCTGTTGCTGGGGTAAAGTTGGTCAATAGCTGATATTTTAAAGCACCTCCATTAACAATTTATGAGATTTATTCAGTTTATGCGAAAGAGCACTCCATAATCATCACTACACAGTGATGGCCCAACAGGGTGTTACTAACTGGATATCATTTAATAAAAGTTTTTCAAGTGCTCAGCATGCTTTCATCAGAGGGTGATTTTTGTTTTTATCCTTGTTTTGTATGAACATTAGGAGGTAATCAAGAAGTTATAAAAGTTGATGATTTATGAAGCTTTTGAAGTGGTAGGGGAAATTGTAGGCTAGATATAATGCTCATATTGATCACACTGTTGGTAAAAGCATGATAAGACTGTTGACTAAAAGTACTATTAAAATAAATTTTTATGACAGGCTGTTAAATAGAGATTTTATATTATTTTCATAATATGATTTTGGTTAATAGTGGTCCTGGTCAACACTGGGCTGCATACTATTGATAAGGGCATGAATCACACAAGTATTCCCAAAATGGTTGAATAGTCCCAGTGTGTTTTCAGGACTGAGAATAGAGTTACATAGTCACCAAATCGCTCCTACATCAGCTCTTTAGTTTCTTAGGTTATCAGTAGTATTGTCTCTTTCACTAATCTTTTGAAATTTTTTTCCATGCTCATGGGTTCATCCCAGCTTGCTCCTTCAGTACCTCAGTCTCCTCTTGCTTTCTTAATTTTTTTTTATATAATTCTACTATTTCTTCCTTTTCCTTTTCTCATATCCTGAGACTACTTTGATTGTTACCTTTCTTGTTCCAGTCTTGAGAGCACAAGATAAAATAATCATTTATCTTGTTTCATGTGTAGTCCCATACTTGTTAATTTCTTTCATATTTTATTCACCATTTACAAAGTATTCTGAGAACCCAAAGCAAGTTTCTTCAGATGTAAAGTTCCCATTACAGTATAGATTGAAAAGGCATTGTTATGGAGATATCAGGTCTTCAACTGGATGTGGTGAAACAGTAGAGGAAGGGGGTCTGAAAATGAAACATACCAATAATGTTGGACTGGATGTTACATAAAATAAAAATTAATAAACATTATTGCTATGATAAAAAATATTCAATAATTGATAGTTTTAAAAAATGCTTAATTTAACTATATCTGCTGAAAATTGAGATATTAATAAACTCAGAGTTTTTTCTATTAACACGAACTCATTCCTCTTTTAATAATAATGAAGGAATAATATTGAAGCGGCTTTTAACTTGTAACGACAGTAGACGTTCTGGAGTTTGATAGGCACATGCCTTTAAGGTCAGTTTGAAAACAACAGAGTTGTGAATTAAAAAAAAAAAAAGAATGTTTCTATCCTTGGGTTTTCTGTAAGACATACAGTGAAAGACTAATAACAGAGCAAAAATGTTGCAGACAGTAGATATTTGAAAAAAAATGTGAAAAAGATCACAAAGGATTGGAGAAAAGTTGCCTAAGAGTGACCTTACATAATATTCACATACCGAACTTTAAATTACTGGCTGTATTTGTGAACATTAGACAAGTATGCAATTCTTTGGAAACTTACCTAAGCAGTATGGGAGTTCTCATTCATGTTTCATTCGTGATGACATAAATGATAACAACTGATAAACCTAAATACTGAAAAGAAAATGAGAGAAGATTATATGATTATATCATTGTTAGATTTGTGGTGGTGATGGTGTTTGATTTTGGGTTTTTTGTTTGTTCAGGGTTTTTTTTTTTGTTTGTATTTTCACCTGAACAGATGTGAGAAAGGTCTTTTGTAACGTGTTAGAAAATTGGTAAAAACTTTTGTATGTTTCTGCACTGGACAGTAGGGTTTTTTTTTTTAGCATGGATTCCCACATGATAAAAATCAGAACAGCTCTGTTGAAATCAGTGGAGCAAATCAATCAATACTGGCTAAGGGTTTTGTCCCCAGTCAGTGTTTTGATGGGAAGACAGAAAAGGGACACTTTTCACTGTCACGTACTGGAAAACATCATGTGTCTTAGTGGGTCAGACTAAAGACTGCCCTTCGGAAAAAAAAATCACTGCCTCTTGGCGATGCAAAAGAATTGTGCAGTTTTGAGTACAAACAATGGAGCCTTTGAACTAAAGATGTGCAGGCATGAAACTGTTTGTTTACATGGAAAAATGACCCACTTCTCTAGAAACATGACCCAATTCAATCTCCTAGGAAAAAGATTGAAATGCTATTTGACCTAAATTTTCTGAAGCAAAAGGTGTGTGGCCAACAGAGAACCGTCCATAGAGTTCACGAGGCAGCATCCTTTAAAGGCCGTTGTTCCTTGAGTCAGACAGGATTTTGTTTCTTTTAATAGGCTGTGATTAGGAACATTACCTGAAGAACTTCCACAGAGCTTTGATCTGTCCTGTCACTCTTCTGCAGCTGTCTTAGGCATGCAACTATGATGTAAACACCAGCATCGCTTAAGTACAGACAGAATCTCAGGACAGGCTAAGATAATTTTCGATGAAAATAAAGTACCTTTCTCTGACAGACGTGCACAGACAGGAAGGCTTGATCATTGAATCGTCAGATCTGAGATACTTTGGTTAAAGTACTAATCTCAGTATGATTGTCCCAAGAGCTGAGCCTACCAGACCACTGCTTTTAGAAATGGGCAGAAAAGTGATATTTTTTTCTCATAGGCTCATTTGGTCTGAAGAAATTTGTGCTGTTCTCCTGGAAGTACACCTGCTTTGACTTTGACCTATTTCTTATTCCCTACATATCCGTCAATGTGCTGAATCATTGGAGACGCTCTAAACTGAATCACTGCAGAAGCATTTATTCATGATATTTCAGTGGCAAGACTTTCCATGCATCCTCCTCAAAGTCGGTAACAATCCTGCAATTTTCGAGAATTGTGTGAGTGACATATCGTGTTCAAATCATGCCGGTATTTTTATTAAAAGCCCAGATATGTCTATTCCTTTTCTTAAGTAAATCAAAAGCTGGATAGAAAGTGCTCAATTGAAATTTCTTCTTTCTGTCAACAAAACTGAAAATTCGAAATGACTCATAGCTGCTTCTTAATCTTTTGCTTTCGGAATTATGAAGGGACAACTAATTTGAAACGATGATTTATGTGAGCACACTGTGATCTAAATTTTTGTTAAAATGTCTACGTCAGATAGCAGTAGGAAAAAAAAGGTAGTCTGAGATGGTGGCCTTCAGCCAGGCTGTGATCAGTAAAATTAGTTGAAGTGTGAGATATTCTTGATCATGGGGCTTTCAGCATTTACCCCACAGTAATTTCTTCTTGTGTGTGTATATTTGTATGGACAGTGTGTGACAAATAGGTGAATGGATTCTTTAATTAATTATTTTTTTAAAAAATTTGTTATTTTGTAGATGCTTTGTACTGTGTCTGTCTGATACATCAAAGGAGATGATGGCCAGAGGCAGGTTGACATTAAAGTATTTTCTTAGGTCCAGTAACTCTGCCTTTCTTAGTGATTTACCTTACTACAGGTAATTCCTGTGGTGTTAAGACTTCAGCTTTAACAGCTTGATTCGGTTGGTATTATTGCTAGGGTTTTCATTACTGTCATGATATTCAAAATCATAAGATGTTTTGTGGAAGGCATGAAATATAGTAGCCTGCTGGAGTATAGTAGCCTGCTGAATACAGAAGCCTGCTGGAGCAGAGCAGATTTTCAGTCTGCACAAATCCCAGTTTTCTCTGTTTTCTTTCAGAGATGCTGCAGTGCGTCATTCACTTGGCCACTGAACTCGACTTCTTATATATGTATAAATGTAGTTATGTGGTACGTGCAGAGCCTGAGATATCCTTTCCAGTTACTCATGCTCAGCTCTATCTATATGGCAGAAACTCTAATAAAAGTCACATCAGTCAGTTGAGCAATCTGGGAATAAGTATTCATATCTTTAAAAACAAGTAGGATGGGCAGAAGAAGATAGCAGTTATCTCAAGCAGAAAAATGGAGCAAACAGCAAAATTCTCACAGCCCAGGTGTGCATATGTCATAAATAAAAAGAACTCATGAATATCATCATATCAAATTCACTTCTTTCATTTGCAAAAATTTTCAGACACAAAATACCTTTCAGTATCTGCCCAGTCTGAAATGCTTGCTCATTCTGATGATAATTATCTAGCAGAATCAACTTTGACAGCTATTCTCAACAGATAAATGGCTGATTGCAAAATTTTTCAGTATCTGTAGTGAATCCAAGTTGGTAATTTTGGGATGCAGTTTCACTCCCCTAAACGAAGCAGGGCTCTCCAATTAATGTTTAGAATTATTCGCTTTTTTCTTCACAATACTCATCTTCAAGTTTTCCACTTTCATATTTGCCCTTGTGTTAAGTGTGATGCTAAGCACTACTTGCATGTCACAATGACAGATTTACAGCCTTGATTACCCGTAGCTTTCCTAGTCATCAACAGTGTGCATTTGAATATGAACCTTTCACAATAGACTCATCTTATTTACAGACAGCATGTGGCTTACCATGGACTTTTTACTCTAGTGCAGGAATTTAACATTAGAAATCGGAGATAATTAAGTAAAGATGAGAGCATGGCTTGTTGTTATACAATTCAAAATACATAACTGAGATTGGTGACTGAAATTAAAGGAGTATTGGATTGATACAACTAAGAAAGTCTGTAGTTTTTGAAGGAGTACTTTAAAATTAGTAATTTAGACAATGCAATTGCTAAGAACATATGTTCGATTTTGCTCTACAGCGTTCGTTAGATTCTCTACAGCAAGAGAATCCTGTGCTTTCAAAGAAGTTCTATATCAAAGAAAGATTGTTAGAAGTATTCATCTGACAAAACCATCGCCAAGGTACATCCTAATTTGCTGTTCTGTCTCCCTGCTAGAAGTTCTGTTCTGAGTGGTGCTGCCACTGCGATGCAGCTACTAAATATTATGAATAAGGAATATCTCTAATGAACATTTTTAATATTAAGTATCATGGTACAACTATCAATTTATTTGAATATTAAGTCTATTTTAAATCAGAGTTATTTTTTACAGTTAATAAATTTTTCTCCTGCTCACACACATGCTGTTTCTAAATTAAAAAAAAATCAAGATTCTGATAGTTATTTTAGGTATGGTTTTTTAAACATTATTTAAAAATCATCTGCTTTTTTCTTTGAATAGTACTTCTGATCTATACAGTATTAGTCAATGAAATATGCTTTCAATTAATTTTTTATTTAAAAATATTTCTTGTGCTTACCAGCAGCTGTATTCTCAAAAACCTGCTTTGCAGAATTTATTTAAGTGTAACTTCTGCAAATGAAGCATAGAAGATTGTTTTTGTTTAAGAGAAAAGATTGATTTATGCATCAACTAAGTGCTTCTTGAATTGAGTTTGCAGATTCAATCTCACAGTGCTGCACAATTTGTTACAGAGCTGTGATTCAGCCCTTGGCCTGGAAGTAAGGAATGAAATAAAAAATACGAAAAAAAAAGGAGACCAGTCTTCCCCAAATTTAGACAACGATATAAAATAAATTAACCTTTACCATGGTTTTTAAATTGCCTTCTAGAATCTAATAACCTCTTTAATAGACATAGCAGCATGACTGCTTAATACATTTTACTTTTCACTGTTGATTAATGTTTTATATTTGGCCAGATCCTGGTTCCAGGAGAGTCCAAATAACACTACTTAGTGTGGAAGTGCATTACCTGCCTGGTTTGCCATTTGGGAAGAGAAACACTGCAGAAGTTGCAGTATGGCCTGCACCTTGCTCCATTTGTTTCGGGCATTTTGCCCTTCATTCTGCTGAACGAAGCCATTACTTGCATTCCTCTACTCGAAATTATCACCTGTCTTGTGGTAGTTAATTCCGTTATGCAGATTTTATTCTGCCTGTTTTTGCAGCTATCGCCTCCTGGAGCATTTAATCACCAACATCCGGCTTACAACTCCTTTTCCATTCAGAGGTTTGCCACCTGTACGTGGGGAGTGTATTTTGAGCAGTGCAGCTCCCAGTCAGCCGCCCATAATACAGCCTATATGAGTCTTCGTGATCAGTTATGGAGCAGCTGTTCACCCCAAATTCAGCTTGCTCCAGTTCATTTCCCTGAACTATTCTTTCTAACACCTGGCAATCTTTGTTACAGACCCTTACACCATGTTTTTCCTCTCCAGAAGTATTTTTACCAAATCTGGTTTCCAAGACAGAACTCAGAAAATCAACAATTCTGACCGTTGTTTACTGGGAAGGAAACGGAATCCTTTCTACTGTTTTCATCTGGGATGAGAGCTGCTATTGGGACAAGAAATTTCCTCATTTGATGACCCTGCCAGCAGGTTATGCGCTCTGCAGACTTCACTCTCAGAGAGAAAACCCGCTTTATTTTAACTGTCTTCCTCCTTTCCAGTCAGCTTATCATCCTACAGTTCTTTTTGTTTTGGCAGTTCTCCCAGCATACTGGTCTGAAAGCAGAAAGATACCACACTGATTCTGTGGTTTCTAGAGGAGAACGAGGCTCCTCATTACAGTTTTCATGCAGCTGTGCTTTCTTGGCCATCTCTCACTTCCCCATCTAAATCCCAGTCTTTTTTCTCCGTTAGCACATATGGATTTCTAAGATAATCAGGTCAGTGACTCATTGTATGCACTTGTCAGAGGGGATCATTTCAGAGGTGCTTTGCAGTGAAATAGTCCAGGTACTTCTATTTTACATCTTCTTGAATGATAGTAGGCAGATTTTCATGCTAAATATGATGATCCGTCAGTATCCAAATTGTATACATCTCTATTAAACCACCTTTAAGTATGTTCACTTTTAGTAAATCTGTACTTTCTTCTGTGATCTGTCAAGGAGATTATGAAAATATGGATTTCTTCTCTGTGACTATGTGCATGCATGTCAGTATATGTGCGTATTTTCATATATAAAGAGATAAAACTTCTATGTATAATTTTTCTCAAAATATAAGAGTATGATGACTCACAACCGATCTTTACAATATAAATTTAAAAAAAAACCCCTTATATCACTATTAGAAAATGTGTCAGATAGAGAAATTATATATGCATGTATATACATATATACACTAATATATTTTTTTTTAGATGGGTGATCTGAATTTCAGTTGTATGGTACAGTCCAAGGGGAAAAAAACCAGAGGCTGTCGACTCTGTCCATCTAAATTGTAGGAATTACACACTTCTTAACAGATTTTTGGAGAAAATGAGAAATTTTACTATCATTGAAATCCAAAGACAAACATTTAGCCTTAGAACTCTTTTTGAAAAAAAGATGTAATTGGCTGATATTGGCCTACATTTGGGATAGGATAAGTGTGTGTGTCATTGAAGTTTAATGAAATATACTTTTAGGTTTGTAAATATGTTTTGCTGTGATATTCTCTTTCTTTCAACATAATCACTCTCTTTGCACAAAGGAAATTTGTGGTTAGAACTCCTTACCCTGCCTTTGGGGGTGCACAATGAGCAACAGAAATGAGAAATGTGTTAGAGGAGACTGCAGCCCTGTGAATTCTCAGAGCTGACTTCTGGTTCAGTTCTGAAGATTCTATAGAAGTGAAGTACTTTCTTTGCAGTAATTATAAACACGTTTTATAAATCAGAATTCAGATCTTGACAAACTTCTTGCATAGAATAATTCTTATTGTGACTTAGTGTCACAGGCTTTTATACAAAGAATGAAGTGGCTCTCCCTGTCCAGATGGCTGTCCTCGTCTCATCCCTACCTTCCAGTCCCTTTTGTGTGCGGGTGTCAGTCCAATTACATTTCCTGACACCTGGTAGCTGTGTTTAGCTGAGGTTTCTAGATCACGTATTTTTCAGTGGGTCTTGTGAATACGATAGGGAAATTAAAGAAGCAATTTCAATTATACTTAAAAGTTTACATTCTAGATGTTAGAACATTTTAGCCCTGAATGGTATGGTGTTATGAGAAACAGGAGAACAAAGAATAACACAAGCAGTGTTTCTAAACAAAGAACATGTAGCATAGTTTCCTTCTGTGCCACAGAGGATGGACTGTCCCTCACGTAGCAACAGTGGTTTGAGCAGATAAGGGTACTTTCAGAAGTCTTCCTTCAAGAAAAAATAGGAACTGCTGCACTGCAACTCTGATGTTCAGGGCTGTGCAATTTCAATAAGCTTGCTGGGTTCCTATCTTTTTTAATCCCTAAGGACTTGCTGAGAGAATTAACTAAGGGCTTCAAACAACTAGTAGCCCATCCTGAATTTGTCTTGAAAGAGTGGGAGAAGGATGCAGTGATGTTAAAGATGTGTTTAGTTTGGCCGACCACTTCTCCCCCTGTTTCATTGACTAGCCTGATAGTTCATCTCTTACTTTTCCCTAGCTTCTTTATGGATATGGATCTCACTGTGTCACTGCCACCGTTGCGTTTTTGCAAATGCTAAAACTCAGTTCAGCGTGTAGTTATTTTATACTTTGTCTCGAGGGTGTGATATGGCAGTATTCCAACACTGGGTGAAAAATAAAGTGAAAATGAAAAAGTCTTTAAACACAGAAATTTCTACAGCAAAGTTGTGCATTCTTATTTGGTATAGGCTTTCCTGACACTTCAGATTCAAGCTGCCATTGCTGTGTGGCTATGATCTAATATGAATTTGTGGAAGGCTTATATGAACTGTGGATGAACTTTTCTTGGCTACTTCTCTGCTCAAAATCCTCCATCACTAAACTCCCAATTAAGGTTTGGTTCCTAAATGCCCTCTACTATCAATGAAATGGTTACTGAATGCGGTTGCATGTGTTAATAACTTATGAAGCACAATACTTTGATGATACATTTTTAACAGATTAAAACATTATTAAAGTGGAAAGGAAACAAGTATCTTACTTTCAGTTAGAGTATGATAAGCCTACAAGAGTTGGGAAGAAGTTTTTCTTCCTGTGTGTGATTATCTAGTTACATTAGAAGGGTGAAAGGGGATTTGATTTCCTCTGAAATCTCAGGTGCTAGCCTCTACTGGAAATATGATAACGACTAGATGAAGTGGCAGTCTATGCTGGGATGGAGACATCATTACTGATAGTTTTAAGACACAGAAGGGACCATTATGATAATTTAGCCTGACCTCCTGTATAACATAACCCTTATAATTTCACACTGTAATTCTTACACTGAGCTCGTAACACATTCCTGTGCATTAGTAGAATGGTTTCAATAAACCAAATCCTGAAGTTTTACTTCGGCACAGAACAGGAAGTGAAAGTCAATAACAGGGAAGAATATCTCAGTCCTTTCTCTGTCCTGCTGAAATCAATGATAGGTTCACTTGAGTACACAATAAAGGACAGTTGTTAAAGAATTTCAGTGCACAGGCTCCTTTTAATATCCTGAAATATGAATAATGTAGAAGGTATATGTGAAGTTTAAATATTGTAATTAATTGTTAATTATAGAATATTATAGCTTAGATTAACTGTAAATGGTTCATTAACATTTTAAAATTTTATTTCTGTATCACCTTTAACACCATGGGGATGGTTAGAGCGTGCCTGGATTATTACTACTGTGCTCCTTCTGCTCTTAGCATGCGCTTCTATTTTGACATTGTTTTCCTGTACCAGAAGACGTCTTTAAATGCACTGTGTCACCAAGCTGAGAGCTGCTTCAGCTTATCTGCAGGGTAATGTTAACTTTTCCTGAGCCTGAGGTTCTATGTGCTTTTTCTTAACTTCTGTCACTCACTTATTTCTCAGCTTGGTTAACTGAGCCGTGTTCTTGCAGGAGAGCCCAAACCTTCATACAGCTGTTTTGGGTTTTTTTTTCCCTACGTTTTAGCTCTCTTTTCATCTTCTCAATTCTTTATTCTGAGACACGGAGTTGGGGGAAAAAATACGTGCAATACAGTCTCGCTATGCAGGCAGACAAGCAGCTTTATACTCTAGTTCCTTTCTGCTGGTAAGTGGTGGTTATATGTGTCTTAGCTACTCCTGACACAGATGAAGTAATGGGAAAAATAATTTAGACTGTTTCAGAGGGACTGGTGTTTGTATTCCTCCTTTTTTACTTCCTGTGCTTGCATAATGCTCATATCTTCCCTTCAGAAGGCAGAAGTTCCTCAAAAGCGTTATCGAGTATGTTCAATATGTAATTTTCCTTTGAAATCTTTTTAGAAGCTGCCAAGACTGAACACATGGAAGATTATTCTGGCAGAAGGAAACTGAGTTGTAAGTTCTCATTAGGAGTCTGTACTGGGCAGAATCAACTGCTGTGATTCTGAGAAAGGTTTATGGTGAAGAAGTAGCATAAACTTCAGTCCTTACATGGATCTGCAAATTAAATCAAGGAAAATGGTTTATATGGAAATACCGGCACATGTTCCCAGTATTACAGATCAAACAACAGATGTTCATGATACCCATAACTGTATACTAATTTAAGGCCTAACCTACTCTAAAATAACAGGTTAAATAAAAGAAGCACAATAGCAAGGAGTAGTGTATTCTTTCATTTTTGACAATGAACTGTAAAAGCTTGATTTCCAAAATTTGTGCAAAAAATATTCTGCATGTGCTGGTTAGTTTAGATAACAGCTGTATGGTGCAGTAGTGTTAACTAGACCAGTAGCACCAGCCCTGGAACAGGCTCTGTTTGTCTGTGTGTGATCAGATGTTTGAAGCATCAAGGCAAAGCACAGATTCCTCCTTTTGTACTTGCTGCTTTTTATTTTAGCTGTCAGGAGAACACAACACTGTATGAACAGTGTACCATTTCCTTCAAAATGCATACAGAGTTGCAATAAAGCAACTTTTGACCAATCTAATCAAATAAAGTGATCTCAGAAATATCCTGACTATATGATCTGAGTTGATAATGCCAGAATAATGCACAAGTGGAAAACAGGAGTAAACATGAGTTTTATTTCAGTTTAATTTTCCACTTCATGGTGGCCATTATAGAAATTACACAAGCTAACCTAAGAAAAGAGGTAGGATTTAATCTACTGCATCATTAGTTCCTTACATCTTGCTTTTGTTCTGCTGATACAAAGCTATCTGTCAAATTGCCGGGGAAGCCTCTATCTGAACTTTATCTAAACATGAGCAAAATCAAAGAGAGATGTTGAAGACTGACACATAGTCTCGATACCTAGTTTTCTCTACCATAAGAATTTGTAGGTGTGGATAAGCTGCCCTGTGTGTGATCAGGTTGCAAGCAGGTCTAAAGATAGGGTAGCAGAAAAGTAGTTATATTTGTAGATGATGGAATATCCCAGGAACCCCAAATGTACATTGTTTTAGAAAAGAAACTCTTCTTTGAAGCAAAGATTCTCAGCTTACAGGCTGAGTTCCTTAGGCAGCTTGCCAAGATAATTAATGTGATCTGTCATCTACTTCCAAAAGTTTTTTCCTGGGAAATTTTTAACTCTGATGTAGGCCATTCAGCAGACAGTAATGATACTAGTCTTTTCTCGATTGTTGTCATTCCTGGATCACTACTCCACCCTTTTTCATTGTTATACAGGCACAGAGCAAATAAAATACATGTGAACTGCCCTATCCATCATTAAATTGACTAAATTCTTTACTAACTAGACTGAATTTTTATAGGCATGCACAGAACTGGAGACCTGTGTGATATCATGAGACAAGAACTTAGGAATAAGTTCCAAAAAGATAAGCGTCTTGCGCTGATATCCACTGTCGTGTAATGACACCATTTCAGAATGGTTCTATTATTATTTTCATATATTTTCATTATCATTAATTTACATAATCATAAGCATAAAAGAAATGCTAACTGTAATGACTATTTCCACCTAACAATTCATATACAGATATTCCAATATTATGGTGCCGTAACTTCTTGATAATTTCACTATTATTTCAGGGTTGCTATTTTTGATGTAAATGACTGCAAAGGATTGCAATTGTAGGCTTCATTCTGTGGCTGGATTTCTTTATTTCCTCATCAAGTCATGTTCTTGTCTCTGCAAATGAGCACAAAAGTGCTGTGTTTGTTCCCAGGAAATACCACATTTTATTGAATTATCATCCCGATTATTTGATCTTGTCTCTGCTTTTTAGGAATACAAATTTGTTCTGTAGTTATCAGAGACTGCGAATGTATATAAACAACATGCAATGTAAGAAGTAAAAACCCCAGAATTATGTCTCAGTCTTTGTTGCTTCCTAAGAAGAGAATGCAATGTGAAGATGAGATATTTGTGAAAGTGTAGCTTCCCTCTGGATTTAATTCAGAAGGATATAAAACCAGGATGTAGCAACTATTTGGGACTAAAAATAATGTCTAATTCCCAGTGGTTCTGATATGCTAATTCCTCAGCAATTAGTGTATATGTAATGTAGAATATATTTGGTTAAAACAAAAAAAACCACCATAACCCACAGAGCTAAACCCTCTCCAAGCAGAGGAAAAGGAGCACCTAAAAGTTAACTTTTAAAAGTTTAAGTAGGTTAAAATTTAGATATGTCTAGACTGATGCTTTCGGAGAAACTTATGAGCCAAATTATTTCCGATTTTGTCCTCACTCATAGTCAGTACAGTTAGTTAGCTACCAAAAGGAAATACCAGTCTGCTGAGACAATGAAACTAAGCACAGACTATGAGAATATTGTAGTTACTTCAAGATATTTCCTACAATTTGCTACAATTATGCCCCTGCTGACACATCTGACACATCATTGTCCATTCTCCTGTGCTTCTTCTCACTCTGAAATGAAACTGTCAAAACTATGATGATCCAAAGGAGCACTGGCTTCTTGAATGATAAGAAAGGTATCTTTATTTTCCTTCTTTTTTTTTTTTTTTTTTTTTACCCAGATGTCCCTCTCTAGTATGAGAAAAAGCCATTTTCTGTGTGCCTGAATTGTCAACGTATCTGGAGTTTATTCTGAAAACTCAGTTAGGGTAGCAGGTGGCTGCGGACCTTAAACTGCATGGTAGGAGTTTTATGAAAGACCAGTCTGGGCCAGGGCAACAAAGGATAAAGGTAATCACATTATAAAACCTGACAGTACTAGATAACAGAAAAGTGGGGTACAGTTTGTAAAGTATAGGTACTTTCTGATGGAAATGTAACAAGAAATACATGGATTAGTTGAAACAGGTTAGTGCAAGGAAAAGGGAAAATGGAGTAGGGAGTTCAGCTTTCAAGGATTAAAAAAAATATAAATTACCAAAAAGAGTGTCTTAATTCCAGGGATTTTTTTTTCTGATCCTTTATGTTTATTTACAAATAAAATTTTTAAAAATTGGGAACAAAAGAAATGCAAAAATGCACAAGTTTTTAAATTATTTTATTCAATATTTACTCAAAAGCAGTTTCCTCAGTCTAATTACACTATGAAATCTAAAACTTTGCTACTAATATTACATCCATATTCAGACAACATGGTTCACCTTCTGTTGGGAAAAGGTGAATTTTAAATCATGTAGCATATTATTGAATATCCTCATTTGTTTAATGTGTTTTTATCTCTTACGATCATACCATCCCTGATTCAATTAACTCTCTGGTGATTCCTGGGTTTTCTTCAGATTTACTGCAGTAGGGTTTCTCTTTCTGTCATATCTGATATGCAGAGGAGTTACATCCTGTCATTTCATTCAGAGGCGGATGGAAATGCTAATTTTCTAGGGAGGAAATCTTTGTCTGCAGTTTTATTAGTAATATGACTCCAAATTATCTTACAGGTGTTTTTCAGTGGTGAGGTTAGACTCCATCTCAATCTGATAAGGCATTCCTAATAAGGGGAAATTAGGCCAGTACTTGCAGAAAGAATAAAGTGCCATATGTCCTGACTTTTCATAGTGATCATTAAATCCCAGGAGGATATGCACACGATGTATTCAATTCCGAGAAAACAAAGAAAGACTTCATGAAGCAGTATACAGTTTTCTAACAAACAGCTAATTAGGATCAAGATACTAAGTAGTCTCGTTAATATAATAATATAAGAAGAGAAAGAATATGTCTGTAAGCATAGAACTCTGCAAACGGATCCCTTTTTTTAATCTTGATCATTTATTTTAATGCATGAGCATAACCAAATATGGTCTGAGTTGATATATTCTGAAATACAATTTGGAATAAAAAAGAAAATTATACTTTCATGCCATTTAATCAATCATTCCATCTATAAAGCTTTTATAAAGATTTCCTTAAAAAAAATTATTTGTGGATTAAAGCCTTTCAAATCTCACGGATCCTGTTTATAAGCAATATGACTTAAGGAGTTCAGACTGAAAGCCATCCATTGTATAATCTAAATCTGAAGAATGAAATATTCCAAGTATCTCTTATACTTTTATAAGATTATAAACCACAAAGACATTGACACTGTAGTCAATGTGATATTTTCTACCATATGATGCATAGATTTGTGATCACATACTACTGCCCCTTAGTGGCTTATATATGAAACAGAGAATCACCATGACCAAAAAGCTGTTTTTTACCATAGCCAGCATTTAGTCAGTGTGTTTTATGTAGCATTTGTATACATGCTGCAGTTCAATTTTAAAAGAATGAGCAGAACTTTATGCTTCGAAACACAATTTGGTTTTGCTCTTTATGTTGACTTCTACCAAATTGCATTGTGTATCAACCTCGTAACAGTATATGGAGGAGTAGACAACATGGGAAGATACATTTTTAGGGAAATTCTACTTCATTGAGTTCTCCAAAGCAGCACAAAATGGTGCATTGTGGAAAAATTTTTAGTACAACTAAATGTAAAAACCCTAGAAACACTGGGGATATTTGGTCTTTTCAGACTGCAGTGAAGCACAAATGCCAAAATGTATTACAAATATAACTTAAGAAAAAGGTAAATGCAAGATGCAAAAGTTTTGGAAGGTACTTTAGTTTTCATCAAGAGTAAAATTTACCAACACAAGCATTAAAACCCCAAATATTCTATGAAAAATATACAGTAATCTGTGTATAACACTTTTGGGAAGGCTAAGGGCTAATGCAAATGCTTAAATGCAGAGAAAACTACTCAGAAGCACAGGAAAACATGGCAGTTGCCTGGAAGAAAAGGCTTTCTTTCTTTTTGGAAAACCTGTTTTCCTTCTTGGAAAATAAAATGTAGATTTAAAAGAAGTATGGTAATGCTATTTATCTTTAATTTATTTTATAATGAAAGCATTATTCAGAAAGAGAGTTATTAATAAAAAGAAGTGCATTTCCCCCCCCTCCTTAATTAGCTCTAGAGACAAATGAAAGCTTCTGTTTATAGTTTCCAGGAAAGTGCAGCATATGCAAGTCAGTATGATTCAGGGGTGCTATTATTTGTATTTAGATCATTATTTCCGTTTAGATCATTATTTCCGTCTAATTAAGGTCCAAATTTTGAAAAGTTTTTGGATAGAATATGCTGTGACACAGGACAATTTTTAGAGGTTTTATATTCTTGCCACCTTTGGAAAATCAAGCAGTTTACTGAGGTCTTTAATGTTGAAGGCCTCATTCAACATTTTAAATTTGAAGAGGTGGAGATTGTGCTTACACTAGCTGAGCCATTGGAAGAGCATTTAGATATAGATGTCAGTTAAAAAGAAAGGAAAGAAATTAACTGAGAACTTTGGTTTTGGCTGTGGAGCTCTGGCTTTGGTTCATTCCCAACACGTGTCTTTTGCAGACTTCAGCAGTTGCATAAGGGAGAGGTGTAATGACAAATTCATACTTCATGCACTTAATTAGATGTGCTTGTGGAGGAAAATAGTAATTAAAAAAAAAATCCAGTACTGCAGAAAACCTGCAAATTGTTGATGAAAACTATAGATAAAACTTGCAATTCTCTTAAACTTGACAGGCTTCCAGCCTGCAGAGAGCTATGCCATTATCATCTCTTTCTAAATAAGGAGTTTTAACACTGTCTCAAAACAACAGTGTTGTAAAGGAGTGTTTATTCCTGCGCTGGAGAACTGAAGTCTGACAGTTATAGTACATAACCTATCCAAAGAGCTAAAAAGATGTAGCAGGAAATTTGTTGCTTTAAAGAGCTATTGCACTGTATGGGTGAAAATTTAATAACGCCAACAGGTTTACTAAATTCCAAAATTTGCTCAAGAAAACAACAGTAGCACCAAAGCCATTGCACTAAACTCAGTGTGTCGCTCTCTGCTCACCCCCCGTGGCATATTATTGGATGAACTTTCTCTGACTGTGAGCAATTTTTGCACTTTGGAACATGCTGATGTGAGCCTTGGCTTCTGTCATTGATTTGAGCTTAATCTGCATGTTGCATCTTTATTGTATTGCCATGATTCATTTAAAAGCAAATGCTTTTGAGCATGGCTGGCTGGCTGGCTTTCACGATAGGGTGAAAGGCAGCCAGAAAATGAAAACACTTCAGTGCTGGGTTTTTTTGGCTTATGTCTGGAAGGGAAAATGGCTAAAAAACATTAGTCTCCCTGCTATTCAGAGTTTTGACTACTTTAGCTGGGGGGGCTGGATTCATGATCCATTTACTGTTTCCTGTCCAGCATCTAGTTGGCACATTATGTTCCATGTCTATTTCCATTAGCTGAGCTCTATATGATGTCAATTGAGAAAAGAAGTAGCTGTACATTATAAAATCCTTGCAATGGTATGACAATGGCAGTGTTATAGTGGCCTTTTACTTGGTTCCAATGTACATTTTACCTTTATATTTCCTGCCTTCAGCTCAGCTGCAGTGATAGAAAAAGGTTCCGCTATAGCCCAGCTGGAGTTCTAAATTTTTCCCTGAAACATTACATAAGGGAGCACTTGATGGATGGAAAACACTGATATTCCTTTCAGTTTACCAAATGTAGGACAGTAATCTCAGTAATAGGCTTGACAACATCATAGATACTTAATTCCCTTGGTGGGGGGGTAGGGAGGGAGAAAAACAAAAATTATCATGGTAAAGTAGAAACTATACATTGTTAGAATATGTTTTTCTGTAAACTTTATGCCACAGAGAAAGCATTTCTGATGACAGCAAATTAAAGGAAGGTAAATGAAACCAAAGTCTTATGGGAGTCATAGTCACACTTAGATTTGGAAAGGAGTTAGTGTAATGTGACTGGGAAGACTGGAGCTGTAGAAAAGCTATATCTCTTTCCTTTGAGTGCTTATTCAGAGTTGGATTGTACTTAGACCGAAGATCAAAAATCAGAATCATAGCAGCTTTGCAATTTATGACAACTTACTTCATGCCTAAATTTATTTTAAAGATGTATATATTGTATATTTGTTAAACTAAAAAGCAATTATTGGTTGTTTTAACAGCTACTTTCAATAATCATAACAAAAGTTTTCTACAAATCCAAAAGAGCAAAGAGCATAATTAGGACTAAATCTTTAAGTCTATCAGTAGCCTATGCCCAAAGTGAGCCCCATTTCTGTTCAGAATTCCCTGTTTGCCTTTATTGTATGTGTAAAACATAGAATAATAGAATCATTAGGCTGGAAGACCTTAAAGATCATCAACTCCAACTGTACCTCTCTACTATTAAATCATGTCCTGAAGCACCTTATCTACCCGCCTTTTAAACACCTCTAGGGATGGTGATTCAAACACCTCCCTGGGCAGCCTCTGCCAGTGCTTGAGAACCCTTTCTGTGAAGAAATTTTTCTTAATGTCCAATCTAAACTTCCCCTCATGCAGCTTGTCACCATTCCCTGTTGTCATTTCACCTACCACTTGGGAGAAGAGACCAACACCCAACTCTCTACAACCTCCTTTCAGGTAGTTGTAGAGAGCAATAAGGTCTCCCCTCAGTCTCCTCTTCTCCAGGCTAAACAACCCCAGCTCTCTCAGCCGCTCCTCGTCAGACTTGTTCTCCAGCCCCCTCACCAGCTTCGTTGCTCTTCTCTGGACACGCTCCAGAGCCTCAACATCCTTCTTGTGGTGAGGGGCCCAGAACTGAACACAGGTGTCACCTCACCGGTGCCAAGTACAAGGGCAGAATCACTGCCCTGGTCTTGCTGTCCACGATGTTTCTGATCCAAGCCAAGATGCCATTGGCCTTCTTGGTGCTTTGGGCACACTGCTGGCTAATGTTCAGCCATTGTGGTCCAACACCCCCAGGTCCTTCTCCTCTGCACAGCTTTCTGTCCACTCTTTCCCAGGCCTGTAGATCTACATGGGGTGTTTGTGTCCCAAGTGAAGGACTCTGCATTTGGCCTTGTTAAACCTCACCCTGTTGGTCTCAGCCCATCGATCCAGCCTGTTCAGATCCCTCTGTAGAGTCTCCCTGCCCTCCAGCAGATCCACGCTTCCTCCCAGTTTAGTGTCATGTGCAAACTTGCTGAGGGTACATTCGATCCCCTCATCCAGGTCATTGATAAAGATATTGAACAGGACTGGACCCAGCACTGAGCCCTGTGGAACAACACTTGTGACCAGTACTCAGCTGGATTTAACTCCATCCACCACCACTTGTGCCCGGCCATCCAGCCAGTTATAACCCAGCAGAGGGGGCCCCCGTCCAGGCCAGTGGCAGCCAGTTTCTTGAGTAAAATACAGTGAGAAATGGTGTGAAAGGCTTTACTAAAGCCCAGCTACACTTCCTCCACAGCCTCTCCCTCATGTATCAAGCAGGTCACCTTGTCATAGAAGGTGATCAGGTTGGTTTGTCAGGACCTGCCTTTCATAAACCCATGCTGAGTGATGCAGCCTCATCACCCGGTTGTCCTGTTCGTGCTGTGTGACAGCACTCAAGATGACCTGCTCCATGACCTTCCCTGGCACTGAGGTCAGACTGACAGGCCTGTGGTTTCCTGGATCCTCTCTCTGTCCAATGACTATACGGAGTGCTACCAGGCAGCTATGGCTCTACCAGTGTGATACCAAAGTTTCATGACATACTGCAACTACAAGTACTTTTTCTATTACTCAAATTCAAACTAATCTATGAGATTTACTAGGGACAAAGTATAACCATGTCCTCTTAGAGTTAAAAAAAAAAAAAACTTCCACTCTGAAAGGTCAATTTCAGCTCACTGTACAATTTGTCAGTCCTTTATCTTGCAAGGTGATGTTTTGTAGGTTCCTGTGCAGAAGGTAAACAAAGCAGCCGATGTATTTGTGTGTGTAAATATTTCTCATTAAATGAAAAGAAACCAAACATTTGTTAGAGTAGTGCACAGTGACAGAAAGCACAGGACTAGGAGAAGGAGACGCCTTGGAAGCAGGTATTGTAAGAAGACAGCTTACTGGACTGCATTCTCTTTTCTATATGCAAATGTGCTAACCTGAGCATATAGGTATTTTTATGAAATGTCATGATGCAGAAATGTTTTGTACACATCACAACAAAGTTTTGCTAATTTGTTGTATCATCAGTGACAGACAAATGTGTTCCTAAGGATCTCACCCCCAAATATGATCAAAGAATCATTTTGTGACCAAATCTTTTTCAGTGCTTTTTATTTGAAAATACGAAAAGCAATTTTTATTGGCTCCAACAGAATAGATGCACAAAATTGTTGATTTTTTTTTTCCTTTCCTGAAGGCCGATTTATTTATAACCCATTACAGATTTTCATTGTTATAGGAAAGCAAAATCTTTTATCCAGCTTTCTCAGTTGACAGGAAGGCATTTTTCAGTTTCTCCTCACGCTGATCTACCCTGATCAACCATCTTAAATACCTGATTCTTTACACAAACAAGACTGTCTTTTCTATGTCTGGACAGGAGCTCACAAGATTCACAGAAGCAGCTGAAATTATTCTGTACCATCATATGGATTATTAACCTCTGAGGCTGTCAGAAGAAATCAGAGCAGAACTATTCTTGTGCCAGGCTCTCTAGCTATTATCTTATGGTACTACTAGCATCCAGAAGCAGACTATTACAGAAGGCAAACTTCTAATATGAGAAAAGATACTGAAGGCTTCTGGGAAGATTTAAAGTGTGAGACATAAAAGGAACAATACTAGAATATAGTGAAGTCTTGAACATCCTGAATCATTATGTTTTAATCCCAAAGAGAAAAAATTTTTAGTTCACAGAACATATTCCCTTTGTATTATCAGTTAAAAGACATTGAGCATTTCTCTCCTCTAGCTTTTTCTTGTATCTTTAGAGAGAAAACCTTCATAACTGTATTTTGTAAAAGTAGTGGACAAATGAAGATTTAAGAACAGTTAGCTGCCTTGTTGCCATGGTTACCAAGAGTAATCAACACTGATGGCTGAATACAGTAAAATAGAAACAGAATGTACTATTTTAAAGAGGGTATGTCTAGGATATTTAAAAGTAAATTAACACTCATTAAAAGAAAAACAACATGATTTATATTAGATTGAGATTCCTACTCAGTATAGTTCTGTACACAAAGCATATTTTATAGATAGCACAGTGACAAAAAAATGCCTCCGTTGTTTGGAAGTGGTTTTAAATAATGTATGTCTTTAGTTCTATAACTGGAAATGTGTGCTAGTGAATGTGCAGGGACAAATATCTGTTGCAGGGCAGTAGACAAATGGTGTCCTTTTCTCCGTGTACTGATAAAAGCATACAATTTCATCTATGCTGTGTGTGATAAAAAGTTTAGTTTTTATTCTAGATTATAGAAAATTTATGAAGTCAGTTTTTCTGCTTTGCAGAGTTCTGCTCCATGCCATGGTTTCAGATGAAACTCTTAAATAAAGTGTCTTACTGAAATGTAATAAACACAAACAAATGGATAGTTGTATATATCCATACACAGTGAATTTGAATATCGAAAGCAATACGCTTTTGGTTTTGAGCAAATATAATACAGAATATCTCTGCATTTTGTGAGAGGATCATTGAGTTTGCTCATTTATTGTTTTTCTTTCTAGACGCTTGGACAGAAACTGTCTTTTTATGTTTTATCCTTAAATATGTGTTTAGACTTTTGGATTTATTTATTTATTTATCCATTAATTTATTTATCCATTAATTTATTTAACCAAGTTAGACTTGATCCTGCTTTAAGGCTGGATCATCACAGATGTGATGAACTTACACCTAATTTCTCTATAATTCTATTCCATTAGGTAAGGTCATGTAAGAGGCAGCTCTCCCCTCTGACAGAATGTAGAAAACAGGCAACTTTTTTGTACTTACTTAGTGTAAAAAGTGGATTTCTGTATAGATTTTAACTGTTTATTTTCTTGCAACACTTACAGGCTACATGTGAATAACACCATGTCCAATGACTTTCATTGAGGAAATTGAGATAGATTTTCTGAGTATGTGTGGCTGCATTTAGACAGGGAATGTCATAATTTTCAAAATAAAATCTTAGCTCCCTGTCAGATGATCTTTTAAAAGCTTGCTGGTGATTGGGCGCTTTTGAATATCTGATTTCTTACTTAGGTGACCAAAACTGGGCTGCGTCATTAGCAGATACACAAGCTAAATGCTCAGGGTTCTATTGGATTAAAAGCATGATCTATTTTCATACAGAACTACTCAATTTTCTAATGGCAATTCATTACGATAATTTAGTTGGCAATGAGGATGCAACTTAATGGCAACAGAAAAGGAAGATTTGACCAAAACCAAAGAATTTCCCATGAGCTCCCAGCTAAAGAATAAGAACTATGAACTCCTGTGTTAGTGAATAAGAAATAACTATAAACAAGGCACCTCTACGATAACAAGCAGGCTGAATCAGGACTTTCTACACTCAGACCTTTGGGACCATACAACCTTCCCAGGATTTGGTACTGAAAGTCTTTTCTTTGTCTCTTTTGGCTTTCTATAGAACTCTAATAGTTCTCACAACTCAGAGGGACCCTACTCACATAATTGTTTCTGCAGCAGTATTGAGCAGGAGCCATCACTGTGATGTATATTGACCCTTTTAGATTGGTATCAAAAGATCAGCTTTAAAAATTAAAGGAAAGGATGTCTGCACTAGTTTTGCAAATCAGCCTAGAGAAGCAATGGGTCTCAGAGCTTGGAAAGCACCTCCAACCTGACTCTCATGAATTACTTAAGTCAATAAATGCCAGTTCCCAAGGTGCTTCCTACAGCACCTTGCTCTAGGCAAGTAGCACTTGAAAAATAAAGGCAAGGAAATTACAGTGAATCCTCAGGGAAAAGCCGAAGAAGGTGATTTTCTAGAGTTGTTTCTTCAAGGGGAGAAACTACATCAGTTGCTGGGGTTAAACTTTGAAGATCCTCTGTCTTCTCCTTGTGTCCTAGTTTGACTTTGATGCTTTCTTTGTCAATGTACTAATTTTTTTTTGGTCATCCAGGCCTTGCTGCAGAATGGATTTATTTTATATGGGCCTGAAGTTTACTCCTGACTATAACAATAGTGGGGTAGCTGTTGATATTTCACTACTCTAACAGCTGGCAATGAGTTACCTTGAAGAAGTGAGCTGAGCTGGCTAGAGTTGCTAGGCTTTAATATCGAGTGACGCCTCTGGAGACTTTTCTGCTCTGGAGTGTGAAGCTGTGTGAGAAACCTTCCTCATTCAGCTGCTTCTGCACCCCACCGATCACCTCTGGGTATGTCTGTGCTTGTAGTCACAAGCAATTGCAGTGTTTGCTGTGTTTGAGAACACCTGTCAGCTAGGAAACAGGTGGAAAACGTAACCCAGAAGTAGGGTGTATAAAGTTAGCAAGGGTGTTCACTGTACCTGATCAGGGCTGTTAGTAATAACACTGTTCTGCGTACCTGATCAGGGATTTCAGTAACAGCGCTGGTGAACAGAAAAAGCCGGATTGAATTGTTCCTTTGGCAGCTGCATAGACAGATCTCTAGCTGTTGAATGAGCTACAGGCTTTACAGCCCTATTCTGAAGTCTTGCGTACGTGGTTTTTTGTTTTTTTTTCATGTATTTTGTTGTTTTTTTTTCTTTTAAATACATATACTAGCATTTTCCCCTTATTGTTTTCCCGATACTCTGATATGGTAAAATTAAATTTGTCTCTTGTGCTACCCAATCATATAACTAGAAATTGATATGTTTAGATTGAAAGGAAATACTACCCCTGCTGGTAGGTAAATCTGCAGGGAGCATCCTGTTGCACTGGTTGTTTCACTTCAGATAACAAAGCATTATCCATAGGTTTAATTTTATTATTGCTTTTAGTTTTCTGCCAAGGATGCCTAATAAGAAAGGTCAAGGTATCATCAAAGCATAGACAGATTTTTGCTGAATGACATAAAACTGTCAGAGATGCTGAGCTTTGATGTTCCATTAAGTGATCGATGTAGATTACTGACTTTTGGCTAAATGCTGCTCAACTCTATAAGGTCAATATTTGTTAGTTCATTGGTAGAATAATTAATCAATCAATACAGGATGCTTGAAGTCAGGAAAAAAAATATATCGCCAAGACTGTATATCTGGCACTAGTAACTACAATTATTTCGCAATGTCTTTGGAGTGATATTAACTTGCTGTGAACTGAATTTATTTGTAACCATCACGTTTCTAGTGGAAGGAAGGAAAAAAAAGTCCAAGTAAAGAGCACTTTTGTAACCTTGAGCTCCTGGAAGGAAAAACCTCTAACAAGCAGAGTGTATCATCATTAGTTCTTCCCTTTCACATCATCACAGTCAGCTTGGGAAATAATTACATGCAATTTTTCTATTTTACAGTTGGGCCACATGACACAATGTTCTTTCTTTAGAGCTCCTACTCCAGTTCTCCTATCTTGTCTTTTATTGTGTTCTATAGCATTGCCAGTAGCCTCTCATCTCCACTGGAAGCTTTTATAGCACTGCATGTACAGTGCCTTGCATGATGAAGTTCTGAACCATCATCTGGGACTTTTAGACCGCAGACTATTTAAGTAATGCTAATCATTAGGGATAAAGGGTTCCTATAGGTAATCTGAGTATTTTCCAGATATAACAGCTTTAAACTTCAGAGTTCCATTAGATTCTATAATCTAACTCATCCCT
The DNA here is from genome assembly GCF_017976375.1 of Cuculus canorus. Taxonomy (NCBI): domain Eukaryota; kingdom Metazoa; phylum Chordata; class Aves; order Cuculiformes; family Cuculidae; genus Cuculus; species Cuculus canorus. The sequence goes on along the minus strand of NC_071441.1, from coordinate 7,325,334 downwards.
GGTTTCTTCCAACTTATCTGCAAAAAAAATGATGTATAGATGTTTTGTCTCGAATGTTAGGATGAATGCTTTTTCATTCACTTGATATGTTCAGTATGGTTTCAGGCTGTGAGATCTGAAAGGGAGACCTCTTTCTCCGAGGACTACAAAATTAGATGTTTAAAATTGGGAGTTTTGGATAAGTTTAAAAACAAATTACTTCTTTATAGGTCTTGTACTTATGCATGTACAAATGTCATCTTTTTGTGGTAAATTTCTGCAGTCTTAAACAGTGAGATCTTGATTTGTCATTATAAAAATAATGTCATAATAAAAGCATGTTTTTAAAATAATTGCATATATTTGATGCTTGTATTCAATAATGACATCCAAATGTGTTCTTGAAAATTAAGGAAATACCATGCTGAATATTTGAAGAAGAAATAGCTGACATCTATGGCAAAATTCCACAAGAAAGGAAGTAATAGTAGGTTTTCCTTGTGTTTTTCTTCTTATGAAAAGTAAATATCAAACTCAAATTGATGAATGTCAAAATTAATTCATAGAAGTAGGAAAGGGGAATTGCAATACAGAGCCTGGGATTTGCTAGGATCCATCACTTAGGAAAAAAGTAGAGGAATATCTTCACAGTAGTTTCAGAAGGGAGAGATACAGCTGCATTTGTGAATGCTTAAGAGCTCCAAGCCAGCTGGCTTGCAAGTGCCAGACCGAAATAAGGACATCTCCCTGGCTTTTATTTTTAAGTAGGCCACGCTATGGTTTTATGTAACTCTCTCAAACTTGTAGTCTGGTAGAAAGATTCTGCATGGGAGATGAGCATTGCTATGCAGTTCCTTGCCACGTGACTCTGAAGGCATGTTTGTTCAGAGAAACTGAGGCTGCACCAAGTAGGATAGGAGAAAAATTACAGTTATGTAGGCTCCACTTATCCTAGCAACAACAGAATAGACTTGCATTTAACAATAGAGAACTGAAGCACTGATATCCTAAATATCTCAAGCTTAGGACAGGGCAGGAACCTGTGTTTAGATTTACCAAGCCATAGTTTTGTTTTGTATGAAGTGAAAACACATAAGCCTCTTGGTACTTTATTAAAAGTATTAGAAACTTAAAATACTCTTATAAAAAGTTTGATTCAAAGGACATGGCAGTTATATTACTCATTTTCTCACACAGTTACCTCAAAGCTATGGATTTGTGAAGCCTTGTTAACTGGTAACTCTATAGTTTGATTAACTTTTTAAAGAGGTATTTTATTACAGATATATTTGTTTGAGATTTATCGTGATGGAGCCCAGAAAAGACAGGCTCAGAGTTTTTGTTTCATGTTGTTTGTTAATTTGAAGGTTGTATAAGGTCAGTCTAAGACCTTAAATTACTAGAAAATTCTCTGTCATAACTTCTCCAACAAGAAGAAAATATTACAGTTTGGCTGTTCAGTGTTTTACCTCCTGGTTTCCTTTTTCTGGATGTCGATGTTGAATTAGAGGAATGTACTTCCCTTTTCAAATCCTGTAATAACATTAGAGATCCATTTGCTTTGCATTGTCTTTTGCTTATTCAAGTTGAGATGACTCAAGGTGTCAGATGGTCTGAGCTTTGTAGAAATGAAAAGGAGCACTTCAGTAAAATTATCTATCATCCACTCTGTTTCACTGGATTGTGCGGGCTTACTGTGCCATAACTTGTTATATCACATCACAACTAACATAACATGACAGAAAGAAGTCAATAAGGACACATGGTACCACAACGCTTAGCTCTAGCAAATGCATGCAAACCAGAAATCAAATGGCATTAAAATAGACATTGTACCTCAATTGCCATAATTTCCATTTCACTTACAGTTTTCACACAATGGTTTGAGGAATTTTTACTCTGAAAAAAAGGCCATCGTGATCAGAATTGTGGTTCCAAGCAGGGGTTAAAAAACTCTCTGAAGTGGGAAAGCCTGCTCTGTTAGAGCAACAATTACGCTGAAAATCAGAAATCTGAAGAATGATTTTCTTCCCTAAGATTTCAGGATTCCAAAAATAATCTCTGAACTTGCGTGTTAGTGTTATTATGCTCCCTGTTGTATTCCATCACGTCACAAGTATGTCAGTACCAGCTGTTGTACAGACATACAGAATGATAAATTATTTGATTCAGCATAAGTTACTTGAGATTTGAAAGAATGTTGGAAAGAAATCCGGAAGTCTCAAACAACTACTTTCACTGGGAATCAATTAAAAAAATGAATCCAGGTCCGATGAGGGTTTAGGTTACATCAGAACAATCCCTCTATCACTGGGAGATGATGGAGAACTTCACAAATGTGGTAAATTTGTTGTCTCTGCTTTATAGAAAAGGAGAACAATGAATCTATTTGTTCAGAATGACAGAGAACATGAATGGCCAAGGCTAGACTAAAGGCAATGCCATCAGAGAGGTGAATACTACTTTGTCTGCTCCATGTGGTGCATGTGCTAAGGCTTCTGGTGAATAAGCATTCCAAGGAATGACAACATAGTTGACCTGTACTGAAAAGTCACCTGGAGTACAAGCATTTTAAAACTGACTGCCTATAATCATCTTTTTTTTTTAGAGTTTTTTCGAGGAAGTCTATTTGGAACAATTATGATATTAGTAAAAGATTATATTGTTTTAAGAATTTTAACTATTGGAAGTAAGGTTTTTCTGAAGAAATAGGTGCAGGTGAAATTCCTGGCGTTAGTAATTTTTTCAGCTTGCTTTTCCCCTCTGGCTGAACACATTTACCTCAAAGGCAAATGAAAACTATTGCTTTCTGGGAATATCATTCTAAAACCGCTTTTTTCCCTGATAATGGAATAAAAATACAAGACAAAAAACCTGAATGAAGATCAATCTTTTCCTGCTTACCCATCTTTCTTGTTTTATGTTTTGTTGCAGTAAAAGAACACAGAGAGATGATGTGCCACTATTTAAACGTGAGTTTTGTCTTCAACCCTGTTAGAGTGAATAGCACTCAATATAAAAAAGTAAAATGAACAGCTGTTAGGAAGGATTCTTACAAACAGCATTAGAAAATGTCTCAGAGATTTTATCCTTTGACATGCCTGGATGGAATCTTTAGCATGAGCTATGATTTGTATCCAGATACAGCTGGATATGGAGATTGATAATTGAGTTTCAAAGCAGGATGGTCAGCAGGTAAGTTTTCTAAGCCTGACAGATTGCCAATAGAGAAAGACTATCCACAGCCAGTGTTGTGGATATAGCTGTATCCTGGATTAGAGGAATATTCGGTGCTGTGAAGTTTCCTTTGCAAAGTGCAGCTGGATGGAACTAGACATCTGGAGGTTTTGCATATGTAAACAGTATTCCTTAGTATATGGACATATATTTCCACACGTTTTTAATGGGCAGATATAGAAGAAAGGTTTGTAGGAAACCTGATGGCATACACATTTGCTAATATCTGTTATACTCAGTAAGGAAATGCGGCAACTAGGAAATTACTTGCAAGTGATAGGAAACCTCTATATTACAGATTCTGATGGGAGGCACTAAACATGAAAGTGTTCCTCTCCTTTAGCTGCCTGGGGGCAGTCTTAAGTCCTAGGCTTTTGATCACAGCGACATTTTTAAACCTCTTAGAAAACTAGAAGTGAGAATAAAAAAAAAGCTGACAGCTGTGGTTCACCTCTCGCTGTCTCTCTTTGCCTTCCCATTATCCTAAACCCTTGAAGATCTCTGGAGAGAGATGCAGCTCATCCTGCAGATATGATGTATCCCGTGTCCCCTGAAAGTACACTATTTATGTCCTTTTTACTCCTGTCAGGTTATTGAGACTACCAAAAGACATGACCCTCAAGATGTGAGCACACATTATTCAAAGAGCTAAGATGGTGCAAGTTTATAGTAGAAAGGGTATCCTTTTGTCTGCATGATTTCTGAAATCTGGTTGCTATTGAATAGTAATTAGGCAGCAAGAAGTTTACGATTTAAGTAAATTAATCTGTGAAGCCAATTAATCTCTTTTTGGAGTGGGGAACCCATGCTCCTTGTAGGAACAGGGAATGTTTAAAAACAGTCTACTGAAATAAAAGTATAATTTTATAGTATAATAGTTATTACATGTTTAAAAAGCATCTATTAAGCATAGGTATTCTATCTGTAGATACTGTTGCTGTCATTGTGATGTTCATCATCAGTCTAGGAAAAAGCATGGATCCAAAAGCAGAGAAGTACATACGCTCAGATTCTAAATGCAAACACGAAAGTAGGCTTTCTACAAATGCAGCTGTGTAACTGTGAATTTTGCAAGTATATATGGCAAGATCTGTTCAAAATAAGGTTACCAACAGCCACTGTAAGGTAAGCTATTAAGACCTTTTATAGAAACTCTAATGTCAGCTAGACAAATTTTTTATCACAATTAGTTCAGCTGAATAGCTACATGGGGAATTGTAGAGACAGTAGATAAGTCATTCCATTGATGGCCTTGAAGGACATTGTAATGATCTGCTGTTCAAGATCACCAGTGCTGTAGCTCTTAAATGCTCTTTCTCATATAATGCTTTCTAAATTCATCGTAGCTTACGGATGACAATGACTTATTGCATATTTAGGAGCACTACTAGCAGAAATTACACTCTTGTTATGATTGAGAAAGTTTTTGAGTTCCTGTGCCAAAGGTGAAGGGGAAGTGAAAGATAAATAAAAGTTGTCTTCTATTATAGTATCTGATAAATATGCTCTGGTAGAATTCTAATATTGTCTTCTGACTCACTGATAAATCATTTCAGGCTACACTTAAAATGAGTTAGATTTCTCATCCTGTAGGGAAATTTTCTGTTGACTTCAAGGATTAAATCAGAATCAGACGGAGAATATTTGCTCTCTGTAATAGGTGAAATGCCCTGTTTTACTTTGTAGGCTTATTAACTTTATCTTCCAAGTTTCTAGAGACAACAACAGAGATTCATGCAGTGTTCTCTGAAGACTTCTGTAAATAATAGGCATGTCTTTGGGTTACTAGACTAAAAAAAATTGAAACAACCTTCCTTTAAAAATATATATTCAATCTGAAATACGTAACTTTTTTGTTAAAACAGAAAAATATCTCCGTGCATAAAGAGGAATATTGGATGCCATGTATAGTGTCATGTGTTACACATGCATTGTATTTTTCTACATGTATCTGTGTTGAGGTTTTTTTGGAGAGTTTATTTGGGACTTTCCAGTGCAGATGTGGAAGCACTGTACAAGAAATAAAAGAATCCACTGATTTTTTAAAGCCTTGTCCTGTTTATGCCCCTATATATTTTGATAGGATTGCTTCTGCTTCTGTTTTTATGCACAGAATACCAAGAATAGAAGATATATGTGGTTAACAGTGATGTAGTGGGCAATAAAAATTTGCTTCATGTTTCCCAAAACAACCTTTTAAGGATATTCTCAACTTGTAAGATGGGAGTTCAGGATTATTAAGCCTGTTAGCTAAAACTACAAAAAAGAGTGGCAAAACCCCAAATGTGGAAGAGACAAATCGATTAAAAAAATTTAAGGTGAACACTGTTAATCCCATTAAGTACAGAATCACTGAAGAAAATTACAACTGTATGGGTTAACCTGGCTCCTGGGTCCTTCTGAGCAATGAGAGATATATTTATACTGCAGAAACATGCGTTGCATTGCAGTCATTTTGTATTTCACAGCCAAAAGCTTTCTGAAATTGAAAGCTTAATAAACTGGTATGTAATGGAGAAGAAATACTTTAACACTATGTATAATCCAAACAAGCCTTGGGGTCTATATGTCTTTGTAACTTCCTCTCTAGGAATTAAGCATTGTTTTGGAAGGGTAATAAATAAGTGTTTTGCTTAATGATACTTCACTGAATTGTGGCTGTGGAGCCATTGTATTGAATGTGTCAAATTTATCACAATATGGTTCCCTTTTAAAAGATACACAGACAATTAAAATTCTCTTCTTTATATGTAGTAATATTGATAAAATACAATCAATGGTTAAATTACTTTAATAGTCTCTGTAGCAGAAATCACACTGGGCAATATTATTTATTCCAGACTCTCACAGCACAGTAACTGTACTCTCTATGCTGGAACCAGTCATATCACAAACAACAAACAAATGAATTTGAATTTGGAGCCTGTTCTAGGCACATAAAAGGCATTGCAAGAAAGTGGTTATTGTTATTCTTTAAACATAGAGAGTACTTGACTCAGGATCTGGTTTCAGGTCTGAGCCCTGTCAGGTAGCGTGGAAAACTGATTTTAGTGATATCTATTCAGAACCTGCTTTATAGAGAGTATGATAAGAAAAGGAATTGATATATTCTGTTTTTACCACATAGTACTTTCATGAAAACACGGTATGGAAACAGTTATTATGTAAAGAAGCGATATAGGACAGTATGTATTTAAAATAAAAATGAGTCATTTAGGCTGTTTCGTGTTTTCCTGTCCAAAAATTTAAAGAGCAATGAAAACTGTGTCTATAATTTGCAATCAAGAGTGAAAAAAATCCAGGAAAAAATATTGGTACAGATTAACCTATGTGCACAGTGATTGTTTGTAGTGTAAACAGACTTTCCTTTTTGATAATGTTGTCTTTAGCAACCTGTCCTGCTTAGCAGAATCTCTTTGGTTTAGCAACATGACTGCTTCAAAACATTTTCCCTTGCCTTCTTTTCAAACAGCCATTTTTTATAGTACAGTTCTGACGACCTTGATGGATGTTATATCATGTTTCGATCTTCCTAATGCCGCATCTAAGGGCCCTGATAGCTTGCTGACAATTTCCTTTCTGTGTTTGGAGCAGATGACTATTTTAATAAGCTACTTAAACCTCTACTGTATTTCAGATTAAAATTTTATGCTACATCGCATTTGATTCTTATTATATTAGTTCCGATATTCAGTGACATATCTGCCAGGTCAAAACGAAGGTGTAATAAATAAAGAATAAATAATGAAGAAAATTTATTACTAATGAGGTATTACCCCACTATGAATTAATTATTCTATTACAACAGAAAGACCAACTCCATTGTTTTTTTGAGGACATTTGGCTCACCTGACACCTTTGCATAAAACACCTTTTATTAAAATTAACAGCAAAAATATGAGAGCTGTCCACTAAAATATACGCTCAGTTAATATGTTATTAAAGAATATGTTCAGTGCATCCACATGGGCCATGTACTAGAAAAATCCATCTCGGTAAATTTTTTTTTCATTTTGGTAGAATTTAAGTGTCTGACCAACAATGAATTTTTAATTGAGTAAGCCAAGTAGCTGACTAAAAATCTATTGATTGTGAGCAATGTGGCTAAGGGAAACATCTGATAAAAACAAAACCACATTGAAACATGTGCTGAATCTTCACTTACATGTTCCAAAAGAGGGCAGCAAATGTCTACCTATATGGTGCTTTTCAGTTGTGGTCAGTAGTGGTCACTGATGGCAGGCTGATGCAAACATCTCCTATATTCACATCTTAAAGTCCTTGTTACCATCAGAAAGGATTTTCTGGGGAAACAGGTTGGCTCATTTGTACAATATATGTCTTTAAAATATTAATAGGAGGAAGAAACTGCACGCTGGGCTTTTCCTTTATCTTATTCCAGGTCTGCTAAAATACAATTCAGAATAAACACAATAAAATAATCTGTGCAGTTCAGAATAAAATATCCTCTAAGTTCTTTTATGCCCATATTAAGTTTCTTCTTTTTTTGCTCTTTCCTGTAATGGCGAGAACATTGTATAAAAATAAACAGCCACCCCTCCCTGACCCACAGATAGATGCAGGGAGCAAACAAACAAATCTTTTGCAGTATGAAACTGGATTTCTTACAGTGAAGTAGGGAAGCCGTAGAACCAATGTACACATTCAGAAAGAATGAGTAGAAAAAGCAGGGATGAACTTGCTACTTTTTAATGAGGAATTAATATGCTAGGTCAAAATTGCATTTCTTCTCAGAGAAAAATCTAATACATAAGGTATATATATAAAATTCATTGAATATTTTACTGTTCACATATCTACTCCTTCTAAAGATGGCTTATTAACCCTCATCGCTGTGAATGTGTATTCTTACATTCACGTTTGCACACATTTACACATGCTTTTGTGAATTTCCTTTCAACCACTACATTTTCCACTTGCTTGTGTGGATGCTTCTTACCAAAGTAGCTAGTCTTTAAACATAGAAAAATAAGGCAGGGAAAAAATTCAACTTCCACATAAAAGTAAAAAAAAAAAAAAATTAAAAACATCTCTTTTTCTCTGAGATTTTCAGCAAATCTAGGATATTTCTGATTTTTTTTTTTTTTAAGTCCAAATGATTTTTTTTTTTTAAAACAGTCTTGAAAATAATGATATGATATATTGAAGATGTTTTGGTTTCCTTGGAATTGGAAGGCATATCACTGAAAAATGTGTTGGAATGACCCGTAAGGTTGGAAGGTACAGCTATAAGCCAGTGTCAAGAGGTACATCGTGCACTATGAATAAAATACCTTGAATTATATTTATGCAAATAAATTCTTGTGGTGCTGAAATCTTTGAATTCTATGCATTTGTTCAACATCTTAGAAGGCTCTCAGCCTGTGTACTTTTAGTATGTTTTCCAGTATCTTAATGTTATGTATCTCTTTAAAAGCCATTTGGATTTTTCTGGATTAGTTCCCTTGTTTCTAGTTGAAGGTTATTGTTAGAACTTCGTATTTCTATCTGAAATGCTCAGAGCAGGGCTAAATTCAGACTTAAGGCAGGTCACTGGAGGCCTTGTTCAGATGAGGTTTCCGGCTGAGGACTGGGGAACACTCTCACGGGGAAGAACTGTCTGTACAACCAGATGGAATTTCCCTGATTCGACTTCATATCTATTGACCTTTCTTCTTCTTTTGCGCACCTCCTGAAAGGTTCTCTTTCTCAATGACTGCTCTCCATACACGAGCACATCTACAGAAAGAGTTGACTAGAAAAGCGAAGATGAACTCGTTTTGAAGGCATTATCCACCAGATTGCCAAGTCCTATTCTGTATAGTTGCTACCTAGCCAGCTGGGCCCCAGACAGCTCTGATGTACAGAGCTGCTCTCCCTCAAGGGCAGGATATTTCATCTGCCTTTGTTGAGCTTCAGGAGGTCATCATCTGCCCATTTTTTCATTTCAGCATGATGACCTTAAAATATGCACAGAGGAAGAAGAAATTTACTGTCCATAATCATCATGGACAGAAAAGAAAGGTCACGGCCTAAAATGTAGGAAGAGAGTCTCAGTCAGATGTTAGAGAGACAAGTCAAGTAGTAGTGAGGGTGAAGCATCCAAACTAATTGCTTCAGAGGACTGCGGAATACCTGTCATTAGTGGTTGTTTTAAATAGATCAGGCAGAAATCTGGCAGGAAAGAGGAAGGGCTGGATGGACCAGTCTTGAGATAAAGGGATTCAATAAAGGGAAGAAAAGATAAGATCCCTTCCAGTACAGTTGGTTTTGTCAATGGAACTTAGGCATTTGCCATCAAATCAGTTCCCCAGATGATGGAAAACTTAGTATTTCCTCATATCACACAGTTTTTAAGGGTATTTTTTCTGATAAACTTAACTCTAGAAGAAATGCATGTGTTTCATTTACACAAAGAAGAAAAATCCCTTTTTTCTAATAACTAAAGTTATCAACAACACTGCAATTGCAAGCAAATGGAACTTAGTTTTGTTGGGTAAAATTGAGACTATTTTGCTTTCATCCTCCATTTTTTCATTTATAGAACAATTGCTCTTGATATTTCCTTCAACATTTTTTAATTTTCACTCAGTAGCTAAATAAATGTAAACAATTACAATGCTTATGTTGCTACTGCAACTAATTGTAATATTAAATTCCCCCTGTGAATGGAATTTTAATGTTCTTTGTGGTGTTTTGTCAGCAATTTTCCTGCTGTTTAAAAGATCGGTGTCTAATGGGATTAAGGTGGATAATCAAATCTCAAACTGGAATCAAGGTATGAGCTTTGGATGCCTGGGGAGTACTTCCTTACTGAATATGAATGAAATGTTCAGTGCTTACAGTGGAGGAAAAAAAAAAAAAGTAAGGCCACATTTGCACACTATGTTGTTACCCCAGACTTTTTGGCAAGGAACTTGGGTTCTTTTTCAGATAGTCAGACCATTAGAGAACATGAAGAATAAATCTAGTCTGTCATCCAATGTCTGGGATAGAAATAATATTTCAAGGGATTTTATAGTGTATTAGATTATTCAGAGGAAGTTGAAATGTGCTTTTGCCTACGGTTTTTAATGCAGCATTGAACCTATTGCTATTTTTTAAAAAACTTTAAGCTTTACTTATGGGCATATGGCGTTGTTGGTAATGTTTTTAACTCTTCCATTTCAGATGCAATTATGGGCTTTATGCATGTGTGTATCTGTGCAGGTGAGAGAGTTGGGGTGAAACTGTATTAAGTGATGATTGCTTACTATGTGCGAGCTGCATGTGGGAGCTATGAAACTTTCTTTATAAAAAATAAATGGTAGTAACAGATTTTCATATGGGATTTTTATCTATGCAACTTGAAATAATAAAAGAAGGAAAAATAACAGATCTAGCAAACTCATGTCAATTGCTCTCAGGTCTGCTTTGATTACTACGTGTAAGGTGGCACACAGTGATAAAGAGAAGGTAGGCTATAGGAGATCACAGGCCTTAGGAAATTGTCTTGTCTGTTTAGTTTGGTGCGGTCTGTGGGCATAACTTCTAAGGTGTCTTCTATTCACACTTCCATTGCTACACTGTTTTATCTGAGGAAAACAATTAATTTTATTCCATCAAAAATAAAACTGTCAGAGAGTTTGTTTAGATGATTGTTACCATAACGCTTGACACGGCTGTTGAATGGTAGACCATATGACATGTGCGTGGAAAAAACTTAAGCTGCATATTTATACTCTGTAGCTAAGATCATTAGCAGATAAATGTCCCCTGTCGTTTCCATGTAAAGAAGCATATATAACACATGTTCATCATTGCTTAAATGCATATGTTCCAGAATATTTTCTAATTTATGCCATTTTCTTATTTTCTAAACTAGGAATTGTCCAGCAGGAGTACAGAGGCCATCTTCCCAAAAGTAATAATTTTAATCTAATGATATAGGAAGCTATACTAGCATTTAGCAATGTACATCCTGGCAGTAGCAGGTCTGTAAATAACTGTGAAAAATAATCTAATTTATGTACATTTAAAGTCTGAATAAATGATCACTTTTTAAAATATTGTCAGGCTGTTTTACAACTGGCTAAATTCCAGTTACAGAACAATTTCATGTTCACAGGGCAGTTTCATGTATTTCAATTTCAGTGTATTTATTCTTAACTTCTGGCTGATTTTTCTTTCACAGCTATTTAATACTTATATAACTCTTCTAGAGCAATAACTTTATGCCTGTTCTGCATTCCTATAAGACAGCAGACTATAAGAACTTACTTTTTTATAACTCCGTTAAACTGGTTTCTATATATTCTCTGGAGACACTTCAAAGAATATCTTTAGCACACAGTAAACGGGACGCATTCTAATTATATGTACATCACTTGTTTCGTATGTTTTATACATATTGAATGGATTTTAATTAATTAATTTTCAGTTGAAAATATGTAATAATTTAGTTTCCTTTTTACAGAAGAATACAACTGTGTTCCTCATACAGTGGTCATTGTATTAAAATCATTTTTCTACTGTTTTTTTCTTTCCTGTGACCAAAATTCCAGTAATGATTTGTGAATATGCATTCCAATTCAACTCCTGCTGAAATCAGTGGGATTTTGTCAGGAACCTCTATGGAAGCAAGGTAATATTCTGAGCATAAAATATATTTCCCATTTTAGGAATTCTCTTTGTGGAGCTGTCCCTGTGACAAAGCAGACTCTCTCACATTCCTTTTTTTTGTCTGGAACATGCATTTAACAACGAGGAAATAATTTTTTTTTTTTTTCTGAGAGAACAATTGATCTTAAATTCTTTTATGTGAAAGTATGTATTCCAATGCTAACAGTAGCATTTCTTCTCATACTTTTCATATTAACTTTTGAAAGTTTCATTTTAAGAAAGCTCTGCCTAATCATCTGATTTTAAGCCTTTCCTACTGAACAGAGCTGTAGACATATTACTAAATAAGAAGTAATATTTACAGATGTAATTCAGTCATTATTTCTGTCACTAAAGCCCTAACTACTATATAATTATGGAAAAAAATATTTAGGATTTGCATGCTTAATTACCTAGATATGAGCCTGAATTTTACAAATTAGGAGAAACTATACTAATATCCTCGGACTGTCCTGAGTGCTTTTAAGATATGTCATAAAATACAGTTTCCACAAGAACGGTTTACTGAGGTGGAATAAAGAGAGGATCAAGTCAATAACAGAAATGACAGACGTCAATGTTTTAAATTGCAAGGATACGCACATGTTGGATTTAAGATGGGCTAGGTCTTAAAGAAAGAAAAACCAAGTAGAAAAGATATTGCTGTCAGTTTAGAAATCACAATCTGCGTGCTACAAGTTTTGAGTAAGGAGTACTGTGCTCTGTCTGAGGATATGACCTACTGCTTCCAGACTTCAACACCACAACACCACAAACCGTATGCCACAGAACTGTGCAGAAATAAAATGTATTCACCAGTCAATTTTTTACATGCCACATTTATACAGAATAAAACCTGATCTATAAAACAGGGATGGAAGTGCTTGGCAGTGCTGAAATGTCAGCAGCAGCAAAGGCTTTGCGTTTGAACACTGCCCTTTACATTGAAGGTTATGCTCTGTGTGATATCTTTACTCTGGATAGATGTTTACCAAGAACAGGGGCCGCAGTGAGTACAGAAGGACTCATTCTGTATCTTGTATTATTTAGCATATTATTATGCACACAAATCCAGGGAATTAGACAGATTAAAATGGTCTTGCAGGAGCCAGACATCCAGGGCCTGAAAGGCTGTATAGTGCTGTGTCCTGAAAGCTCAGACAGACATAGTTAAGTCTGTTGCTAGAACAAACTGAAATCTCAGTCCCAGAAATATCAAGTCAATTACCCCACACAGCGGTGTTCTTCAGCTTTCCGTTGGTCATCCCAGTATCTCATGTGTATGGTAGCAATTTTAAACACCATGTGCCTCATTCTGCCTGTTCTGCATTTTCTGATACGGCACATTAGATGCAGCATCCTTTGGGTACCTGTTGGGATAGAATGTAACCATGCTGTTGTAATGGTTTCTGTGGGTATTCCCCTGCTGATGTGCACAAGACAATTGATGACAACTGTATTATTGCACCTTTTGCTGGCGATATTACTGATTGAACGATCTCTTTCAGTTGTTCATCTCCAACGTTTTCCCAGTCATTTTGCAGCCCTTCTCCCTCATTCCTGTTTTGCATACCAGCTGAGTGATCTCTGATTGCCGATTAACTCTGTTGAGTCTTCTGAAACATAAGCAATTTGCTAAACTTTGGATGTCATGTGTTCCAATTCCAATGATTGCACATTTAGTTTAAAAGTGTTTTGCACCCACTTTCATTGCTTATTCAAGTCCTATAAATAAGAAAATTTGAAATGCAGCTCTTCTCTACTGCTGTTGATTGACTGAGCCCCCTGAGGCATAACTGTCTCCAACGGGCTTAATGAGATGACAAATCGTTCAGCCTTAAGCTTGTAGGAGACAGGTTATGAACATCAGCACTGGATGCGTAGTTAAGAACTGTAGATATGATAACATTTACGATCTGTACAAAGAAACGGTGTAATTTATTGAAACAATGCAAGTAACAAGGCATTGTAAGTAGCTCATCTTTTCGTTTCTCCCCTCCTAAATCAGCTGGCAAGATTTCACCTGTTCATTGGGCCAACACTAAGCCTGACACTTTCTGTGTCCTTTTTCAGAAGATATTTAATGACAGGTCTTAGTTATCTCCATTTCGTGAACTCGGTTCCTTTTTTGCTTTATGACTGACAAATCTGTTGCTTTCAACTAAGTAGATGGCAGTGTGGTAATTCTCAACAGCTGAATGTGATCTCTTCCCTTGCATTCCTGAAGGCTGCATCCTTGAAGATAAGAATGCATGTAGAAGTGAGTAGCCATTGATGTTTACTCCTCTAAAGAACCTGTCAAGAAGAGTAAGACGAGCTCCACATTCCCCAGCATTACCCCACAAAGGGGTTGAGTCTTGAGCAGGCATAAAAGCATAGTCTTGACCATCTTAATAAGAGATACCATTATTAGGGCTACTCATAACAAGAATATACTCTCTAGAGACTAGATTAAACCAGAAATTAATTATGACAACTGAAAAAGCAGCCATCAGCTGGAAGTGAATCCTAATTGCCAGCATGACCCAAATTCAGGCCAGCATTGGCCAAGAGCAAGTAAGTGGTGAAACAAATAATCAGGATCGCTGTACACAGATCTGTAGTACTGCATTCCATTCCCCTTGGTAACACCACTGAAATAGAGCTACAGATTTTGCTTACGGTTATGTTTCTTTCTTACTTGGTTATAAAAATCAATTCTAAAGTGCAATTTCATAAAATGTTTAGAAATAAGTTATGCTATGTAGCAATTGCCCTATCACTACAGTGCAAGGCAGTCATTAACATTAACTATCCTTGCCACTCCAAAGCTACATTATTTTATATCAGTTACAGACAAAGAGCAAAACTGAACATCTAGCTAATCTAACACTCTAGATTCTGAAACTAGAACAGTAAGCCTCATGAAGATCTTAAGACTGAAATACTCACCAGATGTGATTTTAAGGTGTACGTACGTTAGATTTCCACTACAGAGTTTAGTAATATCCTATAGATTATAACATACTTCCTTGAAGTAAATTCCTACTACCCATTGTTATAACCTCCTACGCACCCCCCATCCAAGAATGAGAAAAAAAAAAGATAGAATTTGTAATATAACACCTTGGAGAATTACAAATTTTATATAGTTGTTGATCTTTGATATAATAATGCCACTTGCGTAAGAAGGAGTTTCGATTCCATTTACAGAAGATGCATATTTTGGACATTCAAGGCAGCACAAATTTGACTTAACTTCCCGTCTGCTACTTTTTTGTTTTTCATACATTCCACTAGGTTACAAGTTCCACGGCATAGTACTTTTTCCTTTGGAGAAAAGTAACAAAAAAATTAATCACCTCATCTCTTTTTAACTCAAAATGGGTTACCTGAAAGCATTTCTAAAGCTTAAATATTGACGCCTTCATTAACCTTTAATAATATTTTTTAATCTTCAATAAGCATTCATTTTACATAAGCGGAAAGTAGGGTACTCTGCTGTGCTTAAAGAAAAGTCTTAATTGTTCAAAATTCTTTGGGATCCCCAGTGAACTACACTCTGTGGGGAAAAAGCTGTTCTCTCACCTTTATGTACACAAAACTATTTCACTGAAAACCACTTGGTTCCTTATACTACAGTGTAAGGAAGAGGCTTACTTTGGCCAGAGTTTCTACATCCAGTTTAAAGTATTAAATAGTAATATTTGCAGCTCAGCATTTATATTAAATAAAAAACAAGGGCATGGATTATCTGAGAATAGAACAAATTCCTTTTACTTTTATGAACTACTATCAATAAGTGCAGCACTAAAGGAATTGATTCCTTCCACAATTGATTGCAATTTCAGACTGTGCCGTGGCCTCTTTCACCTCTGTTACACAACATAAACCGACCCCAGCTGCATTTCTTCATCACTATTGAATTTGGTGCCTCCATTCTTTTTGTCAGGGTTTTTCATGAATCCATTTCATCTTAAAGAAAGTATTTTTCTCTCCCTGGATTATTTGATGATGCAAGTTCTGTTCTGTCTAAAAATTATTCTGCCTTGTCTACCTGTTTTTTATAATTTTCCTTGCCTTTTTACCCTTTCCTCTCCAAGGCTCTGCCTAGCAGTTACTGATCTTCTAATTATGTGTTATGCTAAGCATCCTACTAAGCTGAGAGTACTTCTCCTTAGAGAGTCACTAAAGCCAGTTTTCAGAGACTCAAGAATTTCCTGTCAGTACATATGCTGCTGCTACTTCTCCATTCAAAAAGGCTGGAGTATGCTTCTGTGCTATTCAAATGTATTAGCCATGACCCAGGTTTTTACCCATGTTATATCTGACAGTTTAACATTTAACTCTCTTGTGAAAGTTAGGCAGATAAGAATTTCTGTGAAAAGCAAAAGGAAGATTCTCAGAACAACATATTTTAAAAACTATAGCCATCAATATTTGGCAAATATCAGGGTATTTTTGTGTAACAAGCACAAGAGGAATTACTAACTCCATATCTTGAAATTAGTCCTACGATCATGAATATAACTTGATAGCTGACCAATGTCCTATTTTGCAGAGTTTGAGGGCTTCCATAAGAATTTCTAAGACTGTATATGAAATAGCATTTTAAACTAAACTTAATTTGCAGATAGTCAGGGTAGCAATTCCACAATGTAGATATCAAAAAAAAGATTAAATTTACCATGGTGCCTGCACAAGAAAGACACGTACATGACTTCTTCCAGGTCCTATGGAGGGTAGTGATCGCTTTTTCATCTGCTTGTTTCTGCTTCTCTTTTTCTGTGCACTTTACCCTGCAATATGACAAAATTACTGGGTTTGCTTCCTGCAAAGCCTCTGAAGATGAACATGCAATAGGTCATCCTGTTACCTAACAACTGTAATTTTGGCTTACAGACTAACTATATGCTCATGATCTTACACAGGATTTCCGAGCTAGCTCTTTCATCTTCAACTGTCCTGTGACTGGGCTTGCAACAAGAATAATGCCATTACAACAACCCTAAACTCTGTTTGGGTTTGGTCTTCAAACACTATCTGCCATCTCTATTTATGGAGATTCAAATTTACTTCTTTAATGCCAACTTGATATTTACTATTTTTACTACTTTTTTTTTTTTAATATTAACATAAATAATGAAAGGTCAGTTACAAGTAGGGTTCCTCAGGGCTCGGTTCCTCAGGTCCAGCCCTGTTCAATGTCTCTGTCAATGACCTGGATGAAGGCATTGAGTGCACCCTCAGCAAGTTTGCAGATGACACTAAGCTGGGTGGAAGTGTGGATCTGCTGGAGGGCAGGGAGGCTCTGCAAAGGGGTCTGAACAGGCTGGACCACTGGGCTGAGACCAATGGCATGAGGTTTAACAAGGCCAAATGCCGGGTCCTGCACTTGGGGCACAACAACCCCATGCAGTGCTACAGACTGGGGGAAGAGTGGCTGGAGAGCTGCACGGAGGAGAAGGACCTGGGGGTGTTGGTTGACAGTGACTGACCATGAGCCAGCAGTGTGCCCAGGGGGCCAAGAAGGCCAATGGCATCTTGGCTTGGATCAGAAACAGTGTGACCAGCAGGTCCAGGGAGGTTATTCTACCCCTGTACTCAGCACTGGTGAGACCGCACCTTGAGTACTGTGTTCAGTTCTGGGCCCCTCACCACAAGAAGGATGTTGAGGCTCTGGAGTGTGTCCAGAGAAGAGCAACGAAGCTGGTGAGGGGGCTGGAGAACAAGTCTGACGAGGAGCGGCTGAGAGAGCTGGGGTTGTTTAGCCTGGAGAAGAGGAGGCTGAGGGGAGACCTTATTGCTCTCTACAACTACCTGAAAGGAGGTTGTGGACAGGAGAGTGCTGGGCGCTTCTCCCAAGTGACAGAGGACAGGACAAGGGGGAATGGCCTGAAGCTCCACCAGGGGAGGTTTAGACTTTACATCAGGAAAAAAAATTTTACAGAAAGGGTCATCAGGCCCTGGCAGAGGCTGCCCAGGGAGGTGGTTGAGTCACCTTCCCTCGAGGTGTTTAAGGGATGGGTGGATGAGGTGCTGAGCGGTATGGTTTAGGGAGTCTTAGGAATAGTTGAATTTGATGACCCAGTGGGTCCCTTCCAACCTAGTGATTCTATGAATCTATGATTCTATGATTCTAGGAAATGGAAATCTTTATTTATCAGTTGCATTGACATAGTACTAAGAAACCTTGAAATCCCTGGATCTCCTTTGAGCAAGGGGACACAGTCACTTCTTAAAAATGAATATTTTAAGAAAATATAATGCGTATTCTCTTCTGGTGGAAGCTGTGAGAGAACTGTTTGAGATTAATAACCTGCAACATTAGGAGAGACTAGGGTCTTGTGTCCTTTATTTACTCTTTTTCCTCAATTGCCTTAAGGACAAAAATATTTTGATAATTTTGAATGTCAAACATAGTTCAATTAGCCATAAGTAAATGTGATTTTTAAAAATTAGTATATTTTCACAACAAACAATTCTTTCCATCCTTGCTTTTCGATTTAGCATACTTAACCTTGCAAATTCATCTGCAGTGCAAGCCCTTATGCAAGCAAATAAAACCATATTGTAAATGCAGCTGCTTTAGTTAAAAAAAAAAAAGAAAAAACCCAACAAACAAACAACAAAACCTGGGGGAAAATTTATTTGTCTTCTTGTGGTAGACTTTCAATGAATCACTATTCTTTCTGGGTCATTTATGGAACCAGTTCAATTTACAAATGATCTTAGCAGTTATTCTTGTTGAGTATTTTGAGGTTAGCTAATAGTATTTTGCAGACTGGTATTAAATATTTGACTATCATATATACTTCAATTACAATTGAGTATTTGTATTTTATGATGTGCTTGTCAAGAGGAAGCAAAAGTGTCATATCGCTGTTACAGCATCTTCACAGCAATGTTGTACTGAACCTGTTTCCTAATTTGTTGATGTGATTATCCGTAACATAGCCTAATAGGATGATCAAGGTAGGAAAAATAGAAATAGGTAGGTAGGCTTAAATCTTTCCACTTCTGACCCTGTCGTGGGCTGGTGGAATACATAGCTTAAAGACCCTCCTGCAAAACTGGCTATGAGTAGGGAATGCATAATTTTTTTTTGTGGCCAGAGAGTAGTGTCACGGGCTCTAAAGATGTCAGAAGAAATCCTGACATCCACTTCAGGTGGAACAGGGAGTACTTAGCTAACGTAGAAAGCAGACCTATTATAACTCTGATGTGGATACCGAAAAGCCACGGTATCCAAACATTATGATCACTACAGGAAAGCTGAGGAGGGGCATTTTATCAGGGAGTGCAGTGATAGGACAAGGGGTAATGGTTTTCAGCTGAAAGATTGGAGTTTTAGGCTAGATATTAGGAAGAATTCTTTTGCTGTTAAGGTGGTGAAGCACCAGAACAGGTTGCCCGGAGAAGTCATGGGTGCCCCATCCCTGCAGGTGTTCAAGGCCAGGCTGGGCTTTTAGCAACCAGATCCAGTGGAATGTGTCCCTGCCCATGATAGTGGGGTTGGAAAAAAATGATCTTTAGAGTCTTTTCCAACCCAAACCTTTCTACAGTTTATTCCATGATTCTAAGTTGCCCTCTATTGCCCCCATGCATCAATAAAATTTTACTATATAGTACTATGAGTGCTCTGAATGCTTAGTCAAGTTTATGAAGAATATTTAATTCATATGAATAAGATAGTAGAAGATATGAAAATAATTATAATCAACATTGTAGCTGCTATGACTAGCTATTATTATCATTGTAACAGTCTGTATTTTATTTTGTCTGATGTCTTCCAGTATTAGTTTATTTAAAAGGTATTTTTTTTCCAGTCTTTTATCTCTATTCTTAGAGGGCTGGAGTTTATAACATTAATTTAGTCTCTTTGTCTCATGCTTTTCTCATCTTATTTTAGCAGTAACAAATTTTCCTCAGGAACGAAGCTTTAATGTCTATTAATGTATCATTTACAGAAGAGTCCTCTGGTTGTAGCATATCCACTTCTAGTTTAATTAGACTGCTGCTCTTCTAGGTTCCTTTCATCTTTCAAAATATATCCTGCCACTCTCTATTTTTCCCTTGCACTTCTTCTATCTAGTTTCTAATTTTCATGGAAGCTGAAGAGCTTGCCCACTTCTAATGTTCTTTGGCTTCAGAGAGCTTGTATACTAGCTCACAAATAACAAATGCTGGTAACAAACACACTTGCTCAGCAAGCTCAGCTATTTGTTTTTCTACAGAACAAAAGAGAAAGAAACATGCATCGGGATTAAAGGGGAGGTTTTTAAATAATGGAAGAGAGAGAGAAAGCTTGAATTAATTGAATTATTTATTTCATATTTCGTTTGTATCTACACTAACATAAACTTCATCTTGTTTCTTTAACCCTGAAGAGTAGTCGTATGCAGTAACATTAATGAGTTTCTTCATATTTTTTAATGTTCATTGAATACAGTGTTTGTGCCAATCTCCCACGTGTCTGTTGATCTTGATTTTCATTTTCTTTAGAACATCCAAAGTCACATTTTTTTATCTCTTTCATGGTCAAGATGGAGCATCTGCTGCCTGCTATTATCATTATCATCACAAAGAACAAGAGTTTACAAGCTAGAAGGCCAGTAAAAGTGTGCAGCATGCGCTTGAGAGATAAGTGTCCTGGAAAACTGGTAACTCATATATATGTAGTTTTTTTTCAGGGCTATCTTTCCTTCTCTCCCACCCTTTGTTTGTTTTTTGTTTCTTTTTTCCTTTCACAGAATTATCTGCATTATTGTACAGCTCACTAGTGCATGGCAGATAGATTGCTTGTTTTTTGAATTTGAGAACTTTTATTTAGCCTTAATTAATTTTTTTAAATCAATATTTTCTAAGGAAAGGTGAAGAAAAAGTTATTTTTTAGATTCCAAGTCTTTCAAATTTCAGCTGTCTGTAATCTAGGTGAAAAATTAGATCACGTGTATTTCAAAGATTGTTAGCATTTCTTAAAGTATTGATAGTTTCCTGTCACAAATGGGAGGAGGCTTACTGAAGAAAGGTTAATAGTCTTTGAGTAGTGGAAAACATAAATCTATTTATTGCCACAACACTGTTAATCAACGGCTCATTTTCAGTTGAAGGCAATTTACTCTACACTTAGAAGTTTGTGCAGCAGAATAAGCAAGATTTAACACCCAGGGAACCACATTTCTTTACTTATTTTAAAATTTATTGACAAATAATGAGAGATTAATCTTTATGTCTTTTTTTTTTTTTTTTAATCTTTGTTATTGCACAACTCTCAACCACTGAATTAAAACTAGGAAATCTGGAACCTGTGTTTCATTTTTGGTTAGTGAATCTAAGTTATCCAGTTACAGTCAGGATTTCATTGCACTTTGCACAAGGGTCAGTAGGAGATTATTTAGGAATAAGTGCTTTCTAAGTGGGAAAAAAAAGGCAAAAAGATGGAAACAGTCTCTGCTTCACACGAAGGGAACCGAAGCAGAGAAACTATGACTTACCTAGAGTTACTCAGCAGTTAGTGAGAGAACACAGCAACATTCTGCATCTGAGTATGCTTCTCCCTATAGGGCCATATTTACTGAATTATTCACTACAAGTGGAAAGAAAACAAAAATCTAAGAACTTTGGCAGGTACAGTTTTGCCCGGGCTCTATAGAAAGAGCAATGTCTCCCAACATATGCTTTGCACAGCATTTTATAGCATTTTGTTCTATAAAACAATGAATCTTATACAATTTAGTCTCATCAGAGCTATACATTTTTTGAGGAATTGAGAAAATTTTATTTTTTTTAAATGTATCATTTCATCTGATTAAGTGAAAGTTAGTACTTGTAATCACAGTTGTTTCTGAAGTCCTAATAAGTAAATTGGAGCTGAGTAGGAATTTATTATTTTCTAATATGACTTAAATATGTTACACGTATTTTCTTCAATGTTAGGAGGCTACGCAGATCTACGCCAATCTACAACAGTCAGGTCTCAGAACAACTTCTTACTGTATGTGCTACGTTGTAGACAATTACTGGTCATAAAATTTTCACTAGTCCAATTGCAAGGTGCAAATGAAGACAGAAAGTATTCTTGTCTATACTGGAGGCACCCAAGAACAAGACTGACTTCAAATAACCACACGAGCCACATTAGCCTGAACAAATAATAAAAAATTATTATTCCAATTGTGATATACTTGTAAATTAGCAAACCATTCCCTGATCCTGCAAGCGTTCTTCTTTCAAAGTGCTGGATGACAGAATGATAGCAGATGGCTCTGTATGAGATGTCCAGCTTCCATTACTCATGTCTGATGGCAGCTACTCAGTGTCGCATTATACTTTTACGTCAACAAAATATTAATAATCAACATTATCCCTGCCTGCCCATAGCATGAATGTAGAACTGCATTATCTTTAAGATCTTTTCCAATTCAAGCCATTCTATGAATCTAACTTCATTTTTTAATTTTGGTCTAAATGAAGACTTTGAATTTGTCCACTCTTGATTCAGGAACTTTGTCTCAAGTAAACAACTCTTACGAAATTGAGGCCAGAAGAGCTTCAACTACAACCACTAACAAAGGCCAGTTCAGTGCCTTTGCCTGAGATTTCAAAATTTATCATATACAAATCTTGAAAATATGGTCACTCCATATATACAGGCAATGTGTTCAGATGTAGTAAATCCAAGATAATACATTCAGCTCACATGCGTATTTCCTATTCAGAAGGAAATATTGGGACTCTAAATAGCTATACATCCTCCCCTGCTTTTAGTATTAAAAAAAGAATCCAAGAAGAAATGTCATCATTTGGAAATAAATGTCCAATATTGTCATGCCTCAGTCTAGGAACTGTGTTTTTCTCTTTTAAAGTAAACAGAAAGTACATTTTACTGAAATTTTACGAAGAAGATGTAAAGAAGCATGAGTAATATATGAAAAATTCTTTGCTTGATGCTCTGTTTCTGAAATCAATTGATGTACTCTTTGTATGCAGAGTCTAGGACTGAAATAAAAAGAACTACCTATTCGGTCATCCAGTATGTCTCATTAGGAAAAGGTCATGGCTTAGAGGTATTTTCTAAGCATCTGATTTTTAATGGCTATAGATATATTTAGAATACTATAAGTTTTCTGCTTTATATTCCCATGTGCCTGCTGAAACTGTTTACCTCACAACCCAACGTTTTCTCTTTTTTTTCTCATTTAGTATAACTTCAATTAAATATTGTAAGAATAGAAGATAAAAAGCATCTAAGAGGAAGCTGATTGACCTAGAATATATTTTGAATGGCAACAATTTTTTTACGGAGATAAGAAAAACTAGTATTGCACAGCCTTGTCTTCACCCATTTTGCAGTCAGTAGGAAACTGTTAATATTGGTGGGAAAGGTTTTGTTCCATCACATCAGTGAACTTCATCTTTGCTGATTAGTACAGGTAGGAATGACTCTGTAACCTTTGCCTTTCATAAACTCACTGAAATGATTGAAAACTAGGGGGGAAAATCCAGAAATTTACACAAATCCTATTGCAGTGTATCGTTCTGTGTAGAACAATCCAAATCCCATGGGAGTTCAAAAAAAATGGAACCATTTTACTAATCTAATATGTAGAAATTGTATATTGCATTTACACAAGAATATAAATGTCTGTCAGAATAGTAATAAATGCTTTGAAAAAAAAGATAAAACTAGAAGTTAGAAAGTTCATGCAAAAACTGATAAATAATGCATAGAAATTTAATTAATTGCTTTCTGGCATTATTTTGGTAAACCACTTTTTCTCCTTTGAATCTTATTTTCTGTATAATCTTAATCACGTTTCTATGAAGAAAGTGTTCAGATAATTCCATAACTTTTCATGTACAATGGTGGCAAAGTTATTTGAAGGACTGAAGTCCTTTTCACTGGGCCGCCCAAACTACTTGGTAAGTTCTTCTGCTTGTCTAATTTCTATATAATGCCATGCAAAGGAGACAGTTTTCCATACCTGAGTCAATAAAATTCTAAATGTATTTCTACACTTCACAAGCAGATATCCCTGTGGGAAAAGTGCTTACATAAGGTGTGTACATCAAACAACAGTGTATATTCTGAAATGCATTTCCTCTCTCTCCCAAATGCCACTGGAACGCAAGATTCTATGTTTTCTTTTAAGTCTTTCTTTACCTCCTTTCTCAGTAGTGTTTTTTTTTTTACCTTCACATCTCTCTGTATTATTCCTTTTTCTGCCTTCTTATCTGTTTGCCTTTCTTTAAAAGCTCAGTAACTGGAATGTGAAGTCAAGGGATCTTGCTTGTGAGGCTGCGGTGTTGTGTAATAACCATCATTGCTCTGGCAAATAGAACCATGGCAGCCCTTGCCTTATGTATAGACAGACTAGGTCTCATAAGTGCACGTATTACAACATACAGGTCCATTTGGAATAAGCAGAAACAGCTAATTAGCTCATCTTCACTTAAGAAACAATTTTATTTCCTGCTGTCTAAATCTTTGCAAAATGCAAAATGATAGGTAGCCTTGCAGACACTGGTGCTCAAACCATTGATCTCTTGTTAAAGGTTGTGAAATGAAAACTAATGGAAGTGCTGAAGGGAACAAAGTAAAACAATTTATTATTTCATGACTAGCTATATGCAGTGGAAAGTTTCACTGATTTCTGACTTCTGGGAGATTCAGAAAGGTAAACTCAAGGACAAAAAATCCAACTCCCTCACCAAACAAACAGCACACTACAGCAGTCAAAGTTCTGATTTAGTAGAAAAATCAATCTAAAAATCACAACAAAAATACACAACCAAAAATATGTCAGAAGTTTTGTACAGGGCATAGGCATTTCAGCTTGGAGCTTGCAACCAGGTTCATTATAGGGTTCATCTCCTGAATGGCAAGAGACTATGATCTCTCAAATGGTTTTGATAGGTTGAAGTACGTATCTGAACCATCCCAAATATTCATCTGGGACTGAACTGTTACTGAGGCAAAGATTCAGCCCATCTTCCACTGCCATGACAGACAGTTACCCTTGTGCCCTTTGGGAGAACAGCTCAGAGCATCTCTGCTTGGCCAGTGACAGACAGAAATTGAGGTTTCTATCCATTTGTTCTCTGTAGGCAAAATTTGGCAAGCAATCACCACAGACTTGGTGCAACAGTAAACTAAAGGGTGTAGTCTTTGTTGTCTTTACTGAGTAAAAGCTGTCATACAGGATTATAGATAATTTTTTTTTACTAGATCTAAGCCTAACACTAACAAGTAAAGGTTATTGAATTAGAAACACTTCATTTTGCAGCAGTGTGCTAGACGCCCACACTCACATCCCTCTGTATTTTATTTTTCCATAACCTACACTTCAAATGGCTATAAAAATAAGCAGGTGCAGCTCCTGGCATCGCTGAGCCCAGCAGAATGCCTTTCCATCCCACTACAGAGGGAATCTAGACACCATCAGCAGAAGCAGATGGCTGCAACTCTGTGCTGTGGACAAAAGGCACACCCTGGGTTGGTAGCTGTGTCTGGCACATAAATACATTCATCAGCTGCAAGATGTGCAGGATGCATTCGGACGGGGGGCTGAAAGTGTAGCTGTCTGTGGTTTGCTTCTGCAAAATGATGTGAGCATTGTGATTGTTGTGCACAGAAGGTACATTACAAAATATAATCTCAGGATATACTGAAATGAGGTTGATCCACACATATAAATGAGGTTGAGATTACCTGTTACACCCTCCTAAAGTTTGTTATACTAGTTCTGCTCAAGTTCATACTTCTTTGCTCTGTAGGCACAGTCACTTTTAAATTACAAACAATGTAATCTCATGGCAATTGCCATTTCATTCCAATGTTATTAAAGAACAATGATTCCAATAATTTCTTCACAAAACCCCCTATGTTTGGCTTGATAACTTCGGATAAATTGATAATGTTCATTTGATAAAGCATAAAATTCTAAAACCAGTGGATTGTACAATGATTAATTGAATGAAATTGGAATCAGTAATTCAGTAAACTTGTTACCACAGTAGAAAACAAAAAAAACTTTGCTAAATAAAAGCAATCCAATTAAAACCAGCAACCAGCCCATGTAATTTAGTTTGACAATCTTAATTGCAATATTAGACTTAATTTTGGTTTCTTACTCTACTGTGCTACCTGAGATCCCTCACACAGTCAAAAATGCCACAGCAATCAAATAAATAAAAAAATACACCAGATACACAGAGGCCACTGCTGACATAGATTGTTAATAGTGAAAATATAGACCAACAAAGGAAATACACTGATGTAGTATCTGTCTGAAAGCATATTGATTCTCCAGTACATTAATCCTTTACACTGAAGAATTATTGTCTAAGAATGAGTCATTGGACAAAATATAAGATGTATTTTTCACTTTTTCATTTACAATATTTTTTAAAAGTGATTAATGGTTTTTTTTTGACTTCTTATACTTAAATTTAAAACATTTAAGTCCAAAGCATGGAATCTTTCTCAGAGAATGTAACATACCAACTGATCACAATGGTATTTGGTATAAAATATTCAGCAAACTATTCATATACACTTATACCTATATCTACAAATACATATACATAAATAACAGAATGGCAACAACAACTCATCTAATTCTGAAGAGGTGTTTGGATACTACAGGCAAAGAAGTTTTTTCTTGGAAGGTAGACAATGAATGACTTGTCTGGAAGAGGAAGTAACACATGCATGAGTTTATAAATTGGCACAAAAATAAAAACAGAGAAAGTCTGTATAGGGCATATGTCATATGTCTTTCAGTTTAGTTATTCTTCTTCCTTACTAAATTAACTTAAAATAAGTCTGATTGTGTGACGTTACTCTGGACTGCTCTTTGCAAAGATTTAATGAAAACTGCTGAGAATCGCATCTTATATCATTGTCATTTTCTCATGGAAAAAAAATCCCATGCTGAATTGCATTTACCAGTAATAATGCAGGCAGTGGTTTTGCTGAAAAAAAAAGTAGTCATTAGCTTAGTAAAAGTGTAAATGCAGTTGTAGTTATGATATGTCAAAAACTCCCTTGAAAACTTATGGGGTTCAGGTATTCTCCTGAAAATCTTACTGCATTTCAGAAGTCCTTCCTGGTGATGAGTACTGACTGAAAATAATTCTTACTTTGATTTCTATGAAACTAACTCTTCATATGGCTCAGATACCTGAAATGGGAAGCCCCTTTAATATCCTCATCATACTTTGTAGAGGCTGGATGCTTGCTGGACTATCTCAGTGCTCTGATTTCTAAACTCTTCACACAAATATTTGTGAAATAATTCAATTACATTAAAAACAAAATCAAAGCAAAACAAGAAGAATTATTAGGAACATTAAAACCAGGAAAGACCTCTGAAAAAATATAAAAAAAAAATTCTTTATCTACTTCTGTGAGATAAAATTCAAAAAAATCTTTTATTTCTTTCTCTCATCCATTTCCATTGGACATGCGATTGTCTTCCAGACATCTATATTCAGGCATACTGTCCATCTAGGGCTGCACATTTTGGGGACACTGCTTCTCTGGTAGACTACACAGCTTTTGAACACTTTTGGAGTCTTTCTAGATACCAATACTCTCACTGAAATGTGTTCCTTCCTCTGTGTTATCCAGATATTTTAACTGAGCGGGGTAACGAGGTGAAGGCTTTGCCTTCGTTGGTGGCTCAGCTGATCCTGTGGCTCTCCACACCTGAAAATTGGAAGTCTTCCTCTTCTGCAACCTCAAGCCACTGCTGCTGGCTGTGATCACAGTCTGCCCCTCAGGCTGGATCCTTTTGTGAGGTGACTGAACTCAGGTTCTTAACTATGGGTAACTGGTAGGAGCACAAGGAAAGGAGTAGAACTTGTTACAGCAGTGAGGTGGTAATAGGTTTGCTTAAGATGCTTTATCAACCTAAACAGCCCAGTGAGCTGTAAAAACGAAATATATCCTTAGGTTAGGTGCCACCTTCTGTATTTGACTAACCCACTCTTAAGATGAGTCATTCCCCACTTCGGTGACTAAGTGTAGGATTGCATGAAAGAGATGATAAAGAGCCTTGAGAGAAAGTTGTACATGTGCTTTTTTTCAGAATTTACACTTTTCAGATACTGGCATTTCCTATGACTTTTTCTGCAAGTCTCCCTTTCTCTCTTGTTGTAGGCTTTCCTTATCTGAAGAGAACTACTCAGTATTTTAACGTGCTAAACTTTACATTTCTCAACTAGCTGCTCTGCTGTGAGGGTGAGTCAAAAGAATAGTTATTCACAGTCTCTGACAGTTTACTGTAGGGCACAGCCTCAATATTGTATGCAAGTAAAGGTGCTGATTCTATAAGATAGGTACAGTAATATTAAATATAAGGTTATGATGCATACTAACTGACTTGGGCTGCAGAAATTCTGTAATCAAGTTAGAATTTTTCCAGTATTCTTTTAAAAATATTTTTAGCTGTAAATCAGAAGAACAGTACTTCATACTGACGTTATTGCGTATTTGTACGTTGCCTTTCTATCTGTTTAATAGATTTAATGCTATCACATCAAACAGTCATGCTAGTTTAGGGTTTAATGATGAGTTAGCTAACTTTAAATAAATGACAGCAAAGATTCTACAATTTACCAGAAGCTAAGGAATTTGATAGGAAAAAATATGGTTATCTAGAAAATATTTTTCATCTGCAAAATACCATGAAGTACAATTACCTAAGTGATTTTCAAAAATATCTAATAGTGTAGTTGCAGTTATAAAATTAATCACATCTTCCACACTGCATGTGCCCAGTTCAAAACCTTGAATACTTTTTCTAATGACAATTAGCTTGGTGAAATTTAATGTCAAATTTGAGGCAGCAAGTCATACTCCAGATCAGTATTTCTTATTATGTAACTTGACAGATATTTTCAGCAATGGCTAATGCTAAATGCTTTGCTACCCAGAATCTTGAGAGAACGTGATTTATGACTGTGGTATTTCTGCCAGTGAAAGAGACCCTGCTCTACCATATGAGGCAAAATTAAGTCAGAATAAAGAAAAAACAGGATCACTTGCAATGTCAATTGTAATAATAAAAAAACCATGGTTAGTTCAAAACCATCAATAGACAGTGTCTTGCTATTAACTTGTGATGTTTGTTCATTTGCTTTCCCAACATTTCTATTCCAGCTGAAGTTTCAGTATTTTGAGTTTTGGACCAGTTCAGGATTGAATTGAAATATAAAACCAATTTGAATAGGCTAGTTGAATATCATTGTGGCTGATAAAAATATTTTTCAGATGAGGTCAATTTAGACTGATGAATATCAGTCCTAATATTGCTATATTCAAGAGAGGACCTAACACAACTCGTATAAACTCAAAACCAGAGATAATTCACCTGGCTAAATATGTGGATGTCTACATCTACAGTAAGCAAGGTACTGTAGGCTTGGTAGTTTTCTCCAAAACTGCAGTCTTCTTAGACTTCTTCACAACACCCTCTCTTTTCATTTCTTCCAAGAATCACCTTTCCCTTCTCACTGCAAGGATTGTGATCAAGTTTCCTGAAGTCCAGATCTCTCCAGTACTTAACAGCCTCTGCTGTTAGGATTAACTGTTAATTGTAGCCAGATGTTTTGTTTCTGCCTTTAGTGATAGTACATCTCTGTGATATCCTTAATGGCAGACTCAAAGAGACGATGGCAAATCCCACAAATCCCAGACTTAAATAATTCAGGCCCTAAAAGTGTTCTAAGGTTCTAGACTGGTTTTTGTGCCTTTCTTTTTCTTTTTTTTTTTTTTTTTCTTCGTTGGCAGGTAGCAGCTGTTCACTGTTTCTCTGATTTAATAATAACTGAAAAAAGTGTGTTTTCTGGGACCACTGTGTCTCAGATTGTCCCAATTTTTGAGTTATAAATGCTAAATTAGATTAATTGAATAAGTAAGTTAATGATTCGCCATAGTCTTCTTCCTTTCATATAGTTCTTCTTTCTCATGTTTGAATGAACAGTGATGCAGTTTTCCTGTGGCTATTCACAAATCTTTGTACATTTTGTGAGGGGAGTAACAATGACTCTCTTGATAGGAACTGCTCGTAGTTGCTAACTGGGCTTTACATATGAGATTGCACTTTCTCATGGTCCCACTGTAGTTTAGCTCGTATTTTGGTGCTTAATCTGGCAGTACAAGATTCCCATACTATATGACATAGCAAAATATATTAGCTGAATAAGATGTGAAAGTGTGGGCAGTATAAAATGGCCCACATCTAAGGGATGATGGAAGTGAACTCTCGAAACTCAACTGGTATTTATTAGAGGCAATCTGCACCTGCACGTGTGGTGGGAATGTAAAACATCTATGTTCTCAAATATGAGTGTCAAGAAAGTGTATGAAAACAAGCAGAATAAGATTGAAAAAACACCAAACTCATAGAGTATCTCAATTTCTCTGGTGGTATAAAGTGAAAATAGTGTTCTGCTAGGCACACCTTCTTGACAGCCTTGAGACTCACAAAGACCATAGCAAATAGTTTTTAGCCAGTGATTCTTAGTCATTATTATGGATGCGATAGCTATTTTTTTAGTTAATGAGTAAATTGATAATGATAGCTACATTGAGAACCGGGGGTATTGATCAAACTCTTTGCTCATTTTATGATGGTGTCACAACAATGACTGGCATTGGTTTGGACAGATCACTTTCAATATTTTGAACCAGGTTATCGTGCAGGAATCATCAGTTAGAGCACACAGGTCCTTGCCGGGTCCTAGCAAATATCCTGAATTAATCAAGGAATCTCCACCCCAGCTCAACAAACATCATCGTTTTGATAACAGCACTTGGTTATTTGTATAATTAGGTCAGACCAGATCATGATAATGAATCTTCTGGATGTTATCCAGAGCCTGTGTCTAGTGCAGAAAATAAGGCACATGTAGTATTATGCCTGGTCACATGATTTATTAGAGCTTCAGGGATGAATATTAAGAGCTGATCCACCATGACTGAACAGAAGTGGAGTCAATGGTTTGCTATGATCACATACCAGTTAGTATTCTATGATTCTATAATATCTCTCACGTATCAGATATTATTATATTATATTTTAGAGAGTTTTGGTTTGCCTGGAATATTTTCACTACAGAGTGATGTTGAAAAATGAATAGTCCCACCCATGATGTGGAATGCTCAGAAATTCAGCAGTACAGTCATCAGCATCTTCACTGAGAAGGTTGCAGTGATCCCAGGAAGTGTATCATTATTCCTTGGTTTTGGTCATGAAAGATGCTGTCCTTTAACCCCCAAATAATATTTTGGTCTTATTTTTATGAGGAATAAAATCCAATATGCATTATGAAGTATCAGGCAGCAGCTTGCAAACATTGTAATACCTTTTTTATTTACAGATACTGTAGGCAATAGGTACTTCAGGTTCAGTAAAGTGCATGATTGCTTTTTAAACTGAGCATTTCTTCATAATAATGCATTGTAAATAAATTGTTATACTGTAAAACACCACCACTCTCTCACAAGCCTCTAAAGTCCTTAAAAACACTCACTCTTATTTGGCTTTTAAAAACTAGCTATTAATATTTACAGTTGTGACTGTGCACAAATACATAAAATCATTGTAAAAGCCGGAGGTTTAAGTGCCTGCCCTTCCATTCACCAGGTCAGAATGAACTTTTAGATCTGTCTCAGAGGATTTCTTGCTATTACAAATATGAAACTAGGATGTTAAAATGAAAAAGAAGCAAATTTAATAATAATAATAATAAAAAATACTTGCAAGGGACAGAGCTCAGCTTGATGGCTCCAGAGAGCGGAAGGAGATTATGTTAAAGCATAAATGGAGTTTTAACATTTTTAAATCCAGAAGGTCTAATCTAATCTAATCCTTTTCAATCCAATTTTTTTAATGCAGCCTAGACATCAGATTAAAGCTTGCACTTTTCTTTTTTAGGCCATTGCAAACAGAATCAGCATCTGTGCTGCCTTTCTAATATTCAACATTACAAAAAGGATTTTAAATGAGTCAAAAGTATAATTATGAAAAACAAACAAAGGTAAAGCTATGAAGTGGATACTGGCTGTCTTATTTTTATTTTAAGGTGGAACAAATTAAAATTCCCTTTGGTAAATATGTCTTTTCTGGTAAATGCAATAACCAAAAAAAAAAAAAGAAAAAGAAGACCATGTTCCTGAACTTGCATTACATTATAACTGCAATAGTTACACAGGAAGAGTATTTGATGCAATATTTTTTTAAGAGATTTGATGCCAATAACTCTATAAAATTAATAATTTGAATTTTACCTGCTTAGTTTTCTAAGACTGATACTAGTAAATTATATTAATCAAATAGAAAGCTTTGCTTTTTTCCCACTCTTTTTTTTTTTCTGATTTGTAGATGCTGCTGCAGCATTCTACATTTTGAATTTCGAGTGAATCTTAAATCTCTGCAGGGTGCAAGATAGTATACTATAGATTCCCATACCCAATAGTAAATATAGCATCTCTTCTATTAGTGCAAATATGTTCAGGCTCTCACTTGCCTTCTGTAGCAGTCACATCGTAAACTACTCATTGCTGATGTAACAAACCTGTCTGGTTGAGTCATCCTTCTCTCAATGCATTTGTTTCTCCAGAGCTAATCTACAATTTTCTGTGAGAACTTTTCAGTTAGATTAGCAAGTTCTTAGGTCTTGGAGTAAAAAAGTTAAAACACTAACAGAAAGATTACCACTATGCATATACTTTGGAATATATTATAATTCTTAAAATGCTCATGTCTGGGTCTGCTCCTGGTAAAGTCAATGACAAAAGCTACAGTGGAATTGCGTCCAGCAGAAAGTCAGCTAAATTAGCAGTGAATATGTTGGAAATCGCTCCTCTAAATGGTAGAGCTTTCCTACTCTTTTGAGACTTGTGGACCCCTCAAAAATTTGTAGTGGAAGAGCAGAATCCTTTAGAAATGCTATGGTTGTAAATGCGAATTGTGTTTTTCTTAGGCATCTTTAGAAGATCTTCTAGTGACAATCTTGGAGCCTCTTCTACAGTTCAAGGGGTCTAATGGATTGAATTCCACCAAGTGGAATCCAGAAGTCCACTGTAAACAAACAGAAAACCTCTAGACTTTTTGTTTCCTTTATGATAGTATTTTTATTTGTGGACAGTATCCCAGACCAGATTTGTTTAAGGAACCATCCGTGTGGTGTGTAGAGGCATGGAAATGGTTTGTGTTATTCTGAATTAGTAGCTATTCAAAAAGAATGAACACTGAAGTGGACTCCCAAGTGTCAAAAAAGAGCTAGGAATGAGCCCGGTTAGAAGGGCCTGACTGGTCTAAACAGACACATAAATAGCTTTAAGCCTTAATATTATTGACAAAAGTGTAATACACACAGTTTCCCGTATTGTAAGGCAAAGAGCACAAATCTTGACTTGAACCCTTTTTATGTCAAAATTCAACTTAGTGATAAATGATTAAAAGGCACTATGAGTCACCACAGACTCTTGCCTGAGAAGAACCTATATTGCCTAATTCTGAAATCAGTCAGGATCAGTCTGATGACTACCCAAAGGACTGCTTAATTCAAGGTCCATTTATATTTTCTGCTTTCTGTATAACACCCTGTAATTAATTAGGTTCAGGTTCAAATATAAGGACAGAAGAAATTCTGATCAGTGTATAGAAGTGCATGTGCTGCAATTAGTCAGGACATACCATATTCCTCATCTTTTTTTTTTTTTTTCCTGTTTAAGGAGAACTACAGATCAGTGGGATTTAACCCTTGCACATACTCTGACAGAAAATCTTTCATATCACTTCCAAAATCTCAGAGGTTCTTTTCAAGATGTCTCCATAAAGGATATTTTCACTCAGTGATTTTGAGTGAAGTTTTAGGACTGTTTCATGTAGGACCATTTTCTGCTATGTCCCCATGTAAGGTTTTTTGGCAAATATTTCTTGGCTTTTCTTGAGCTATCCATAAAAAAGACTGGTGCAGATGAGACAAAGGTTTAAGATACAATGAGAAGAACAAGTTTAAAAACTCTAATGCAACCATGTCATTTATCTCCACCTTTCTCTGCAGGGAGTTAGAGACAGTACTTCAGCAAACTATATAGTAACTACTGAAGAGGAACTTTATAATTTGGCAGGGGGTTGTCCTCCATGTTTTTCCTGTCCTTAAACATTCCCTGCAGCACCATTTTTGCTCTCTAGGCTAACAGATAAAACTGCCAGATGCAGTTTTCCAAGAACACATGAAAAAGCATATTCATTTCTCTGACTTTTCTTCCCACCTTTGTGCTAGATGCTGTTTTCAATATTTTTCTTATGTGTTAATATTTATTTGCGAATAGAGCTGGGATATGTTTTTTACTGGTAGCGGAAAAATGCAAACTCAATCCTGTAAAAAGAATCTGAACCTATGCCAAGTGACTTGAGTCCTTTCAACCGAAAAAAAACCTTGGAAAACAGGAAAATTCCCTTCCTCTCAGGACCCCGGTACATTCTGGCATCACTAAAATTGCAGCAGCTTAAAAGCCGTCATATAAACAGGCACAGCAGAATGTCATCACTTTGGCAAGCTCTGAATGCACTCACCCAGGCTGGGGGAACTGAGAAAGCTCCCTGTATCTCACCTCATATTTATGCACATCAGTAGCATTAAAACTCCTATCTCGAATGATTTTATGTGTATCACAACCTGCTTTAACTGCAGAAGACCTGAGTACACAAGAAAACAGAGACTTTAATTCATTTGAGCACTGAGAGTTTGGACTGCACCTGGGAATGTTCATCCTATAGTTTAGACAAAGCTGTTAAAAAGGAGGATGCAGTAATGCCATCATGACACAAACAGTTATTACTACTGAAGATTCTCAAAAGCCAACTAAAATGCAAATTTACCTGTTCCAGTTTACACACTGTAGATTTTTGCTAGCACGCTTTTCAAAACAATACAAATAAACTCTATAACTGTTTAGTTCATATATGAGAAAACACACTGGTCAGCTATTATAAGAAAAAAAAGAGGATTTATTTAAAAAAAACCAGCGGTTTGGATTACACAATTAAGTTACCAAAATAAAGTTCAGTTAATATTTGGAGGATTCCATAACATTGGTTTAATGGCTACATCTGTATTGAAAGCGCTTGGGGGGAGAAGGCAAGACCTGGATGTATTTAGAGCTTTCTGTCAGGTAAAGTAACAAAAGACAGTTTTGTATTTGTTCTAAATAGAGAGGCATAGCAGCCTCTGAGTTAGGGAGTGTAAACTCACATTGTGAATAATTTCTTTATATTTACATTTTCCTCATTACATGTGGAATTACACACCATTTAACAATGCCTCGTCTTTAGGCCATGAATTATAGATCATAAACAGAACTGCAAACCAAGTTTCTTCCATTAAAGTGGGAAAATAAGTCTTTGTTCCAGGTCTAAAAATGTCCAAAATATTCAGCAATATTTGTTTCTGCTTTTGCATAGTAGTTTAGTCGAGTGCATGATATAACCCTACACAATTAAATATTTAATGAATGGCAAAATTCACTCATGAAAGCAGACAAATAGTTTTTATTTCACCACTTTGTGATAGCTTCCCCCCCCCCCCCTTCTGACTTTCAGTTGACATTGGTGTTGCTTATCTTTTCCAGCCTCCCACGCATATTGATTACCTCTCAAGCTGATGCCCCCGGTTCTCCCTTGAGTTACTGCTTTATATGGCTCTGTAACACTTGTACATTTTTAGTTACTTCTGTTTGTACACATGGGCCAAATTTATCCTTGGTTTATTGCCAAGCACTTACATCAAGTATAAATTTGACCCTCTCAATCTTCCTTACCCTTCTGAATTCAAGTTGCCAAATGCAGATCCTCGTGTTGAAATAATTATAGCATAGGGTCTGACCCTGCATACGTCTGTGTAGCGTATTCATCTACATGTGATCTGGCCCAAACATCTTCACAAAATTTAAAACTATATGTAGAAAGAGATGAGGACTTGTGAGAGTATCTACCATGATTTCTTTATCACACAGATTGAACAATCACTGCAGATGATCCTTTTAAACTTTGATGCTTCCATCCTATACCAGAAAGTCCAACCCTTGCATATGTTATCCAATATGCAAGCAGAGAAACAAGATTTCACTATTTATTGTTCTTACCTACAACTGTATTTTCTTTTATTTATTGTAATTTTTTTATATTTTCATTTTATAAAGTATGAAAATGATTCATTGCTTAAAACTACAAAATGATGAAACACATTTAAAATTAGTAATTTTTCAGTGATTTCATCAAAAAAGAGGGAAGAGAAGCCACAGAAACTTAACCTGCTTATGTTTTAAATGTCTCAATCTTTTTCAATAATCTTATTTCAATACAAATATTCTATTTTTGGTAGTCAACATTAAAGAATTCCTTATGCCATCTTTACTTTTTTCCTGTTGTAAAGTGCATCGTTTACGAGCTGTAATGTTCATCTATCTGCCACTATTGTCTTTCTTTCACAAATGCGTATTGTAGTCTAAAATATCTAATTCATCAATGTGGCCTAAGACATTCCAGTAGGAGCCATAGAGTCAGAGATTGTACCTGCTGAGCTAATTTATTAAGAATTACAAAATTATGCAGATCCTGCATGAGGTGAAGGTAGAATGATTTCATTTATCGTGACAGAACTTGATTTATTAAACTCCTAAGAGACCAGTTTAAAGTAGATATAAAGCCTCTTTATACAGCAGTCTATGGATTTCTGGAACTTGTTGCCATCAGTTAGTTGTGGAGATAGGTTGTACTAGCAGGTTTGGAAAGAGTTTAGACAAATTAAGCAGATCCTTAAAAGGACAATAGACAGGCTAAGCAGGGATATGTTGCCTAATATTTAGGATACTGGGGAATTATGAAAGGAATGGCCGTCAGCAGTGATAAGGCTCACATGCTTTCCCAAAGTAGCATCTTGTACTGTCACCGTAAGGCTGAATACTGGACTAGAAGCTTCACTTGGCTGACCCAGCAGGGTGTTTTTCTTAATGAACATGGCACTCTAGCATCTTTTCTGTATGCATAACATCCACCCTGACCTACAGCCTGTCACATTAGTTACAGGCAAGCCTGATATTATTCTCCTTGTCTAGTCTCGCTTGCAGTGCCATTTAATTTAAGATGGTAACCTGGAATATGTTGTCCTACCTGAGTCTGATCATTGCACGGCATCTGGTAGCATTAGGGATACAGGGTGACAAATGACAGCCAAATGCAAACTGCCATATCTGCAAGTGTTTGCATGTTTAGTTATGTTCTGAGGACTTCATTTCGAACTGCCTCCACTTCCATACTCACGACTTTCTCAAAGCCTTAAGCCTTTGTGAATGTTGGACTTCTTTGAATACTAAACAGATTTTAGCTGCAGATTTGTCTTCAGATACACACAGATGGTCACTGGCTAATATTTACTCACATAAATTTATATCACACTAGTGACAATTTTGGCTTGAGAAGGTAAACCCTGTACTTCTTTGCCCACAGGTTGCTACAGTTACACTGCTAAGCACATAGCTTTTAATATGTGTGACTGCTGTACTGTGTGTGTACCTCCAAAGCTGATTTGAAGCCTTCTTTGTGACCTTACGATCTTGAACTGTCTGTATGTCACTGAGTTCTCCAACATAACTTTGAGGAGGAGAATGTCCCCAAGGGACAGCTGAGGACTGTGCCAGGTTCCAGCAACACTTCAGCAGTGCCCTGCTTCTCCTGGGAGTGATACGGAAACCTCTGTGACAGCTTTGCACAAAGGTGAGTCTTCTGTGACTACCCAGGAAGTGTCACAAGTAACAAGCAACTTTTGGGTCATAATGTAACATAAATGATAGAATAGAACTTATTTTTAAAGCTCAATTCATACTTCTGCATACAGAAAATATTATAGTTCTTGTTGACAGTTCCACTCTCATAGTACAGAAAAATGCCACTCAATTTGAAAGCACTTAAACCATTCAGCAACAATTTTCAAGTGAGAAATACTTATTAATATGTTTTCCTATATAGTTTTGCCACCAATATTTCATCCATTTTTCTTGAACTTTTCCTGTCTTTGGGGAAGACTGGTGAAAATGGATGGACTTACAGTGCGTTCTTTTTCTTGTTGCACATATTCCTCTGTACAGATCTTCCACATGAATTTCTCTTACAGACAATAACAAAATGACTTCATTTAAATTTATTGTAATGGGAAAGAAATTGTAAAAAATTTTATTCAATTCACTGGCAGGTACTGTTTAGTAAATCCATTCAGTTGTTTCTTTCTTTTAATTTTTGTCTCTGTATAGATAGAAAAGTTAAACCAAATTTATTTGTTTTCTTCTGGATAACACACACAGTTTGAGAATGTTCTTTCAAATCCTGCAAGAAAAGAATTTTGCCAATTATGTTCTTTCATGTACAAGTTTACCACTGCACAGAAAACCAGCTACCAGTCTATTTCAGAGAGAATGAATCTGCTCATTTTGTGTGAAAAATTCTGGAAGAATACAATGGAATACTCCGTAGCCAAAGGAGATGTTTTCTTAAGGTCAGCGTGAAAAGAACTGTGGGCATTAAAGTCATTAGTCCTAGATTGAGTATTATCAATCCTGAACCTCTAAATAGCAATAAATCTTGGCTGGAATTCACATTCAAGCCTGTATGACGGGAAATTTTGCATTTAGAATTGATGGTACCAGAAACCCCATGAATAATCACCATTAGATATTGACTAAACACTTAGGTTCTTTTGAAATCAATTTGTCTGGAGAGATTGATATACCCCTGGGCCACATTTAAACCAAATATAAAAAATTCGTCTCCATCTGGTTTTGTACGTAAGCTAAAACCAAATCAAGATGCAAGGATGAAGAGTTTCTAAAAAATTCTGAGGTGAGATGTAAGAGTTTGATTAGGCCCATCTATATTTCATAGCCCAGCTGAGAATTTCTGGGGCTAATTCTGAAGGCTAACAGTGCAGCTTACTTTTTAAAGATGACATGTTTCAGGTATAATTAATATTGCTTGCAATTATGCTAACTGATGTGCCTGATGTTAAAATTTCATTATGTGATCAGAAGCCTTAAAGGATATATTTTCATGCTTCTCTCCTATATCCACATCCAGCTATAGTCAACTTTGTTTATTATCCTGTCCTTTGAAAATCTCAATTCTGCACTTTCTGTGGACTTCTGGGCCCAGCACTTTACAGCAGCAAAAGCTGTAAAACAGAAGCAGCACAAATACCTGTGGAATGGTGAAAGCATCAGAAAATTGCAGGCTGCAGAGCACTTCACAGAAGAAGAGACAGAAGGTTCAAATTCACGAAGGTGTAGCAACTCACACAGAAACTATGATTCTATGATTCTAGATTATCAGACTCTCTCTGAATATTTTAAATTTTGGATAAATCTCTGGGCGTCCTGCTAGGAGTGTCATCTTCACATTAATTTAAATTCATTTGTGTTTTGGAAGGATACCTAATGAACTGATGATTACTACAAATGCTAAAGAACAGGTGCTGTTTTGGGTGCTTTGATTCTTTGAGCGCCACTGAACCCTGACAGCATGGCTACAGACTGGACTGAGGGCACTTACTGAGGCTGCAGTGGGACAAGAGAAATGTGGGACCCTGTTGGGGCTGATGAGGGTGGAGAATGCTAAGTGGTGACCTCTGGACCCTGCTGAGAGGGTACCTGGGAGTCAGCAGCACCTCAGCAGGAATCCAGTCTCTCAGGAGGGTTTCTTTCTTTATTCAGACTGCCCTGGCCGTATGAATTTATTGCCATTCAAATCTTCTGCATGGTGTGCAGTGCCTCACATATTACTTCTCTGTCCAGACTGGTTGTTACATTCCACAAAACCTGAAGAACAAAATGATTGTTTTGCTCCTTCCCTTCACTGGAGAAAGCTCCTCCAGGAATTGGCAAGAGGAGAACGTGAAGCTCTGTGCAGGGTAAATGCTGTTATCCTTACATTTCCTGTTGGCTATCTGCAGAAGAGAGATGCTAAGCGATTTGCTGATATTGTCATTCCACAATGTGGATGAGTCTAGTGCGCCTGGTAACATATAGAGATGAAGAATGAAACAGGCTGAGCTCAGACAAGCTGCTTCTTCTGGCATGCACTCATTAAACTGCTATCCTGACCCTGCAGCATCAGACACCACTTGTCCACTTTTCTGTTCTGTCTTCCTCCTCTACCCCAAATGATTATCATCATTGACAGAGTGCATCATTCTGTGTCAGACCTTCTGCCAAAGGACTGCAGCAGAGATTTCCAGTTTCCCTGCTTGGTTTCACCACTTCCTTCTCAGTCCAGAAAGACCCATCACATACATCTGGTCTGGTCAGAAAAGAAGCCTGCGACGTGTGGTTGTAGGGAAGAACTGTCACAAATTAACATTTCTGAGGTTTTAAGCTTGAGAGAGGAAAGCTTTCTTAGTGGAGAAGTGGAGGTGCTGTTTTCCACCTTTAGGCAGGGGAAGCGGGAGACTCTTACATGTGTAAACTGGGTTTTAATGTAGGGAAGAAGAAAATCCTGAAGTTTTCCCAGCTGCATTCGTAGGCAGTGGGGAAAGAGAAAACATGAAAAACAAAGACTTATGCTAATTAAAATTTATAGACAAGTTATTAAAATACAGAATGTGTGAAAATACACATTTTCTTTGCATTTTAAGCCCAGATCAGTGTGTTGGGTCACCTTAAAAGTGTTAGAATATATTAACACTAGTTTAAAAAGCTTATGTTATAATTAAAAGGAAGAATATGCTTAGGAAGAATACAGGAGACTTAAAAATCCATAGTGTCATGTACAAGCCAAGTCGTATTTCGTATTCAACATTGAATACAGCCTTTATCACTTCTGGCTGAAAAGTATATGCTACTAGTTAGCGGAATCACAAAATAGGAATAATAAAGAAATAAAATATTCCACCAAAAGAAAAGAGATCTTTTTCTTGGGGAAAATATTAATACAAGCAAGACAAAAGATGTATACTGAAATGATGAACAGCAGTAAGGCTCTTAAGAAGTATTCTTCTACCCTTGTAAATGTAAGAACAATGAATATATTAAATAAACCTGTCATTTTAAGGTAAGAGAAGAAAATAATCTTCACTCTAAGCAAAATGAGTCAGCAGAACTTGTTGCATATTGCTAATATAGAAATGCCATTGGGCTGATTGAAATGGTCTGTTTAAACATCGAAAACTTCTTATTGCAGGATTGTTGTAAAACATTTGATATTTCCATAGTAGAAGGCTTTTTACAGGATGGACTGCAAATCCACTCTAATGTGGTAATTCACTTATTTGAAGTCTGTTATTCTGGAATGGCTTAGGACCTACA
Organism: Cuculus canorus; assembly: GCF_017976375.1. Classification (NCBI taxonomy): domain Eukaryota; kingdom Metazoa; phylum Chordata; class Aves; order Cuculiformes; family Cuculidae; genus Cuculus; species Cuculus canorus. Next base: position 7,284,128 of record NC_071441.1, on the reverse strand, counting down.
TGATCAGAAAGTTAAAAACTTTGTGGAAGTGTCAACAGGTTGCCAATGGAAAGGTCACACAAGGCTTTAACCTTGCACACTAGCTTAGCTAGCTCAGTGTGTAACACCGTTTCTGCTTCATAGAATCATAGAATCGTAGAATCATCAAGTTGGAAGGGACCCACTGGGTCATCAAGTCCAATCATTCCTAACACTCCCTTAACCATACCCCTTGGCACCTCATCCACCTGTCCCTTAAACACCTCCAGGGATGGTGACTCCATCCCTCCCTGGGCAGCCTCTGCCAGTGCCCAGTGACCCTTCCTGTGAAAAATGCTTTTCCTGATGTCCAGCCTGAACCTCCCCTGGCAGAACTCGAGGCCATTCCCCCTTGTCCTGTCCCCTGTCACTTGGGAGAAGAGCCCAGCTCCCTCCTCTCCACAACCTCCTTTCAGGTAGTTGTAGACAGCAATCAGGTCCCTACTCCATGCCTGGCAAAGTTCATGGGCAGGAGAACAATAGGTAAATACATAATGTATAATTAGCAGCACTGCATGATAAGCAATAGGGACAATTTGGTATGCCTCTAACATAGGTACAGTGGAACTAATAAAAAGCATGGAGTGGCACAAATAAATAAGAGATTGTTTATTTGCAGTATGCGTAAGGAGACAGTTGCACAGCTGTGAGTCTCTCTAATACTATCAGCCGATAACTGTCTTCCTGCCTCCTGTGCCAACTCCATGGCAGAAGCATGTGGATGAACTGCTGTATGAGCGGAAGATCCATGAAGGAATAGGGAATATACAGTTGAACAGAAGAGTTTTTCAGGGTGCAGATGTTTGTGACAAAGATACAAGGAACAAAGACGGAGGAAGCCAGTCCAGCAGGTGGATACATCTTTATCACTTCTGACTCGATTGCCCGCACGCCAGGTCCAGTGACATTGGAGTATCCATATGACTCTGTACATATCTATCTAGATACCACTGGATCTATCAACTGATAAAACACTGGTTTTGGGATATTTGAGTAGCCAAATAAAGACTTTTGGCAGCAAGATGGCAGTTCTGTGAAACAGCCTCAGACAGCAGGGCCTGAGCTTCAGGCTGGTGAGGAAGGAATGTCAGGACAAACAGCATCTTCAAACTGATCAAATTCCTTAGACTTTAAACCTAACCCAGGGACTGCAGATTCTCCCTCTAGCCAGGCATACGATATTCAAGCTGTTACTGATGTTTGCCGAAGGGCCACAACCTATGTGTCTCCTCAAAACCTCTCATTTCCCTGTATTTGCCTTCACTACGTGTGGTAAATGTGGCGTGGTAAATGTGGCATGGTAAAAGCACATAGACCCTGTAAAACATACTTCCTTTTCAGCCTGCACATTTGTACTCTATGGAGGATTTAGGCCTTATCACCCACTCACTACAGTCACACGTGAATGCACAGCAGAGATTTGTCATTCAGTTAACCATTAACCAAAACCCCTTATGAACCTGGACACCAAAATTTGTGGCTTTTACGGCTTAGCCATCACCCACCTTGAAGGAAGTGAGGGAGACCTATAAATCACTCCAATTAATCACCCCCTCCCCCTAAAAAATGTAGTCAAAGCACTCCAGAAATAAAACCATATGGCATAATCATGTCAGATCTGTTTATATAAGCTGTTCCTAGAAACAGCAGTAGTGTAGTACCAGATTTCCATATACTGAATCAATATTTGAGCGTTTGAGACCAGATGTTTTATAAGATGCCATTAAGTGAACAGAGCACATTAGCAGGTTCAAAACAGGTTGTGGAGGGTTCCGCAGGCCTTGTGCCTCCACTTGCATTCCTCAGTCTCACAGCACCAACATGCACTCTGCAAGTCCTTTTGATTGGATTCAGCAGAGCTAAACAGATTGTGGCTATCATGCCTTGTTTTTTCTCAAGGAGTTTTATACATTTAGGACCAGCAATAACAAACTAATGAACTGCTTGTTTATTTAAATAACAGCTCTTTGTAGGTGTGCTTATTGGGTTACACAGGGTTTCAGAGGCCTAATTTTTGCATTGCATTGTTTCTAGGTTGCGATGCGATGGCTTTAGCTGTACGTTAATGAACACGGCTGGTAACATTTTTCCGTCGTTCTTCTTAAAACAGAGAAACACAAACTGTGCTGACTGGCTTACCATTCAGTTTGTGCAGTTGTAGATGTGGGGCTTAAAATACAAAGTATAATGTTTTACTGAATTCTTATCAATATGGAGTTTAGCTTCTTAGGCAAGAAAATATCAGATGTGGAGTCAAAATTATTTTTAGATTATTCTGTATGTTGTAACTCCATTGTATCATATTGCCTATGACTGAATGTATTTTTGTGTTATTCAGCAATGCTGAATAAAAATAAACAGGATGCTTTTTTGCGTTATTCAGCAATGCTGAATAAAAATAAACAGGATGCTTTACAGTCTACTGAGAATTTTATATCTTTCTAAAGTACAGTACTTTGTATAAATAAAATCCAAGTCACCTTTATCTATCTTCCCTGTGAAGCAGAGTGGATTCATTTGGATAGAGCACATGTTAACTCTTTCAGCATTTTTATCAGCGAAAACAAAACTTAATGTCTACCAGGAGCTCTTCAAAGATCTAAGACTGCTGAGATGATGCACAACATAAATATACCTTTCTGCTTTGGTTTTTCCTACTCTCCATTGCCTACTCTAAAGTCAGCTGTAGACTGCTACTTGAAGAATAAAATTGGAGTCTCTCTTCAGGTAGATTTATAGCTTCCAAACTTTTTGATTATATACTGTATAAGTGTTCTGAATTATTTAAAATATAAATTAATAGTTCATAATAATTATTATTAATTTTTAACCTGTAATTAATGTAAGCAAATTGTCATCATATTTATGACAAATTTCCTTTGTGAACAGAAATTTCTTTAGAAGACAGTTAGTCCTAGTGATCAGAATACGGATTTGAATGGAAAGTAACTCAAATTTTACTTGTTTCCTGTTCAATAAATTGTTTGAAGAGAGGATGCAAAGACTGAAAATGAAAACAACTTGTTATACGTGGAAAAGTGTGGTCTCCTGTCTTTTTAGGTTTCACATATCAAGAAAATACTCCTCACCTTCAGCCTTAGCAGGAGACTGAGGTTAAGCTTGACCTTCTATTTTGCGTAGTAATCATTTTAAATAGCTTGCCAGAACGCTCAGTGTTGTCTTTTTGTGACCTGATTACTTTCTAGCATTCCTCCCCACAATAACAATGCAAACCTAATTCCACCTTAGAAGAATTCTACCAGAAAATAATGGGCATAGGGGCTTCTGGTGATGCACTGCAGTTCCCAGCCAGCACCCTGGGGGCAGCAAAGTTAACACCAGTAAGAATATTTTATTAAAAGAGAATTAGACCTAGCACACGTAGTATCTAACAAAATGCATTTTTACAAAATAGTTTCCTAGATTTGAATTGCAATCTTTGGGTTTTTTTGGTTTTTTTTTGTGTGTGTGGAAAACATTATTTATCCATCACTTTATCTTCCAATAAGAGTCTGAATAATATTCCTGTTATAGCCAGCTAACACCATTTAGTAGGATGCTTTTTGTGAAGATTTATCATGATAATCAAATAGTTTTGTCATTTTGTGAGATATTAGAAACTGCTTGTGAATTCACTTGTTGTTTCTTTCTTTATAGGTCTTTTAGGAGTCATGCTGCAGAATGAATGAAAAAAAACTTGATTCTCAGTGGTTCGTATCACACTCAGATGTCACAACAATAATATTATATAAGTATCAGAATAAAACAAAGTGTGAGAACGAGAAATTTGCTTTTTTTTTTTTTTCAAAAGGTGAAAATGTTCAAGGAATGTTCACCTTGGTTTTAATAGAGCTTAAGCTTTAAACTTTATTCCAGTAGATATTTCAGGTTCTGGGAAAAAAAAATCACTTTTTCTTCAAAACGTAATTTCAATTCAGTTTCTCCCATGTCCCCCCTCCCAAAACCCAGATCATCACATTTCCGTTTCAGATAGATGTTGTTATATAGTTCTCAGTAAAGAAATGACATTTTTGCATTTAATCATATTCCTCTGCAGAATCTTGATGGAAATTTTGCTGGGATAGAAACTAGATACCAATAATATAGCAGGGAATTGTTAGTTATCCAAACACTGTCAGAAATGAGACTCTTTTTGCTTAGGTATCTGTTATATAGAAGAATGATTACTGTGGCTGTTACATAAAATGCATTATCTGATCAGTCAACAAAGAATAGGTAACAGATTGAGCAACTATTTCAGTCTGGCATTTCACAATGCTCTAATAAATCTGAAATATTTTTTTAGGCAGTCTCAATATACTTCATTTATTCTCCCACTCTTTTCTGTGACCAAAAATTAGGCATGATGCACCAAGCCTCCTCCTATCAAAACTAAGGCAATCCCATAGAGGGTCCCTATAACTACGCTCTTTCTTGGAAGCCCTGATTTAGATTAAGCCTATGTTTCAGTCTATACAGAGTCAAACTTAAAAATCACATTTCAGCAAAGCGATTGACTGAGACTTTCAACTGAGAAGTCTAGTTTTGTCTGGACACTGAAAAGGGATCACTACCATTCTTAATAAACTTCTCTCAGTTTATTAATGATGCATTTTGATAAGAACTTACTAGATATTGAGACTGTTGTTAATGTGATATAGAATCATAGAATAGTTAGGGTTGAGAGGGACCTTAAAGATCATTTAGTTCCAACCGCATTGCCATGGACAGGGACATCCCACTGGCTCAGGCTGCCCAAGGCACCATCCAACCTGGCCTTGAATGCCTCCAGGGATTGAGCAGCCACAGTTTCCCTGGGCAACCTGTGCCAGTGTCTCATCAATCTCACAGTGAAGAGATTCTTCCTAATGTCTAGTCTACACCTGCCCCTCTCCAGTTTATACCCATTTCCCTTGATCCTATCCCCACAAGCCATTACAAATAGCCCCTCTCCAGCTTTCCTGTAGCCCCTTCAGGTACTGGAAGTTCACTACAAGATCTCCTCTGAGCCTTCTCTTCTCCAGGCTGAACAATCCCAACTCTCTCAGCCTGTCCTCACAGCAGAGGTGCTCCAGCCCTGCGATCATCTTTGTAGCCCTCCTCTGGACCTGTTCCAACAGTTCCATATCCTTCTTATGTTGAGGATTCCAGAAATGGACACAGTGCTCCAGATGGGGTCTCACAAGAGAGGAATAGAGGGGCAGAATCCCCTCCCTCGTCCTTCTGGCCACACTTCTTCTGATGCAGCCCAGGATACGGTTGGCCTTCTGGGCTGCGAGCGCACATTGCCGGCTCATGAGGTTGAGTATACTGTCAACCTTTAACTTAAAACCATTGGGTGACAAGCTGGCTGGTCATTTTGACGTTTTTCACCTGTGCTGAATTCATTCTTTCATGTAGAGACAGATATACATCTGAGTGTTTGTCTATACATGTAAACCATTTGAAGTTCAAACATATTTTCTCCTTTTTAATGTAAGAAAAGCTAAGGATGCGTGTGTTCATTTGCAGGACACTCTTGTGTTTTAATGGTACATTTTTGTATCATGTAGCAATTTAAACAGCACTCTAATATATAATGAACTATTAATCTGTAGCACTATTTTGACTGAACTTTCACAGAATTACTATTATTGAATCATGAGTTCAATTAGGGAGGAACAAAAGAAATCATACTTCTGTGCTTAGCAAAATACAGGAAAAAAAAAATACTTCAGAAATATCCCAAATGCTTTTAAGGGAGATTTTGAAAATATGATATCTAGCAAAAATCTTGCAAATATTTCAGCTGTCTGTAAAAGTGATGACATCCTAACTTAATGGATGTTAATAAAGCTCTGAGTATGAATCGAAAGCTCTTTCTGTCAACATCAAAGACTGGTTCAAAACTTCAGCCCAGTTAAAAACATAAAAGCAAATCCCTTTTAAAAGTCAAAAGATTGGCTTGCCAGCTGAAGAATACAAAAAATTAAATTTACAAGTGGGCCTGCCCTCAAATCCAAACTAATTTCCTATACATATTGTGAATGCACTCAGAAGTCAGCATAGCCAAATTCTGCTGAGTTTTTAGTGATAATACCTGGGCTTTCATTTCTTTATTGTCAATATAGTCTGCTTAGTAGGGGGGAGGTAGAAAAGCAGTTTCTTGACCACTCATATGACTATTTAATACCTCTACGGAATTTTACTTTTTTCCTCTTGCCAGAAAATGTGTCATGTATCCTATCATCATTTCACCTTATTAAGATCTAAATGAGCCATATTTTAATAAAAATATCTTCTAAGCAAGTCTATGATCCAGTAATTTCTCTCCATTGTTAGCTATTTGCTGTTATAAGCAAACATTAGAGTATATTAGAATACATATTGAGATTCGTGAAATTTCTTATTCATGAATGGGAATGCATGCAAGTGCATTCCCTTTAATTTTCCCTGAGATTAATCTGGTCTTAAATAAAATTTTTCAAATTCATAGTAGTTCAGCTGTTGAATTTCATTTCATAGCCATAGAATAATTAATGTTGAAAGAGATTTCAAGATGTCATTCCTTCAATCTATATTCATTTAAGTTGCTCTTTTTTTTTAATTGGAAAAAAAAAGGGTTGCAGTCTATTTCAGAATTCACTCTTTGCCCTGCTGGCTTTTACTGGCTCCCATAAAGACTGCAGTTCAGAAGGTAACTAAAAAAAGAATTTAAAGATGTAATTAAACTGCTAATAATTACTGTAAAAGGTTTATTGAACAAAACACCTGACTGCTAGCCAACAATACATTCCAGCCAACAGGGTCATCAGAAAACATAAATAAGTTTTACATTCATCCGTGGATTTGAAATTGTTATCTTTTGTACCAGTATTTTCTTTTTTTATATTTTTAAGAAACGTAAAGACAAAATAAATACACAGTCTGAAAGAGTGAACCGCAGGTTTATACTTGGGTTTGATGACTAACTTGGTAATTAACTTCTTGTTGGTTACTGATTATCAACTTTCCTTTGTAAAACTACAGATAACTAAAGAATAGTTGTTTTTCTTTAAACTGCAATTGTAAAATAGTAAGACATTTTCCTTACCCCTGACATGGTGATTTTTATTTCTTCTCTGTTTTGTAATAATAGGAAAAGTAATTAGCGCATTTAGCTATGCTTCACAACAGAGGGAAAGGAAAAACCAAACCAAAAGCAGAAAGAAAGAATCCATGAGGTCGTTTTCCAAAAGTTTTAAGCAGTTCAAACCCCAGTTTGCAGAAGCTTTGTAGAATCCCTTGGCTAAAGCAGGTAGAAAGAACAAGACTTCTTAAGAACACAGCTATTAAAAATGAACGATACCCAGGAGGCTGACATTAGGCAGTCATGGAGAGGTCTGTTTCCAAAGCACACCTCAAACTTAAATGCCTGACTGTGTTGTAGAGTTTTAACTTCACAGCTACCCATGCTAACCAGTACTTAGACTGCAGATGGTCTGTTTATTAGAGAGGCAATCAAGAGTGAGATCACCCATTTTTCTATTCACAAAATCTTAGAATGACCTAAGTTGGAAGGGACACACAAGTGGCATCGAATCAAACTCCTATCCCTGCATACGACAACCCCAACAGTGACACTTAGTGCATTGTCCAAATGCTTCTCGAGGCTTGGCACCATGACTAATTCCCTGGGGAGTGCATTCCAGTGTTCCACAACCCTCTGAATGAAGAACCTTTTCCTAATATTGAACCTAAACCTCCTATAGCACATCTTCCTGCGATTCCCTTGGGTCACCTTAGAAAATAGATCAGGTCCTTCTCCTTCCCCTTTGAGGAAGCAGTAAATTGCTAAGAGGTCCTTCCCTCAGTCTCCTCCAGGCTGAACAGATCAAGGGACTTCAGCCACTCCTCATATGATGTTTCCTCTAGACCCTTCACCAACTTTGTGGTCCTCCTCTGGACATTCTCTGGTAGCCTGGTATCCTTCTTATACTGCAGCACCCAAAACTGCACACAGTACTAGAGGTGGGGCGGCACGAGTGCAGAGCAGAGTAGGGCAACCACCTCCCTCAACCAGCTATCAACGCCATGCTTGGTGCGCCCCAGGACATTGTTGGGCCTCTGGGATGCCAGGGCACACTGCTGTCTCATGTTCAACTTCCCATTGACCAGAACCCCCAAATCCCTTTCCACAGGGCTACTCTCCAGCCTTTTGCTTCCAGTCTGTATGAATATCCAAGGTTGCTCTATCCCAGGTGTAAAACCAGAGACTCACCCTTGTTAAACCTCATGTGGTCGACAATTGCCTAGCTCTCCAATTTGTTAGATCCCTCTGCAGGGCCTCTTTGCTGTTAAGAGTGTAAACAGCTTCCTCAGTTTCACGTCATCAGCCAACTTGGCTCGTAAAGCTTCGAGTTCTGCATCCAGGTTATTTACAAAGATATTAGAAAGTACTGATCCTAAAATGGATATATAGAAGGTGCTACAAAATAGTCTATTCTGGCCTAGACACGTCTGTCTGCGGTGATACAGGAGTATCTGATTCCAGCAATAGGCTAAAGAATGAACTAGATGAACTCTTGGAGTCTTTTCCAGTCTTACATTGCCAGAAGTCTAACACATGAAGTCTCTGCAAGTACAATAGAAAACGGTGATTCTTGGCCATATGCTTGATAAATTACACATCAAGGAAAAAACGTGCATATTATTTTGCCAAGAAAATAACCTTTTTCTATTGTCAGATAACAGTGAATTGAAAATTATCAGTGGTAATACCCTACAGTAGTAAGAAATGATGTCTCAGAACTGCTTCTACAACTAACAGTATTAATACACTTTCTTTGTTCCTCACTCCCATTCTTATGGTAATCCACAGTTTTAGGAAGATAGGCAATTATTGACACATCTCCATTTGTAGAAAGAGCTGTTTTACATTGCTGAAATGTCATAGTGGAAAAATCCAGTTTAGTTTTGAATAATATTTTATGCCTTTTTATAGCTATATATTTTCAGTGTGTCAAGCCACATTAATGATCTATGATGCATAGGGTGTCATATTATCTTGCAAAGACAGGATACTTTGAGGTAGCGTACACATTTCCACCAGTTTGAAGCAGTAGCTATTCTGCTGCTAAAACAGTTTGAGATACTTTGTTTTTATCTTGGTCTGGCGTGCAGGTAGTAGTCTTGTGGGTTTAGTGAGGCTTTTGAGAATATTTCAGGGTCTTATTATAATTGTATCACTGTAAATATGCTTCAGCAACCAAAATCATTGTCATTTTTTTGAGGGAAACTGCTCGGATGATCTTGGAAATAAAATGCAGGTGTATCTTGTGTTTTGGTGACAATACGTTCCGTGACAAAGAGTGCCTTAGACAAGAATATCATCATTAATACCTATCAGATTATGGTGCCGTTAATTTATGGACTATACCAAAATTATTAGAGTAATTAGGAATATCTCTCTGGATTAGATTATGACATATTCATTAGACACCTGAACCCTGAGTTTCATTTGGAAAGGTTTAGAAAGAGAGTAGGAGAAAGTTATTGCAGGTAGCATGAATCATCAGAGATACACAGTCTTGGAGTAAAAGTAGATGTGATCAAATTTCACAATGTATTTATACTTCTGAATTATCTTCTAAAGGTCCTTTTATTGTTCAAGCCACACTCTTAGTTAGGTGAAAATTAGGATTAATTTGAAATTATTCAGCTTTTTAAGAGACTAGAATTTTAGAATTTAGAATGTGCTACCTTGGGGTTTTTTTGGTATTTGCTAGGAGTTTTTCCAGATTGCTTGTGTTTCCATAAAGGAACGTCCATTGACACATCAAGGACAAATAGGTGCATTTGCAGTCCATACAAAGATATCTGATCCCCCCAGTGTTTAGTTTTAGTAGCTCAGAAGTGTCTTTTCAATTCAAGTTGTGCTACTCACACACAAAGATTCCTATATATGTATATATATATATACATATTCCTATGTATGTATATATAAACCTTGTATAGAGCAATGTTTTGTTTCAAACATTTTTTTTCTTCCAACATTTATTATTATAAAGTGTATTCTGACAGATCTACTACCCTGCGGTATTTATTTGCTTATACTTCCTCTAGCATTAAAATTTTTGCTTTGAGAGTTGACGGAGTAAACGCAATTAGGAAATGTTAAAAGAATATTGAAATAAAAACTTCAGATTGCTGCAAATTAAAAAAAAAGCTAATATTAGAATTCACTTTGAATCTAAACTCGTTTATCAAAACTTAGAGATCCTGTAAATAAAAAAAAAAAACCCAGACTTTCAGAGGGCCAAACAATACCCTGTATTTGTCAAGAGAAATGCCGAACAATTTGATCTCATATTTGCAGGTAACATGGCCATTAAAACTGTAAGGTTTAGAGAGATGATAACTCTTAGTAAAGTCACACTTTTTTTTCAAAAAAAAATTCTTCCATCTTATATCTTTTATAGAAACACAACAGGGTTTCACTCAACAATTCTATTTTGAAGTTAACTTTGAAATCCTTGGTCACGTACATAAATTCAGACAGAAGAGTTAGGGCAGAAAGCTAAAGCATATGGTCTCTTCTAGTCACAACTGATGGTTATTAAAGTTAAGAATCTTGTACTCTTGCCAGAAAGTTTGGTTCAAAGCACAGAAGAAAAAATTTTGTATTTCAAAATTTTGCTTTTCCTTCAAACGTAAAGAGATCATATCTAATTAAGAAATCTTTAGAATTTCCCAATGTCTTGCTTCTTCAGAGAACTCCTCTTTTTTGAAGAAATCAAGTTTATCTTGTAGTTTAATTCTTAATTAAAAATCATTTTAATTAGGAATGATGATTATAGCTTTATATCCATACTATTTTTATGCCAGCTCTTTATGGAAGATCAAGAAAAGAAAGTGTGCACATTTGTGCCAGTATGGCTAGTATGTTTATTTAAACTCTGTCCTACTCGATTTCTCTGTTAAACAAAGATCATTTGTTTCAGGGAACCCTTAAAATACAAAGGAAATAAATTTGTGGGAAAGTAACATTCAGAAAAATATGTGATTATTTCCTGAAGTGCTTTCATATACTGTATAATCCCATTTTATCCTCAGCTGAGATTTCATTGGGTTTTATGATTATCGTCAGGTTAACGAACTAAAAGGAAACAAACAACAGTGAAAAGGTATTAAATCTTATACTATTACAACATTGTTTCCATAGTGTACTGGCATGCCATACTGGAGAAATGAAAGCTTCTTTGACTCTTAACTTAGGTGTGTCTAATTTTGCTTCACAGCATGTAGAAAAAGTCCCTGACTTTTTCCAATTCTCTCCTGAATATTAATTTATGAGCAGTGTTGGAAGGAGATTACTCAGATTGGTGAAATCTAGATCTAACCAGTAATGGAAGTTCATACCTTTACAGGTCCTGTTTACCCTAAGACTCACAGTGAGTGAAAGCTGCTGAAATTCGATATCTGAATCTTTTCTTTCCACCTCCAAATTGCTATGCTTAATGTAGTAAATATATCCTTCCTTCTAATTTCCTGTGATATTAAAAAGTTCAGAGGAAGAAAAAATAGTTAGGCTTAACATACACAACCACGCTTTCTTTGTACCAGCCTTATTGATGTTTTGCAGAAAAACTTAATTTGAGATATGTGAATGACGTGGAAAATCTTATGACTGAAAATACAAAATAAAGTACTTGTAATAATAAAAATCTGACAGCTTCCATTGTAAAAATGAGATGTTTTGTCAAAAGTTGAAGGTTACAAATCCCAAAACTAGATTTTTGTTTCAGTGATTTTCCATTTAGCCTTCCCTCGTCTCAATGTAAGAAATATATACTCATTTAAGAGCTCTTTTACTTATTAGGACTGTACTACAAAGTACATTTTTGTCTCATAAAAAAACTATTTTTTCCTTTCTTTAGTTTTGCCTATTTAAACAGACTGTTATCTGTCTTAAGGAAACCTACTGCAGTTAGTGATGGAGAGCCATGTCATTTGCATGTGTAGTTAACCATATTTTTCTCATCTAGAATAACACTGACTACTCAATAGCCATCAGTCCTAAGCAGAGTGCAATTGATGATTCAGTAGGATTTATTTCATTCTTCAAAATATAAACTGAGATTCCAAAAAATTGTTTATAAATTGGAACCAGAAGTTTTTCAAAGTATTTTAAAGTTTTTTTATCTGAAGACATTATTGTTTCATGTCTGAAAGGTAACTTTTTTTACCAAATCTTTTCTCAGAAGCTTTTTTTTAGCTGTAAGAAATAGCATTTAGTTAATTCACACTTCTGAGTTATTTATTTGCAAATTTTTGCCATGTATAGTAGTATGCATGCTAGTCCAAGTACATCAGAATCAGTGGGACAATATTTTTCCCTGCACAAGAACAAGAACCCAGAGTTCAATTAACATTATTCAAGTCAAAACAACAGTAATGAATTAAGGTTATAAGACTGATTTTTCTTAATTGCTGAACTCCATAATTTTCCAGGAAAGTATATATAATAGTATATATGTTTTAAGCATCTTACAGAATGATGCTTACAGAAGACTAGGCAGATCACCAGAGACACCCTGGGCAAAGTGGATATGAATGAAATGGAAATATAGAGACAAATAGATATTGATAACTATCTCAAAGGGCATGAACATCTTAAATTTGTGGATTTTTTTTCGCCCTAAAACTAAGAAAAAGTCCAGTGAAACAAATTGAAATAGACTGAAAAATGGATCAGGAGAAGTAGTATGTTCCTGGAAATTCTGTAATCTTGATAGGAAAAGAGTACAGAAAAATGTTATTGGCTGTTTGTTTGCAGAAAATCTTTCTTAGCAATAACTAGAATTTTTTAAAAGCAATATTTTAGAATTCTTTAGAAATGAGAATACAGATTGCTACTCAGAACAGGTCACTTACTCGTGGATGTAAAGTGATCTCTGATGTATCACACAGAGTCCTGGGACAACTCAGAGCTTACATTTAATTGTAAAGTTGCCAAAGTCAGTTCTGTTCTGCAAAAAATGTCTCTGTAAATGTTCACTACATATTAAAACAATCTGAATATGATCAATAAACCTAGTGAGATGCAAAAAAGTGAGTTGCAGGTGCTATTTTTCTATTCTCTCTTAGTGAGCATTTTGAACTATGTTTAGACTGTTTTCTTCCTGCTTCAACATTTTTACTTCCCACAGTATTGCTTTGTCTAGGAGGCTGATTATTGAACAAGTAAATAAGAGCAAAATTTAGCTGTACTTGTCAAAATAGATATGTTTTGTTTTATATATAGTCATTTGAAGGTTAATGAAACTAAATTATTATGGAGACCCAGTTATTGCAATGATCAGCAATATGGAAATTTCTATACAAATAATTAGACAACATTATGCATAATTTGCAAACATAGACTACATTTGCATTAGGAGAATACTATGAGGCCAGATATGGTCAGGAAATCTAAAAGACAAATAGATATTTTGATAAATGACTAGTCCCACCCTCTTCTGCTGGTACCTGCTGTGAACACAGTACTATTTCTGTAATAGAGCTTTTAATGCTTGGAATTCATTCCCTTGCTCTAGTGACAATGTGTTAACCTCTAGGAAAGCCAAAATTTATGTCCTCAGACTGCTGAGACAGATGATCGAATTACTGAACACCTACTGTGAAAGAACTGAGCACTCCACTAGAGAAACCTCCTCAGTCGTCCCTTTTGCAAGATTTACCTCCTCCGTACATCCTTGTGTGTCCTATACCAGCGTCATCTAGCCTCGGCACTAGTTCTTTGGATCAAACATAAATAAGTTATGCTTAAAACTATAATTCAGCCAGACCAGACTGTACAATTCAGACAATGCTAATATTTTCATTCTCAGGCATGCGTGTGGGTCCTATTCCCATGAAAGCCAGGACAAAAAGGGGAAAGAGATACAGACCATACCATACAGTCAGCTGAAAGTACTCTTATTCCCTCATATTTTTTAAATTATTGTAATAAGATTAATAGAAGTCTTTTTAAGCTCTGAGAGGGTGGATTCAATTTTTTTTTTACAATGGGAGACAGGGGGGTGGTGAAATGACGGAACAGGTTTCCCAGAGAGGCTGTAGATGCCCTATCCCTGGAAACATCCAAGGACAAGTTGGACAAGGCTCTGAGCAGCCAGATTTAGTTAAATATGTCCCCGTTTGTTGCAAAGGCAGCTGGACTAGATGACCTTTAAAAGATTCCTTCCAATGGAAGGTATTCTATGATTCTGTGCAGCCTAAACATAAGAAATCGAGAGAAAAGATAGGAAATGAAGAGAAAAAACAGAAATTAACTTTATTATTAATCAGTAATCTACTTCCTAACTTCTCTTTTCATCTGAAGAAACTGGAAGGGAGAGAAGGAAAATTTGTACTTCTACACCTTCACGTCATACAGGGACATATGGCAGCAATTAATACTAATGGGCATGGAGGAGATAACACATCCTTAACTTTCACCCTTTGTGAGTGAGCCTGTGCCTACCATACAGCTCTTTAGGTAATAGTAGTTGATAAGAATGAAGCCCAGGATGCTAGCCAATTGCTATGTAATTTATAAACATTATCTTACTACTTTCAGAGCAAAGTAAGTAAGTAAGTAAATAAGTAAATAAATAAATATTACTTTAAAAAAATATGCAAAGCAGTAGGAAAATACAATAAACTCTGTCAGAGGATTTTCTTTTTGCTTCTTCAGCTGAACGACAGACATAAACCACATGGAAGAAGGAAGCCACTTTGGTTGTATCACTGAATAGAAACAACAGGGAAACGGTAAACGTCATTCAGACACTGTAGATTTCCCAGTCCACTGATATTAATGCTGATAGAGGCAGACTTCCTTTTAAAGTACAATGTTCTGTGTGCCTTCTGATCAATGTTTTGGGACAGTCTTATATTATTTCATTTAGGGTAAGAAGTAGTCTTTGCATTTGTTTCTTTGTAGAATACTTGTGCATAGGAGAACTGTCAAACACATTAATATACATGAAGGTAACAAACTGTGACTGATACGCACGTATGTACACATCTCTATGTCACAAGTTGTATCTATAAATGTCCATGGGAGAAGAATTCATATCTGTCTCTGGTCAACCATGCCAGTCTTCAAAAGGTGTACTGCGAGGAGGTATATGTGTACAGTATTGATGTGCCTTGCATATAAATTATGTGTAAGCTAAAGTATGAGCCTCGCTCTGCAGATCTGTTCCTTCTATCTGGTAGAGGAACCGCCTAGCTGCGATTACAATGCATTCCAAGTAACGATATTTTCCTACATATAAGTGTTCTGTCGCCAGAACACTTACATGTGTATAAAGAAATAATGCTAAATTGCATATGCTAAATTGCAGATTTGTGGCTGCTGTTACGTGTTTAAACTTTGGTTATAGGAATTACAGGTGCAGAAATTGTCTTTTGACTTCAGGTATAAAACTGTACTTCAGTTGTTGTTTTGTGCGACTTGTGTCAGCTGATGGGTCTTTATTCTTTGCTCTGCCTTGTACTTTGGTTGTGTTGTTTTTACATTTTCCAGTGAAGACGTTTGATCTCTCACAGCAAAGTGTGGTTCCTAGATGATATTTATCCCTATTTATTTTTTTTAAAAAGCAAGAAAAGATATGAAAATAAGTGCTTCATTTTGTTGTAAAAGATCCTTTCATCTTTCCACACTTAAATATTTTAATTTAGTGAGCAAGTTAAAACCAGGTGTTTCTACAATTTTGATAAAAAGGCTATTCTCACATGTAAATGTATAGATGTTTTTAAAAAACTGAGATGAGACTTCTCAGCCAAAACCACTATAAAACTGTTCTAATAATTTAAAATTTTGAATAATCAGCACTATGGAGGAAAACTGATTTTGGTCATTTCAAAAGCAGTTTTCTGCTTTTATTTCAAAATAAAACCCATTTTTTTTTCAGTATCTCCATCTCAGAAAATGTACATATCAGCTGCTGGATCAAATAATGGTAGAAACAGACTGAAAACTAATATGAATTCTTAGCAGTGGCAGGATTGTATAGCCTCTTTTAGTTTAAGGAGTGACTAAAAAATTATTTGGCTTGTGATTATTCTGAAAATAAGCAAGATTTATTCATGTTTTCTTTCACAGGGAAAAGACTGGCTACCCTAGAAGCTTGACATTTTGTTATATCAGGATGGCTGGATTTCAGTTTTTGTGCATAAATTTACCAGAAGTACTATAATAATTCCAGAGTAAAACGATGGTGCTTACACTTTGTTAAGTGAATGGAGCCCAGGAGAAAGGCAAGAGAGAACTAACGTATTGCTAACATGAAAACCAGGATTGTGTAGAAGTCTTTTCTGGGAAACTCCTTTCATATTTTCCTACTGCTTTGTCGAGAATTGCAGGACTCTGGCCATAGAGAGCAGAGATTTCAAATTATTAATAGCTGGAATAGGACTGCTTTCCTAGTTCAGTTTGAAGATGTAACCTGCAGCAGGGCTTCTGGCAACCTCTTTCCTGTTAGCTACAAGACCAATCTCTTCTGAAACAACATTCAAATTCTACTCAGTAACTGTGATAATGCTTCAAACCTATGTGAAAGAAAGTGTGATGTTTAACTTAAGCTCTAGTTAAATGCCAGATAGGGTTATTCTGCAGAACTGACAATATTGCGGTAGTTTGGAGTCTAGAAAATGAAGTTATGATAAGAATGATAGGAACATCATTCTTACGTTCCAGATGCCAGAATGAAGGAATAGGTCAGAAAATATTTTAAACTGTTTAAAGGATGCCACCTTGAAAGGGACACATAACAATGTGTTTGGTTTGGGCTTTTTATTTCCCTGAAACTTTCTGTTCTCGATGGAAGTAAGGCTGTAAAAAGATATCAAGGCAAATATCAGGAAATATACTTCTCTAAGAAAAATCTTATAATCCAAAATTAATATTGCTTTACATGTTTATCAGTAAATGTGTAACTAAGTAAGAGAAACAAGGAGCACAAAAAGGCGATGGAATTTATATGTCCCTGAAGAGCAGAAGAGGGCTTAGTGCTGTGAAAGACTGAGTATGTCAGTTGTTTCCTCCTTAACTTTCTCTGAGAAACCTTTTTCTTAAGAAAACAAAAATGGAGGGAATGTATGGTAGTAACTTCTAAAAAACAGAACTCTTGGGGAAATTGTAATTTAGACACAATAAAAGCTTTTTTTTGGTTTTTTTTTTCACCATTTTAACGAATGTGAATTTAGGATGCAAAACATTGGGTAGGTCTTTGTCTCAGCCAGGTAACTACAAGAAGTTATTCTCCTAATCATGCAGTCGGTTGATGTGGTTTTGTATACTCTGTTCTGAACTGCTTTCTGTCGTTAAGGTTTGATTCCTTCTTTTGAGGTTTTCACATCAAAACACTTAGCCAACATGTATTTCATATTTAATTGATTTTTCTCAACACATTTCTACAGTATAATTTACAATTATTCTTCCCTGTAACAACCTATAGACTTCCTCTCCGTGACCTTCCTTGCTATTTGCAGGCTGGTCTGTATTTTTTTCCACCATGATCCTACTAAAAGCAGCAGAGAAAACTGAACCTTACCCAAATTAGTGAGTATTTACACCTTTGTATTTTTCTCCTCTTTTAAAATAATTGTTAGTTTTGGCTTTTCAGTAGTTGTTAAAGTAAAAGAATGAGAACTTTATCAATTCAAACAGGTTCAAACAGAACCTGTCATTAAGTATTAACAAGTAAAAAAAGAAAGGGGAAAATCACAACTATTTGGATGATTGAAATCATTTAATCTATTCTCTCATAACAGTTATTAAACAAAGTCATTGTTTTGGCAATAGCTGGGACATACGGCGGGAGAAAGCTGCCCAGAATATAACAACAGATTCAACTGTCCATGCAAGAAATTTCTCTTTGAGCTGGTTATTGTACTAATCCCAAACCTAGGAAAAATTTGTAGTGGTAGAATCAAGAACAAAGAATGGAACAGCTCTCCACCTACTTTCTCTGTCTGATATCTTGTGCTGTTTACCTTATCTTCCTCTATGTGGGTTTCATATAGTTTCAGTAATCTCAGCGACACTGACAAGCTGAAAGGAATGGGAGAGGTGTGTCAAGAGGAAATGCAATACAAGATTGCAATTACAGACCCCTTGCCTTGCCCAAGAAATGATGACTTTTCACTGAAGAAGGTAAAATTTCAGTGGCAATGCTTAGAAATCGTAAATCTGTAATTGTCATCAGTTGTTCTCTGTCATTTATATACACAGTATAAGCTGTGCAAACTGAATATGTACAACAGAGTATTGACAATATTCTCCTCCCAGCCCTCTTATGACCTTTTAGCAAGGCGTTTCAGTTTTGTAGATGTGCAAGCAAGGGAAGTGTTTTCCTAGAAATTATGCTTAAACCAAACATTTTGCAACATCACAGATAGATTGCAACAACTTTCTCTGCTGTTTGACAAAGATAGTAAAAAGTTGAGGTTGTGTATGTTAGAACGATTGAATTCTGTCTAAATTCCTGTTTGTTTAGTAAAGATCTGCAAGATTGAGTCATGATAATCACATTTTAATAGTTATTTAAAATAAATATTCTTGCAATTTTTATAATAAAATGATGCTTATCTGGTAAAAATACTTTTGATTTGTTACAGCATTTGTTTAAGAAATTCTTAGAAAGTACATATGAACAGGTTATGCTTATAAATATAAAATAAATCAGCCAATGTTCAAGCAGGTGTAAGAATTTTTTCCACATATAAGACCATCCCCTTACGTTTATCCAGAAAATAAATTGTGGTTGAAGCTTTCTCCTTAAGCAAAGAAATCTAGCAGGAAGTAAAATCTCAAATTAAGGTACCTCCTGGTCTTCCCTTGTTAAGTCTTTGCACTATACTCAGAGTAATGCTATACATTATTTTGCACATTTTGCTACCTGACAGTTCCAGGTCGTGGAAAAAAAGTATTAAAACCCTTAGTAATGTATGAATTATAGACACTGTATCCTTCGCTTCTTGCCAATCTGGAAAACTTAATCCAGAAAGAATTATGTGAATGCAGAACAAACTAGACAATGCTCTCCCAGACCTATAAAGTCCTGGTTTATACAATTCCATAGCTGAAATGTTCCATATTCGGAGAAAAGAATTTCTTTTGAAAACCTACTCACATACGCAAAGTGTTCTTTTAGGCTTTCTCATGTTTGGGGTTTGACCTTGTTGATATTTACCGTTCTAGAAATTGTACTGTTTGTTTCGTTGAAAGAACTAGAATTCCAAATGCTACATGTTAGGATTAACTTTGAAGAGCAGAACCAAAGTTGAAAAGTCTCTTAGAGAAATTTATCTCTATAGGAATAAAAAAAATACGAAACTTTATTCGAAGTTAGATGTTGGACACCCATTATTCATCAGCCCTTACAGTGCCATCTACTTAATGTCTTTGCCTCCTCTTTTGCCCTTGAATAATGTCATATGCTGTTTTCCTTACAGATTTTCAGAGATAGGGTTCTGCTATGAAGACAGATAAAGCCTTTTTTTTTTACAGTTGCTTACACTTTTCTGTGTGAGGCCTTAAATATGGGGTTAGAAGGCTGCATAATTGATTGCAAGCTGTGAATGTTCATTGACTTTATTTAGTCAATTCAACAGCTGATGTTGTGTAAGAGGTCTTGGAGCCTAACACTCCTCAAGTAAACTTAAAAAGAAATGTTCAATATTTCTTCTACAATCAGTGATTTTGAGAGAACTTTACATTATGCAACAAAACTACAATACTGATGTTATTCTCAATAAAATCTACATTTTCTGAATGTTCCTTTAATTACCTTATTTTAGACATAATAATAAAAGTTTTGGCATGATATATTACTCTCAGATTGTAGAAATTAAGAGAAATACATATAGAATTAATAAATCATAAGGTGACATGAACACATACATAAGTTTTTGCTTCAAAGAGGTTTTTGCCAATAGGCCACTCAATAAAAAATTGTTATGCACAAGCCTATGCTTTCTGAATGCCCTCCGGACAGTTTGTAGCTATTTTCTTGATGCTGCACTAGCTTTGCTCAAAGCTCCATGTATTTGCCCTTGGAGGAAATTGTCACTGTATTCTAAAAGCACAAATGAGAAAGGAACAGTTAACCTTAGCTTAGGCAACTTATTTCTGGAAGTTGTATGAATCATACATTTTTTTTCTCCAGAATATTTTAGAATTTTTTATGTTTATTATAATATATTTATCATGTTTAATCATTATACTATATACTATAGAGCATATCCCATATACTATATATTATTATATTTTATATTTTATATTCTATGTATAATATACTACATATTTCATATTTTCTAGTAAAATATATATTATGTTTATATTTTTATATAAAATTTTTTTTTGATAAAGTAAGCTTTTGGCTAATCTGTCATTAGTCATCAGTGCAAAAGGTTTTAATCAGAAAACTGGATCCTACAGAAATAGAAAAATCCGACTATTCACAATTATTTATTCTAGTATAATTGATCTTAATATTGGTTCTGGAAACCTTTCTGGAGGCAGTGTCTTCAAATTGTATAATTTCTTCCAAAGGCATTATGCTTTTTCCTCAAACATGAAAAGGTACATTTTTATTATTGTAAAGTTATAATATTATTTTTCGAATATCTAGATACATATTTATAATTATATATTTACTTATAATATTAGGAGTTGTTATTATTATGTTATTTTATTATTTATAATTATTATTATCATTATGTGGGTATCAACACAATAGCAGAGGAAATAGTTTTACATGAATTCTATAATTCTAATCAATATTAAAATGGAAGCAATTTTCTCAAGTAAAAACAATTTTGTTTGTTATTGTGCAAAATTCTGCACATTCTGAATTTTTATATGATTATTTTTGTTGCCCCAGAGGTACCCTAAATTAACCAAATTCCTAATCGAGCTCCTGTAAGTTATTGTGTAGCTCCTAAGTAAGAGAAAGATTTTTTTTCCGACTAATTTTAAGAAAAGCAGACCGTTAATAGGAAATAATACTCATATCTAGGAGGATAAAATTGTCAGTGTTGTTTGTAAGAGGCCGCAGTTTTTATTGCTGCAAGAAATGTATACATGCCATTGTAACTCCCTTTTCCCATAACTATTGCTGAGAAAGATGAAGTTTTCTTTAGGTACATCTAATAAACGGCAGAGGATTCTTCAAAGCAGTAAGAGGCATCATTGACATACTTGATGAGTGGTTAACCCTATTAGCAAGTATGGAGAGCTAGTCCAACCTCCAGCTGTAGAGCATCGTTTACCTTCCTGCTCTTCTGAACCTGAATAATCAACAACGTTACAAGCTGGATGATATGATTTTAGGTTTGCTTAGATACTTCGAAATGAAAGGTTGTTCTCTAACTTGCACTAGCTATCAATCCTCCTGCTTCCATGGCCCTGTCTAGTCATAGAGTGATTCAATATTCACATATAGTATATATTTTATGGTCATTCATTTATGACCGAGTAGATATAATAATGCTTCACATTCCCATAAGTCCCTCACTGATCGCTGATATGAATGTGAAATCAGGTAGTTTGAAGTAGGAACTTGTTACTGCTGAATGCCAAGGGGAAAAGTAGTAGCAGGCAACATTTTGTCCAATTCTGTCTTTGTAATCCAGTTTGACTCCAAATATCATGAAATTCATAAAGAATCTCTATTTTCCATTTATGTTCTTAAAAATACTGATCAGATTAATTATCAAAATCTGGAAAATTGGTAGTATGAAAATTAAATTTCAAACAAAAACAATGGAAACAAACTCCAAACTACAAACCTTTAGGAAAATACTTGGGATCTGATATTGATCCTTGTTAATGAAAGAAATAAAAAATAAAAGAGAATTTAACATTCTACACATTAAAATACAGACTTCTGTAATAAGAATAGTGAAAATTACACATTCCCACAAAAGGAGAGAAATATCTTGCCTAAAACCAAATGAAAACAAAACAAGAGACTAAAAGAAGAAAACTAGATTAGTTCTTAAGAAAACTACTTGTGGAAAAATTGTTCCAACTTTCCTACTCTTGAGTGAGACCATCACAGATGTGCAGCCCAAAAAGCTCTGTCAGTGTACCCCATTACAATCCTGTATCATTCCTTGTGAAAGGATTCCTCAGAATTTAGTTTTTTGTTTCCCCCTCCCCGCTCCTTTTACTGCATACATAATTGTTCCATTAAAACTTGGAGGTACCAGTACAAGGGAAAGCTCTGCTTGTATTGTAAGATCTCTCTGTCTTTGAAGACATCTATCCTTTACCTCTGTTTTCTTAAAAACCACACAGGAGGCTGCAGAATTTTGTAAAAGCTTATTCCCAGTCTACTGGCTAAAATGGTTTATTGCACTTCCAGACTATAATGGCTTCCAACTGATAAAAGAAATGTATCTTTCCAGAAGAGAACACTAGAAAATACATAGCATAACATGCAAGGTTATCAACTTCAGGTACCTGGTAGGTTGTGATTTCTCTCAATAAGGGTAGAGGTGCCTTAATTATGTTTCTGTGGTTTGTACACACACGCACACACACACACAGACTGATAATGATCAAATACGACACCACAGAGGGAAACGAAAGCAGTAAAAATTATTCTGTGAATATACTTAATATAGATATGACTGACTATACCCAAGGAGAAAACATTACCCTAGCTGATACTGTTATGATTTTAATTCTAAAACATAGGGGACACAAACCAGAAAATATTTCTACTTCATACATTGAGTGTATCTTGATGCTATAGTGAAATTAAGAATTCCCTCTGGCAATGACCAGAAGCTTGTAAAACATTTAGTTAAATGTACGCCAATGTGCAAAATTCAGCCTGATATTTTCACCACATCCAAAATAACCTGATCATGTGCAGTACTATTCATACCTGTTTATATCAAATCATTCATGATTTAGGCTGTGGCAATTACAACATAAGGCTGGTAGGAGCAACTGAATCACAGAATCATAAAATTGTTTAGATTGGAAAAGACCTTTAAGATCATTGAATCCAACCATAAACCTAACACTGCCAAGTTCACCACTAAACTATGTCCCTAAGTGCCATGTCTACATGTCTTCTAAATACCTCCAGGGATGAGAACTCAACCACTTCCCTCAGCATCCTGTTCCAATGCTTGACAACTCTTTTGGTGCAGTAATTTTTTCCTAATACCTGGTCTAAACCTCCCCTGGATCAACTGAGGCCATTTTGTCTTGTCCTGTCGCTTGTTACTTGGGAAAAGAGTAACACCTCAGTACCATCTCCTTTCAGGTAGTTGTAAAAAGCAATAAGGTCTCCTCTCAGCTTCCTTTTTTCCAGGGTGAACAACCTGTTCCCTCAGCTGCTCCTCATAAGACTTGTACTCCAGATCCTTCACCAGACTCACTGCCCTTCTCTGGACATCTCAAAGTCTTTCCTATGGTGAAGTGCCCCAAACTGAACACAATATTCAAGGTGCCACCTCACCAGTGCCGAGTACTGGGGAACAATCACTTCCCTAATCCTGCTGGCCACCATTTCTGACACAAGCCAGGATTGCTGTTTGCTTCATTGGCCACCTTGGCACATTGTCAGCTCATAGTTAGGCTAAGTGTTGACACCCCTGGGTCCTCTTCTGTCAGGCAGACTTCCAGCCACTCTTCCACTATCCTGTACTGTTTAATGGGGTTGTTGTGGTCCAAGTGTAGTTGAACTCCGTATTGTTGGCCTCAGCCCATCCAACCTGGCTAGATACTTATGTAGATCTTTCCTTCCCTCAAGTAGATCAACACTCTACATCGTCAATCTTCCTGAAGGTGCACTATATCCTCTTGTTCAGGTCATTGATAAAGATATTGAACAGAACCAGTCGCACCACTGAGCTGCGGGGATCACCACTTGTGATTGGCTGCCAAATGGATTTAATTCCGTTCACAACACTTTGGGCTTGGCCATCCAGCCAGGTTTTTCTCATTGAAAATAAAGCCTGTGCAAGTCACAAGCAGCCAGGTTTTCCAGGAGAATGCTGGGGGAAACTATGTCAAAGAATTTACTGAAGTCTAAATAGACAACATCCAATCATTCCACTCATTGACTAAATGGGTCACTTTGTCATAGGAGATCAGGTTAGTTAAGCAGGACCTGCCTTTCCTAAACCCATGTTGACTGGACTCGATCACCTGGTTATCCCCTAAGTGCTATGTGGTGGCACTAGACATGATGTGCCCCATAAGGTTCCCTGGAATCAAGAGCAGATTCACAGGCCTATAGTTCCCTAGATCCTCCTTGTAGCTCTTACCGTAGATGAGCATCACACTCGTTAATCTCCACTCAGCTGGGACCCTGCCAGTTAGCCAAGGTCATTTTTTCAACCCAATATGGAAAAACTAAGCTGCGTTATTTTTGAGGTCTAACTTTGTTTCAGCAGATGATAAGTGGTAGGATAAGGATTTAATTGGTAACTTAAGCTTCAGTGGTAAGACAAAGTCTGTACAGAATTTAAAATTGAGTAAAGCCTACACTGTTTAGTACTATATTTGCAGATTAACCTTTTTGTTCATTGAATACTGATGGATCAAACATTTAAATGTTGAATATGTATGACAAAACTGGTCTTGAGCTAAAAATTCAATCTGAAATTGTGGGCAAAAAGACTTCCCTGCTTCTCTTTTGATTATTTTATAGGATTTCTATTTTGTAAATATTTCACTTGCTCAAAGAAGTATTATCCTGTTGATTTAAAAGATTTAAATGAACTTAAATAAAATCATTAAAGCTTTCTGAACAATTTTGTATTTATAAAGATTTCATCATTCTTATGATGACTTATTGGAAAGAAATTTTGCAGATAATAACAAGAAGATAAAGTTCACAGTATTCCTTCTATAGATCTATTTCAAAGATGTATATCCTGATGAAATGTGAAAAAGTGAGACAGCAATGCGAAATCAATGTAATTTATGCACTCAATTACTCTTTGAGCATTCACACCTAAATATTACTTGGCAATTTAAATTATTCATTGAATGATTGGAGTTTTTTCATAACTTCTCATAACAATTATCAGAACATGATCTTTATAGTGATATTTATTGTAAATGAGGACTGGATTACTAAATTATCTGTGATTTCCACAAAATAACTGTGTATGATTTATTCTCTCTCAGAGAAGAGAAAGAATATCTTTGGTTGTAGACTTGCCAATGTGTTGAGAAGGGCTTTAAACTAAAGTTGCTAGGGAGAAAAACCTCAATTCATCCCACTTCTACCAGTTTGATTCCAGTGCCAGCAATAGATGCCCAGAGCCTGAAGAATGATCATAGGTCAGCAGGAAAGCACCTGAAGAGTGACACAAAGGATTTCCAACCAGTGAGTCAGCTTCCCTAGGGGCCCAACTTAAGTGTCTGTATGTAAACGCCTATAAAATGGGGAATAAAGAAGAGTTAGAGATGTGTTCATCCCTGCAGGGCTATGATCTCACTGTCATCACAAAGATGTTGTGGGATGAATCCTATGATTAGAGTGTTGGAATAGGGGGATACAGACTCTTTAAGAAGGATAGGTGGGAGAGATGAGAAGGGGTTGTTGCCCTCTATGTCAATGAGTAGCTGGAGTGCACGGAGCTCCACCTGAGCGTGAATGAAGAGCCAACTGAGGGCCTGTGGACTGGGATCAAAGGGAGGGCAGGGACAAGAGGCATTATAATGAGGATCTGCTACATGACACAGGACCAAGAAGACTGAGCAGATGAGGCCTTCTATAGAGAGATAGGCATGGCCTCCGGTTCACAAGCTGTGGTCATATCAGTTGGAGTGATAACACAGTAGGACACAAGCAATCCAGGAGGCTCCTAGAGTGCATTGATGATAACTTCTTTCTCCAGATGATAGAAGAGCCAATGAGGAAAGGTGCTATGCTGGATCTTATTCTCACCAACAAAGAAAGGCTACTGAGGAATGTGAAGCTCAAGAAAGGGCTTGGCTGCAGTGATGATGAAATGGTAGGGTTTAATATGCTTAGGGCAACAAGGAGGGTACACAGCAAACTCACTTCACAGGATTTCAAGAGGAGCAGACTTTGTCCTTTTCAGGAATCTGCTTAGTAGCGTACCATGGGACAAAGCCATGGGGAGAGTGGCCAAAGGAAGCTGGTTGATATTCAAGGATCATCTCCTCCAGGCTCAGGAGTGGTGTATCCCAACAAAGAGAAGGTCGGGCAAGAACACCAGGAGGCCTGCATGGACAAAAAAAGGAACATCTGGACAAGCTTAAACTCAAAAAAGAGGCTTACAGAAGATGGAAGTGGGGGTAGGTAGCCTGGGATGAATACAGAGAAATTATCTGAGCAGCCAGGGATCAGGTTGGGAAAGCTAAAGCTGTAATAGAATTACAGCTGGTCAGAGGAATCCAGAAGGAGGAGGTCCTTCTGGAAAGTTCTGAGGCCATAAAGATGATCAGAGAACTAGAGTACCTCTCCTATGAAGACAAGCTAAGAGAATTGGGGTTGCTCAGCCAGAGAAAAGAAAGCTCCAAGGAGACCTTATAGCAGCCTTGCAGTACCTAAAGGTGGCCTACAAGAAAGCTGGAGATAGTCTTATTACAAGGGCATGTAGCCTTAGGACAAAAAGTTATGGCTTTACATGAAAAACAGATTTAGAACAGATACAAGGAAGAAATATATTATAATGAGGGTTCTGAAACAGCAGCAGAGGTTGCCCAGAGAGGAGGTAGATGATCTAATCCTGGAAGTGATCAAGGCCGGGTTGGATGGGGCTCTGAGCAAACTGATCTAGTTGAAGATGTCCCTGCTCACTATAGGGGGGGCTGGACTAGATGACCTTTAAACTCCCTTCCAACCCAAGCTATTCTATCATTTAATGTTTCTATAATGGTGTTTCAAAGAAAGAATTTTTCTACTGTGTCTGTAAATTTTCCAGGCACCTTTTCCCTGTTTCTGTGCTTTTTCTGCCCCAGTGGAACGAGTCTGTCTAACAGACGACATGATACATCAAAGTCCTTAGGAAAGCAGAAATCCCCCTGTTAGTCAAATCTTCATCGTCTTGCCCTTAGTGCCACTCCTCAAAGGCCAAACCTGCTTCAAAGAGGGATGTCTTTTCACAACAATGTCATAGTCATAACGAAGGCTCAGAGAAGAAAAACATTTCACATGGCAACCCTCTATTGCTTCATATACTGTGGGGTGAGATGGTGAGGACTGTGTTGTAGCAATCTGAGGTTTTGTTGCTTTACAAAATGCAAGATATTACTGCCTGTCTCTTCCAACCTAAACTATGCTATGATTCTATCATTCTATGATTAATATATGTGCAATTAGGTGAACTATTAGAGTGACTCAATTAGAAAAAAATTACTGTTCAATATTTTTGAGGCCAAGTACAAAAATTGGATGGAAAATCTTATGAATGAAGAACGATGGCTCTACACTATTAGGATTGTTATGGCTTTTTTCTTGTTTTCTGTGTTTTTAATAAAATCTTAGATGAATATGAAATTTCACTTGTGAAAAACTTTACTTTGTTAGCAAAGCCTTTGGGACTAAGAAGAAGAAACACAGATGATCTTAATGTATGTTTTCATCATTAATTATTGTTCATAGAATATTAGAACGCCAGGTTGGAAGGGACCTCAATGATAATCTGGTCCAGCCTTTTCAGGTGATATATAGTTTAAATGAGATGGTCCAGCACCCTGTCAAGCTGATCCTTAAAAGTGTCCAGTGTAGAGGAATCTACCACTTCCATGGGGAGATTATTCCATTGTTTAACTGTTCTCTTGGTGAAAAATTTTCTTCTGGAATTCAATTAGAATCTCTCCAGCAGCAATTTATGCCCGTTACCCCATGTATTTTACTTGTGAAAAGGGAGTCTCCACCCTCTTGGCAGACATTCTTTATGTACTGGTAAGTAGTAAAAGGTCTTCCCTAAGCCTTTTCCTTTCAAGGCTCAACAAACCCTGTTATCTCAGCCTTATATGGTTGGGTACCTAGTCTTCTGATCACCCTAGTGTCCCTTCTCTGGACCCTCCCCAGCTTGTCTGCATCTTCCTTTTTAATAGCAGGGACCAAAACTGAACACAGTACTCCAGGTGCAGCCTGACAAGCGCTAAGTAGAGTGGGACAATGACTTCTTTGTCTCTGCTGGTGGTGCCTTTTTTGATGCACTCCAGCATGCTTTTGGCTTTCTTTGCTGCTCCAGCACACTGTTCACTCATATTGAGCCTGTTTTTCACCTAAACCCCCAGGGCCTTCTCCACTGAGTTGCTCTCCAGCCAGGTGGACCCCAGTCTGAGTTGCACTCCAGGATTGTGTATTCACAGGTGCAAGAACTTACACTTATCTCTGTTGAACTTCATAAGATTCCTGGTAGCCCGCGCTTCCAGGCTGTACAGGTCTTCCTGGAGCGTAGCTTGTCCTTCTGGAGTGTCATCCACCCCACCCAACTTGGTGTCATCTGCAAAACTAATCAGACTGCTCTTGATCCCAACATCCAGGTCACTTATGAAGATATTAAACAGTGTCAGACCTGATATAGATCCCAGGGGATCACTTGTAACTGGTTGCCAGTTTGAGAAAGAGATATTTACAACCACCGTCCGGGTACAGCCTGTCAGCCACTTCCTCACCCACCACACAAAGCACCTGTCTAGGCCATGGCACATCAGTTTCTCTAGGAGGAGGCTGTGAGGAACCATGCCAGAACTTTCGGAGAAGTCCAAGTAGACAACGTTCACCGGTTGTGCCACATTAACCGATAGAATCACTGTGTCATAGAAGGTGATCAGGTTTGTTAAGAAAAATGTGCCCCTGGAGAATCCATGTTGACTATTCCCAAACATGTGCTTCAGTTGACTTTTGACAGTCTAGGAGTCACTTATCCTTTGACAATCTAGGAGTCACTAGGATTGAAGTGAGTCTAATGGGTCTATAATTATCCGTGTCCTCCTTTGAGCCTTTCTTGTGAATGGGAGCGACATTAACCTTCTTCCAGTCTTCAGTGTTGTCCCCAGATTTCTGTGACACCTCAAAGATTACGGAGAGTGGCCTCGAAATAACATTACCCAGCACTCTCAACACCATCAGATGAATGACATCCAGGCCTATAGATTTGTACAGGTAAAGATTCTGTAATAGTTTATTGATGTACCTTCGTCTGCATCAACCTGGATGTTTGTTCCCGTGACCTGGGGCCCAACAGCACTAGTAAAGACAGGTTTGAAAAAGGTATCAAGGCAAGGACCTCTGCCTTTTCTACACTGCTGGTAACTAGTCCACCTCTCCTGTTTACAGTGGGCCAATATTCTTCTGTTTCTTCTTGTTGTTAACATAACTGAAGAACCCATTCTTGAAGTTTTTGACACCTCCGGCCAATTGCAGTTAAAGCTGAGATTTTGCATTCCTAACTGCATCTTTGCATGCCCTACTAGTGACTTTGTAATTTTCAAAGACTAATTCTCCACTTTTCCATCTCTGGTGCATTTCCCACTTTGTTCTGAGCAGATCCAGAAACTTGCAGTTAAACCAAGGGGGTCTCTTGCTCTGCTTACTTCCCTTGCCTTTAGAGGGAATAAACTGGTTTTGTGTATCTAGGAGAGTGTTCTTGAAAAACTCCCAGCACTAGCTAGCTCCTTTATCCCTCATGGAAGCTTCCTGCAGGATCCCTTCCAACCAAGCCCTAAGTGAGCCGAAGTTTGCTCTTCTAAAATCTAAAACGTTGGTCTTGGAACTGACCTTCAGCTTGCTAAGCAGTATTTCAAACTCCACAATATTGTGATCACCGTAGTCAAGGTTATCACCAAACGGAGGTGTCACAAAGCAGATTTTCTTGGTTTGTGAGTAGCAAGTCCAGCAGTGCTCCATTCCTATTCAGCCTATCTAACATTTGCATGCAGAAGAAGTCCTCTACACATTCCAGTATCTTAATAGATGACATGTGAACTGCTTTGTTGTTCCTCCAGTAAGAACTAGGTTTTGTTGACCTGAAGGTTGATTATACGACTCAAGTACTGTTTGTTGGCCTTGTCATCTTGGTTTAGGGGTCAGTACTAAATGCCTTCAGTAAGGTGTCCCTTGGAGATGACCGCTCTGCTTTTGACCTAAAGGCATTCAACAAGGCTTCCACAATTACCATAGTTGACTTCCATACATTCAAGCCTCTCTCTAATATAGAGTGAGACTCCTCCACCTCTTCTTTCTTGTCTATCTTTATGAAAAACCCTATAGGCATCTATCATGATACTTCAGTCATGTGAGTTGTCCCACCATGTTTCAGTTAGTCCTATGATACTGTAACTTTCTGATTGGGCACGGAGTTCCGGTTTCTAGTCTTTGGTTTCTAGTCTTTGTTTTCTGTATTGCATGCATTAGTATACAAACACTTCAGGCAGTTCATCTTCTGATTCTCGTTGAGAGAGACAGGTAAGGCACGTTCTAAGCTGCTCTGGTTGGTTTCATTTATTCCCCAGCTGGTTGTGGTGGTGTGGGCTTTGCCATTCTAGGTCTCTTCCTCCAAGTCCTTCAGTTTAAAGCCCACCTTACCAACCTGGACAGACTATCATCAGAGATTCTCCTGCCTTTTCTAGACAGGTGGATTCCATCCCATACTAGTGGGTTTCAGTGTTAGCAGATGGCTCCATTGTCATAAAAAACAAAACCCTTGTGGTAACACCAGCCACGTAGGCAGAAGCTGATCTGGTCTATTCCCATCTGCTCCATTTCTTGAAATGCTAATACAGAAGAAAAGATGACTTAGGCACAAAAGTTCTTAATTTTCTCCTGCAGGGCCTTGTAGTCTTTCTTGATTCTGCCTAGCTTAGGGTTTACGGTCTCATTCATGTCCATATGAAAGAGTAATAGTGGACAGTAGTCTGTGCTCTTGACAAGTCATGGCACCCTGTTGACAACATCCCAGATCTTATCTCCAGGAAGGCAGCATACCTCACTTGACTCCTTGTTGGGTCCATCACAAACATACATTATTTCTTTTTGCGATATTTACCATCTGCTGTTGGTTTAGTTGCAACTTGTGCGTTTTGCTTGTGGGTGTCTTCTGTTATTAAAGCTTCAAACTTGTTCTTAGTTGTGACGCTGGAAGGAGGGGACAGTGGCAGAGATCTGCATTTGTGGGACACCAAGGCCCAGGGTGCTTAATCCTTAATATTTTCTGTTGTCAGAACATCGTTCTGAAGCAACCTGTCAATTTCTACCTTGGCTTCTCTAATGTTGCACAGCCTGGTGACTGATCCTGTAGCTCAGCCCCCTGGTGCAACAGGTTGTCAACCGACACGTATCTTGTGCAGATACTTACCTTTTCCCCAGGAGAAGAGGATGGGTGCTCGTTAGAGCCTGGTGTCTGCTCTGGTATCAGTGAGGGTGTTCAGAAACACTCTGCAGGCTGAGACTTGGATGGCCGCATGTTTACATGGGACTTCTGTCTAGGTTGCCACGTCCGTTAGGGCAAGTACAGAGGGCAAATCTTTCCTTTGGGTAGATACCATAGCTGGGCTGCTTCTGAGACGGTAATGACTACTAAGTGGACTCACTTCCTGAGCTGGTAGGGTTTCTATTCCTTTCCTGTTCTCCCTACTGGAAGGGTCTCTATGCCCTACCTGCACAACCACTCTGCATCTTTCTGGTGTGATTCTCTGTACTGTAGAGCTGTGCGCTACAGAGCTGCATGTTGTGGAGCCACATTTCCCTGAGCAAAAGCTAGCTGTTTCATTCTTCAGAGAAGACATTAATCTTAAGACTTTTGAAATCAGTGCAAAACCTGACTTATACTTCCGGCAAGTGAAAGCTTTACAAAGTAGGTTTTATTCCCAAAGTCAGATGCACAAGAGTGTCCTCATTGATTTAACTTTGAAAAAGTATTCATTATTTTAGTCTAATAATAAAACTGGGAGTAAATAACAGAGATATAGTAGTAAATACAGCAGAATATCTTTGTGATATTCCCACACAGGCAATAAAAGGAAAATATTCTATACTGTCTAGACTAAGAATCAGTAAACTGCACTGATCTGCATTCAGTCTAGCCATTTAAGATAAATAGAAACAGAGGCTGACAAACTTTGGGCTCTGTGCTTTCATAATACTTTAAACCATAAAGAGACAGCTAAATGCAGTGGTATAATTTTTTGCCTCTATGCAGCAAATGCATGGTATTTTCTTTTTTCCCTCCACATTTTTAAGTGTCCTTTGGAATTTGTGAGGCATCAGCCTCATCCTGGCTTTTCAAAATTATCACAGTTAAACCTCCATTTATGGAACCTCAAATATAGTAAATAGCTTCTAATATTTTTAGTCAGTTTTAATAGTAAATTCTAATAATACATATAATGCACTTAATATATACTTTATTAAAGGGCCTGTTTGGCAGCAAAAACACTAGAGGGCCTTAAAATCATTTGCCAGTACTTTATAGTGTACTTGCATTTGAATGGCACACAGGTTAAAATTTTCTGTGCTATGTGCTTTTCACTTTCTTCTTCATTCAAAGATAGTTCCTTGGTCTAGTTTGGCCATAAAATTTACTGATTGTGTAAGACTGTAGTTATGGTGCCATGGTGAATGCTTCACTGACTCCAAATGGTAGAATTCAGGTATTTCAAAAGAACTTGCCAACAGTCTGTGTTGACAGCTGCCTGAAGTCACTGAACCTGGGAGGTGTACTAGAGCTGGGGAGTGACCTCAGAAGGTCATCAGATCTATCCTATTACTCCTTTCTGATATTAGTTTAAATTTTTCTTAAAGTGGACAATCTCCTCTCTTGCGGAGGAGACGCCAGCATCTCTCCATACCACTCATTCATTTGCTTTGCTATGCCCATGGTTAAAAATATTTCCTAGTAGTTCAATCTAAATTTCCCTTTCTACACTCCTGTCTGCCACAGGCATGAGGAATAAGTTATTCTTCTTTGAGCATGCTATGGAATATATTTGAAGACTGAAAATATATTATGTCTCAGTCCATTTTTTTTTTCTGGACTAAACAGTCTTATTTCCTTGCATGTCTTTTCTTCCCCAGATCTTTGGTCATTCATGATACCGTTCTCTGGATTCTTTCAATTTAAGCTAGTTTTTCTTCACATTGCTAGGTAAGCCTAGCACTCCAGTGCTGAGCTGTATGCAAAATGTATTTCTTTTGTTGAAGGCTACATTTCTGTTTATCATAGTAAGGTCATTGCCTCTTGAGTAATGCCATGAAACTATTGACTTGCATTCAGTTTGTGAACCTCTAAATCTTCTGCAGATCTGATATCCAACCAGTTATTTATCAGTCTGATCTTCTGCAAGTGATAATTCTTGCCAAGTGCAATGTCTTGTTTTCCTCCATTTGATTGAATTAATAATTATCAGTTCTCTAGTTAATAAGAGAAACAAAGGATCACAGTTGGTACTTCCAGTGTATAAATATCTGCACCTAAATCTTTATCCTGTTAAAACCAGTAGTTTTGATTGTACACATTTAAACGCTACAGCTAAGCACTGAATTATAGAGATGTGATGGAAGTGATCCAGTTTGGAAATGAAACGTTAGATTGATGTTGTTAAAGGTATGCAGATTATCTTCCCTTGCAGATTTGAAGAATTTAATTTTCTTTAATGTTCAGATACAGAACAGAATAAAAGACAACAGATGAATTATCCAATGCATCCACTCTTTAAGAGAAATTATTTACAAAAGAGGCTGTTAAGTTCTTCAGGCTTAAAATGAAGCTTGAGGAAGAAGCTGCATAAAAACCCTGTATGTATGCAGTAATCCAGGCAATTCTGGGAATGTCTGGACATGTTGTTTTGTGTTTTGTTATATATAGCCCTAAGTTATCCGGTTCCCAGTAGTCAGGATAAGATGGCTCTCTTTTAGGGTGGGGAGAGTTAAGCTACAAGAAATAAACTGCATATAAGATTTCATATAAGGTATTTTATATAAGGTATTATAAGGCTTTTAATTACTTATCCAGACTGGAATTATTGATTGTTTTGTCAAGCTACGTGCTTGTAGTGTCAAGGAAAAAACAACAAAAACATAAAGGAGGATATGAATAAAGGTCTTAAGTCAAGTTGTACTTGGGCAGACTGCTTCTTTGGCTTTACATACAACAGCCTTATATGCCTCTCTGAGTTCAAGTGCATGTGTTTAGAGACAATATATTTCATCTGTTATCTTTACTTGTTACAAAGGATATTCGATCTTGATGTTCTAATGGCTACTGAAATTTCTTCTGGGAATTTTAACTGGGAAACTTATTAGAGTTTTGTTTACTGTTTAAGAATAGCTACCACCTTGCTTTAGAAAACCAAAGTTCCTGTGATATGCAAATTTCTGGAAAGGTATGTGGTATCACTTCTAAGTGACCATATTATAAAGCCTTTTATGATTGCCAGTAGTGTTATAAATCTATTTTGCATAATAATTAAATAGTATCACTCCAACCCTGAGAAGTCATAGACCTTTTGTCATCATTAGACAAAATCAGACTGAGTGTAAACACAGCCTAGTTTCCTCCATGTTTTTGTATTTGTATGCAGCAATTGTCAGCATGTCGGCAGTGGACGGTGATAAAGTGCATTTTTCTGCTTGGGTGGTTAGCCCTTTCATTTTTACAAGTGACAAAATAAAAATCTGTTGAAGAGTGAACATGCTGCTTTCACTGTGTCATCTCAGCCCTGCGGGTCATTTTATTATAAAAATGTAAAAATCCAGTCAATTTTATTTAATCAGCTGAAAAGGAAAAGTGTTTCCAGGTCATTAATCAAGTGCTCCTTCTCTGTGGGACTTGTCTCTTCAGAAACTGCCATCTGAATCATTAATAAAGCTGAAAAGATTTTGTGCCAGCAGGTTTTTGAGAAACCTAGATGTTATCAATATAACCAGAGTAAAGTAATTTGAGGTCAACAAATAAAGCTTTATATATTCATTGCTTCAAAAGCAGCATCTTGCCTATTAAAAACAATTAATTATTTTTTTTAAAAGCATTTAATTGTTGGAAAAGGTACAACTGTTTAGAAAGTATTTGATTATATATTCCATAATTATATGTTTTCTTTAATGTTACCTAACCATATATTTACAGTAAACTTTTATGTGAATTGATCAAAACATAATGAGACAGTAAGAAGAGATAATTACTACTGTATCTATAATAATAATGATAGTAATTAAACCACAGAGAACTACATTCAAATATCATCAAGCTTGAGACTTAAGCTCCTATTAAGAAAGACACTGAAGGCGCTTATTGCATTGTTAACTCATTCGGCTCTACACACCTCTATGGGGCAGCTTGTGCAGCCACAGGACAAATCTCTGTATCATTTGTGGCAGAAAAGAACGCATTTTGTCATCCCGTGAACATGTGAGATGAAAAGTGTGTCCATCCCACATGGTAGGGAAAGTAAAAACCTTGCAAATTGTTGGGACTGGTAGGTAAAAAAGAGAGAGCTAGAGCGTGTTGTAGAATAAGTGCGAATGCAGGAATTAGGGCTGCAGTATGGCAGTTCATGTTCTCAAATGTCTTTAGGAGATTGAGCTATAAATCTTCTTGCATTCAACTGTTTCGTGGGAAAAGAGTAGCAGCAGCAGGAGCAAACAGAGATTAATGAACAAATAGCTTGATGTTTAAAGTTTTCATTTTTCATGGAGAGTGTAGATTCAGGTATCTGCTTTTCATTAGAGAGCAAACATTTTAATCCAGGTTCTTAGCTGTTGTCTGCTCAGGAATGGTTTCCTTCTCCCAGGTTTCCCCTGAAAAGTAGTCATTTGGGTTTCACAAATTTCAACACATTCACTGAAAAACTCTTTCTGTCAGGAACTTACTATTTAGGCTGCTTTTGAATACCCTGTCGAGTCTGTATTTACAGCAGTTGGCTTTGGAGTTAGGAAGATAAAAGGTGCTTGCTTGATTAACATTGTTTTGTTTACATTGCTTCTTTCTGTAATGCATTGGATTTCCCCCAATAATACAGTGAGCGTTTCCTAATTACCTCTAATTTTTTTATACCTAAGAAATTAATTTTGCTCTCTGAAAATCCTGAAGTTATTATTTCAGAAGCTACATGAATCCATTTCTATTCAGGAAGGCAGCAGTTTGAGGTACATACACATCGGTGTGCTTTGGCTCATGCATATTTTAATCTGAAAAAATAAGAGGAAAATTAGGTCTCACATCCCCTTTTCTCTGATATTTTGATGGTATCTTTACTCTGATGCACAAAATCTTATGTGTGAATTATGATGTTGATTTCTTCACAGTGAAAGTTTGTAGGCGGTTACAGTGTAATCCTGAATTCACACGTATCGATATAATTCAGGTTTGTATTCCTCTCAGCAGTGTGCACATGGCAGCAGATGCTAAGTACCATCATCGTATTAGATATTGTAGAATGTGAAATCTCCTTCTAGACTGTCCTGTAGCTCTATTGCACTACTACAAGCACGGTAAATTCTGCATAATGCTGTGGACATCCTTGCTTACACTGGACTTCATGTGGGCAATACTTATGTTGCCATAACGGCTTAAAATTTGGCATGCAGGCTTACAGCATGCCACCAAAGAGCCAGAATCTAATCGCATTTACACTAGTTCAATTCACTTAGAGTTACTTGTTTGTACTGTGTAACAGAGTGAAAAAGAGCCCACAGGTCAACAACAGCGGTAATTACTTGTCCACTAGGAACTGAACTGAGGCCACCAATTCATTTCACACAGTTGACCAAACAGTCATTGGGTGGTAATGACGTGTTGTCCTCAGCAACTCAAGCTATTCATAACAGGAACTTAGTAGTAGAGGGCTTCGGAGTCCATTTACTAATCCCCAAGACTCAATGGCTCATGAGACTGGTAATGTGTTCTCAAGTCTCTCACCATCACAAAGTTATAGTTTAAGTGTGTGCAAGTGTGTGTCTGTATGAGCGTGCTTTTCTTTTCTCTCCCTATAGAAAATTGCCTTAGGTGCTCTGGTAGCTTTGGGAAAGAGTATCTTTACCCTGCTGTGATAATTTGAGATATGGCAGAATTTTACGATTCAAAGCAGATTTTCTTCTTTGTTTTTTTTTCCTTTCTACATTATTTTCTCTTAAAATGAAATTTCAGGGATGTTTTAGTCTTAATATAGACTAATCACTATAATAGTTATCTGAAAAAAGGAGCCATATAAGTAATCTTATTTTATCACTTGAGTTGCTCCAAAATCACCATTACTGTGATTATTCTATATTAAGAAAAAATATCTATGAAATTTTGTTTTAAGATAAAAGAGTATAGGAAAAACCTGTATTAAATCACAAACCTCTGCCAAGTCATAAATTATCACAGCAGGAGTAAAGATAGTATAACAATAATAGAATAGCTACCGAAGCAGCTTAATCCTAGTACAAACTAAAATTTCTATAATTTTTCCATAACAGATGTAGTAATTTTTCAGTAATTGTTGTTAATTATTTTTGGCAAGAAGGCACCAACAATTCTTTTTTAACCATGTTAGTTGCCATTAATATAAATCTTTAAGGACTCATTTTTATATACACATATGCTTTGAACACCAGAGAACCAGGGACTTTGAGTTGTAAAATAGAGTAAGCAGGGATTTAAAAATGTGGAAAAGTCTGTTCTCAATTTCACTCATTTTCTGATTTTACACCATTGTACAAAACTTTACTCAGCCTCTAAATTTAGCTGGTTGTCAGTAATAAACCTATAGGAAACAAAGAAAACAGATTGAAGCTAAAGATTCTTTATATACAACCTCTTACAGGACTACTGTAACAGTAGGATGCTCTATATATTGAGTAATCATTCAATTACATACTTCTGAGATTGACTTTTATATTCTGAGAAGCATTTTTGGCATGTTTTAACTCTTTCTTGTGCTTTAATGTTGGAAATATGAAGCTATTTCTCTTCCAATTTCATTCTTATTCAATACATATTCCAAAATAAAGTATAAACTCATGTCTTTAAATCTGTTATTAATACATTGATCAGTATATTGTTCTCCCATGTGACATAGGATTCAGACTGAAACAGACCTCTTTTGATCATTTCAATCTGATCTCATACTACTGCAAAAACACACTAAATTTCTTGCTTTCATTATGTTTTTCTAGAAGTATATGTTTAATCAGGTTTAATTATGTGTGTTTCTTTTAATTCCTAGATATGTCTCATCACTACTCTTTTAGCTTAGTAATTTCTTCTCCCTGGAGCTTACTAATAATCAAAGATTTTCCCAACTTTCATTCTGCTAGGCTAACAACTGTGCTGTTTTACCACCTCCCTCTGCTCTGAGCAGATATTCCTTTGCACCCCCTCTGGTTGGCTTTTTCCCTTTATTATCCATCCTCTTCCTCCAGGCCTAAGTGACCGGAATTTTATCCGATATTGCCGATGAGGCCAAATCCTGTCTGTAAATCTAATTTTACTAATTACTATTTTTCTGATCGTTTTATAGAGCTTTTCCTCTAGTTTTATTTTTCTTCTTTTGATACAACTATCAACATCTCCGTTGCTCATAATCAGAGTTCTGCTGCTGATTTCCATCTACTCCTGCTTACATTGCTTTCAATTTTGCTTACATTGCAGCAAATACTTGATTAAAATTTAGGTAAATAAGATCAACTAAAAGTAACTTTACTGTTGATAGATATCAGCTGAATGATGAAAGATGCATTTTTACCCCTTTTACTTCTCAGTATCCTAGAACTGTGGAATATAATAGTTCTTCTACCTGTTTTGAAATCCTATAAAAACACCCCCTCTTCATTTTATTTTGAAATTTGCCTTTTTTTTCGGTTTTCTGACGTAGTTGCTTTGTAGGAAAATAAACGTAAATGTTTTGCACTTGGTTCAACATTTAATATACACAACCACAGCTTAGAATGAAATATAACACAAAGGCTGCTAGGACAGATTTAATTGCCTCTTTGCTAAATGTTCTGCATGCTATATTCATATAACCCTTGACTATGTATATTGATTTGTATCGGCATCTTTTTTTTTTTAAAAAAAGCAAGCATGCAAAGAGGATTTATGATACACAATGAGAAAGTGGAAGGAGCTCCCAAAAGTGACAGGTGTATTTGAGAACTAATTTCTTAGCTTCCTCCTTTGGTGAGTGACTATAGCATTTTCTCTCTCTCCTGATAAAATATATTTTAATGATTTACCACATCTATTCTGCACTTCTGCAATTTGAGCTATTTTAGGATTATTCAGATTCCTAAAAGTTTTAGTTCCCAAAACACAAATACAGAGAAACTTCGTATTTTGGCTGTAGTAAATATATCATGAAGCTATGCTATCTCATTGAAGTTCATCAAAATATGAAAAAATCGAGTTTTAGAATTTGAAGTAAAATAATCTGTTGTCATCTGAAGGACTTTCTCCTCTGCTTTTTGGTATATTTGGGTTCCAGAAAAATGAGAATGTTCTAGATAATTTCTTCAACATAGCATGGTGTTCATGTTCTGTAAGCATCAGGATGGTCTTCTTTTCACAGTTAGGTTATGAGTTACGAATTTATCTTCTGATTCTTCTATTGAGTCTCATTAGAATGGTGAATATTTTTGGGTTTTCTGAAAACCAACATTGCCTTCCTGTGAAGTTTTTCTT
Source organism: Cuculus canorus (assembly GCF_017976375.1). Lineage (NCBI taxonomy): Eukaryota > Metazoa > Chordata > Aves > Cuculiformes > Cuculidae > Cuculus > Cuculus canorus. Next base: position 7,244,480 of record NC_071441.1, on the reverse strand, counting down.
CTGCTTTTTCCCTCCTCAGTTCCCCACTTCCAGACTTATGCAACAGAGATGTGAGTCACACTCTTCATATAATACTAGAAATTTATTATGATTCATATTTAGCTCCTAGTAGCAAATTCAGAGACGCAAAAAGTTTCATGCACTTTCTGTGAGTCTGACATCTGTCTAAATGTCTGGGAAGTGTACAGCTTGTCAGAAAACAATTCCTTTCCACTCCAGGGAATAATGTTGACTTGTCAGGGAAAAAAAAAACCAAACAAATCTCTAAATCACAGATTTATCTCCTAAAAATGATTCTTTGGGTTCTTCAACACCAGTATTTTTTTTAGGAATAAATTTCATGAGCTGTTACCTTCAGCTTTGGTGAAGAAGGTGTTCCCCACATGCATGTTGCCCCTATAAATGTAGTACAGAGATAAGGGGAACACTACTACTTTGTGCTATGCATTTGCAGAAGAGACTTCATTGATGTGGCAATGAAATGTTTTCACTCTAAGGACAACACGGTATGCGCTTAGAAACTGTGAAAATCCCCTATTGGCACATTAAATAACACCTAAATGGATAATAACAGGAAAAGGAAAAAACATCCTTGAAGTCAGTTGTCATAGCTATAAGTTGCCGGTTTGGACAGAGGCTTTAACTGTCATCCTGGGATAGGAGCTCTGGATAGTAAATCTTCAACTTATTGATCTTACACAACAGAATGGTTCCTGATAGGAGACAAATGCTTGAATGTTCAAGTAGTTGTCAAACTCACTTCTACCATTCATTTATTTTAGCGTAGTTAGTAAGTTGAAAAACCAGTTTCCTATCTTTTTTTTCGTATGCATAAGGAGTGGTTTAGTCAACTTTAGTGCTTTACAGAATGACAAAAATAGAAAACCAGAACGTGTGTATAACAACGTGATGGCTTTTCTTCGGCTTTTCTTCTCCATTTATGCACATGGAGGACTTGTTCTGAAAAGCTGACACTGACCAACTGAGTTGTTAGTGATAGTAGAGCTCCAATTCTGACAAGTCTAATCACAAAAGGAAAGAGGTGTATTAAAAATGCATTAATGCATAAATCTATAAGATGCATAGGAGACTTTATGTTTTGCCAGAGCAGATTTTTGCATTTCATCTTCTATTTATCATTTTCGTCTTTCAGTAGGATAATCTCATAAGTAGCAAATCTTTAATATGTTTAGTTTTCCACAGAGCTCTAAAAGCCAAGTGGGAATGGTATAGAGAAGCTATACTAGTGTTTTTTCTGGGGTTGGGAAAACAAGAAAAATACTTGTCTTTACAACAGTATTCTCTTCTTCACCGTGATCATTTAAAATGAGAGATGATTCTGTGAGAAACAGGGAGAAACAATTTTTTTTCAGATTTGCAATATAGTACTCTATGATGAGTTCACATAATTTCCTCAAAAACATTTGTTACCCTATGCATGGCATTAACTCAATCTATTTCAATCCATTTCTTCTTCTCTTCCCCCAAAGTGAAATAATTTGTTATTAATAATGTAATCTGATGTCTTGTGCAGAATTAGTCTTTTTAATTCTCCACTAGATTTATCAATGGCTTTGACTACTCTTTCTATTTATTTTTTTTGTGTGTTCTGATTGGCAAGTGATTTTTATTTTCCAATATATTTGTTTTGTATAGGAACAACATTTTTCTTCTGTAGTCTCAGGTCAAGATCAGAAGGTCTTCAGTGGAGAGGTCTACTGGCCACAGCAATTTTATTGCACAAAGCAATAAAGCACTTTATTTTTTTCACTTGTGGTACGTTTACCATTATTAACTCTAAAATGGTCTTTTTGTGAAAAATCTGCTGAGGAACTAAAATTCTCTTTGAACAGTTTTGCAGATAACATACCCTACTTGCAGAAAGATTTCATGTCACAGAAATCTTCAAATTGCAGAAAAAAATATAAAGATGAGGAGTGTTGAACACTCTTCAACAAAGCATGGGATTTATCATCTTTCCTAGCACGTGTCTTAATGGCCATTTAAAAGCATTTTTAAAGAATTTTTTTGTCCATTTTTTTGGTACTACTAATTATGTCAGTGTTATAGTGGTAAGCATTTCCATATTTCTTCAGAACTTCCATAGAAAAAGGAACCAGAAGTCTTTTTAAGAGTTTTGGGTAAAAACTATGGTTTGTGACATAATGCTACTTTGGAGATCATAACAAAAACCACAACTGAATGAAGTCCAACTGCAGTAAGTCCCCAGAAACTTCTCCAATACGCTTTCCAGAAGCACTTCTTCTTCCAAAGTGACAATGTTATTGGTCTCTTCTTCTTCTTAAGTTATGCAGAAGAAATGTTGTGGCTTCCATGGGTACACTGTCTCATGTCTTATTCAGTAAGTTACTGTACAGCAGGGGCTTTTATAAGGTGTACGCACCTGTGCCTGGGGCATAACAGAGTCCTATGTGATTTCGGTGCTTTTTAAAAGTCCTGAAAGGTTCAGATAAACAGTAGGAACAAAGCACATACATTCTACATCCCCTGCAACTGTGCTGGCTTCCATATCTTCTGAAATTCATTAGACATAATGTGTCCTGGCCAGACCTCAGGGAAATAGTCTTTCTCTTATCATTTCTAAGAGGATAATCTCATTTCAAACTCCCTCGGTCCTTTACTGTAAAAAGCACTTTCAGAAAAGTTGTACTGTATCAGAAGTGCACTCCAAGGTTTGTCTGGGAGTTTTCTAGTCTGCTTTAAGGAGTAATGCTGAGACTTTGGGAAAGCTAACCCAGTGGGCAAACTCTCTTTTCTCACAAGACACCATAAGGTGACATGTTTACTCACTCTCAGCAATAATGCAGTGAAGGCTGCATTACCTGACTTTCCACTCTCAGAAGAAAATAACCTCTCTTACCAAACTGCTCATTCCCCGCCATCAGGATCTTATTTTATTGAAATTTGGGACTTGCAATGCATTTCAACAGAATTCTGCTGTGACTTCCTCTCTTGCCATCTAGCTGATCCTTCATTATAGGAATTCTAATAAAAATAATTCAGTCTGAAGAAGGACTATTGCCAGTATTTGATCACGTCTGCTCTTGCACCAATGCAGATGGTGTTAGCTACAAGTATAGTGATGTTGGCAAGGGATAATGCTTGCGTGAGGCATGAAATCTCTTAACAGACATGATGGTTGGTCGTGGACCAAATAGTGATGGCTTTCTGAATAGCAAAAGTCTTCATCTGGATTTGTTTTTATTCTCCAAGCAGTTTTCTGACCAGCTCTTAATCCTCTCTGCCCTGTGGTCATGTATGACCACTCCAGCACTTGCGTGTTTCATAGAATCATACAAAACAGTTAATTATCTCCAGAATGAACAAAATGCTGTCCTATGTGATCATTTCTATGTCTGCATGAACGGTTTTATAATGAATATTAGCAAAAAATTCTCTGTGTATATTTCAGTGAATTCTGCACTAGAACATATCTGGAGATCCTCTTTGTTTCGTATAAAAGACACACACTTTGGGCATATATATTAGCAGCTTATAGACAAATCATCTCCCTACTCTATTAAATCAGATGTAGCCTTTTATCTGCTTTTTACACAACCTTGTTATTGTTTTTGTTTCTTTTTTGATTATCATTAGTTAGAATTCTAATACTGGAGGCTCTTCAGACTGATTATGCTGTGGACACCTTAGGATGTCGATCATCTCCTCAGGCAGCCTGGTGTATACCAGGGAGCCAAGAGGAAATATCTTGATTGTAAAGTTATCCAGATTATTTTCAAATAATTGCAAGAAAATAAAGCAGTGAACTGATATTTTCAAATGCAAAACAGCAATCTTATTGTTATACTGATTTACAAGGACATTGTATTTCTTGTTGAAGTCTTATTACTGTATTTGTTCATTTTTTTTTTAAATACATCTGCATTTCTTTTCAGTGACATTGTGTCTTTTATATTAGATTGTCATAGATTCTCTGAAAATGTAAATGCCTTGCACCTTTCAGACTCCTGTTACTTACTAAGTTAAAAAAACCTATTCAAATTCAGTATTATTTCTGCAGATTGATCACCTCACAATAAGTCTAAGAAATACACACCAATTCAGCTATTAGTAGCTTTTTTTTTTTCCCATCCCCAATCATGTGGGTTTAAATTTTGGAACTTAGCTGTGAATCATAGATGAGATTGTAGGTTATATTTTTTTCCTTCTATTTTCCCCAAAGTTTCAGGTCTCTCAATTCACCTCTTGTTTCAGATTGCAGATAAGCCAAATCAATTTGAAAAGTAGGTTGCGGGATTTTGAACAGAAATATTATGTTGGTTTTACCTTGTAGATGTAGTTGTCTGCTGTTAATTTCCAAAAAGATTTTGCTAAACAGAGTAGTGTTCACCAAAGACCCATCTTGCATCGAGGCATCCTCACAACAGCACAGGCCAATGAGGTGCCTGGCTCAGTTTTCTGACTTAGATTACATTCAGTGTGGCATATATTAAAAGGCTTTTACAGTTTCCTAAGATATAGAGATGGAGAACTAATCAAACTTTCAAGTGAATAGAAGTGTTATAAAAACTTATTAGCAGGAATAATTTTATTCATTGATTTACTTATTTACTTTAAATTGCTGCTTAGGTCTCTGAGTGTTTTTGTTATAAAAGAAAATTTGAAAATTAATGGAAAATTTGCATGTGTATAAGTTAACTGTCCTCACACTTATTACTCATCTTAATTTCCTCAACTGTTACTACTTATATATGCTTTTAAACCACTTTTTTTTCTCAGATACAAGAAACACATTACATTGAAGACAAGTTAATTGGACATCTTTTTCGTGTGGTAGAAATATTTCAATCTTAAATATACATTTGTGGCACCATAAAATGACATTGTCATGGCCTTGGTCATATGGCCTTCACTGCTGTTGTACAGTTAACTTGCCAGTTCACATAATTCCCCGATAAACTCAATGAAGTAAGTGCCAGATCCATAGCCAAGTGCTATAAAATGGCAGTCTGGTGGTTGTTGACTTTAATATGTGTCACATCAGGCCTTAATAAAGTCAAAGCTCAGTATTCCCATTCGTAGCCACTGATTTTTTTGTACATTTAACGTGAGAAGCACTTAGTGTATGATAGCATATCAATTTATAGGAAGGTGACAGATTTATACTAATCAGTATGTAGGTTTTTTTTTCCTAAATTTCGGAGCTCAGAATAAAAGCATTCATTATTACCTTTTTTAAGCTGTAGAAGCGTTCAGAAAAATGGATGAAGGTACAAATAATGATTCTAATAACAATATAATAGTGTTTAAAGGAGGCTGCTAGTGTTAACAAATAATAAAAGTATTTTATAGTTTTGACTGTAGTAACACTGTCTCTCTCCACTGGAATAACAATAAATGGAAGCACAGTATTCTTTTGTGAAAGAAGGGATGTGTAGCATTAGCGTTTCTATATTAAGATATGGTTATTACAAGCAGAAAAGAAAGTGTTACCCAAAGTCACAGATTGTAGGTTCCTGAGAAAAGGGGCTTGAGTTAGGACATGAGGAAAGCCAAAAATCAGAATGCTTTGGGGGTCTCACATGAAGGTCAGATGCATTGAGTGTGTAATAAGCAGGAGGCAATGCAGCAGCCATTATCTTCCTTCTGACAAGAGAGCAGCTCACTGACCTGGCATGCTGACAAATGGAGAGGAAAACTCTGCACTGAGATGTAAATTCCCCACACAGGTCCCTCATGAATATCTTGTCTCCAGAATTCAAGCCAGTGACCTGGAAAACAAGGTTCCTCCCCAATCAAAATGACAGGCAGAGCTGGTTTCCTGTTAGGAAGACTACTAGGTGTGTAAAAAAATTATGATTTCTGAGGAGAAAAAAAATGAGATGTCACACAGAGCAAAATATTACTTTCAAATAGTCCTCTGCAGCTCTCTTGAATGGCAGCTGTTAAAAATTCAATTGTGTGTATGACACACTGCAATGCAGGATGGAAGTTCTGTTGGGGAGCAAAAATGAATGGAAATTTTCAAGTCAAATACTCATTTGAGAATATTTGAATATCTGTCATTCTTTATAGCCTAAAGGTTAATTCTTGAAAAGAATTTCCATTAGTAACACAAATTGTAACCTTGTCAAATCCTCTTATGTAATGCATCAATGCTGAAAGACATACTCTGCAAAACTGTACTATTAAATAGATAACTGTAGTTCATAGTGAATTTACACTTTCAACAGTTTCTTGATTTGTCAGTGATTTGTTTAAAATTTTATGGGTTTATATACATCCTTTTGTCAGCATTCAGAGAACATTTTGTGTTACTATATTTTTATTGCATACGTATATTCTGTTGTTATGTTCTCTTTATTTCATAGGAAATAGTTAAGAAAATTGCATGATGCCATTGTCCTTGCTCAAGACAGGTGGCTGTCTAAGGAATCCTCTTCCATATGAGTCCTCTTTTCTCATTCTGCTCATGTATGACCACTTTATATCAGAGCCTCTGTATTTATGTAGTAGTGACTTCTTGTAGAGAAAAAAAAAGCAGTTACGAATTTTCTTTCTGGATGACAATTTAGCTCTTAACTCACTGACAGTCCTGAAGCAGACTGATATGCATATTTTGAAGAATGCTATAAATTTTAATATTAAGAGGGTCCCAAATTTGCTGCATGAACAACGTACTTGGTGAATGTAAACTTTCACTTAACAGAGGAAATTGATAGCCGAAAGATACTGCAGCTCTCCAATTAACAACTTCATTTAGTTTTTAAAAAATTTAATGCAAAACCATTAGACATTTAGCAGAATTATGAGATAATCTACTTATCATAATAAAATCTGTTTTCCACAAAATATTTTCAAATCCTTCTGACATCGTTGCCTGATGAATTTAAGTAATTATCTTTGCATTTCAACATGGTTTGCCCCTGCATTTCATTCTGAGTTGTACCACGCACTAGTCTGGTGTTCAGTCTGTTTCTGCTGCCTGGTACAATCTTTATTAAAAGACAGCATAGTTTGAATTTGCGCACAAAGCTTAGATAGAATGAATATGTTAATAGGATCCAACCTTAGGTTGCACACTCAAATTACTATCAATTGTGCATGCAATTTTTCCAGGTTATTTGTTCTGAAAATAAGTGCTAAATTATACATTCAGTGTAGTGTCATGTATGAGCACAAAAGAACTTGCTCCAAATGGGAATATTTGTGTGTGCAAATATTATACAATTCAATTATTTGATGTGCTCGTTTTAAGCGATTTGAAAACAGGGAGACAAAAAGAGGCAAAAACCTTACTGTACCGGAGGGGGAAATCAAATGCTCCAGAGGCAGGCAACTAAACCTGTGACCTATACTGGATTTATGCATATCAGTAATCCAGCACTAGTTATCAGCAGACCCCTTAGGCTGGGTAAAGGCCAGCGTAATGGTAGAAAACATTTAGAAACACGTTAATGTGAGCTGGTCTAGTGAGGGAAATGTTGTCAAGAAACTTTATTGCTCATACCTGATGCTTATCCTCCTGCCAAAGGCTGTCTGTGCCCTTATTGTTGGTCATCTAAGTGACCCCTTCAAGGCACTGGTTTCCCAAGCCCCAAATCTTGTCTCAGAGAGGTATAAATTGCCTTGAATTGTGGTTGCCACTGTGTCCCTTAATCAGTATTGCTCATACAAGCCAGGAGCACACATGAGCACTGTAACTTTGACGTCCTACATAAATGGTTCTTGGGTTGATGAAATCTCACCATGCAGTTCTCCAGAATAAAATATGGGGCTGGTCTGAAATGTACCTTAAGTTATATAAAGGTCTCTTGAGTTCAGGATGCAAAGTTGCTAAACTGAATTGCATGTCGTGTGAACAGATAGCGGTCAAGAGCAGGGGGACAGGCATTAAGCCATAGATCAGTCAGTCATCAGAATAACTGGTACGAACATGGCCAGTCTGGTCCTGTCTGAACCAACTGTGATGCTGTGCACATAATTCTACTGAGATTCTTTGACTCTACAGACAAGGGAGTTTTTTTGCAATCCATTGAACCCTGAAATCATCATAGGGCTTCAGAAAATTTATTTGTCTATTAACTTGTAATTATAATTAGAGACATTCTTTTTAATGTGGTGATAAAAGCCTAGAAGGTTTGATCTGTTTTCAAAGTTGTAAGTGGTACCTGCAGGTAAAAATATATTTGCATTTATTAAATTCAGGAAGTGTTTTTCATTGTTCAAATAGAAAGGGAGTTTTACCCATGCTCCAGGAGAAGTCTCCTAAATGAGTTTGCATGAAGAGCCAAGAGGGATTTGAAACCCGGGGCTTCCATTTCCAAACTGAGGAGGGGGAAGCGAGTGCTGTTGGCTGAGACAAGCATCTATAAGTAACAGCATGGAGCTGAGCTTCCTAAAAATTGCTTTCAATTTACTTATAGTCCATTAAATTAAACAAGAACCAGCACAGTCCTGCCTGAAGTTTTGGGCAGGAAAACTCTCTTTAAAATTGGTTTTCAATAAATTCAGTTTATAGTATAAGCTCTGATTCACACACCTAGTTTATGGGAACCAGGATCTGAACTGGAGTTGCTGAGAGCAGCAAAGTTACTGTCAGGAACTCAAAAAGTGGGACATTAGCAGCATGGTAGTTTCAAACTACCAAGGCAGATTGATCTTGTTTGGTTTTATATTTGCTTTTATGTGGAGCTTCATTTTCAGCAAAGTAAAAACAAGTTTTACTGCACATAGAAATGCTCGTATTTTTTCAAACAACATCACTTGAAAAAATAACTAGATATTTTAGCTGATAATCTGAAATCTATAAGTGAAAGATACTGAGTTGGATCTGCAACAGCTTTCATGTCAATCACCAGTTGACTTCTACAGAAAAGCTGTTGAGTGTTAACACAACAAATAGCATAGGAATAATAAATAATCATCATTGAGAAGTGAGAGAGCAAGAGAAAGGCTTACTTTCTAGTCTTTAGAGGTTTTGAACATTGGCTGCCTACAGAAAAGCACTCACACTGAGATGGTCTGGAGGACACTTACTCAACAAGAACTATTCTCAATTTTTTTCCTCACAAGAAAACTACATTCAGTCTCATTTATTAATAGAACAATATTTGCCCACATTCATCATACGTAAACTTCTAGGATGTTTTAACATAGCTATTTGACTTAGAAACTGAAAGGCCAGGTGCAAAAGGGAGTTTTTTATAGGATTATGAATAAAATGTTTGCAGACAATGCACAGAAGATTTTTCTTTCTCCCGTAGTTGTGAATTAATACTAGGTTAAGTAAAATTAAAAAGTAAATGCACTGAAAGCAGTTGTTTTAGTATAAATAAATCATGCTTAAGCGCATTTTTTTTGAGTATACCAGCTCATATCTTCATTCTTCTTACCTTACTCATTTAAAAGGTTTAAGACAGGAAGCACTAAGAGAATGTTCTTGGAAGACAGTTTAGTGGAACTTGCATTGCCTATGCTCTCACACCTCTGCTGGAATGTGCAGCCCTGTGCATCTCTCCATGTTCCTCCAAACACTTTTACTGTGAACCATTAACATAAACGAACACATATGAGCTTCTGCTTGTTTTAATAATACAAAGGCAACCACTTCAGATGACATATTCTGTCCACATACAGTTATCCATGTTAGGATATAGATAGAATGAGCTTTTTGTGACATACGCTACAGTTTTCCTAGGTTGTTTTCTCAGCGTTGTGAGGTCGTGGTGGTAGATCTCTTCACATTTTGTAGACAAGAATTTGATGAAGAACGGCCTCATGGGCAGAAATCCTACTAAATATATGGCACATTTGTAGAAGAAGATGGAAAAACAGTTTTAAAAGTTATGTAATATGAAGTTTTATTTCAAAGATTATTGACAGTAAGCTGTCAAAAATCCATATAAACCTATATTAGAAACAATCTTATCTGATAGTGAGTGGGTTGTATTTATTTTTTCTAATAATTACTATAGTTGTATATAGCTGTGTATAATATATATAATTCTGTTTATTGGAACTCTTCCTATATAAGGCTGCAGCTAAGTTTGCGATGCGTGTACATATTTGCAATACATTTGAAGTAGCAGACAAAAACAGTGTAAACTTTACATATGTGTTCCTTAAGCAGTCATGGGAAACAGCCTTGCAAAAGTAATACTGCAGAGAGTGAGTGCAGGATTGTATAAAGACAGAGTAATTCATAAATATTATAGCCTGATGACAAGCTAACTGCAGAATTTCTCTAAGATTTGGAAAATAATATAGAAAGCAACTCTACAGTGTGATGTGTTTACTGATAGCTCTCCAGATTTCCAAGAGCATTGAAAAATCATTGGGAGAGTTCTCACTATAATATCAACTAGCTTTTTCTGTATCCTCAGATGAACCTCATCAGGCCTCACTGACTGTTATGTATCCAACTGGAGAAGAAATTCCTGCACAGGTTCGGAGTGGATTGAGTGGTCATTGTTTGCACAGTCATGGTCCTCTAGCACAGGACTCTGGAGGTTCCAGAGCCCATTATCGGTGTTGAAGAATGAGGCAAAGAAAGCATTAAATGCCTCTGCTTTGTTTATATCCCTGCCTTTTGTTATTAACATATTTTGAAAAGCTGTTTTTACTGTCCTTCACAATGCTGGCCAGCTTCGACTCTAATTGAGCCTTGATCTCACAAATTTCTGTCCCACAGCGATGAATATCCTCTCTGTAGATCTCTCATGTCAACTGTCCCTGTTTCCACTGGCCATACACTTTCCTTTTATGCCTCAGTTTCAGTAGAGGACTCCTTCTCAGCCCAACTGGCCTTCTACCCTGCTTGCTTGACTTCTTGCATTTTAGGGTTGCCTGGTCCTGCGCTTTCAAGAGGTGGTAATTAAAAAGTGACCAGCACTGATGGACTCCAGCACCTCACTAAGGAGTTCCCTGAGCAACTTGAAGTCTGCTATCTGCATATCCATATTTGAGGTTGTCTTGTTGGTTTTCCTCCTATTGCCATAGATTTAAACTTGACAGTTCCGTGGACACTATGGCCAAGGCAGCCACCAAGTGCCACTTCACTCACTAGACTCTCTTTGTTAACAAACAACAAACTGAGGAAGGTATCTTTTCTGGTCCATTCTAGTACCTGTGTCATGAAGGTATCAGCCAGATAGTGTAGGAATCTTCTGAACCTGTTTGTACCAGCTGTATTGAATCGAAGCTGATATCAAGTAAATTGAAGTCTCTCATGAGGACAAGAGCAGATGACTTGGAGGCATCCCTTAGTTTCTTAAAGAATAACTTTATGTTGTTGCTTAGTCTAGATTTGCACCAACAGGTCTGTGCCTTTCCTGTGCTGAAGACTCCAGAGCTGGACACAGTAAGACATCACACTCTACTCCATCAGAATGGAGTAGAGGGGTAGAATCACCTCCTTCATCCTACTGGTCATTTCTTTTGATGCAGCCCAGAACTTTGTTGGTTTTTCTGGGCTGTGAGTGTGCCTTGCTGGGTCATGTTCAGCTACTTTCCTTGCTCAGTGGACCTGCTTGACATAGACTTATCAACTATTCAATTTTCATACATTTTGTATACACTTTTCACCTTTGAATGAAAATGTTTTCTGATTTCAATGTTTTCTGATTTTAAATGCATGATTATTCTGCGCAAACTCAAGAAATTTATTTTGAAATATTTTTGTACTAGGCATAAACTCAAGCAAACAGTACAACAGGTTCTGATCATATCAGTGAAGGTAGAGTTCAAAGCCTGTGTCCTTTGTTTGCACCTTTGTGGTGGGTCAAGGAGAATGGCAAAAGTTCTGAGGCAACATTAATATAATTTGAGGATTCCTCTAGTGATTCCACAACTGCCAGTTCTTAGTGGTATAAAAAATCGATGTAATACAAAACTTACCATATTACAAACCTTTCAATGTAACATGGGAAAAAACCCTAATTCCTTCTCACTTCTTTTCTCTGGACTGAAAAATTATTTGGGACTAATTAAATCAATAATATATGATTTTATATTTACATTTTTGTCTATTGGATGCTGTACTAACCCTGGTCAACAAAAATGCCATTCTAGTAGAGCTCTGGTTAAGTTAAAACTAAAGGAAACTCTGAATATTAAAAAAGAGTTCATTTGACTGGGGGTTACCTCCTACACTGAAAATTCATAATCAGATAAGAGACTGACAAATGACAGAAAACTGAAATCTCTAAAATACCCTTACAGAAATACCTCTGGTATTTCACTAAATAAAGCAGTTGCTCAAAATGCTGAATGCTCAGTTTTTTTTCTGTCAGATGCTTGTGAAAAAAAAAAAGCTATGAAAAAAGAGCAGAATGCTACCAAATGAGAATAAAGTAAATAGAATTGAGTCTCTGCATGCTTACAACAGTCAGTATGTAGACAGAGCACTTTTACAGAATTAGTTTGGCTCCTGTTCAGAATCTAGCAATATCGATATTAAATTTCCATTTAAATCTCTTGTACAGATGAATAAGTAGAGGATTAACATATTTTTCTACTATGTTCTTAGTATTTATCTTGAGAGTCGACTTCTGTACACATAAAAAAAAAGTATAATATCCTCTTTTGGGCCAAAAATGAATTATTTTCTAGATAAATAATAAAACCTTTGGTTTTAGAGAGAAATACAGCCACAATTTTCTAATTTTTTTCATAATACTGTAAAGCTGAAACAGGAAAATTCAGCTGGGTACAGAAAATATGATTTTGTGTGTGTGTGTTGAGTAAGGTATTTTGAAAGGGCTAAAGAGCTTTTCCCTGTGCTTTCTGCAGTTAACAGAAGAAAAGAAATCCCACTAATGTCATCGGGAATGGATTAGGCTCTAAAACTGCAGAAAAATTTCAATAGGGATGAGGGTTAGGCCAACAGCTTTCAGGATGAGTTACACTTCCTAGAGGGAGGCTCGTTATAAGAAAGAGCTTGAATTATTTTCATTTATGAGAAAGGGTGATGATGACGAGGTGAAGATACTTCTTCATAAATTGATCAAATGTAAGACTAGCTAAGATAGCAGGTTTTTTTCTCTTCCCATTTTACAGGCATCTTCTAATCTCGCACAGTCACTAAATTGGGGAAAATAGGATTTAGTTTCATATTTTCATTTCCCTGATATGTAATTTTAATTTTAGATCAGAATTCTGGTGGAATACTCAATTTACCATGCTCTTTCCATTCACTGTAAGCCTTGTGTTAAAACAGGTTTATTACACTGATTTACAAAAACTTCAGATTTATACTTTCTGATGCAAGGACGAGATGAAATGCTGATGGCTCTAGGATTTCTGTAAATGTGATTGATTTAACTTAATATGATCTTATAAAGAAATCATTAGTGTTTGAAACATGTTAAAAAGAGCTTTATTCCAGAGAACAGGTATGCAACACTCGGCAAGTCAGACCTTTAAATTGCCTTATGGTGTAAAAAAATCTATTGAAATATTGGAGAATCACTACATCTTTTTTATCTTTTAATTCATTTTATCCAGAAAATGTAAGATGTATTGCCGTCCCTTAGAGATACCATGCCGGAGTATTCTGCAACAGATGTAATTTCCTATTTAATATCATGGTCAATTTTTTTAAGGGAATTCATTCTTTTGTGACAGGTGAAAGTGTATTTCACTACAGAGACTTTAGTAGGCTTATGAATATTTATAAGCATGCTTTCCACAACTGTACAGCAGACAACCAGTTTCGGCTATTTTCATATACAGGGGATCATAATGTTTTCTGGGTTTTATCCTTTCACCGTTAAATTTATAACTTTTGTTTTTTCTCTTTAAAATCTTAAAGAAAATTAAAATATCATATTCTAGCACTCTAGAGGCTGCCAAATATCACCCACAATTAGAAAAACACCAGGCATTTTGCAGGCCACCCTTCAGCCATCACAATGACAAAATAATTGTAGAACTCCTAAGATTAGACAAACTGCATGGGAACAGGACACTCAGCCTTTGACAGAAGCTGGTGGGCTATTAAAGGAAGTAGCCAAGTAGCAGCATGCTGTTCTGACACTTTTCTTGCTCCCGAAGAATACAGAGTGACTCCTCTGAGTGAATGCCAAGGCATCATGATTAGCATAATTAGAGCATACCTTTGCGGCACAGTTATATCTGTATGAAGTTCCAGCTAGCAAGGCTTGGTCACAATTGCTGACATGCCTCATTATCTAAATACACAGCTTCTGAATTCAAAGGCTGTCATGTGAGATGGAGCAAAACTGCACTTTACTTGCCCTGATATTGCCTGATTAAAAACTTAAATATATATTTTTTTCTCATCCGCTTATAAGAATAGTTATGCTTTGTGCTGACTTCGTGCTTTATATTAACAGCTGAGCCAGATAAAACATTTTCCCTCTACAAAATTGCTCCAAGGGCCAACTGCCTAAACAATAACACACATAAGAAAATCACACTAATTACTACATTATTGTAGGTCTAACTGAAGGGGCAGAGCACCCTTCAGTGCACAGCCCATTGTGCCTTTTCAAATGTACCAATATATTAAAGAGTGATACAACATAGGTATGATGCCTGAAACCCAGGAGTCTTTAAAAGCCCTCACTGGAAAGTCTATTTAAAGAAAAATAGTCTAATCCATTATATAGTAATAACAGTTCTTTTTCTTCTAAAGAAAACCTTTAAGCAGAGCTAAAAAACTTTTCTACTGATATCCTCTCTCTTCAATTGTTTTCATTCCTCACCTCTCTCTGGGGCTCACTTGGCTTCTTTACGGCATCTGCATACCTCAGACAAAATGTGACTGCTGCTGCATTTCTTGGGCTGGAGTACTTCAGTTCTTTATGTTATAAAGGAAATTTGAAGTCTATGTCTGTAGAAGACTTAATCCAGGAGTAAATACCCAGTTATCTGTGAAGGGTAGACTTGATAATACTGTATTAAATGGGCTACAAGGTTTGAGGGATGATGCATTGTGCCCTAACAACCTCTTTTTCTCTTTCAGCTCAGCTCATTTTACATGGCAATAGACCATTCATGGTCAGTCTAGTAACTGGTTATGGTCATGTCTCCTCTGAGCAAGAGCTCAACTGGCCTTTGCTCAGTCTGAGGAATGGCAGTTTGGGAAATCTCTTCCTTGTCTTTTCTCCAAATGCTTGTGGTGAACACCACTTTGTCTTTGCTGATATGTTCTACTTCATATCATTTTTCAGGTCACATATAGATGTTCCTATTTCTTATTATATTTGTAAGAATTATCCCTTTTCTTCCTTTACCAACTCCTCTTTATCTATTCTCTACACTAAACGGTGAGGCTTTTCTTAAATCAGCTCTTTGAGAAAAGGATTATCTTTGGCTATATATTGTACAGCAAAGATGTAGCAGACCTTCACAACGCATTTGGATATTCTTGGGAGCTGAAACTGGTCAATAAAACAGTTTAAATTACCCTCAGTTTGCATGGATCCAAATTAATCCATTTCCATTTTTCATTTTTTTTCTTTTTTTACAGACAGTTTGTGAAATTTCTTGTGTCTTTGTTTTCAAACTCTTTACAAAACCTATTGATTTGTAACTAGAAATTATTTATCAAAGGTCAAAAAAATAAACCAGGCAAAAGGATTCTTTTCCAGTTCTTAGATGAAATGTATTTTATCTACAAATCTCCATTCTCTAATTTCTTTCTTAAAAAATACCCCATCTCTAAATTAGAAGTCTAGTCACAAGTAATCACCAACCTCTCAGCAACAAATGTCTTGTGATTTTTGAACCAATTATCCATGTGCTGTATTTTTCACAGTTCATCTCGGTTCTGATAAGTTTCTTCCTTTAGATAAAAAAGAAAAAAAGAAAAAGAAAAAGCATGAAAATCAGTGCTGAGACCGAAGCCCTGGTTCTGTCATAAGACTTCTGTGGGTAAATGATATTATACGATAATGACTACATTGCAAATAATCTGACTATATTCTGTTTTAACTTTGTATAATAGGAGAGGCCACTGCTATGATGGTTATTGTTTTCAATCACACTTTTTAAAGTTGAGAAAGGAAGGAGTGAAGGGGCATCACATTTTCCGATCTCCCACACGCATGCTTATGAAGACATTGTAGGAAGAGAAAAACCCCCTAATTTCCATTCATAAATCTCTGTTACAATTAATGTTTGGTAAAGATAATGATGAAAATCACTAGGAGTTAGTTCCAGATAGTCAAAACCTGAATATACCTAGGTAAAAAAAGGAGTGATAAAACATAAATTAAATAATTTATGTAATTTCATGGACTGATTTGAAGCCTGCTAAGCACAATTTTTTTAAGGGGTCTCATGTACGGTATATGTAAATATCGTGATTAAAGTTGGAAATAGTCCTTCAGACTTTAACCTTAAGCAACAACTATTAAAACAAGTGTAGGATTCTTACCCTCTTCCCATGGAAATGTCTAGAAAGATTGTCATTGATTCAGTAGTATCAAGTTTGCGGTCTTCATCTGCCACTAACTATTGCTAACTATTGATAACTAAGCTCCAAGTGCTGAAAATCTTCAGCTTTCCTCAACGTATATGTGTTTCTATGTAGTAAGAGTAAGAAAAGGCTAAATCTTATTCTACTCTAGGTTCTGTTTTTCTGTAGGGCCAGATACTGAGATGTGAATGGCATCTAGGAACTCCTACTACCACATTTAATAACAAGGTTCATATTGTGTTTAGCTGGAGCCAAGGTCAAGAGACGGTCTCTTTGGAGAACCTCTGCTGCTTGTTTTCCAGTGGCTGTGATCCAGCACTCACCTCTCAGGATCTGGTATGAGGAAAGATGGAACTGAAAAGTTGCTCCACCTAAACTGACTACTCAAAATGCTCTGTTGCTTCTCCTGCTAAAGCTTGTGTATACTTAATTTCATCAGTTACGACTATGTTTTAATCTTAAAATTCTCTATGTACTCTGGAATTTCTCTGAGTCTTTCACAACTGCTTTCATCCAAGCAATGTGGTGCATGAGCCCTCATGACTTTCCAGATCTAGATATTCTTGCAGCTGTCTTTATTCTCAAAGTGTATAAAGAAGGAAGGCCATGTCATGGTGCCAGATTGAGACCCCTTCTCTCCCCTGGGTTTCAGAAGCAAACTACAAGCCTGCAGCTCCTCTTTGGGGGGATGTCTTTGATTTGACTCGGTGGCCACGGTTTGCCTATGCCCCTAGAAATCAAGAACCCGTGTCAGAGCTGGAGACCTGTGCAATGTAGCCACCTTCATTCTTTTCTGGGGAAAACGAAGCAACTAGGTGAAGCTCAGTTCATACAGCTCAGCTCAGTACGTACGAATATTGCAAAGTTAATATAAGAATTTCTGCACAGAATTGTTTGTGACATACTCCGTTCTCTGGGGTTGAGGAGAACGTTGTGTAAGTTGAGGAATATTTAATAACATTTGAAAAGTGCTGTTTCTTTGGGAGCAAACACACATTTTTATTTGTTACATGAACAGCTTTTTGAACTAGACATCTATTTCACACTTGACATGAACTCAAGCTTATTGTAAACACCCATACAGCCAATCTTCTGTACTAATTTGTTTATTTTTCCTCACAAGTTTTACAACTTGTGTTTTTGAACAACTTCTAAGTATTCAAGGTCCAACCTGGAGGTCAACTTGAACGTATCACATTGTACCTAAATCTTTTCCATAATAAGAGGAACAACTTGTAAAAAAGGCATTATTGTAAACAGCCATCTTTTTCAGCAATTTGTCATGCACTTGAATAGACAACTGAAAAAATACATTGTGTGCAAGAATTCTTCTCCCCCCTCCTTCAAGATTGGGGTACATGAAATACCTGATGTACTGGGGAGTGATTTTGAAGTGGAAGACCTAGTGCTGTGCCACTACTTGGACTTGGAAACCAGCTGTGCCAGTTGCTGTATTGGAAGAAATGCCTGCTGTGAATCTAGTCTGCATGTGTTACTTAATTTCCTGAATTACCATATTCTCCTAATCAGCTTCTCAGTTAAGGACCGAAATTGAGGATCCAGGTGAGCAGCAAGGATTTAATGTCTAGAATGAAATAGTCTATTTTGTCATTTTATTGTTGTGCAATCTACTGGTACATTTATTCCATGTATCTTGTCTTAGCCACTGAACACTTCTTTTGATTCCACTTCATCTAATTGGTCTAAATGATGTTTCACAAGCTCAAGTGACTTAAGCAGTTTTATGAGACTCAGATGAGGGCATATGAACCAGGGATCTGCAAAATAAATAAATTTGTCAGCCCCAGTGACTTGAATTGTTCAATATGAACAACACATTTACTGCTTTTCTCATTATATGTACAGTTTTTTGAATTGGCCACAACTGTGATGAATTGTTACAGATCTGTAACTGCCTGAATACAGATGGCTTGAAAATTACAGCTTGACTTGGCGCTACTAAGTAGTCCTCAAGGATTTATTGACAGGATCAAGTCTGGAGTAGGCCTGTAGGATTTTGTTATTTTGTGCACACCATACAACACGTAAATATATTTAAGATTCATGCTGTAAGATGTTTGCCAAAAAAAATGTTCACAAAATCACATGAACTCTCTCCTCGTCTATTTGACTTAGTTTACAAGAAAAAGAGCAATATGGCAAATTGCAAAACCAGAATTAGACTTTTCTGTGCTTGAGGAAACCATGTATGACAATATTGCTATGGAAGAACTATAATGTTATCTGCTGAGATCCTTGTTTATTGCTTAAGAACATCTCATAAGACGCAGTGTAAGTCCACAAATTTAAGAAGAAATAAGACCATTAAATGGCTTTTTGATCATTGTATCTTCTTAATGATAAATGAATCATAAGATAGGATGGACATGAATGCTTGACAATTTAATTGCTTCAGTTGCTATAGTAGCGTGTGATAAACTGATAGCACTTCTTCCTGGCTGTACAAATGTTTTAAAAGAGTTCTGGTAATATGCTGTAGTAGCATAGTGAAAATAATTTGAATGGTGTCTGACATTATCTCAAATCTTAGGGGAACTCCTGCTGTTAAAAGAATGTTTCTATTTAAAGGACGATATCCACTGCCTGTCAGCACTAAGTGCTAATCAAATGCTTATTTATGGTTGCTAGAGCAAGTTTAACTGGGAAGTTTTGGGTACAGCATTTGTGCACTCACTCTACATATTTCCTCCTAGTTGTGACTTTCTCTGATGTTGAATTTCTTGTTGTGTTTGGTTTAAACAGCTATCATGGGTGTACAGTGCTTAGGTTTATGAAATTTTGTCCTCTTGCAGTTTTCCCTGTGCAAGAAAATACTGAGGAATGTGGAGGAGCACCTTAAAAAACCAACGCCTTCACACAAGTGCTGAAAGAGACAGATCACCTGTAGCTTAGGTTGTACTCAGGTCTATTCAATGCTTTCAGTGTTCTGTGATTGAAAAGGACAGTGCTGAGGTGGTAATAGTAAACTTTATCATGAGAGGAGGGGCAGGTGCTGTCAGTTCCCACGGATAAATTTGTTTTTGTGGTAGTACCGGTGACGAATTTCCCTCTTTCAATTTGAAGTAGCGTTGGAAAACCAAGCTTCTAAGAATTGGAAATGGTGTCTTGAAACATTAATATTCATATGGATATTTCGTTTGGGACTGTTTTCATTTATACTTCTGTAGACAAAAATAAAACTATTCCTGCATGACAGGAGGGTTAGAAAATGAGTTCTTAAATATAAAACAAAACAAGACAAGATTTCTGGGACCTGGATATTGAGAGTTTCTTTCTTTCCCATGAGATATTATTTTCTTGATATATGTGATAATTCACCATTCAGGATCTTTTATTTTCATATTAAAAATGATAACTTGGGTCTTGATATTTGGGAACTTAATTTCATATGCACTAGCTTAGAATTTCTTTGGCTGTTTTACAGTCTTCAGTTAGAATAGAGTAGCCATCAAACAAGTTCCCAGGCAAATTGACTCTGGCTGTATTGGCAAGAGCACACTGAATGAGTTGAGAGAACTGATTCTTCATCTCTATTTGGTACTTATGATACTACAGCTAGAGTCTGTCCAGATATGGATTGCCCTGCACAGGAACACTAAAATAATGGATTGATGTTCAGTGGAAAGCTGACAGGATTATTGAGGAGCTGGAATACATGACATACAAAGAAAGGTCGAGAGATCTGGATTTTACAGAATAACAGAATGGTTGATGTCGGAAGGGCTCTCAGGAGGTCACCTGGTCTAACACTTCTACTCAAGTAGTATCACTTACAGCTACTTGCCCAGGACCATGTCCAGATGGCTTTTGAATATCTCCAAGGCCAGAGAGTCCACAACTTCCCAAGGCAACCTGTTCCAGTGTTCAGTCACCCCAGCAGTAAATAAATGCTTCCTGACAGTCAGGGGGAACATTTTGTGCTTTATGTCCATTGTCCCTTCACCTCTCACTGGGCGCCACTGAAAAGATCCTGGCTCCCTGTTCTTTGCAGTCTTCCTTCAAGTATATGTATACATTAATATGATTTCCCCTGAACTTTCTGTTCTCCAGGCTGGACAGTCTGTCAGCCTTTCCGCCTATGGGAAATGCTCCAGTCATTTAACCATCTTTGTGGCCCTTTGTTGAAATCTCTCCAATGTGCTCATGTCTCTTTTGTACTGAGGAGTTCAGAGCTGGACATAGTACTCCAGACATGGCCTCATCAGAGCTGAGCAGAGGAAAATTATCTTCTTCCTCATCCTATTGGCAATACTTTGCCTGATGAAGCCCAGAATAACATCCCTTTTTACAGTAAGGGCACATTGCTGATTTATGTTGGACTTAGTGTCCACCAGGACCTCCAGCTCCTTTCTAGCCAAGTTCTCTTGTGTGTTCCTCAGCATATATTGGTGCCTGTGATTACTCTTTACCAGCTGCAGGACTGAGAACTTCTCCTTGTTGAATTGTGTGATTTTCCTGGCAGCACATTTCTCCACCCTGTCCAGGTCCCTCCGGGTGGCAGGACGAACCTCTGGAATTCCTCCAAAGTTTGTGTCATCTCCAAACTTGCTGAGCCTATGCTTTGCCCCATAATCCAGGTTATTAACAAAGATGTTAAACAGGACTGAACTCAGTATTGAACCGTGGAGTACACAGCTAGTCATTGGCCTCCAACTAGACTTTGAGCCACTGGTCACCACTCTCTAGACGTGGCCATTCAGCCACTTTTCAATCCATCTCGTTGTTTCCTCAACCACCTATACAACAACAGCTTGTCTACTAGCATATTTTGATACTGCTGAAAGCTTTACTGAAGTCCAGGTAACCAGCAGACCTCAGTAAGTCCACTGCTTTTCCCTCGTCTACTAGGCCAGCCCCCCTTGGAGAAGCCTCGCTAACCATTCCTGACAGTTTTCCTGTACTTAATGTGCTTGGAAATGGTCTCTATGACTTCAGAGGAACTTCTGCTTCCAGGATTTGTTCAAAGAAGCCTACGTTGAGAAATCTATTGCTGTTTCTAATTGTTTATTGTTACTCTTTTTAGACACACATAAGTTACTTCCAATCTAAATTGCTCTCTTTTCCTACGTGGTGCCTAGCTGTTTTCCTATAAGGTGGCTAGTATTTAGCAGTAGCTAGCAGGGCCCCATTAGTAGTGATGCCATGCATTTTCACTCTCGGACCTTGCATAACCATAAAATCAGTGGATCTATGTACATGACATTATAAAAACAGAGTACACACTTCATTTTCATAATGTTGTTGTAGGGAAGCAGCCCTGTACTCTCTTTACTCCCACATGGTGTAGACATCCACTAAATGAGCAAGTCCAGTTACACCTATTTCCTTGTGCAGTGCACAACTGGTAGGCAACATTAGTATAGGTGATGTCATGCTCATTTCTCTGATGCTGTCGTTTACGTCCTCCTTTACATCTAGCAACATTTTCTTCATTTTCAACCCTTTATAAAATCAAAATGATCCTATGGATCATCCTACTCCAACATAACTGCAGTATCTTCTTTTTCTACACAGTATAGTGAGCAATGCCAGGTATTTCAGCTTGGCAGTAACTGTGTTCAAAATACCAAAGTTTGATAAAGGAATCTCAAGATATTCTGCTCCAGCATATACACTACCATGGAATTTTAAATAATAAACCCTACTACCATGCATACTGAGGATCCTGAGCTGAAGTATTTATTCACAGTAGAATTTAAGTACCGTATGTCATCCCTAATCCTCTTTGTGTTTATTGTGCATTACATTCTGATCGTACATCCTTAACTTCCTTCCCTCTGCTTCTTGTAATTGGCTTGGGTCAAGAACATAACACAAATTTCTTATTTTCTGTACTTTATGAACTGAGGCAACTGTCAAGGAAAACAGGACAATACTACTGAAATACATGTACGCTGAAGTGCATTTACTTTAGCCCTGCTTGAAACAGTTGCTGCAAGAAAGAAGCCTCAGTGGATTAACTCTCTGGGGTCCACTCAATTTCCATTTCACTCAACCACCCATGGTATAGAAGACTTTGCACAGCATTAGAGATTAACCCAGATGAAATTATCCACTCTCTGGATGTTTAACATCCTGTTTATAGTCATGGTTTCATTTGAACTCTGCTGGTGGCACACATGCACTTTGCTTTTTAAAAAGAATTTGTTATCTTCATCAGCCAATATCTATTTTAAGTGAGGGAATAACAGAGACTGCATGGCAACTTTTATGTATTTGCTAATTTAAATAACTGACAATGATCTTAAACACAATTCTTTTTACTAATACTACTTTTTTATTATTAGTTGGAAAAGCAGGTCGCTCTGACAGTCAATGTTATTTCCTTGTATTATGGCTGAGTAAAACCTCAAATAGTGATTTTGCGATATATTTACTTTCTAATATTCATCATAAGAGTAAACACGGACTCTGCAAGATAATGCAAAATTTAAGTATTAATAGTGAGTTGGGCTAAAACTAGACTGAGTACTATTCCATTGAAAGATGGATTTGATGTTCTTTGTTAACTGTTCCATGGCCTTTCAGTATGATAAAATATCTTTAGGTAATAATATTAAGGTTTAAAAATTAACTTTATGGCACAATTTATAATAATTTTCCAGAGCATAAGAAATAAAGGGAAATTTGCTTGATGTTTTACATTTACATTCAAATCCACCTACCTTCCCTGTGTTTTCCATGAATATCCTTGATATTTTGGTTTCATTGTTAGAGATGGTTTTGTTTAAATCATGGTGCTACCCACTTAACACAACTTGTCCTTTTCCATCTCCTTCTCCTACGTGTTCCAGAAATGAAGTCAAAATGCCAAGGTGTAAAATCTCTGCAATTTCCATGACAATAGAGATATGACTTAGTGAATACAGGATTCTATTTTCCAAAGAAAACTAGGTAAAGGAGAGAAAAAAAAACCCCAAACATTCTTCATTCAAATATTATTTCATTTTATTTCAAGGCATGGAGTTTGATATAAGGCAGCATTGTGGTATGAGATCTTGTTGGACATGGCAAAACAACAACTTTCTTGTTCGGCACCCAAATGGAGATTTGCTTTGGGGAAACTATCATGCTCAAGAAAAGGGCCAGTGACTTAGCAGCTGATGTGCTTCTCTTTCTCAGTCTTCACTGAATCCCTGCCTCTGCAAGAAAATACAGAGGACATGGTAGAAGGCGTGTTCTCCGAGGTGGCATCTAAAACTAGGGGTTTACGTTTAAAAAGAAGGATTATTGTGGCTGACTTTTTGATAACTTTTACACACACTGTGCTGCAGTAAATCCTTCCTGTGAGTCGAATTCTGCAAAAATGCAGTAACTCAAGCTAAAATGCATTTAACATCACGCACTCAAATTTTTGCAGTATCTTGCAGCTGGAGAAAACACATGGGCCTTGCAGTTCAATAAACTGAAAGCATTATTGACCAAGAGGATAGGAAGTGAATTCCAAAGATGAGGCTATTTTAAGCTAATTAAAGGTCTCATGCTACTATATGCAAGAGTAGGAACATCTGCTACTGCATCCTAGTCAAATTACAGGTTCGGTAATTATTTTCTGCCTAATTGATCTCCTGATTAATTTTAGCTGGATTTAAGTATTCTTCATGCCTTTCCATACTTTGTTGTTGCTGTCAGTTTGGTGGAGTGAGCCCCTGGTGAGAGAATCGTTCCTCTGCTTTGGCTGGTGTTATACGTGCTGTAAGGGGACTTTAGCCCCAGGGAGCATGTGGGGATTATGGAATTCTATTTGTGTTGGATTGTTGTGGACAGTAGCCGAAAGCGTACCCTTAAACACATTACTACAGCAGCAGTTCTCCCAGGAAAAATGAGGACGCTGCTAAATAAATCTCTTGTACTCCATCACTCCTCCAACCTGCTATTTACAAAGCATCTAATTATAAAGATTATTTTAACTGTTACGATGTACAGATGTAACCGTCCTACCTAATTTAAAATACTCCATTAGAGTGTATTCCAGATAACTGTATAGTGTGTTTCTCTTAATGAAATTAAAACTCCGTTTTCAAGTAGAAGTAATCCAAAACTTATATAAAGTCTGATGGAAAAATGATAGAGATATTTACTATTTTGTCTGTCAATAACACAGAAATAATTTAAGAGCATATCTGTATGTTGTTCTTTTCCGGTCACTTAGTATATTGTAGATGTAGGCCCATATTGACTTGTGAAAAGGATCCTCGTGGGATGATTCCTATTATAGTAGATATAAGTAGGCATATGTATTTATACATAAATTATATGTATAAATTGTAGAAGAAAAAAGTGAAACATCTATATAGAGTGAAAATCACATATGGGATTACGTGAGAAATGTCTCAGACTAACAGAATGCAAGTCATTTGGTCTAATCACTGTACTCTTGATAGTATCTTTAATGGGACTTCTGTTGCACTAAACTAAGTGAGTATCAGATTTCACCAACTGTGCCTGACAATAGATTGTGGCTAAGTCTGACAAGGCCCCTGGGAAGGAGTGCTGCTCTCTGTCACCATATAGCCTGAAACGGGTTTCATACCTGTTACAATATCCTGAGGAGGGGGATTCATTGCTAAATATGTGCAGGCTCATTCCTAATCTCCTGAAGCTAATGATCTGTGAAGGATATCTTAAAGATGCTTACCGTGAATAAGTATATTATTCAGACTGTTAAATGTACAGGTTTTCCCTTGTATCAGTTTTCATTTATGACACTTATCCACTGAGAATATGTTATTGAAAACACTGAAATAATTGCTTAACCTCTCTTGCCATTCATAAATATTGGTTAAATCTAAATTCAGCAAAGTTACTGGTATTTGAGGGCATCTTATTTATCGTCTAATAGATATGTTATTTCCTAAATTGAACCTAATTTCTATGACCAAAAAAATATTTCTAAAAAATGTTTTTAAATTTGTCCATAATGCAGAATGATTTTAAGATCCATTTTTTTAACCACAAATTTTCTCCTTGTGGCATGTGTAATTTTGATGTCTTGTCCAAACAATCTGCTTAACTTCCATATCACTATGAATTATTTAAATTAATGTAATTATCAGTTTTCAAGATATTTGTTCCCATAGAAATTTAATATGGCTGAAGAAAAATGTTTAAGACTGATTATTCTGCTTACATGCCAGTGGAAAAATCTCTTCTTGTTTTTGCACCTATATCAGGAATAAATCATGGACTGCTAAGCCATTATTCCATAAAGGTTTAGATTAATGGATATATTCAAACTCTGAGTTTATTGTGGATACCACCACAACTAAGCGTATGACAAAAGGTATGCTAACTGCCCCATAACCACTAGCACTACCTAATGTAGTATCTTTATTTCTGCCCAGGGAATGTGTCCACATGGATATACCATCCCTGTACTACCCTTCCCACTCCCTACTTTATATATATACTGAACACCTGAAATATTGGGACATGGACCTTTAGTAGGCAGGGAGGAAATGATAATATCAAAGCACAGCACTGGAGATGGATGAAAGAGCAATTCTATTTACTCATAATACTTTGGACAAAAAATGTTTGGAGGATAAGATGGTTGTAATACACCTGACCAGAGAAATTAAACTTGTATTTTAAAACTGTAAAAGTTAAAGCCGAGTTTCAAAACTGAGTGAAGAGAGTGCTTCTTGGGTAAGAAAGAGTACCTTGAAGAAGTACTGATTACAGTGTTTGCAGCCTGAGAAATATATTGCTGGAGGTCTATCAACTAAATGCAAGCAAAATCTGATTATTACGTAAGTGCTTTTTTGACACTTCTGTGACAGGGTTATGCTCTGATATTCTCTCTATGGCAACTCAAGAACTGGAGCTCTTAGAGATCAGAGTAATTGAAGAACCTCAGTTTAAGTGAATAAGAAAATGAAAATCCTCAAATCACCTTGCCCTTCAAATAGTACTCGACCCGTGTGACTCTTCCCCTCACTTTCACTTTGGAAGTCTGAGGTGGGTCAGAGGGAACACAGCAAAGTACAGCCCGGTGATCTGTATGAAGAGCATCAGGTTCAATGGAAGGAGATTCGTTGGGAGATAAGAAGTCTGCCAGGAAGAGGCTTTTGCAGTAGTTACTTATGTATACACTCCTGGGCCACTTCCCATAGCTCAACAAACAGTGCATTTTTTCCCTCCCTAGCTCACTGAAAGCATTAAAAATCGTTGTGAGTATAGAAGCTGTTCTGACATGATACAGAATAAGCGTAGCACTCTGAAATTCTTATTCAATGGGAATTAGATAGGACAGGAGCAGGCCTTTCAGGAGTGCAGTCTTTAAACAATGATCCTCTGAAGTAATTGGGTCATATCAGAAGAAGCAGATGGTCGCAGTTCCAACATAATTGCCCAGTCGGGTATGTCCAGCTAAATTGCACGTTTTGGAGAAAGCTGTGGACCACGGCTCTTTGCTCATTCACTTCTACAACAGCTGGAGCTCTGCTACTCTTGAAAACAAGCTTGCCCAGCCACCTTTGCTGTGTGTAGCTGTCACCCCAGAGGAAGTCCTTCTGTGTTGTGAATCATGGTGCACTGAACCAGAATTTAGAAGGCTAAGGGATGCAAAAGATAAAATAACTACAGGTGACTTGTTCTTTAGCCCTATCCAGTTGGTAAAGTCAATGGGCAGTCAGCACCCTTGAATGCCTATTTTTTATTTCTAAAGAGTAGCACAAAAGATGTCCCAAGCCTCTCCCTGCCACTCCTGGGCTTATAGTACACTAACAAGAGGCTTGGACATACTTTTCTCAAGGTACGTGGCTCTAAAACAATTGCTTAACCAAGCAAAGAAAAGAGCATCCTGTCATAATATGAGAAAAAAGAACATAGTTGAATAAACTGAGTTGTTTCAAATATTGGTTTGTACTTGTTTCTATACTAACATAGAGTTTGGAAGAAAAAGGTTTTGTTGATATAGCAGCCCTGTAGATATTTCTAGAGGAAAACAAAAACACGTCTAACGTGATCTCTTACTTGCTTGTTTATAACGATCCAGCTGAACATGACGGACCTTGTGAGAGGTCATGGTCTGGGAAATGACACAACTTATTCAACAAACTGCCTCCAAAAGTTTACACACAGGTTGAGATCAAGGATATAGAGAAGCAGAATCAAGAAATGAACATGATGAATTCCAGGTGTACTTTCCTTCTCTGGAATGTCAGATAATTTAGGACAAATGGCTGATTGGAGAGAACCAGTCCATAAAATAACTAATGCAAAAAATTAATTTTAAAATCTCAATGTATTTTATCTCTAACCAGAGGTATCGCGGTACAGCAAACATTGCTCTGCTGCATGGAGGCACCTGTATATCCAAGCAGGTACACGGTGCTCTGGGACCCCAGGGCTATTCTTGCACTAGAGAAGCAGAAGTGAGAGTTGGGTCGTGGTGTTTTTCAGCTCTGATGTTTTCAATCTACATTTTCTACAAACAAACAAGTTACATTACGAGAATTTCCAGCTTTGGATGTATGAATGTCTTTGGGTTCCGTTTCCATTTTCTATTAATTTGCTCTAAATAATCAATCCTTTTCTTTAAATGCTACTATAATATTTTTTTTAGTTCTTTGAGTTCTTCTGTCTTTTCTGTCTTCAATTTTTATTTCTTTCTCCTTTATATTATACTTGTTAACTCAGGTCTTCCAAATCCATCTCTGATATTAATTTGTGCTTTCTCTCCACCGCAAGCTAAGCTTTCACGTTACTTGTAAAAGATAAATAATTTTATGGTAAATTACTAGATCAGCAACGTTTTCTCATTTACAAGTGGAGTCACCATGATAGTTGAAAGATATCTAATCATGAAAGAAAGTCATTACGGAATTGGTGAACTACTACAAATATCAAATCGTGCAAACTTTAAAAATCCATCTTCCTGAGCCATCCCTCCCTATATTGTAATACCATAAACAATACTGTGATTTTTAAAGAGTAAATAAGAGTAGTTAATCAATATTGATGTGTGTGATGTTGGTTTAAAAGTGACCATTAGTCATTATTGATAGTGGCTTGTACTGCTGCCCTGCATGTGTAAGAACAATGGCACATGTAGAAAAAGCATGAGTGGGCAGTTCCTTTGCTGCTGCACAGTGCCAGGAGAAGAAAAACAAGAACTTGAAAAAGCTTTGTGAAAGGGGTTTGTGTTTTATTTATTGCCTCTCTTTTCTTTCTAAGTTTTTGAAGAACACAAGAGGGAAGACAGGAACCCTTCTCCAGGAAACCAGAAGTCTTGATAATTCTTTTTGGATTTACTTTCTGTAGAAACCTGAACATCTTGAGATTTCTTTGAGTTCTCTAGGGCATCCTTCCAGACCTTTAAAGAGCTGTTGTAAAAAGTCTGCAGAACCTGTATCTTAAACTGCTCTCATTCAATGAGATTGAAAGGTATACATCCTTACTAAATATAACAATAAATATCATCAAAAATATTTCATTTTAAAGATTGGTCTTAAAATGATCCTTCTACATATCTACAATACAAAGTGAAAAGTAATTTCTTTGTATAAATTATGCACATTTACCTCTGTGTGGATACACATTCGTATACAAATATTACAAAAGTATCATGCATTCACTTATACATTCAAAACTCTCTCCAAATATTCCCTCTCTTAATTTGTAAGACTATAATATTTACAAATTAAATACAATCATTTTAGTACTTATATTCTTAGCAACTAAAATAACAGTTAATTTTACACACACAGAATCATGGTTTTTTTTGAAAGCTGAACCTTTTAACATTTATAAAGCTTCATTGGGCAGAGCTGTTTGCCAGTTCTGGCTCTGAAAGAGTATTTTTAGCATTTAGATTACATCTTCATAGTCCTTTTTTACAACTATAGTGTTTGAGAATACTATGATTAGATATCTGTCCATGTTGTTTCCAAAAAAAAAAATAATATAACAAAACCAGGGACTCATACCACCAAAGAGAGTGCAGCAAATAGAGAAATAATTTGTAGAGTTAAAGGCGTAATAAAAGGGTAATGAAGACAAAGGGCAGAGAAAAGGGATTAAAAGGCTAATTTTTGTGCAAGAAATGTAATTTCTTGTTTTATAAACCCAGAGAATTTTTATCACAATGTGTTTAACAACTTTTGAAAAAGTGAGTGCTTATACCACAGAAAAAATGGGCTCAAAATCGTGAAGTAGCCTGTAGATCCTAAAATAATTTGACTGATCACAAAACTTTAAATTTTATTGCTCATTTCCAGACCCTGTTATACAGTAGTTTCAAGTCTGGTTTTGATTAACAAATAAAGTTATTTGTAATACTTGCTGAGTTTCTTGTAATAATCCAGGTATCATAAAATGTAAACTTTTAAATTATACTTGGTATTTTTGTGAGGATATTAGACCTCTAATGAATCATTTTTCTTCTTTGAAGTTTTTACCATAAAGTTGAGCTAAGTTTTGCAGAAGCATAAGAGGATAGTTTACATGTGAATTTCATTTGCAATTTATACTCATCATATGGAGAATTTAACTTTTACTGCAGTTTAAGTCCAAATATTCTGTATTTCAGTTTATAAGCAGGGACGTTTTACAAGGACCATGATTCTGTGCATCAAAGTCCAGATTCTTATTAGATCTTGGGATTTGCTTTTGTTTTTCTGTAAAGAATAATTTCTGTAGTCTTTTCCTCCCCTATCTTCTCCCACTCCCCTACATTCCTGAAGATCTTTTGTCTTTAGAATAATATGCTAGTGTTTTAGGCTGTTTTCTATTATCTTTCACAAGAGTTTCAAAAAATCTTAGGCTTTCTGGAAGTTTACTAATTTACTACAATATTTATTACTACTCAAAATTCTTTCTGAGCTTCAGCAGAAGGAATTATTCTTTCTCACGTTAATGTAGAGTTTCCCAAGGACCAGCAAACAATCATTCGCTCCGTCTCATTGATGCCATATAAAAATACTATGAAACATTTGGTGAATTTCAATTTTTCAGAAGGTACTTATTTATAAATGTTGTGAAAAATGGCTCCTGGGCAGAGGCACAGGTGCAAAGTGATGCACACACTATCCAAGGGAAAGATTTGTAGACTTTTAGGCTACATATTCATTTTGTTCTCAGCTGACTGACTATCAGCCCATTTGTCACTATGAAGTGTTCTCAGGATGTGCTTCCACATACAGGATAACATTTTTTTAAGCACTTCTGACAGATACAGTCGGCTGACCACTAGACATTTTTTTCCATCTAGGTAAAAGATATTTCAATTGCACGTGATTGACTTGAACATATCTGTAGGTAGATTTTGGGCCATACACGGGCTATGTGAGGCATATTTTTTTGTGTTTTGAAGTAGAGAAGTTATCTCCTGATAACTTTCCCGGGGACCTTTACATAATTTAAACATTGGTGTAGACAGACAGCTTAGGAGTGACCAACAGCAGCCTTAAGCAAAATCCTTTGGTCTGGGATAAATTAGACATACTTTTTACTACCACTCCCTCAGGCAAGAACCTGGGAGTACAAATGAGCTTCTAGGAGTGCCCAGAAGATAAACAGATTCATATGCCAGCATTTCTGCCAGGAATTTCAGAGGCTGTACAAATTGTCTGAAATTGTGCAGATACTCTAATTTAAAGTTCATTAGTCGGATGAAGTTTTACCTCTTTTTTACTGGAATTACAATGTATATGGGAATAGACATGCACCAAATCTAAAGGTGTATAAAAAATACTAATATAGATTTTGCATGTTGGCAATAAATTGTGTACAAGCTGCAAGGTGACTGACTTCCTGTAAGTACTTTGGAAGGGGCTGGCAAAGGAAAAGACAATTTGCATTATGTGCAGTGAACACTTTTATTTTTCTGCCAAAGCTCATGCGCAGCATATTTAAAAAAAAAAAAACATAGACAACCGTGGTTTGCTGTCTAAACAACAGCCCTGGGATGTTTCAGATATTGTCCTTTAGATGTGGCTGTAACCCTTTGCAAAGTTGCTATCTTCAGTATCCTCAGTTTTGTTCCAAGCCATTACTGCGTTCATAACCAATCACAGCAGTGATCCTGTTTCATTTAAAACAAATTACTTTATATTAACATCCACAACAGTGAACAGTTGTAGATTCATTCTAGATACATTCAAAACTGCCAAGATGATATGAGGAGCTACCCACGCCTCAAACAGCTTAATTTCTTAGATAAATGCTAAGAGGACAGTAAATTTTCAGAATATGAAGAAAAAAAGCACTTGAGAAATTTATCCCAGGATAATTAAAGGATTGTCTGAAACAGCCTCAATATCTTAACAGTTAACTTTGAGAGCTCATAGAATACAGTTAACATTGGAATAGCTGCAAAGGACAAGTACAGCCTATAGAATTTTAATGGAAGAGAAAAATTGAATTATCAGCTCAGACTGCACCTCTGGAAAAATTACAGAAAACAAATGCACTGACTGTTAACAGCTGGAGAATAATGAAGCCATAGGTATGACATAGTCTTATTTAAGGCTTTTTGTACTCACATAGTAACATCAGCTGTCAAGAAAATCTTAGCTTGGACACAACTATTAGATTGCAAGTTAATGTGGCCTTAAAAAAAAAAAGTACTATTTAGTTTAAATGTATTTTCTGTAAGTCCACATCACCAAATTAGGAATTTGGCAACAAGCAGAGGGAAAAAAAGGCTTAAAAATGTATATGTGAATGTTAGCATACTCTTTTCTTTTCTAGCTTACTTTACCTCATCGTTTCAATTTTCAGGCCTTAGTAACAGAACTCTTTCTTTCCAGGTTTACACTCAGTATGCTTCTTTGTAGGTATAGGAAAAAAATTAGACTTCCTTCAGCACTGTATAGCTATGACATCAGGATTTTTTATTCTCATCATCCTGTTTGTTAAATTACAATATTTTATGTTTATTTCACACAGAATAGGAGAAAAATGACACCTTTCACATACCCGACCTCTCCCAACATAAAGGTTCATTTTCAGATTAGAATTAGAATTAGAATTGATACTGGGTACTTGCGAATTCTAGACAGAAAACTTAAGGAAGGTGACTGATATATAAATGGCACTCAACTCAGCTGGTACAGTAACTAGTA
The DNA here is from genome assembly GCF_017976375.1 of Cuculus canorus. NCBI lineage: Eukaryota > Metazoa > Chordata > Aves > Cuculiformes > Cuculidae > Cuculus > Cuculus canorus. The sequence goes on along the minus strand of NC_071441.1, from coordinate 7,211,960 downwards.
GCTTACAGGTGGTAGAGCAACACCGGCAGGCAACGTGTTGGTTCTGAGGCAAACATTGACTACGCCTGAATAAAAAAGAATTAGGAACAATATCAAATATTATTCGAGTATTTATTTAAGAACAGATATCCCCACTGCTGAAGTGCATTTAATGTGCACCTAATCTGAATGCTCAAGAATTTCCTAAGAATTCATGATACAAACTCCAAGTCGCTATGGATATTGAATATAAAAGAAAAAAAGAACCAGACATCAGGAAAGGTTTGAAAGCCATAACTTTATCAACTTCTAGTTTCAGGAAGAACTGCATAATATCAATCCCAATATCAGTCTCTAATTCAATCTCAGTATCAGACATTAATATTTGTAAATGAACTCAGACCATCTCTCTGACATATAGCTATCTTCTTTCCCTTGTGAACTTGGGTATTTATTTTTAAATGGCTGGATATGGTTTTCTGATGGCTTTCTCTGTCTTAGTCAATACCCAGGGAATTCCATTCTGTGGAAGAGATGTATTTTGTTGTGGAGGGAGAAAGGAAGGTAAGGGTGAGAGCAGCTCTCTGAGCTCTCTGGCAGAAACAAGGAGAGAACATAACAATTCAGGAAAGTGACCTTTTGTAATCCAAAGTTGTTCCTTCTTTCTCTGATTTTCTTATTTTGTACTTCAATGGCAATGTGAGGGAACCTGCATGTTATTAACTGAATTCTTTAAACTGACATTTCCCCAGCCAACAATAAACCTCACATACTTCCAAAGAGACACACAGCAGTACAGTTTAAAGCCTAGCTGAGAAGATTACATGAGGATTAAGGATTCAGGGTCATCCAAAAATGGGGTCACTGCTAGGAAAGGGGTACCTAAACAGAAGGAAATTATTTCATCTGACCCATAAGGGAGCCAGGCTATGGTGTTTAAAAACACAAAAACTGTGAGTAATCTTCTAAATTAAGAGTGGTGAAAACGGCAGTGAGAAACATATATTTTAGGGTTCTCCCTCAGGTCTTGATGCAGATCTGAGAGGAACATGCAATACAAATTGGTATTTGCAATTAATGGAATAGGAAATGGAAAATAAAATGACATTTAAAGTATGATTCCAGAAATGGAGAAGTAAAATTCTTTGGTACTTCTCTTAAAATACAACAGAAATTTAAGAAATAAGACAGAAGAACTAGAATGTCTAGTCTTATGAAGCATGACAACGTCACTGTGCACATACCAGGAGCCTGGTGAAGGAAGACAACCAATGAAATTCTACAATACTAAGACATGAAGTAAACAGAAAGCACAGAATAGGCCATAGGAGGTGTGGATTAGTGTTGTATAGCAAGAGATCATAGAATCCAATAACATCCAAAAATTATTTGCCCAAATAAGTAAATGAGAGTTTATACCCCAAAATTTCATCTTATTTGGAGAAGTGGGGGAATGGAATGTTGACATTAGCTGTCAAGAAAGGTAAGAGACTGAGAGAAGTAATTGTGATGAGAGACTTAAACTATTCTCATGTTGAGTGGGCAAGTGTCAGAGCACGACACAGTGTGTTGACTGAGGTTGATGGTGATCACACTACAGCTGTCTCATGGAATGTCTGATTAGGGAGCTTATGAAGAAAAAGATAATTTTTAACATGATGGTTAATATCATACAGGATCTCATTACAGATGAAAATTCATAATTAAAGTCCGTGTGGCCTCAGTAAAGAAAACTCCTTTCTTACCTACTGAAAATGTAAGCAAGGAAGAAGAAGGGTGATCCACTTTGAAAAGTTTTTGATAATGTCTTACCAAGAAGTTTTAAGGAAAGTAAGATATTATGGGAAAGAAGGAAGATCCTGGCCTTGATGATTAACTGAAAGATAGGAAATGGAAGGTGGGAGTAAACACTCAGTTGTCACAGTGGAGAAAATTATCACCTCCGTGGAGATCTGTGGCAGTCAAGTCCATGACAGTGCAAAATATTCTGACAAACTCCTCCTAGGCACTTTTATCACTCAATACTACTGAAATCATCTCATCTTCCCTTTCTTTTTCACATGGTTAAAACCAGTAAAATTTTGGGATATAGATATAGGTGAGCTATGAAGATAAATTAACACTTTGTGAAAGACAGATGTGTGGTACCAAGGCAATTTATATAGTTGTTTTTTAGGAAATCAGAACATTTCAATTCATGGTGATAGGTGTCAGTGTTTGGTGATGAAGATGGGCTGATGGAGTGTGGTTTCTTCACTTAGGTTTTCATGAATATCAAAACCCACCATCAAGTAGTTCTTGAGAATTTTAAGAATTCTGAAATCAAAACATAATTTGAGCAGCATATATTAAATAAAATCTAAAGCAACTCACAGAAAAATAAGGAAAAGTTATTTTTTATTCAGGAATTACACACCTTACGCAGTGATGGAGAATTCATAAGGGATAGAGAAATGAAATTGCATGCTATGTAACAAGTGCGTCTTAGAATATAGCTGAAGAGTACTGAACTAAGGAATTATTCTTATGCTCCCATGTTTTCGATGCTGCATTTTTCAAGCTCTGTTTTGCTTCCAGCATATTTTGATTGCTTAGTAAAGAAAAAATATGTAGTAGAAAACTCACAGCTGCCAAATCATGATTCTGAAATATGTCAGCACCATTTGCTATAGAAGCCTAGATTACATGAATGCTTTCTCTTTTCTTTTTATTGTTGTTTTTTTTTGTTTGTTTGTTTTTGGGAGGGGGAGGGTTTTTTGTTTGTTTAGCTTGGAGGTCAAAATAAAAGGAAAATAAAACTATACACTTGCATGAACTTAACACTTTTCCACATCTATGTAGACCAAACATTGACCGATAAACTCACATGGTAGCACATTTGTTTTACATTAAACAGAAATAGTTAGAGCAGTTGGAATTGAGAACACGAATGAAACTCCCATAAATGTTCACAGTATTAAGTATTAATTATTAATTATGTTTTCATACTTTCTTTCCTTTTTCCATGTCTCTTCTCCACCTACTTTGCTCATGTGACCCTGAATTATTATGTATCTCTCTTCAATAAATATAATTAATGTAGCCAAAATAACAACTAACTTAATGATGTAAAAAAATATAAATTAAAAAAAATCAATTATACATTTAAATCTCTTTAGGCTGAAGAGGAAGCCTAAGCTAAGCTTATCGATTAATCACCATTAGCTTGGAAGACGTGAGTATGATGCCTCTCTTTTAGTAAAACATCAGGAACCTTGCTCATTTCTCTGAATAAAAATGCTGTAGCCGTCTTTTTTTTAATAGAAATCAAAGCAGGTAGAGACCTTAGAATCATAGATTCGCTTGGTTGGAAAAGACCCTTGAGATCATCAAGTCGAACCTTACCTGTCTACTATCAAACCATGTCCCTGAGCACTTCATCTACCCATCTTTCAAATACCTCCAGAGATGGTGACTCAACCACCTCCCTGGGCAGCTGCTCCAGTGCCCAATGACCCTTTTGGTGAAGATGCACACATCGCCTCTGAAAACAGGTGAGTTTGCTAGCAGATACAGCCTGCTCTTTGCAGTAGCTTATGGAGTCTGCTGTGTCTTCTGTGACCTACATTTCGTTGGAGTCTGTACTCTCGCTACATATGCTTTATAGATTTATTTTCGCTGAATTAAATCCATAATTTTAATACTTACAGCATGGTTGGAAGAGAAATGTAACAAAAATAACAAACATTCATCTACCTAAACTCAATTTAATTAGATAATGTACTGTATTTAAGTCTGAGGTATTGCAGTATGAACTTTCAGTTAATTAAAATTTTCATTAGCTTTAAATCAAGACCAATTATCTTTCTAATTTAACCAGATTCTTGAGATACAAACCAGTTTTACGTAATGTTTTTGAAGGCATTTGGAACTGCTGACTAGCTTGGAAAAGGATGTTTCCACTCAATATTTCTATTGAACTGTGAGCAAAACATCTGGAGTATAGTATACAACAGCATAATAAACACATTAATGAATTGTGAATCATTTACCCCAGAGGTATAAACAGACCATTCTCAAGAAAGGAAGAAGATGCATCCTGCAGCCATGGGAGAAACAGTCATTTGTCCAGATCAGATGACAACTTCTTGGAGAAATACCCAGAACTTGCAGAAATTGAATTATGAAATGTGCGTGACAGGAAAATATGCCCCTTTTTTTTTAATTTCCAGTGCAATCCTATGGAGATCAAACTGCTGCTGGTCTCTAAATTTCTTAGTACTTAAATTTTAATAGAAATTTCGTATTAGTCCAATGCTGTAATGAGCCTACAAACTTGGAATGAATGTTATCAGTATATTTTAAAATTCCATACTGTTTTTTTGTCAGTTCTTATGGAAAATATTTAGAGTGTTTGAACTAATTAGGATGACAATAAGCAGTTTATGAAAAAAGAAATTAGAGTAACAGTATTTGACAGAAATTTCTATATCAAATTAAACAGATTTAGAAAATAATAAATCACTATAAACATGACATATTAGGGATTTGGAATAGTTTAGTGATATCAGTGTTAAACAGAATCAACTAAATTTGCTGAAATTTCTGCAACAGACAGGGTCATTATGTACTAAATTGAGAAGATATGTTTGCTTTGTTCAGTTTTCCTGTGTCTCCCATTGTCTCTTCCATCTATCTCTTGATAGAAACATAGGCAGAATCTGAGCTGATACAAGGGTTATTAAAGGAATGTGTAATCCTGTTTTGAGGTAAAACCATATTTCTGGTGGACCTGAGAATGACACTGCAGGAAAAAACAACTCCAGTGAAAAACTGAAAAACAGTTATATATCTCTGTATGAGCACTTTTACGAAGCCTGCTGTTTTACTAAAGGAAAGCTACGATCCTATCCTACACACTACCTTCCATCTGAAAAAGTGCTACTTTCCATACTGTAACGAGTAGGTGCCCTCTTAGACCAGCACAGTGCTGGTATGTGTTTTGGCAGTTACAATGAGGAATATTCTATCATGAAAGATTACCTCCTGACTAATGATGATCACTATAAACAGTTGGGTTGCTATTTGGCTGCATGGATGGTGGTCCCACCTAGCTGACAGCCCGTGCGTATGTTTTATCTCATCTTGCCTTTCAAACTGTATGTGGTTAGACAGAGAGTTGGAAGATGCTTCAGAAAGTTATGAGGACAGAAATGATGAATAGTGGGCTATTAAATGATATTGCAACAAATAAAGCATAAATACAAGCCTTTATCATCATCTCAGTTTATCTATGACAAAGAAGACCTTTTTGAAGCTGTATTTGGGAGCTAAAAAATGAACTGCTTGACACATAAAGATAACAAGAGGCTTCATCCAGAATCTCATTCTTTGTCCTGTTGAGACTGCACTGAAATACCCAGCTGAAATCTTGATAGGTGTTGTAGAATGTTTTGAGTATAATTTTTCAGTGTTTTCACCTGCATGCAACAGATTCCATGCAAAAATTCCCTGCCAGGCCTACCCTGAGGATTTTGAAAGACAATTACCTTTGTTTTTATTCTTCTAAAACTTGAAAATGGGACAAGAATCCTCAGCTTCTGACTCTAACATAATTTTTTTTTGGAAATATTACTCTTACAGCTTTACCCAAGCTGACTATTTAGACAAAGTATTGCGAAGTGCAAAAAAAGAATTATAAGATACACACTTCTTTCTTTATGTCCCATTTGATTGCAACAGTTCACATTATTTACATCCTGGACCCAAATTCTTGGAGTAAATATTGTCTGTTTGTAGGAATCACTGTATTTGTACTTTGGGATAGAGCTTTGCATAACTTTTTTCAGCCTGTAAGACTTCTTTACATGTAAGCTTTCTGCACTGTATGAGACTTGAGCAGCCATCCTAGTACGAACTGCTACTATCACTGTTAGTGACTGTGAAAGAGTATTTCCAACAGCTAAATCCAGTAGTTGTAGCATGTAAAATGACTTCATCTAAGATTTCTATCCAAGTGGAAAAGAAAGACTTTTCTGCGTATTTCATATTGTGATTTTAATGCTGGAGCTCATATCAATGTCCTATTTTGGGAGGAGGGGGGTGTTGAGCTGAAAAATATAATATCCACTTATTTTGCTAAAGTAAAAATTATTTTTATGATTGACGTCTCATTATTGTGTCCAGTTCTGGAATTATTATGTCCAGTTCTGGAATCCTCAACATAAAAATGATATGGAACTGTTGGAACAGGTCCAAAGAAGGGCTACAAAGTCAATCAGAGGGCTGGAGCACCTTCCCATATGAGGACAGGCTGAGAGAGTTGGGGTTGTTCAGCCTGGAGAAGAGAAGGCTCGAGGAGATTTTATAGCAGTTCCTGAAAGGGGCTACAAGAAAGCTGGAGAGGGACTGTTCACAAAGGCTTGTAGTGACAGGACTTGGGGCAATGGGTATAAACAGGAGAGGGACAGATTTAGACCAGGTATAAGGAAGAATTTCTTCACCGTAAGAGTGGTGAGACACTGGCACAGGCTTCCCAGGAAAGCTGTGACTGCCCCATCCCTGGAGGTGTCCAAGGCCAGGTTGGATGGGGCCTTGGGCAGCCTGAGCCATTGGGATGTCCCTGCCCATGGCAGGGGGTTGGAACTGGATGATCTTTAAAGTCACTTCCAACCCAAACTATTCTATGATTCTTTGATTCTATGATTTGTATGTGGTCTACTATACAGTTATTGTGGGAAATTTTCATCATCTTATGATAACCTAGTAGCCTCTTATAACTGTCAGTGGAGAGCAGAGTAATCAAAAGCCAAATATATTTAAAGCAGATTGTTTTGACAGACTTAATTTTTATAAGGTATTTTCCGAGCCTACTATATTTAATGTGAAAAGTAAATTAACTTCTTTGTTGGTGAGCTTATTAAGAGATTAAAATACTAATTTGACTTGATATGAGCAAAGCTAGATTCTTTCTAAAATAAATAGGTTGAGATTAATATCTGTCTCTGGAATTGACACAAAAGAGAGAAACTTTTAAGATGAAAAGATCTGTTTTTACACGCAGAAGGCAGTAAACTAATCACTACAAAAAAAAAAGAAAAAGTTTTTCTAATGTAGGTACCTAGGTGTGAGAAATTAGATACACTTATATACAGAACTGTATTTTTTCCCAAGTACCTGAATGTTGTGTGAGCAACATTTTTAAAACTCATATTTAAAATTGAAAGAAACATACTCTTTTTGGAAAGAAGTGGAGGTACTATCAGCAAGTGTAGTGATAGGATGAGTCATAATGCTTTTAACCTGAAGGAGGATAGATTTATATTAGATATAAGGAAGAAATTTTTTATTGTGAGGATGGTGATGCACTGGAACAGGTTGCCCAGAGAAGCAGTGATCTAAAAATTTAAGGTACGGCAAAGCTGACAACTATTAGGACCAAGAAGTCAGAATGAGATGATTTTCTTTTCTCCCCCTTATTTGCATTTCTTTACTGAATGGATATACAGGTGGATAAATTTCAGAGGGAAAACACATAAAAATACAGTCAATTCTTCAGGTCAAAGTATTGAGTGAGATTTGGGGAGGTCTAGCTCATATAAAAAGTATCATCGGATTCATTTCCTCAATGTTTTAGTTGCCTTTAATATGGAGTGTCATGGAGAAATATGTAGGCCTCTCATATCCTCAGGTGAAATTGTGTCAGCCCATTCAAAAGACGTTTCTACAAACTTTTATGTGCTTCCTGCTGTGATGATGGATTCAAATATCATGGTAGAAATAGTAACCTTGATGTTTGTCACTCATCATTTCCTTGCCTGTCTTTATTCTTTTGGTGTTTTGTTTGGTTTTTTTTTTTTTTCTTAATATTTGGAGCATAATCTGTTTTGATATTCTTACCTGTAAAGCTGTTCATAAATATGTATGCTTTTTAAAGTGCAACTAACAACTAGGAACCACAATAAAATCTAGAAACTCTAAACTAACTCCTTAGAGTTTGTTTTTTACTTTAGCATTTTAAGCTCCTAAAAGTAGAAAAGCTAGAAGTTTGCTTTGAAAAATCAGTCTGAATTATTTTGTTCCAAATGAATACAGACATGCAAAAAGTCTTATCTGCACAGGTGGTTCATGTACAGGAAGCAGAATTATACACAATTTGACAAAAGGTCACAAAGGACTAAATGCAATTCTTTTTGAACTTGACAATAATTTATTAGAGTTATACTTATTTTGAGAAAAAAAATGGCAGACTAAAGCTTCAGAATTCTCTTTTGTATACATTCATTTCACCATCACGACTCAGTCTGAGAATAAACTATCCATATTGAAAAACAAGGAAGTCAGTGTTGGAAAACAGTCAGTTAACCCTTTGGGCAAAATTTTGAGCTGAAGTTGCAAGACCTGGCACTTTGTTGTATTCACTTTTCCTTTCTTTCTCTTTCTAGAAGCCAAGTAACAAAAGCCATATGTTCAATGGGTGTCTTGCTGCAGACTGAAAGTTTTGTACTTTTGTATGCTAGTGGATAATCCAGTCGGAAGAAATTAAAGAAATACATTTTAATCCACAAGCATTATTTATAGTTGACTTGCAGAACACTGTTTTCATGCTAAAGTCACAGATGATTCTTACAAGTAGTGGAGAGAAGAAACTGGCCTGTATACAACAGAAAATTTCAGAAATCTTCCTTTGGCTGTTTGTAATGGCTGTATGTCAGGCAAGGTTAACTACTTCCACAATTGTTTCTACTGGCTAATTCACTCACGTCCACACAGGCTGACGAACTGAGCTGTCAGGTTCAAGTTTGGATACAGGATGACAAGGCTTTGAAGAACCTCCAATGTGTGTGTGAGAAACTAAATCTACAATCACCCATTCCTAGTCACAAAGCAATAAGCTCCACACAAGTATATTTGATCATACTATGTACTTTAAGACTTATAAATTAGCAAGACCTTTAGGTTTTGGGGTTGGTATACTTCTATATCAACCCATTATGTTACTCAGTAAAGTTGTCAGGCTGGGAATACAAAACCTTAGTCCAAATTTCACTGGTAACATCCATGGAAATGTTCTCAAATTATCAGACAAGTGGAACATTTGGGAATCCCAGACATCCTAAAAGTTCCTACTGCAGCATTTACTACATGGCTTGCATCTCACCTATCAGCTTGAGCTTATCCTTCTAGCCAGGGCAGCCCTGCCTTAGGGAATTTAGGACTATGCTGGTTTTCCATTAAGAGTGTGATGATAGCAACAAGATGATAGCAACACATGAAAAGATGCATCAGTGCCTCATGTAGGCTGTGATACCATGTTACTGTCCCAGAACAAAAGGTTCACGGGACGGTAGTGATTACAGGCTAGACCACCACAAGGTGCCTGTGAACCTTACAATTAAACTCAGGCTCATCTTGTTTTTCACATTGCTAAATTCCACTGTAAAGATCATAGGTTCTTGTACAAATTCAATTAAATAAATGGAAATGTCAGGTTCAAAGGTATTTTTTGTTTGCTTGTGCCAGGAAACTGGGCACCACATATTTCGAAAAATTCACTAACTAATTCCCAGAAGAGATGCCAATGTCACACACCCACTGGATGCTGGAAGCTCTGCCAGTGGCATATCAATTCGTGACATGGCAGTTTGACATCTGCAAGTTCATCCTTGATGTTAATTTAAGAGAACTTTAGAACCGTGTTCTTTTCCTGGACATTTATGATTGTTGGGTAGCACAGGTCATACTATTGGAAACCTGTGTACGGAGTTTTGCTAATAAGCTTTTCATCTGACCAATTATTTTTGTTCTATTTCCTATCTTTCCATCAATTCTTAATCTATAAGACCCCATGACAATGTAATTCCTTTAAAGAATCCTTAGTAAGGACCTCTGTCAAAAGGTGCTTGGCTATTGAAAAGGAATTAATTTTCACCTATGAAAATGTTCCACCTCCCTTTTAGACATCAGTCATCTATTGGCATATGGACTCTCTGATAAGCTTCCTACTTCTAAAGCAACACTTGTTGCTTCTGACCTACATCATCAAAATTCCATGTTTAACTAATCAGAATGAGTGTTTCTCTCTACCTCTTTTCTTGTTTTGACTTGATTTCTGGTTTTGAAGATTTGTATATTTTTTGTTTCTAAATAACTCCTAAATACTCTGCTTTTAACACCCCAGCTCTTTGCTGTTCTCTTAAGCACTTTCAAGTGGATAGTGTGACCTCCTTCAAAATTACTTTGAGTTTCCAATATGGTGTATTTAAATTTTTAAAAAATATGTGATCTGAAAGCATTTTACACCTTTTGCTGATTTTTCTTTTCCATTTCTTTCAGGCAAATTTTTTAGTTGCTTATGTAGGTGATGAAATTTTCTTTTTTGGCAGTACTACTTGGTTTTCTGGGCAATCTTCTGCAATATGTCTTCTTGATAGATGGTGAGGACCTACCCTGATGAGGACTTCTTGGATCATTCTGCATAGAAGCCAGAGACTTTTTTCCAGTCTCACTGGAGAAGAAATTCACCTCCCTAACCTAACCAGTCGTAGCTTCATTGATCTTTGGTGAATTCTCTGACTGTATATGTTGAGGGCAGGTGGGCAGCAACCTCTCTGCACAGCTTCCACTTCCAGAACCTGATGAAGATGTTATGCTTCCCTTTGGACTCTTTCCTTTACTACTTAACTGCTGCAGGAGAGTCAGAGACCGCATAAGAGTGTAATTATTTATTACGAATAAAGAACATTTAGAACCTCTCTGTGACATTGAAAGAGTCTAAATGTGTAATAACACTGGGCAGAGCAAAAATGAGTACTAGGTGACAGTGTGGACATCACGTAGTCTTGAGGAATTTATTGACTACAAAAATTGAAGGGCACATTGGAAATATGCACAACCCAGATAACACCCACTGGCATACTCTTTGAGGTGCTCTGCCACTCAGTCAGAGAGACTGCAGGAGATGGACGCTGTAAAATGCCAAGTAATTAAAACCTGAGGACACCTTTGGAAGCAATCTTTCAGCACAGTGCATACACCCAAACAAACGACATGTAAGAGCTTTTTTTCCGGAGCTCAGCAACCACAATGGAAGATCATGTTAAAAAAAAAAAATAAAAAATTCCGAACATATCCCATTAATTGCAAAAACCATTGTTTTCAATAAGTCTCAACACATGAGTCTGTCAGTAGTTCAGAATATCTGTCCAGTAAAAGCCTTTCTGGACACTGACTTCAAGAAAAAGCCTGCCTTGATTTCAGGTGCAGGAGTCATCTGGAATTCTACTCAAAGTTGGAAGTTATGAAACCTTGAAAAGTCAGGACTTTAGGCCTTTTAAATATGCAAATATAAAGAAAGATGACTTCCTCGTGTCCTCCCACACTGCACTCTTCAAAAACAAAGCAAATGAACGATGCACATATGTTTTTCCAAGTCACTGTAGAAATGCACCTCTAAATCCTTTCTGTGATCAAGTTCCCGTTCATGGTAGGTTAGCATCAGTATGAAATCTGTGATCATTTCCCCTCAGCCACTGGAAAAAAGAGCTCAGTTTTGGTTTTATCTTTCACACAATGACAAGGCATGCCTTATTTCCAGCACTTATTCCAGGTACAGACGTGATTCACCCAATGGAAGCAAGAAATGAGTGGTTCTGACTCTATATGTAGCATAGACTTACAGACCTGAGGAACTCTTTTGTTAGAGAGGAAACCTTCTCCAAAAATCACCACAACAATCATAGTTCACCTGAACCTTTCCACCAAGCATTAGCTTCCCACTCTCCAAGGACTGTCTCTCTTCATTTTTGTTCTCCTTTGTCATATCTTGTTTTGTTTTGTTAATCTGAGGTCTCCTTATTGTGATACTTAAAACTATGGTGGAGCACAGCTTTGATTTATGTATGCTCTCTGCTCTGCTTAGCCAGCTGTCAGACAGAGTTGCGGTAAACATCAGGTTTCATGATATATATCTGAAAAACAGACTGAAAGCAGTTAAGTATCACTCACACAAGCAGTGTGTTTTGTTTAGGAATCCGCAAAAGGTCAGTGTTTACTTTAAATATTTAATAATTCAGTAGTTTTAATAGTCTCTCCAGGCATAGAAAGAATAAAAATACTTTGATATATACTAAGTTTATTTTGATCCAACCAAGTGTAGAGATTTCTCTGCAAACCTGCCATCCTATTATCTCTAATTCACCAGCACCCTGGCACTTCCCAGGATGGCCCATGGGTTGCTCATCATGAAGATGTCTAAACAATGCAACATCCCACAAAGATGCAGAATGACGCCTTGCAGTTCAGGTACAGCATTGATTGGTCTCTCTATAGAGTCTCTCTTCATGGTGAAAAACACCTTCCCTGTCAAAGACTGAATGTTGTGTTCCTTCAGGACTAACACAACAACTTCATTTTACTTTAGTGACATTATAAAGCCTTCAGTGTTTTTCCCCTTCTTTGATTTAAATTCATTGATTAACTCAATTGGGACAGTTCATTCTATGTGACAGAGTTCCCTGGACTCACAGATTAAATAGGCAAACAAACATGTCTTACACCATAGCAGGGAGTTTTCCAAACACCATGAAGTTATGTCCCAGTTCTTTTTTAGTGGAGGATTGTTGAAACAAAAATCCTCCAGTGGAGGATTGTTGAAAACACACAAATGATTCTCATAATAGTCAGGCTTTGCAGCATACATACGTGAAAGACACAAAAAAAATATTAGTGCTAGAAATATCCACAGAGTTATTTTTTCTTCTGTGGTTTGCTCAAAGCTTCCAGAATGTTCTTTATTTTTCTTTACAGTTTTAAATTCTTATATTCTGTAGGCAGGATTAAAAAAAACAGAGAAACTATCAAACCTTTACTCAAGAGTAATTTCTGCAGCAAGAAATACTAGTGTAAGTAATCTCCCCTGCACTCCTCTCCTTCTTCATCTCTGCCCCAGCTTGTGCTGCTCACGCAGCTGTGCTGCGATCTGCACCACGTCTCTAAGCCGACAGTCACAGGGTGGATTTAGCTGAATTATGTTTAACCTGGCTCAGCCTCTGTTCAACTCATTGTTTTGGCTCATTACGTGGAAATGAACATCCACACATGGAGGGAATCACACTGCTCAAGCTGCTGCTTCCAACCAGAGAAATCACCATGAAATCACAACTTCAGCATCAGATTTAATTGTGTCAAAGTAAGCAATCTGGCCAGACATCTGATATAGTAGGCTGCTAATCAACATGAAGAACTAATCAAGTAACGCTGCGGAACCTACCTGAGTATATTAGCAATAGGCATTTTCTGTGTATCGCAATAAACCTGTAAAGGAAAAAAGGCATACAGGTAAAATTCCTTCCAACTCACAAAAGGAAAAACCTTCACAGTGTAAGAGAAATACTACTCTGACAGATGATCAGAAGAAGCGTACTAAAATGAAAATGAGTTGCAGATAAGAAAAAAGTGTCCCTTAACATTAAAATGCTTTTGTCAATCATTAAATTTTGTGTTTATTCATAGTAAAGAATTAAAGCAAAATTGCAATCTGTTTTAGTTGCTTTGAAAATTTGCGATGCAGAAATTTTTATAATAATCTATCTCAGAAAATGACTACAATATTTTAACTGAAAATACATAGTTCATAGAAAATGATCAAGCTGTAGCAGTAAAATCCATTCTTCTTATTTATCTGTGCAAATGGTACTGGTGTACCAGTGTTTTGCTGTGCCAGATATGTAGCTGTCTGAGCCTAGGATCAGTGTGAACAGAAGGGGGTGGTGTTACCCCAGCTTGTGCAAAGATCTGCACTTCTGAAGAATGGAAAAAAGATTACCCCCAACTTTGAGAGAAGAATAAAACACCTAGTTAAAAGAAAAGCAGAGACATTATTTATTATACATTAAACGAGACTTCTGAAGTATTTTGTTCCCATTTGATATAGCTTTCTCACCCCCCTACTCATCGCTGTGGGGTCAGCTGATTTACAAAAGACACATGAAATGTAGAGATTTATGTAGAATACAGTTCTGCAGCAGCACTGCAAAATGTCCCATTTTTATTCTACGTTATTCTTGGAAATCTGTTCTATGTATTGCGCAATAATGTAGCCACAAGTGGCACATAATTTGGGATTCTGAAAATCCCCTCTTTGTGTTCAGGTGCTTGGAGTCAGGTGGGATGTGAGAGAAGATGAGTCAATACCCCACAACTCTGGAAAAGAACTACAGATGAGTACACAGTGGAGAAGTCTACGGTAATGTCAAGTCACTTCACTTCTCCAAGGAAAAATGCACTGGAGAAAGATTTTGATGAGCTAGTGGTAGCAAGGGGATCCGTGCTGTGCCATTGAGACAAGGAAACATGCTGGCAGCTGCTGTACAGGAGGCCCAAGCTAGAAAAGTTTTTTCATTTCAGTTGCTTTTGTACGAGTGCGTGTGTGTGTATAAAAGAGAGAAAAGCCTTCTGCTAATTCTTTAGCAAAGTAGCAATTGGTCCTTGGCACTGCTTATTCAATCGAAGTGCGATACTGTAGCTCATTAACACAACAATACTTACAGATGCAAAATTTATTGTATAAATAAATGCATTCACAGCTAGATTTGAAGAAAGATGTATGGATCAAACACATTCAGCCACAAAAACTTATTAAAGTATTGTGTATCAGCAGAGGAGAATACATTTAAGAATGACATGACAAATTAAAAAGATCCACTGCTATTCTAATGGATTTTTAGAGTCTAGCTAGTATAGTTAATCCAAAGATTACTTTTGAAGCTGACTGGAAAAGTATGCTCCACACCTGAAGTAGTGTCCATCTGAAGTAGCAGACAAATAAGATCTCATCCAAAAACTTCCTCTGGAGAGAGAAAGCAACTTTCTATAGACATCGTTCTCAGAAAGCTTTGCTTGTATTTTTCTGTCTTCTTCACTGCTGATAATATTGGTTCACGGCAATGTCAAGCTTTTAAAAGGTTGTATTCCTTTCCAAAGGTGAAACTAAGTGTTCCTAACAACATGAAAAGTGGTCTGAGGAGAAGAGATAGTTTAGAAAACATGCTTTTATGACTTTTCAAAACTGTGATAACCACTTGGAGACCTGGCAGTGTATTGTCATTGACCTTTTCTTGTGAGCACTCATAATTGCAGAGAGATTAGTTAATTAACTTTTGCTAAAATCTTCTGAAGATGTAAGATTCCAGATACTGTAAGTATTACAGAAAATCTTATGTACTATCTACCCTCAAAACAGTGTGCTGAGGGGAATAAATGTGCACAGTATGATACTGCAGACTTCACAGCAGTAGCACGAGATCTTGGGGTAGGAAGGGAAAGATGCGATCACTAATATATTTATCTATAGACATCTTCTTCTATGCAAATGTGGATTCCAGAGATACCAGTACAATGCATACATTGAATTTTCCAATAGTATCCAAGAAATGCTACAAGCTGCCTGCTCAAAAAAAACCCCAAAACCTTAAAGTATTCAATTTGCAAGTGCACATGATCTCATTTTTCTTCTCATAAAAATCTTTGGTTTGCTTGATGTTGGAAGTTAATGTGACAAAATATTACTGAATTAACCAAATCACAGTGTTGGATAAAGAATCAATTAAATTTCTCTTATACCAAATTTAGCAGTGAAACTAAGCATGTGCTTAATTTTAAGCACATGTGTAAATCCCATTGAAATCTGTAGTTTTTATGCACCTATTTAAGTGCTTTTCTGAACTAGGTCCAGTAAAGGAATATGACTAAGCTCATTAATAAAGGAAACAGGAATTAGTCCAAGTTACTCAATCACAAACAGTCTGTTTATGGAGGAGAGCAGTCCTTTTTACAACTTCACTTTCTTACACTTTAGAAAACAAATACAAGCCAGAAAGGGAAATTAAACTTTCTTTAACACGATGATACTGTAATTTGTGCAGTAACATCTTTATGATTGTTCTTTTTCTTGTTTGAGCTACTGACATTTCCCTCCCCTCGATAAGTTTATGCTCAGCTTGGAAATCTCTTTTAACTGTGCTTGGTTTCTGCTTTCCCCCTCCTCTCTGCTCTATCAAATCTGTTCTATTTTGAGATTGTAAAATTATACAGATTAGTGCTGAATAACCAATACAAAGGAAAAATGTAATTTGAGAGATTCAGGGCCAAGTTTACCTATGTAAATCCTCACAGCTCCACAGTAATGATTGAAATAACATGAGTTGAATGCTAGCTGAGGTTTTAGACCTCAGGGTTGGGGTTCTTTTTCCTCCTTGCAGAATGGCTAGAGAAGAATTAAAGCAATTTTCATAGATTTGCTATTAAAAACTGTTCAGCTACTCAGTTTGTGGTCTTTTCCCTGTGAATTGCAAAAGACATACATAATCTTGATACATCCTACCTAGTCTGCAGGTGCATAGTAGTGATTTGGTGCTATAAATCAGGTAATACTTCTTTTGATGAGTGTGGGTGCATTTCTCAGGAAGTGATTATTACATAGAAAGGCATAAAAATAATTTCTTCAGATTCTGATTCAGAAGTTGCTTTCCGTGGTGATTTCTATCTATGAACATGAAAAGACTGCAGAAAGCAAATACAGGGAATATGATTTAAATGAATAAACAGCCTTTTCTCTTTCAGGGAAAATCTAGTCTATATATCATAGAACCAAATAATCATATAGTCATAGAACAGTTTGGGTTGGACAGGACATTAAAGATCATCCAGTTCCAACACCCTGCCAAGGGCAGGGACACCTCCCACTGGACCAGGCTTCTCAAGGCACCATCCAACCAGCCTGGCCTTGAACACTTCCAGGAAAGGGGCATCCACAACTTCTAAGGGCAACCTCTTCCAGTGTGTCACCACCCTCACCATGAAGAATTTCCTCCTAACACCTAATATAAATCTTCCCCTTTCCAACTTAAAGCCATTCCCCCTTGTCCTATCACTGTATGTCTTTGCAAGAAGTCCCTCCCCAGATTTCTTGTAGGCCCCCTTCAGGTACCAGAAGACTGCTACAAGGTCTCCCTGGAGCCTTCTTTTCTCTTGGATAAACACCCCAACTCTCTCAGCCTGTCCTCACCATAGAGGTGCTCCAGCCCTTTGAGGACCTTTGTGGCCTTCCTGTGGACCTGCTCCAACAGTTCCATCTCTTTCTTATGTTGAAGGTTCCAGATCTGGACACAATACACCAGAAGGCAACTCACAAGAGCAGAACAGAGGGACAGAATCACCTCCCTTGTCCTGCTGGCCACGCTACTTTTGATGCAGCCCAGAATACAATGGGGTATCAACACACACTGGCAGCCCATGTTGAGCTTCTCATCGACCAGCACACCTAAGCCTTTCTCAGCAGGGCTGCTCTCAATCACATCATCTACCTTCCTGTATTGAAACTGCAGATTACCCCAACCCAGGTGTGGGACCTTGCACTAGATGTTATTGAACATCATGAGATTCACACAGACCCACTTCTCCAGTCTGTCCAGGTCCCTCTGGATGACATCCCATCTTCTATTGTGACAACTGCATTACTTAGCTTGGTGTCACTGCAAACTTGCTGAGGGTGCACTTGATCTCACTGTCCATATCATTAATGAAAATATTAAACAGCGCTTGTCCCACTATGCACAACTGAGGGAAAACAAATAAATTAAAAAAAAGAAAAAGAAAAACCCCCAAAACTAAAACAACGCAATTATTAAATTCATTTTATGTGTACAAAAATCCTCTAAAATCCCCCAAGGTAAAAAAGAGGGAGAAATCATAGAAAAGCAAGGACATTCCCAACAAATACAAAACAAAGACAATAAAAAGAAAAGCTCCAGCTAGAATAAAATAATTTTAGTAGAAGGACAGAAGCCACGTGTATAATAGATATGAAACCAATTTTCCACTTGATCTTATAACAGATTGAGTCTATAAATTTTGTGAGCCCTAAAGTTTACCAAAGAGATAGGAGTTGTATCTCAAAGTTGCCTGTTCTGAACTGTACGATGGGTTGCTTTCCTAAGATGTGAAAATGGCAAAATTTACCTCTGTACCAGTTTCTGAATGATGTTCCCTTGTTCTCACATTGCAAGCTTAGCTAAGAACAGAAGGCTGTGTTTGGTTATTACTTGTTAGCATGACCCTTCACAGCTGTTTATGTCGTGTAGCTTAAAGGAAGAGAGAGGTAATTTATACAATAAAGTACCACAGTGATATTTTTTTCCATCCATGAGGTTAATTACAAATTTAATTTATGTTGGGATGCTAGCTGCCCGTTTTATTTTTTGCTCTGCCTGGGGTTGCTGTGTAAAACGGGATGCAAGGAATGTAGCTGAACATACTTCATGCTGATTTTATGTTTTCTAGCCCTTCTTAGAGGCGTACTGGAGAATGAAGCATGAGGCTATTAAGCAGGACCAGTACAGTGAGTCTTCAGTAAACACCTGTTTTCCTGGTGTTGTTTACACATTTGAATTTGCCTGAATTAATTGCAGTGCTGCACATGGCATAAAAAAAATTAACTGGATGCTAGTATTTCTGTTGCAATGATCCAGTTAGAGATATATAAATCAAGTCTAAAACTTTTTCTGAACTGAAATGCTCAGAATTAGCTATTCAAAACATTGCCCTGCTTAAAAGAAATAGGCTTAAACTGTGAGTTTCAATTGATATTGAAGAAGGTATTTTTGATATGTATTTAAACTGAGAGATAATTTGCACTTTTTTGTGCATCGTATTTACATTTCCACAGCTGTCCACAAAAGTGGAGACAGGATAATCTGCAAATCAATATGCAGAAGTTAAATATGTGAAAACTAATAGAGGAACAACAACTATTCTCATCATGCAGCTTCCAATGACAGATACCCATCACCGATGCATAGTCTAAATCAATTTTAGCATTTGGTAATTTCTCTGACCAGCTTAAAATTTAAGACTAGGAATATTCCCTCTGATGTAACTGTACAGCAGAAGAGAGAGCAGCTAACAGGGAAAGGCTTCAAAAAACATCTCTTGTCAAATCTTAAGCAGCCGCACAGCTTGTGTTATGCCCTTTAGAAAAGTGAAGTTTTATAAACAAGCAGATGAGCAGAATGTCGTCTTTTCTACAGTTATGATGACAGTGCATTCAAGGATTGGCAGTGTCAAAATAACTTCTTAGGGTGTGTGACTTTGCATGGATTGTCTAGTACTTGGTCTGGCAGGAGAGAAAGAAGTGTTAGGAAGACTGGCGGGGTAAGAGTATAAGCTTGGATTCTGGATAGTTTTTCAATGTAAATTGCAAAGCCTGTGCAGTTTTTCTTGAATAAAGATTACTGTGTTACAAACTGCTCTAATTCCCTGTTAGTCAGCTGTTTAGCACTAAGAGCCACCTCATGAATATTTATGCTGAGTTATATAAAGACTAAATGATAACAACTGTTTGTTTGCTCGGGAAATCTTTCATCCTCCTATTTTCACTCATGTCCAGATCATAACCAAATAGTAACCGTCAACAGAAAGTGAATTCATAACCTTCTATAGCAACCACCAAACGGAGGTGGTTTGTGGTGGTCATTTCTATCGCAAATAAAAGTACGCCTTGGGTTGAAAAAACAAGGGCAGATTGATCCAGCACACTTAACCATAAAGTCATCTAATTGCAACTTAAACTGGATGCACCAGGGACTAGGTTCTCAGGATCCAGTTCACAAACCAGGACAAGTGAATCACAGTAGGATGTAACCTGAAAACTGTGAGATTTACTGCCGAAGATGGAGGGGAAAAAAGAAACAAACCAAAATTACTTTTCTGAAATCTCTGAACTATTAGAGTATAAAAAGAAAGATTTAATTAGGTCTCATCATCTTTGTTCCAGTCTAAGGTTAAAGAAAGTGGGGAGAGAAAGATTGCAATCAATTTGTAAAAGATATAAGGAATGTGTCTAATAGCTGAGATTAGCTGTTGAACTGACTACTGAGATACGAGTTAGTTTAAATACTCCTGCAAAAGTTCAGAAAGACAAGTTGCCACTTAAAACAATCTGTTGTATTCTCAGCTGGTGATACAGGAGCTTTTGATACTCAGTCTTCTTTTTTCTCTTGGCATAAATGATTACAGAGATTAAATGGGAGCTCGAGGCTTCTGTTTTCAAGCTACTATTACATCTATGAGTGATTTGGGGTTTTGCAGTCTGAAGAGGCCAGTTTGATGGAACAGAATAGTTGGAATAGGCCTTGATGAAAGCAATAAAATACTGTTTTTTTCCAGTAAACCACTAACATGGGTTCTGGTTTCCTCTCAGTCTTCCTGACTTGGCACGTGGGCCCCTCAAACCCAAAAGCAGTGGTGCTGTCATGCGATCTGCAATTGAAAACTATGCTACTGGCTCAGTTTTGCTCTTTCTTTAAATAAATAACCCGGTGAACAGCTGAAAGTTTGGAAGGCCAGCTCCCCACAGCTCTCTACTGTGATTGATGATCTAGTATCTAATCTAAGTTTTGAACTCAAGTTGCAGGCTCTCCCTAGGTGGGGACTGATTTGTTTCTTTCACTTTTAACTAGCTATCCATTTTGGTGAAAATGATATTGCTATCTTTATTATAATCGATTGAAATTAGAATATATATTCCAATAGTCATGAACTTGCATATGCAGTTTTATTGGACTTATTTAGCACAAACGGCATTTTTAACACAATTCTGGCAACTGAATAGCTCCGTTCCACTCTTACTAAGGAGAAGACATGAATTTAAGTAACAAATGATGAGAATTTCTCCTCTCAAAAGAGGAGATCATCGTAACAAAATCTAACAAGAGAAGCAGGAGCAGATCAATGCCTCCTGTTTGCGTCTTTCAAATACTTTTACTGTTAATTTTCTTTAATATTTGAGCAAAAGAAGAAAATGGCAAAGGAGTATGCAATGGGATTTTACATGTAGTGATTGCGCTTCACTGCCTGCTAAAAGAAAAATATTTCTCCTTTTTTCTAGAGAGAAAAGAGAAAGATAAAATTCCCAGAAATCAGGTTTGTTGCTCTCTTCTGGAGGGATAGACGCTTTCAAAGGCACGTCAGGGTCCTCTATCAGTGTGGGTAGATTGTATATTGGAAATGTTTATTTTGCCAAGATTTTGAACAGATTTTGGCTTTATTCTTATCCTTTGGAAATTCCTGCAGCCTGGAAGCTCAGCACCCAGGCTGAGCCAGCAGGCACTGGCTTACATTATTAGTTCATAAATTCCAAACATACACATATACCTTATAGCACGTTATACCATTGCCTTTTCAGGACATGCCTGTTTATTATAAGCCTGAAGGGGGTAATACACAATGCCATGTCACATTTCTTCCATCTAGTCTAATCTAATCCAGAGCTAGAAATAGTCCTCCTGTTCCTCTCAGTGTGAGTGAAACATCCCGCTTACTTACATTTACCACGAAACGAGTGAATAGAATGTGTGGGATGTGTACTTAAGAGGTCCACCCAATCGTTAAAGAACACAAGCCTCAAAGGTAACAACATTTTCCCTTCACACAGCAAGGGATTAAATCCTTCTACTCCCATGTGGTAGACACATGGTATCAAAAGTTTCAGAAATTCCAGGAAAGCACCATTTCTTTCAAATTATCTATTTTTGTGTTCTGAAAAAAAACCCAAACAGCAATTTCTCTTTTTAGTATATTTCCCAAGAAAATGTACCTCTGTTTACCACACTCTTCTCTACTTAAAGTGCAAAGACATTGTTTCTGGTCTAAGAATGTGTTCTGAACTATACTCACCATTCGAAGTTACTTATAAGTAATTTTTTTCCTAACACGTAAAGTTATTAATTTCGATAGATGTTTCTTAGTGTTATGGGCATATGTATCTGAGAAATTTCATCCCATTGATCTTAGATGACAAATATAAACAACATAAAATACCACAGACTCTAGTGCTACCAAACTGGTGGAACTGTAGGAACCAAGTACTGCACATGGAGTGAGTATGAAAAAAATGGCATTAAATTCAACACGACTTGTACAGGAGATTTCATGAGCAAAATTTACATGCAGACAGCTATCAAAAAATGGATTTGAGCAACAGAACTTGTCATTTACTAGACTGTTGTAGGTTATTCTGGTATAGTATATACCAATTATCTTTAGTTTAATTTTGTTTTAAATAGAATGTGGAGTTTTTATTGGTTTGTTGGGAAGATTATTAATCATTCTGTTTTACAGAGCATTGTCACAGTAAGATGAAGTTATTTCTTGCATGTGAGTGTCCTAGGAAGTATCCATTGACAGACTGCAGACAGGACAGCTAGCCAGCCAGAGACTATCAACATAAATGAAAGGAAATCACAGAAGAAGGAAGAAGACAGTATTTCATCTTCAAAAAGTGAGAAACATTCCTACACGAAAAAGACATATATTCAGCCAATGAATAATTAGGATATCAAAGCAATTATATTTTCTTAGGCAGTTAGGGTTACTGACAACTGTTGCATTAAGCTAGCTTCCCATTTTTCCAATAAAGTATTTTCTGCTATGAAAATGAGAGAGGGCAAAACAAGCGATGGTAAGAATATTGACATTTTGAAGTCTTTTCTAACTTTTTTTTTGCTATTGGATATTATTTAATTAGAATACATCTTTAATATTGGAAATCACATTGTGACTGCCACTGACAGGCAGTATAAGCTGTCATACTCCGATCATTGTTATTCCTTGCTTCTAAAAGCACGTGACACAGGCATCCATTTTAAATTTAATACTACAATGCTTTTCTCCCCTCCAAGACAAATATCTAATTATGTTTATATTTGTATAGCGCAAAGTTATTTACATTATGTTTATATTTAGGCATATAAAAGGCCCCAGTTTGGAAGAAAAGTTCGGAATAGAATTATTGGATTTATTTTCTGGTATAAGGAAAGACCACAGCCAGCAATGCATACGTGGCTATTCAGGGCGCTTGAATGTCCAAAGGGTAACTCTCTGCATTTTAAGCATAAAATCATAGTCCACTGAAGTTCAGCCACATGAACCAGCCAGCAGGTTCCAATTCAACCACAAATCAGGAATGGAAATGCCTCCTAGAAAGACAGCTATGTTCAACCATTTCCAACAACCTTGTCCTTTTTTCAGCTGGTTCTGGCGAGAACTGTGGAGAGTAAAGAGGGAAGGCACTGCAAAGTATTTCCACATCTAGAAAGTGAATTGCAATGTACAGCAAGGAGTGCTGGAGGTAAATGTGAAATACCGGCCTGAAGCCCTGGATCATGGCCAAGAATCTGGGAACAGCAATGGCATCAAAGGCAGGGGGCATATGTTGATTGGTTTTACTGAACCAGGTAAGGAAAATTCTCACTGCTGATGAACATCTTGAGAATTTTTTTCTTGATTTTTTTTTTCAATCAGGAAATGTTGTATTTGTCCTAGGAAGAGAATTTTTATGCTAGGAAAAAATTGTTACCAATTCTAGGTTTTCGTTTGCAATTCCTACATCTCTTCAGAAATAAGACAAGTAGATATTTAAATAAAAGTTCATTCTTTATTTTTTTCACTGTTTTTAGACTTGTATGAGTGTGTCATAAATATGAACACTCTTTGGTTCTACTTTCAATGTTAATTTTGATAACCAGGATGAGCAGCACATAAAGGGATTATCCTTTTATTCAGAGAAGACCAGCAGTTAAGAGGTTAATCTGTTAAATCTGTTATACTTTCAGTATACATAATCAGTTGTGGAAAAGAACAGTGTTGCAATTCCATTTTATAAAATCAAAATTATCACTGAGGTCACCTGAATAATCCTTGAGAATAACAGCTTTAAAGAGAGAGATGTGTTTGTAATAAGATGCCCATTATCTGCTTCCACCCATTGGGTAACCTGCTTTTACCCTCCGACCCCACTGGTCTGCCGCACTGAAATGTCTGTGAGAGGTAGTGTTTCTGGAAATGACATACCAGAGACAAAGAATCTGCCCAGCCAGTGCTGAAATGTCATTTCCGGATCCGTGCTCCTGAAGCAGCAGCCTTCTCAGGAGCAGCAATCCACAGGGACTGCAACACAGCCCTAATTTGGAGAGGCAGCTGATGGTGGGGACCTGGGGAAGCTCCTAAGCCTGTAGATTAGCAGCTATAAAGGAAAATTTCCAGGTGCCAAGGGATTTATCTGTTTAAAAAGACAATTATTACCATCCTCCGTGACAAGATAATTGGGCACACTCTAACTTTGTGTCTGCCTGAAGTCTGTGCATATTCCTCGAGTATGTGGCCTCTGCTGGAAGGCTGATGTTTATTCTTCCCAGGCATTTCTCAGACACTTATTTCCTTTGTATATTTTCAGTGCAGTGCTTCATGGTTCCTGGCCATTTAAACACCATTTCTTATTGTTTCCACTCTTAGTTCTGAATTGGAAGAAAGTGAAGCTTCTGTGATCACGCTGTTTATCTGTCTTTCCTTCCTCTTTTTTCAACATGAGGTACTTTGACAGTTGACTATGGATTTTAAAAATAAAAAAGTCCGTGCAAGTAGCCCTAATCAAAAGAGTAGTCAGCGAACTAAAAACATGAAATACCCAAACTGTGAACTGCTTTTTAGAGAACTTACGTGCAAGAGGGACCTTGGGAATACCCTAATTAGAGAGAAAGCCTTAATCAGAGCCTTCAATCAACCACAAGAGATAAATCTTAGAAAATGAGGCATCATTCATTCTGTTTCAAGGAATTATTTGTTTAACACAGCTGACAGTGAGAAAACTCACTGCTTACTCAGGGAAGGACATACATTTAGCCGAACTTGAAATCTGCGGAAGGTTCCTGGTTTTCCTCTGTGCCCATATGGTAGGTAGTGCACATCTACCACAATATTTCGAGCTCACAAAATACAGTTATTCAAACTCTTTAACACTGAGATGTATCAGCTGTAATTTTGGATTTCAAGGAAATATTTGGGATTGCTTTTAAATGTGTGTTAAAATTCCATCATCAATTAAAATATTCAAAGTGTAATTGAGGTTGATGGGTTAACCTCTAATCTCTCCTACAGGTCTGAGTCTGACTCTGTAGGGAACCTAACACAGTAGAATACAAAAAAGCCCAGAAACACATACAGGAACTTATTGGGATTTTCAAAGAGGACGGTATGCGTGACTCCCTGTGTGAAAGTGTTTTGAAGACAAAAATTGTGACAGGTATTAAGCGATGCAAACAGTCTTTAAAAGCAGGCACAATCTATCCTATGTCTTAAGAAAATCAACTATACAGACTATAACAGTACCCTTACAATATATTAGTTAAACAGAAAAATGGTAGTAAAATGTTAAGTATATTCATCTATTACGAAAAGGTATTTCCCAGAAACTTGCTCATCTTTCAGGGTGATGTGAATTCAAGGGAATAAATGCTGCCTCATAAAATTCAATACATTAATGGGCAATTTAAAGTTCAACAATTTTCTTCTTGCCTTTTCCTCCCTGTCACAGATTTTGATGCAAGATGAAAGACAATGCAACTACCTGTTTTTTGCTTCTTCTCGTATTAGAAAGGAAAATATACTTAGGTCCAGTAAGTGCTTCCTTATGGAGAAATAAGAATGGAGAAAGAACAAAAAATTACAGGGAACCCAACTGAACACACAATAACAATTTGGAATACAATGTGTGAATTTGAAAAGAAAAGTGTTTTGAAGAAAAAAAAATTATAAAAAAGGACACTTTAAATTAACAAGAAAAAGCAAAACTGGAATTAAATCAGGGCATTACAAGCACAGATTATGTTGCATAATTGAATCTACCTATGCATTTAGTAAAATCCATCTAAATACACCTGTACCTATAACCCAGAAATTAGTTCTATTTCAACTCAATCACTGACGCATAGAGACTTCCAGTGTGTCTGTGTATGCTAGTGCTGCTACCTACAACTTTATGTGATTTGAAATAAATTGCACCTTAAATTTGAAAGCAATTTTAGGTAGTTTAGTGTACAGTACAGATCCTATCTTTGATATTTAGCAACCCTGAGATCTTCCTAACTTGTGAAGTCTGCATGTCTACAAACTAGTGTGGATGTGTTTGTGTTCATTACCTTTTTCCATGCATGTCTTGAAATGACTAAATTACAGGTATTTTACATGTGTTTTATGGTACAAGACAGATACCGTCCGCTACTACAATTTATCTTGAAACACCCTGTTTTACAAAATTACAGAAAAGCACAGCAATTTGCTCTTCTTTTTTTTTTTTTCATATCTAAGACTATGGCAAAATCTTCAAAGCCCAGAAGATGCCTTCTAGCTAAGAACTTAGCCATGTAATATACAATTTTCATCAAAGCACTGGCTTTCTGGAAATAGACTACAATTGTGGATTTAAAATTTTTATAATGTTCCTTACTTATTAGCTATTTTGTCTTTTGTATTTTGACCTAATTCAGCCAGCAAAGGCATCAATCCTTGTGTAAGATTAGATACACATACATACACATACAACAACCCAAATCAGATCAGCTGCAATCAAGGTAATTGTGTTGCACAAAATTGTTCATCTGCGCTTTGCAGCTGCCTTTTGGATCTAGTGTTTGATCCCAAGTGATTCAGTTATACATATGTTCTTCCTTAATCCTGGATAACTTAGGTTTTACTTTAATACACAATCATCTCTTTAAAACTCAGGACCGAGAGTACTTTGTATTTCATTTTGCATAAATTAATCCATATTTTATTTTCTTATTTTTCTTTGGTAAATTCCAAAGTTCCTTAATGGAGATTATGTGGAACTGATGTTCCTGAAACATGAGGCAGTCATCTATACTGCCTGCTGTACAGCACCTCCGCCAGTTATAAAAATCTATTTCCTTGATCAATCGTCATGTTCATTCCGCAATTAAAATTGGAATCTGACCATACTCAGAGTGCTAAATATCATCCAGTGACAAAGCGGGTGCCTTCCTTGTTAATTGCTCCTATGTACTTAAAATTTAGATGGAGAAAGGCAGTATGGCTTCTCATAAGCTCCAGTAATTCTGTCTAGAGAAAACAAGCAAGCAAACAAGCAAACTGCAAATAACCACTTCCACTCCCCCTCCGAAACAAGAACAATAGGTCTGGAGAACTTCAGGATCACGGTGTTTTGTAGAGCTGTCACCCAGTTTTGCAAGTATCTAAAGAGTTTGGGCTCTTCCTAGAAATTGGAGCAGTGGTCTGTCCAGTTTTCTTGGTCTGTGGGTGTTTAAAGCCATGATTCCTATGTTGTAGAAAGTGTCTGAACTTATGGTTCAGATAACTTATGGTTATACTATAACATATACCCATAACTTGTTATCACAATGACCTCTGAGTTCTGGCAGCTGCTGCTCTTCATCATTTTGAAATTAAGGTGCTATTACTCCAGAAGGACAACAGTCCAGAGGACAAGAAAGGTGACTACTTTTGCTCAGAGTTTCAACTCTTGAACAATTACTATTATTAATATCTGTCCATCTTAACTTCATATACCTTTAATTTTCGTATGCCGTAACGTAACTGTCTTGGTTTTGTAAGACAAAAAGTTGCATTTTTTAGAGAACTAACAGTAGACTCTTCCAGTTAAGTTTAAAGATGGGGCCTCCTCGTTTCTTCCCTTAGAGAGAAAATGAGTTTAGTTTCTAAGAAAATGGACTTGCTAGTCATGAACTACTAGTCATGAACTACTTTTCTTCCATGAAAAATAAAACAAAGGATGGGAAGAAAAAATTGTATTTGGTATGCAGAACAATATTGACTTTGAACACAGGTATAATGTTTCTTGGCATGAGATAAAATAAATAAATAGATTTTTTTCAAGACTATTGATGTTCAAATTGTTTGTGAGGTTAATCAGTCTTTATGATGGCAAAAAATGCTTTTGTGGTGTTATTTATGGTAATTATTAAAAAAGAAGAAAATATTACCTTAAAAAACTGAATTTGAACTCCAAATTCTATATAAGAAAGAACCTAACTTATCCAAATGTTATCTTTGTAAATGTAGCAAAGATCTTTCCAAAAGCAAGAGGAAACACAAAGATTAGGAAGTACTAAATGACAGGCTCATGGTTAAGCCTATTATATATGAGCTTTTGTCCTTGTGTATGTCAAAGGGACCATAATATCTGGAACAATCTCTAACAAGCATGGCAGGATTTGCCTAGTTCTCCTTCTGCTTTGAAATATCAAAGTTTCTGCATTTCCCTTGAGGAAATGACCTATGAATAAAACCACAGAGGCATATGCCACAGTACAGAGTTTTGTCCTCTAGGTCTGCTTTATAAGTAAACATAATTCCTAGGAACTCTCCATCCCAGAATTCTGATTCTACTGCCCCAGAACTGGAATTACTTGCTTATGACTCCAAAAAAAGCTATAGGAATATTTACATATATTTATATGCATAGATTATACATATATGTACTTATTATATCTATTTGTGAGTAGCAACAATTTTTCTAGTTGGATCCTCAGTTACTAATGAGATAACTCTTTTGTTAAAGGGGTTTGGCATGGAAGGGAAGATGGATTACAGCATTTTACACTGTGAAAGGATATTCAGAGCAGAGTAATTTGTATAGCATTTTCCTATATTTGAGTCCTAGCCGCTTATTTTAAATGAAGTTACCTACAGCAGCCTGAACAACCTCTTTGTTTCTACTGTCTTCTTGTGCTTTTTATTGGCTTGTTAGATCGTAGGCATTGATCTCATTAATGGAAGTGGGTTATTAACAAGTTTTACAAGGAGCTGATGAGGGAACTGGGGTTGTTTAGCCTAGAGAAGAGGAGGCTGAGGGGAGATCTTATCACTGTCTGCAGCTATCTAAAAGGATGTTGTAGAGACGTGGTGGTTGCTCTCTTCTCCCATGTGACAGGTGATAGCACGAGAGGAAATGGCCTCAAACTGCACCAGAGAAGGTTCAGACTGGACATTAGGTAAAATGTCTTCACTGAAAGAGTTATCAACCACTGGAACAGAACGCCCAGGGAGGTGTTTGAGTCACAATCCCTGGAGGGGTTTAAAAGATAGGTAGTGCTTAGGGATATAATTTAGTGGTGCACAGGTACGGTTGGACTTGATGATCTCAAAGGTCTCTTCCAACAAAATGGTTCTATGATTCTATGATTCTTGGTCTCCCTGTAAAGACTGCTACTCATGCACTGGAAATAGCACATTTTTACTGTCATACTACACTTACTTTTCTATGTGTTTGCGATTATGACATGTTTAGCTTGGTTTTACCCAAATCATGTCTGTTGTTTGGCTTGGATACTAAGCAGTAAAGAACCTGATACAGACTGTTTCTTAAGACTTTTGTCCAGTCTTTAGAGTGGAGATTCAAGTAACATTATCTGTATTCTCTGACTTAAAGAGAGTAGAGTTTTCTCTGCAATATACAGGATGGCTGAGATCTGTTCTTAGATACCAATGATTTGTCGTGCAACCTCAGATAAGTCCCCTAATCTTTCCATCTGTTTTCCTATCTGTCTTCTTCACAGTATTACTCGAGCTAGCTAAGAAATGGAACATATTTCTTATTTAAAAAATGGGTAATTTTAAAAGTTCCCAGTCAAGGAAGAATAAATTAAAATCAGAATTTCTTTAATTATAGTAAATTTCTGAAACAAAATCCTTCTATGGCTTTAACTACATGATGCAGTGAAGAGAAATCTGCACAAGCACTTGCTAGTAAGTGCTGATTTTCCATGAAGATATATGTAAATAGCGGTCATATAGTCAAGGTGAAATCTCAGGAATCTGAACATATAGTTTAGTAATTCACGAAATTATAAACAGATTGAAGTACTTAAATGTTTCAGCAGCTCTAGAAGTTGCTTACTATCTAAATAGACAAAGAGTCTATATGATATTAAATGAAAATTAGAAAAGGCTTAGAATTAAATAATAATAGTAAAAATGGTGTAAAGGTTTATGTTAATGAGGCTCCACTAGAGGATAAAACAGTGTTGGTTTAAGCTCTCCTCCCCTCATCCCAGTGAACTAATGTGGCAGCAGGAAGTTTAAAACTTTTCTCTTATGGGGAATACATAAATACAAAGAGTCATATATGCAATTGCAAATTATATGTATTTTATCAAGTTTCCTCCATGATTTGATAACTCTTACTGTAGCTGTCCGTGTAAATATGACAATAAATTTTTAAATCTCCAGAGAACTAGTAAATACAGGCAGATGCACTTAACTGCTGGTGAGCAACAAAAGTCAGTCTGCAGGAAACTGTGGCACTAATGTAGCTCTTGATTAATCTCTAATTACATTTTTGTCATCTTAGCAGGGAGACAAAACTATAGCAGTTCCTAAATAGGCAGGCAGCATTTTGGCACCTAGCAACCAGCAGTTCTTTCATATTAGCTGCAGTGGACTCTGTGCTGTTACATGGAAGGTGGTTATGGATCACTGCTCTATTATTTATAGAGCAGCATTTACAGAGGCCTTCACAACAGTATATAAATTAGCAGCTTAATAGGCCATCGCAAACTAAAAACATGGCATGAGCTGAAGCATCAAGTATGAAATTAAAATGTGACTTGGAGATAATAATGTTTGTAACACACATAGAACGGAATGTTGATTTATTTCCCTGTTAACCATTTCACAGGCAGATTAGCATGTGGTCTTTAAGTATTTTCACATAGATGTGTGTGTGCCTGTCTCTCTTCATTTCTTCTATACACATAATGTGTATGTATGTGAATACATAGGCATACATATTTATACATAATAAATCTTTTACTATATTTTTTCATATATATATATATATATATAAAAGATTAGTGTAAAAGCTTTTCTTTTTTTTTTTTTCCAGCAGGTTAATATGGCACAGAAGTAGATGAGCTAGGAAAGCAGTGCTAAAAGGGATCTGCTAATTGGACAGGCTGCAACAACACTCCAAATATCTTCATGAAAGGGCCTTATTAGCTATCAATCAGACAAATAACACTAACTTTCTTCTGCCTCCTGTTCTTTGGTACCTCGTCGGGTGAGAAGACCCACTCCAAAGAAAGACCTCACACCTCTATCTGGTGTCATTCAGAGTGAGTAAGATTCAACAGTGATTAAGTACATAAATAACTGGTGGCAGCCTGCAGTTGAATCCTTATGTAATTAATTAAAGACATAAATTAATGCTTAAATACTAAGGATACTGGAATAAGAGACTAAGATTATTAAGAACGGGAAAACATAAGCAGAGGAACTGCAAAAACATAAAAGCTTTCATTTGCAGTGCTTCCTTAAATAAGCTAATGCTTGACAATGAAAGATTGTTCTGAACTATATCACAGTGGCTCCTGAAGCTTCTGCTTTGCACTGCACCTCGCTTTCCCCTTCTCAATTGTATCATCATCAGAGAAAATCCCTGTATGGTAGAAAAGAGCTCACAGCCTGGGCAGACAGTAGATTATGGAGGGGAAGGAAATCAGCTGCATTCACTTCCCTTGTTCATGGAGCTGGCTGGTGAAATAGCCAGAAAAAGGAGGCTTCTTTGGGCACTTCCGTCCACTGAAATCAATATCAAAATTTGTATTGTCTTCAATGAAAGAGGAAATATTCCTCAGATTTGTATCAAAGAACCCATCACTAGATGTGCTTTACTAAGTTATCTTTCAAGACTACACTCTTCTACTAGATATTTCCATATATTTTTAAAGAGATTGAGATATTAAATGTGGTATATCTCCATTTATGTAGGCAATGGTATTTTAATTTATGTTTCTATTTTAGCAGGTCACTCCCCTCTCAAGGTGAACCGATAGATGATGCACTCTCTGCACACAGAGATTATCCAGCGATGTGTTTTGTGACTAAAACAAAGGTCCAGTAGGGATTCACAACCTATACTAATTGCATAAAAAAAAATCATTTAATTTTATTTTAATTAAATAAATTAAATAAATTAAATTTTATTTAAATAAAGTATATTTTATTTAATTTTATTTCATTAAAAGTGAACTGGGCTGCTCATTTCTACAGTGCAGTTCAGAGATAGCCTTATGCAGTGATGAGCACAGAACCAAAAAATGGGATCTTAGCCAAGCAGGTAACTCTACTCCTCTAAACAATATTTTCTTTAATTGTCTGTGCCCTGTTTTAAGCTTAATAAGAAAATAGCCAAAATGAGAGTAGATAATCAGCACCTCATTCACTGAGGACTGCTTTCTCCTGAGCGGTTATGTGAGAGTTAGTGCTGATGTTGGTTCCTCCACTGAGGACATCCAAAACTGTAGCTGTGTCCCCTGCAACCATCACTGTAACATGACAGAACATTATGTGGTACTTTAAACAGAATATAGGTTACAGTACATACATCATGTATGTTTGGGCTATTGAATGGGAAGTCGGAGACCTGAGCAGGTGACTCCTGAGAGATATTTTCCTTAATGTTTCCTAGATTTTCATACGTGAAAGTGCATAACAGTATTTTCTTTTTTTTATAAACAAATAACTGGTGAATTAGAAAAAGCAAGAACAAAGCAAGACTAAGCAAGGCTGATGAAAAGAATTTCCTACAAAATCTCCTATCTCTACTGAAAAAACCCACATTAATCATCAAACTATTCTCATCATAATGCTACAAGATAACTTAATTAGCTATTTGATTTCTATAATGATGTTTCTATAATGATGTTGCATTTGAGACAGGAGTTATGAATTGATATGACACTGAGTGGCTGATAAATCTCACTGGTTAGTGTAATAGCAAAGCTGTTTGAAAAGTGTGGAACTTGCAGCTGGATCTGTGTGGGGTCATATTTGCAAGTAAACAAAGCCCCATGTGAAAGAACTCTGCATGGATGCAGATGTACCCCAACTTTTATCTAACCATGGAGCTTATTTTGTGTTGTTTCTAATTCTACTTACTGGGATTTACTTACCTTTATAAGTGGAGATCTAACTCCTTTGATTAGGAATTTTAAACTTAATTTTTTAGAATTCAGTCACAAATGTTTTAAAGTTGAGTCTTTACACTAAATAAAGCTCCTGTGCAAATATATTTTGTAATTCTGAAAACTATATTCTGTAACCAGAATAAGGAAATCAAAAGAAAAATATGGAACGTTGTGAACTCATAGTAATTTTTATTACTGTATGATTTGCAGATGCACATAATTCAAGTTGTTAATATATTTTAAGTATTCATTTCCATATCTTAATATGTTTGATGTTTAAAGTGTTATTGTCATACCTACTGATCTAGAATTTCACATGATCATTTGGGGAAAAAGAACCCAGAAGATGACTGAATGAAGTTTTCCAGCTTGAATCCGTAGATATTTCCAATATATGTCTTCAATCTGAGATTCGTGTTGAATTAATCATAAATGCAATAGACATGTTACGTTTAATGTATTTTATTTTGCTGACATTTAAGACATGTTCAGTGGTTGTTGTAGTAACAGGGAGTTGCATTTATTGTACTCAGCATGGAAGGAATTAGAATTTTTTTTAGTTAGTTACCTCAAAAGAAGGACAGTAAAGAGGTCACAAATTAAATTAAAAAGATACATTGCCAATTACCTCTGATGATATAATTTCCAGTAATTTGTTTAAAGATGGCACCTTGTTTTTAATGAATGACTTTTGAGCAGTATCCTTCAATGAAATGTCTCTCTCTGGTGAGTAATTTAGAACAAATAAATCCATACTTGAATCTGTACAAAAAATAAAGTCCTTTTACTAGCCTTCTGGATTTATTAGACTTGGATATTTAAGGATTAGAAAGAACTTCTGACATTAAGGTTTAGGGTCATTAAACAGGTCACTGGAGCTTTGAACAGTAAATCTGTGAGAGGCAGCTTCGTCTGATGACTTCAATCAGGCAATTTGTTTACCAACCATTATAAATTCCATTTCATAAAGTACCTAGACTCACAGAATCTATATCATATCTTAAGTAATCTTCAGACTTGCTCTATTTTCTGCTAACATTCAATAGATACTTCATAATAGTATCTTTCCTGGCATTTATATACTATACATGAAATTAATTTTTTTTTAATTTAAAAAGCAAACACGAAAATACTTATCCTTTGTAAATTTAACTTGCATGATGAAAATATCACTTCCAGTCTGTGAAATAACACAGTTCAAAAGGGTGATACCTGTTGAAATGGAAGGTAGTTCTCTATTTTCAGAAAATAATGAATAGTTTTTCTGTGGGGTTGGACAACCATGTAATTGATATAGAGTTAGGAACATATAAATTATATTCATTCATCAAAAAGCATTTATGATAAGTAGGAAAAGAGCGTTCTTTCACTTTTTGAAAAATATCTCTTGTGATTGCTCAGTGGTTCTAAGGTTTGTTATGTACTTTTATTGTATGCATAAAAGTCAAGCAACTGACTCATCCAGAATCATCTCAACGTTTCAAAGAAGGAAGAGAATATGCTGGGCTTTAGATATCAGAACTTGAAAATCTCTGAATGTGTGTGTGTGTCTGTGCATTTGAAATTTGAATGTAATCGGATTTGTATTTCCAATTGCTTTAAAGTAGTTTCTACTTTTTATATGCACCCCTTTTAAAACTTTTATTTGCTATTTGTAAAGCATTTATAAAAGAAAATTCTCTACACGCAACCTTGTTTTTATATAGTTTTTTATATAAAAAATATTTTTTATATAATTTTGTTTATTTCTATGCATATAGGTGAGTATACATATATACATATGTCCACATAGTGTGTATATAAATAAATATATATATATATATATGTATACACACCAAATTGAAAAAGCATTCCTCCAGTGTTTCATATCAATGGATGAACTAGGACCTCTTGAAATTTCCCTTTGAAAAAAGGAAAAGATCCTTTCCAAATGTAAGATAAAAATAAATAGAAGTTTTATGTTTTATTTTTAAAGTTTCCTGTAAAACAATGTTCAACTGATGTTGCTCTGTGCTCTGTTTAAAGGTTTTTACATGGCAACTACATAATTAATAGGAAATAAACTGTAGGTTTGTTTCTTTATTCAGCCAAACAGTGAAAGTATGGACTTAAAATCTTGGTGTTATAAGTACAGGCAGAAAGTTAAGCACGTGCTGAATGGTATTTACTAAAGATCAGTTTGGGTCACTTTTAAGACTTCGGTTTTTCATGTATATTTAGTCACTTTTTCATGTCCCTACAATAAAAATAGTAGCAGTAAAAAATGTTTACAATACTTCATTGTCTGTGTCTTTTAGAATACGAGTGCTTAAGGTCCTATGGTTCACAATACCTGAACAAATAGCTAGCAAATAAATATAAGACCTAAATCAGAAAACTTGACTATGAAGTTTGTTGTCATAGTCCACTAAGTGATTTTTGCTATACTATGAAGTGTACACATAAACTCAAAGAAGAGGTTATCTAAGTCTCATGACTGCTAGTGGGAGTATTTTTTATTTGTGTTTTGCTTTTGGTGATATAATTAAACTGAAAACTGTTCCACCACATCTGTAGCTGTTTACATAACAAAACAGAAATTTGGCTTCCATTAACAGACTGAGAAAACACACTATTTCCTATGATATTTAATTTTCTCTGTTAGAATAAAATTTAAACCCACTTGGTCCACTTTAATATTTAACAGGTAAAAAAATTAAACAGAACATAATGACAGGGGAAATATGAGCATGCTTGCTTAAAAATGTAAAATAATTGTCACACGGGAGAATTTATATTTCTGCCTTTACCTGAACACAATATATCCTAGTTCACTACACGTTTTAAGAAGGTGAAAGATTCTCAGCGGCACAAAGTGTAAATGAGATATTGCACATGTTGAAATCAAAAGGAATTCTATCCATGCTTTTAGGATTGTCTTGTTTAGTTGTGGCTTTTGAATGCACTGGAAATGGCTATTAATGGAGAAATGTCAGATTTTCTTCCATAGAGTGTGGTGCCATTATGACAAACAGAGGCGTTAATATTGAAGTAAAAATGCTATTTTCTTAGCTTTTGTGACACTAAGATTTTGTGACAGAAGAATTAGACCCCAACTCCAACACACTCTTCCATAAAAGTGAAAATTCAAAAGCCTGCTTGGAAGAAAAGTAGACGAAAGCTTTTGTTATTTCTTAAACTTTTCATAGTGAAAGGCAGCTTTAGGAATACAATTGCCGAGAAAATGCCATAGATTGCTTATGAATAAGAAAAGAAAAAAATGAAAAATGTATTTATTTTAAAATTTTGAAATTAATTTTCCTACTCAAGAGTTCACTTCAAAGCTTCTTTAGACTTTATCTATTAAAAAACCCTAAAAATACTTACATGAAAATTGATTATTTTCAGTCAAGAGACTGACTTTTCTGGCAACAACTTAGAGAAAGCCAGTTTTATACATGAGTAGTTCCTCTGACTCTAATGGACATACACAACCAAACTTATGGCTAACTTTTTGTCTGCTCACGGCCTGATTGATAACATGTAGAAGGACTACAGATGGACTCGTCCACTGTGTTTAATTTCTGTAGATTTGGTTTCTCGTTTCTTCTTTTCACATGCATTATATGTCTTTCAAAGGATTTATTTTACAGCTGCCACTCTTAGCCTGCAGTCAGTGGTTTTCCTCCTGCCGCAAATGAAACCTCAGAAGAGCAGCTCTGAAAGGGAGTGTTGTTTTTGCAGAGAAAAAAGAAACAGATGACAACAAAACTATCACACAGAAAAATGTCTCTTCTTTATCGTTCTAATCAAACCCAATTTTCATTTTTGAAAGTGTAACCCTAACATTCCATTTGGGAATACCTGACCATCAAAGCTGAACCTGTGGCCTGATAGCATGTACAGTAGGCTTGTATGAACTCCACAAAACAGATCTTTGGCTGGCATAAATACGGATTACTGCATCTGAATGCAGTGGAGCTACGCTGATTTACGCTTACTCAGGGACTGCTTCTGTGTGTTGATTTACTACAACCAATTTGAACCCATTAGACTTACACCAGCATAAACCTGAAGAAAGCCAGTGGTGAATCAAGACCCTGTAGAAGGAAACCTTTAGATAACTATTTGACAACTGTGGAAATACTGGCTGGCTCTCCTAAGACTTCATTACAACATCTGATGAGAATGCTGATTTATGGACATCAGTAAACAAATATCAGCAGAAAGAGTCTCAGAGAAAATAACAGAGAAACATATACAATATATGAACAGATCATCTGAAGAACTGTATTTGCTTGCACCGTCTGAGCCAGGCTATGATTTAATGGGAGGCATTTCTAACACTTTGGATTTAAAGGCAGCTGAAAAGAGCAACACAAAGCCTCTGTGGCCTGTTGATATAAAGGGCTAGGGGCAAGGAGGATCCTAGAGCTCTTGGTTCATTCAATGACTCATCATGCAACACCGGGCTCGTCCTTTGACCCTCTCTTGCCTCAGCTGGAGATTAGGGTGAAAAATGTAGGTTCCTATTGGAAAACAGATGATTTATAACAGAGCATCCTTAAGTAAATACATTACAAAGAAGTGGTAAATCAATAAATTTTACTTGCACAATCATAAGCAATGGATTTCATGTCTGCAACAAATCCACTTTCTCCTTCTTTCTTTACCATGCTTTATTGTCGTACTCCATTATTCTTATGTTGAAACCATGCATATTTATAACAGATAAGCACATAAGGGTAAGTTTGTTACTTTCTGAATTTGTAGTCTCTAAGAGATACAAGAGTAAAAACAGATTACCACTCCTCTCATAAATCAGTGAAGGCAATGATGCCACTAATATATACTCCAATATCAAAAGTAAGATTTAAAAAATTTGTTTTGATGCTGTCTGGACCAAGGAACTTCAATTGCTGGTGGTGTGTACATGCATATGTTGGAGACGTAGAACAAAACCTCTTTGCAACCTGTTTTGCAAACATTAGTACATTTTGTGTTTTCCCAAGCAAATATGTTGCCCACAAACTGTCTTGTACTGAAGATCGTTTTATTCAGTAATGAATTATATGCTTTTCATCTTGAATAACTTTAGAGATTAACAAAAACACTGCATTTTGTAATATAATCTCTATGAAGACTAAAATCAAACTTCAGGAAAAATAAATTAATTAAAAGCTTGAGCAGAATTTGTTGTCATAATTTTACATTTTAATGATTAGGATGCATCTTATCACTACTGTTTTTCTCATCAAAACAATCACAAAAGCTTTGACTGTGACCAACAATAATATACAAGTGTTCTACCAGTGTATCAGATAAAAGATCTGTAGATTAATTTGACAGACTCGGCACATACTGGGCTAATGGTATAAGAGATGTGAAGTGATGGAAGGGTTATGGAATACAGTAAAAACCCCATAAGAATTAGAATTCTTTCAAAGTTCATATGTCAGCTGATTAAACCCACTGTTTAAATGCTAAGACAAAAAACCACAAAGATCCCAATGCTATCTCATAGGAAGAAGAGATTTTTTTTCTCCTCTGTTGGCAGCCTGTAGATGCAAAAGGTCTTGATATAGAGAAGGGTGCAACTATAGCAGCAGCTAAAGAGTCTCAATCAGATAAACTGACATCTGTGACAGATAGCTCTCTTACACAGGAGTCACTAAGCCTTGCCTGCCTTTCTCACGGGAATGATCCACCACTATTACTGTATCTCTAATGCAGCTACTAACATGCAGTTTCAGACTCATTCACAGTTTGAAACAAGATCACATTTACAGTGAAAAGCTGAAGTCTTAAGTAGCATGAAAACTCTGTTCAGTTTTCCTTATCACTTCTCTTCTATACCTTTAATCAGGTGTTTTATTTATTTCGGGTTCAAACATAGTCTCGGTCATAGCCATTGATTTCTCCTGTCCCCATCCATTTCGCTACTTGTTATGCTACATAAATGTGTCTGCAACCTGTCGTCACATAGAAGTTTGAAAATATTTTTCTACTTTAAATTAGGATGTATTCCTCTTTCATGTCACAAATAACATTGCTTGCAAAAAACATTGACATGGAAAGTACTTAAAATTAAGTTTTGCATGCATTAAAATGTACTTGTACTACAACAAGAAAGGATCAAATATGATTTCATAACAAGTTTTCCATAGAAAATCAGGTTACTAGGTATTCCCCTCATTGCTGAAAAGAAAAAAAAACAGAAAAAGTAATTTTGGAAAAATTTCACTCTGTTTTGGGGGATTAGGAGAGTGTAATAACTGGAAGATTCTTGGAAAGGTACAAAAGGGGATGCATTTAGTTGAAAGAATTTGTGGATTTCTGTATGAAATAGGCAAATCTCAGGAAAAGAAAGAAAAAATTACACAGCTGAGCAAGGGACAGGAAGCGTACACTAATAATAGGAGACAAATAAGCAACCTACTTTCAGAGTAAGAGAATGTCATTATTTCTTCCTGGAAAACCCCTCCAAGCAGAAAGTGATACAAGGGTGTGAAAAGCATCAAGGAAAGGATTCTTTCACCAAGTGAATATTAAAGTGCAATTTAAATCAGGTTCCTAAAAGAAAATCTGAGGTCACATTACAAATGCAAACAAATACACAGGAGGAAGATATACTACCTTAGAAAACAAGTTTTCTGTTGACTCCGTATTTAACTAATCTGTGTTTAGATTTTGATTCTCTTTGTCTTCAGATATCCTCATTTTTTTTCCTACTTGAAAGAACTTTGTTTCATATGAGTCACAAATGAGATGTGCCTACTCTAAAAGGGGCCTTGTATGATAAGAGACATATCTCTCACGTATTTTGCATGTACTTGTGTTCTTATCAGAATTACTTTCTGTGAATTTTGAGTACTAGTGAAGCAAAATCTGCAGTGTCTTTTCATTTAAAGGTTCCATTTACTTGTAAAGAGATAGTGAAGCAAAATCTGCAGCGCTTTTTCGTTTAAAGGTTCCATTTACTTGTAAAGAGAGTGGAAAAGTGAATGCTGTGAAACAAACAAATATCATCAAAAGCATCGATAGTAGTGCAGGTTGTGAAAAAAATTTACACTTTTCTGAAATCAGAATGACACTAAATACCAGATGTAAGGTTAGCAATGTCTGATCTTCACAGAAAGATATATTTATTAACAAAATGCAAATTTCTTTTTATTCCCTGGAGTTCTTACAAATGCACAAGACACAGTCACAACACCTCCAGGAACTGCTTCAAAACAGATTATTGATATTCTAGCCCACAGCTTTCTCAGAGGATATTGAATATCAGCTGCCTCAAAGGTTGGCGCCAACCTTCCTCTTCTATATACCACAAACCAGAATTAATTGCAAATCAATCGAACAAACTACAACTGATCAGTAAACCAATTAGTAATTTTAGCTGTTCATCCTGTCTTCATTTACTAAGGGGAAAAATGTGGGATGAAGGAAAGTGATTTCTATTTAACATTTAGGGTTCTTTTTCACTGTAATAACAAGGATGCCCTCGTAAAAAACATTTCAAACAGGGTCATATCCAAGCTTAGCAATTCCAGTAGTTCCATTACATTTACAGTTTGTTTTATACTTAGGTTTCTTTTTGTTACCTATATTCCTTTGGATAATAGGCAAAACATCATGCATCCCTTGCTGTTCTGGTTGCTCTGTTTTTTTCTTAATCTATGACCAAGAAACAAAGGAACTGTGTAAATTGCTTGCATATGATCTCCATGGCATGTGAAATTTCCCATTGCTCACATAGAAGCATGGCTACAAAGAAGGCAAAGGGAAATCTTATTAAATGCTTACTCTTAGTCTCAATTCACATAAGGACACTGGGAAACGTCTTGTACTGTATTGACCTTTTTATTGTACATTTTTCTGAAGGCTGAACTTCCTCATCTTCTGTGGTGTATTTGCCTAAATATTTATCCAGTGGAAGTTCTGCAAAGAGCATTTCAGAATGTTTTCTGCTCCTAATTATGCAACTCTGGGCTACTTATGGAGGCTGATTTATAAGTTCAATAGGAAATTAAGAGAAATATAAAGAGAGAATATGTAGAAAGACCTTTGAATTTCCAGGAACAGACAACATTAATTTTTGCAAATGTATAAAGTGAACGTGAAGCTGTAAACAATATGTCTACACTCTGTAGATGCAACAGTCACATAATTTATTTTATAAAAAAAATGAAAGAATTCCTAATTCAATACATTTATTTGACCAGATCTGAGGGAAGGTAATAGGAGGAAACTACAGATTATTTTTTTAAAGTATGTCAATATATCATCTCATAAAGGGTATGATAATAATAATTGATAAGCATCAGATTTTCAGATGTATTTTTTTATGCAATTAAAACAGTAATAGGGAAAGCTAGATGGATTCTCCAAATGACTTAAAAACTAAGGGGACAGCAGTGTTATAGCTACCTCTTTTAAGATAGTCGCCCAACATACAGGAGGTTTAGTCCTGAGGCTTTCTTCTGATAACATTGCAGCAAGCCTTTGCATCCATATTTTCTGTCTTTGAAGTGTGTCCTGCCCATAGGTTCACCACTGCTTCAGAATCTACTCAGAGCATTCAGAGTTCAAATTCCTCCTTCCATGTTCCTTAACTACTATTCTGACTCCCACCAGATTACTATAGTTCTGTTTCTAAAACAGGAGGGTTCCATGGCCACCTCTTGAGCAACTACTTGTATTCTAAAAAAGTTATTCAATTTGTTTTTCATTTTCTCCTCTATACCATGAATGGAGACAAAGACATTGAAATCTGTACCTTCCGTGTTCTAGATAAGCATCCTGACTCCTCTGAGTTTCAGTTTGATTTATTAGAAGTTTTATGTTTTTTAGAAGAGGATTTTTTTCTTAATTTTTTTTCAGTGTCTGCATATCACTGAGTATAAATAATTCACAGTATTAATGAAGTAACAATGCATGTTGCATCTACACTGAATTAATCTTTCTTGTTATACTAATGTAGGACATTCCATTGAACATCTATTTGATTGAATATATTATTTATGGTCAAAATATAGCAAATTTTTTTCCATGTCACAGTAAGTGTTGAGAAGAAATACAGTTAAATGAAAAAATCAAGTCCTTTAACTGAAGAAGCCAGTGGGGAAAAAATTAAAATCTCAAATCCAGTACATCTCAAGGTCTGAAAAATGAGATCTTGAAACATTAAAATGCATAGACAAGATTCCTGAAGGTCTCCCAAAACATTTTAATACACTTGCTTTGCAGTCATTAGACACCCAGGACTTATATGTCTGGTACTGCCTATTATTAGGACATTGCTCAGTAAGCTATGTTAAAATATATTTTTAAACAAAGGTACAATTATTTTCTGCATGGTTTGTTTTGATATTAAATTTTGGTTCACTTTGACAAACCAAAGAATCTTTAGAAAAAAAATTAGTTTCAACACACATTCTGGGCTCATAACACTATCAATACTGTCTTACAAAAAGGAAAAGAAAGATATATTTTTCCAAGGAAACAGTATATTTTGTGTAAGATTGTCTATTACTTAAGTTGAAAACTGAACTCCAGAAGCCCTACTGATGGTGACAGCAACACCTTTCACCATCTGACTGAAATTAACAGTTTCTTTCAGTTGTTCTAATTATGACCAATGGGAATTTTGGAATTCACCGAAGGTATCTCAACTTGCTCTCTTGTTTAGGTGTTGGTGATATCAGCCTTTACTTTATTTAACAAACAGTTTAGGCAATCTTGTGAACAACTCGTTTCTTGGAGCAGTCTTTTGAGAAGTGCTCGTATTGATATCTTTTACAAGTACTTCTTAATACAGAACACTGTAACTACCAATGAAAAGGAAATAATTTCTGGTGAGAGATTAATACATAGTAGGACTGACTCTGACAATATGAATATAGAGATGTTGTCACTGAACAAACGATGCCTAAGGGCTCCCAGACATCAATATTTTCTTTTGATAATGACTACACTTTTCTAGCAAGAAGGGGACCGATGTACAAGGGAATGTACTCAATGCAGATACCACCTCTCTCAGTGTAGGGTCCTAAAGGAGTGAGTCATAGTGTATAAACTAAACACGTGGAGTGAGAGACCAGTATGGTTTAGGAAGGAGCCCATGGCTAGTAAAGAAACATCCTGGCTGCAGGTACAGAAATCTCATACAAGGGAAACCTCTCCCCACAGAGGCCTGACAGTGTCATTGTCTCAGTACAGTGGTACCCTGCCCTTCCCGAGGACACTTAAGCAAAAAGAGTTGCCTTTAAAACATGGTCAAATGAGGAGAGTCTGCTCTTTTGTTT
The DNA here is from genome assembly GCF_017976375.1 of Cuculus canorus. Taxonomy (NCBI): domain Eukaryota; kingdom Metazoa; phylum Chordata; class Aves; order Cuculiformes; family Cuculidae; genus Cuculus; species Cuculus canorus. Next base: position 7,168,858 of record NC_071441.1, on the reverse strand, counting down.
CACAATATGGCAGATACAGCATGAGCCCAAAAATGGCAGATGCAGGCTTAGTTTCTAGAGCATCCTGAGATTTCCTGATTCTCTTTGACTGCATTTAAACTCAATGTGTCAAGAAAATGCTGTAATCACCAGACTGGTTGCAACCACTGTTGTAAACTCACATATCAGGCCGTGTTCACTGACTATTACTACATATCTGCAAAACAACTGACAAATACTAATACATGGCCAAACATTGCTGTACTGTGGACCACAGTGCATCTTGCAGCTTTGGACCACGGACTCTCCAGGTCAGAAACCTGGCTGCATTTTGATGTGAGTTCTTCTTCACTAAATCCTCATAGATGAGGAAAGTGAGCAAACACTTCAAGATCCCACAGCTGAGGTTTGTTGAAGGTTATTATGTACGATGCATCTGCTGCATAGCTGTAATTTTACAGCTATTGTATATGACAGTTCTTCTATACTCAGAGTTTAATCTGGTTATTAGACATATGCCCATAAATTTCAGACTTTGTTTTTAAATGAATTGCAAGCACATTAGGAAGATATAAATTAAGTGTTACTATATTTGAGAGAAAACTTTAGTATTGAAGTTTTATTGTAAAGTATTTAAAACCTCCTAATATATCTTCATTGCTATGAAATGAATGGTTGTAGAATCATAGGTCATTTCAGATAATCTTTTATATGGTGGCATTCAGAAAATGATGTATTATTTTACTTTCATTGAAGAAGGCAAAAATTTCTTGAAATAAAAGTTATATAGTGGATTTTTTTTCTTGGGGCATTAATGGGCCATATATCTGAAAGATGTATGTGTGGTATTTCATCTTTTTTAATGTAATTATTGCAGAGAAGGTGGAGAGTTTAGACATTACAAGGAGAAAATTGCATTGTGCTTCAAATGTACTTGCAGTAGCAATGAATTTGGTTCAGTTTTCTAATGTACTCGGACAACTTGAATAGTGACTGTTTTTAATATATTTGCCAGTATTCCTGTTATTAAGAGTAGGTTATGTAGTGCACATACATACTCTATTGATGAACAACTTCCTTCTTGGAAAATTTCATATATCCTTATGCTCTCATTTTAATAGGTACTATGCAGCAGAGGGACAGTTTATTATGATTACAGGGCCCAATTCCCACAATTCCATTTGTCTTCCCAGAATTTTCTGCCCTGGAGTTCCTGCATGAATTTGACCAAACCGGTCTGTGTCTCTGCCTTCTCTTTGGGTCTTTGGAGCTTATTGGTGTTGTCTGCCTCCAGGTTTTGCCGTGTCATCCTCCGAGTAGTTGCTTTCACTTCTGCAGATCCTCATTAAAAGTGTCAGAGAAAACTGTGACTTGTTTTGCTCTATATGAACTGCTGAAAATTTCAAGACTGCAGCTCATTTCTTCTAAACTGTGTGTTTGTGTTTCGCTTTGCCTCCATTCACTCCCTGCCCTTCAGCGAAGGTGTCCGGGCAGTGGCACAGCAGTAGGTGTGACACTTGGTGCCAGAGGCAACCCAGGAACACACATAGATTCAGGTCAGACACACTGGCAGGCAGGAGAAGGTGAGACCATGGTGTTTGGATGGATACATCATGAACGGACTCTCTGTATAGCATGTGTTTCTTTCTAGATCTTTACAGGTATTGCCTGGAAGTGAGGAAGAGTAGATTATGGGTGTATGTGTAAATATTGGGGTCAGCAGCAATTTTCTTGGTGCAGGTGCCAAACGCCATAGCTTGTATTTGTACCTAAACTAACTTGCACCACAAAATATGTGGCTTCGCTTGAGATAATTATTGGAAGCAAGACTCAGTATGAGTCATCATCCAAGGCTCATCTAGATATGAGCCGCAACTGGGCCAGGCTAACATATCCAACACAATAAAACCCTTAGACTGTGCCTGTAACCCCTTTTATTTAAATTAAGTAAATCAATGATCGCCTTTAAAATGGTTGCCTTCTGAGTTAACACAGATGCATATGATGCTGCCAATGTTCAAAGCAATTCTGCAGATCATTTTCTGAAAGCTTGTCAAGGATCTTTTTTGCTTTCACATGTACTGAAAAAATGTTTTTCTTTGAGCACTGACTTGATCTTTGGGATCTCTTCATCGTAAGCCTCAGTCAGCAATTGAAGTTTCCATTCTGGATTTCTTTGCTTTCACAAGACACTAGACACTAACTCATTGTTCACTCTTGCACACCACATTTTCTGACCGTGGCTAAGAAAATATCTGTATTTGAATATGTCTCCGTATTCATATATGTATGAATATGTCATACTGAGTGAAGCAGTCAATTTATCCCTTTTCTCACTGTGAGTAGTTAGAACATGTTCTATATCTATCTCTTTGTCTCTCCCCTTCCATTCTTATTTCCTGAACTATAGACTATATCTCATTCTTTTGAGTGCGTTAGACCTTGTATAACTGTGCCAGAGGGTTTACCTGCAGTTAATCCATATGGGAATACGCTGAGCTCGAGGCCAAGCCTTGTTTAGTTTACTAGAGCAGTCAGACAGGCAGCTACTCTAGTAAGGCAGTGGGATACGTGAGTTGCCAGAATTCCAGAAGAGGAGGAGGAATGGTTGAAGAGAGCAAAAGGACATCCAGCTACTCATGTGTTTGGTGTTAAAACAATGGCACTACTGACAATAATAAAATGTAAATTCATTCTAATCTTGATGAATCCTCATAATAATTTAAATATGCTTAAATTGAATGCCTGAAATGCCCTGATTTTGCCACCAGATGGTATGGATCATGACTGCTTTTTACAGCAGCCACTCAGAACTTGCTTATCATATCAAAAAATATTCCATGTTTGTGACTATTATAAACACTTTTTGTATTTACCTAATTTTAACCTACCCCAAAAAAGTATGTTCCCTTTCCCATGTTTTTGCCCAGACATTTTGTGTGAGGTACCTACAAACTGAAAACCCTCTAGGAAAAGGTGTGTTAAAATAAAACCATTCCCAAAATAGATAAATTCCTCCTCCAGCTGTCCTTCTCTTGAGTTGATAGAATGGTATTCCCTTGTCCTAATTGGCATTCTTTTCCAAACTGAGAGGACGAGAAGTGGCCCAGGCTACAGAGGCGTTACCTTTCCCATAGGAATGTAATATATATATATACACATATGATACCTATATAAAACAACAAAAAAAAAGAGCAATATGGATTAAGCTGGAGTCAGTTTCCTTCAACAATGAGGTGAAAGAAATCCAGAAGAGACAAAGTACTTCAAGGCAAGTTCACAAATACTGAAAATATCCAGACTTACTACTCCTGTCACATTTAATTTAACTGATAACGTAAACACTAAGCAGAGTTACATATAATTATTGTATTTTTTTTTAACCACCATTTTTTTTCTATCATACTCTACAGAACTTTCGACTGCCCTCTGAAATGAAGTGAGATGTGTCATTAAAGCCCTGGAAAGCACATTATGTTTAATTACTCAGACATACATAGAGATTAGGCCTCTTAAGGTAAAAAATCTTTTCATCTAACATAGTTTTAAGTTGCTTCTATTTTCTTCTATGCTTTCTTTCTATTGTCAGGTTTTGGAGGTTTTCACAGTTATATTTTTATACTATTCTGCATTATAATTAAATTCACAGTGGGCCTTATAAAGTCCTTATAACAAAATGTGTATTTGAAAGCATTTAATGTAAACTCAAAAGAAATTTAACTTTTTCTTGAATATGTAGTAGTCTTTTCTCCTCCCCAAAGGAAAACAAATTCTCATATAGTTTCATGACTTTGGCAATACAAAAATATCTTATTATTTCAAACAGTGAAATGAGTTGAAACTGTTTTCTATAGTTCCTTCATTTACCAAGAAGAGATAACAACTACATCACTAGAGTGGGTTGGAAATCATCTGCCAGTTTCCACATTTCTCAAGAAAATATTAATTCATTAAGCTGAAATAGTTCATGATAATGAGTTTTATGGACTGTTTACTTAGAACTATTTCAAAATTACTGTCTTATTTCAAGAGCAAAATAAGTTTCTTGGTCTGTTTCAAAATAAATTTTTGGTATTTAGTTTTAGAAAATTTTAATAAGAGGAAGAGAGTTAAAACTTCGGGATTTAAAACAATTTTGAAATGTATGCAAGTATTACGATGTGATCTTAGTTGGTTTCATCTGATCAATCCTTACAAAAATAGTTGTGACTGAATTTTATTTAGATTCAGGATAAAATAGGTCGTTCAAACCTTAAACAATGTCCATGGAGTAAGAAGATAATTCCCAGAAAATTTTATCAAATTAGAAATGTATAAAGGATTTAACACAGTGTGTTTAAAAGAATTGTTGTTCATATGCCTGACCTTGTTGTGAGGCTGCTGTCTTATGCTATGTGTAGTTTAGTGTCTTGGCACTCATTCATTCAGTTTGTGTCTCCTTGTCTTTCCACAAGATATTTTGAAAAGCTTTGGTGCTGCCCTGATTGTTGTAGGAATTTTATTCATTTTTTCAGCATAATATAACTTTTTTTCACGCTTATCACCTATATCTGGTACTAAGTGTACTCATTTACATCGTGAAGCATCATACTCAGCCTGACATCAGGAAAATCATCAGTTTACACCTTCCCACTCACTTGGAGAGGGAACAGCATCCATGAGGCTGATCTCTGGTAGTCTTAAGTACACGATTTCATTGTACATATCTCTGCACTAATGTATGGATGACCATTTGTTTCCCTATGAAGAATGACTCCCTGGAGGTGACCCACAGGATTCAATGAAGGGGTTCTGGTGAAAATTCTCATTACAGTACCGAGAATTCTAGGGTTTGATTTAAGTCAGTTTACCTGTTTTATTTATATGATTTTTAAGCTGTTTGCCTACATACACTTTCAGTATCACAAGTGCAAGATCAGGCCCAAGCCACAAAAAAATAACCCTAAACCGACTCTGCAAAATATTGGTTTACCGTCTGATTTGGATTTTCTGGTATCCTGGGCTGCATCAAAAGAAGGGTGTCCGTCAGGTCGAGGGAAGTGATTCTGCCCCTCTATTCCTCTCTTGTGAGACCTCATCTCGAATACTGTGTCCAGTTCTGGAATCCTCAAAATAAGGAGGATATGGAGCTCTTGGAACGGGCCCAGAGGAGGGCTACAAGGGTGCTCAGAGGGCTGGAGCACCTTCCCTATAAGGACAGGCTGAGAGAGTTGGGGTTGTTCAGCCTGGAGAGGAGAAGGCTCGGAAGAGATCTTATAGTGACCTTCCAGTATCTGAAGGGGCTACAGGAAAGCTGGAGAGGGGCTATTCGTAAAGGCTTGTGGGGATAAGACCAGGGGGAACGGGCACAAACTGGAGAGAGGCAGATTTAGACTGGATATTAGGAAGAATTTCTTCCCCGTGAGAGTGGTGCGACATTGGCACAGGCTGCCCAGGGAAGCTGTGGTTGCCCCATCCCTGGAGATGTTCAAGGCCAGGTTGGATGGGCCTTGGGCAGCCTGATCCAGTGGGATGTGTCCCTCCCCATAGCAGGGGGATGGAACTAAATGATCTTTAAGGTCCATTCCAACACTAACTATTCTATGACTCTATGATTCTATTTTGTAAAGTAGCAACCTGATGACACTCTGCAGGTGAGTAAAATTTTGTCCCTGGCTAGTTGGTCTTCTTTCAAAATTTTCTGCAAAAGGACTACAGATGTAATATTTTGTATCTTCATGTTATAACCAATGAAACTTTGATTTACAACAACTTATTTACTACAACAGAGTTTTCTGCAAGACCAACTACTAAAAATGTGCTGAAGGAAAATGTAATAAACAAGATGAAGTGATGTAGCAAGATGAATATTAATATAGATATTTAGAGACCCTTTCATAGGACTCTTTAAGCTTATAATTCTAATGGTTGTAAGTGCGTTAGGTAGGAAGGTTCTGCTTCTTGATCTATGGCTGGAGCTTTTCTTTACACACAAAAATAGTGACTTTCGGTCTCATTTACTATAAGATTTTCGTCTTTATTCATGCTGTGGGGAGAGACTGAAAGGCTTAAAAATTGTCCAGACAACCACAGAGATGTGTTAGAAGAGCTGCCACCACCTAGGAAGTTTCTCTTTCGTTTTGTGTTTCTAATGCAGGACACAGAAACAGCGTAGTGAAATGCTACCTTTCCCTCAATTCAACATTTCTTTCTTGTGAATGAAAATTCACTGTATTTTTGCCCTTTACTTATCTAGGGGAAATTATTTCCGGTCCCATTAATGATCCTTTTGCTCCTGCAGACGTCCTATATTCTGCACAGCTCTAAATGCGTACAGAGGTCCTCCCCCTGCATTCAGATACAGCCTAGACCTCCTCCTCACGCCTTCCAGAGCATGTCTTCATAGCTTCTTGCATTTGATACTGTCACAGCCTTCTCTGCAGAGTCTTAGCACAAATTATCCTGGGACACTTCATGTATCCCATTCCTTCTAACGTCCTCTGAAAGGAAAGACCACTTCTGATCCTGTGAAGGGCTGTGGGAATTCTTCATGGTGACCCCAGAAGGACTGTATGAACAGCAAAGGCACAATGGGTAAAATTAAGTACCATGGGAGCTGTATCCAGGCTACAAACTGTACATCTTATGGAAGACAGCATGCCATAGCAATTAAACATAAAATTTCCATTTTCATTTATTTTAACTGTTTCGTTCCTGCTATTGAAAGAAATCTAAGAGTTATCATTGAATTATAACAATAAATAAAACACCCTGCATATTTATTGTTACTTTCACATTTGTTGTTTGTTCTTCTCTTATCATTTTATTGAAACTTCTTTAAGAAACATCCAAGGTCAGCAAGAGTGATGTTTTTAAACCAGTCTTATTGTTTGTTCCTACTAGATATTGCAACTGGCATATCAATGGAGAATACGGGAAAAAATATTTTAGAAAATATTAGAGGGTATAAAGTGCAAGATATCAAGCTTTCTGAAGTATGTTTTTCAGAAAATATTGCCAGGTTATACCTGGGACTGTAGGTCTAAATTTTACTATACTTGATGGAGAACTAACACATTACAGTGAGCTTCTCTGCGGTGATATCTCAGAGCTGACAGGGTATCTGTATGCTAAATTAAGTGACATGAAAAGTGGAAGAGGGATTCAGTTAAAGAAGAATTGCAGAACTGTGATATAATTAATGCTTGTTAACATGGGAGTGGTTTTTTTTTTTTTTTTTTTTTTATTTAAATAGGGGCTGCCAAACAAAGACAATACTCTCTTTTGATAAGATTCCAGCTTGGTTGACAAAGATAACCACAAAACCTTAATAGGTCTAGACTTTTAACAGTGTTGGTGGTAATATCATATGTCATTCTCTTTGAGACACTAACTTTATATGGTATCAATAAAACACAAATTAAATAAGTTAAAAGTTGGCTATGGGATGATTTTCAAAAAGTATTTGTCAGTGGAGAATCATTGTCAAATCCGGACTCGGTGCTGGGATTCCACAAAACCCAATGCTACTGAACATTTTAACAAACAACCTGCAATAAATGTAAAATAACTGCTGCTAAAATTTGAAGATGACACAACAATGATAGATATCTAATATTGATGAGGACAGGCAGCCACAATCAGTCATCCAGGGCAAATCATCCAGAAGAATTTTTATACAATCAAGTATAAAATAATCTACCAGGGAATAAAGATCACAGAGAGAATCAACAGAAGATAAATTTTGCTTCTAAAAAATCATGACCATGAAAAAATCTTGGTTTTATATAGGTTATTTATGAGGCCTGAACATGACTATGATAAGATTTAATTCTTGGATGCCTCCATGAAAATTGTAGCTAATGGGATCAGGAAAAACATACTACTTTTCATTTCTGAGACCACACTTGATATTCTGTCTAGGCTGATGTCACATTGTGAAAAAATTTTGCAATGTTAAAGAGGATATGGAAAAGATTATTTACTGGGGAAGATACTGCAGAAAAGAAAGACTCTTAGCTCTGTCTGTTTAGCTTATCAGAAAGAACATTGATTACAGGGTGGAAACCAGATATTAGTGATATCTTAATCTAGCTGGTAGAAGTACAATAAGAAACAGTAGCTAGAAGTTAAGCCAAACATGTAAAGTAGAAAAAAAGCCATTATTGTAAAAAAAGACTTAAGCCATTGGAAAAATCACAAGGACAGTGGACTTTCAATCTCTTGATTTTTTCTACTGACATCTGGTGGAAGGGATTACTGAATGTTCTCTGACTTCAGTGCATAGCAGTTTGCCTTCCAAATTAAATATTAGATTGTCACTTATTATGTGTTGTTGCCGTACAAACCATGAGCATCACATGTACCTGCTGGGCCCTACCTTAAAATATGTAACATAATTTCTGATGTGTTTAACTGGAGACAGAACTTGGAAATCTGGTTGAAGTCTTTAATCTGAGACTTATTTATCCTCTCTTTTTCTTCTAGAACAGAAATGATCTCTAATATAACAGTCGTACTGGATATGTACTTAAATATTCATGAATTTCTCAGTCATTCAAGGTGAAGATCACACATACACATAGTGTAAAGAGTCATGATTTCAAATGGGAGATCAAAATAATTTAGGAAATTAAACTGAAAACAATGCTTGAATACAGAGGGCCTGCCATCCATTCCCTCGCAGAGGTGTCTAGAAGAAAAATTTGGATACCTTCAATGTTTGTAGAAAAAACGGGCTGTTTATTAGCTTAACAGAAAATGCCATATAGAAGCCTTGATTTGAATAATAATTCAGGATGAGAGAATTCAAAAGGATTGGGCAAGGTCTAAAATAAATTCAGTCCCTCTTTCTTCCTTAGAATCATAGAATCATGGAATAGTTTGAGTTGGAAGGGAGCTTAAAGATCATCTAGTTCCGACCTCCCTGCCATGGGCAGGGACATCCCACTGACACAGGCTGCCCAAGGCCCCATCCAGCCTGGCCTTGGACACCTCCAGGGATGGGGCAGCCACAGCTTCCCTGGGCAGCCTGTGCCACTGCCTCACCACTCTCATGGTGAAGAAATTATTCCTAATGTCCAGTCTGAATCTGCCCCTCTCCAGTTTATACCCGTTCTCCCTCATCCTATCCCCACAAACCTTTATGAATAGTCCCTCTCTAGCTCTCCTATAGGCCCCCTTCAGGTACTGAAAGGTCGCCGTAAGATCTCTGAGCCTTCTCTTCTCCAGGCTGAACAATCCCAACTCTCTCAGCCTGTCCTCGTATGGAAGGTGCTCTAGCTCTCTGTTCATCTTTGTAGACCTCCTCTAGACCTGTTTCAACAGTTTCATATCCTTCTTATGTTGAGGATTTCAGAACTGGACACAGTATTGCAGATGGGGTCTCACAAGAGAGGAATAGAGGGGCAGAATCCCCTCCCTCTCCCTGCTGGCTATGCTTCTTTTGATGCAGCCCAGGACACAGTTGGCCTTCTGGTCTGTGAGCGCACATTGCTGGCTCATGTCAAGCTTCTCATCGACCAGCACCCCCAAGTCCTTCTCTGCAGGGCTGCTCTCAAGCATGTCATCCCCCATCGTGTAATGAAAATGGGGATTGCGCCCTACCTTGTTAAACTAGATTTGGTCCGTCTGGCAACATACCTTTGCATGCTTACATGAAGCGTTGAGATAGCAGAACCCCTGAATTATGGCTGATTTTTCAACACCTTCCATCCCATACTAGCAAGGAGCACTTGGAGGAAGAGTTCATATGCTGTAAATTTAGGAAAACTAAGCATTCATTTCTTATACTGCACTTGATTTAACATAAGAATATTAACTCTCTACTTAGACAAGGATTAAATGAAGAGGCAAAGATGTAAAGAACCAGGTGCTACCAAAATGCACAGGTTGCTATTAATCACTGCATGCATAGCGCAGGAGGTGGCAGAGAAGGCTTGGAGAGGAATTTGGGCTGAGCCAGATGGAGCTCCACTGAGAACTGTCTCATGGATTTACGTAGGTGTTCTGGAAAGTCAGTTTTGTTCTGGCCATCTTTGTCCTGCAGAGTGCTAAAGCCTTTAAATCTCCAACAGATCTTCCTATTCAGTTTGCACCAGCAATGCTAATTTGGTTTCTGAGCCAGTCTAGAAATAGTCAGGGAAAGTGGTTTCTCAGCAGTTACAGCTGAAGTTGCTCTACTTGGTATAAAATACACAAATACTCTCTAAAGCAAGGATGCCAATATCCTTGTTATTCTTGAATAACAGATTTTTCTCTTCTCAGACATTTTTCCTCTTCCAATGAACTTTTAGAGATGGTACAGAAAGGGATGTACATTCAGTTAAAAATTCTGAGGTAGTGGTAAGTATGATCCCAAATGACATTGCAGGTTGGGTGATAAGATTTTGGGTCAGGAAACAAAGCAATTTTTGTTGCCTCCTTTCTAGGTTCTCTGAAGTGCATGGACAGCTGCAATGTTCTCTGAGCTTAGGAGTAGAGAACAAAAACGCAAAGTAAAGGAAAAGAGCTTCCATCTGGCAGAGTTTTCTCTGAAAATATAAGAAAAAAAAAAAGAAGATGGAGATTTAGACTCAGATGCCTCACCTCCTGGTGTTCTCAACAGAGGCAGGACTTGATTCTTTGTGTTAGTTTTCTGTTCCGTTTCTGACTGTTCATTCCTTTCTATCAGTGTTCTCCTAAAGAAAGCAACAGGAATTTGTTGCCTGTCACTATACTTGTTATTGCTGACATTTCTTCCTGCTTCTGTAGGTCTTCCTCCTCTCTCCAGAGGCATAGTGACAGCATCAAGGAATAATCAGTAGCAGAGTAACAGAGACAGCAGCAGGGAAGTTCTGGAGAGCAAGAACAGTCTTAAGCTCTCTATTTTTGGAAAAAAAGAAACAAACCAAACTTTATTTTTAATCTTTTTATAGGTACAGTGGAAAAAAAATTGAATGCAAGCATTGCATAAATTCACTTTTCAGACCTCCTACTGCTAGTGAAGTTTTTTTCTATAGAGTTCTAAGCAACAGCTTTAGAATATTTCTAATGCTAATTTTGAGAAGTAAGCTAGATACTTTCAGATGCCAATTCAGATGCTAAAATAGATAATAAAGGTGTCTGCCCAGTGCTTTTCAGGCACTTAATAGATTTAGTAAATAATATGTGATAACAAAGTAGAATGCAACCAAGATTCAGTATATTATTTGCTGAGTGACAGATGAAGGAATGCATCATTTCAGATTGAGCTGCCAGTGGAAACCATAAGGTCTGCACCTGTCACCACTGAATAGAGATTAGTTACTTCGCATGTGAAACTAGGTCGGTACATGGTACTGTTTCACACCAGGCAATCTGAATACATGCTCTGTATAGAAAACATAAAGTTTCTGTTCTCTTCTACCACAAAATTTAGACCCTTTCACTTTCTGTCTTAACAAGTACTTTTCCATGGTAGCCTCCTATACTTTGCCACATCCAGAAATATTTCATAGGAAGTGTATTGCCTTTTGATGACTTGAGGTAAACCAACATAACACGTGAATTTTGTCCCAGGTTTTCTTTGCCTGTAAAAGAAATTTCATTATCGGATCAAGCATCAGGGCTCACATAACCATAACTGTCAAACTCTTCTTTTTTTGGACCTTGAATATGTGCAACCACAAAATTACTCTCAACAGTGTGGGGGTAAATTACTTTCTTAAAAGAAGCTTTAACTATTTAAGTTACTAACTTTTTATGCGTAATGTTGTGTACTTGCCTGTGAGAAGATGAAACTTTTCTCTTCCCCCCCACTTGCCATAGTTAAATTTTATGTAATCCTTACGTAATTACAGATGTGCTGTCTTGTGCAGGATAATCATAGGTCTAACCTAAAAAAACCTGAAGACATTTAGGTTAAACAACCTGGTTGATCAAGTGCTAGAGTACCACGAGAAATTATCCCACTGTACACGATGAACTGTTTTGTCAGTCTTTAACATGACAACCATAGCTTCAAAATGGAAAGATAGAGCTTGCTTAAAGATGTTCATTAGCATTGAACAACAAAAAGAGAAGAGGAAAAAAATCTTCTGCTTATAGTTTATCTGCTAAGGATCTATGTTCTCTTGCAACTATTAGGACTGCACTGTTCACTTTTCTTCACTGAGAGGTTTCTTGGTCTACTGTTAAGTTAATTGGGCTTAACATTACTAGTTGTTACACCTGGCACATCGGCAACTTATGGATATCAGAAAGGAGGTGGGCATCTCTAGAGTGGTGCTATAATGTCTAAGATGCCAAATCAGGAATCCAAAATTAAGTCTTTTGTATTAAACCAGACCTAATAAATTTGGTTGCATATATGCCTAAAAGGATAATGAAATTCCCTTACACACTTAAGTTTCTTCTCCTCAGATATATTTATTGTGGTTTGAGCTAAATTAAAGTCAGTTTTCTAGCCTCGCCTAAGTCTTGTCTAAGTAACTTCATTTTCTGCAAGTAACTGCATATTTTTTAGACAATGTCCTCTCTAGAAGTGATAACACAGGACATTGCTATGTAGAAAGGCCAATGCTCACACTTATTCCTATAGTAATCAATGCTATCCTCAAGGTGGCCAAAAAAGACCACAGGTGAACCTAAACTGACCAACAGAATATTCCATCCCATATACGTCACACTCAATATAAAACTGACAGATCACGAGGATCTCTTCTTCTGTGGTGGCCAACAACCAGTGAAGATCTCATCTATCTGTTTGCTCCTGATCCCACACCCATGCATTCCAGAATCCAGTTCCTGAGTCTAGCTCCCTTCTTGCTGTAGACTCATTCCTTTATGTCTGCTCTACAGTATTTGTGGTAACATACAGTTATCGAGGGGTGGGTTGGGAAGAATCTCATATATTCACTTATTTTTTTTTTACTTTCTTATTATTTTCATCATTATTATTATCATTATTAATATAATTATTATTATTAAATTCAAGCTGTAGTTTTAGTTTCCAACCTGCAAGTCTTTTTTCCTTTCATTTTCCTTTCTCTGGGGATGGGAATGGTACTTGAGAGTCCAACTGTTTGGTGTTAGCCGCTGAAATTGGCTGCGCTGGGGCTAAACTGTGAAGGTAGCCAAATTCTTATCTAGTTTTTAGGTTTCAACACGAGTATTAGGCTGCTTAGATTGTTGTAAGTATGCACACAGTTCAGAATAAAAGAGGCATGAACAGTGCTTTTTATCTTTTGTACTCCAGATTTCTAGGTTACTGCTACCCGTCCAATATGTAATGACTACCAGTCCTTGAGCAACATGTCCTAGCGGTGAGGCATGTTTGTATATCACCTGGTTTTCCTACAGTTCTTTTCAAAAGTACTTGCCCCAGCAGGACTGTTAGAATCTGAATGCCCTCCTCCCAGTCCTTTTTATTTCGCTTGTATTTCACGTACAATAGGCTTCTCTTTGCATCGTGCTTGCTTTTTTTACCCCCTTTTCATTTAAAGGACTGGGTTCATTTTAAAATATTGGGGGTTTTCTCTTTTCTTTTTCTTTTCCTTCCAGAATGCAATGGATTTTTCTTTTTTAAAAAATACTAACAGTCTTAGCCAAAGAGGTTAAAAATTCCTGGTATTGGAAGGCTACCCAACCCTTACAGGGAAAAACAGAATGTGGAAAATACCCTTCCACAGTTCTCTGAAACTTTAAAATCATGAAACTGCTTGAATAAAACAGATAAACAGAAAGAAAGAGTCAGTACAAAAATAAAATCCCTTGTATTTTAGCAGCTGCTGCCACCTGTACCTACCTCATTCTAATTCAATACCTCTACCACTGAGTTGTTGAAAGGGTGGATAACTTGATACTGTCTCAGTCTGCAGGAAAGAAGTAGTGGTTTTAACCCAGACATAGAGTCTTGTATGGGTGAGAGAACTATCATTATTAGTGCCAGAGGTTATGTCATTTTTCTGTTGAGCAACTATGTGGATTCTCTAATAGATCTGGTTTTGATATTGGCAAGCAGTCAAATATAAACACAAAAACTTGTGTGCTAGATATGTGCAGCTGTATGTGTCTCACTTTAGATCTACTGTATTTTCCTATTCTAAGACTTTCTACATCACAAACACAGCTATGGCAGGGGATCTCATTACAACCCAGATGACCCACCATGGTTAAAGCACAGTTCAAGCTGTCTTGTTTCTTATTATCTATTATTTGTATAGAGGTGAACCAGCAGAGCCTTGAGGGCAAATTCTTTATAACAGGAATGAAAAAGGATCTACTTGTCCTAAAAAGATATGTGTTCACACTAGGCCTGTCACCACAATGACTATAGCACATCAAGAACTTTGACCTTGCACTGTGCACAGAGCTGTAACTGTGAGCATTGAGACTCACAGAGATGTTTTTGTCTCCGCAGTCACTTTTACTTGCAGCTGCCCAGACTTTTGCACTTACTGGACATAGATCCTACCTACACTGCAATGCAAAGCTGTATTTTAACCACATCAGACAATAGCGTATTTTTTTTCCTGTTCAGTACCCAAATAAGCTGGTTTTGTACTGTGGATAGAGACTGAAAAGGGAGCTCCAAAGGTTGTAAGGAAAGATTTACTTGTTCGCATATGGAGGTAAGGGAGGTTATAAGGTGGCAGCAACATTACGATGCAAAATTATGCTAGACACTAAGGCTAAATTATGGGACAGATTTAGTATTTAGGTCCAAAACTGAAGTCCAAACACCAGAAAACTGACTGACCATTTTTCTTGAGCTCAAGAAACAGTAGGAGTGGGCAAGAAACTAACAGTGAGTTGTTGAGTTCACTTTGGTAGACATATATCTGTATAACACTTGTGTTTTCCCACTGATTGTACAGAAAATCTGGATGGCTAGTGGTGTATCTAGCTGTCTCTAGCACATATTGTGGGTACTCTGCAGCAGTGTCAGTGGACTACTGACACTGCAAATGGGTCCTAAGCAGAGTGTCAACTCCAGAATGACATCATGATCCTGGTTAGTGTTTCATCTACTAACTTTAAGATGTTGTCTGTAGAAGCCTAGCCAGATATTCAGGTGATTTAAGTGGCTGTCATACTGCTTATTTTTACAAGCATTTGCACCAACTGAAAGGCTTGATGTTACCAAACGTTATCTACATAGTAAATCATAGGTAATTTTGTGTGTGTGCATGGGTGGTGTATTCACATTAGGTATAGTTTCTGTGTGTGAGAGAGAGATTGTACATAGTAAGAAACTATCTATAAAACACATGCCAAAACAAAAAAACTAATCCATGGTTTTGAAAACTTATCAGCATAATATAAAAAGAAAATACAACTAGTAATGCACATACTTAAACATAAAAAAGGAATATTTATTCACACATGCACATATAGAGATACATCTACAACATTGCATGTTTCATATGTCTCCCAGCTCTTTATGATCTCTAAAACAAAAGAAAATTGAAGAAAAACTACTTATATCAGAAAATTACTTAGGCTACGTAGAAGATTGTAATCCACACTACAATTTGGAGGTTATATTTCAGGGACTACCTGGTTTAGAGTTGATTTTCATAATTCCCTTCACACTCAGAACTGAATCCAACAAAAAAATTTTGCATAATAGTGTAATATACTGATTTGTCAGTCATACTTCTGTGCTTCCTTGTCACAATGCTGTTCTCAGAGGCTAAAACTTCCTTCAGTCATTGCTCCACATTCAGAAAGTATTAACTGCCTTTGAATGAACCAGAAAAACAAATAAGCAAAATGAATTGCATTTCCTTTTCCTTTAATGATCTTTCTAATGTTTTCCATAGGCTGATGTCAAAGCTGTATAAAGCAGGAAAAGACCCCAGTGTACCACAAATATGTTGCATTTCTTTGGGTTGCTGATGAGTTTGTTGGTGGTCTCAAGGAACCTGGAAGAGGATTAAGCTTCAATTATTTTTTTCAGGAATTGAAAGCACAAGGAGGAAGACAGTTTAATGAACAATTAATTGTTGGATAATCTCTGAGTTTAGAAATCTGTACCAATGTTTTGAGATGACAGTAGTCAACCAAAAATAATAAACCAATCCTCTGCAAAAAGAATGAAATTATAAAAATTTAATAGCCTGGATGACAAGTTTGTCAAAGAAAGAAGTAAAATTAAGACATCTTTCTGAGTCCAAGTCATTATTTTAGTATGACTTTGCTTTCATTTTTTAGTCTCAGCAATTCTAAGAAATTCAAAAATGTGCAACAGCAACAAAGAAATTTCCACAGCAGTTACAACTGTCTTATGGAGGGAGGTGGCACTTCTGGAAATGGATGCCAAGGAAAACAAGTTTCACCCATTTGCAAAAGTTAGGAATAAAAAGAGGGCATCAACCCAAGCTGCCAGCGCTGCCATGCACAGCTCCAAGGCAAATAGTATCAGGAAACACAAAATGTCATGTGGTAAAAGATTTGAGAAAGGCCACACTGGACTCAATCTATTCAGGAATTCCATTTGAATTGTGGTTTAGTTCATGCCTTACAGTATTGGAGTGTTACTAATATAGTCCACACGAAACAGTGAGTGCTTTTGTCACTGACTGATGGCCTCCTATGTGATAACCCTAGCACTAGTGGCAGGGGGAACAGCTAGATATTTAAAAAGCTGGAAACATCTAGATATGCTAAATAATCACACACGCACACAAACAAAACCCTTATCCAAAGATAACGAGTCATATCCTAAAAAAATCATAAGCCTGATTTTGAGATTGAGATATGCAAAATATTAATGCATCTTGATTTTCTTTTAACTGCCCTCTGTATTTTTAAATCACTCAGAAGGAGGTAGTTTTGTTGCAGTTTTCAGGCTTCTTACCACCAAGACATGTTTAAGGCAGTTGAAGGCAATACCACATCTTATCGGTATTGCTATTGCACTAGAGACTGTTCTTGTGACTTGGACTCCTGGTGTTTTTATTCCTGTGCGTCAGTATTCCTGAATGAAGTTCCCTACTTCATTATTTTTCCAGCAATCTGAGTATAAAATTTGCAGATTGTTTTATATAATCTTTCCATATGTGATGCTGGGCATGTTTTTAGTTTAACTTGAAGGGAGAGAGGAAAAATTACTCCAGAGAAAGAAGATTTTTAATTTAGCTGAGTGGTGTCACAAGCGAGACAGTTAAACTAAAATACAGCAGAAGACTCAATACTTCCACAGTCTACAAGGACAAAATCACAGGTGATTTTGGTTTTGTCACAGAAAAGGCAAAACCTCCAGGTTTCACTGAGACAGAAGCACATATAGAATCTGTATATGAAGGGACCTTATGTCAATGACAGAAGGCTTTGCCACCAAAGACGAAACAATGTGTGCCAAGATTCATGTAAGGAATTGATTGTTTCCTCATATGCTGTTCTGGGCTCATTGTATTTATCATTTAGCAGCACCAACCAGGCACTCCAACACATGCAAAGTACAAGCATCGGTTGCTGTGAACAGCATAGGATATCATTAGATCAGTTATATTCCCTTCCTACATTGAGTTCTCTCAAAAATTGCAAAGCTAGTATATTAAAAACAGAGATTTTAAGGATTTTGGACCTAAAAAGTCTGCAAGATGTATGTAGTTAGATATCGGTTATAATTCGGTGCTGGGACTGAACAGTGCAGACAGAGCTGCATCAGGTTTGCCCCACTCCACTCTGACAGTTCTCCCAAGCTGTGCCCAGAGGCCCAAACCTCCACCGTGCTGGGCTGCAGCATATGCAGCCTCAATAACACGCTTCAAAAATACTGTTTCAAGAGGCTATAATGTCTTTTCTGCTTGTTTCAGCCAGAAAAATACATATAGTTGTGGATGTACATGTATATTGTAGTCAGAGAAGTAACACACGGAACCCACACAAGATGCAGAGTAGCTCCTCTGTGGGTCTTTTTAGGGCTTAGGGTTCACCCTGAGCAGATTGGAGCTGAGCCACCCTACACACATTGCCTGGAGACCAGAGATCATCCTCTGGGCAGGATGCCTCTAATAGTGCATACGCAACCAAAGTTATCGCATAATGAAAAATGAACTTCTGGAAAAATTGTGCTACCAATGCTACATAGAGATTGATTAATGTGCAGCTCACAGATTTGTGCTTGTAAGACCTCTCTTCGTGCAAAGAACAGCACGTAAATGGGACATTACTTGCATTTATGTGCATTTACAGTTTTCAGTTATGTATATTCTGCAGGAATAGAATATTTTACCACAGCAATGTAGTGATATTTAATGGAACTCCTTTGAAAGCCAATATTGCATATTTGTACTTTTCATTCAAAGATATTGTTCTAATTATAATGTAATGAAATTGTCATTTCAGTAAAAATTGCTATTATATTTTAACAATTCAGTAAGACACTGTCTCTCACTCTCTCTCTCATTGTAGTGAAATGTTCTCTCTTCATCCACGTGCAGTTTTCAGCCAAATCATTAAATTAAAACAACTATATTCATTTTTCAAAACCTACGGCAAAAAGCAATTAGAAATGAGTGCATGATTCTCAGTGAGAGGCCTAATATTCAACTAAATAATCAGTGTCACTTCAACAGCAGGATCACAAAGAATGTTTAATTTTTTTGAACTAAAATTTTCTTTAAGAAAAGAAGAAAATGATTAAGACTAGAACCACAGGAATACACACACACCTGTGCGTGCTGCAAACCCGCAATTTAGCCCTGGGTAAGTTATTAAATCTTTCTGCATCTCTATCTATGTTATAATATGTTGTCTGTGGTATTGTAAGTATGAAACTCTTTATTAGATACTTTTAAAATCATTTTTATTTTCTTTTTACCATGAAGGGTTTAATGGTGCCAAGATAAATAACATTTTGAAAAGGGATCAGAATGGCTGATATTATATGCAGTATAATTTTTTATTAATTTAATTGAAACACTAAGCATTAAATTGTGGCGCTTAGTTGTGTTATCCTTTGAAATTATACATTCTACAAATAACTGAATTTCAATTAAACTTCATTACAAGTCTGAACTTTCAAACAACACCTATTTCTACCACAGAAGCTATCAGTACCTAAGCCTTTAGAATAATTTTTTCTCAGAAATTAAGAGCAAACTGAAAAAAATAGTCAATATTATGTCATTTTAGAGTTGCAGCATTTGCCCACCAGATCCTACACAGATGGAGATAAAAGCTCCTCCAAGAGCAAAAAGCACATCTTTTTTTCTATTGCTACAAAATATTGATGAAGTGCTCTATTGAGGTAGAGATCTCATTAATTATTTGATTTACAGAAAAAGAAGACAGAGGGAACTGAGTGCCCTGCCTAATGCCATGATGTACCATCTTGAGACTTAAGATCTTTTTAATGTATTCTGCAGCGATGCAGCTGAAAGAGGAAAGAGGGAGTTGAATGGATCCATTAATTTAATTGAAGCAAGCTCTGACAAGAGATAAAACATCTCGGGCCCTGCATCTCTTCAGGTTGCATCAGCACTATAGTAAACAGTCAATGATCCACAGACACACAGACACACACACACACACACAGAGCTAAACATATACATAGATTCTAGAGACCTCAAGGCCAGAGAATAGCTACGGAGGCAGAGGTGAATAGAGTGAAGAGGCCTCCCGTCATGCAGCATCACAAAGTATTCAGCATCTCCTGTATTTGTTCAATTGCACTCCCATGAACAGCGTATCTATAAGTGATTCAGAATTCTAACAGAAAAGTTGCATTTGTTCATTTATTTCCAGGCTTTAGGGAAATCTGCTGTGTCTCACGGTCTTTTGAAAAGCAGAGGGGAGAAATAAACTTCTACTGCCCTTTGAATAAATTCTGATGATGCTGCTGACTTTCAGGTTT
This sequence comes from Cuculus canorus, assembly GCF_017976375.1. Taxonomy (NCBI): domain Eukaryota; kingdom Metazoa; phylum Chordata; class Aves; order Cuculiformes; family Cuculidae; genus Cuculus; species Cuculus canorus. The sequence goes on along the minus strand of NC_071441.1, from coordinate 7,149,075 downwards.
CTTACCCCTGCTCTCTGTATGGCTGCCAGAAACTTGTTTTAAAAGAATCGCACTACTTCTAAAGATGTAAGGTTTTCTTAGTTAGCAGTTACCATGAGCATACTCAGTTAATACTATAAACAATTTTTACTAATAGTAGATCACCATGACTTTTTACCAATGACATAGAACACCTGGGTTCATATCCCATAATTGCTTTCTATTAACTTAGAATTTACAAGAAGTTACAATTTAGAATTGCAATCTTGATAGCATGTGAATAGTGCCACAGGGTAAAACAGAGCTGGCCAGTCCTAAACTGCAAAAATTGATACGACTTTCCTGAGCAGAGTTATAATTTTGGCTTGCTACTTGCAATGTGGACTAATACCTGGGGATATGAATAAGATTAGAATACTGGTCCTGAACCTTCTGAATTTCTTGTGGAATTTGAAAATTGACTTTCCAGCCACAGAAAACTAGTTAACACCAGTATCTAAACTGCTTGGTCTACAACTATCTGAGATAAATCTGTGTAAATGCCTCCTGTCTCTGAAGTGATCAAACTGAAATTTCTTCCAAAAAGAAAATTGTGTTCCAAGAAAGGGACACTGTGAAGTTACAGCCCTGAGTATTTGAAAGTTTTCTGAGTTACTTTGCATCCCAACAGTCTTCTTTTAACCTTAGGTTGATTGAAAGATAATATTTTAATGGTTATGTTGACAAATAATTGTATTCATATGTATTCACAGAGAACATAGATTCCACCTTATTGAACTATGCATCAAGATGTATTAAAAAAAAAAATTACTTTTCCTGCCCTATGAACACCATACTCATATTTTTCTGTATGCATTCATTTGCCCTATGAATTCAGAGTAAAGCAAGAACAAACTTTTGCCTGTGCTGACTCATCAGAATCATATTTATGGTCAGTAAACTGGAACAGCTCTTTCTTAAAAAAAAGTTAAAAAATAAAGAAATAGGCAAAGAAATTGTTTCAACCAATGAAAGAAAAATGAACACGATTCCTTTAAGTCAGGAAATGCAAATACAGGGACACTCAGGGATGTGGGGACGGTGAGGAATTAAAGGAGTTCTAGCAAGATTTTAAGAATTCAGGGACTGCTTTGGGAGCCATACATAGATTCATCCATAAATTTGGACTCAGCCAGTTAGTATGCCACAGTGGACTGCCGGAGTGGCCATTTTAATATCTTCACATCTGTTTTTACAGAAGCTGAAATTCTGACATTAAGCAAACAGGTAATACAACTCGTAATTGAAGGAAATAGTATGAAGCCCTATATTCCTCTCTGTATCTACCCATGCAAATCAGAGGCCCTATTTCAAATCCATCTTCAAATATTCAGTCTAAGTTGTTTTGTTCAGTGTTTTTTACATATTTATTTATGTCGATATGAGTTATGCACTCTTTAGTGAAATGGCCCACATTCGACAATATAAAGAAGCATAAAAATTCAAGATAGTAGTCATAGTGAAACTTATACTTAGAAAAGCAGATACAGAAGCTGTATCATCACTCCAACTATGAGTCTTCAACCATCCTGGCATTGGATTTGGTTGCAGTATCAATACGTTATTATTTGAAAACTATCTTGCAATATAAGCTAGACTTTTTATCTTTCATTTATCCTTAAGACATTGATAATTACAAAATTCAATAGATCTAATATAATATTCACCTTAAATGCTAGCTGGATTTCTGGCATTTGACCAATAGTGCATTTAATTTAAAAAAAAAAAAAAGAAAAAAAAAAGAGAAACAATCTCTGTCTCCTTAAAGGAAGTAATTTGAGCTGATTATACGGAGTGCAACGATGCATTAATACATCACTCTATGTGAAATGTGTACATTGTATCACATAATTCTTTATTTAGAGTTTATTAAACAAGCTTTGACCTTCAGTCTTATTATACACAAAACTGTATCCTCGTAGTTCGATAAAGCGAGTTGTCAAAGTAAATATTTACAGCAGCTAGTAAAATAAAATCAGGTTATTTTCACTAATGGTCTACAGTGATCATTTATTTTTGAGTAGCTATATTCTCGCTGTCAAGCTGAAGCCCTCTTTGGCATTAGAGATCTCATCCAACGTGAGTCCCTGAAGGCAGACTACTGATTCTGGGTGGTATCCTTTAGCTATTAAAATTGAATTTTCCAGGACAAGACTACCAGAAGCTTTAATAACTTCACTTACAACTGCTCAGCTTTTTCTGACTGATTGAGAAACCAACCAGCAAACATGGCCTTACGCTCTGCTGCTGAATGTGAAAGAATACCACACTCCCAGTCCAAAAGAGAAGTGTGTTAAGTTATACCCTGTCATCAGTACAAGCAACAGCTGAGAATAAACAAAGTGTCTGCAGTATAACCAGTCTCAAGGAAAAAAATGTAAAGTAAACAACAATAGACTGAGTATCACTGTGATTTCTTTTCTTGAAGGAGAGCCTCACATAACAAAAACATGAGTGGTAATTGTTGTGACAAATAAGGCTATTTATGTATTTCTGGTTCAAAAAAATATAGTATCTTACTCAAAACTTTCTTTTCTGTTAAAAATGTATTTTAAAAAACCTCTTGGTGTTCCAGGTCGATAGAATAAAACTTCTGCATGATGACTCTTCCACTGCAAAAATGAGGTAGTGAAAATAGCGATTCACAATGTGTTTTATCTGTATACTTACTGCTGTTCTGAGCACCTATATTGGTTGCTTGTTTTCCCCCAGCTTGTTTCTTTACTCTATTGTTCCTCAAACATTTCAGTAGTGGACACTGGGTACTAGTTGCACAGGCAGTCTCAATGTTTTCTTGTTGCACAGGGCACGCATGGCAGCCCAACTTGCTTTAAAGAACCTGGGAGACAAGCAGTATGCTTTTCTACTGCTTGGTATTTATTACGTACTAGTCTTTGTAGAGTGATTTCAGCTATTCAACAATAACAATAAAGATTATTTTTAAGCTTCAACAAAGCAGTTCTGGAGAAATACCAGCATTTCTGTCATTTCTGTCACTTGGAATATTAAGCAAAACATGTTTAGAGTTGTATACTGAGGGTATTATTTTGGCACTGGTGTTCTGAAAGCAAAGTCATTAAATTCAGATCCTGTGTAGTTAAATGCATCCAATGAAGTATGCAATAAAAGAGTGTATGTACGTGTATGTGCGTGACACCTTCTCCTTCATCAAATTATAACTATGCTCATCAAATTATAACTATGCTCATAGGTATCCAGATAATGAGACATCATCCTCAGCAATATAAGATGACCCTAAAGACAAAAAAAATAAAGGTGGAAAAGCATTCCTTATTCACGATACATTTAGAAGAAATATTTTCCTTTAGGCATAGTATTTTCCTTATGTATGACATATTTTAGTTATTAACATTTAAAAAAAAAAAATCCAATCTAAACAAAGGACTGCTCACACGTTCCCTAGTCTGCCTTTGAAACAGTGACATTGGCAGGAGACAGCCACTACGGTTGAAAATTACACGTGATGGTATTCTGATGATCCTCAGTGTAAACAGGAAAGTAGCACTTTAAACCAGAGTGAATCTAGAGTCACTCTGCATGCATCAGTGAGTGTTTTCTGGGCTGTGTTACAGCTTGCCCAATGCGTAGCAAACTCCAGTCATGCTGGCTTCTGGGACAGCACGTTAAGAGGCATTAGGTATGAAACCTGACAAAATACAGTTTGAAACAGATGTGATAAAATATCGGGGGATAAATATCCTCTTAGGAGAGCCAAATGCTATCATAACATATCCAGAGATCCACGCCAAAATATACATCTCATCTGTATTAGCACATTCATGGCCAGACCAGATAACTTTTTTCAGCTGCTATAGTAACAGTTTACCTATATACAATGTTGTTATTCCAATGAATTTCAGAAGACAATTAAAATGGCACAGCAACCATGACAAAAGGTTTTGTGAGAAGTCTTGGATTTTTTTCTGTTAGTGAAGAGGCATCTTGTCATGGCCAAGGCAAACAAAATTGTTTTAAATTACAATAATAACTTTCATAGGAATGTACATTTATATTTTCAACATTTAACAATACATTGGAGTCTGTTATTAAAGACTGTTCTCAAACTTTTCATTGCGTTTTATTTTATTTCATTTCCAAGATCTGGCACAGACATGCAGGTTTTTTTTAAACAGTTTATTACTCAGCGCATGTATATCTTGTAAGTAAAACAACTGAAAAAAAATCCAATTAAAAATAAATAAATAATTCACAACTCTTAGGCATCATTGTAATTCACTAGTAGACTGGAATAACAAATTGACATTTTCAATTCTATTTGTTCCTTTCAGTGGTTTAATAAAGAATCTTTTAGACTGCACCATCTATACAGTAATGGAATAAAATATATAGCAGCATGACAAAGTCACCTGATTTATACTATACTACATACTGATTTATACCAGATCTGGAAAGAGAAAGCCAGTTCTCTTTCTCACCACTGGTTTTCTCCATTCCCTTCATTTCAATGTAACTTATATTGCAACAAGTTCTTCTGTTTTCCCTGTCTCCGCTCTCTCATTCCCTTTACAAAGGGAGTTAGAATGGATTTTCCGCAGGACAGTTCCTTGGAAAAAAAGTTCTCTTTCTCCTTCAACTTCAGTGGAAAATAAAGGTAGGGACTGAGTACAAACTATAATTGTTCTCCCAGGCCAGCTGAAATTCTCCAGAGGCAAAAACGAATTGTTCACAAAAAAATTTCTATAGGCAGTTCATAACAGGAGAAATCAAAGATCAAACTCTCATTTCATGATGTCGTCTGCTCCTCTGATCTGAAAAAAATGGCACACCATGCCAAGGACATGTGTTTCTTTGAGATTTTACTAAGTGATGATTAGTTAAAGAAATACTTGAATAAGTAGCCCGGTGCAGCCTTTTGAAAATTATTGTGGTGTAAAAACTATGTAAAGACAAGGTAGAGCGCGTCAATAACGTAAGAGATTCTTTTTTTGTTACAATCCTAATTACAAAAATTAAGACTTGTTTTTCACCCTCTTTCTTAAATTGCAACCTAATTCCACTATAAATATGTTCAGTAACAGGTTTATTTCCCAAGGAATACAAAAGCTTAAAATTTATTTTTTAACAAAAGTCTTACTCGTTCTCATCTCCTTTCTGAATCTGCAAAGATTCAGAATTCGTCACAATATGACACTTATGCGTGGTAAAATACATTCTATGACAGTAGTAGGACTAGGGGAGAATGGAGACTAGGAGGGATGTGGGATGTCCTGGAAACGGATGTGGGACAGCAACAGGCTTCTAGGTAAACTAGAGAACATAAGGATTTGGGGGGTGATGATACTCCTCTAAGAGCAGCATTTGGTGCTATAGGCTTTGCAGCTGTAGATGTTTAGCCTAGAAAATCTCAAAACAGGCATGGACTACATCCCATTTTCCTATGCCTTAAGCAATTTTCAAAGAATCAAACCATTTTTATGCAGATAATGTTGCAAGCTTTCCGAAATTATATGTAGAGGATGATCTATTAGCTGCTTCTCCAAGCTTACTGAAGAATGTAAGAACAGTGTGATGGTGTTGTGTACTCAACACTGGTACAGTGATGTGTCTATTTCTTGTTCTGGGCATTACTCTAGTTGGAAAGGATTTCCTTCTCATCCATCCCATCCTCTCTACATACCCTCGTTCGTGTCTCAGAATTTCTGCTCAACATAAAATATATTGTTCATGAACTCGGAGTTACTTTATAGAGAAAATTTAAAAAAAATCCATTTTGATAGATATATACATTTTGTAGTTGTACTACTGAACAAATGTAGACTATCAATGAATATATTTTTGAAATTATAAAAAAAATTGTTTTGTTTGGCAGAAGCAGGTATTTATTTGAGACAGACTGAACTCAAGCTGCTCAGATGTAAAGGAAAATTTATACATGGTAAAAATGTCTTCATGGCATGTGCTCTATAAGCTACATGAGAATGAATGACAGGATTGACTCATGGAGAAACAGATAGAGATGAGAATATGATAGAGGTGATCACAGTAACTGCTTGTGTGTTTGTTTGTACATTCAGTAAGTGTCAGGCAAGTAGATAACTTCAAATACGGATAAGAATAGTGAGCATAGGTAATCACCACTGCAGTAGCTGAAACATGGTAACCTCAGGCCATATTTTATACAGTCCTAACTTGTTCTGTGCCTAGATTTTCTTTACAGGGGTGTGCAACTGTTTGGGTTTTTTTTCCAGATTTCCCGGTAATGCCATGGTTACGCGGGAAAAAAGAAAAGACAATGACAGTATACTAGTAACTAACCAGCGCAGTCTTGGCCTTGTGTTGTTGTCTTCTCACTAATTTCTAACCAGTCTTTTGCCAAGAATTCAGAAGCTGCACACTAGTTACCCAGAGCAAAGACAAAGCGAAGCCAAAGTTGTGACCATGTGTATCCATGAAAATTGTACAAGTATTACAATAAGGACTTGGAATTAGAAATTATTTTGTTTGTGTTTAATATGAAGTTACCTCTTTACCAGCCTAGAAAAGTTTATTCAGCTCGTACTTAATTCTACTTTGATATTTTTCTCTTTGCCTCAATCTTGTTTCTATGTCATAACTTCCTTCTCTGAAGGCAAAAAATACTAAATACATTATGTTCTTACAACATAATTTATGTGTGTTTTGCATAATCTGTATATTTTCTTTATTTGGATTACTCCATTTTTTTTTGTCTTGCATGATCAGGAGTTGTCTTTTTGTCTTGGGGTTGTTTGGATTCCAGTTATGAAATAGTCAAAGTGCTGTTTGAGTGACAAACTCTAGCTGTACAAAGGATCTTAGAAAGTTCTCAACACAGGGTAAAAAAAATCAAGCTGAATCCACTCTTATAACACTCTGCTACAAGAATCATCAGTCACTTTTGAAAATGGACTCATTTTTCTTTATATACCCTACTAATTTGTCCTTCTTGCAGAACCATACATAGGTATTCTTTGCTCTGTGTTAGCGATTTCTTCGTGAATAAATGAATTGGCATCTTGAGAACTATGGACCCAGCCCTGCTGTGGGTCCTTCCTCCTTTTATTTTCTCCACACTGGCCTCCTTCCAAAAATGGAACATTGTTTGGCTGCCTTATGAAAGACTTTCTTACTCAGCTGGGCCTGCTCTTGCACTGTTTTCTGACATGACGTAAAGCTCATCTGTACTATCAGACACTTCGATCTCTTTTACTTCAATAGCACTTGCTGTCAACCACTCCTTCTTGCCAAATATAGAGCCTAGCCCAAAACAAATCACAGCTTATTTAGGATTCACTGCCTGAGTAGTGTGATTTCAGTGCACCAGACTTATTTCAGAATCCTGAAAACTGGGGTTTGTAATGGAAGTGCTGACACAGCCCTAAATATTGGCATGAACAGCAAAACTATAATTATGCAAAGACAGATGGGCAAGAAGAAAACATGATTGTTGAACACAGGAAAATGCTCCTGTCGTTAATCATCTCGTACATCTGAGAAAATGACTTTGGAAAAGGAAAGGTTAAAATGCTGAAGTAGTGGAAGTAGGTGAACAGAAGACCACAGTTCATCCCAGTGTTCCTATTATAGCATCCACAGCTAATGTGGAGATTAAATTTCTCTGAATAAGGACTGTGCTAAGTAGAATTGCTGGTTCCTGAGGGTCCGATATTAAGTATTGTTACTAAACAGAAGAAATTGGAGCCAAACTCTGAGAGAAGCTGATACAGATACTCCAGGTATTTTTTTTCTCTAGTCTGTATCATGGTTTCTGACTTTACACTGGCTTTCAGCAAGCTATTATTTTCTTAGAATTTGACGAGTCACACCCTGACTAATTTAATCCCTTTACCAAAATCTGAGGGTTAACCCATGTGTTTTTGTGCTACAGGTTTTCTGCTGTATGGCATAGCCTACCATGAATCATCTTGCCCCTGGAAAATCAAAAGCCCTGAAAAATAAAGGAAAAAGGGAGGAAAGGAGAGATTTGAAAAAATATTGAGTCAGTGTTTAAACAGTGGGAATTGAAATACTGATTTCTTTCCTTTCTCAATAATTTGTGTTTAAAGTAACTACAATTTCTTAGAAAAAGAGCATTTTAAGACAAGTAAATGAATACATAAAATAACAGAGAAGAAGAATGTAGGTGAACAGACTTGTATGATTTTTACTAAATAAGTCATAAATTCACCACAAATATAGGTGAGAGAGATTTCCAGTCCTGACTTTCTGATTTGTTTAAGAAACTTTCATATCTGTTGCAAAGACTAGATGGTTTGTTATGGTGCAAACATGTGTGAACAATATTGGAGAAACGTTAGCTTTTCAGCTTGGACAAAAAGTTAGGCTTAACCTGACCTCACTGTTTTCTACTGCCTGTTTCACACACATTCTCTTTACATGAAGGATACTTTATTTTTGATTCACATGCAGTCCTGGACTCAATAAACTACTTTTCTGCTGGGAGTGGAGCTGTAGTCATTTTCCTGGGATGGCCAGTGCAATGTGATAAGACTGAGTCTTTCATTCTAAATCATCCGAATGGTCCAGGCTGATGGCAAGAACCAAAGAAGGTAATTAAATATTGAAACTGTGGCGCCACTATCCTACCTATGATGAACATATGCCACTATTCAGAGTACATATGTCTGCATAACCCAGTCTAAAGATGATGTATTAATATCGTTCCATTACCTTCCAGTACAAGAAAGCTGGAGAGGGACTTTTTACAATGGCATGTAGTGATAGGACAAGAGGGAATGCCTATAAATCGGAGAGGGGAAGATTTAGACTAGACACTGGAAGGAATTTCTTCACGACGAGGGTGGTGAGGCTCTGGAACAAGTTGCCCAGGGAAGCTTTGGATGCCCCATCCCTGTAAGTGTTCAAGACTGGGTTGGATGAGGACTTGAGCAGCCTCATCTAGCTGGACATGGCCCTGCCCACGGCAAAGGAAGTGGAGTTAGGTGATCTTTAAGGTTGCTTCCAACACAAACCATTCTATGATTCTATGAATATGTCATATGACCATATTCTTATATGAAAGAAAGGGCTGTAATTATCAGACATGATAATTAAACAATGGCTAAATGTCCTCCTAAATTAGACACCTTACACACTTACAATTTCAATGAAGTTGCACATATATTGAAGCAAGACAGATTCTCTTTATCCGTTTTCAAATGCATCTTTACAAAATCTGCAGCAGGACTAAGACCTGTAATAAATATATGAAGTTCCCAGCGTAGCTGGTGGTCAATATGCTTCTCTATACAGGAATTTTATTTGACCCTTAAATCATTACATCTATAGATTTTTTAAATATTGTTGTGTTTTAGTTTTATACCTGTTGGCAGACAGATTTCTCATGGCAGCATAGTCACAGGGTAGCTTAGAGAGGTACGGAATACTAAATAAAATCAGCAGACAGAAGGAATGACTCCACAATTGATAGACTGCAAAATCATCAAATAGTTGGCAACTTAGCTGTAAATGAAAGATACCAGCTGTTGCATGTGAAACTAAAAGAATCAGAGAAAGAGATGGAGAGTAGAAGCAGAAGTTCCAGATGTTTACCTGACAAAGAAATCCTTGACTGCTGCCAGTTCATTGCTGTGTCTTAAACTGAGAGGATTCACAGTTATCACTTTCTTTAGACCTTTTGAAATAAAAGATACCTTTGGTACTTCTGTGCAGCACAAATTGGCAGGAAGACTCTAACTGGCAGCTACATAAAAAAGGACAGAAGAAAATGCATAAAACCAAGAAAACAACAGAATGAGCCTCATGTCTTTCAGCCACTCTCATTGTACAGCAATGTATGAGTTTGTATGTAAAACCAGCAGGTTTTGGCTTGCCAGATGACTAAGCCGTGGACACAGAAATGAATAGTATGTCTGCAATTCTAGTTCCCTTTTCTCTAGGAAGATACACTTGATTTACCTACACACGTATCACCTATGGTCTCAGCACTGTTTGCTCTTGTGTTATGAACAACAATCCATCCAAAGACACTACATCAAAAATAGTCTTTTATTAAAAAAGCTATTCAAATGACAGAGATCTTTTGCTGGGTGGTTAGCCCTAGGCTCAGTGAAATAAATTAACCGCAAAATTGAAAATTAGGATGGCATGAGTTTCAAAGTGTTATTGGAAGTGTGACCAAAAGAACCGCAGAATGCTGTCCCTGCTTGTCTAAGGTTCAGAATAGGGTTGAAGAGGGGAAGGAAAAAGCTGTTATGGGCTGCCACTTTCATCTCACAGGGCTACAGTGCAGTAGGGCACCAATTTTTCTTACTGTCACGATTTATAAATTTTGAAAGAACCTGTAGAGCAATGAGTTACTCTTATTGTGGAGATTAATAAAGATTAATGCTGAGATCACGGACTGCTGTTCACAGCTGTCAACCAAGGTCTGAACAGTGAGAGGAAATATCTTGCTGCTTGGTTATGATAGGTTTCCCAACAGATTGCAATATTCCACCACAGATTTTTCCAAGATCTGTCATTGCAATTTACTCTCTTCAAGTTAAACATCTGGGAGTTTAAATGTGCATGTGTCATTGAGAGATTTTACATTCTCATTTGAAACTCTACATAAAATGTGCTTTATGTTAGAGGAAGGCAGACAAAATTTCTGTATTTAGACATATACAAAGAATATTTCATTAATATGCCTGTACATGCAGGTGATTATTCAATTATTGAGTAGATTATTTAGCATCTAGGGCCAAATTATGATAGCCCAGTTTAGACTGAACAACGTCATACCCCCATCAGTGGCAGTGGACAAATGAAATCACTGCACACTGGAGTGCTATTCAGCATGAATAAGATAAAAAACTATCTGTACATACAGTCAATATCTATCTTCATTTCTACCAGATTGGTACAGATGATAATTTGTTGGCTAGTTATTTTTTAAATTTTATTGTAAATTCACATAAGGCCTTTTTTATTTATATCAGAAAACTTGATACTGGTTCTGTACTCAGTTCTGCTGCTGACTTACTATGTGTCATTGGACTAAACAATTACTTAGAATGGTCATTTGAAATGGAAATGATACCAAAAAAACACACAAGTGGACAATTTTTTTTAATTAACCTCAAACTGTCAAAGATTCCAGAGTGCTGAAGCCAGTGTAATAACATTATGTGTTTTCAAGGCGTGCTTTTTTTTGATCTATTTTCTACTCTGTTATCTGGTTAGAAACATTTTTCTCACTTTCAGCATTGGTATCAGATAATCTTCATAGATATCAGCTCTGACAGGACTAAATGAGCAATTTTTTTTACATAAAGTTGAACTGTTCTCCACACTGCTAATACAAATACTTTCCATTAATATCAAACGTGGAAAAGTAACATTTTCCCATCTATATTCCATGCTGTTATATATTTCTGCTTTCCTTCTTCTTACCAACTTCCTGCCCCCTCTCCCTTCTCCCTATTACAAAATTCTTTTGTGAACCTGAAATTTTTTCCTTCCTGTCAGGACTCCTATTAATTATGTCATCTGAGCGTGAGGATATTTATAACACATTCCAGGACTCCACTCTGTTTTGTGTCTTGCATGGGGCACACAGCCCAACAAGTGTGCTGAGTATGTGGGTGGACGTGCATACAGGAAAATCTTTCAAAAGAATCTAAATGTATTCACTACTAATTAGCTTAAGGAAGTTCCTTCTTAAGGAGTCTTATGAATCTTAACTGTCAGAAGTTGAAGTGTCAGCTTGAGAACAAAGCCATAGAACGAATAAAGACAAATATTCAACTGTGACTTTTATAAAATACTGACTACAGAGTATAAACTGTTTATTAGAATTGTCTGAGGTCAAAAAGATAGATGTCCACTACGGTACACATTTTCAAGAATGACTTAAGGCAGGGTTTAAGATATACAGGCTAGAAATTCTGAATTCTGCACATAATTACCTTGCATTTTCCACAGGAGGAAAACAGGGACACATATTGAACTTGCCAGGCAAACAGGTTTTAAACAAACAAAAATGTAGTTTTTCATAAACTCGAACAATGTTTCACACAGCTCATTGACATAAATTACATTACATGCCAGAACTTTTTATAAATGGGCTTAAAAAGTAATTAGACAATGTAATGGAGGAATAGTCCGTAAAAAGCTTATAAATATTATGACAGAAATTTAACCTCTTTTAAAGAAGCTGGGTTAGTAATGAATTTCAAGTTTTCACAGAAAGAAAATTTTTGTTCTTTGCTTACCCTGTTATTTTTGTTTCTTCATCATTTTCTGTTGGTCATGACCTGTGGTGGACTCAGGAAGGACAGTCTTAAGTAAAAGTATGTCTGCTTGTTTCTGCAGAGGGCTGGATAATGAATGTATCCTTGAAATTCATCCCAGTCTTTATTTTTTTTTAAATGAAAAATTGCAATGTAAATTTTTTCCTGCCAAATCTCTGAATTATTTCAGATGTGGTTTTGGATAGTGGCTGAATTCAGTCTGCAGTATAAGAATATTCACTCTTTTCGTTGCTGTTCCTGTTAACATTTTAACATCTAATGACAGAGTTATCCTGTCTGTCGCATAATTCTTGCCCTATTTTATGCTATTCTTTTCTTCTTCTAGTCCAAATTATGGAGTAATGTGAATAAATTGTTACAGGACTAAGCATTTTAAAGCCTTTTTATCAGGTCATATCACTCTTCAGCACTTTCTACGCAAACAATCTATTTCTTAAATGCATTACTCCATGAAATATATATATTTTGGGGGGAACAATAACATAAATTATGAAGGGACAGAAAAGGAGGTTAAAACTTTTCACTTTTAACTATTTCATCACTATGTAGATATCAATGTTAGCATTAAAATATTTTAACCTAACTGCATAAGAAGACAGATGGCTGATGAGAATATACTTTTTGCATATGATTTGTCATCAGGATACACTGCAGGTAGAAAGGAATTATTTTAATCTTTTTCAGGGGAATTGTGTGTGAGAGAGCATAGTCAACTGCTAAATTCTGCCCAGAGTCAAAATGATGTACAACAAGTCAGTAAAAATTTACTCTGCATTCACATAGGAAGTGTTGCAAATTCAATCTCATTAATACATAGCTAAAAGCCCTATGAATTAAAAATTTCCTTTTTCTAAATTTTCTTCAGAGATGTGTGATATGGTCCTTCGGGGAATTAAATTGGCATGATGATGACAAAAATGTTATCTAAAAGGCCACTCTAAAGCTGTGAACGCAAATACCTCTAAATTGTGAATTATTTTTGTCTTGTTTTGTACTTTACATGATGTTGTTTGAATTTTTGTGTGAAGTACATCTCCTCAAATACCACCATTCATGAAATGAGACCAAGGCTTTTCCAATGTACTTCTTACTATGCTTGACTACTAAGTTAGTCTGCATTAAGAATACAAAATAATTAGAAAGCTGTGATCAAATTTCAGAAAACAACATTGGGAAATGTATCTATCACAGATGATCTGAGGAAGCAGTTCACAGGATTTTTCAAGAACTTATTCCTTCAAGAGCCGTTTAAGTGCAAATCCACTTCTTTGCAGAACTGTTTTGTTTTCAGAACATGGTCGACACCACTTTACTCAAAGATCATTAAAAATACATATTGTAGACACAGACTGTTAAAGTTGAGTAGAAACCTCAGCATCTGTACCACATGAAATACGTAATGAATTTATGTAAATAAACAAAGCAGGATTTTAACAAAATTCTATTATACTTTTGGCTTTTGTTTTTGGTGTTCATCAATTCTATAGTATTTTCTGTTTTATTTTTTAGACAAAAATTTAATTTATTGAACCTGTTTTCTCATTTTTGCTATTTTTATTAAGAAGGAAGTAGTTTTGTCAGCTCTACATATAAAAAAATCCATGAAAGATTTTGGAGAAAAAAATAATAACTAAATTTAATACGGCTTTGTAAAGAAGGGAAAGAGAGAACCGATCATATGAATGACATCTTCTGGGTTACATTTGGTAATCTATAAACACTTGATAGCTACACAGTGAATGTTTATTTAGATAAAACTGTATGTATGGCTTGCCATCATCAATCTGTTCTTCTAGAATTAAATCAGAAGTATTTAGGTGACAGGCTCTTGGAGGCAAATACAATGTTTATTGGTTGAATCTCAAAATAAAAGAATTTATTCTAACCACACTTGAAAGATCGTTAGTTTTGCTAGAAAAGAAAGGTCTCATCCTACCTAATCCTGAATTATTATACCAATTTCTCTGTCTTTCCTCAGTACCATATCAGACTTCTCCTGTCTTTGAAATAGCTTTAGCTTTTGTTTATGTCTTCCTGACAGAGCCCTCATCTTTCTTTAGGTGCCCAGTACATGGACTTTGTCGAGTTAAGCTGATGACATGACCTCACTGGCCAGAAATTCATCACTAAAGAAAAGGAAAGGTTTTCACCTGGAAATGTTATCACCTGGAGCAGAACAAGGTCTGATTTCAGAAAATTCAGTTAAATTATTTATAGTGGAAATAAATTATCAAACATAGTACCTGCACATTAATGGAGCCTTTTGGCTCTATTTACACATTGAATGGCTATCTTCTAGTTCCAGACTCCTTTGCAACTGCAAAAATATATGCTTATTTTAATGCCACTTCTTATATTTCTTTCCCATGTATGAATAGTGTCAGTCCATTACTGTCCATTTCTAATGGATTGACACTTTTAATTCCAAAATGCATACGTTTAGAGGAGTAACAATAACAGTCCTCTGGATCCAAACAGTAATGATAGAAATCAAATACCTCTCTCTGTTTCTAAGTTACTGCTTATTGCAGCTATAACTTTATTTTAAATTAAATAAAAATTCTTCCAGTGTATTATTTTGGTGGAAGGAGGTGTATTTCCATGATTTCTTCTGATTTTATTCTCTCTTTGGTTTTTACATTTTTAAGTTGGCCCAGTGATCTCAGTGCGCTACGTATTTGCAGGGACTGATTTCTGTCATTGGTTTCTCATTGGTTGTTAGTTCATGAAAACAAATTTTTGGATATTTTCCAACTTTGCAAGGACAAAGATTTTTCACTTAATCACCAAATCTGATCACAGCTGTATTCCAGCTCAATTGAATCATAGATTTTAGCTGTGAGAAATACTGAAACTTGAAGGTTTCTATTTTAAAATTATCTGTTTCTAGAGCTGCTATATTTTTTCTTGCTAATATTAGAGTAAATCGTTTGTGAATCCAATACATTTTGTGTCGTTGAGGTGTCTTGATACAACAGAAAGGACAGGATTTCTCCCTGCTGGACAGACAGATAAATTCTCCTGAACTCAGAGGATTTAATTCTTTTCTGACACAATTTTTTTTTTCAAAGCTAATTAGAATTATTTTCTTACTCATTTCTTTACTTTGTATGCAAGGTGTTTATCACCAGGAGGTGCTGGCCCATTATCATCCCAGTAAGAAAAGCACCTAATAGCATGTAAGATGCCATTTAAAATGTTATTTATTAGAGCTAACACTCTAAAAAGGGAATAACAGATAATCTTACATCCTTTTAAACAGTGGGAGCCCTGGGCAGTGTAGTATCAAACAGAACTCCCACCCACATTCATAACATCATGCAAACCTGATCTATAGCAAAGATTCTCCAGTTTTAGTCTTTCAAGCTATTACACAATTTTCTTATAAGGGAAAAGGTTCCTTTTATCTTGCCTACAGCTGAATTAAAACTATGTTTCCGTGAGAACTCCTTTAACTGCCACTAATGCCTTGATGCATGGTGGACATGTGGTCAAATTCACAACACAAGGTCAGTACTGATTCCAGTGAAGCAGAAGGCAACACCAGTTTCTCACCTAGCAGGGCAGCGATTGTCTTACTTACTTACCTGATTGAAATATATCTACCATGAACAATAATTCAGAGAAAATCCCAAATGAACAGAAATTAGCATACATAAAAATAATAAATAGTTAACTGGCAATGAAAGAATACAGAAACCCTGGGAAGGTGTAAGAGAAGACTTTTATAATTCTATTCCTTAGTAATCATAAGTAAACTGATCACAGAAGACTTCTTTTTCAACAGGGTTTGTAGGAATGAGGAAACAAGACAAAATACATTTTTATTGTTGGACTGACAAGAGGACACAGGAACAACTGATATTTTATTTCAGATTTTTATAAGTGGTTAAGGCTGGTAAATTGCACATTGCAAGCAAAGAATGGAAACCCAGGAGAACCTGGAATCAGCTAAGTCAGTTGTTCTTTCTAAGTTTATTTGGACTTTTGAGAGGTGACTGTGATGCTATTTAAGGAGTGGTAGAAGACCTGGTTATGTTAATTCATGTCTTTTAGGAACTGGTTTGCTTACAGGAAAAACAGGATGTAACTGCAGACTTGCAGCACTGTTTCTTGGTTCTGTTTAGTCTTTAGGAGCACCACTGTTACAGCTAATTTAGATTATTATGCTGTGTTCATAGTACATAATGGAATATCTAATACTATTAATGTTACTTAATTCTTTCTTTATGTTGTTTTATTCTTATTTTAAGAAGACACAAAAAATGTGGAAAAAAATTGTTACTTAATTTATTATACTGGGCTAGAATACATATGTCTGCTTGCCTATTTGTGATGTTAATTTTTTATTTCTTAGAAATATCTGTGCTATGAAGCTCATTTACATCACAGGTTTATATTTTGAATGGCTATTTGAATGCTGTCACTTAAAGCATTAATGATTTAGGTCTGCATCCTTTTAAGCCTTCTAGCTGTCAACTTAAGCTTTGGCTTCCAAGGAACAGGTTTCATGGTGAAACATAATGAAAAATGTTGGAGTGCAAGTCCAATGTAAACAGCAATGCACTTACACCCCACTGGTTTCCCTTTCCTACGACTCAGCCTAGAAGGTGGTCACATTCCCAGCTTCTCAAACAGGTACTCACTTCAGGCAGGAAGCCACTTTCCTGAAGCAAGAGGGTCCTTCTGCTTTTGATTACCTTTATAGGAATGTCAGAAACATGTTTTCTTGGGATGTTAAGTTAGCCTGCTGAGGTACAAGAAGAGTGGAGACGAAAGAAAAAGATATACCCTTAATATGTATTGCCCTTAGGTAAGTATCTATCACATTGGACCTCTTTTGTCTTTGAAAAGGAGATTGTCTCTCAGCTTCAGCTAGAAGGCTGTCACAGTGAGAGATCCAAATAACAGTGTGTGACTGAATGGGATCAGATGCAAAGGCATTCTTAATCACAAGCAGGTTTGATGCTAATGAGCGACACAGCCTTCTAGTTCCATGGGAGGCAGGGCACAGAAAAGGAAGGAAGACTGGGGCTCAGCGAGGCAGCCCCAACTGCTAACATGCAGTCTGTAGGGCTTCACCACCCCACCATTATCCCTCACACATTCCAGCAACCCTCATTAGTCCAGCAGCCCTGGTAGTTATGGGATTGGGTAGGGAATACCCAGTTCTGGTTGGCTTAATTACTACGGCTCCTGCTGTGTTGGTTGTTGCTGCATGGGCATGCACAGTTTGACCTTCTAGAAGGTTCTCCATGCATTAGGTGTTAGTTGAGGGCACCTGCACCACGTTTTATGAGTTTAACTGCAGTCAAAATATAAAAAACCGTCAGCCACGTTTCTCCTTTCCAACAACAGCCTGGGAGCAGTGGTGTATCAGGACATACATATAGCTTTAAATAGGCTCAGTGAGGAAACCCAGTCAGCAGAAATGGTAGATGTTGCTGGTACTGAACTATTTCATCTTACATACGAAGTTCAGCCCAGAAAAATATAAATAGCAAGGAAATGAAACTACAGTGTACAGTGAAAACACCTATCCTGTGACATACACCTGTCACAGGATATCCTGTGGGTGTAAAATATTTTCATTGAAGAACCTACAGAGTATTGTGGATTTTAATCATGGGAAACATCTTTAGAGATTGATGATGAGATAATGATTAGTTACTGCTTGTATACTCTCATTATAAGGATCATTGTCTTATTGATTAATAAAAACTGCATACTCTGCCAGCAAAGCAATTAAGGTAATCATTAAAAAGACACTCTCGAAAATAACCACAGCTGATAAATTTTGCTTTTCTTTTTATAAAACAGCAACATTTTAAAAAGTAGCAGTTTTCTTGATGTTCTTCTGTGGTTTTCACCTACCAAAAAAAAGGAGAAGACAGTAGCAAAACTATTTGAACTGATGTCTGGCTAAGCTTAAAGCAAATATTACTCTAATACATGCTGCCAAATAGTCTCCACTTTTAGGCATGCAACTAGAACCTCTATCTTTTTCTTCCACCAAAGTGGAAGTTTCTCACTGAAGGTGCACTAATCATTCTGTCACAGAATGTCAAAGTTGCCTAAACAGTCTATGTTCTCCAGAATACACACACGGTACTCTCACCTTGTGAATACTCAGAAATGAGCTTTGCACGCCTGATGGAAGCTGTCCGAGGGGGTTTTTTTCTGTCTTTTTCATGAAGAATCATCTTTGGCTTCTTAAAGAGGAAGGAAGAACAAAATTGTCATCAAACTGGCACGTAAGAGAGTATCACAACCCTGAGTGTTTGATCAGTCTGGATGCTTAACAGAAAGTCTTGTTAAAGCAGTAGCCATAGAGCTGCCTAACAGAAGAAGGATCAAGGCTCAGACTAGCTCCTGGAAATAAAAGGAGGGAAAAACAGCAGAGGGTGTAGTAAGCTGAGAAAGTATCATTCAAAGGAGGAAGAATGAGAGGACATAGACTCTCCATTTCAGATTGTCCTCTATTGTGATGGATTTCACAATTTCAGTTGCTTTATTTATTGAACACCATATTTCAAGGCCTTAAAGAGTCAAGTAACATAAATGATGACTGCAAAAATTACTGGTACAGTATGCAATGTGTACGCATTAGGTGTGTATATGTACTAAAAAATAATAATAGAATAAAAGAAAAACTACTCAAAGTATGAACAACTGTCTGGGTGTGAAAAAAGGATGATGCATTGAGATTCTTTACCTGAAAATCAAGTTCTAGGTAGCTTCATTGGAAGTGTTGAACACCTATCAATTATCAATAATACTTTTTGTCCTCTTTGAAACTCTTGTTCTGAAAATTTGCAGTCTGAGGGACTCACCTCTCATTCCCATTTTGTTGTCCTTCTGTATGTGATCACCTGTGAACCAGTTGCCTAATCTCCTGTTAGAGTCAGGAAGTCTAATTAATGGAGTTCAATGGGGTCACATTTTTTGTAAAGTGAGAATAAAAGAAAATTATATAAAGATACTATACCTAAGACATGGACTCACTCAAATTGTGAATCCTCATAGGCAGCAAATAGTTGAGGGAGAACAGAAAATACTATACACAAGTAATATTCAGTCTAAGAGACATTGTGATGCGTTGTGCAGCATTGTGCTCAAGCCGTTCAGCCTTATCAATCAGCAGGGCACATTAGTTTTATTAAAGTGCCAAATGCATGGCCTCCAAAATGAAGCTTTTTAAAGGTGGCCGAGTTGGATCTTCCTTGTTCTTCTGCTCCTGGGGCTTGTGTAGTAAGAGCAGTCCTCAACAGAGGTCAAGTATATATGTTCTTTCTCTCACACCCTCTTTGTTTCAAAACAAAATGGAAGTAGCTTGCTGAACTTCACAAAGCAAATAAATTGCTAGAAAACAACAGTACCTGAGAACATTGGTTATTTCCATCTTACTGTAGCCTACAAGTGGTTGCCAAGTCTTGAAATTACTGAGGTTTCTTTGAGCACACGTATATCAGTAGTTCAAGCGCTATTTGGAGAAACAGAGAGCCTGCATCTTTGACTCCCTTGTGTTTCCTTTCTTCCTTATGTCTCTCCCTCTTTGTAGGAGAAAACAACATGACTAAGCAAGTATAACTGCCCATAAACTACTGGTTTTGTTCAACACGTTTGATTGTCCTTTAGTAGCTGGTATATTACTGCTAAGCCTGGTTTCAAAAGGCAGATTTCTAAAACTGAGAACAAGTGGGCGTCACTGAAGGCTATAAAGTTATTACTCTATCACTATACTCAAAGTCTTTCAAAGCAAAGAAAAAATGTCAAAGGCAGAGAGGGAAAGCAGTTTGAAATATAAATGAAGAATACTTTTCTGGTGAGTTTGTCATAGATACTAGCCCTGTAAGGAAAATTTTTTTAAAGTGATATAATGATTAACAGAAAAATAATAATAATCATTAATTTCATGCATCCAAACCCATAAATTCAAAATATCTGAATGTTACAAATTATATTCCTCCTTGCAACAGTCTAAAGAACTGACTTTTAATGACCTACTCTGTAATTTGTTGATGCCCATGATGACTTTAGAGTAAGGTGATTCTCAGTCTTCACCAGGCATCTCCTCAGTAAATATGCAAGCCAGTGAAAACAAGTTTTTTATCAATGTAAATTTACCACTTATTAATGTAAATATGCCATGTGGAGCCATAACATTATGTATGCCTACATATTCCGCCAGTATAGGCAATGTTTGAGACTCAGAGTTGATGAAATAAGTTCGGCCTATGATTTATCATAAATATTAAAGACATATAATTCTCTTCCTCGATACCTTGACCATAGTATCTAAACATTAACAACAGCAATTCGTCCCAGATGTTTATTAGGAAATAGAAGTTGAAACACAATAACTTTTTTTCCTTTTTCACCACAGACACTCTCATTTCTTTTCCAAACATAGTGGGTTTTGTTCAATCTATGCATATTGCATTGGACTACTCAGAGGAGCAACTGCTTATGAATGTTTTGAGGTGTGAAAGGAATTAATTATTTTTAGAAAAGTGTAATCCCTTCTAAGTCCTAGCAATTCACTAGAAAGCATTCCATATTTTTTATTTTCACAGGCCTTTCTTGAAATTCTGAGCTTAAGAGTATCAGGTCTCATTTAAAAAGAACCAAAAAATAATAAAATCAGACTTAAAGCTCTCATATTTGTGAGCAAATCTTGAAAACCATCAACTCCAAGTGCTGGAAAAAACCAAAAAGATGATTAAAAGGAAATTAAATTATTTTAGAATATCCATTTTTGTAATCAACATACATTTTTGTGTATAGCATTTATTCAGCCATACAGAACAAGTTTCCCTGCTCTCCATTCAAGCTTGAGAAAGTTTGATGAGCTTCATCTTTTTAATGAGTTTAAGGAGAAATTGTTTGAAACTATATACTTTGCTTCCCATAGCGATTACTACCCAATAAGAAAGAATTAAAATGATCGCTCTCAGTGAATACAGATTTTATCTGCTGTCAGGACTAAAATTCATCCTGTGGCATTGGGTGAATTGTCAGACATTCATGTACCCCAGTTAGGCGAGAGTCTGCCTGCAACTCATGCCAAACCAAATGAAGTCATATATTCAACCATAAAAATATTCACCAAAGCTGACTAGTTTAAGTGGGAAGAGTTTGGGACAGCTCTATATTGGAAAAAAAAGCATTTCTTTGCGGTTTTAAACTTTCTTAGACTAAGAAGTCAAAAAATCATTATCATGCATAAGAGGAAAAAAAAATCCCAATGTATTCAAGTTGGGAACTGCATTACTGTGATTTTTAAAGGATATTTATCCATTACAACTTTGTCATCAAATATTGCCTGTGGCCTATAGTTATCGTCACTGTGCATTTACATTTCAATTGGAAAAAAAGCCACTTTCTTTTTGTCTTCTCTGATTAACATTTTGAAGCTCTGTAATTTTCTTGCTGCTCAGAGAAACAAAGCACCCAGGCTCACAGAGAAAACCCATTCAGCAAGATATAAATATTTGCTATTCAGAAAATCTCAATGAGGGTTTAGTTATTTTAAACTAAAAAAAGAAAATTACTAATAATGATTGGTTTCAGCTAATGAAATGCTTTTATGCAAATATGTGAACCCTAAATATGACCTGGAAACAAAAGACTGCTTAACAGTTACTATTAAGCAATACATTAGGAGATCAATTAAACGGAACTCTTTCTAATGAATAAGCTGTACAAGAGTTGCTATGGAAACCTGGAAAGAGAAAGCCCTAGAATGCTAATTTGTAATTTAAGAACATAAAGTATTAGAGTTCTGCTAGTGGCTGGCTGGAAAGTCATATACCAAAGTTAAAAAGTATCTCACAGACACTCTTTCAAAAAAGACAAGTAAAGGAACAGAGCCATGATATCCATACCCAAGAATGACTTATGAAAAATTATAAATGAAATATTGCATCTGAATTTGTAATTTGTTCCAAAGTGTACCATCAGAGGGAGCTAGAAATTACAGTTTTTCCATGGAAGATCACCCGCAGTGATCTAAGGAACACTAAAAGTGAATAAACTCTTCCTCCTGAAAGAAAACATGGAGACATAATGGTTGAAGAAGGGTTATGAATACTCAGGATCTTCAAAATGCTTATGTAATTTCTCTATTTTTAAAAAACATATTATGGACAATTACAAGATAACAGGTCCAGAAAACGAATGAAATAACTTGAAAAGTTGAGACTTTTATTTTAAAACATAAAGAAAAAAAATGTAAAATTTCTCAATTGAAGGGTTTTTAAAAAGTAATCTTGGTTACCACTCAGTGGTATGTGCAAATTAAAAATTAAGATAATATTTCATATACGGGACGACTGGGTATTTTTCATATTAATGGACAACCGGGTAACGAGGCCCACTCAGCGTGGGTTTATAAAAGGCAGGTCCTGCCAAACTAACCTGATCACCTTCTATAACCAGCTGACCCACTTGATGGATGAGGATATAGGACACTTGAACTTTAGTAAAGCCTTTGACACTGTTTCTCACAGTATCCTACTTGAGAAACTGGCTGTCACTGGCCTGGACAGGCGCCCCGTCTGCTGGGTTAAAAACTGGTTGGATGGCCGGGCACAAGGAGTGATGGTGAATGGAGTTAAACCCATCTGGAGACCGGTCACGAGTGGTGTCCCCAGGGCTCAGTCCTGGGTCCAGCCCTATTCAATGTCTTTACTGATGATCTGGATGAAGAGATCAAGTGCACCCTTAGCAAATTCACAGACGACACTAAGCTGGGAGGAAGTGTGGATCTGCTGGAGGGTAGGGAAGTTCTGCAGAGGGACCTGAACAGGCTGGATTGGTGGGCTGAAACAAGTGGGATGAGGTTTCACAAGGCCAAGTGCAGAGTCCTTCACTGGAGGCACAACAACCCTGTGCAGCGCTACAGGCCTGAGGAAGTGTGGCTGGAAAGCTGCCTGGAGGAGAAAGACCTAGGGGTGTTGGTCGACAGTGACTGCCCATGAGCCAGCAGTGTGCCCAGGGGGCCAAGAAGGCCAATGGCATCTTGACTTGGATCAGAAACTGTGTGACCAGCAGGCCCAGGGAGGTGATTCTCCCTCTGTACTCGGCCCTGGTGAGACCACACCTTGAGTACTGTGTTCAGTTCTGGGCCCCTCACCACAAGAAGGATGTTGAGGCTCTGGAGTGTGTCCAGAGAAGAGCAACAAAGCTGGTGAGCGGCTGGAGAACAAGTCTGACGAGGAGCGGCTGAGAGAGCTGGGGGTGTTTAGCCTGGAGAACAGGAGGCTGAGGGGAGACCTTATTACTCTCCACAACTACCTGAAAGAAGGTAATAGAGAGTTGAGTGTTGGTCTCTTCTCCCAAGTGACAGATGGTGGGATGAGAGGCAATGTCCTCATGTTGCACTAGGGAAGGTTCAGATTGGACATTAGGAAAAATTTCTTCACAGAAAGGGTTATCAAGCACCGGCAGAGGCTGCCCAGGGATGTGGTGGAGTCACCATCCCTGGAAGTGTTTAAAAGGTGGGTAGAAGAGATGCTTGGGGATATGATTTAGTAGTAGACAAGTATGGTTAGAGTTGACCTCTAAGATCTTTTCCAACCTAATGATTCTATGATATGTTCAACTTCAAGATGCTGCAACAGGAATAATGCTCTTTAAGACTGATCATGTGGAAAAAAGCGTTTAATTTTTCCCACTGGCTTTAGTGGCAAAAGATAGTGAGACCGTTCTAGAAAAGCGGGAGACCTGAAGCTTAGATCTTAGCTAGCACTGCTACTTAACTCAGAAGCCTAAATAATGCTTTGTGGATGGAAAGGCCACACCGCATCATGCCTGTCCACGTATTCATGGAAAATAGTTGCTGGGTCATCCAACATAACCTTCTGTAAAAGTAGCTTCAAAAAGCAGTAGTGCTACCAGAGAAAACAGAAGATAGACCACAGACACTCTGCATGCAGTGATGTGGATCATGATCCAGTCCACAGAGGAAAGAGTCTGATTTTATCTCTTTTATAACCCTGGTTTGTCACTGAAAGACTGAAATAAAAGTATATTCACAAACAGTTAGAGTAACTATAGTGTATTTAAAGAGCTGAAGATGAACTCAGCCTCTACTTCATTTTTCAGTATCAGAGGGAACTTAGTTAGTATACTGCAAACAATTTGTGAAATTCAAGAAGTTAGTTTGTTTTACTATTCTAAGTTTAAAAAGTACTTTTCTTAACTAATCTATAAACCATCTCAAAGTTTCATTGCTAGTCCTACTGGTCAATGACTTCCTTTTACTGTTCTGAGTTATTTGGTATCTTTAAAAGAAGTAGACTTCAGTGTCTCTACCAGTTTAGGACTTCCACCTAGGTATTATGATAGTATGTTAGAGATGATGGTTGCGTTGCTGTTAAAAACATCCTTTATAAAAGGATTACATATATTTTTGTTTGGAATACTGGAGCATAATATCTACCAGATATCCCAGTCTTTAGACAGCCTAAACCAGTCTATGGGAAAGTTCCATATTGACTGAAGGCTTCAGATTTGTATCATATCCTTCTACATTCTACTTTTTTTTTAGATCATTCAAAGAAACAACATTAGATTTCTCTCTAAACAATGTTTGTCTATGAAACTTAATTTAAAAATACATATAATGGAAAAGAAAAATATTGTTATCAGAATTTCTAAGGACTGGATGATTTATATAAAACTTTTAGGAGAGATGCTATTCAGTAGATTATAATAGTTGCATTTATTCCTGTCTTTTCACATTCTGAAGGAGATCACACAATACATAATCTCGCAGAAAGCAGTGTTTACAGTGACATACATTTTCTTCCCGAACTTCTTTCATGCTGCACTGACAACTCCTCGTTTCAAGAGAATAGATTTCTTCATGTCTTCAGCCACTGGAATTACTCTCTGATATTATGACAAATGTTATTTTTACTGTAGTTGAGTGTGTACTAGTACTGAAATCCCTCTACACAGGTGCAAATATAGTTTATAAGATAGTGTATGGGAAAGATTCATTGACTGGCCTCTGTCAATGCAGTTTTCCCAAAAATTCCAAGGCTGATGTCTTACAGATATGAATCTGTAAAATTTGGCTAACTGTCCTAGTAAATTGCAGAAAAAAACTTAAATCTTGCATACTCTCGGCCTTCTTTCTGAGTAGGAATATGGATTTCTTCTCTTTGTACAATTATGAGAAGTTATCTGCTGAGATTACTGGGAATAATTCTTTCTGTTCTTCATGAAGTGGTCCAGAATGACCACAGTGCTGAGAGAAAATGGGGAATGCAAATGTGGATGTACACTGTCTATGAAAAAAAAACCCCAAAAATACAAAGCACTGAGATAAATTGATGCTTAGCCGCACCTGACATAAACTCAGCAGTACTGTAAATAAGAACAATGTCTTAAGTGATGGCTCTTGGCTGCTTGTGAAATGGTATGGCCTGGCAATATTATGTTTCTTCAGTGACACTGCTAAGAAGCCTTGGAGCATGTGCCAAAATAACACTACTAGATCTTCTTGGGAGTGACAGGCAGGATTCAGTATTAGTCCACATAAACGTGGTTATGAGTTAGATACTCCGAAAAGCTCTGCATACAAGAAAAGCACAAAGAGTGGAGGGAGAAGAAAAAGCCATCACTCCACACTCCAGCAACTCACTGACACATGCATGTCTGATGGAGCAGCTTGAGCTTTCCTCAAAGGGTCACAGTGGGAAGCTTTGTATATGTACCTGGATTTAGCCATTAGTGAGCACCAGCGGTAGAGATGATGAGGATTTTTTCAATGAAACAGCTTCTTAAAAAATCATCAGTTCATCAAAACAGAAACCTCTCTGAAAGAAATGTTCTTTTACAGGTTTCTGAAATAAAAATGGAAAGGGAAAAAACCCTTCCTTCATATTGAATACCATTTTCTAAGCCATGCATATTATTATAATATCAAAGTTACTTTTCTTCGGAAATGTAAGACATGTCTAGTGTCTTTAAAATACTGACAAAAATTATGGACAGGTCTTTTTTAAAAATTCAACCTTTTATAAATACTTGATACATACGACCCTGGCTTTCAATGATCATGAGGATTTTATAATAGCAGGAAAGGGCTTTCCATTGCAATTTTAGTGAACAGTCATTTCCCAGCTATGTTTTCTTAAGAGATTTGACAATCTAAAAGAGGTTTGTGCAAATTCTGTTGTTGGACAAAGGAAATTCTAAGTTGGCATTATTTTTCTCTTTCTTGTTGCTTTTTTACTAGAAAGAACTTGGCATCTTATTCTAACTCTACATTATTAGTAAAGGAAGACCAGCACTCACCTTTAAGGGTGAAGATCTCTGAGTAATAGCTTGGTTCCTAGCTTGATAAGCAATTTAGTTGTCTAGATGATGTTACCTGACCCTGAAAAATCTAGACTCAGATCTTGAGCAACCATTTGAATCGTTACTTTCACTGGTATTTACCTCAGGGTTTTTTTCCTTGTAACTATTAAAAAAAAATAAAAATAATAACCCCAAATCTACCAGGAATAAATGTTCTATGGCAAGAGCTGTAATGGCTGTGAACTATGAGCAGTGACTGTAGTAAACTTTCTTCAAAAATTTCTTTAATTATCATGCTTTCCACCTTCTCATTGACTCAATGCCTTCAAAAGGAATAATACAAACAGATCTTTAAGAACAGACCTATGATTAATACACGTCACTTTGCCTGATAAGTGACACAGTACTATTACTTGAGTCAAACTAGGGCGAATATGTTGCTTTAGCATTATGTCTGTGGTGACCATAGGGTGAGATATAAGGTTAATAATAAAAAAAAAATAAAGTTAAAAGTTAAAAAGACATATGTCAAGTAAGAGGAAAAGGATTAATGACTCATGAAACAGAAAGAAAATAGAAAAAAATTGTTTCTCTTCAATTTTTTAAAAATATTTTAAAGCCACTAATGAAAGTTATGTGTTTCCTATTTACTGAAAATTATTCCTTCTGAGACTCAAGCTGTCACTCAAGCATGATTTGTGTTTAGTAGAGGCAGTATACTGCAGTAGGTGTATCATTATAGCTTGACATTTTTTTCCAAATGTGGAAATGTCATATTTAATGACACAACAAAGCCAGAAATGCTGAATGAGTTGAAGTAAAAATGAGGCATTCCATTGATTAATTAAAGGGTAGGCTAAATGTTTCTATATAAAATCATGCCTTTTTATGGTTCCGTCTTTGGCATTCTGAGCTCAAGCTTGCATGTGTATGCTTTGTCTGAGAAGAAAATCATGGCAAGGGTGTATTTTTTACCATAAGAGTAAATCCAAAGCTTTTCATAGTCTGTTTCTGCTCCTAGCTTAATTTTTCCTGGTTTTAGCAGGTTGAAGTGCAAATTCAGTAGTTGCTGGTGTTTTGAAATAGTGCCCCGATGTAATTTAATTAAAGACTAGGCAATCTTTCCACTCTTTGTCTGTTTTTATCCCAATTTTTTTCCTAACCATACCACCTTCCCATCAAGGGAAAGAAATGGAACATGTTTTATGCCTATAGAAGGCAGAAAGACCTTACCAAGGAGATACTGTGTGCACTTGCTGGAAATTTTAGTGGCTTTGGGAGGAAAGAGGGTAACCTGATCGAGAGTAAACACAATAATGATAACAGTTTTGCCGCAGCTGCTGGCGCTAAGGTATTGATTCTCTACTACCAGGACCGTTTGAAATCACCTATGAGCATTCAAGAAGGAAAAAAAATCCCAACAATTATTGACAGCATTCACTAGGCATACAATGCGTAGTGGCAAAGACATGAAGAAGCGGTCTTTCTCTGTTATTTAGGTGTCAGACAGTAACCTGACACAGGAGCCAGTACAAATGCCTTCATTTAATGCCCTTCAAATTTCATGAAATGTGATAAATAACTGAGGGTCTATATTCACCTAAAAAAAATTAACCCCTTCCATATATATAGATTTCCGTTATCGTATTCATCGAAATTGCAACAAAATTCAGCCTTTGCAATAACTGCATTACACCAGAAGACGTACAAATCCTTCTAATGTGCTTTCAGAGAAAGTATTGTTCAAAAAGATGTTGACAAGGTTCTCTCCCAAAGCTAAGTTATATGCAAGATAACTTTCTTGTCCAGAGTTCATGTTATTGAGAAGCTTTGGAGTTCTGAAAGGGATTAAGATACTTGACTTGTTTATGTTAATAAAGTTCTTTTTACTGCTTCCAGTATAAATTTTACTGTCAAGCATACACCTATAATTTTACATTTCTCAGAAAATGTTTTGTCAGGAGATCTTGAGATTTTATTTATGAACTACTTTCCACAGAGGAGTTACATCTAACTGATATGCCCTGCCTCTCAGGATGCCATTAACTCCGTGACACTTCACAGCCTTTGTTAATCAAAATAGCTTTAGCTGACTTTTAATAAAATAGAGGCAAATGCAGCCTTTCTTGTCATCACAAGCTCAAAGTATGCAGATTTACATTTTCTTGTACTGAAGCTGGCTTTGAAAATTCATATGTTTAGGAATTTAATATCTTTGAATTTCTCCCTTACTTATTCCATCATATTCCAGATACAGTTTGTCTCTCAGTCAGACTTGAAAGCAGTTCTGTATAACTGTTAATTTCAAAATATAATTACTGAAGCAGAGAAGCTGCTCTCAATTTGATTTTCACTATCTTATTCTCCTCTATTTTCAAAATAGTAGCACGTAAAAGAATAACAAATCTCCATGAAATATGAAAATGCAGGAGTTAATTCATACTTGCTACTCTGGAAGTGAAGTCTCTCCGCTGTAGAAAATATTGCATTACCTCCATGCTCTTCTGACTGTCAGTTAGCTGTGTCTCAACAGCGTGTTCACCATTGTCCAGACACCTAAATCGTGTTCTGGCAACACACATCACTGTTCTAATCCAGACAAATCGCCCAGAGACAATATCTTTTACTAGGCAACCATATTTTAAAAATAAAATCTTCTCTGCACTCTTTTAACATTTTATATTCCAATAAGTAAACTAAAATTAAACATGTCCATTTGTGCAATCATATAAATACTCATTAACCAGGAAAGCAAATCAATACAGTGCAAGACCACTTTCTGCATAGAGCTTGTTCCTGACTTCAGCTAATAATAATATGGAGTAATAAGCTAAGAAAGTGCCAATTAAGCACCTTTTTATTACTCACTAGTGTTTACAGACTGTCAAGAAGAGGAATTTCTTTCATCCCACCAAGCTTGGGGTATTTCTCAAAGCTAAACTTGATCTGACTTGTAAATCTACTTCCAAAATTCATGCTTTGTTCTAAATATTATTCAGTCTATGTTCTTGGACTACAGAACTTAATATAGCATTAAAGATCACAAATTGATTTTACAGGTATTCTAAGAGTCAACATTAGAGACACAAACTACATAGGTTTATAAGGTCACAAAATACACTTGTCACTACTAAGGGAACAGCTTTTTAGATAAAAGTAAATAAATTGCTCAATATGCCATTACTAGTGGTCAATCCAAGAGAAGGCAAGGCCAGTGCATGGGGAAGGGAATGAAGAACCTTCTCCTTTTTCCTTCTGTCAGGAGGCAATTAGGGGCTTTTAGATCCCACTGAGATCTCTCGTTATCTGTCACCTCAGCTGTATCACTTTTTGTTTCCCTTCAATCCAAATGTACAGTAATTCCAGCATTTGGGCTCTCCTCCCTCCAACTCTCTTTAACTGATGGAGTTAAAGCAGTTACAGCTTATGGTGCTGCTTCTTCCCAGTGGAGGAAACTCACCAGCTTCCTGACTCTGGTCTCAGGCTGCTGTTTAGATGGTCTCCCCTCCAAAGCCAGTGGCAGGGAGAGAGGCATTCATTGTCTTTCAGAAATATACAGTCAAATAAAACAGGACTATTTTACTTCCCTGTGTATATCAGGAAAATATGGTTTTTCTCCTCCCAGATGAAAGAAGGAGTCGCAAACAAGACGGATATACATTTACGTAACTGTAAATAAATGAGTGTTATAATTTCCAATGTAAGCAAATGGCTACTAATCAGAGAACAAATGCCAGTTTCACTCTGCTCCTAGAGTTATGCCTCTTATGCCAAGTCCTGCACTTGGGGCATAACAACCCTGTGCAGTGCTACAGACTAGGAGAAGTCTGGCTAGAAAGCTGCCTGGAGGAGAAGGACCTGGGGGTAATGGTTGACAGCAACTGACCATGAGCCAACAGTGTGCCCAGGGGGCCAAGAAGGCCAATGGCATCTTGGCTTGGATCAGAAATGGTGTGGCCAGCGGGTCCAGGGAGGTTATTCTCCCTCTGTACTCGGCACTGGTGAGACCACACCTCGAATGCTGTGTTCAGTTCTGGGCCCCTCACCACAAGAAGGATGTTGAGGCTCTGGAGTGTGTCCAGAGAAGAGCAACAAAGCTGGTGAGGGGCTGGAGAACAAGTCTGACGAGGAGCGGCTGAGAGAGCTGGGGTTGTTTAGCCTGGAGAAGAGGAGGCTGAGGGGAGACCTTATTGCTCTCTACAACTACCTGAAAGGAGGTTGTGGACAGGAGGGAGCTGGGCTCTTCTCCCAAGTGACAGGGGACAGGACGAGGGGGAATGGCCTAAAGCTCTGCCAGGGGAGGGTCAGGCTGAAGATCAGGAAAAAAATTTTCACAGAAAGGGTCATTGGGCCCTGGCAGAGGCTGCCCAGGGAGGGGATTGAGTCACCTTCCCTGGAGGCATTTAAGGGATTGGTGGATGAGGTGCTGAGGGGCATGGGTTAGGGAGTGTTAGGAATGGTTGGACTTGATTACTCAGTGGGTCCCTTCCAACCTGGTGATTCTATGATTCTATGATTCTGCAGAATTGCTGCCCAGGCAGGCAGTGCCCAGCAGCAGTGGGGCCCCAGTTCCGCTGGATGGCAGCCCTGCTCTCCAGCACATCAACCAGTTTCCCCAGTTTAGGGTCAAATGCCACCCCTAGAAGCATGTGTTCCCTCACCTCTCCCTGTCTGTTGATGAAGGTGTTAAACAAGACACATTAAAGTATAGACTGCTATGTCTTACCAGGTTTTAGGCAGTGTATAACCTCTTTATCACCTTTCCCTGAGACCAGTCATTGGTTAGCTTTTCATTCAGATCATGCCATTCTAACTTGCATAAGGTATTACGGACGTTAAGTGTCAAAAGCCTGGCTAAATTAAAGATATGTTATATCCTTTTAATCTCTTGTCCCAAAATTTAGTCTTTTATCATAGGAAGCAATCAGTTTAGTCTGACAGGTTTGGTAAATTCCTGGTAACTTCCAAATCACTTCCTTCTTGCCTGGGTACCAAGAAATGTGATTCTGACCTCCATTCTCCATGTGTCTCCTACGCAGTCTTCTCTAGCACTAGGTGTTGAGTTCTGTCAAGACAGGTCTCCAAGACAGCATGACTGCAGAAATTCAGAATTCTTCTCATAAAAGCAGCTGTTGCACAGAGATTAATGACAGCCTTTCAACAGCAGCTACAGGTTCTTGGCGGCTCTTAAAAACTGAGTTGTAAGTGGCTTTTCTATGTCTATGTACACTGCCTCCAGGCACTCTGGAATGAAGCCAAAATCTCTTCAGGATTCATGTTCACCAGTATAACACAGTCATTTCTCTCTACACCATAATTTAACATGGATTTGGGTGCTGTGTTGCAAAAATGCTAATGCATCCAGATGTAACAAGGAGAGGTGTAGAGCAAACGAATGTGTTCAATGTCGACAATCGGACTGAAATTATCTGTCAGTAAACTGAAATTGGAGGGAATCTCAGTTAATAAAAGACAAGTATAGCCAGTGCTAGCCCTATTGACAGGCTAATTAGCCAAGAGCTGGCTGTGCTGAACAGGCTATACAAAGACTCTTGAGTATTCTCTGTCTCCTACCACGTGTCAGAACTGATACCCTCTAGACCATGATCTGCGACTAGTCACAGGACGCCAGTTCTCCACACTAGTTTATGTGTGCTCTTGCCAGTGTGAGAGACAGAAGTATGCATTCATCTTTCTCCCGTAGAGCAGCCATGAACATTTGATACCTGGTATCAGTTATGGTTGGAAGAGTGTTCATGAGATATTTATTAAGAATGCGTTGTTGACATCCCTCATTCCTTTTACCGTGAACTTCATGCTCCGTGGCATTTTCTGAGAACATGAATTTCCAGGAACAGATGAATATTATCAGTTTTCACCTAAGAGAAAATAAGATTTTAACACTTATAATAGCAAAAAATATAAATATTTTAGCATGAGGATCTGTACAAATCTGAAATTTGTACAATTTGCCTTTGTGCACTTGTTCTGAGCTAAAACTCAAAACTCAGAAAGTAAATAAAGAAGGCTATTTATTATGTTAAAATGATGGTCTTGGATAACGCTAAAAATGGACAGTAACATTTGCAAGTGAGTTTCTATTGGATCAAATCATGGCCTATGACTCTCAGTGCCTGTGGAGGAAAAATATCCAGATCTGAGACTCTACCAAACCTATCCAGCTGCAGAGAGAATTGAACATGTCCAGATTCACAGGACAGGTTGAAGGGCTAGTACCAAAATAGAGTTACAGGATAAATGTCGAAGGAACAAACGTAGGCTAAGAAGGATTTAGTAGGCATTAGACAGTCACGGAAAATATGGGATAGTAGGCCCTAGCTCTGCCAGTCTCTAGAAGTGTTTTCAATTAAAAAATTAACAGCTGGAATCAGAGTTGAAGAGTATTGATTTTGTGAGTGACAATACACTTAATGGCTATAAATACAAATTCTCAGCCTCCCGAGTACAAGATTTGTATTAGCTAAAATGAATAAGGAAGAAATAATATACAAGCTTATTGGCATATGTTTCCTGAGTTAAAGATTTCTTTCAAATATTTCTGACACATCTACTACCAAACAGTATTGAAGATCTGGCCTTATCTTATTAAATTAATATTTGTGGTGGTAACTCCTAATGATTCTAATGATCTCAACATGCCAGCATATATACTGAGCATGGACATACCAAACAATTTTGGTATTTGTCAAATACTATGTCGAACGGTATTGCTGAGGGAGACAGATATAAATTGTATATATCTAGATATAAAAGACAATTGCTTTACTACAGTATTATTACAGTTGCACAGTAATTTATGAGTCAAAGTTGTAAAAGTGGAATCATTGAATGATGAACATGGCTGTATGGCAAAAATAGGGCTGCGTGCTAGCAGTCTGTACTCTGCAGAGCACGGGTCAAGAAAGGCAGCACAGCAACAACAAAACTGTTTAACATAACACTGAATCATTCAGACTGGGTGAGTCAGGGTCTGATGAGATGGAAGGTAAAACGGCACATGGCAAACAGGGAAGTCTGCGGAAGTGCTGACTGCTGAACATCTCACAGTTATTTAACATTTCAGAATAGGTGTTCACAGATCTGAGAATTGAGACAGTTTAAACAAAAGTGTATAGAACACATATAAGCTGAAACTATCTAAATTGCACATTTTGATGATAACTAAAATGGACAATAACAATATACAAGTAACCCTAAACTCAAATCTAGCTCTGCTGTAAAATTAATCAGAAAATTATATAGATTTTAAAGGTCTCTATCTGGTTAAACTGACTTGTGACTTTCTAGTAAGGATTGGTGCCTTTTTTAGGCTTTGGTGAGGAGTTGTTTTTTTAGTTTTTCAGCTGTGTGGGTTTTTTCTCCATACAGCGTTTTGAAGCAAATATACTTTTAATTCTGTGAATATCTGGGCTCTATGGTGGCTTATCCCATATCAACAACAAAGTCAATGACTTTAGTAAATTCAGGATAAATTTATTCATAATGGTTGAACGGTTGCCTTCGACTAGAATAGATGAGGGAAGAAAATGAAGATCTTAAGACAATAGAGGAACTACCAAGAAACAAGTTCAAGTAGAATGTGGTCATGAACAGTTTTCATATTTAGGCTGTACATGTGCAGCACCTCCCAAATTGATTAATATTTTTAAGTCACTCTCTTTGCTCTCTGAGGCTACGAACGCGTTGCCTACAACTACACTTATAAGTGATTTTCAACAAAAGTTTACTGGATGAATTTTAACATGTGAAAATATTTTTTTTCCAGCTGATTATTCTGAGTTCTCTATTACCATAGCCAAAGATTTATATCAATTAATCCTGGATAAAATGTTCTTTTTTCCATGAAAAAATGAATTACTTTTTTTTCCATTAATCTTCCAATAGTTTTTTTGGAACTGATATCCAGAAATAGTAGCAAAGCATTTATTGATTGCTGTTCATTTTATCAGTATCCATGATAAACTTTTTGTGGACATGCTTCATTTTTTAGAAGGTCCTGAAATTCCAGTAACTGTCTTTGAGCACGAAAAGTCTATTGAAGGCTTTGTGCTTACATGAAAATGAGCAATTTACATATTGATGGCTTGTGATTTGTGTGCTAGGTGAACCATCTGCAATGTTCATAGAATGCTATGTGAACTGGAAGAGGAGTGATTCGTGTGGCTGTGAATGGGACCAAAAGGGCAAAGAACAAGTACAAGTATAAAGAGATTAACAGCTGAAGATTGTTCTGAAGAGGAAAGAATATGTATGCAGAAAGATTATCAAGGAAACAGTGTATTGCAAAGTTTATCTATCATATTTCTGAAGTGTTTATCATAGTGTCACCTAATTACTGTCAGATCATACACCTCTTCATGATTCTATAATTTCTCTTCATCTAAAGTTTCTGAATAGAACAGAGTAATTTAATTTGTAAAGACCTATATAATATCTGATCATTCTTTCATCAGAAAATGGTGGTTTAATAGTGTTATTTACACAGTCGTATACAGTCTCAAATAAAGGAAAAAAGTATCTTTTATACCATATATTTATTCTCACGCACATAGGCATATTTACATAAGTAAAACGTAATCTGATGGAATGAAGTCACAAGTACAGATTCCTATGCATTTGCAGAATCCAGTGCACAGACACAGTAGGACCTCATATGATTGTTCTCTTTGAATGTAAAAAACACACAGAACAGCTCAATACACGAACTCCAGTACACAGTATAAGATAACTTGTAGCTACACTGATGTGTAACAGAGTTCAGTAGGAGCATGGTATACTAATAAATTGATTTTGAGTGGAAGGGGGAAGGCAATGTTGCAGTATAAGTTATAGCTGTTGGCATGCTGTCTATTTTATATCCTTCTTTTTAAGACTTTTTTTTTCATTCCACATACACGGATTGTTTATCTATAGTAGAATTCTTTCGTTTCCTCTAACATGTTTACATTGGTTCCAGCAGACTGAACTAAATAGACTTCACATCTTACACTATACATAATTATGTGCAATAAAAAGAGTGACTTTTTCACATCAACTGCCATCGTGTAGTAGAAAACATTGATCCTATATGTTATAGATTAGAGAATTTGTGGAGAGTTTTTTGTTAGATATCCCAAGCAAGGCTGTTATGCTGATTTTCCTATATCACAACGATTGGGAGGATTCTATAAGAGTTTAATTCTGGGTTTTCCACCTTTTGGTTTTCACTGCAAAGAGCCTTGTGACAGCAAAGCTCATGCACGTTTAGTGCTCTATTCAAAGAAAAAGCACTGAGCTTCCTTTTGAACCCAAGGCACTAGAGTTAGCTTAAAAGCAAGTGGCTCATGCAATGATCTGATCTTCATACCCAGAGGGGAAGAGCAAAGTGGAAATTTCATCAGGATAACAATGTTGTCCAGTATAGAAGGTGGGACCTGTCTTGGCCTGAAGACTTCTTAAACTGAACTGACTCCGGTGCACATGTGGATAATAAACTCTTACACATATGAAATTCATTTGTCCCGTATATTACACATAATACAATCAACACATCATAAATGTTATCACCCTGCACGATAACGGCTTTATATATTTACTGAATCCTATTCTTCCCTTACAGGAGGCATTTGTTTCAGATAACTTTCCTTTGTGTGATGTGTAGGACTGACAAAGTAAGTACACAGTGTGAACTGTCGATTCTTGTTGAAAGTTCATTCATTTTACCAGATTGATAATGATTGTACTTTATCACTTGGCACAAAAGATCCATATTTAAAAAGCATATTAGCTTACTGGGCACTCATTTATAAAAATTGCATTGTTAGTAGTCCTGCTGGTGACTTCATCATGGCAGACTCCTTTGAAGTACAGACTTTTTTTAGCATGTTTGCACTTTTAAACTGCCGTATCAACAGTCTCTGCTTACATTTTGCTTCACGTATCTCCTGGGTCTGGTAGTCATATTGGTAAATATTGGCACTAAGAAGCTGGCAGCCTGCAGATGTGTGGGACAGGGAGGGGCCTATGTTTGATAGTTTTTTACTATCTTTTCTTTCTTGGGGCTATCTCTACTGCTGTGGATTAGTGGTCTGTAACTTAAGCAGCACTGCAAAATTATTGAAAACCTTCACATACAGAGATAATACTCATCTGGAGAAAAGGTGTCAGGTTGGCAAGTTTGCCTCAGAAAGTTTGTTTTGCTCTAGAAAATTTTTCAGCCTTATTATAGAACATCCGATGTATCTCAATTATATTGGCTAAATTATTCAAATTCATTGTAGGATGTCATAAACATGTCACTCTGTCTTACATTAGCTGCTTACATAGCTCTCATTGACAGTGTCTGAACACATTTCAGGCGTTATTGGAAAGCATCATCAACTGCCTTCGGAAATGGAAGATTTGGGTAGCAGGTATTCAAGCTTTATATATTTAAATATTTGAGACATATCTGATTTAGATCAAGAAGCAGATCAGAGTCAGACACCACAGTGCAGAGATCCTGAATTAATTGATTATGAAACAGTAATTTCAGAGGAACAGGGCAGTGTCTTCTTTCCAGGTCTGGAAACAAAGGCATAGATAGAATCATAGGATCATAGAATGGTTTGGGTTGGAAGGGACCTTAAAGATCATTTAGTTCCAACCCCCCTGCCATGGGCAGGGACACCTGCCACCAGACCAGGCTGCTCAAGGCCCCATCCAACCTGGCCTTGAACACCTCCAGGGAGAGGTCATAGGAAGTTTCATCTGGAATCATGTTTTTATGTGCCTGAGCAAATGTTCTTGAGGAATAGAATTTATTACCTTGATTGGGGGATTTTATGAGTATGTCTTGGATGCTTTTAGGTCTTATCTACTAAGGGGCAGCTACGTCAGGCTCTCTAGCACTTCCAATTCTAGAGCTGGCTTAGGCAAATTTTGCATGCAGTGTATAGATTTGTCCTTCAGAACTTCAAGATACTGAACCTTGTCTCCTAAGTATCTGTATGAGTAACTACATGCATTCAAATATTTCATCCAGAGGAATTGGCTTGAGATCCAACTAGAAGTGGAACAGAAATTCATGTATCTTAATGCAAGTTACTGGGATGTTAACTAACACTACTCTTTATTTGTAGAGTTGAAAAAATGTGAGGTCATATGCAGACTTTAGACAATTTTAAGAACATTTTGTTTCATTCAAACAATTTCTGTGGTATGTTCTCATTCTGGAGATACATGTCATTATATTTGCACCCAGTATCATACTATGAGGATCCTATTCCAACCAGTTTGAAGAATGTTATCTCCCTATGATAAAACTGTTTTGTGGGAAATAGTGATACACAATGTGATATAAGTGACCTCTACAGTCTGATTATCTTGACATTATTTGGCATTTAATATGACACATTAATTGACATATATGACATTATTAACTCTACCCTGCTCTGATGAGAGCACACCTGGAATTCTGTGTCCTGACTGGAGCCCTCAGCACAGGAGTTACATGAAACGCCACCGGGATGATCAAGGACCTGGAACACCTCCCCTCTGAAGAGAGGCTAAGAGAACTGGGGTTGTTCAGCTTGGAGGAGAGAAGACTCCAAGGAGATCTTATTGCCACCTTCCAATACTTAAAGAACTCTTACAAGAAAGACAGAGAAAAAATTTTTGGCAGGGCCTGTGGCAATAGGGCAAGAGGTAATGATTTGACACTAACAGAGGAGAAGTTTAAACTAGATATTAGGAACAAATTTATTTTGCTGAGTATGGTGAACATTGGAACAGTTTTCCCAGACAGGTAGTGGATGCCCCATCCTGGAAGTGTTCAAGGTCAGGTTGGATGGAGCTCTGAGAGACCTGATCTAGATGAAGATGGCCCTGCTCACTGCAGGGCTGTTGGAGTAGATGACCTTCATGGTCCCTCCCACTCCAAACCATTCCACAATTCTATGATTTTATAATTTTTAATAAACACAATTTTTGTCCAGCTATATCAACGTCTGATATTACTTAGGTGACATATTTCTAATTTTCAAAGACACAGTGGCTGAGCATTTAGGAACAAAAAAATCACAATATTTTATTCCAAAGGAAAAAAATAAATAAAATTTAAGAAATCAAATATAATCTGAGAAGGTATACTTGGGGGGGGAAATGTGAAATGGATTATTTTTAGAGTGAAATGCAATACTGCAGTTAAAAGTATTCTAGGGAAACTGAATAAATCAATAATAAAAGAGCAAGTGTACCATAAAAAAATAATCTGTAAACACTATATTAGAGGTGGACACTTCATCTTTTAGTTTTGCTTATCCATTTTATGCTGCTTGTCTGTAATATACTGGAGGAGTTTTTAAGTATGATCAGTAATGTAAGCGACTCGTCTCCTTTTTGGGTACTGTTTCTCTGTGATTCCTTCCCATTATTTTAATTTCTGTTTATTTGTGTTCCCTTCTATAACTGGGAGTTGTATATTTTACTGATGTCATTTCACCCAGCCATATAGAGGTCAATGTGTCTGGTTTTGTCTTTCAAGGTCTCTGTTCAAATAGGCAACACAGTTTCACTATACTATAGGGTGAACAATAAAAATCTATTACTATTATTCTTTATTTAGGCAGAAATTACAAAAGTTTTTATATTTTACGGACTAAATTTTTAATTTTCAATTATTACAGCTTCTTCATTCCTCACTAACCAACTATTTATACTAGTCTTTTTATGAACATTGCACAAATAAAGTGCACAAAATTAGTAAAAAAATAAGGTTTTACACATATCTACATTCTATAGACAGCTAATTAACATGTTTACTTCCCCTTGAGCTAAGTAAGGGTGTATAGGTATTCCTATTTTACAATGAGGAACGCCCAAACAGGAAGAATTCCCACATTGTTGAAGAGGGAAAGCCACGCCCAGATCTCAGACACTCCTGACTTCTAATTTTACCTTGGTTTTCTAGGCAGTTGTACATAAAGCTCTGGAGGTATAGGAAGATACCCTGCTGTTATCGGAGTGCCCTAAAGAAGGAGCAAATAAGGGTGCAGCAAGCTCCAGTTCTGATACGTGTGGAAGACTGTTAAAAACTCTGCTGCACTCTGAACCTCATCATGCATTGAAAGAGTAAGAAGATGATGCATAAGAAGAGAATGATGTTCTCTATTTTGTGATTTCCAAACAGAAGAAATTCAGAAGTTGTTATATCTCCAAACATATATTCAAGCTTCCTTGTCATTCAAACTTATCTTCATTTGTTATAATACCATAATAAACTATAAATGATAAAAAGGCACTCTACCTGCAACACCCACTGCTACTTAAGCAATTTCAATTCAATAAGCAATTTCAGAGCACTTGTGTGACAGTGATGAGTAGAGAGTATGAGAAAATACAAAATAGGTTTTAAGGAAAGAGGAGGCAGGTGGAGGAGAATAACAGGACTCCCATTTGAAAGCAGTATAGTTTCTGCGATCACTCATATCAGGTCTTAGCAGAGGCAAGCATGCCAAGGATTCACTGGGGATATGCACCTCTGATAGGTAGCAAGAGCTACCTATAAAAGTCCAGACCAAGCCCTGGATAGATCAAATACAAGGTCTAGAAATACACACCCCAAAGCATTAAGGAAGAAAACTAATTGATCATGCTCATAAATAATAAAATAATAGCTTTGCGTTGTAGACTTATCTTTCAGGTTTCATGGATATTGAAGTGGCTAGGGTAATGTCGGAAACAAGTGAAGCACATACGCCCCCAGACAAGTACAAATCCATCCCATATATCTTGATAAACCATTAACAAAAATATGGAGATAGTCTAGTCCTATATTTTCATTACTTTATACACCTAGCATCATCCATCAACTAAATAATTCGAGCGTGACAAGTCAAATCAATAAACCAGTGATCTCAGCTTTTTTTGATTCACATTTTTATATTACATCATCTATAAAACCTCCCTTAGTACAGCTTGTAGTGCAGATGTCTGAATCTGAAGAAACTGGGGAGAATATCTGTTGAAGTGATAAACAGCTAGTGGTTCATATATCTACATTAAGTGATCTTGATAAGTAAGCTTTCCAAATGGAGTAGTACAATCATTCAGCACCATGGTGTGAGTGCATTACCTCATCAAATCTTTTGGCTTGTCACAATATCATGTTAACTTAGATTCAAGACCATTCTGCATTTAATGTTTGATTTTACTTGCATGCTCCCTCCAACCCTGTTTCTATAAAAGGAATATGTAGCTACTTAGAAACAAAAGCCAAGGTTGCTCTAATTTCACAGCTGCATTATATAAAAAAACGTTTTGTTATATGGGCTTATATTCTGCTTAGCCCAAGGGAAGACAAAACAGTGCCTGAAAGTCAGAAAAAATAAAACTGCAGTAATGTAGTAATGCAAAAGGAAATAACATAAGTATTATTTTTTCTAGATTTTTTGCTATAGCTTTCAGCACTGTATTACGTATTATATTATATATTATATTGCTCTAACACAATATAAACCTAAAATCACAGAAACAGACATGTGATCTGGGTAACACCTGCAATACATATCTAGTCTGCTACAAAGCTTAAAAGGTTGTCTCTTTAGTAGATGGTTATGTGCAAGGAGTTGTTCATCCACAAGTTCTAACTGTTATGTGATTAAGTTTAAACTACAATGAACAAAGACGAGCGTCATCTCAATATCCTATTGAAATTCATTCATGAAATGCTTTCAGAAACTCTTATTAATAAGACTGAAAACCAGTGTGATAATATACAGAGAAGCGTATAGCACCTCCAGAGATTAAGTGCTCTGACCCACCCAGTAAACAAGCAGGAGCCTGCCAAAAGGTAAATAATTGTAAACCGTGTTACACATAACAGGCCTCACACTCAAGTTTCAAACTGTCACTGTAAACGTAGAATAATTATTCAGTGAATGTGACATAATCCTTTTTTTTTTCAGAGACAAGGCTAAATAGAAGGAACTGAGAGCATAAAAAAACACCATCACAGTTCCTTGTCCCACATCAATAAGTGTGGAGATCCAAGCTTTCTTCAACTCAGAATACCCATTTTTATTAGCTTCATTAGTCCGTAAATATTCTTAAGGCAATGTGTTTCTATATGAATTTTGTATATCTTTAACATCTAGAAAAGCCAAGAACGCAGGTATCTTTCATAGCCCATAGAGACTTTAGCAGTCACAACAGTTCTGAGCCACTCGAATAAAATACACTACTCTGACTCATGTAGAAAGTATGTGTAAAATTAGACGATAAGGAATAGATTTATTTGGCAAAGAACAGAGTAGCAATGTCACTGGAACATCCTGTTTGTGGTATTTTTTATACATAGCAAGTATGTACTGTTTGTCTGGACTTTAAGGTACACAGTAACACACATTTCTTATAGTGATCATTCTCCTGCAATGCAAATAATGTGTTCTGCCAGGCGTTTCAATGGTCTACTGATCCTGTTGTTATTTCACTCTTGGAGAAAAAAAAAAGTTAATCAAAGATAAGGGACTTTTGAAGAAGGTGTGATTACATTATTTAAAAATTATACATTTTATAAGATAAGGTTTAAACACATGTCAGGTGAAGTCAACATTGCATTATGAATGGTAGTGATTATGTTATCTGCAAACTTTGAAGCTTTACGTAATGATGTGAACAATTGACTCCGTTGTTTTTTCATTGCCATCAGCCTTCCCCTCTCAGAGCTGTTGAACTGACTGCTGTTTGCATAGCAAGAAGTAAGGAAAGTTTGTTTTCCCACTAACATTTTATTGACTGTTTATCCTGAGTTGATAGCATCGTTTCACTGTCCTGTCTGCTGGATTTTTTTGCCTAGATCGTAAAATTGACTGGAAGATTACTTCATCACTTAAACCATTAAGTTAATTCAAATGAAAGTTTTAGCTTAAGCATCAAGATCAGCTCCTAAAACAGAAAAATTTGCTATAGCTTCTAGGTGTTGTTACTACTTTTTTTTAATTTAATTTCTTTATTCTATTATTGCCTTGTAGCACATGGTAAATACTTGGCCGTCAGATGAATGTCTAGTAGCTAAAATGCAAGAAGAAGTATTTACTTTTTAAATTTATAGAGATTTTCCCTGAAAATAATACTTTTATTTTATATTCTGCAAACTGCATTATTTTAAAGGTTGCTCAAAGTAAAACTGCATTTTTGTGTCTGATTAAGTATATTAGAAAGCACATGAAAGCCATTGCTCCTTCCTATCCTCCCAGCCCTTCTCCACACTCAGTCTTTCTACACTATTGCTCAATGAATGGGGAAGAAATTTAGTCTTCCTCTGTTCAATCCCATTTCAAACAGAAGTGTAGAATGAAAGAAGAGAAGCGGGGGTGGGAAAACTTCGGCTAAAAGAGAGCTGAGCCAAGAGCAAGGTGCTTTATGACTCAGAGAGATCAAGGTGTTATATGACCCAGAGAAAGCAAGGGGAGGAAAAGGTTGTTACCTGTTCCTTCAAAAGAACTTAAGCCTCACAATTATACTGTGCAGTCTGATTATCAGTAGATATATTGTTGACTTTTTTTGTCATTGTTTCTTTCGTCTGTTGTCTCAAGTTTTAAATCGTGAAAATGTAGTCTGTAAATAATTTCTTGCTGGAGATATCAAAATACATCACTATTTAACTACAGCTATTACATTCTGAGCGCTCAGTTCTTAACACTTAGCCTGGATTTAATTCTTAACAATAAAGTATATTGGGAGAAAAATGTTGACAAAAGTTCCCTTATAAAAAAACCTCC
This sequence comes from Cuculus canorus, assembly GCF_017976375.1. Taxonomy (NCBI): domain Eukaryota; kingdom Metazoa; phylum Chordata; class Aves; order Cuculiformes; family Cuculidae; genus Cuculus; species Cuculus canorus. The sequence goes on along the minus strand of NC_071441.1, from coordinate 7,105,706 downwards.
GTGGTTCCACTGTAGGCATTGACAGAAAAATAAAGATTGCTTGCTTTTCCAGAAAAAGAACCTTAAGGCGTAAGAAAAGGAAGGCCTGCAAAGGATGACAACTACTTTGTCCATCATAACAGAATGAATTTTTCACTAAACTACAACATGAGATTTTTTTCTGGTGAAAATTAAAATACAACAGGAAAATAAGGTAGAAGCATCCCCTTCCCACAACAGGACTAGTTCAACATTTGGCTTTTAAGAGTACTGAATTTCTACAGTACTGCAAAATATAAATTCATGTTCATTAAATAAACAAACAACACTCCAATAATTTCAGATTTTGAAGTAAATTAACTTCTGAATGGACTAAAACCATGAAATAAAATCATCAAATTTTGTCATCACATGTATAATCTGCTGCTGCTAATTCAATTTGCTGTTAGATTATCTAGGGTTAGAGTATATATACTTCTAAAATAAAATCAAGAGAATTTACTTTCTTCTTCTAGAAAGCATAAGAATAATTTAATTCTATCTAAAAAAAAAATCAAAAATAAATCTAAAAATCATAATAAACTGTTTCTGTAGTCACGAATATTTTAAGTACTTTTCCAAATGAGGTACCACTTTACTCATAAAAAGTCACATAAATTTTCTTTACCTAAAGCAGGAAAACACAAATTAAGAAAATATAACAGGTCATGAACCTGGTACAATATTATGCTTAGAGTATATCTACAAGTACAAGCCATGCCAGTGAGTTAAGGATTATCATCAAGCTATCTTTGGAGAAAGTATTTGTTTCTGCAGGAATAGTACCTACCTCTGGTTTTGTTGTATTTGACTTCTCCAGGTTTTCTTTGATAGGAAAATCGTGATTATCTCTACAAGAAGGAAAAGACAGATGTGGATAGATCTGATATTCTATGTAAACCAGATGTCAAAACATGGAACTGACAGAGTAAGGCTCTGAACTGAGGAATTTCTGCCAACTTCAGACTTGTGGTATTTTTGTCAGTGAGAATTAAAGTGTGATTTTTCAGAATAAGAACAAAAAGACAAGGTTTTCATGATAGACCCGTCAGTCTGGACATACTGTAAAATCAAGTTGAAGCAAAGAAATTCTGGTATTTATTTCAGTGGCTGTTTCTTCAGAATTGCATGCTGATGTGACTGGATAACAAGGACAAATAGGAAAGAGCAGAAGGCATTAGTGAGTGCTGATCTGGATTAATTAATACAGGTAAGGGAGATTGTATTAGAGAGGAAAATTTCTTCCTTACTTTCACCCTTACCTCCAGCAGTTTTGAGAAATCCCATGCAGGTAAATACATGGGAAATGTCTTTTATAGGGACTGCTATGATGTTGTCCTTAGGGTAATACTTACAGAAATTGTGAAGATAATTTGTGACAGAAGTGCTTGCATAAAAGGAAATAATTCTATTTACTGTATATAAGCATTCTTTCTTCCACAGAAAGATACAATATACATATACATATTTTGCCTCCAAATCCAACAAATATCTCTAAGGAATTGTTTCCAGTGTATGAGTTGACTTTCCATGATATAGCTGCTGAAATGTCTTGCATGCATGGGAAATATCCACCCGCCCTAAGAAAACGGGATTAGTACAAACATGGCAGCTGCTTACTCTGCCGCTCTATGTAGTGGTTAGCAGAGAAGATGTCTGCTGTTTGGTGGGAGGATGAAAGCTTCTTCTGGAACCAAACTGAACAATCAATTCTGCAAAAATGAGGAGGAAGGTAAATAAGATAATGCTTAAAGTGGGACTAGGTTGTGCATGGAATGCAGAATCAGAAGGGTGCAGCAAGTCTACTTTCAACACTCCTACAATTCCCAGACTTGTAAAATTGATAATTTAGCTAAAAAAATCCATCCAGGAATGACTGTGAGACAGAGAAGTATTATTGTGTGATAGCCACTTTTGTATCAAGTAGTACTTATACGACTTTAACATTCTATGAACTACTGTTAGTACTTAGCCACATTTGTACACAACCATTACACTGAGACCAATTACTACTGAGCACTTCCAGAAGATCTGTTTCACTCCAGAAATGGTATAAGTGCCTTTAAATAGAGAGAGAATCAATAAATTTTGGAATGAAGAGAATCTTTTGAAGTTCACGTATTTTTAACCACAAAGGTTGCATAGATTTTACGATATATACCATTCAAATTTTTTGTCATGGAGAAACAAATGTAGAAGATATATTTTATGAATTATAGTTTTTGGGAGTTTTCTTTAATATGAAGCTGATCCCTGCTGATGAACTAGACCTTATAATTTGAAACCCCTTAGCATCCTGAATTACAGTCCCGAAATAGTTACTTTTTATTTAATTCACTGGGAATGCTGCTTCAGAGTCATTATTAGTGTTACATCCTCTTGGGCTGTCAGATCTAACCTCCTGCATCTGATCTCAGTGCATGACTCCTTTCATATACAGATCCAAGTTTCCATCTTCATACAATTTTGTGATCATTACTCTTACCAGAAAGGCTGGTCAAGAATGTCTCTCTTCTTGGTAAAAACTTGCTTCTAATTTTAGTGTGCTCATTCCTCGTCAGTTATAAATGCCTTTTGCTACCTTCTGCTTTTATTTTAATCAATTCTTTTTCATTTTTCTCCAATGTTCATTTTCCTGGTGCATTTATTTGGAGGTGTTTACCTCTTTTCATCTTTGTTTTGTTAGGCTGCATAACCAAGATCTTTCATTTTGGTTTTGTGTCCATGGGTTTCATCTCTTTTGCTAATGAGAAGACTTTGTGTACTTGTAATCATTTAAGCTGGCGTTTATTTTCATCCCTTCCAGATGGCGTTTATTTTCTCTTGAATCTGGATAAGAGGATTCCATCCCCACTAGGAGTTTTGACTGAGATCTCTGTGGGTTCAGTGGTTTCCCATTTCCATTCTGCAATTGGATTTTATAGTAAAATTTGTCTCTTACAGCCAGATCAAGACACATTACCTGGTAACATTGTCATATCACCAGGATTCTTTTCTCCGCCATCCTGTCTTAACAGGCAATATTTTTTAGTTCCTAAATGCTTCTTTCTTATATTTTGTACTATTGAATTTCATTTACTGTTACTCACATTTACCGTGTATGATACTCCTATGCTCTCTTTAGAGATGATTCATTCCTCGTATCTATTTCTGTCATCAGCAAATGCCTACCCTTTGTGCAATTGCCATTAATAAGGGTATAAAGATGAGCCATTTGAAGATCATGCCCTGAGAAATTCCACTAACAGGCCAGGACTCACCTGATCAACACAAGTTGTCTCCTTTTCACCATAATTTGTCCTTTCTCCCCAAAGCAGTTTCTAAAGTTGTTATTCACCTTATAACTCCTGTACTGATCCTTCTTTTCTCTGCATGACCTCAGAATTTCCTGTAAAACACTATGTCAAATGTTTTACTGAAGTCTAGACTATCATGACTTTGTTTAGAGTGATTTGTCTTATCAAACAAGTATATGCAACTATTCTAGCACTATCAACTCTCAGAAATCTTTTTGATTTACTAACATGATTTTAATTATTTTTTAATTTAAAATCCATTCCAGAATGTTGATATTATATTCAGTGACTCTGTTTCTCAGCTTATGAAGTGACAATCATAAATACCTGACTTTCTGATATTAAATGACAATGCACTGTGACTGTTAAAATGCTTCGAAATCTTTAGTAGAAAATAGTCAGAAATGCAAAGAACTCCTATCATTTTTGTCATATGCTGCATTCAGAGAGGTGCTTCTAACAGCTACATTACGTACAAATATCACTTCTATAGATGAAAGAATTCTTCTTTGAATGGATTCTCTCATTTGTTAATGCTCTTTTTTAAATTAAAATATTGTTTTCCTATTTGTCAAACTATGTCGCTTTTATAAGCTGTCAATCAAGATAAAACAAACTCACACTATCCTTGTGTTGTATGTCACATAACAGGCTTTGATCAAAAAGATAAAGGTATGTCAAACGCTATCATCAACACTAACCACTTCAGACTGTTATCACTCTGATATTTGATGTTTTCTGACTAAATTGCAAAGATTTAATTCTTTCTAGTGTTAAATCAGAATCAAAGTCCTCCTAAACTCCTTAAAAAAATCCCTAACATACCCATGAAAAAGTAGATTTTAGAAAAAGTAGATTTCTAGAAAAGTAGATTTTATCTTTCCATATTTAATGGAATATTTTTCGTTAGCCCTGGATATGCTTTGAAGAAATGAAGGCAATTAATATGGAAAACTTCTAGTAAATTCAGATCGTACTTGTTTTATGATTATTTTTGGAAAAAAAATTAAAAATTTCAAGTCATATCTGTCAACGCACCACATGTGGCCACTTTTTCTAGATTGCATATGAATTCTGAATGGAACATCTGATCTTTATCTGTGTGCCTAAGAGAGAAGACCAAGGGAAATTACTAAAGAGGAAGAAAAGTTTGCATGATGAGCTTTTCTCTTGAAATGCTATATGGGAAAATATTATATAAGAACTGTCTGAAAAATCCATAGAACTGAAGAAGATATTGTCCTTCTAATTGTTATGTGACGTTCTGTACTATCTCAAATAATTTTACAATAATTTATAATTTTAAAATAATTTTTATAATTTTATTTTTTAAAAATACTGCACATAAATGTATTTTCTGGCATCTAAAATTTAAAATACATAATATGAAATGCTGAGAGAATACAGCTTAATAGATCTTCTTTAATAAATGTGAGTAACATTGTCTAGGGATAATTCAGAAACAAACCACTGCTCTGATTGAGTGAAATATATAAACATGACCTTATTGAAACTCCTGAGCAGTTCCTCTGAAAACTCTCCAGTTGGCACTGTCCTTTAAAGATTCTGAGAGGTCATTTGATGCTCATTAGGTCCATAATGATTAATTTCGTCCCAGGATTGCCTAGTAAGAATTCCCAGGCTTCAGAGTAGATCCAAGACACTGTGTGATCATTCTTCATTGAATTGTTTATGCAGATAATTTCTTAAAGCTCTGTTGTTTCAAACTTCTTTTTCAATTAAAATGTCCTACAGTGAGAAAAACTTGTCTAAATCTGTATGTGTGTCTGTATAACCATTCTAAATAAGTCTTCATATCTGGTGAAATCCCGTTCTCCTCCCCGTGTAAATCTCAGAAAGGTGTTCCTTGAACCATTGTTTTCCTTCAACATTGTTTTATTTGAAAAATCTGATATAAATTAAGTCAATGTAATAGTTTAATGAGACTCAGTAACAAAATTAATACACTAACACACTTACTATCCTTGAGTAACATTACAACATCCCAACTTTCTGTGAAATATGTAAAACTTTTTTCTAATATAAGAATAAATATTCTTTTCACTTTCTTAGAGGGGCTCTTCTGAGTATAGAATTACTAGGAAATTTGTGAATAATCTTTTTCATTGACTGTCCTCTAAGTAATTGTCTTATTTACTGCTTAGTCTGCAGCAGTATTCGCAAAGGAATTCTTAAAGTACGAACATTTTAATGAATTTTCTTTTTAGGTATGATTCTCTTTCCCACATCTCTCTTTTGCGTAATACACATGAGTTTAGTGAACTTGATTCTCAAAGCAATTAATAATAAAACTGTGAATTAGTACTCATTCTTCTTTCAACACGATTTTTGTGGGATAATGGTTTAATAATTAACTTTTGCCAATATCTGTTGTTCACCACCTTTTTTTTTCTCAGACACTAAAGAATCAGATCAATTACAAAGAGGGGAAAGTTGTTATGAAATTGAAACTTGGGAGTGTTTTGGCACTTTTGACAGTTGCTGCTGAAAAGTGTAAACCCAAATGGACTCTACTTCAGACACTAAAATGCAGCAGACAAAACTATTATTTCATCCCCTGTGGGCCACTGTCTTTGTTCACTCTTACTTTTATGTCATCATGTTGGTTTGACACCTATAATAGGTTTAATAGGTTTTTCTCTGATGTTATTATTGGCTAATGATTCTGTTCTTCTCTGGGGATGATAAAAATGAGAAGTCACACTGTTCTCCGCTTTGTGTAGCCCTACAGGGACAGCCTTATCCATAGAATTCTATGGGAGTATGTCATCTTAAATCAATAGACAGCAAGTTAGCCTTTAACATTTGGATTTCTTGCTTCAGTTTTATAAATCAGGCTATCAATTATAAGACTATCTTTGTTGATCTTCTAGTTCCCTATTTATCTTAATTCATTATTTTACACCTTTAGTGTTTAAAAGGAACTAAAGCAAGAATTGACTTATAGAATGTTATCAACATCCTTTCTGCAAGGACTTTTGTTTGGTAACAGAATAAACAGCTATAACGTTGTGAAGACAACTGCAGATTCTTTGAGATCCTGTTCCATCGGATCAACTGTTTTAAATATACCTGATATATCATGCTGATCTTTAAGGGTCTACATTTCCAAAATCACAACAACGAGCAGCGATATGTTTTACACTTCAGAAACAATAACAGGAAAAAGATAAAAACATTACTACAAGATGAACAACTGCCAAACTTGCTACTTTAAATCAACAGTAAAATGTGCATGTTTTAAAGAGCAGCTCAGCAAACTTATATTTTTAATTAATTTCAATTAGTGATAAAGGGATAAAAAAATATAGTTAACTTCACATACATTGAGGAGAAGAAGAACTATTCTAGATTATTAGTTGTGCCTTTGGTTTGCACTCCAAATTCTGTTCACTTCATTCGAAACAATCCCTCATTGAGTTGGAATGTTTTCCTTTCAGCAGACGCAGAGGGGGAAAATGAAACAAAAATTCAGGAAATATCAGGAACTATATTTTGGCAAACGATATATGGGGTCACCTCGAAGACCTGAACTGGGATACCAAGGTTATTTAATTTCCTCAGTTTCACTCTTCCATCAGAGAAAGTCCTAACTGCTCTCTGAGGTGGATGCAAAGTTTTATTTAAACAGAGGTTACATGAGTGAATATTGTCACAGCTGTTCAACACTGTTAAAAAAAGCTTTACTGCTTTCAAACTTAGAGCTTCTGCTAATGTAAATTGAGAGTGCCTCAATATATAGCTATTATTTTCAGAGAAAATGAAAGGATTTCACCCCGTATGTGGGCATTATTTGAAAAATTGCTGGGAAATCAAAAATTTGCTCCAGAAAATAAATCTACGAATTTCTGATAAAAGAAATTATTTTATAAAAGTAATATTTAATTGATACTAAAAAGTGATAGCAAGCGTTTGGTTAACTGAATAAATATCTTTCAAACATATTTCAATTCAATTCAATAAAGTGTTCAATAAATAAAAATACAGCCCTATGTATAAATTTTCCATTGAAGAAGCAAGCATGCACCACATAATTGAATCTGAACTTTCTGGGTCCTCACACTAGGAACATTCAAGTGGGAAGGTATACAAAGAAAACCATAACAGTGTGACAGCCTGTCGTCTTTGGCCTTGTGTACAGCCAAAGTACATATAGGTGTTTGTGTCCATTTCATAGATACGGTGGGGGAAATTATGAGAAAGATGTGGAGTTTTAGACATCCACTGAAATATCTGAGCTTACAGAAAACTGCATGTATTGATTTTCACCATATCTGCTTTTCCACTGTATATGCCTTTCCACATCACATTTGGACTTCTCTCTGCCTTCTTTTCATACCCACCTCTTTCTTTCAATAATGTTATCTTTGCTTTCCTGTATTTCCAGTCTGTACACATGAACACAAACCATATATCAACCCAGTCCATCACCATGCATTTTCTTCATATTATAGGTTTCTTCCTTCATCTTTTAGGCTACTTCTTCCAGACTTACTAACGCGTCTCCTAGCGAGGAGTGAGCCAGCTGGTAGTTACAAACACTGTCTAAAAATCTGTATTTCCTATATATATGTGGAAATTCTTTTTTCAGTCAAGAACACCACCATGGAAACTGCTAGTGGAAGTAAGAAGCAGAAACAGGAGCAAACAAGCATGGTGAAACTTTGTGTTGTCTGATATCTAACAAAATGTAGACACTCCCATAGTGTCCTTAATATATTATTCACTTGGACCAGAAAACAATATTCTGTTGCACAAGAGCTTGAGACATCTGCAATCTGCCTATACAACGTAGAAAAAAATTAGGTGCCTAAGTTAGAAAGATACGGCCAACTAAAATTTAGCTTCTGTGAGAACAGTGTCATTTCATGTCCACTTTTATGTTTAAGCCGTGGTCCTTGGTGAAGACTTTAATTTCTATCCTGTATCTCTTCAAAGAATAGCAAAACTTAGATGGACTCAGAGACAGTAAAACAACATTGATCTGTAGTGACTGATCTTGACTTATTTGGGAAGCAAGTAAAAAATTGTGAACTGAAGAGCTGAATACAGAATAGTAGCTGTAATCAGAATCTCAAAACAGCTTTCTGTTGAACAGCAGCATTGTACAAGTTTGAGATGTTCCAGATCTAGTGAGATCTGTCGCCACCTATGGTAGGGGGGTTGGACTTAGATGATCTTTAAGGTCCCTTCCAACTCAAACCATTCTATGATTCTATGAAAAATGGATTTGAAAAAAACACCAAAAAATAATGAAATCAAAATTGATATTTTTTCTGCCTCCAAATACTTGATATTCCATAACAGATTTCTAAGGTGAAATGATGAACAGTAAAGAGATATCAGGTGGGATGCCAGACCATTTTGTGCTCCTTTTTCAAAATAGATCTTTGATTTTTCTGTGTACTTGTCCTACACCTTCCTCTGAAGCACCTGGTGATGATTCCTGCTTCAGAGTGCAGATGTGACAACTTCTGTTTCTGTAGTCATCTGTAGTTTCATTACACTCACAGTTGTGTCCATAGGAGGTTTGCTTCTGGCTTCTTTGTGAGTTCTTATTGTGTCAATTCAATATTGATTTGCAGGAACATTTAAAGTCACATTTTCAAGTCTTCCCATAACAAGAGTGAAATGTTTGCTCTCCTTTAATTTTGGTAGCACTTCATGATGAACAACTAGAATAGCAGAGGAGAAATCTAAAAAATCAGTGGCTAGAAAATCTGACCTGAGCCTCCCTTTTTCAGGTCTTTCTGATTCACCTGTTATATAGATGGTGGAGACATTGACAAGTCCTTATGGTCTGCAAAATCAAGACAAAAATTATAGGACTGATAAAAAAAAAAAAAAAAAGAAGCTGAGACATGCTGGTCATAAAGATGATTTTCTGATTTTCTGAGTCTATTTATGCTCAGGTTTTGTTTTCCTACACTCAGCCTTGAGTAGCACATCATCCTAAAAATAACTCCGTTAACCTGTCCTGTAATAAGTGCCTTTCAGAAAGTATTTCCAGACTCCTTTCTTTTCAGTGCTAATGTAAACTATCTTATGTTTTTAATATATATTATTTTCAAAAAGTTTCTCCTTATAGTCATGCCACTCATGCCTTGCTTACTTTTTGAACTTATTATGTACATAAATACTGACAGAATTCAGTTGGACTGAAGTTAAATCTAACAGATATTTGCAGTCTCACATTCATGACTGTTCCTGAAAGAAATGAAGAGCAAATTGACTCATGAATGGGATTTGGAAAAGAGCTAAAAGAGAGTTGTTTCAATTGCTTCCCCCTTCATTCGTGACCAGAATATTTTGTATTATTTGCTATGTATTTTGAAGGCAGTCTCTCACCCTTAATGAAAGCCAAAGGGAGCATGAAAGAAATGCTAAGATTCACAGAAATCTTAGGTGAATGTAGAACTCCTATTTTTCCCCCTGGTGGGTGGAGGATTTGAATTAAATCTAAATGCTCAAAATTTTTAAAACCATTAAAACAAAGAGATTTTTTTACCGTTCTAATACTGTGCATTATTTTCACTGTGGTAAGTACAATCCATTTAAACAAACAGAAGTTCTACATTCATGTTCTTTTTCATGTAAATTATAGAAAGATATCCGAGATACACACCTAACAAGAGGAAAAGCAAAAACAGCAGCACAGAATGGTTTGATCTCGCCCTGACTATGTTGCTGATACAGCCATTGATCATTGAAAAGTACTCAGTCACAAATTCAAATTGAACAGAAGTGACTGCACCGCCTGCTGCCTTCTACAGAAGCCAAAAGGCTTCTCAGTAGAATTTTTCTTTCTGCCTTTTATTCGGTAAAAATATGCTGCTTTATTTTAGCATGCCAGTACTAGACTAAAAATAGACAATGAGAAAAGGCTTCAGATGTTTTAAAGAACACAAGTGACACACAGGCTGACCTCTTGACTGCATGTGTTACAGCTAAAGGCAACACAAATGGTGCCAGGTGGGGATTACACATGGCAGAGCAACATCTGCTTCACTATCACAAGTGTAAATGATAGTTTCTCATGTTATGCCATAAACAGCCCGAGGTAAGAAAGACTGGTAGAGTTCCTGTCACAAATTAAACCCTTGCCAGCAGGTAGAATTCCAGTCCATCTGTTCATGAGAGTAGCTCAAACAGAATAAAAAAGCTTTATGAAATATTATCCAGAGAGATAAAAGGCAAATAATGCAATTTATTTGTGGACTGGAGCCAGAAATGAAAGCACAACTAAATAGAAAGAGAAGATGCTTTTTCCCTATGATGAATGAAAAGTGCTGTTATAGAACCTGTTTCCACAGCTAGGGGCCAGATTTTCTAAACTGCATTTTCTTGCAAGCATGATTTACATAGATACAAAGCCACAGAGACACGAAGTACGTATCTCGGACATACACAAACCATAGCTCTCAAAACAGGATTGCGAAGTTTTACTTGGTCACCCCCTTTTTTCTTTTCTTTTCTTCCTCCTTTAAGCTATTAATAAGATAGTCAATAATTGTGGCTATTCAGACCAAAGATAACTTTTTGAAGAAAGCAATGTGAAATGCTTAAGTGCCTCCACAATGCCTCAAACAAATACCTAAGAAATAAATCTAAGTAGAGCACTTAGATTTTGGAGAGCCACCATGACTGCAAGTCACGTTCTATGAGCTAGTCAACCACTTGCTAGAGGTTTGTTTTTTCTTGTAGTCTGATGTCAAGTCTGAAGCTTGAATTGCTTCACTTAGAGACAGCAGAAAAGTTGATATCTCTTGATGTAAGCACAAGGTATGCAAGGACCAAATACATTGACACACCAGAACTGAGTTACACGGTTCAGATTTCTTTCATTTTCAAGAAGATGCATATCCTCAATTCCAGCAACATTTCCAATCCCATTGATGACCAGTCGTGATTTGTTTAATGATGTTTATACTGTAAAGCAGGAAAAATGGAAACAAAGATAGTGTCCTAGAAAACAGTGTTTTGTCTTCAAAATCTTGACTGCTTATCAAATATCTAGGAATTTAAGTATTCCGGAAGCGTTATGTTATTTTTATTAAGCAAAAACCTTTAATTGTTTTCTGAGCATGTGGTAAAGTTTGGAATCTTCACTCAGAGCAGAAAGAACTTTCAAGAATATTTAGTAGAAGCTTATTTTTGATGTGTCTAGTTTTCTGTGAATCATTCTCAAAGGGATTGTCAATATCGTTGTTATATCCTGTATCAACAGTTATGTCTAAATAGCTAAGAAAAAATTCCTACCTTTAATGAATTATTTTTAGAATAATTCATTAAGTATCTGAATCATTTAGACCATTTGGAAAATATTTCTCTTTTTTTGGCACAATTAGGAAACTTGTCTAAGACTTTTGTGAGTTTTTCAGTTCCTAGCTGTATTTATTAAAAGTCTATTTGTCGAATATATTGATCATTTATGTATGTATTAAGGATTATAAAAAATATACTTTCAAAGATATCTTAAAATTTTGAGTTTGAAATTTTAACTGTATCTCATGTGATATTCTTAAATGGCTTTCTGAAACGACAAACTGCATTTGTTCATCTTGTGCTCCTCTTAAAATATTACACAGGAAAACCTGATCTAAACCTTCTTTATGTGTTTTTAAACTAACCATGAATTAAGAAAGCATATCTCTTTCTTCCTGGATCAGAAGAAGAATTAGATGCTCTAATTCCTCAAAGAAAAACCTTCTATATGTAGCGGCTTTTTACTCAAACAAGGCAAGCAGAACCTCACATGCTAACACACAGTAAAAAAGAATATTATTTCAGCCAGCATTGCTGAGAATGAAATATCAAAAATATACTGTAGAACTTGTGCATGGAGTCCTAATTTATGTCATCATTGTAAGTAAACAGGAGCTGCTAAGGGAAATGTAACATAGGACTGGTTTTACTCAATTAAAAGAGGAGCCCAGTGCAATTGCAGGAATGAGAATTCATTGAGAAAACATTGAGAAAACATGGAATTTAGAGTCTGTCTTTTTGGCAGGAAGGTCACAAGTCACAAGGTATTCAGGTAGAATTATATATAAGGTTGAGTGAGTTTTACTTTTAAAGATAATCCCAAAATTCAAAGTAATAAGAAGAGCAAAAATTTAAAGCAGAAAAAAAAATATTCAAAACCAAAATAAAGCACAACACTCACTACACTTTTTGTATTGTAACCTTCAAATATATATAGTAACATAGATGAAAACAGATGTAGAAGTAATTTTCTCTTGGAACTATTAATTATTTTGCTATTAGCATGAACACCCAATGAAGAAGAAACTTTCATCACAACATACTACTGCCATAGCACACTGCTATTTTTCCATCACTGCCTTCATAATGCAATGTTAATTGTTATTGTAAGAAATCTGCTGACACCTAAGATGATGTATGGCAGTCATGCCAAGTCAATATCTTAAAGAGCACATCTGCAGTTATGGGTCCTAAAGGAAAGGAGGAAGAGAAGGGGAAAAAAGAGCTCAAAAATAGAACTTAAAATTTGTTTTTTTCAAATGATTAATATATCCTTGCACAAAGGAGAAGAGAAAGTCAAGTAGAATTATACAAATGAAACGACCAGAGCAAAAAAAGATAAAAGTAACTAAATGAGCTGAAAATGTTTTTTGAATGTGACTTCCCAAAAAAAAGCCTAGACATGCGCTTAAGTTAGTAGGGGGAGGCCCTGAGGTATTCACTGGTTTCAGAAGTAGTACAGATTGCTGCTTTTGTATTTAAAAAATTAACAAGTATATTCAGGAGTCCAAGTAGAGAAAGTACAGAATCTTAATGACTCAGCCAAACATATTTAGAGTGACTGAGGAAAAAAAGTCATTATAGTATATTTTCAAATAAAAGGAGTAGATATAGGTCACAGAGGATGGGAGAAACAGAGAGCATTTCACTAATGACAAAAGGGCCACAGGTCAAGATATGGATGGACTTTTCAAACAGAATTTTTTGACTGGGTATCTACCTATAGTGTAAAGTATTTGTTATCATACATGATCTGTCTAGAATATGAAACTGGGTTATTTCTTTATTTCTTGTGGTCATATTAAATCTTGGTGTGTGTTTCCACCACCACTGATCTTTAGCTCCTTTGCTCCTGTAGTGCCAAAGAAAATACACTCTATTCATCAAATATCTATGGATTAAATGTCAAAATTGTTTTGTTTGTTCATTTGCCATGTATCAGCTCTTTATTCTTTTTGTTTAAGAAATGTTTTGCTTGACTGTCCAATAATCACCTGCTGGGATCTCCTTAGGGCTTTAAGAGACAGAAAAAAATCCCAATATACATTTTATGTCTAATCATAACAGGAATGATTTTATTAATCCAATATGGAAATAAAACATGATAACAGTAAAAAAAAAAATAAGAAAGAAAAAAATAACCCAACATTTAATTAGTTAGTCCCAAGATGAAGATAAGATTTATGCTTGCATTTTATTATTTACAGACAATAACAGGGCTGTAGCCATAGGTAGGTAGCTGCTATTGGGAAACCATCCTTCTCCTTTCTGTACACGCTGGTCTCCAGGCAGCCCCCAGGCAGCTTGTCTAGGTTGGCTCCCCTGCACCCTGAAGTCCGCTCCCTCAGCGCTCCTGGACTGCGCTTTCACATTCACTGTCCATTTGAACAGCAAATATTGTTGTAAGGATGGCCTTGGGGGCTATTCTCAGAGGACAGTCTAGACAGACATTATTGTGTACAGTCCATCTCTTTTGTATACAAGAGAGAAAGAGTTCAATGAATCTTTTTTCTTAATCCCCATGTAGCATCCTGCCAGGGACCAAATGGGGGAAGGATGGTTGTATACATTTTATAAAGGAACGAAGAGCATGCAGTGATTACTCCTGTATCTCCACTATCCCACTTGCTTGCCAAGTATTCTGTGTTCACTTGCTCCTGTTTACTCAGGATGCAACTTCCTTGAAAATCCAGTACCGCTTTTTTTTTAATTACCTTACTTAATAGAAAATTATGTTAACTTTTCTTGGTCCAAAGCCATTACTAAACATGCAGTGCAGCATGATGAATCTATGCAGAAAATTAAACCTAAGAACCCAACCTCTTATCCTTATAAAACCCAACAAACCATCTCTTCTGGGAACCATTAATTCTCATCCATATTTGAATGTAAGAAATCGTATTTTTTCTGCCTAGTCTAGTCTTATACAATTACGTTGATAGGCTGCCACATACTTCTGAGCAGTTATAGAGTTGCTTTGCTTTGTAAAGAAACTGTCATGAGTTCTGAAGAGATGTCCACATTTTCAAGGGACAGGAAGACAGAAATGAGTTTTTATGTTGGCTAAGGATTAGAAGGAGTTTTGTGAGGAACGATTTTTTTATAAATATATTTTTGACGATAAAAAGACAATATAAATATAAATAGTTATCACCAGCATGGTAAAGAAAAGACAGCCATAAATTAACAATATAACAACCAGAAACACCTCTCCTGAAACACTAGAAAAGTAAGAATTCTAGTTATATTCTGAAGTAATACATTCCATACATTTCTGTTTTCATCGAAAACCTGTACACTGTTCCCCAGTAGCAAAATTTCTTCTTCTTTATTCTTTGGAATCTGTAAATTCCTGTTTGAATCAAGTTATATTGTATGTAATTATCCTTTTAAATATAATTTCTCAGCTGGAATAGTCGTAGGTCTTTTTCTCATCACTATATATACAATCCTTCATTATACATCAGTGTGAAGATACTACCTGCTAGAAAACCTAAATTTTGCTCTGAGGAGATATCAGTATGTTCTGCAATGTTTCTCTGAGTGATTGGCAAACATGTGTCTGTACTCTCAATTTAGAAGAGTGCTGCTAAGAAGTACATTAACTATTCCTCTTGAACCAAATTCTATAATTATTCTTTATCTTATCTGTGTTATGAAAAACACATTAATGTAAAGAAGTGATACCAAACTGGCAAAGTATGTAATATCCATACATCCCCAATCTGAGCTAAGCAAAAATAATTAGTCCAAACTCCATGATCAAAGATGAGTGAGGTGGCTTCAGAAAGCATCTCAGTTTCCTGATCCTGTGTAGTTCAAATTTAAGTAGCCTGGGGACACATTTCATTTTTTGTTCTTGTATTTAAGGGTTTCTAACTTAAATATAAGATGAGCCCCAACATACTGTAATAAATTACGCCATGATTAAAAGTACTGCACATGCAATCTATAAATCCTGAAGATACATAGCTAA
The DNA here is from genome assembly GCF_017976375.1 of Cuculus canorus. Lineage (NCBI taxonomy): Eukaryota > Metazoa > Chordata > Aves > Cuculiformes > Cuculidae > Cuculus > Cuculus canorus. The sequence goes on along the minus strand of NC_071441.1, from coordinate 7,090,130 downwards.
GAGGTACTAACTAGTAAGTGTTCAGCTTCAATCTCATATGCCTGCTCGAGCGATCAGTGCTAGTGTATAGGAAAAACAATCAATTCAAGCTTTATAGTAATTCTAAACTAACTAGATATAGTATCAGGGAAGGATGTAGAAAGTTTGAATGTTTATGGCTCCATTTGGGACCTACTCTGTTTAGCTGCCATATAAATTTGACAACATATGAGTTCCCAAAATATCTAAGATTTTGTCAGTGAAGTTTTTTACTCAACTCAAGTACTTCTTCTGGGAATATGTGTAACCATTTGAGTTGTGGTGCTATCGGGTAGCCTGACACTTTAATTCTGAAAAGTTTCTTGAAATAGGCACCCAAACATCTGTTTACTGTGGTCTCAAACTCAGTCTAGAAATTAGTCTAGAACAAGTTTATTGAATCATAGAATCACAGAATGTTTTAGTTTGGAAGGGATCTTTTTAGGTCATTAAGTCCACCTTGCCCCAGCAGGAGCAGAGATAACTTTAACTAGATCAGGTTTTTCAGAGTCCCTACCAACCCTAATGTTTTCAGAGACGGGGCCTCCAATAGCTTCCCAGGCAACCTATTCCCATGTTTCACTACCTTTATTGTAATTGTTATTGCAACAATCATCACAGAAAGCAGAAAAATGGGCACTATTTCTACTTTTGCCCAACACATTATTGCAGAGGTGAAAGATTGTTTTGGTTTTAGCTCCATTGGTGGATTTGCATTTGGGTTTTGAAGTCAGTTATTGGTCTTGCATCCTCAAAACTGAGCTATGAGATATTTTGAGTTGGGTCCTCTTCCTGAAGTTGTGTTCTATCTGATGTACATTCTGAGACAGAGCCCGTGATCTCTTCCAGGTGGGGTGTTTCACTTCAAAGAATATCCTCAAATATTTAACACCTTTTTCTCAGTGCCATATACATGTGCTTAGGCACAAGGAACAGATCTTTTCACATTTTCTTTCGGCATTTGAATGTTTAAATTTTTTATACAGATTGACCCAAAGACAGCAAGAAGAAACATAGAATGGTTTGGATTGCAGGGGCCTTAAAAATCATCCAGTTTCAAAACCCCTGCCAAGGACAGGGACATCTCCCAAACAACCAGGCTGCTCCAGGCCCCATCCAACCTGGCCTTGAACCCTTCCTGGGATGGGGCATCCACAGCATCCCTGGGCAACCTGTGCCAGTGCCTCACCACTCTCATCATGAAAAATTTTTTACTAATGTCTAATCTAAATCTTCCCCACCGCAATTTAAAGCCATTCCCATCAACTTATCACTGCATGCCCTTGTACAAAGTCCCACCCCAGTTTTCTTGTAGGCATCACTATAAGGTGCCCTTGGAGCCTTCTCTTCTCCAGACTGAGAAACCCTAACTCTCTCAGCCTATCCTCATAGCATAGCAGAGGTGCTCCAGCCCTCTGCTCATCCTTGTGGCCTTCCTCTGGACCTATTCCAACAGTTCCATCTCCTTCTTATGTTGGGAATTCCAGAACTGTACCAATACTCCAGGGAGGTCTCACAAGAGCTAAGTAGAGGGGTGCAATCACGACCCTTGACCCGCTAGCCATGCATATTTGATAGAGACCAGGATATGGTTGGACTTCTGGGCTGCAGTGGTACATTGTCAGCTCATGTCAAGCTCCTCACCAACCAGCACCACCCAAGGCCCTCTCCACAGGGCTGCTCTCACATCACTCCCCCATCCTGTATTGAACCCATGGATTGCCCCAACCCTTGTTTCTACCCTTGCACTTGGCTTCGTTGAACCTCATGAGGCTCACACAGACCCACTTCTCCAGCTTGTCCAGGTCCCTCTGGATGACATCCTGTCCTTCCGGTGTGGCAACTGCTTGGTGTCATCTGAAAACTTGCTGAGAGTACACTCTATCTTGCTGTCTATATTATTGATAAAGATATCAAGGAGCACCGGTCCCAATACTAGTCCCTGAGGGACACCACTTGTCACAGATCTCCATCTAGACATTGAACCACTGACCACTACTGTCTGAATGTGACCATCCAACCAATTCCTTATCCACTGAAGAGTCCACTCATTAGATCAATCTCTCTCTAATTTAGAGAGAAGGATGTTGGGGGGACCTGTCAAAGGCTTTACGGATGTCCAGAGAGACGACATCCATTGCTTTTCCTGTGTCGACTGATGTGGTCACCCCATCATAGAAAGCCACTAGGATTGGCAGACAGGACTTGCCCCTGGTGAAGCCGTGACTTCAGATATCAAACATGCTGCTATCAGATTTTCGTGACTGCCATGACTTTTCAGATATCATAGAGATTGGCTTGGCCACCAAATCAGCCAATTCCCTCAGGACTCTGGGAGGCATCTCGTAGGGTCCCATAGACTTACATGTGTTCAGGTTCCTCAGGTGGTCATGAACCTGATTTTCCCTCAGAGTGGGAGGTGCTTTACCACTGTGGTCCTCATCTTGTTGTCCATTGGCCCAGGAGGGGTGAGGAGAGTGGTGGTCAGTGAAGACTGAGGCAAAAATTTGTCGTGTACCTCAGCCTTCTCTTCGTCTGTTGATACGAGGTCACCATTTTCACTCATCTGTTGACTTCATTATTCATGAAGTTATCTCATGAACCTGTAAGCACTGTTTCCCAGGCTGAACCAGAAGGCTTACAATGACATTAATATATTTTATTTTGAATAGATGAAGAATATATTTCTTAAATTAAGGGATCACTTTCAGTCCTGGGGGACTTTCTTTTTGAAACTCATATGAAAAGGAGAAAAAACATTAATTGAATCTTCTCATTTACACCTTCCATCTGTTTTCATTCCAGCTGCATCTGCTTAGATACATGAGACGGAGGTCAAACGAACACCTAATGGGTCTCATCTGATTAATGCAGTAATTTAATAAAATTGGTGCAAGTAGGAAAGAGAGCTTACATTTTTATATTAAAATAGAGAAGTTTTAAAGCTCTTTTTTATTTGGCTTTGACTTTATCAGAATAAGTTGGGTGGGAGGAAGAACCCATAATTCTCTTCCAAAAGAAATTAGTCTTTTCTTTTGAGTTATGTCACACTTTGGCCGTTGTATTCAAACAGCATTACTTATTGAGAATTTGCTATTTTGTATATGGATTGGGTTCTTTTTAACAAACACTATGACTAAGTTCATAAATTTCTGTTCCACAGCTGATATTTCTGTCTAGTTTTCTGTCTTTTCCCCTTTTTCTAATTCTGTAAAGTAACATATTTTTATTTTTTAAATGTATCCTTGCAGTCTGCAGGGGCAGTCTTAAGATATACAATAAGATCAGATTTTTTTAATGATGTTTAACACCTACCTTTTGAAAACAAACCTTTACACTGCATTCATTTATTGTTGTTACTACAGTCGTTTAATAATGTAAGCAAAACATTGTTTAGTCTTAGTAAAGGATATTTTTTTCCCTTCTAAATCTTCCTCTTTTAAAGAATGCTATTGTCCTATTAAGAAAAGCTTTCTGCCTTGTATTCCCTACATTATATTGTTAGAAAATTGTTATAGTTTCCTAGGAAAGAAAAGTCACTGCTAAGGTTAACTTTATCCGAATTCAGTTGGATCCAACAGTTTTGTTGATTCTCCCTTCTGGAGATGGTGAGAGACAGATACCATTGGAAAGTAACTTATGCCACCTATGGTGGACACTAACAATAGAACAAAATATCTCTGCATATGTAGGTATGTAATTATAACTACTATGTCAGCCTAGGAGTACTAACACTTTCTATACTGCGAAACCTTCTAAGAACAGAATCTTGTCTTTTCTAACATGAAGGTGACATTTGGGAACGTGCTGAAGATCTGATGCTTAACTCTTGCTTACTATGCCAATCTGTGCTGATGAAAATTTCCTACGCTTGATGGAAGGAATTTTGCTCCACAAAGCAAAGAGGTGCTCTAACAGAATGTCTGATGGGACTAACAGAAGAAAGAGAAATCATGAGAAAGTCAGAGGCCATAAAGAAGTCAGCAGAGAGGTCAGTGAGGTAAACGTTAGCAGGTGTATGAGTAGTGAAAAGTAATGATGTCCATTCTGATCACATTTATCAAATTAGGCATGTAGGTCCGCAAAGATGGGAATGTCTATGTATTAACCATTTGGTGAGAGTAGACAGGGGCATACTTAATCCTTGATCTCTTGGAGCTCAAAGGTTTATAAACCAAAGTAGAACAAAGAGAATCCAGGTGTGTAATTAAGGTAAAAGAAAATTAGAGTACTATTCATTTGATTTTCTGTCAAAAGTTCACACTGTAAAAAAAAGTGTTGGTTAAACCTTGAAGATCAAGGCTGATACAAAGACTACAGGGAGAAGGCAGATGAGATAGAGTTGATACAATTGCAAATGAAGACGCATGTATGTCTTATGTTGTACTTATGTTGCAGAAATGTAGCTGTATTTTGGAAGTCACCGGGTATGCCTAAGGCAGAACAAGGGGAATGTTGTCAAATTATTAAAAATGTTAAAATGAGGTGTGGTGTTGAGTGCTTTTAGTATTAGATTACAAACTAAGGTTAACAGTATAGTGTACATAAGATGAGCAAGGAGGAACACATGAGATCTGAGTATCACGGAATCCATGTGTAAAAATTCTCTTTGTTTTCTCTCTTTTTCTTTAAAATCAGGTTCTCTAATTTCAACCGGTAGTAATTTCTACAGTCTATATTTAATTGTGTTCTGAGAGCTCATCCATTAAATGCCTGTACTGAAGCATTCCTAAATGTTCTGTAAGTGTTTTAAGATGCTTTTCTAAGCAAATATGTCACTGTAGTGTTTAGTTAATAGCACACAACTGGTTACACTGCTAAACACATAATATAAATTCATAGAAAAGATTTTGAGACTGGCTTAATAGAAAGGATCAGAATGATGAACATAGACACAACCAAATCGTGCTTCATATGGATGAAAAACAGTTTTGAAAAGTTATGGGGTTTTTCTTCAGAAACCTAGTAGCTGAACTCCCGGAACAGCACAAACCCTAACATTTAAATGAGCACATATTCTTGTCACAGTTCAGATTCCATGTGTTTCTAAAGTTATTTACATAAATGAAAACAGCATTCCTTTGGCATGTCAAAATTTCTACTAAAGTGAAACTGTGATGTGGTTCAAATGTTCCTGTTTAATACACACAAAATACCTCCCTGGTAGGCAAGTGAGTCAGGAAGGGAATGTAGGTAAAAAGTACGTGAGGGCACACTTAGTTAAGGGTATATGGGAGGGAAAGAAAAAGAAAGAGAGATAAAGAAGTAGAAAGAGAGATAAAAAAGTAGAAAGAGAGATAAAAAAGTAGAAAGAGAAGCCAGGAGGTACTATTTCTGATTACTAAAAACTCTCTCCTTTGCTGTCTCTGCCTCGTTTAGATTCCTGTAAGGAGATGAGCCAGCCTTGAGCTTTTACATAAGCACTGCAGAGGTCTTGTCTTTTTACATAGATGATATTTTGGTCCTGGTTATTGAACTATGGTCTTTGACTGATGGAGGAGTAGTGAAGGACTGACAAGGCTTAGCAGGAGAAGAGTCCTGCTGTAGCACTCCTGAATTTATTTGTGCTAAGGTCACTCTTAGAAACCTCCATTATTCTTCTCACCATTCCAATGCTGAATGCAGAGAAGTAACTCTTAAGCAAGCTGTCCCTTTTGTTTTTGTCCTTTGGAACCACCTTTACTTAAAGTTGCTGCAGAACATGTAAAATCTATAGGGTTAAATTAATTCACAGTGGAACTCTGAGATTCACAGAGTCATGCACATAATCAATTTGAAGTGTCTTCTGCATAGTGAGTACTCATCAATACATATACAGAGTAGGAGTCACAAAGATAAATTCTGGACGGTAAAAACCATGCTATCAATGAAGCACTCCACTAATATCTAACAGAGACCTTGAAATAATATTTTATTTTCAAAATTTGTATTCCATTCAGATACCATCTTTCAAGGGGTCTTTGATACCTGAAACAGCTAAATACATCTTTTAAATATCTATTGTTCCGATCAAAATAATCAGAACTATCAATGTTTTGCTTCCATTTTGCTTAGCTTACTTCTAAAGATCAGCCTCTCACACCTTCAAAATGAAAACAAAATGTGATAGTTATCGTGATCTTACATCACAGACAGAAATTGTTCAAAACAGCTTTTAGAATCGGGATATACCCTGTGGAGTTTTGATGTCTAGCTGAAAGAAAAGGGAACCAGCTGTTCCAGAACTGGCAGTGCAGAATCAGTGCAGATTGTATTTACATTTGTAAATACAAATTTACAAATTTGTTTTCTCTCTATCTTTTTCTTTAAAATCAGGTTCTCTAATTTCACCTGGTAGTAATGTCTACAGTCTATATTTAATTGTGTAAATACAAATGTAAATGATACACTTGTACACAGCTTTATTAAGAAATACTTCCTTTATGGATGATTTCCTTTTCCAGCTTCCATGTCCAAACGAATGTGTTCTGAAAACATGTTTTGGATCCCATTTCAAACATTGTATTTGGTAAGTTGCCTCAGTGTGCCATTCCACATATCCTGTTTATCCTAGTCCAGTGACATAACGACAGGAGAAAGCTGCCAGGATCAACACGTACTTCAATAGTAGGGCAGTTTAGTCTGTGGCAGCAAAATTGCTATAAAGGTTGCTTCACAATGTAGGCACTAGTCAGGCAAATATTTAGACACGTTCTTATTATAGGTGTCCTTAAACCTAACCTCATTCACTAAAGCACTTACGGACTGACTGTGGAACACATTTATCATTTTTTGACATGAACCATCACTACAGTTGGGCTATGATCTTGTACCTACATGGCTGGAATTTTTAGGAGAGAAGCAGCTAAGGGAAGACCAGGAAACCTTAACTGGCCTGAACTACCCTCATATTCTGAAATCTTGTAAAAGTTTACATTGCTTAGATAAATGTGTATGGGCACATTGAAAATGTTATTCAAAATGACAATATGGAGAAAAATGAGATCATATTATTTGACAGAGTGAGAAAAATCTAGAGAGATCCTACTTCTGGAAATGCATCGATGTGATGATACGCATAATTGTCCATATTGGATGATCTGAGTCTGCTGGTGAGTGGAAGGACATTAAAAGAAATCTTTGCTAGTTCTAGGTGGTTTTCATGCTCTACTCATTTATTCACAAGGTGACTGAACCCTGTCTAGCTACATTTATACTGTTTAATTTTAAGAAATAACTAATTATTCTTGTTTTCCTCAATTTCCCTTTAGTTTGTCTGGCATTTTTTGAGCATCCTGTGCCTTATGAATGTCAAACACATGCAACGCTCTTGACTGGTAAACTGAATGTAGTGATAGGATGTCGTACATGTATTGCTTTCCAAAATCAAATGAATGCTTTGTTTTGAAACCTCTATGACACACAACCCTTTCATTTGTCTTGGAATGAAATCATATTCTTTTTTTTATATCATATGTTCTTACTAACGTTATTATGGCCTGACTGTATGCTCTCAAGCCAAACAGAGACAGATTGCATCAGCTGTGACAACAGTAAATTCTGTGACTAAGTGGTACATTGTTGGGAGGGTGGGGGTGGTGTTCCTGGAGACAAGAAAACCCAAGAGTGGAGACCTCTGTTAGGAGACAGTAGCTCTCATCAGAGAGGTTGATGCAGCTTGGGCATTGCCAGTAGCAAATGTGGGAGATTTAAATGGCCGTAGGGAACACTACTGACCAGGACCACCATAACCAAAACATGCAAATAGAGATCAAGGGGACTCACAGAGAGGATGCTGCAGTTTGCACAGCAGTTTGTGAAGAAGAAAGCTATGCCATGGTCTCTGACTTGATGGTGGGCACTCACCTCAGAGCTAAAACTGGTGTTTCTACATAGAAAGCCCCAGTTATATAATGCTTCCACCCAGACAGAACTGGTAAAGAAGGAGAATTCAGTACAGATGGTAGGTTGCAACAAGTGCCCAGACTCTTTTTCTGAAGAAAAGATAAGTACTCATAAAAGATTGTTGAAGCTCTATTGCATCGGGTGGCTGAGTTGCAGTAAGCAGTAAAATTGTTGCACTGTATTAGAGGGACAGAGACTGAGATAAATAGGTGGTTTCAGAACCATGGTCCTGTGGTGGACACCATAGATAATGAGACACCTTGGACTCTGATCACCCACAAAAGCAGGACTCTTCTTCAGTCCCCTCCCTCTAGCATTACAACCAAAACCAGATATAAAGCTTCAACAGTTTCACAAGCACCCACAAGCAAGGTCTGACAGGAGAAACTCTACCAACAGCGCACAGCAAATACTGCAAAATGAAACTGTGAGCATTCGCAGTGGATGATTCTCTGTTAAGGGGCACTGAGGCACTCACCTGTCAGCCTGATATGGAGTCACAAGAGTGTGTGCTGCCTTTTGGGAGCTAATGTCTGAGATGTTGCTGAGAGGATGCCACAACTTTTCAAGAACACAGACTGCTAACGAGTGCTACTCTTTAATGTGGGCATGGATGACACTGCAAGCTGGAAAAGTATTGGTGCCTGAGTGCTCTTTTATCCATGGAAGATAAAAGAGCTAGTGAGTACACCAATACTCTCCTGCACGTACATTTAACACCTTAAAGGTAAGGGAAATAGGTGGAACTGGAGATGCCTTTAGCTTAACTGCGAGCTTCTGGGTCTGCTCAGATTCAAAATTGAAGAGTACCAGAGATGGAAAAGCAGAGAACTGCACCTTAAGGATATAAGGGCATTGCCAGGGGGTGCAGAGATGCAGTTACAAAAGCAAAAGCTCAGCTCAAGTTGAAATTGGCCAGATGTTAAAAACTACAAGAAAGGGTTCTTCTGGTACGTAAACAACAAACAGAAGGAAAACAGTGGGCTACTGTTAAACCGGAGAGGTGAACTTGTAGTGCTAAAAAATGCAGAGGTTCTCCACAGTTTCTTCATTTCTGTCTTTACCAGCACTGTTAGGCCTCAGGACTTGGGAACAAACGCCCAGGTTGGTGCATGCACAGACCCACCGTTAGTGAAGAAAGAATTGACAACTGTTTCAGGAGCATGACCCCTACAAATCGATGGGCCCTGACAATGTCCATCTGAGGACAGAGCTGGTGGACATCGTTGTGAGGCCACTCTCTATAATTTTGAGAAGCCATGGAGATCAGGGAATATCCCAGAAGACTGAAGAAGGTTAATGCCACCCTTATTTACAAGAAGGTGTTAGAGGATCCTGCAGACTACTACTAGTGGAATTATCACTAACAAAGATAAAGAAGTCATTATCCCACTCTACTCAGTTCTTGCCTGGACACACCCAGAACATTGTGTTCGGTTTTGGTCCCTGCTGTACAAAGAAGATGTGGATAGGCTGGAGAGGGTCCAGAGAAAGGTCTCAAAGATCATCAAGGATCTAGGAATCCGACATATGAGGGAAGACTGAGAGAATGGGAGCGCTTCAGCCTTGAGAAAAGGCGAACAGGAGACTTTATCACCATGCTCCAGTATTTAAAGGGTGGCTACAAAGAAGATGGAGACTCCCATTTCACAAGGCGCCACATGGAAAAGACAAGAAGTAATGGGTACAAATTACTCCTGGGGATATTTCAGTTGGACACAGGAGGAAAATTTTTCATAACGAGAACAATCAGCCATCAGAAAATTCTCTCCAGGGAAGTAGCAGATTCCCAAACATTGGACAGTTTTAAGATTCAGCCAGATACGGTGCTGGGACATCTTGTCTAGACAACACTATTGTCAAAAAAGGGTGAGATGAGATCACCCTTGAGGTCAATTCCATGATTCCATGATTCTATGAAGGAAATTCTCAAAGGGATTAATCACATAAAAAGAACATCTTCTATTTCTGCTCATGCCTTTAGAAAACCACATCCAATTATTGGAGATATCTTTGAATATAAATATAAAACCCACAAATTTTAAGCATTTTTAGAGAGAGACTATACATGTGTATATATATATATATATATATATAGCCTAAGAGGGTATACCTGATCCCTTTGTTGGTTTGTTGTTTTTTTTTCCAGAATCTTTCCAGACTAACTGTGCACAATCTGAATGCAAATCACATTAAAATATTCAATATAATTTGAAAATAGAGCTTTTTTTCCACTCACATTTGTGATCGAACAAATATTGATTTCTATCCTCTGTTCAAAAGGTACTTTTTATTAGAAAGAAAACACTCTAAAAACAAGAAAACTTGTACTTGGGCTCTTGCTTCTCCTTGATGAGTTTAACTTGTATACATTCAGGGTTTTTTTTCAAACTTTCCTTGGGATTTTAACTTCCTGCCTGGCAACTGCTTGCTCCTGAAGTGCTGAGCACAGCACTTGCTGAGAAGCAATAAGAAGTTGAAGACTTGATGTCAGGCTCACTCAGACTTATTTAATCACTATGAGTGGAAAGGAAGACAGATTTTGATTAAGACCAGTTAAACCGATCAATAAAGTCCTTGAACTTGCGTAAGTCACTACTGGGTACTTTCAGTAACAGTGATAGTCTGTACTTAGGAAGAAATATCCTTACATCAATACCTTTACATATGAGACATACATGTGGACAACAACTGAATATGTATGAATGTTCCTGTAAGGGGGTGCACTATAATTCTTAACATTGTGTTGCTATTGCTGTTGGGAGGTGTAACTCTATTTTTTGTCATTGAATTTGTGGGAAATCTGAATTCTAAAATGACCCTGAGATAGTTACACATAAACATAAAAGGAAAGTAATTGCGTAGTAAGCAGCATGACAACTTTGCAATGTGCAATTTCTCCCAATTCAGTTCTTGATATACTAGATGAAGTTCAAAAAGAGGAGAAGGTCAGGGTGGAGGTGCACTACTTTAGGATCCTCTAGATCCAATGGATATGAGACTTAAACAAACAAGAAATTACTTTCATTGATTAAATGTAGATTGAATTAGTCGGAAAAAATGACAGGCTCTGCTAAGGTTGTGTCCCCTAGTCATTGTTTAACTCAGCGTGACAGATTCAATATGCTCAGCCCAAAGGAAGGCCAAAGATGTCACTTATGGACTCTGAACAATGCTAGAGCCGTAGAAGAGCAAAATCGAAAAGTTGCACTTTATCAACTCACAGCCTGGAGCCACTGTTCTCATTTGGGTTGTGTTAGCAGAACAATGAGCTACAGCAGGCACAAGGCCGCTTCACATAATAATTATAGGTATCCCACAGGCAAAGCTCTTGTTGCTTTTAAGACTTGACAGAATGTGTCTTGTAGGCATGACCTAGCAGATGGGGGACTTTTTCTTTCATCTTTTCCAAAAAGCCACCTAGGAGAAACATGTATAGATTCCTGATAAGGGATATATTTTCTCCGAAAGGGGTAGGTTGATTACTATAAGCTGCTCTTCTTTTTCCTTCACCTTAAAAATAATTGCTGATTACCTTAGTGGAAAGAAGTCAAGTATAGCAACAGAAGCAGGGATAGACCTTTTGCTCTATCCTGCTAATTTGTGTCACCTACTGCACTGCCTTCTGTATTGATGGTAGAAAAAATGAAGCAGAAAATTAAGTCTGAAAGGCGTTTTTGTCCTGCTGTCACTTTGTACAACATTTAGTTCAGTTGACATGACACTGTGCCTTTTGTTACATAAAACTGTCACATTGTCCCCTTCTGGTTAGCCACAGTTGCTGGCCAAATCAATAATGTCTGTCAAAACTGTCAAATAAAGAAGACAGTCTAAAAATATGTGTTATAATAGATAATATTTTTAATGACCGTTAAAAAATACCAAAAAAAAAAGTCACCTACAATATAAGCAAAGAAATGAGGTAAAATTAACTATTGTCCCAGACAGACTGAATAAGGATGTTCCCATATATTTTGTCATTACTAGACATTTTAATTATTTCATAACCACTTTTAATGGGTTTGTGTGCTACTAGCCTTTGAATATAGTTTATGACTGCTAAAGGGTACTAAAGCTTGGTAGTATATATACGCATTTAAAGAATTTTTTTAGGGTTGTTAGTTACTACTGCTTTGTTTTACTTCAATTTTTCCAGGCAAAACTTAAAACACAGGCAACCTTAAAGAACAGAGAAGAGGGTTAGTGGAAAATAAGAAGACTACTAGTCTTTCCTACTTTTCCACTCTTTTCCTTGGACAATGGTGTGATACAGAAACTGAAGACCAATACTGAGATTTACAATCCACAGTTAATGATGTATGATGGGATTTCGTTTTTATGTTCCATCATTTCAAGTTGAAACTGTCCAGATAAGTTTTTTTTGTTTATAATTTCCTCTTACAAGTTCTACTAAAAATGTAATGATTGCCCCAAAGTGACGTGGTTTGTCCAAAAGGTGTTACAGTGCTGGCCCGTAGGACTGTGCTTCCTGGCTGGATGTAGGAAGACACATGGCCCAATTTGCCCACAGTTTTCTCAAACAGTCAGAACAATAGATACCAGTACTATCTGTGTATCCTTCCAAACATTGTCTCTTTGTTTATCAGATATTTTTTAAGAGAGTAATTTGGACATCAGACTTGTAAAACTGCAGTTCTGCAGTTATTTCAGATTATTTCTGGAAGGCCCAGCAGGAATGCAGGACTGGTGTGTTCACAGTTGTGCCCTGTTTTGTAGGGAGTAAAGGAAAATACATATTTGCAAGATTCACGTAATTTTTTTTTGAATTAGCAAAGACACTTCTTCTGAATTTTATGCCTTTCATGTCTTCACAAATGTGATTTCAGCTCCATCCTACCGACTACTGCGTTTCATCTATTCAGGCAAACTCAAGCGCACTTTTTATAGGTACTTTGAACACATACAAGTTGAAGGTGAAAGGAAAGATTAGGAAAAAACAGCAAGCACCAGGTTCGAGAACCATTAATTCCTTCAAGCAAATTGAAACAGATTTATTAGTTGTTCTGTGTTTATAGGTGCCAACAATATGGGAATTCCATTTTCCTTTATTTCAGCTGAAAAAGTTTTGCTCTGTAGATTTTGACCTTGATATGTTTCTCCTCCATGAAATGAAAATAATGACATTCTACTGCCGTGAAGGCCATAAGAAGTTTTAAAAGGTTGATTTTTTTTGGTAGAAGTAAACATATTGCAGGCCTTCTCTCTTTTTGTTACGATTAATTATACCTAAGAATTTTATATGAGAAAAATGTACTGTAATAATGGATATGTAGATTGAATATCTTGAGGACTTCAGACATATCCAAGTGAAATGAACAGACTCTACTTTCCCATTCCCAAGAAAATCAAATTTTAAACAATAATAATACAAGATTGATAGCCTTACAGTTTCCATCGTAATTTAAAAGTATAACCTCTGAACGCAAACATTTAACAGAAACAACAAGTTTTTCTAGCCAGGAACATATACTTCCAAATATTTTACTTTATGCAGGTTTTACTTTCAGCTTGAGTTTAGGTTTTTTTTCTGGTCACAGATACTTGTATCTTCTCCGGTAACCTGATCTAGTATTTAATCAGCCTCACGAAGAAAACTTTATGGGGAAGTTCTATTGTTACTCCTCATTCCTCCAGCCTGTTGGAGCTCTCCTAAACAGCAATCCTGCTGTCCTGTGTATCAAAACCAGACTGGTGTTATTCACAAACTTTTTGAGGGTGCTTTTGTTCCCATTACCCTAGTTGAAGATAAAGATGTTCAAAAAATTTGCCCCTTAAGTAATACAACTTCAAGGCAATTTCCAGATAGTATTTGAACTGTTTACCACAACCCTTAGTGTCTGACAGTCAAGTTGGTTTTCAGCCATGTTGCAGAACTCCAACATCCAATTCATATTTCCTCTATTTGACTAACAGCGTACAACGTGATATTGTACTAAAACCCCTGCTACAAACAAGAGTCATCTTCTGCCCTAGTCCACAATGCCAATAATTTCATCAGTAGAAGGCAATCAGTTTCATTAAACATAGTTTGCCCTTTGGTGAATCTGTGTGAATCTCAGACACTTTAACATTCACTTGAATTTTAATGAAATTTCAAGTCAATGTGAGGGAAAAGTGTTTTGCTGTGAGTGTGGTCAAACACTGTAATGGGCTCTAAAGGCAGTGGTGGAAACTCTATCCTCAGCAATATTTAAAACTCAACTAGATGAAACCGTGGGCAAATCTGTTTCAACTGGCCCTGCTCTGTAATACTTAAGTTAATCAGCTTTTTTTAAAGTACAGATTTTGTTCACAGTTTCTTGATGTTTGAGGAAGCATAGAGTCAGAGATTTAATTCTTACGAAGTAATTTCTACTTTTTCACTGGACAACAGGAAAAGAAATTCCTATGAGAAGAAAACCACAAGTAACAACATTTTCTCTCACATAACCTGATCTTACAGCATATTTGCAAACATATTCTAATGAATGTTCCTCTAAAAATCTGTAATACTTTTGGTATGTATCATGAAGAATTAAAATTTTGAAATGTTACTATGTTACTGAAATAAGTTCAGAAAAATTGAAGTTATTCTCTTCTAGATGAGACAATCATTAGCATTCTCTGTTAGAAGCTTGGAGTGTTAACCAGGCAAAAATATCAATTTTTTACCTCATTTACCTTTTTTTTTTCCCCACTGCATATATTCCTGCATATATTCCCAAGTCAGTTTTCCATAATGTTTGCAAAAAATTATACTTCTCTATTCTCATAGAATATGATTTTTCAAGATCATTATATATAGACTGCTCTTTAAGAAAATGGGTACAAATTTTAGTCTAGAAATTTCCTGGTGTTTGTACACATTTTTTTGGGTTATACTGTCTACAGTTCTTACTTTTTCTCTGTCGCTCATTTTCTTTCGGTGCAGTTTCAAAATTGAGGACCAATACCATTTCCAGGAAAAATTAATTTCACCCACATAAGAAAAAATTGGGGGGGATTTTTGACAGAATTTGGGTGTGGTGATGTTAAGTACTTATTTTCTCTTCATTTTTCTGAAAGCTCTTTCTGAGCATTTTTTTCTTTAACAACCCAAGGAAAAAACCTCTTTTCCTAGTTTTTAGATTTGGGATCACTTTCTAGCTTTTTTTTCCCTTTTTTTCTTTAACTACCTAATGAGCAAATTGTGTTCTTGTTCACACTCTGAAAGTGTAACTGAAATGATTCTTCATTTATGAAAGCTGGATTTCAACAAAGAGGAAATGAATAAGTGTTCCATTCTGATTAGCGTACGTGTGATAGTTCCTCTTGTGGATTTATCTGAACTGACAGTCTTCATTCATTCCTCTTTATTGATGTTTACAAGAAAGTTTTCAATGATATAAGGTATTTTGAGTCTTTGAACACTTATGCTGCCTTTAAAAGATATCATCAGTCATGCAGGAGGCTTCCACATCGAAAGAACACATTTGAATTGATCAGATACTTTCTTATGGTCCTTGTAAGGAAATCTAAATAGAATATGGGGCTAAAAGACGTATGAATTTTGCCAAAGATCTTAATGAGTTGACTCTAGGACTGCTACAGCTGTGCTTAGGAGTGGGAAGGAACTATGTTTCTCACTTACCCCCCCCTTAAGAGAATTGTGGCTCTGGATATCAGTGAAGCAGAGCTTTTCTGCCAAAATTCAAGAAGAATTAAAATAAAACTTCTAAAGACTAAATATATTTCCAGTTTGAATTATGATACTTCCCATTCCTTCTCCTGTCCTCAAAAAAAACTTCATAACTGGGAATGCGAAAATTAGTAATGATTTGTAATTTTTTCACAAAAATACCTATTATTTCTTTAGCAGATTTTATTGAATTGCCTTCATATAACAAAGGAAGAGTTCTAGAGTCCTGTGCATGATTACATTTCTCATTCCCTGCAGTCTAAAATGTGAGAAAGTCACCTTCAGAGACTGCTGTATTTTTTTGTTACCATTCAAGCAAGATGTCCATCTCAACATTGTTTTTAATTCTGTTTTGGTCTAACTGGCAGTTTGATACTATTATTCCCTGCAGTAGATCCTAAAAACAGCAAATCTTTATCCTTATACTGGTTAGTAGCTATTCATGCCTTAAAAATCTCAGCAAAGCAGGAAAAAGTTTAACTAGAATAAAATAATTGTATAATGAGCAGAATGAAGTGTAAGAAATGTGGCAAATGTCATAGAAATCATCTCAGCTTGGGGAAGAGTGAACAGTTTTGAATAACACAAATAAACTAAATAACCTAAAATGGGTAGGAGGGAGACAATCACTGAGGACAAGAAGGGTGGGTATTTAGGGTGTGAAGGGGCAAGTCTAGAAGGAGACTGAGGTGCCAAGAACATTTGTCTTTTTCTTTATTAAAAACTGTGGTACTCTTGGTGCTTCAGAGTACTTCATATTGGTGGCAGAGATGAAAGGAATTTTTTTTTTTGGAATGTTGCATCTGTTCTTCAGATAGAGTAATCTCCCTGACCTCTGCCATGCAGGAGCTCTGGAGCGCTCAGGTTTATTCCAAACAAGGAGGAAGTTCAAAACATAGACTCGCAGCCTGTATTAAATGTTGAGCATCAAAAAAGAGCTATTTATTAATCAGTTCAGGCCTAATAATTACACAGATACTATTTGCTATAGAATTCTGAAAAACCAAACATATCCAAGAAAATTGCAATTAATTCACAGATTTGCACCATTTATAAGCAGAATAAAAATCAAAACTTCTCAGACACTTTTTAAATTTTGAAATACACGATGTGCTCAATTTACAATCTAGACAAATACAATCCACCTGAAAGAAAATGATTATTTGATCCCCAAAGACATCTTTCTCATATATTCTTCTTCTTCTTTGGAAGTATTTAGTATCCTTAAAATGGCAGCATTTTCTTTCAGAGCTTTCTGTTAGGAAGCAATTTAAGACTGAAACTGAGGAAGGCATGATCACTTTATTCCATGTGCTTGGGTGGAAAAATCTACTATTTTTGTACATAATGCAAATTATTCAATTAAGATAACATCTGGAAGCACAGTGAGGATTTTGTATCTGCTTTTTTTTTTCATATAGATCAGCTGCTTTTCCATTGCAAACTTCTTTTCACAAGTGGCCTTCAATATTCAACATGTAATCCTGTTGGGATAATGATTCATCAGCCTACCCTGCCTCTACAAAAAAAGGAGATGAAACAAGACAGTTTTGCAGTAACGTTTTAGACGCAGTTTTAAATTCTTGCCTAACCTAGCATGACATACAGTTAAAATGAATATTGCTTTTAAAACTAAATATGTCTTTAAAAATAGCTATTTGCTATTAACAAAACATACCTCCTTTCCCAAGCTCAGGATGACAGTTGTCTTTCTCCTGGTTCTGTCGTTAGTGAAACGATGAGTCAAAATGCTTGAATCATTTGTTATTGCTTGTATACTCAGGAGAAGATACAGGCTTCATTGTAGAAGTACTTCTGAAATATTATTTGCATGACTACATAGTCTGTGAATTTTATCCTTCTTTCATTTGGATTTTAGAGATATAGTATTTTTACAAAAGACTTTCTGAATTTAAAAGGAAGGCATTTTTAGAGCCAAAGGTGGAATGCGCTCTTTTTCAAACCATCTAGGAGTCAGATTTAATGAAGTTTTAGCTGCCTAACCTGGGTGCAAAACGTGGGGACCAAAACTGCATCTCAGATGTCCCCTACCTTCATGTTTCATAGCCTCAGATGCCACAGAACATACTGAGTATCTTTATTTTGATTGGAAAGGTCCCTACATCTCAGCAGGCTGGCACCTACCTCTAGTTTCTGCCACATGGTAAACCAGAACTTAGTCATCGCTCCTTCTTTTTCCCAGGGAACACTAAGTAATTTCATGTATATAGATCCATGTGTTTCCAAGGCAGCTGCTGCTCAGAGACTGTGCACTCGTCAGCTGGTGGGAGATGGTAAATATATGAATTTGCATGAATTTTTTCCCTCTCAGTTTTCCCTGCACTTACTTAACTGTGTTTATCTTAACACATGAGTTTTTTCGCTTCTTATTCTCTTACCTGTCCCACTGTGCAGGGATAGTGAACAATTAAATTGCTAAGTGCGCTTATCTGCTGGTGAGGGTCAGTGTACAACACTGACTTAGCACAACAGTTGGCCCCAAAAAGTAAGCCCATCCAGCTGTCTGACATGCAGCATTGTGAATTTTAGATGAAAGTACCTCAAGGCTTAGTGACTCAGTCATCAGCCACAGCAAACTGAAATCCATATTATTATTGTGTTTTGTGCTGCAGAGGATAGAGAGAGAGCAGTAAATTTGCTTAAATATTTACCTATATTAAATTTAAGTGTAACTTCAAGTTATACAGACATAGAGTCCTTTGTGTTACAGTCAGATGAGACCTGTTTCTTCCCTGCTTCATCGTCTAGCCAAGATATGTTCATTGATATGCTCTTAACATTTTGTTTACTGACTTATAATGGCTTTGTGCAGGTGTTAATGGGAACCAGGGATATCTATATTTTCCAACATATTCAAAAGTTAGGTCTTTCATCAACTCTTATAACTTCTACACGAATGTTTGGAACTTGGCTTGCTTAGTTTTTCATCATATTAAAATTATCTTTTCCCCTTATGTTTGCAACTTCTCTACGTCTGCTGTACGTTGCAAGAAAAAACCTTTTCTAATTCCAGTTTGTCCTAATTGGTATGTTGGAGATCGTTCACTCTCTGTAGACATATATCCCTCCATAATATTAACAAGCTTCCAAAGTTTGAGTCTCTGAATTGCTGTACTGATCCATCCCTGATCTATTTATTATGTTGCTTCTCTAGCAACTGAAAATTCCCACTATCATTTTTATGCTTATTTATTCCATTTGATGACAATGTTAAAAAAAAAAAAAACATAACCTATACAGAACAGGAAAGTCTGGAAGACCTTATGAGAAGAGTAGCCCTTTTCAGAGTTAGAACTGAATCTTTTCTATCAAAAGCAGAAAGATGTTAAACCTTTTAGTCATCTTCTCTCTACTTACTAATACAGATTTTGTAGTTTGTGCCTCTAGAGCAGTGAACAGATGGCACTTGAATCTAGACTAAGCTTGTTTAACTAGTTGCTGCCAATCAGGAGGGCCCATTTCCTTATGATGATGAGCAGTAATGATAAGAAGGTACGTTTCTAACTGACTGTGACGTACAGACATTCTAATACTTTTATCTCTTTCTGCTCAGAGATTTTTTTCAAGACGCATTTCTCATAGGTTTTGCGCAGCACCAAATGAACAGTGAATGCATTTAGTTATTTGTCTGAAAAAATAGTCCTATTTTTTATGAAATGAAAACTTTTTGCTCCTACACTTACCTTTCCAGTTTAAGCTGTGCAAAAACTCCTGGGGAGAAGTAGGTGTGTGGGTAATAAGTCTTCTGTCACCGAGTGGTTGTGGCATTCGTGTAAATACAGAAGCTTTCTGGGGCAAACATCTGTTCCCACTACCATTTGTAGGTGGTTGTTTTTCCTTAGTGGCTATGTCACTTAAAATACACAAGAGGGCTTGAGGACAGGGATCAGAGGCAAGATCTTTGTATTCTCATATCAAAACTCCAGTTCAATATTCACTAACCTACTTTCTGGCCTGCTGAATCCTGAAGGTTTGTATGCAGAGCTATAAATACAAGAACAGAATAATCTTCCAATTTATTTGGTGCTTGAGTCTCAATCCTAGCAAACGGAAGTTGTAGATACACCCTGCTCAGATGTGGTCCACCTTGTATATGTATGTACTACGTAAAAGAAGGATTCTCTTCATTATTATGCCCCCCAAAAACCCCTATGGTCATACCTGCCTACTGTGGAGACTCCAGAGGTATAAGCAAGGTGCATTTGCAGAACACTGATGTGCAGAGCTCCTCAGATACTTACTGTGGAAGAATGCCTAGAGTTTCACTCCAGGTACAACTTAGGTCACAGGAATGTTGCTGAGCTTCTTGGTCCTATCGACAGCATTGGGCTAGACAGGGAAACAAAACTTCAAATCCAAGGCATGAACTGAATCAAAGCTTCCAGGATCAAGTGATGGCTATGTGGAGGATTTTTCAGAACTAGATTTCGTATGCAAGCACTTGAGTCCTTTCTTAAATCTTTCCTTGGTGTGCATGAAATGTATGAATGAATCATCAAGGAATACATCCTTAATTTGAAAAATTTTGTTAGCTGACTGTTTTCTTAGCTGTAAAACAGCCAATATCTTAGAGACCTTAAGGTTTTTTACGAAGTTTTAAAGGCACATATAACTCACCAGTTTTGACTGTGACCCTTTGATAATTCCATCCTTTTCTAATAATATTTGATATTCTAATAGTAATGGAATTGAGTTTGGAAGAAAGCAAATTTTAATTGGGTGTGTTCCTTGCAAGCACACCTTATTCTTGTGCATGTTGCTAAGTTCAATGTTTTTATGAATTTTGAATAGCCTTTTACAAGCTTCTTATTTGCTAATGAATGTCTTCTTACAGTAGTTCCAACTCCCAACATTTATTTTTATTTTCTTCCAAAAATTACACTTGCAAGCCTGTAAATATTGACTCACATCCACACTATGCTACCTATATTGTGCTTCACTTTTTAAAAAAGGCTATTTTGAGCTATAGCTTTAGTTGCTAATAATGAAACATCTACAGAAACAATTTTTAGGCCTGTCTATTCGTTGTGCACATTCCTCCTTTTCAGAATGGATAGAACATCTTATCTGTACCATTGCATCCATGCACTGATAGATTTTATTACTTCCTCCTGTAGAATTGAGCCATTATGAACATCCTGATCTTAAAAGGAGCTCAATACTCAGGCCTCCCAAGGGAAGCAACAGGAAATGCTCAGCATCTCTCAGAACCAGACCCTCGAATGTAATTGTCATATCTGCAAGAACTTAATGGCACTATAAGAATTAATTCTAGTTTTCGCATCTGTCCCTTTCTTTATTTCCTTAACTACAAAATTTTGCTTATTTGCAATCCTTCAAGGGTGTTTATGTATGAAATAACTCACCAAACTAAATATACTTTGGATGGTTTAGGTCATTTCATTATTTGTCGAAACTATCTATCCTGTTGTCTTGGATTTTTGCTGGTTGATCATTATTCACATAATCTTGTACACAGTGTTGTCTTGAGTTACAAATTTCTCATGTAGCTCTAACTATGTTGATCTTAATGTTATCGTAGCCTGGCTTACTTTCCAAGAAGCTTAATATTGTCTCAGTATGTACAATGCACATAGCCACAAGAATGAAAAATTCTCTTAATTTAACAAATTAACTGTATATTTCTTGTAGCTAGCTCCATACTATTCTACAATATACAAAAAAAGTAAATCTTTGAAAAACTCTGTCATATTTGATCACTTATGTTCTCTCTTATTTTATACAGGCACATATTTCAAGAAATCAGGTGTTTTTGAGACAGTCTACGACTTTGTTTACGTGTACCATATATATCTCTTTGTGTATGTGTTTGTGTGTGCGCAAATATATATATACACACACAGAAGTATGTATATACACACATACACCTGCACGAAAATACATGCAAGCACAGTAAGTACTGGGTAAAGCTATATTGATATAATAACAAGCACATATAGTATATAGGTACTGCACTGCTTCCAAATAATATTTGTCATGTTCCAGATGCTTGAAATGACAGTCTTTGTGTATAATATGTCTCCAGCACAATTTAGACCACCATACGCTCATTTGCCCTCAAGTAGGCCTATTTAAAGTATAATTGACTGCCCTGGCAATTATTGTGAATAGCAGCTGTCTGCTGGTAAAAAAAAAAAAAAAAAAAAAAAAGGCATATATATAATGACATAGAAAGGATCAAATACAAGCAACAGAAAAAAAGCATAAAGAAAGTATCTATATAAGGTATTTTAGACCAGTTTTTATAGTGGAAAGCCACAAGGCCTATTAGCCATTTCCAATTAGCGACTATCAAAAAATGAAAGAAAGTACTCATCTATTTATGAAAAGCAGCTGGGTCTACCCTAAATATAAACCTCGCAAAAGTTTATTTGTTCTAAAATTGTTACAGCTTACAGCACTTCATTTATTTTCATTAACTGCGTTAGGTTTTGTTGAAACCTTTGTTGTATCATGTACCTTCTGTATCAGACAAAAACACCTTGCTTTGTTTTTCTCCTAAATAGCTACATAATTAGATGGATTATTTCATGTGTCTGTGCGTGTGTTTGCTAAAGAGAACAAGCCAGATAAATTAGCACTTAGCAGAACACACAATAGCACATAATATGCCCTTGTGTTTCATATAAAGCTTTATTTGTCATTCACGGCTGGTTGGCAAAACTGACTTTGCTTTTGAAAATGACAGGTGGTACTCTGGTGCTTTCTGTATGAAAAAGAGAAACAACCTTCACCAAGACAGCGTCTGTCAATAGCTCCTGTGATTTAGTATTCAACCCTAGGCTTGTGTTTCCTCTAAACTTTTGTTTCATTTGCATCTCTTAGGTCTGACATCACCAAGCCAGTTAAATAGTCTATGCCACAAGTTACATTCAGTCCCAAAAAGACCTTCCTCTTTCCTCGAGGCCTGATTATAAGACAGGTGAAGTTCAGTATATTTCAATAAGCTCTGCATTCCATGTCAGGAATCAATAGCCCTCCTCTTTTCTTTAGGGGTTATTAAATTGCAGCTGTAACATTAGCCGCCTTTATCTAATTGATTGTCTTTTCACAGGGCTAAGAAAATCAATAGCAGTCAATGGGACTGCCCTGTTTTTCCTTAATAGATGTTTTCTCCTAATTGGCTGCCTGGGTGGCTTCAGTGAGCTCAGTATGTTTTCAGAAGTCCACAATATGTTGCAGCTCTTGTAAACTATTTTACCATGTGCAACGGTTATTGATTTTATAATGAAATCTAAAAAATTCAATAGCAATCAGGAATATAGATTAGGATTCCTAGGTACGTTAAGGCAAAGGGCAAACTCAGTTTGCTACCACTTCAAGCTGTGATCCAATTAAATATGTCCTTAAAGTATTATGTTAGCTAAAGACTTTCTGCAAAGTCAGTTGACCAGTTCTTCTAAATTTCATATGAAGGAACAAGCATCAAAATTTTCAAAGTTGTTGACCACTATGTCCAAAATTACAATTGAGTTTAAACAGCAAATGAAAGTAAGAATACATGGCATTTTCAAAATTGTGCTAGTCATTGAATTTTTTCTGTCTTGACCTCTTGAAATATTCATTCAAATAAGATACCTACTAGAAAATCAAGTTAGAGAGAAAAGGGGTGAGGTAGGTGGGGAGAAGCACTCAGCGCTACCAAAATGATGCGTTTGACCTTTGTTGAGAAGGTCAACATGTCAAATGCCTTACACTGAGAGTCCACTCAACATTTAGAAGCTCAGTTCTGCCTATAGAGAATCCTTGGAGCTGGAAAAATCTCACCAGCACTTATTTAATGTCATTTCCCTCTGCAGCGCTGCTGCCCCAATTCTGTTCTATACCTTGATGGCATATCTTTACCTTGCTCGAGTGTCAGGCAAAACAGCAGCATCAGCAGCACATCAATCACAGTCTGCAGAGATCAGCTGTCAGTGGTGTAAATAGTAGATACTAGGATACGGCCTATATTACATAAATTTATTACTGACTTAAGACTTGTTCTGCACCAGGGCATTGCAGCTCTGTCAATTGTATACCATGACAGAATGACAAATTGATAGCGGCAAGATCTCAAAATTTCTCCATTGAGAAGAACAAGTCAGAAATACCTCACTGTGTATTATCAGCCTGAAAAACTGGGAGAAAAAAAACCCAAAAAACCAAAACAACCAAAAAAACCAAAAATGCAAGTCTGATTCTGTTGTTTAAAGGACAGGAAAAGTTTCCTGTATCTTCCTTTCCTAATCTGTAAAGAGAACATAAAGAGAATAGATGAGAAAGAAAAATCTGTGTTATTTAAATTACAAATATAATTAGATGTTCTCTGATTTTCTTCCTTTGTGTCATTTTTGTTATCATTTTTATTGTTCTAATGAACGAAATTAACCTTTCTCTTGTTCCTTATCTTCAGCAGAAGACTCTTCAGTAGTCTGGGTCATCAAGGCTTGACAAGAGTTGTATATGTAGAAGACAACTGCTTGCATACAAAGGTATAACAGTAAAACAATTTTATCACTATCTGTATACAAAATAGTGATCAAATATTGTGGCATTAAAGGGTACTAACTTTAACACACATCAGACCTATAAACATAAATTACCAGCTTATTCTAATTTCTAAGGGAATTTTTTTCTTTATTAACATATATTTGTTATAAATTGAAATCTGTAACTAGAAGTCCCGAGATCCCTATATACTTTTGTTTCATATGAATATATTAACATTATGAGAACTGATGAATATTTTTATATAATCTGTAAGTTTTATTCAGACATAATGCAGCACCATGTGCACAGTTTAAAACATTCCTGAATCTTTGAGAAAACTCAAGCCAAATGTGGAACCATATTAAATCTGATAACTTTGTGACCTGTATTGTAAGAGGAACTTTAAAAAAAAATCTAGAATCTGCAACAGATTATCAAATGAAGATGTTTTAGCTGGAGGGAAAATGCCAGTAAACAATAAAGAAAATATCTTTGAGTTTACTCCATATGTCTTATGTTCCATACATAGATTAACTAAATAATAGACAGACCATCTATCCACCTAAAAAAATATCTTCTTTTTGCTGCTAGTTCCTTCTTATCGAACCAGTAAACAAAATCTTTGTATATCCATTGCAGTCATTGGGGAGCAGTGTTCGACACTCATGTGATCTATTCCCAGGCCCATTCCAAATTTTCTGGGTGTGCCAAATGTGTCCGTTTGCCCATCAGCACAGAGTGAAAAAGGACTAGTGGAGGAATTGCTCCTTTGCATTCCTGTTATATTTGGATCACATATAATGAGGAAACTTGAGACCTGATCTGGTGAGATATTGGATAGGTGTTAAGTCTTTTCAGTATCTTGCCTCGTGTCCTGGCAAATAGCACACAAGCATAAACTTGCCTGTTTTCTTTGTGGCTTAATGGCCTAAAATAAGAGTTCCAGTCTAGCAGAAGGACGTGGTAATTTTTTTTACATAATTGTCTCTTTTATCCCTGGTAGAAATAAAAAAAGTGTGAGGTGTTTTGTGACTTTTTCTAGAGTACAGTAATACAAGAATGGCAAGAGAATACTGGCATAAGTGATTTTTTTTTCTTTTAAAAACCCATTCCAGTTCTTGGGAGGCAAAGTTTGTTATTAATTGCAAACTGAATTACGCCTTTTGTTGATGGGATCAAATTTGTTCTCTGTCCAGCTTGTGGCATTTCAGACTGAATGTAGGAGAGATCTGTTCTAGATTGTTCCTAGTGCTGAGCAGCCCTTTCATTCAGAATTAAATATGCAGAGAAATGGCTCTTGCTTCATTCACTTCATGTTGTATTTTTAGTTTTTAAAGCAAGTTCTCTTCACATAAATTATTGGAATCAATTTATAAAGAGATATTGTAATTAAATATTCATTTCCCATGATTTAAACTATTGCCTTCAGATTCTTCCGAAATTCCTGAAGTCCTGGCAAAACAAGTAGGAAATATTATAGGAACAGAAAGGAGAAATACATTGACTGATAGAAACAAGTTGTTTTCTATTCTACCAGTAGAGGGACACAAGAAAACACTTAAACAAATACCTAAAATGTAGGTGTTTTTATATAGTGTCAGAACTAGTTTCAGTCAATTTTTTGACAATGATAAAAAAATAATAAAAATAAATCTCTCTTAGGTGCAGGGTAACTGTGAAAGGTGAAGGTCAAATATATTTCATTACCTAAAATTTTCCAGATATATCTTCAGCTTTATAGTTGCTTTTTATCATTTTCCTTTCAGTAAAACCTGCTTGAATTTCATCAGAATTATCCATTTTCTAGCAGCAGTGTTATGGAGAGAACAGTTCTGCCTCTATACCTAGTGGAAGTGGTCTCTGCCCAGGTGGATTGGAACTGGATGAACTTTAGAGTCTCTTCCAAGACAAACCCATCCATGATTCTATGATTCTATGAGTCTATGACATAAGAATAAAGAATTAGAAATATGAAGTATGAATATGTGAGGAAGTTACATAAAAGAATATCAATTTTCATGTGGAAATGTGGGTTTTGTAGAACTTTAGATGTATCCACTGAGCATTTTAACACCATGACTACACTTGACTGGATCCTATTCTGTCTGCAAAATAGGTAAACATATACAATAGGTTACAAGATGAGTCCTAAAATTATCATTTTAACAATAAGAGTGTCTACAACAATCTAACCTGAACAGATGAAAAACCTCTTCATTCTAGCTCAATGAAAGAGAAGCCTTGGTTTAAGAAAATGTCATGTAGGGTCTTACAATATTGGAGGTGGCAATGCTAATTATTTTTGCCCACTTGACTTGCAGCTTTCTGCATGCTCTCCTAATAGAAATGGCTATTTTAGCAAGGTGCCAAAGTGTATAATTCTTGATAGTGTGCCTTCATATGCACAAATAATTTGTATATATGTTTTTCTTTTTGTAGGCTTCTTAAAAGTGCTAATGGAATCAGAACAAGATACTACTGAAAAGATCTTCTCTTTACATTTTAGTAAAATTGAGTTGAATTAAGAGTGTGAGAAAGTTGCGAACTACTATTAATGTGAAAATGTAATGCTATGAAATAATTAAATTAATTCTTAAATATCTTTATATTTATTCTAACTATTTGGTTAAAAAATTAATTACTAAGCAGTTACTAACCATTTCTGGAGTGACAGCATTATCTTTTTTTTTCCATATATTTGTAAGAACTAATTAATAATTTGTACTCCAGTAGTTTTACACTTACACTTTTGAGATAATATTCAGTGTCCTAATGTTCTCCATTTCTGTCTCAGAGACATCTCTGAACATTATTCATTTAATCTTGGTCCTTGTATTTCTCGGGTAAACTGTAGAAGAAAATGATAATCAGGTTGCATATTCAATAGGAAGGAATTGTTACAACTAGCCATTTTAATCTGGAGGGAATATTGGTTTAAGTAACTGCCAATTTACTATAGCCCTACTACAAAATCATAGTGGTGCTAAAGGAGGCCTACACTGTGTTCGGGCCAGATCCAATATAGGATTTAAAGTAAGCAAAGAAGGTAGACTGAGGTCCTAAATGACGAATCTATTCTCAGTTGCCAGCTAAATCCGGAGGAGTCAACTTCATGCACTACACTGTAACTCTGAAGTTTTACAGCCACCTACTTTTGCTTAGAAAGGCTCAACTTTAGTGAATAAGTCTCACACACTCTGCACAGCCCAAGAGGATTCACACCTTTTTAGAATACTGCGGTGTCGGACACTTTGATCTAAATTACAACCAAAGAAAAAGCTGGTTTTGCAGCTCACTGGATCAAGCTATTATTTAAAAAAAAAAATAAACAAATCAAACCACCAAAAATTTGAGCCACATAGATTCAATATCATCTTCTGCTGTAGATGTTAAAGTTTCTATTAAAAGCCATTGGAATACAAGATGCCTGGGAAGGCAAGGCAGGCATACCCCTTCTTCTGAAGGTTTGCCACTGTGGAAGAGGAATTCAAGATTTATTTACCCAGAAAGAGCTCCCAATAATGACTGTGAAGCTACAACCCTATGACTAGGGCACTCACTTGTGTCATAAAGGACCACAGCACTGTTCCCAGTATTTTATCCAATATCTGATATATGCTTCTGTATTTTATCCAATGACTACCTAGCGGATGTACAAGCCCAGGAGAGTAGGTAAGGAAGTGGATCTTCCATTCACCATGTGAAGGTTGGTTTTTATGCTCTGTGTGTAAGTTTTAGCCCTTATGCCTCCATGTGGAATGCTCATAGAATGGGGAATAATAATTGTACCCAACTGCATTCTTCTTAGTCTGTACAGGTTCAGGCTCAAGTATGAATCACATTATAGATAATCGAATCATATAAAGCAAGATAGAAAGATGCTCTGTCTGTGGGAAGATACTGCAAGCTTGTATCATAATACAGGCATACTAGTGCCCATACACACAGAATGTAAAATGCCTTCCCTGGAAACAAGGCCTCTCTAGGGTGATTTTATGAAGCAGAACCCGAAGACATGTGCTGCTTCATGTGTGATTTTGATTTATTTATTTAACATGGTATAAAACAGCTCAGTCTTTGCTAAACTAGGAAAAATATATACATGCATCTACTGTGAAGCTGATAAGAAAGAAAATTCAATTTCAAAATGACTAGCACACCTTTACCTGCAGCAAAATACTCATGAAGACAACAATAACTGCTTTTGAGTCAATTCAGAAGGACATTCACAGCAGGGTCATGTCATGTCATCTGCAGCTGTCCAATATGAATCACAGAACCAATATGACTCACAGAATCATAGGAACCATGGCCCCTTCTCTGTTTTCCCTGGGTACTGTGTTGAATGTCTGACTAAAACTCTGAAATGGGAGTATTAGCCTAGTCCATCACTGGGGTATCATTCTTGCCTTTTTATTCTTTTCTTTCTTTCTCTGTCTCTCTCTCTTTTAGAAGGTGTGTTTATTCACACATAAATACTCACTAACCCCTGAAATTCATCTGGCCAGATTGCTGGTGAATCCCAGTGGGAGATGCCAGTGCCTGAGTATTTCCAATTAATTCCCACAGTCAAAGAATAAGTTATAGGAGCAGCTCTGCAGGGGCTATCAAATGCTTTTGTCCATAGAATTAGCAATCTTCTCAGGAATGGAACAGTCCCTCAGCCAGGGACTTTCCTATGCTGTAACTGATCAGTACCTCCTTCGCACTTTCTCTGGACCATCCCAAAGAGCCCAGAAAGGTGAGCATGCCACATGCCTGTATTTCACCTACACCTCTGCAAGCAGATGACTGCTGCCGTGGTCTGAAGCATATTGGGTGAAGACAGTATCTCAGTGGTTGGACCTTACAGTTCTTTTGTTAACTTCTATTGCTGCTACATTCTTAGAAACTCACTATGTCTCCTGACCCTGCAAAGAAATTGATGTCTAGACTTGATTCAGTACAATCTTAACTGTAGGTGTGTAGGTTATAAAATCAGAAGGTGCTCTCTAGTCATCTCATCTGAGCCACTGAATAATGTAAGACCCAAGAACTTCCTCCATTAAATTTTTGCTGAAACAGTAATTAGTCCAGGTACTTAAATGGGTGAGGTCCCATATTCTGAGAAAAGTTATGCAGGATGAGCACCCTGTAATGCAAGGTCTAAGAAAGTGATTGACATCAGTGTAGGAAAGCAAATTAAGCCTGGGAAGATATGGCTCTTTCCTGATAATCCATAAGACAATTTCCATGTTTAATGGCAAAGGAATATTTTTATATATTGAAAAGAGATGACACTATTCATAAAATGTTAGCACATGTGAAGTGATGACTATTTTGAGTGAAAAATAACCAGATACCAAACAAGGATGAAGCATAGCCGTGCACGAGAAAGTTTAAATTGCCTGCTTTCTCTCGTTAGAGTGGTGAAATACAAATTTTGTATGATCTCTTTACAACTGTTGTAAAGCAAATTCAGATTATTGAAAGCAAATTTCTTTCACTGACCTGAATCTGAGATCATTCCTTTTGCCTATGCATCGGGTTCCCGTACTAGTGAGTGTAAACCTGTGGTATATCAGCTGCTACGGTTTTTAAGTGCTAAAAGCAATATGTATTTCAGACACTTGATTTATAGCATACACAAACTTTCAGTGAGATGCACTCTCCATTGTTCATGGCAGTTCTGTTCAAAGCAGAACAGAGCCTGTGGGAGGGAGGGAGGATCTGGATTGTGCAGCCTGAACATGGCTATTAGTACAACAATAGAAACTGTAGAAAATCGTTCCTACTGAGGTTCCTTCAGTAGTACTGGAAGTTGTATGTGCATTTGTGTGTGTTTGTCTTTATCATCAAAGGAACGGCTACAGGTTTTTGAAGACGTGTTTAAAAAAACAGTAGAAGGAGAAAAACTTAAAATGTGAAAAACTGTTGAAGAAAACTTCTAAAGAAAATGTGAATCGAAACCCCTTACAACCAACAACTAGGCTTGCTAGATAGGTATGTCAGAAGACAAGCGTGCACATCTTATGGAAGGGACTTAAAGAAGTCACCTAAAATCCTGACAGGACATGAGTCTCTGAGGAATGGAGGGCAGCTATAAGCTCTCCTGTGGGTCTTTTCTGCCAAAAGCCTGACAGAAGGTAAACTCTGGTTTCTCATTAGCAGATATGCTGATATAATTCATCACTGTCTGAGGGAAAAGGGAGGTAGTCTCACCACCCCTTCTCAAGCTCTGCTGACTCCTATCAGCAGCTGAGCCCCTGCTGTAATGGCTGGGGAGAGCAGAAAGCACATGAAACTGTACTCCTCTCTGAGCCGTGGAAGCTGGAGAGCAGGACACTAAGTTGGGCTTGGGTGTTTCAGGGGGCTGTCCTGTTCTGGTACTGCCAACCTGCAGACCTGTGGAAGCATGGTTGTCCCCCACACGCTGCATGTTCCATGCGCAAAAGCTACAATAACTAGCTCAGCAAAACAGAAAATAACATTTATGGAATCCTTACCGTGTAAGTCACCTGGCTATCTTGGATTTTTCTTTCTTTGTTCTTCAAGGACATATCACAAACCAGGACATAACCTCTCTCCATTCCTTCTCAGATTTAATATTCTAGAAAACCGAGTAGTTATTTTTTATATTAGGCAGGTTTTATTCATCATGAAGCACAAGTTGTAAGCAGAGGTGCATAAATATTAATGCACGTGTACTTATAAATGAAAAATATATACAGAATTGTTATCAACATCATTAGGCAACCAGTAACTTCCTTATGGTGAGAGAATTATAATGAGCCTCTTAGTAAATCTCAACACCAGAAAGATGTGCTGTGTATTCTTTATAGTTATGAGAGAGTTGGCAGCCTACCTGAGTTCCCCTCCCATATATGCTTCCTGTGATAAGGTCAGTAGCAACAGTGCAGTGTTGCTGCCAAGTTTTAATTGAAATGTTGTGATAAATTTCACTGCCAAGGTCAGATGTTATTTTTTGGTTAAGGAGGGTTCAAGTCGGTCTCTTAAAAAACCACTCCTGATTTTTATAGCGTCCAGTGATCTGTTCCTGGAAGCTGATTTACCACAGATATGACCTGCTTACTCTAGGTTGACCTCTTCCAAAATTGTCAAGGCTCGAGTTCATTTACAGACATTGGCTAAAAGTGTATTTTAGTAAACTGGGTTCCATTTTATTAGTGTGAAAATAGGCCTCACCGAATCAATAAGACAGGAAGCCTTCATTTTATTGCTTTAGACTAGAGTCTTAAAGGTCACTTAATATAAACAGAGTTGGGCACATAGCAAAGACAGCAGTAAATGCTAGAAACCTCGACAAAGACAATCTTGCTGGCCTTTTATTGGAGAAGAAAATCAAAGACATCTTTCTATCTTCTGTTCACAGAAATACATTTTTTCAACAGTCTAATATGAGTTTGGTTATAAAACATTTACAAAGCTAGTCTACTTTTATGAACATATAAATTAAAGGGAAGATTTCAATTACTATGTTATTCAAGAGGCAGCTTGTAAATTATGAGTTTCATAAATAAACTGTGCATGAGTAGAATTAAAATAGAAGCAGTAAACATATAAAATATCTTTGTGAAGTAGTTGTAGTCGTAAGAATTCAGTCCAGCAAAGAGTTTTCTAATAGATGGTTTGAATATATTTTTTATATATACTTGCAACAGACCTGTTAAATATCTATAGTATTGTACATGCACTCAACAACATAATTATTTCAAATTACATGAGTTTCCATGTAACAGAACCACATCTCACTAAAACTGCACTGCGTTTGGCAAATGAAGGTTATTTCTAAAGGGTAATTTTTTCCAGCTCAAGAAATTAAATATGTAATAGAAATCTTTTGATAACAAAACTAAAGTAAAAGAAATATACTAGATTAATCATCCAGAATCATTACCAGTCACAGAAAATAAACTAGAAACAAAATTATATTTATTATCCGGTGCCACTGTCTGTTTACTGCAGAACGCTTTGGAGAAGTAAACAAGTTTATGAGAAAAAGCTCCAGTAATAAGACCTATACTGTATTATTCCTGTTGATATATATAAAAGAAAGGAATTATGAATTCTGTAATTAACAAACACTCATATATTACCTTCATTATTTAATTCACATAAGCTGCAATTAGACTTGAAATTTAAAACAAAGGTTTAAATTTCTACCTTTAATAAAAAAATAAAGCCAATTCTAAAGCTTACTATTAGAAATTGCAGCTATTTTCAGGGGAAATTTTTCCCGCAAACAAAGTTTACAAATTTAACGCTCTCTGTATAAGGATGCAGTTTCTTTAGAAATTACATAATTATATATATATATAAAGGTGTCTGATCAAGCAGCTTAAGAATTTTGATTTGTAAATTATTTCACAGGATATGATTGCTTTTATAATCTAAAGTGCAATTGTTGTGCCATCCAACATAACGTTGCAGTGTTCATCTGAGCTGCATTCATGTCTTTACAGCCTCACTACTCCATACTTTATTCAGTTTGCCCAGACTGGGCATATCCCATAACTCTCTGGTGAGTGAGGTTTGGTGAATAGGGCGATGTAACAGTGATGTGTAACAGTGATGTTCTTATTAGCTAAACACTGCTTCACAGACAAAGCATTGTGGGCTAGCATGTTGTTTTGGTGTAAAATCCACCTGTTTCTCCACAATTCTAGTAATGTCCTCATACGTTTGCACAATTTCATCAAGAGTTCAATGTAATACTGCTGATTTACCATCTGGCTACTGGAAACTCACTCTGCCATCACAATACACTTTATATCAAAGAAAACAATCACCTTGAACTTTGAACGACTTATGCATGCCTTTTATGGTCTTGGAGATATTGCTGACTCCCACAGAACTCATTGAGGCTTGTTTTCCAGATCATAAGTGAATAGTCAAGTTTCATCACTTATAACTGCCAAATCCAACAAATCTGTTTCATCCTCCATTCACAGCAAAGTGTCCATACTCAATTCTTTCTGTCTTTCTGAATCACATCTTGCAGTTTTTCATTGTTGTCATTGGTAACCGCTGTGCCTGGGCTGCCTGGGCGATCATCATCTTTCACACTTTCTCTGCCTTTCGAAAATCATTTACGTCATTCAAAAATGCACGCACGAGACATGGACCCTTCGCCATAAGACTCAGTCAATAATTCAAAAGTTTCTGTCATGCATTTTCTTCAGTTTCACAAGAAACTTGATGTTAACTCGCTGTTCATTCTTGCACATCATTTTCTGACCAAGAGTAAGAAAATGTCTCTTCTTGAAAGTGCATCCACTCACACTGAGTGAAGCGATCAAGTTGAGCGTTGTCTCACCGTGACAGGTTAGAAGACATTCTGTAACCATCCCTTTGTCTCTCCCCTCCTGCTCTTAGTTCCTGAGTTATAGGATTAGTCTTCGGGTTTTTGTGTTAGACCTTGCATGCAAGACACTTGTTTACAACTTCCAAAAATTTCCAAATTGGCCTGCCTTTTTGTGCATAATGTCTTCTACTGCTGGCAAATCTTTTCTGGGTATTTGCACTTTAATCTCTACTCCCTGCACCAGAAGATGCTCTTGTCTGAGAGACTCTTTTCTTTTCCCTACTATATCTCTTGCTATTAAAGACCTGGATCCCTTGCAGGATCCCAAGAATCGTGGGTCCTGGAGCCGGACCTTGCCACTTGAAGGTTATTAAAGACTATGTGTGGAAGTATCTGATGGCCAGATAGAGGTCTTCAAGTATCTCACAGTGCTCAAGGAACAGAGGACAGAGAAGAGCACCAATATTCATTCACTTTAACTCTGAAAATGTTAGCCATCAAGCTCAGCCTATCATTGGAAGAACAATACAAGATACTAGATATACCAACATCTCGCTGTATCATCAAACCTTACTCCTATCCAGAATCTATTCATCTTTCTCCTTTCTACCTATTAACACCCTCTTCCAAAGTTCTTAGTACTGTTATCCTTATCACTATGCATGTGTTAGCAATGTGCTCAGTAGGCATTCATGTTTCATCAGTATGGTCTCCTGTTGACCTTTCAATAAAGTTGCATGACACTTTCTTTGTGCATATTCATTCTTTTGTTCTCTGTGAATCGCCTACAAACCTCCTGCATTCGTATGGCTGCAGCATACAAAGTTTCTCCCTTTGCATTGGTTCCTATGCAGCCCCAGGGCAGGAAAACAGAGAATCTCTTGTGCAGTGATGATCCTTGTCTTTAATAGCATTCAAACCTGCTATGATGCTTTCCCTCAATTCCATAGCTGGTGTGCACTCCAACTGGTCATTTAACACAACTCTTGTGCCCCTCAGTCCCAACGGCGAAAGTCCAAAAGGGATTAACTGAAGCTTAAGCCACTATTCCAGTTGTGTCCGTGTTTCTCTAGGTGAGCTAAACCCAGATTTGATCCAGCCTTCAGCCACAGGACAAGCTAAGGGATGTACAGAGAGTGCTAACAGCTGTAGTTTGGATGCAGGTACATGGTTAACCAAACATTTAGATGCACTTACTGCAACTGTAACTTGGTCATGGTTTAAACCCAACTGCACCTTCATCAAAGAACCGTGGCATCAGGATCATCGATCTGTTATACTTAAATATATTGCCCTGTCTTTATTTGGCATTACCTTCCTTCCTGCATCTAAGAGAAGTCAAATAAGAAAGCTCCACATTTGTATAATTGTGACATGATTATGTGTCCATGCTTAACAGAGATGAAACATATGCTACTGCATAATCAATTAGAGCACAGACCCTGTATTATCAGTCAGCAGAATACAACTTCCACAAGATCTAGATCTGCTCTGTGGCAACTCATTAATCCAGTTGTATGCAAAATAATTGCCTTCATAAAATTTGATTGATTCCAGTAAAGTCTCTGGAAGTAAAATAATATTCAATAGGAAAAAGACTAACAGAACCTAATCCTCACGACAGCAAAATAAATTTTAGAATGTGATTATTATTAAATATTTTTTGCTTTCCAAAGCTAATTCCAGCTCTTAACTGAAAATACAAACAGGCTCTCCCTTTTTTGTATGATTCAAGTATAATCCTTTACACAAGATAAGGACATAGTTGTTCTTTTACATAGGATTTATATCACAATGTTGAATTGACACTATTCAACTGTCATTTGGCTTTTTTATTCCTGAAATAATATTTTAAAACTTAAAGAAAGTAAGATCTGCTCCCATGAGATCCTGAGCAGATGCCAGCTATTTACAAGACATAAATTTGTTGCATACACATGTAAACAGCTCTTCAGACCATGTTTACTTTAGATCTTTGGGGGGCCTTACAACCTTACAAGATACTAAGCAATGTTGGACCAATTGGCCTTTCCTGCTTCAACTGTTTGCTCTTTTGCCATTGAAACTCCTTTTCTTTTTTACTGGGTATAAGTAGCAATTATGTCCTCTTTGTTGGCCTTGTTTCGGCAGATACATTCTCTTCTTTCAGCTTTAGGTGGACTTGAACATCTAAATATTACCTATCCACCAGCTCCTAAGTGTTGTTCTGCTTGTCACATGAACTGGAAAATAGTTTAGTTGTTTATTCTTCCTGTGCTTTCTTGTCTCTGCCAGGCAGTGCACATGGCAAGGATATATAATTTCAATGCCTCTGCAAGAGGAAAAACTTACCATGAATTGTTAGATTCACAGGTAAAAATCGTAGGCCTTCAGAAATACAGATTTTGTTCTAAGGCCATATTTCTAGACACATTTTATTCAAATGAATAATGGTCAAGCATCTAAAGCATCTAAGAAATAATTAGCCAGTGTTGTATAGACAAATAGCTTTTTTCCCGCCTTTGTCCAGATATTGTTGCTAATTTTATTTCATATAAAAATCACACACAATTAAACAAAATTACCTACAAACTTACAACTAAGTGGCAGGATTTTTACAAGAGCTAGTTTCTTGGATATATTTTTAGCAACAGTACACTATTATTTCTAAAATGCTATTTTACTGCCCATTTTAAACCAGTCCATATATAGATAAAAATTGCAGCATGGAAGACCTAGCGGGTATGTGTGTGTGCATACTCAATTCTTCCTCTGGGAGAAAGGAAAGAGATTGGAAATAAAAGGAATCATATACTTAAGGTGATAAAGTATCAGAAAATGATCAAAGCAGAAATATTTTCAGGACTAAAGGCATTTTTTTTATAACCATAGAGCAAATTTTTGATTGGAAAAGACCTTCAAGATTATACAATCCAATCATACCTGTTCACTACTAAGACACATTTTTTAAACACCTCCAGGGATAGAGACACAACCCCTTCTCTGGGAAGCCTGTTCCAGTGCCTGATAACCCTTCCAGGGAAGAAATTTCTCCTGTATCTGAACCTCCCTTGGCAAAACTTGAGGCAATTTCCTCTCGTTATATCACTTGCTACTTCAGAGAAGAGGCCAACGTTCATCTCCCTGCAACCTACTTTCAGGTAGATGTAGAGAGCGATAAGGTCTCCCCTCAGTCTCCTTTTCTCCAAACAAAACAATCCCAGTTCCCTTAGCTGCTCCTCATAAGACTTGTGCTTCCACCAGCTCCGTTGCCCTTCTCTGAACACTCTCCAGTGCCTCAATGTCCTTGTTGTAGTGAGGGGCCCAAAACTGAACACAGTATTGGAGGTGAAGCCTCAGCAATGCTGAGTACAGGGGAAGGATGACTTCTCTCGTCCTGGCAGCCACACTGATTCTGATACAGGCCAGAATGCTGCTGTCCTTCTTGCCCCCCCGGGCACACAGCCAGCTCAAATTCAGCCATCTGTCAAACAACATCTCCAGCTCCTTCTCTGCCATGCAGCTTTCCAGTCACTCTTCACCAAGCCTGTAGCACTGCAGGGGGTTGTTGTGGCCCAAGTGCAGGACCCAGCACTTGGCCTAACCTCATACCACTGTTCACAGCCTATCAATTCATCCTGTCCAGATCTCTCTCTGGAGCCTCCCTACCCTCAAGCAGATGGGCACTACTGTCCCACTTAGTGTCATCTGCAAACTTACTGAGGGTACACTCAATCTCTTTATCCAGATCATCAACAGAGATAATTAAACAGAACAGGACCCAGCACTGAGCCCTAGGGAGTCACTTGTGAATGACCTCCAACTGGATTTAACTCCATTTATCATCATTCCTTGGGACTGGACATCCAGCTGTTTTTTCACCTCACAGAGGGTGCGCCTGTCCAAGTCAATG
Organism: Cuculus canorus; assembly: GCF_017976375.1. NCBI lineage: Eukaryota > Metazoa > Chordata > Aves > Cuculiformes > Cuculidae > Cuculus > Cuculus canorus. The sequence continues at coordinate 7,052,840 of NC_071441.1, read as the reverse complement.
GCAGCCAGTTTCTCAAGCAGAATACTGTGGGAAATGCTGTCAAAGGCTTTACTAATGCCTAGGTACCTGACATCCACGACATCCACTTTCCCTGATGTACTAAGAGGGTAACCTTGTCACAGAATCATAGAATCATAGAATCACTGGGTTGGAAGGGCCCCACTGGGTCATCGAGTCCAACCATTCCTAACACTGCCTAAACCATGCCTCTCAGCACCTCATCCACCAGTCCCTTAAACACCTCCAGGAAAGGTGACTCAATCCCCTCCCTGGGCACCCTCTGCCAGTGACCAATGACCCTTTCCGTGAAAATTTTTTTCCTGATGTCCAGCCTGAACCTCCCCTGGTGGAGCTTAAGGCCATTCCCCCTTGTCCTGTTCCCTGTCACTTGGGAGCAGAGCCGAGCTCCCTCCTCTCCACAACCTCCTTTCAGGTAGTTGTAGAGAGCAACTTGTGGGTGTCTAGCTGGGCAAGCAAGTCTCTAACGTCCTCCTCTTGATTCATGGGAACCTCATTCTGCTCCTCTAACTCCTGGGGTTTGTACACAGGGGGAACATCTTCCCTTACTATTAAAGACTGAGGCAAAGAAGGCATTAAGTACCTCAGCCTTGTCTTCATCCCTTGTTACTGTTGTTCCTCCTGCATCCACCAGGGACTGAATATTCTCCCTAGTCCTCCTTTTCTTGTTAATATGTTTGTAGAAAGATTTTTTATTATCTTTCACAGACTTAGCCAATTTGATTTCTAGTTGGGCCTTAGCACTCCTGACTTTTTCCCTGCACGATCTCACTTCTTCCCTGTAGTCTACCCAAGATGCCTGTCCTTTCAAAGCTCATAGACATTCCTCTTCTTTTTCATATGTCTCAAGATCTCCCTACTCAACCAAGCTGGTTTTTTCCCCTGCCGGCTCCTTTTCCAGAACATGGGGATGGCTTGCTCCTGAGCTGCTAGGATTTCATTTTTGAAGAGCACCCAGCCCTCATGGGCTCCCTTGCCCTTAAGGACTATCTCCCATGGGACTTTGCCAACCAGCCTTCTGATCAGTCCAAAGTCTGCCCTCTGGAAGTTTAATGTGACTGTTCTGCTAATCCTCTTCTTCATCTCACCTAGAACTGAAAACCTTATCATCTCATGATTGCTTTGTCCCAGGCGTCCTCCAACTGTCACATCCCCCACAAGGCCTTCTCTGTTCACAAACAGCAGGTCCAGGAGGGCACCCTCATAGAAGCAGAGCAGGTTAGTTTGGTAGAACCTGTTGTTCATAGAATCATAGAATCAAAGAATGATTTGGGTTGGAAGTGACATTATAGGTCATTTAGTTCCAACACCCCTGCCATGGGCAGAGATACCTCTCACTAGACTAGGCTGCTTAAAGACCCCTTCCAACCTGGCCCCCTATGGAGGGGGCATCCACAAGTTCCCTAGGCAACCTGTTCCAGTGTCTCATCACCCTCATTGTGAAGAATTTCTTCCTAATGTCTAATATAAATCTTCCCCTCTCTGATTTAAAGCCATTCCCCCTCGTTGTATCACTACATGTCCTTGTAAAAAGCTCCACCCCAGCTTTCTCATATGCCCTCTTCAGGTACTAGAAGGCTGCTATAAGGTCTCCTTGGAGCTTTCTCTTCTCCAGACTAAACAACCCTCTCAGCCTGTCCTCACATTACATCTCAATCACATTATCCACCATCCTGTATTGAAACCATGGATCACCCCAATCCACAGTGTGTCGCACTTGGTGTTGTTGAACCTCACAAGGTTCACACAGGCCCACTTCTTCAGCTTGTCCATGTCCCTCTGAATGACAACTCATCCTTCTGGTGTGACAACTGCACCACTCAGCTTGGTGTCACCTGAAAACTTGCTGAAGGTGCAGTCGGTCTCCCTGTCTATATCATCAATGAAAATATTAAACAACACTGGTCCCAGTATGGACCCCTAGGGACACCACTTGTCGTGGATCTTCATCTGAACATCAAGCCACTGACCACTACTCTCAAAGAATTCCTTATCCACCTAACAGTCCACTCATTAAATCAATATCTCTTTAATTCAGAGAGATACAGGGGGAACTGTGTCAAAGGCTTTACAGAAGTCCAAAAAGATTACATCCATTGTTTTTCCAGTGTCCACTGATATGGTTACCCCATCATAGAAAGCCACTAGGCTGGTCAGGCAGGACTTGCCTTTGGTGAAGTTATGCCTGTCTCTAATCACTTCCTTGCCCTCCATATGCTTTAGCATAGCTCCTAGGAGGATGTGTTCCATGATCTTTCCAGGCATCAAGGTGAGACTGACAGCTCCTTCAACACTCTTGAGTGGATCCCATACAGCCCAATAGACTTGTGAATGTCTAAATAGCAGGTCTCTAACCAATTCCTCTTGGTTCATGGGAACTTCGCTCTGCTCCTGTCCCATCTACATATTTGGAAAGGAGTATCCTCTTCTGATATTGTCTGAAATTCCAAGCCTGCAGTTACCGACTTGTAAAAGCAACTAAATGATCTGTAAAAGGTCTCATAAATATGTGCAGTTTTAAATGCAGTGAAGCTTATGTTAACATGTTTAACGGTATTCTTGGTGATCGGTCCCATTGAAATCTATTATGAAATGGTTCACTGGATTGTTCTGTACCTTACGGAATTCTGTCATGTATGCTAGTTAAGTTAATATGCAGTCTAAAATGCCAACACTTTACCAATAATTCACATCATATATCCTGTTATGGTGTTAGATTTCACAAAACACCCACTGAAACAACATAGAGGAAAGCAAAGGTACAGCTAGCCTGATAGTTAAGATATAGGACATTTGGGTGCTGTGAAAAGCACCTGGAGATCTATTCAGAGTGAACATTCATGATCTGGAGTGTCAGAAAGTAAGCATGACTTCGAAAACTTACAGTGGATAAAGACAGAAGGGATCAAAGAAAACAGTTACTGAGTAATAAAGACTAATTTCATGATTTTATCAATGAGAAACTCTGGAAGCAACTCTTTAACACAATGCAAATTTAAAAATCTTACATGTCTTCATAATCACTAGATGTGGTTGTAGTAAGGGATATAGTCTTCAGTGACTACACAAACTATTTCATGTTTTTATGAAACAGATTTAACACTGCACATATGTTGAGAATCTACATTATGATATTTGCAGAGAAAGATTGGCTCCAACTGAAGCACAATATGTAATGAATTTCTACACTTTCATTATGTATTTGTAATTTTATAAAAATATAAATTATATATCGATCATAATTTACATTTTACATTCCATAAATAGTATATAATCGATGGTATAAATTAGTGCACTAACTGTTGCATTAATATAAAGTATAATGATTATTAGCATTACACTAATCATCTGTACATATTTCTACCTCTTTGTAGTAAATACATAAAGATAGTATATATGTATAATATTGATCTTTTTTATTAGAATCTGTATGCTTATCCAAATATCTTTACATAGACATGCTATTTAAATACTACTGATGTCTACAAAGACCAGTGACATCGCTGAACATGCAAAGCAGTTGTACTACTTATTTTGGGGAAGGGTTTTTTCTTTATCTTGTATTTTCTTACGAATAGGTCTCAGCTGCTCTATTCCACAATTTTACTCTAAGGCAATAAATAATTCAGTGTGGTAATTTGACAGATGACTCTCCAGGAGCCTCCTACCATTACTAGCACCATTAGACCATAATACGCATGATGGGCATAGACCATTCAGCAAATGTCCTTCACTTGTTTACCCCTAAAGAGCTGTGCTCTGCGCAATTAACTAATGAAGCATTATGGGCTTTTTTTTCCCCTTCTCTGCAATTTCAATATATCAATGCAGATTGTCTAAAGGCAAAATATATATTGTTTTCTCTTGGCAAATGAATATTTATGGGGAAGCTGTAGGCTTATCTCATGTTCCACCTCTGTGAATAAACGGAAAATAATAAGTCACTAAAATAAGAAATTATTATTATTTAACATTTCAGTAATTATTTGCACAGCCCATATGTAAGAATTGCATTGTGTAAAGAGGACAGAAAAATAAGAACTTAGGTTCATTCTTATGTCAACTGAGAAACACTGAATGCATAACTCAGGACTTTATGCCACCTTTTTTCTGGCTGGACTTTGGATAGCTGCAAGAATCAAGAGGGATTCTGTTAAAGTTGTAAAAAGCAAGTACTTATTAAATCACTTAGGGACAAATAATGGCCTCAGAGTACGCCAGCATGAATATCAATATAGCACAGTATCCAACACATCATAGAGTCATAGAATGGTTTGTGTTGGAAGGGACATTAAAGATGATCTAGTTGTAACTCCCGCGCAATGGCAAATACAGAGCAGCCAAATTCTATTAGATATGTTTGTTGGAAAGAGAAGAATACAGGAAATGTCCAAAGATAAATAATAAAATTTAAAAAGGAAGCTACAGGAGAACCATTTTTTTTAAGTCACCTTATGGCATTGAAGTTTTTGTTCCATAACAGATATTATTAGAAACACTGTCAACACAGGGCAAATGTCCATGTGCATAAATGAATCTGTAAAAGAATCTTCTGAATTGTTACTGGATTTTCCCATAACATGTGTGGCTAAATGTATCATGAAGGCAGTACTAAAACTGGATTTTCCCTAGAAGAATAGTTCTGTATCTGAATTTCTTTTTTCTTTAATGTCTCTGGTTCCTCACCTGCACATCCCCATTCTCTCTTTTCCTTAAATACTCTTACTGTTTTTTTCCATGACACTCCCTTCTACTGTCCTGTGTTATAACCCTGATTTCATCCCTAGGTTCTGAGTATGACTTTCCTTATTAGTTTATTTATTAGTACTCTCTAACTTTTTTCCTTTCTGCAGTTTAGAAGAGACACCGCTTCTTATGGAGACATAATTTCTTAATTTTTTATTATATTTTCTTAAGTGTAATGCATTCTAGATTTTTTTACAAAACAAAAATGTTAATATCAGAAATTAAATGTGACAATATCCCTATTATTTTTTCTGTAAAGTGGTTATAATTATCTATTCAAATGTATTTATTCACTGCCATAAAGGACACTAGCTCTTCTGAACTTACGTGAAAACACATAACTTCTTTCTGTCCTAAACAAGCTTTGTTTCAAGTCCTATTTCTCAGGCCACTTTCTCTCTTTTACATTAAACTGTCATTGGATGAAAAATGTCGTACCTTGGCTGTTATGCTGTTAGAGTGGGGTAAGGGATATAACTAGTTATACTCCGAAAGAAGAGGTCTGCAGAGGAGAATCCGGTCTGTTTCAGCTATACAAACTCCCTTCTCCTGAGAGGTCAGAGAACCAGAAGAAAATGTTTTATGTCTTTCCCTATACCCAAGTTCATCTGACTATCATTTGCATAAAAACTAATCAAATACTTTCTGTATTATCCCAAGCAAAATAAAAAGGAGATGAGAAGGACTCCAGGGAGTGAATCACCCAGTACTTGGCAACAGGAGGAAAAGGGACTCATTCTATCCCTGGGGTCAGCCTGGCACACAAGTCCTGCACTTTTCAAGGGAGCTGTCACCAAGCAGGTTTAGCAAATTAAAGTTCATAATGAGTTTGAGTGCTTTAGTAATGACAACTGTACTAAAAGTAGAAATACATTCCAGTTTTTACTAACTTTCTCCAAATTCTGAACATGGTGTCTGCGCTGATGGTGTATATATTCAGTTCAAACTTCAAAATCTACTAATTTTCACAGTATTTTTTAATTTATAGCATTTACAACTATAAATAAATCTCTATTTCTGCTAAAAAAATGTAGTAACATTTCACTAGAAACAATCTCAGAAACAACGGAGAGATTTTTTTACTGCTGATGCACAGTGCTTGTATAGGAGAAATACACAAATGCTTGTGAGTGCTAGGTATTGATAGCATAAGTGATTAGAAAACATGCAAGTAAGCATGTTCATATAAGATTTCCTATTTCCATACAAAACTACTCCTAAGAACATGTAGCACTTTCAAAAGTCTTATTGAGGCATTAATGTACAATTAAAAACAAAAATGAGATATTAAAACAGTAGATATTTTACACTTCATTTTTACGAGAAAAGTTTGTTTCTGTGAAACTTTCCTGCCTTCCATTAAACAAGCCTTATGCATGAAATGCAGCATACCATGGCAGGCAGATAGTAATAAAAAGACATGTGACACCGGGGACTAAGAAAAAAAGCAAACAATTTTCATTGAAAACAAGGTTTATATGGTTGTAGTGTGCGCTGTATTGTGCCAAACAATGGCATTAACACCCCCTTAGGCCTCATGGTAAGCACTGGACATGTGGCTTTAGAAAAAAGAAACTTCTCTCATCCCACTTTCTCCCAGTGGTGCTTTGTTGGTTCACAGCAAGGGTCTGACTTCATGTCCTGATCCCACTTTAAGAGGAAGTCCAGCTCAATTCAATTTTCCTCTCCACCTTTTAGTAATGAGACAACATGCATGTGAGCAAGCTACATGATAATGCAGAACAGATGGGCAGATTTTTGTCTAATTAGATTCTGGACAGCTTGTTTGCTTGTAGTAAATGTGCGTATATTTAGAGATTTCACACTTAGTAGAGAGACAACAGAGTAGTTGTAGGGACAGCAGGGACAGAACACTTTTGAGTTTTTTTTCCTTAGCATAGGTGTAGGTCTACTAGAGAGAGATGTTGGGTAAAATCTGTAATTTTAACTGAATTTTTCTTGGCTATTGTGTTCTTCAAGGTTCAAATGGTGTGTGCTTTGATACAGGAAGACTTCGCACCATACACAAACTTTTCTTTTTTAAAAGACCGCTAGTAAAATAAGGGTTTCCAATATTCGTGTCACTTATATTTTGCAATATTTTACAAATCTGTTTCAATTACTATGCATAGACAATGACTTCAAAAAACATTTCATTAGTCATTTACAGTTTTCCTCTTAATATGTATTTATCAGTCTGCATTTTTAGTGTTTCTATCCTTAAAGCATTTTGGAAGTTTGGTAGCAAAACATTGAAATGCTTTTGGAGGAAAATGACATTATCTGTGTTGTCATATTGCCTTATGGACAGAGCACAAAGTGTATTAAATCCAAAATAATATTGCAAGGCAGGAAATGTACTGTGTCCAAGGAAATATATGGTACTGGCATTCCCACTGAACTTAATAAGGTGTCTCTACCTGTTAGTTATTCACTTAGAATAGAAGTTCTAGTCACATCAAATTCTAATTTAAGACTAAAAAAAAGTAATTTCTACTTCTCAATATACCGTAATTTTGCATATGCTATATATGACCCTTTATTCCATCTGTTATGCATCTAAACAGACTTTAGTTTTAAAGTTGACACTATAGGAAAAATGCCAGTTCTTTCCAGTATTAATGATGTATTTAAAGAGGAATACAAAGAACAGTGTTGTGTTGATGCCCATCATCCTCATGAGTCAACTCTTACAGCATTTCAAATATATTCACCCTGTTTTCCTTCACTTCATGTTCTACACACGGAGAAGTAACGAGATGAGACTACCCATATAGATGTGGATGTACTAATGACATTCATCTGTGTATTTTGTTTTGCACAGGTGTGACTAGCTCTACAGTGTAGGCATCTGTGACTTGCCTGGACTACTGCACTGCTTTAGAGGTATTAGTTCATAAAACCCCAAGAAAGGGGTGGAGTTAAAAGGATACCGCAGGAGACATGTGATGCACCTACAATTAAATCATTACTAGGGGTTGTTTTTACAGTGGTTTGACAAGAATTTCTTGTTGTTAATGGCATTATAGTAAAAGCTTAAAGAATATACAGCAAGATTTATTCTATCTTCAAAAATCCAACCCTTGAATGACTCATTCTGTGTCTGTCCTTACTGACTCTGTAAAGTCACAGAGCTGTCTTGACATAGCGTTCACATTTTCACCAGGAAAATGTCACTAGTTTATGCCACTGTTTTATGGAATTCCATACTCTTTGGGTTTGTCAAGAAGGAGCCAATAGCCAGTTTTATCTCACTTTCAGTGATAAAAAAGGAAAAACTTCAATTTTTTTTTTTTAATTCTGCTCCCTGTGTTACAGTTCAGAATTTTGTGAAGTGCTTCCTCCACTCAAGATTTCCTGTCAATTTAACAGAGAAAATGTCCTGTAGGAAGGAGAAAGTAATGCTACTCTTCCTGCTGCATATGGTAGTTCCAGATTGTAATTATACACTTAGACTATCAGATAACAGAAGAAAGTGAGTTTAAAGAAACATTGATTATAATAGTAGTTTAGCTGACCCTATGTTTTTCTTTTCCTCTTATTAATTTTTTACTGTGGACCTGTAAGCGTTCACTGCCTTGTGAAATGTACATAAGAAATATTCTCCCTTGTGGTTTATTTGTTGCCTGCTAGCTGCATAGTTCTATTTTCATAAGTCCAGAATCTTGCTCAGGAAATTATCTTAAAGCATCTCAGCAGAAGCAGAGAGAGAGCTGTTGGTGACAACATAAGCCAACGACTCTTGAGAATCTATCACTTTGAACAAGGCTAGTAAATATATTTTATTTCAAAGGAACAATTTTCAGAAAACAATATCTACGTGGAAATATCAGTTTTGTGGTTTTGGTGCATGCCAGGTGGACAGACCACCTGACTCCAGCCAGTTTATCTCTTAATCTCAGAAGGTTCCTGCTTTCTGGAGAGCCACAGAAGTCCCAGCTCCCTGTCTCTTGCCTGCTTGCTCATCCTTCCATAGCTTGCCCATCCCCCCTGCAAAGTATTTTCTGAGTAGCCTGCAGGGGAGGGTTCTGACTCTTTATCTTCCTCAGTGAAGGACATTCACAGACCAGGTGAGCCATCTGCTCCTTCTCGATTTCCTAAGCTTCATAACAGAGAGCTGATGAGTCTGCTGAACATCTAGGCAGGGGTTTTATGCACCATTTCCAAAGCTCAACAACATAGCTTTTTGTCCCAGGTTGTAATTTGAACTTTTAAAGGAAAATTTTTGCACACAATGAAAATAATGTTTCTCTTGCAATTATAATATAGTTGGTTATCATTCCAAATGAGGTAATTTTACTGAAGTACTGGATTGTGCAGTAGTACTGCTAAAGAAAGCAGGAACATTTGCTAATTTGTGAAATGTTATTTTTTTCCAGATACAGGTTCATCTAGATTGATTTGTAAAGGTATATTTCATTCAAAACAGATCTGATTAAAATCCTCGTGTGAATTTTCTAGCTTGAACTAAATGACTCATGACTGAAATATATTTTTTAATCACTTTTTTTCTTACTAGACCGTTGAAGTAATCCATCTTAGCATTTTTCCTTTTTACTTTTTTTATACATTTCAGCCACTACATGTCCACCTCTAGCGCATTTTGCATTTAATACTAGCTGATTGGGATAGGTCACATGGGAAAACTCGCATGGCACTTTGTATACATCCTGATTTTCTGCTTTAGCCACATGTGACAAAACGGGTTACACTAACTGGCTTCCCAGAAGCTAGAGATTTAATTTCATTTGAGCTTTTTATTCCTTTGGGATGGTGTTATCAACGCTTGAGTGATCTGAACATATTACTGCCTTACTCTTAAATTTTAGACTGTATTTATGAATTGCTTACTTTTTATATTATTAAATGTTCAAGTCGAAAGCAATGGCTCTCTCAAGTAGTCAGGACATGTCCCTTTCTTTCCATTGTAACAGGTCTGGGACTTCACTAAACCTGGTACAACACACGTAGTAGGAATCTTGCACTGCTGCAATCATTATGATTCTGCTTTTGTGGAAAAAAAGTGTAAATTGGGAATGAGCACTATCTAGCTCTGAATTTGGGGATAATATAAACTGTACCAAGGCAACTATGTCAGCACAATCTAAAGGAATTAATAAGTGCCCGAGAGGGGAAAAGATAATCAGGAGCTGAACTATGGAGTCCTTAATGAAGAAGCCTCTGTCACAGCTAATTTCCTATGTGAGAAGGTGCTAAAATTGCATGCTTGGGAAACAGTATAAATATCACAGTAAATTAATTAACACTAACCAAAAAATAGGTCATGATATACTGTGAACAATTCCATGTTGTTCCATCACAGAATTAGCCTGGTTCTGATTGGAATATGAATGAGTCCTAGCCTTAACATAAGGAAGCCTGATGCAAAATAAACTAATTTACAATGGGAGGCTCTAGAGTTTCTCTTCAAAATAAGCACTCTTATTTTTAACAACGAACACACTATTTGTCCTCTGGATCCTATGATAATTAAAGCCTTAGGAAATACTATAGACTTAGAGTAGCAGAGTGACAAAAGGGAAAGTACTGTATTTGTCGGCTATAGCACTAGTGAACACAGTCAAATATAGAGAGCTGGAAATTGCTTCTGGATGGTCACGCTTTATATAATTCTATCTCACACTAATTTTATTTTACTGTTCACAATTTGGAATTTCGCAGCCTTAAACATGTGAAATTAAAACCATGGATGATTTCTTAATTGTGCAGTTCCTCGGTACTCAATTAGCATCGCTCTCCTTTCCCCTAACAACGACATAATACTGTACTAATGAAAAACAGGGCTTCTTTATTTGCTATGACCTTGGGGTCAATTATCAATTTATCATTGTGTCCTGCAGGTTTAAAATAAAATACTCTGTGCAGTGTAACCATTGTACAAAATTGACATTAAGTAGATTCTGCAAGTATGGACTTAATAAAAAATACAAAGAGTGCTGCCTAAAAGGGTTCTACTCCTATAAATTCTATTACGTTGCCTTTAATACAGGACAGTAGAAAACTGCAAAGCTAATTTAAAGGATTTTGGTTTGTTTTCTTTTCTTTTACTGTCTTTGTATTTTCTGTATGAGAACAATCAAGAAAGACCTAAATTTAAAATAGATTCACATGTATTTTAAGGATTTCTCATGATCTCAAACTGAACTCGTTTAACAAAAATGTTTCTCTTGCTCTTAGCTAATGCTAAATGCTAAATAGTGTGAAGTACTGCTATATATTAAAATATTCAAAAGCCAATGAAAAATTACTTCAATATGTGAAGTGTTAAAAAAATTCCTGTTTAAAATTAGACAAGCAGAAAATAATTAATCAGAAATAGTTTCTTATTAAAGCGAGCATCAGCATAGGAAGTTTCTATGCAATACACTTATTGTAAAATCTCCATACCTCTAAGGTCCAAAATTGCCCTTTCTTTCTTCAGCTCTAGCATAGGAAGATGGATCGACAAGAAACCTGGGGAAAGCAAATGAAAATTCAGCTCATTCTTCATTCCCATCACTTGGGTGCCACTTCCACAAGGAGATGTTCCTAGAACTAGGTCTGAGATCTCCTGACCAACACTGAACTTTGTGGGACTCCTTTCTTAACTATGACATTAACCCTGAGAGCCCGTATTTCAGCTCCTAGCTTGCTGCTGCATATCTTCATCCAAAAATCTTCTCATCTTTGCATGCTCTGCGAAGAATAATAGAATTTCAGCCTTCTTAAATCTGTAAACAACACGTATTTCCTTTTTATTTCACAATACAGCAGCAAAACCTGATCATTGCCTCAGAGAAGATAAGCAATACAGAGTTTGTCTCTGGACTGCACCATTAGAGCTGGCCCTGTTAACAGTTACCCTGTGCTCTTTGCTGTTATTGACGAGCTTTTGCCATACAGTCCAACCTGTCTTCACAGTCTTGCACAAAAGACTCAAGAAACTGTGCTTAGAGATCTGGTGAAACATCAGCCCAGCTTTGCCACCAGTGTGAGTGTCACTGCCTGCCTCTCCGCTGCGCAGACAGCAATTTACTGGTCATAGTGTTTTTGTGCATGAGTCATCAGTGGTCTCCCAGTTGTGTCAGAACGGAAGGACAGAACATAGGAGGACTTTGTCACATCTTTCTTTTCCTTTTTCCTGTGTTTAATCTTGGAGCCAACTTTACCTGCTTTCTTCCTGCTCCCCTGGGATGCTTTTCTTTCCCTCCATTATGCAATGGCTAACACTCAGTAAACTAAACAGCAGCCACACTTGTACAAGAAGGTGGTCAAAGACAGTCCTAGAAATACTTTTTCATGCCAGACAGGATTTTCATTGTATATTCATAGATGAATTCAAGCCTCTTGTGACAACAAGAGCTTGAAATGTACATCAATATTTTCATTCCTGAAACTAAACCAGCAAATATCGCAAGAGGAGAGTAATTTTTCAACTGGCGCCTTCTTCTGTGGCAGCACACAAGGTGGCATGACTGAGATATGGCCTGTTTAATTGATTAGTGCACTTGAGAGAGGGCTGGGTATGGTCCAGTACAGATCATTCTAAACATTGATAAATTACCACCTTTGTGCGAAATGGTTGAGGTGGGACCACTGCCCTTTGACAAACCAGAAAATGAAATGATTACTATTGGATTCTATTGACTTGTCTGCTTAAAGCAGTTGCGCTTCTTCCCAAAGGTTAATTGGACTTGAACTCAAGAAATTAAGAGGTCAGCTGGGGTCACAGTGACAGCAGGCAAACTTTTAACTTACTACTAATAATATTTGTCAGGGAAAGGACATGCTGGAGTTCTTTAGCCATGGCTCCGTTCAAAGATTTGCTATAAAAAATAATTGTTTGTCTACACTATTATGTAACCTGTAGGTGTATGTCATAAATATGTTCATTAACATTCTGATTTTCGTAAGATACTGTAGCTCAAAGATCAAGAAAATGACTTTAGGCTCAAGACAAGTTGTTGTCATTATTTGCATGGGTATATCAATGTGGATCGCAAAAATTCCCTCTTAGAGGTGTTAAGAAATGTAAAAAAAATGGCCTGAAGTATATTTGAGTAGAGTGTCTGTGGCTCAGTTTTAAAGTTCTTTACTTTGAGAATTCTTATACTAACTTTGTTATTGGCTTGATTTTGTGTGTTTTATTCTTCCTGATTTCTAAGTGCATATTAAGAGTAATTATAGTAATTCCCTAATTTTTTGATGGTAAAGGAAACAGCATCATTTAAGAGAATATGGAGCTCCATATTCTGTAAGGAGGAAGGAAACCCAAAGGATCTTCTTGGACTGCCTTGTTCTTGTTATTGAAAAGACTGGACCACGAGTTCTTCTCTCATGTATTTTCATGGTTTTTAAATAATATATTATTCAAATCTATTTATATATATATTATTCTACATCTGTGTCTCTTGCTCTCTATCTATATATTTGAGATATGTGCATATTATACATAAAATTCTTTTCTGAAAGACACTATATATAATTTATATTTCAAGATACATTAGCATTGATACTATTTGGTGAAAGGTCAGGATTATACTCTGATTTGTTATACATTTATTTCAGTTTATCATCTTAATGGGCCAGATTTTCTACTTCATCAAGTTTATTCTCAGTACAAGAAGGGACCAGTATAACTTAGTTTTGCATCCTTCACATGCTGGAACTTGTAGTGAACTGGAATATTTGTAAGACTTTTCGCTTGATATGTTCTATCTATACCTGTAAAACATTTTCTTTGTATGTTCAGCTGATCTAAGGACTTGGGGAAAGATTATGACTGGAACAGCAAGTGAGTATGTTTACTGTAAAAGAAATGAAATTTATGATGTACTTGGGTATGGATTTATTTCTTTTAAGTATGTGGATTTGTGAAATGGCAAGGTGTGAAATGGCAAGGTGTGACACTATATTCTATTGCTTAGAAACTACCATGACACTGTGCTGAATAGTTTTCCTGTATGTGTTTAGGCAGAAGTGAGTTGAACCTGGTGTAATCTCACACCATTCCATTGAGAAAATTGTCCTAGAAATTTTCAGATCATTCTCTGAAGAGGCAAAAATATTATAAGATTAAGTTAATTAAGGAAAAGTATGATGCTCACCTGTGGAGATTGCTTCATTGTGTACACAGCCAAGGAAACACCTGCATTTTAAGGGTTAATTGAATTACTTTGAGGTTGTTCATGTAGCGAGCCTTTTTCTCCTTGATTGTTAATGCAAACTTTACTAAAGCCACAAGATCTGGGGACAAATAGGTGGATCCGGACACAAAATAGGTGGAGATGCTAACAAAGAGCTACCCAATAGCCTTACTAAAAACTGAATATTAAGTCATATCCACAGTTTTATTTTCTACATACCTTCAGAAATAATGTAAACCAAGGTAGTAGAAGAAAAAAAAGAAATCTCACAAGTAGAAAGATGTAGATTTAATTTGGACGCTAGTAGCAACTGCTGTAGTACCAATTATAACTGACTTCTGGAAACATAAAGGCACCACAGGAATTACTCTATGGACACTTAGCCTTTACCTATTTACAGCAAAACCTAAGGAAAAGATTTATTTTCAGCTAATGGTTTTAATGCCTTTTTCATCACAGGTTTTCCAAATGTGAGGAAATAAGGACCTGCAAAATAGGCAGAAAAAAACAAGTCTGAAGATACCTATTAGAGAGACAGTTGCAACCCCCTCACATATGTGGACTTGAGTCAATCAATTGCAGACTAAATGGGACAGACTGATTTGGTCAAAAGGCCTTCATGTCGAAATAAAATGCGTGCATTTATTTCTTCATGAAGATACATACAGGGGAGGAGGCTGCATGCAAGAATTATTAAAAACAAAAGAAAATTTTTACACATTCTGAGACAAGGTCACTTAGGAGAAATATTCTTGGGAAAAAGAGATTTTAAAGAAACAACAAAATCCCAATTTAAAAGCTGTGCTCATAGACCAGGAGGAGATTGGCTTCAGCGTGGAAAAACAAGAGCCTTACTAAGCCATTTGTAAAGAGGGAAATTTGATGTCATTTTTTTCACAGAAGCAAAACTAATGAATGATCAGATAATAATCATAATATAGCAAATATTTTTAATCATTGAGTCAGTACTTTGTTTTTAGTCTAAAATTTCTTTCATAAATAATTTCATATTTCCTATGAAATAGAAATCTTGCATTAAAAAAATCATTTTTAAAAGTATTTCTAACTGCAATAACCCTGTTGGAGTGACTAATGCTGCTCCCATTATAAAATATATCATAAGAAATCATAAAAGGGAAGATGGGCTATCACTTCCGAAGAAATTTTTGTATGACCAGAACTCCAAATAATTATGACTTAAATTTTGTCATTCATAATTATGCACCACTTACTTAATAAATGCTTTTTTTGAGCATATTCAATATTGTCAAATTTTCAGTATCAACTGTTTGCCTCTGCTTCTCATATCACGCCACACAAGTTAATTTCTTCAAGGCATCACAAAAAACACCTAAGCCAGCACCTGTCTAAATTGCTTTGAATGAAGCTTTAAATGTGTCTTATATGCCCTTCACAGTATTTATGATTAGATGACCTATACACTTTAGTTTCTTTTCTAAAGTAGGAGATAGGCATATTTGGGGTTTTTTTCCCCCCAATGGGATAATTCACGCAGGAAGGTGCCAAACATCAAGAGAAAAATTGAGCAATATATAGTCTTTCCTAGCTCTATACAGTGACATTAAATTTGAAAAAGAAGTCTGTTAAAAATGTTAGTATTCTAGTTCTTGAGTTATAACCTTGGTTTATCTGTGTTTAAAGAAAAATGGAGTAGTGGCAAGGTAGGGAACAAGTTGCAAAAGTATTCTTATTGTATCAAATTGTCTCTGGGTCAGCACTTAATGTAATTTACCTTTGAGAAGAAGTAGAATTCTTTTAACCTAATTTTCTATTTGGGAAGTGCAGTAAAACAGCCCTGCTGGAACTGGTACATTAAAGGGTGGAAGAAAATAGTGGAGCAGCAGTGAAAGAGAGTAAAAAATAGAATGCTTTCATTCAGAGAACATGGAAAATTTTACTGTATTTGGTGTTGGCATTGCTGGATATTATACTGGAAAGAATTCATCTTCAAATTAAAATAGTGGCTGAATTAGTTTTTCTTGTATTTTAGGCATTTTGTAAATCCTGATTAATAGGAACAAAACATTTTTTGTCATGTTTTCTAAATCGGTACTGGGATTAGAAAGTTCCAAGGTCTACCTATCAGAAATGTGTTCTGTTTTCTTAAAACAAATCCAGAGTCTCACTGTCATATTTTTCTGAATAACACTTTTCTACAGAAATTTGATTGACTTCTACTTCTTAATGCAAAACAGTATGTTGCATCATATGCATCAAACTGCCATTGGTAGTCAGTGACCATCTTATGTCTCCTGACAATGATCTAGAAAATAAAATTAATTTGCATGAACAAAGGAAAAAAGTATTTGTTCTTATATAGTTTAATTTGTTTTACAAATCTTCGACAAATAGACAAAAAATATCGTTTTTAAGCTTTGTATACTTTAGTAGTAAAAGTATGCATGAATTAAAAAAAACATAGCATGCAATGAGTATTCTCACGTACAACAGGGTTTTTTTCTGACAGAAACAACACTGTTAGCGATTAATATTATTGTACTATTTATGTATGCATTTCTTTAACGTGACTTCTGCTACTGTCATTTTTGATAAAAACAGAAGCCTTCACAGTAAAATAACTTTTCTTCACTCTTTCATAAAGAAAATTTGAACATATTTTTTTAACAAGTGACTTCCTTATTTCCATTTTTTACCTTTTTCACATTCTGTCTTTTTCAAATTCCTTTTACCTCAGATTATCCTGACTGTTGGTCTTATGTTCAGGCTCGACTATAGAGACAAGAAAACTGAGTTGTTCCACCTAATTTCAGTTTGTCCATTCAGAATAAACATATTTTATTGCGCTTAATCTAAATGAAACTGTTATATCAAGGACCATACTATGAGTAGTGGAAGCTTAGCCAGACAGGAAAGCTAAATCAAGATCTTAATCTTGCTATTCTTGTTATCTCTCTGAACATCTTTTATAATCTTGGCTGTGCAAATCAGATTTCCAGGTCATAGCTTTAGGGTTGTTTTCATGGTCAAATTCCATTAAGACTTATTAGAAGTCAGGATGCCATAGTGGTATACAGGAAAGAAATTATTGAAATTAGTAATAAGCATAACAATAACCACTGGCCTACTGTCCAGCTTAGAGCGGTAGGGACAGGTATATGTGTTCACTAAACATATCCATTGGAAATTAATTATTTTTAAATCTAAAGTGAGATTAATGGAACTGTGTAAGTTAAAATACATTTGTGGTTTCATATAAAAGCCACAGTAAAAGACTACCTCTTTATGCCCATGGTGGGTCGATTCTGCCAACATGCTGGTCCTAGTTTAGCCACGTGTTCAGTGGCAAAGCATGAGGTTTACTTCCCCCTAAGGAGACCATGCCTAGTTGAAGTATGCATGAGGGGCAGGCTTGTGCCACATACTGTTGTGCAGGAAATTGAACATTTTGATTTTATATACATAGCAATTATCACTACAGTGATATGATGAACATCTGCCAATGAAATGAGAGAAATAAGCCTCATAACTGAGCCCATTCTGATAATATTTTAGTGTTATTCTTTCATATTGTTCAAGAACACATTTATATATTGGTGTTATAAATCCCAATCAAAAAAAAAAGTGAAAAAAATGAAAGCCATGAGTGCGCTACTCTTTAAGCACATATAAAAACTCATTGGCTCCCATAGTTTGCTCAAGCAAAAAGACAAATCCTTGCTTAAATGTTTCATTGTAGATGCTAGTGACAATTCCTAAAGTAATCTTAACAAGATTAAAATTATTCTTACTGCTAAATTTCATGTGGTCCGGTAGAGCATATGTGGTTGTATAATTTGTTTTATTCTTTCAATAATTTCTTCACTGGTTTAGTGGGATAGTTTCCCACTCTACTTAGAGCTAAAATTCAGTATTTGGAGCAGTTATTTTTATACAGAGCAGTAAATATTTTAGTGACCTTGCATAGCATCCATCTGAATGAGTTATTTCTAATCAGGTTTAAAATGTAAAAGCATTTCAAGCTGAATTTTTTAAAAGTCTCTAGATGTTAGGTGTATGTGCCATGCGTAATGTAAGTGAACTCCAGCCTGCAGTGGGGCTTCTTTTGAGCCTGTGAAATGCTAATACTAAAGAAAAAAACACAAGTATGGCTATCCTGATTCAGTCCATAGAATCAGGTAATCTAGTACCCTCCAAAACTGGATAGGCAGGCCTGGTGTTTATGACAGTATCTACCAGGTAGCTGTCTCAGAGGTAACTTGAAGGGGACTAAATGAGGTCTTCAGCATTTGGATGCTTTTCTGCACTTCTTTGGTTCATACTAGCTGATAATGGTGCCTTATTTGTCTGCTAGAAGATAATGTGGCTGGCTCTTTCCCTCTTTGTTATTCATTCCTAGTCCTGGCTCTTTTGGATGTACATAGAGTAGAAATCTTTCTTGATGCAGAGTCCCCCTTATTCCTCACCATGAAAATTTCTAATAAAGTAAAGGCCATAGTATTTCCTCCTTTTGTCCTTTCTAAGAGGCAGAGACAAGAGACGTGAGTTTGTGGGTATCTTCTCAAAAACAGGTTCGACTGTAATATAGTTGCAACTGTAACTATAAATTTTCAAACAATATTTTTTTTCATATTTTCATCGTCATTCCCCATAGTCAGAATATGTTTTGAAAACTACATGGAAGGTGAAAATAAGTTTTAGAATATATTTTAAGTTATTTGCATATCATACCCAGCTTGGACCAAGTTTGGTCAATTTTTTGAAGTATGCGTGACAGGACCCACGTATAGATTCATAAACATTTGAGCAAAACACTCACTGGTAAATCTTCTAGATATCAACAGAAGGTAGATGTAATCACTATTCAAAGTATTTTCTAAAAGGTTGAATACTTAGTATGGCCCACCAAAAAATTAGTGGGTAGTACTGCAGTCAAAACTTTTATGAACATCAGATCAGAAGACTTTGCAAATCTGGGGTTAGAATGCAGAAAACGCAAACTGAGTTTACTGACTCAGAAACAAAACCTACTTTAATAAATAAAACCTTCTCTGGATTATAAATCTCCCTTCCTTTTCACAAGAAAACGTGTTACAATTCTTCTGGAAAGGTTATAGAGAAATCAGTGGTGTTAATGGCTGTTGTTCCTGAGATAGGGCTTCCAAATCTGGATATTGTGCATATTCCTTATATAGATATAGATATAGATATAGATATAGATATAGATATAGATATAGATATAGATATAGATCAATCAAATATATTTTTGGGATTTAATCCATTCTCATTCTGAGCAGCGCTTTATTGCCTTTCCCTTTCCTAAGAGAGATAAATAAAAATTAAGAGCTATATTTAATTTTTTTCTTCTTTTTTTTTCCAGCGGCACTTTGGAACCTCTATGGCAAGGTATTTCTTGTAGTGGTGCCTGTCCTGCCATACAATTCCCTTCTCTGGACAGGGAGAGGCAGACAAAGCTGGCAGGAGGGTCAGAGAATGCTCTTTTTTCCTCTCTGAGCCTTCCTCCAGTGCCATGTGCAATCAGATTTGTGGCATGTCATTTCAATCTGTCAGCATCCCCTGAGTGCTACTCAGTCAACCATAAGGAAACACCATGTGTTTTGGCAAAGGATGTCCTTTAACAAGACCCAGTCACTCAGTCAAGCAGCCTAAATGAGGCAGCAGACAGCACCTTCACACCAGTGTATGTTAACTAAGCTCTCTGTCGGTGTGTCTTGACCTCATAAGAAGACACAGTGAAAAGGCCAGGATGAAGAGCAGAGAAAGGTCAACCTTGCCTTGTCTGCTAAAAATGGCAGCTTCCTTTACTCCACTCAGTCAGAAAAAAACATATTTTATACACATTTCTGTGCTTGCGTGAGTGAATATATATAAAAATAAAACTACACGCACAATTTCCTTTTTGCAGTATGGGAAGGTAGCCACTAGATGACACCAAGAGATAGTTGCTATAGACCTGATTTTTCATTCGTTATGCATCTGCCTGTTCAAAAGGTGACATTCTTGCTGAGAATGTAATTAAGATTACAGAGTTACGCAAATTAAGTGATCTGGCAAGTATTAATAGTTACCTTACTTTAATATTACCAATTACTATCCTAGAGTGCAAAGAGCTTGGAATTTATGATCATATGGACAGTGGATCTCAAACATTACCTCTCCTTCCCTGCAGTGCATACCTTTAATTGACTGTTATAGAAGCATCATCTGTATTGCCACAGCCAAGAGTCTGCTGGTGCTCCTACAGCAAAGTTCCCAGTTGTAGAGGCTTGTCATTAGTCACTGAGAATCCACCCAAGATGAATACTTGGTATCACCAAATCTTGGTGAAAGATCACATAATTAAGCCAGGCCAGAATTAACTGCTTTGTCCCTCTCTGTTACTTCCATCTTTCTCTCAAAATGAGCTGGAGCTACAGAGACTGATACTAACAAGTGTTTTCCCTTGCTCAAAGGAATGTCAAAATTGACAATTTGATATGAATTTCTGAGATTTAGGATTTGGTAATGGAAAAGAAGAGCAAGTTTGAAAATATCCTCTAATGGTCTTTTAATAATTAACATTTAGACTACAGTTTCAACAAAAAAAATATATAGGTATTCGAGGTTGGCAAGTCTGTAAGCAGGTTACATTAACACAAAATGGCCTAGATTTCTAAGTGGTAGACAGAAATTTAGTTCTACGTGTCTGTGTATAAATTTATAAAAGCAACATGTCAATTAGACATGTAGATCCTACTTGATAATACAAAGAGTTGGTTTTCCATACAATAATATGCAAGTCTTATGGAAACAATGCCCTTCAAATCTAACTTCCTCTATCTCCACCCCATGTGTCCATGTCCTAGTATGACTAAGCAACAACACGTCACTGGAAGCAATCATTCGTTAAGATTAACTGGCCTACAATAACAAAAAAACAGGTGTAGAGTAGTTTATCCCATATAAATATGTTTCAAGTACACTCGTGTTTCATACAACTCAATATTATTACTGATAAATTTGAACTAAAGGTGATGTCATTAAAACTTTAGCAGTTCTCCACTGTGTCTATTGTTGTCATCATGGCATAATAATAGGAAGACAGCACCTTGGGAGATCTTACTCTTGAACTCTACATATGTCAGCAACAGCAGAGAATACAACATAAACTCCTATTGAGTATAGTAAAAGGGAAAACAGTAATGGGATTTTTCAGTGTGCTTGTGATGAGGCAAGAAATTCAAATCTCACATATGCAACCTCTCACTCACAGCTTTTCTGAGTGGCTCAGAGTAGTTATTGTGATCCCCGGTCCATAGCCAGGTCTGAGTTGGGAGATGTACAAAGATCTACCTTGTCCCTACTGAGGAAATAGCTGCCATGGGGGCAGACTCAAGATATAAGTGCTGAAGAGGAACCCACAGCCTGGTCCAAGACCAGGAACTACAAGGAGATCCCCTCTTCTCGTAGGTGCATGGCTCTACAGAAATCCTCACATCAAACACACCATGCATGTAGCTGCTGGTGTGAGATGGGCAGCACACCCAGTTGGCTGCTGTGAAGGGGTCACCATCCCAGAACTAAAATGAGGGCAAGCACAAATAAATCAGTGAGTGTACAAAAGGAGAAAAAGAACGCCAAGTGATTATGCAAGGAAATAAGGGTTATAAGGAGGGATCACACAGCTCTTGGATGCAATTGAAAAAAATAAAGTGCTATTGCCCAATATGAGTTCCTCCTGTAGGACTAAGATCTTATTCTGGGACCATGGTTCCTGAGAACAGTTGAAACACACCAGCAGTTTTGGTGCTACACTTAAGAATGGCTTTCTTTACCAGTGACTTTACAAAAAAGTGGCTTGTAAAATGTCTTAAGATTCTTCAGAATAAAGCAGAGAATGCATGTGATTCTACTAGGATTACAGAGACTCTGCAACCACCAGTTTGTGAATACTTGGTTAGAAAAATTGACACTTTCATTCATTTCATAATGATAAGACAAACTTGCTGTGAACTTTGCTTAATTTTTCTGAAAAAAACATATTGAAATACTTCCTAGTAAAAACATAGCAAACATCATGGTTTTCATATAGATAGAACAAATGCCATATTTGTTTGATGTTTGAATTTGTTTTCACTTGTGCAAATTATATCCCTTTTTTATGTGGAACAATGACAATTGTTAGTGAAAGCATCAGATATTTTGTTCAACTCTGAGCTGTTAAAAATCCAACTAGTTTTGCCCCTTGAGTTTTACAGGTTATTCAAATTGCCTAATAAAATTTTAATGGTTTTCCTCATACACAACATATATTGTGTGGCAGGCATAGAAAACACGGCTTCTGCTGGGTAAAAGGTATAGTTAATCAAATCGTTGTTCCACCTTTAACAAATTATTATTATAAGAAAGTTGTGAGCAATATACTACCAAGTAAGACCCAATTGTTGCCTTTTTAAAGTAAATGACAGAAATTATTTTAGACTCAAAGTATGTCTTTTTCTTGTGGGAAATAAACTTGATGTGTTTTAATTTTTTTTTTTAACTTTTATAATGTTGTTAAATGTGCAAAATTTTAAAAGCCTGAGAAAATTGCCAAAGATTTTTTTAATTGACAGACGTCTCAGTTTGGTAGAGAAATAAAGGCTACTATTTTGTGAGGCCTTAGATGTAAGCCCCAGCCTTAATAGACTTTACAGTGTGCTATTGCTTTTATGCAGAAAGGGTGCATATGCCATGACATTTTTTAACACCTTGCAGTAGATGTAGGAGAGATGCATAGATAAGACTCACCCACACTTCCATTTATTTGCTTTCTAAGTATGATAAATAAATAAATAGTGGTAACAAAAATCTGAAGTGCTCAAAATTCAAAAGTTAATTCTCATAAATCAGGATATCTGCCTAGAAGTCACGAAATTTCTGGTGGTGTTGTTTAAATTATCATATTTTCAAGTTTTTCTCATCTGCTGTCTACAGTCATCATTTTAAAGGACTCGTCTTTCACAGTTTTAATATTTTTGCGCAACTATAAGGTTTAAGCCTATATTTGTTCTTAAATCCTAAACTTTTATTAAGTCTTATCCACCTAGGAGTTATGACTGTTAAATACATGCTGCAAAATACAAATTCCTGACACAAATACGAGAGTTGGCTCACTGGAGTGAAAAATATTTTTAGAAATCTGTGCATGAACTGAGACATCTAGGGTGAGATTAATCATCTTAGAAAATTGAGGGTTTTTTAGTTTAGTTTTGTGTTTAGTTCTGTTAAATCACTTTGATGCACTGCAGAGCTGTTTGTTCAAGTCAGCTCCACTCTGCTTGGGTTTGGCTGCTCCCTTTCGTCATCTAAATGAGAACTTTAAACTATGGAGGTACAGTCGCTAGTTCAAAGTCCATGACTCCAAAACTGACGCTTCCTGCTCACCCCTAGGGCCATATGTTTAATAAACCTATGTAGCATTGATTCTAGCATTCATCTAAACGTTACTATGTGTAGTTGTAGCATTAATTATGTTGGAGATTATCAGTAGTAATAATCATTATTATTATCACCTCAAATAGTTTAAGAATAAAAAGAATGCAGGATTCATGGGCAGAAATTTTCTTTTTTTATGAGTCCGCTAATAGGGTTGGAAAAAAATAAACCAGGGCACACATGCATTGGACCCAAAATAGAAGCAGCAAACTTCAAAGCTAACCTGAATTTATCTTGACTGCATTTTGTATTAGCACCTACAGACAGGCATAGTGGAGATCCATTGTGCAAAGCACTGTAAAAACAGAAAATAAGAGACAGTTCTTGCTCCACTGAGTTCAGAAGCCAAACAGTGACCAGGGGAAGAGCAAGAGGGCAAACAGGCACGCAAAGGTGAAGCTTTAACAGCTCAACAGCAGAACCAGAGAAGAATTCACATTTGAAACACAAATGGCAAGCTACATTTCCTCCCTCATAAGGCTTAATAGGAAAGACTTACATGTATGAAGGTCAAGATGGACATTACATTTGTCACTGTGTGGGGCTCAGTTCTGCAAACCACTTATTAAAGATGCAAAAGTACTCCTCTGCAAACTCACGGAAATTCGCTAGTCAAAATCCACTGGTGGAAACACAGTGAGCCCCGTGGAAAAGAAACATTTTAGGAGTGTTTATAAAAACGCATCATAGTATCTGAAAGATACCCAGACAGCATTTTTACTTGCTGATTATTAATAGATCATTTAAAATTAGCAGTCTGCAGGACTTGATGCATCAGAAAGTAGGTTAAAAATAATGTAATTATCTATTTTCTTTTTCCCCATTTTCTGATAGAGATATTTCTTTATTTTTTTCTCCATTTACAGGTGCAGAATTAAAGAACGTGTTCACTCACTATATTATTGATGCACTTAAGTGGAGTGTTTCAAAGCATATAATTACCGTGTAGGCTTATGGCCCTGAAGTAGATTGGGATAGTGGTGCTGCATATCCATGATTTGAAGGACATACAGTGATGATTATAGAGGCAGTACTCTACATCCATTCCAGCCCTTTTGTGTTTAGCTGGTTGCCATGGCAAATAATTGGATAGAATTTAAGCCACTTTCTTCCAAGTGGGAAATTCATAATTTTACCCTTCACCTAATTTTGAACGTACTTTTAAAGAATCTTAAAGTTTCTGCAGGAATGGAATATAAACCCAGTAGAAAAAAAAAAAATTTGATTTATACACGTGGAAAACACTTCATTTGGAAGATCTTTTTTAATTTATTTATTTTTTAATCCTAAAGAATCAGATTTTTAAACAGAACGATAGAGCAAAATGGGAACCTTAGAAAGAGAAAAAACATTAGAATGCAGAAAGATATAAAATCTGAAAGTGAATGGTCAAATTCAACTTGCTCTGGCAGCTGGTATCAATTAGAAGAAGATGGATAATTTCACCAACTCCAGTTTTCCAAATTTATTTAGCCCTATCCTTTCTTAAGCTTTAAAAATATTTTTTATGTTTTGTAATGGTTCATGGTAATCATCTATCACATCTTTTATTTTAGTTTGTTTCTTTTCCTGAAGACATAGATAAACTTTCTAATGAAGCCTCTGTGATTTTACATCAGTTCCCAATATATATAGTCCTAGCTCAGTTTAGGGATTTATTACGTTATAGACTGCACCCCTCAGCTGGAAAACCTCAGCAAGAATTGCACAACACATGGCAATGGGGGAAAATCCAAAGCTTCTTCTTCTCACTGTAATAGGACTCTAATAGGGTAAAAAACTGCACCTGTCCCTATAACATGTACACAGAAGAGGCCATAGCTGGATTAATGTCATTTTCCTTAGGCAGTTAATGTGTGCCTATTTTTTATTTTTTTTTAAGAGGCAACATTTGCAAAATAAGCATTTACTTGGACATTTAAGAAGTAAATGACTTTAATCCCTCTGGATATGGTCATATCTATCTACATTTTCCATGCCTAAGGTAGATGGACAGAATGATTTCAGTCTTGCAGAATGACAGGTACATCTTAGTTGGAAAGGAGACTTCAGCTCTCCTTTAATTTGTTGTATGCTTAAAGCATAAATACAACTATTTTCCTCCAAAGCAGTAAGTGAGCTGGACTGTAATTATGCTTGGGATGTGGGGGCCAGGATAGTATTCCTGACCTTTTTATCTTTCCAATTCGTATCACCATTCAAGAAAATAACTCTATGTCTTGTCTTCACAAAAACTGGAAAATTATTTTCATGATTTTGAACTGTACTCCTACAATTCAATTATCGTAACAAATTAGATTGTGGGTTTTGACTCTTTTGACAGAATTCTTAAATCCAAGACTAGGAAGTTAAAGTCTGATACTGACCGGGAGTAACCTGGTTAATATAAGAATCAAGTTGATTCAAGGTTTTAAGATTTAAGGCTAGTTCTGATCAGCAAAGATATTTCTCTAATTTTCTTTTTACCGTCTTCATTATGCACATTCAGTGTGGAAACTCAGCCTCAGGGGTTCTTTTTCATACTACTCAATACTGGACACTTACAGCAGAATATAAAAAAGGGAGACGTAATTTTTAAATAAAAAGTGCTCAAAATATGCCGTTGCTTTTTCTTTCACTGATCTTTGCAATTTTCTTTTTACTAAAAGACTTTATCCTTTAGTGAAAGATTCAGCATTGAATCACTAAGTTATTATTAGTAGTGTCTTACTATTTACAAATGGTTAACAGGTGTAATTTTTTAGTCAGGAACTTAGTAATAAATTCTATTTTTGAAATGATGGCCTGCCTAGAATCTAAAATAATAGGAGCTTCTATCTGACTTTTGAACTAACCAAATTTTGGGCATCTTCTTTGAGTCTCTCATGTGTGCTGGACTCAATCCACATTCTCCTTTTTTCTGCCTTGCCCAAAGTACATGTCAATAAATTTGTTGTACTTGTATATCTTTGATAGGTACACTTCACTGTTTTTAAATTTGGTATATGTAGAAATCAGAAAATCTGGAGTATCCTTTGGCCACTCAGCAAACAATTTCAAAACTTTTAAAATAAGTTTGGAATTAGTACATTGCTGCTTTTCTGAAGATGTATTACAGTTTCAGTGGGCCAGAGGCTGTTAGTAGCCTCATTTTTTCTGAGAAGATCTATGACTGTATTCTGTAAACAAATGCCATGCTGCCTTTAACCAGATATTGAAACAGCTTTAAATTTAAGTTAATAGTAGTTATATTGTTCAGGGACAGTGATGGCTAAAGGATCTTACCTTAGGAAAACAAGGTCACTGATATCCTTCCCCAAGAAAAACAGAAGTCATAGAAAGTGCATTGTCCTGGTAAAAAGATTATTCCTAAAAGAATTAAACATCTAACAAAGACAGCCATTCTTAACATCAGATTTTAGATAGTGGGAGAGATAAAACACTAACACGCTGAAAAAGGAAAGAACATGCAGGGTGAGAGGGAGGCAAGAAAATATAAATACCATTACTAGTAAAATTATAAACTCCTCCATAAAAGACTAAGTGTAGTATGGATAAGACAACTAGACTAGCAGTGTCTCGTATTATGCATCACTCTTTTTCTTGTGAGTGGTTTAGGAAAGGTCATTTAATTCCTTACATCTTGAGTCAACCTCTGCATTGAACTCTGCCACAGATTAAGAGAAGAGGCTAAGGGAGGGCAGCTGTTTCCACACCACAGAAAACTAATATGAATGTCCCTAGTATTTTCAGCACCATTATAACAAGAAAATAATTGTAATTAGCAGAACTCGTGACACAGGGAAAAATCTGGCAGACAAGAGTAGGAGTCTCACCTTGGCAAGTACTTTAATGTACATGAAAAAGAAATTGAAAAATGAAAAGCTGCTGATAAGTGGTACCTACATGAACTCTACCTAATGCTTCAGAATTAAACTGGAAGCTGGATGGAGACTGAAGGAAGTGATAGCTTTTTAGCAGCATAAAACTGTAAGTGCAAAATGTGGTGGTGATTCTCCCCAGTCAAAGTTTAGAAAAAAAAATGATGACACCTGGTCATAGTGATGTCTTAGGTCAGTGAAGTGTTTTATTCCATATGCCCCAGCAAACCATGGCTGCATTGATCAGAAGAAGCTCTGTTCTTCCCACCCACTTCAGTAATAGACAAATAGATCGTCTTGCTGCAGCTGTCATCTTTCCCATTTTAAGTCTGGGTACACATCATTTTCAGTTTCTGTTGGTTTGCTTTGGTTAGTTTTTTTTTAAATGGGGAATAAGTGTGATATTCTTATCCCTTAATGCTCAAATCACATATAGTTGACCTAAATTTTGCCTGATACCTCTTGCTCAGGTTCCATTCCCCAGGACAGAGACCCAGAAATATTAACCACTGTATCTATTTTGCAAAGATTAGAAAAGACACTTAGCTATACGTGGGCTTAAAGTTTGAACAATTCTAAGTTGGAAATGTCCAGTATGGGAGCATTTATTATTGCTCTTTTTATTAGAACTTCTCCGTATTGGAGGGACTATCACCAAATTTTTGCAGTGTAAATTGGTCTCCAAAAATTGCAAGAAAACATCATAAATTCTTCCTTTCCTTCAGAAGTGATTATGTTTGGCATGTGAGGCATGAGTCCTCAGTAGTCTCAGTACTATCTAATATCAGGTTATTCAAGAGTAGTAGCTTGGCATTTGATATTCTGGTTTTTTTAAAAATAAAAACTTGATTCACCGTGAAAAGATACTTCACAGAGTAAAATCATATTTTAGCACTATTTCTTGATTTCATGACGAAAGAAACCTGTTATTTAATAGAGCCACTCTTTATATGTATATATAAATTATTTTAAAGAACTTTAAATTTTCTTACGATATTCGAAATCTACAGAGGCTTCCACACATTATTAAACATGTATGAGCTACCTGTTAGACTAAGCCTGGAAACGAGCACTGAAAAAAACCTTTCATTTTAAGTAACATTTACGCCTTCCAGCGATACACCTCTATTTCTCTTGGCATCCTCAACACAAAGCAAATAAAACTCTGTCCTCAGTGGAAGTGAGCATGGGTATTATTGTGAAATGCATGAGTCTCAGTGGACAGCAGAAAATTTGCATCCACTATATTTAATACGAGGCCAACAGGAAGGGATTTTCTATGTCTTTATATCACAAATTGCTTCTTACAGAATAAGAGCTCTCAATGAACAAATCTATTAAACCACTGGCTGCTCTTAATAAAAGTCAATCCAGTCTTAAAAATTTCCATCAACTGGATTTGTCTATGCAGACTGGTAGGTTTTCGTCAGCAAACACACCACAGAACAAAGAGGTAGATCGCAGCTACGCGTACTGCATATTTATCCTCAGCTCTCTTAGATGAGACCACATCGCTTCGGGATGACAAATCCTGGGCAGATACCCCATAGTATCTCAGGGCTCAGCACAGACCAGTGGGAAATGGATGTGCTTGACTTGGGCTCCATAGATGAAACCTGAATGTGCTCAATGACACTACAATCTTTGTTGAAAAGCCAACAGGCCAAAAGCTCTTGTGCAGCCTGCAAATGTAAATTAATCTGTACATTGATCCAAAAAAGTATATTTTACTTCAGAAGTGCCATGTTTCCATGATTTTAGATATTCTTTTTTTCCACAATTTCAGGTAGATTGAGAACTCTGCTATTTATTCTCTGCAAATGTAAGAGATTTTCAACATTTTCTAAGAGGTGCTCACAGAGGCAGTCTCTGAGGAAAATTATCTCCTGAGCCTCCTCCAGGGGTGGTATAACTCATCCATCATTCCTTTCTTCAGCCTTTGCTCTCAGGAAAAATATCTGTAGCAAATTTGTTCTCTGCTGCCTGCCTGTAAAAGCTGGAGGAAGCATTGCTTCAAGGCATTACACGGGTCTTGAGCCAGTCATTTTATGCTTTTTCTTAGTGTTAAATAGTCTAGAGAATTTTTTTAATTACAAGTACATTTTTTAAGTACTAAAGGATCCTTTAAATTATTCTATGACATACTAGAAAATAGTCAAATAAATGATAGCAGCCCAATAGCAGCCTGATGATAAATAAACCACTATATATTTCCACGAAAACAATTACTCGGTTTTCAAGCTTGAAGATCTATTTCAAATCAGTTTAACTAAATGTTGTTAATTTAAAGATTTCAAGATATAAATAATTCAATCAGTTACACAAAATTAAAGAAGGCACTGCTTTTTCCTTGGGGAAGTTTTCTCAGCAAATGATTAAACAGTTAATTTGAAGTGTCGATAACAGGCCTAATTACCCATCAATCTTGAATCATGAATGAGGATATTAATTACCAAGATCAACTTAAAAATAGGTATACACACTTTGCTGGATTCCTTTTTAAAAAAATATAAGAAATTATTAGATTCTGTGACATAAAGGCAAAGAATCAGGATTGTGAATTCAGCACACAGTTTTCACAGGCAGTTATACTCTTGCTTTAGCTTGGTAATTCACGGGACTCAGCTTTATCACTTTGAAGACACTACAGTTTACGGAAATCCTGACGAATTAATTCAAAGCTAGAGATGATTAAGTTGCCTATTTGTTAAATTTAGCAAGAAGATGACATAACAAGAAAACATTATCACTGTAATCCTGGTGAAACACACAGATGTATCACATAACATTATCCCTGCAAGTATGATGGATTTGGAGTCTTGAAGATGTGTGAGGGAGGTTTATTGGCTATGCTTCATTTCTTCTGCAAAGAAAGTACAAATGGTGTGGAAAGCATTTGTTATCCAATAGTGGGGATTCTGTCATGAGGAAAGTGCCTACAAGGGCATACATCCAGTTGGCATAGCTTCAGTGGTTCTGAGAGGAGCCTCATCCCATCCACCCTCTCCCATCACTGTGCTTGAGGGTTCTAGGCGCAGAAAACACGGTAAGGGTTTGCTGTATTTTGATTATGTCCACCTCAGTACAAATTCAGGCTGCAGGCTGCTGCAAGCAAAGCCTTGTGGCTGCAGACTGGAAGAACAGGGAACTGGAGCTATGTCCTGGGTAGGCTGCCTGTGTTCAGGCACTAAGAAGTACGGATATGTCCCACTGCAGGTTCTTATCCCTGTTTTTCTTTTCTTTCATATAATGACAAGATTATAACAAACATTTCAGGAATCCTAGCTGCCGCCAGCCGTCTTGTATTGGCTCGGTTTGATTACGCCATGTACTATTGCCAGAGAACAGCAAGTGATGAACATGAATCCAATTCTTAAGCAATCTTCAGAGCAAGACACACTGCTGTACCTCTCTATGCTGGAAAATACAGCATGAAACTGTGTTCCAGTTTCCACGTCACTGCAATTCCATATTCTCTATGTCTGGGCAGTTAAGGAGGCAAAAAGTGACGTCACAAGTAAAAGGTCACAGAGATATTTTCACATTCAGTTCTCCACATCGCTATTGATACCCTGAATATGCTTGAAATTCCTGTCAGCATCCAGAATGCTGTTCTACCCATGATCTTTCATTTGAGGAGAGTAATGCCTTTAATTCAGAAGCAGTGGTTCTTTCTACCAGGTTCTCTGTCTCTGCACGTGTAAGAGTAAAAGTTGCCCTTTGCAGGGCTTGTTTGCTGGGTGGGCTCTGTGCCTGCCTGCCCTGGCCCATGGCAGAGGAGCCAGCTGCTTGTACACCATGCATGCAGCACTGAGACTGGCAGACTGACTCCTGACGTGACAACAAATCTTCACCCAGATGGTGACTCCTCCTCAACAATGAAGGTTACGGCCGGCCCCTTGGTATCTTGAGGAGTTAAGTGAGCAACCTGTGCTCCTTCAGACTCCATATGTTTGGCCTTTAACCCTCCTCAAATGCCTCCGTCTGCTCCTGCTGCATCCTGCCATACGGGAACACAGAATGGGGCTTTGTTCCAGTCTGCTCTGCAGCCATTTGGCATCCCCTCAGTGTCACTATGGCAGATCTGGATTCATTGTGCATTACAAGCATGGAACTCCACGCCATTAGCCCACCCTCAGTATGAACCCCTGTCCTTGGCAATCAAAACCTACCAAAAACCAATACTCCTTAAAAGATCCTCTTCATAGATTCATAGATTCATAGATCATAGAATCACTGAATCATAGAATAATTAGGTTGGCAAAGACATTTGAAAATACTGTACCTGTCGACTACTAAATTATATCCCTAAGCACTTAATCTATCTGTCTTTTAAATACCTTCAGAGATGGTGACTCAACTGCCTCCCCAGGCAGTCTGTTCCAGTGCCCATTAACAGTTTCAGTGAAGAAATTTTTCCTAACGTCCAATCTGAACCTTCTCTGGTGTTACTTGAGGACATTCCCTCTCCTCCCATCATCTATCACTTGGGAGAAGAGACCAACACCCACCCTTCTACAACCTCATTTCAGATAGTTGCAGACAGTGATAAGGTCTCCCCTCAGCCTCCTCTCCTCCGGGTTAAACAACCTCAGTTCCCCCAACCACTCCTTGTAAGACTTGTTCTCCAGCTCCTTCACCAGCTTCATTGCTCTTCTCTGGACTCGTTCCAGGACCTCAATGTGTTTCTTGAAACAAGGGGCCCCAAACTGAACACGACATTCAAGGTGCAACCTCACCAGTACTGAGTACAGAGACAGAAGCACTTCTCTAGTTCTGCCAGCCATGCTGTTCCTCATATAAGCCAAGATGTCATTGGCCTTCTTGGCCACCTGGGCACAATGCTGGCTCATGTTCAGCCAATCATGTCAATCAACACCCCCAGGTCCTTCTCTGCCAGGCAGCTTTCCAGCCACTCTTCCCCAAGCCTGTAGTGCTGCACAGGGTTTTTTTGTCCCAAGTACGGGAATGTGCATTTGGCCTTGTTACGCCTCATCCCACTGGTCTCATCCCATTGATCCAGTCTGTTCAGATTCCCTTGCAGAGCCTCCCTACTCTCAAGCAGATCAACACATCCTCCCAGCTTAGTATCATCCATAAACTTAATGAGGGTACATTCAATCCCTTCATCCAGGTCATTGATAAAAATATTGAACAGATCTGGACTCGGCAATGAGCTCTGGGGAAGACCACTTGTGACTGACCTCCAACTAGATTTAACTCCATGACTCTTTGAGCCTGGCCATCCGGCCAGTTTTTTATGTAGCAAAGGGTGCACCTCTGCAGACCAGAGGAAGCCGGTTTCTCAAGGAGAATGCTGTGAGAAATAGTGCCAAAATCTTCCCTGAAGTCCAAATACACTGTGTCCACAGCTTTTCCCTGATCCACTGAGTAGGTCATAAAAGGTGGTCACGTTAGTTTGGCAGGACCTGCCTTTCATAAACCCATGCTGACTGGGCCTGATCACCCACTTGTCTTGTGTGTGCTGTGTGATAGCACCCAAGATGACCCGTTCCTTGACTAGTTTTCCAGCATTAAGGTCAGACTGACAGACCTTTAGTTCCCTGTATCGTCACTCCAATCCTTCTTGTGAATGGGCATAACACTTGCCAAACTCCAGTCAAATGGAACTTCCCCAGTCAGCCAGGACTGCTGGTAGATGATGGAAAGGGTTTGGGTGAGCAGCTCTGCCAGCTCCCTTAACACATCCAGTCCCACAGACTTGTGAACATCCAATTAGTTGAGCAGCATACTAATTGTTTCCTCTTGGATCATGGGAGCTTTGTTCTGCTCTCCCTCCCTGTCTTCTGGCTCAGGAGGCTGAGTACCCAGACAACATCTTACCTTACTATTAAAGACTGAGATAAAGAAGGCATTAAGTACCTTATCCTCATGCCTTGTCCTTATTGTTCTCCCTGCGTCCAGTAAGGGATAAGTATTCTCCTTGGCCCTCCTTTTGTTGTTGACATATTCATAGAAAAAAAATTTATTATCTCTCACAGAACTGGCCGATCTAAGTTTTAGTTGGGTTTAGCCCTTCTGATTTTCTCCCTGCATGATCTCACTTCATCCTTGTAGTCCTCCTGCAATGTCTGTCACTTCTTCCTCTTTTTTGCAAGATCCACCCAGAACTCTCTGATAGGCCAAGCTGTTTTTCTGCCCTGCCAGCTCATTTTTCAGCACACGGGGATGGGCTGCTCTTGCACCACCAGATTTCCTTCTTAAAGAGCATCCAGTCCTCTTGGGCTTCTTTGCCCTTTAGGACTGCTTATATCAAACGTCAGAGGTGTGATGCAATAGTGAGGTAAATTCAGATAGGAAAAAGGAGGATTCATGGTTTTCTTCGGGCTTTCAAGTAGTGACACACTACTTGGCACCATTAGGGGTATCTCCCACATTGAAGCTGATAATTTGATACCTACATTATCTTGTCTTAAGCTGCTTTTCTCAAATGTAACACTTTGGAGGAAACTTGGAGACACAGCATTGAGGACAGGGTCATTATCTCAAAAGCTTTTTGCTGCACATATCCAAGTATTGTGAGGGCTTAGCTGGGTTTAGGTTAGAAAAATGGTGTCTACAAAAATACAAAGATAATAACAGAGCTTGCATTACCTTCAGTGGGACATAGGCTGAATTTCTTCTTACCTGGAAGAAAAAATACATTGGTCGAATACATTAGTTTATCACCTTTGGATGCACTGTGATGGTAAAGTCTGCTAGTTCAATTCCTTTCACTGGTGCACCCAGCCCACTAATGTCTGTGTTTTATCAGATGTCTGGGGTGGAATTACAGTTATAAGTCTTTCTTTTGATAGGAATAATGCAGATTTAATTCGGAATTGTAAGAGGTTTCATTACATGTTATTTCATGAATACTACCTTATTTCTAGTTAGCAACGTGCAGAAATCAGTATGAATGAACACTAAGGAGGAGCAAAAAGCTGTATTGTATGGCTAAATATTTTTCATTTTATTAGGCATTGCTGTGCTACAGCTGTTGGTTAATAGAGTTCTAATCAGATAGGAAGTACTTCATATATTTTTAGGAAGTTCCTACAAATATGACCAACTACAGAACATTAAACAGACTAATAAGTGTATGCTGTTAGAGAAAATAAAATACACTCTAGAATGTGCACAATGAGGTTTATCTCTTTTGCTATCTAGAATTGTACAACTCTTAAAGGCGCTCCACTTCATGTTTTCTAACTTGTCTGAAAAATTTCTTTCTCTTTTGTGTTGTTTCCTTTAGCACTCCAGTCATTTAAGTAACACTTTAATTTTACGTAATATAAAACATTGCAGGGATTTTATATTTTACTATATGAACCCAATTCACTTACCTGCTTTAATGGTTCTCTCCTTGTGAAAACATAAAAGAATACACGTCCTTTAAATTTTTTCATTGGCCTCACTACAATAAGTGTGAGAACCATGCTTTATGTTAATTAGCATGTATAAATCCTTTAAGTGAACATATGACCTGGTGTGTAGTTATGGTGTCATTTGTATAAACCTCAAGTACAGTAGAGGTATGAAGCTGACAATGCACACCCTGGAGCGTATTAATGCTTTTATAAAAAATCATACTTCTTTCAATGACTGTAGTAATGGACTCCAACCTGTGCAGATGTGGTTGTGTAATTACACATCTGAGAATCCTCATTAACCAATCGGGGTTGTCACTGCTCAGCAAGCCATGCGTGTTGGGCAATTAAACCTATCAGCCACAGCTCTCCCTAGGCAACTCATAGGATCTTGAAAAGTGTGTTATCAAAATTATTCTAAAACTTATGACTGAGAGAAGGAAATCAAGAAAGAAAAAATCAACCTTAACATTTGTTATTTTTCTCCTTTTTCCTGCATATTACATTGTCTTGTTAATAAGTAGTGCTCTCAATTAAAGCACCATAGTGTTCAGGAGCAGCTGACAAATTAGCCACTAACAGCCTCTCCAAACATTGTAAAATAAGGACAGAAAACCTTTGATTCAAAGAACTTAAAAAGACATTAACTTCATGCTTCATTTTCTGCCTGCATTTGATATTTCTTTTCCAAACACAAGCCATAGTAATATTTCTTGTCATTTGCTTTCCTGCACCAAAGAATTTTGTGTTCTAACTGGTGATGAAAAAAAAAAAAAAAATAAAAAGTGGTTAAAGCAGGTGCTGTTTGTAGTGTTTATATAAACACATTAGCACTCTTTTGACACAGCATGACCTGAACAAGTAGTTCATCCTACTAGTAGCAGGGAAACAATAACTGAGCGTGCCAGAGCCGAGTTCATTCAGACACTGCAAAATTAACACCAGATTATGAATACGCTTGCCACTGGTAATTAATCGTGAAAATTGCTGGAGGAGTTCCCCTACTGTGAGGGATATTGGCAGAAGTATTTACTGCTAATAGGCCTTGTTTAAGCTCTTTTTTTTTTTTTTCTCTTCTACCCCCTTCGAGATGAAACTTACAATAGACTGCGCGGGAACTGGTAGATTATTACACAGTCCTTTGACCTGTTTTCTTATTAGCATTTCTGAATATCTGTAATGTTTTTCTCTCGGTCATTAGAAATGTGCACTGCATGTTCACATTCAGACCATTAAACTGTCCCTTATAGAGGAGGATAATTTCACAATCTGGATATGTTTTTCTATATTCCACACTGATCTAACATTATCCCATGTTTTGCAGCAGTAATTTGGAGACATCATAAGGAGAGTTTTGTGTATTTCAAATAATATACAAGCTTCTATAACCTTGGGTAGTAGTTACATGATCTACAAAATCTTTGATGTGCCCATCATTTTAGCCAATTTTCCTTATATATGCCTCTTATTATGTGCTTTTAAAGTCTAAAAAAATGACCAAGATGTTTTCAATTCACTATGGTTTTAAATATAATAAAAACACACTATGCAAGATAGTTTAATTATAGGTTTCCCCCTTTAAAAAGAAATACAAAAATATATTCATGGTGCCTCTTTGTTAATAATTGTGTTATTGAACAGAAACAACAGCCAGCTTCTGAGTGAAATTAATGAAAGATTTGCTAGTGAGTTTAATGAAAGTGGTGTTGAGTTCCATATCTGTTAAAATTTTATTATTGTATAATAAGGGGATTATTGAGGCATTTATGGCTGATTTTATGATGAACAGCAATGATTCTTGGCCCATATATGCCAATATTTGATTAAGTCACTATGTAGTATATTCTTTGGGCAACTTAGTCAATAATTGTAACCATTTGATTTTTAGAAGACTCTTGAGATTGATCTTTTTCCAAAAAAAGTTTAACTATTTCTTTTGAGAACTATTTCATTATTTTCTTATTTCATAGGAATGAAACTTTACTCCTTAAATATTCAGTACTCAAGCACTATACCTTGTATTTTTTTTTTAAAGACCAGTGGCTTTGAGCTTTTCAAAATCACTCAGATTCTGGACGTAATGCTTTTAATTATTTTTTTCACAGTTTTCATCTTTTCCTCTTTCTGAGAAAAAGAATACTGTCAAGCTAAGCACAAATGCAGCCTTATGTTTTTCTGTGGGTTAGATATATATTTTATGGCCTATGCTTAAGCCCAGTGTAGACAATGGAGACAATGGAGACAATGGAGACAATGGACACATTACCATTGAATTCAACCATTCAAAGTGAGAATGTTGTCAAGTAACTAACATTGAGAAATATGCTATGTTTATTGAATTTTTACTCTTTGTGGCTTTGACAGTTTCAAACAAATGGAGCTGCTCTCATTAACACTACTTTTACATTTTGTTCATTTAAACGGAGGGACTTTTTTCTAGCTGGCATATTTCAGTGTGAAAGATCACAGAGTCAAAAGTAGGTTGTATTGCTCTAAAAGCTATGCTTTGTAGTGAAGATGTCTTGCAAATATTTATTCCTGATAGCACACTGTGTAACCTTCCCTCTGTCTTCCCCTCCGAGTCTTTTTTTTTTTCCTTTAGCAGATCCCTCAGGCAAAAAAACCCAACAGCTAACAATTAGTAGCTGTCACACTGTTCTGACACAGAACAATAAAACATTGCAGAGGTTAAACTGTCTCTGGTTTATGTTAAGAGTAATGATTCTGGTCATTTATATGCCTCTACAATATAAGTTTTATATAATTTAGGGGGTTTTTATATTGAATTAGTTGTGGTACAAAAGCATGTTATGTCTCATTTATGTAAAGAACACTAGCCGCTATTCAACAAATGGCTTTTGTTTTGAGTGAGATTGCAAGTACTTTTAGGTATCTGAGGGCTGGATTCAAAAAAAGAAAAAGAAAAAGGTCTTCAAATAAGAGCTCCTTTTCTAAGTATAACAGCTGTCCAGTATTAGCATTTTGTTGCTCTGAGAAAGGAATTGTTCAAGGCTCTACACACTGTATACATAAAGACAGTCATATGCTGAATTATTCAGTGTCCTTTGTGTCTTTCCAACTTCATTGTCCATTTAATGTAGTACATTTTTTTTAATGAATGTTTACAAAATGCATTCTATATTATTCAAATAATAATTATTTTTTTAAAAACTAGTCTTTGTGTTGCAAAGGCCATCTGAAGTCCGGTACTCTAATTCACAATGAATAATAATTTATCCATATTGTTTCTGGTTCAACATAGCAGGAAAAGGCATGTCTGACTGTCAGTAATATGAAAATATAAGTGTTCATCACAGCAATAGATGTTACTAACCATTTATATTCCCATTGGTACTAACAGGTTCCCTTCTCAAATGTCTTATGACCTTTACAACGTGGCATTCACAAATTCTTTTTCACCTTAAAATGAGCCTATTTGTATGACAAAGAAGCTCTGATTTTGGTTGAACAAATAATGTGCAATTTAATTGTGTAAGTGATAATTTTAATTTTCCCAATGAAACTATTGAACAACATATGTCACAGACAATTTGCCTATATACTGTGGAAATTAAATACTGAAAAAAACCCAATAATCAAACATATGTTACCACGCATTTGGTGTAGGAATCAAAAATTTGTTTTGTTTATATAATCAGAATATCTTTGATTTATATCTTAAAAAGATAAAGACTAAAGCATATTCCTGCAAGGGCTGTCACCAAATTCGCTGTAAACATTTATGTGTTCACAGCAGTAGCATGATGCAAAAAAAGGAAAGGAAATCTAAATTGATGGCATTTGTGTAACAAACTTGTGCACACTCAAACCCTAAACATTTACAGACATATACTAGCTGGACCATAAAGTGTTTCCTCTTCATCAAAAGGATTTAGTTCTATTTGACAAACTTTCTTCCAAAGAGAGGTAATTCAGCCATGTATTCTGCATGGACTGTGGGGGACCCTGGGGACCTTCAGAAGTATCTGCATCTCTCCATTGATCATTTAATAACTTCCTGATGCATAAACAGTTCTACACATCTAAAATGCTGGTGTATCTACATGCAAGTAAACTATATGGGTTAATCATGATGGATCAGGGTCTTGGGGTCCTTCAGGAAGCACTCTGCACTGGTCATTTTTCTAACACTTTGCACAAGGATGTATACAACCCTTGATGAACAAGAAATTTCATACTTTCTCACATGCATAACCTAGTAGAATTTGCTGATAGTGTTGCCTATTGTGATCTAATCTCTTAAAATTCCAGAGTGGACTAAGCATTCCCAGTAGCCCCAAACAAGTAAGTAGAAGTGGCTGAAAAAGATTGACTTATCATTTAAGTACTTTCTTTACATGATAGACACAAGGACTCTGAAGGAAATGTTATGAACCATCTTGACAAAAAATCTATTTAAGAAGAGCGCATTTCTATATATTTATACTGTAGACTATGTAATTACAGCATATAGGGTAAATAATATATGTATTTAAAATTAGTATTCATGCCAAAACACACGTTTATCTTAAAGACCATAGCGGCTTTGAGGCAGTTGCTTTAGTCCATCAAGTAAATAGTATATATTTCCTAAATGTTGCACAAATGTGTGTTATTATACGCTACATGTGTTACTGTATAATAGAGAGTGCTGGCTTTGAAAAGGATTAACTACTTTGTTGTGTCAATACTTCTAAAATTCATGTCATTATCTTTTTACATCCCAATATTGGGAAGAGAATAATAAGTAAAACAAAGAAATTAATAAAGGCAGCCCTGAAAAATGATTAAATTCACCACCCTTACAACTGTCTGATCAATCACTAAGGGTTTCACTTTTAACTTTCATGATTTCGGAGCATTTCCAGGTGGGACAAGATTCTGCTCTGTGTAACAAGAAAGGGAGAAAAAGCTATAATTTAACATATTACTAATGCTCTATTTCTTTTTGCTGGAGTGAAAATATAGAAATTGCTTAGCTTTGACAAGAAACTTTCCTTTGCCAGTATTCTCTACTATGATACCTATGCTTTCTTCTTACATTTGCATGCTGTTTGCATTGGAAGTAGCAGAGTTATTGTGCTGTCCGTGGGCCATGCAGAATCGAAATAGCATTTGAAGATGAAGATATGAAACGCACTAAGACAAATAGGAAATGTTTCAGGAAAAAAAAAAAAAGTCAAATTGATGGAAAGAATGAAAAGAAATGGCTTATGAGAAGACATAAGGAAAGAACAAGCCAAAACCGAAACGTGGGTTCTGAGACTGTGTGAGTATTCATTAGGATGTAAGGGACAAAAAGAAAGGTCAAAGATCCTATTCCCCTTCTCACCCATCAAATATCTTGCAAATAGATCAAATAGTCTTGGAGTTTATGCTCACAAAACCTATAGTGGTATAAAATCATGTACATTGTACTATACAAGAGGAAAGGAGGAGCCAAGACTAAGGCCAAAAACCTAACCCAGTGCCAACTAATGTTGACAGCCATGGATATAAAACAGAATTTTTCACAGTTCTTTGTGGATCTGTAATTCCTCCTCTTTTCCTCTGCGAAAGGCATCATTTGCCTCCTATAATCGATCCCTGTATAGTCATCCTGTACCCACTTGCCAACCAGCCAGCCTAACTCCCTCCTTCACCCAGAAGATGGAACCACAACACCTTTGCACGGTCATCCTCCAGTGCCTCAAGGTCAGCAAGCAGTAACAGGAGCGTAGCTACAATCCTGGTGGTCTACCCCAGCTCAGATGTGGGGGTCCAATCCTGTAAATAGTGGATTTGTGCTTTTCTTTCCTGTTTGAAATAACTCTCCCAGAAGCGTCTTGAATCTTCCTTATTTCATCCAAGAAACCGGATGAGTAAAGTTCAGTATTGATCTGCGTGGGCAGATGGTGAATTTACACAGTTCAAATTATGTTTAATACCTGAATAAGTGATTCCAGCTCCTCTAGTAGAAAAAGTTTAGTTTAAAAGCCAACACAAAACTTGCTCACATTATACTGAGGAATATGCCTACAAACTACAAGAGGAGCCGTGGAAAGTCTGCACCTCTCGAACTTCCACTCTTATGGGGGAACCCTGTAATCATCAATTATTGAAGAGATACCAGACAGTCTTCTTTATATGTATATATATTTTTTCCCCATTTACTTAAGGTCTACACCCCTGCTTGGAGAACTATGGAAACAAAATGTGGTTATAGAAGTGCTGAACGGATCAAGGTTTACTTCACTCACATGAACTTCTATTTTTAAAGCTGATAGAGAGAAAAAGATGAAATGATCTCTCCAGCCCCGTACATTTTCTGAATTCATAATAATTTCTCTTTGAAAGGATCTAGACTAATTTGTCAGACAGGAGCGCTATTATTATAGTGTTGATAGTAGGTGACAATTACAGCAGAAGTTCCAAGAACTCACAGAATATGAATTGATTTTTTTGTCCCTCGGGGTAGACCCTCTAAATGCAATCTGAATTTTGTTTGCTGGATAACTTGGGTTCTAGTTTCTAACCTGGAACAAGGTGGCACTTGCTTCAGGAATGACATCCCTATCTTTCCATTTTGAGGTAAACAAAGACAGGCATTGAGCAAATATATTCAGTATACTACTAAAGGGCAGTTACAAATAGAATTACTTGCATTTTAATTAATATGACATTCAGGAGTAAGTTGGAAAATGGAACCATTTCTGTAGGTAATCAATTAAACAAAAAGTTATTTTCCTATTTTTATCTTTCTCAGGTTGAAAATTCTCATTTGTGTGATACAACTAAGTTGTCCCAAATTACCAAAATCAGACATTTTAGTTCACACAGATAGGAGAAAGAAGTTCAGGATAGTTCTCACAATTCTGATATGTTGTCCTGATTTCAGAGTAATTACAAAATTTTAATTGACTGGGAAAATTATTTCATTCCTTTCTTGAGAGGTCCCTCTCCATGTATTGCTGAATTATCTATGCCACTGCCTTCCACTCAGTGGTTTCACAGTCAGGAGTATGGCTAGACTCAGAGTTTTACTTTCATCAGAGTGAACTTCAGCTCCAAAGGTGAAATATTTTTACCCTGAGGATAAAGGCACCGTGTTGCACATTTCAATTTTTCCAATGTGAGAGCTGGAATTTCTAGATTAAAGAAATTTTTAGATTCAGTTGGAATATTTAAATTCAAAACTTCAAAAACTAAACTTGTTAACAAGTATTTTTACCCTGGTTACAAAGACATTTTGTTTCACATCTGCATTTTTCCAGTGTGAGAACTGGAAATTTTAGATTGCAAAAAGTGGTTTTCCAAAAGAAGCTCAGGGAAATTAATGCATTGCAATTTTTAGTGGTGAAAAAAGTGTTTTCATGTTAACTAAAAGCTTCTTTGGCTCTCCCAGCATATTGAGCTTGAAAAGAGAAGCCCATTTACTGCATTTCTATATATGGAAGATTTTTCTTATGTACTTTCACATTTACTCTTTTTTAAAGCAATATTTATTTCTTCAGCTCG
This sequence comes from Cuculus canorus, assembly GCF_017976375.1. Classification (NCBI taxonomy): domain Eukaryota; kingdom Metazoa; phylum Chordata; class Aves; order Cuculiformes; family Cuculidae; genus Cuculus; species Cuculus canorus. The sequence continues at coordinate 7,010,747 of NC_071441.1, read as the reverse complement.
CACAAAGAGAGGATCCAATGAAAACAACACATCTTTGAAGACAGTAATTCCCTTGCTTGCAGGAACCCCTTGGTATTTTAGCCCCAATGATGGAGAAAAAGCAGTTTGTTTTGAGTTCTGAATTGCTTTTTATTTTTACATGTAGTAGCACTTAAGTGTCATGTTAAGCCCCAGGCAGGAAAGACTTTAAATGACCTGTTCTGACTAGAATTGTGTTTACTGTACTTTTTTCAAAATGCAGTGCAAGATCCCTTCCCTTATCAGTATTTAAAGCCTAACAGCTTGCAGACTCAAATTTCCCATTGAAGGCAATGTTGGATTTGTCTGTTGTTTTTCACGACAAAGGATTTCATGAATTCTGCAGTTTGGATTTCTGCCTTGCATTACCTGCTGTCACGCTCTAGGCTAGGAATCAGCATTTTTCAGCTCCCAGAAATTGCCTAAAAGGCTGCTAGAAGCATTGCATATACAGATGTGTAAGTACACACCTTTCTAACTGTTTTCATCAGGAATTCTGGCAGAGAAGTTGTACAACTACTCTCTGTGGGAGTAAACTGATAAACAATTAAGCAGTGTCTCTAGGGGGTCATTGCCCTTGGCGTTTGTGACTGCAGGTGTGGCATGCAGTGAATCCATATGGCAGAAGAGCCTTATAAATATAACGAATGTGGGAAAATCTCCCACTGGATTTTGACACTGCTGCTCTCCCCAGTCACTCATTGCACTCTGCTCTGGTTTTCCTTCTCAGGCTGTACCTTATGTTTCTCCCTATCCTGCCTTACACCTGGAACAACCAGACAATGCTATCTGATCCACTCTCCTGCACAAAAATTATTCTGAACTGAACTATTCTGAACTATTCCTTGAAGGAATCCACCCTCACTCCTGCTGCCATGTCCTATGAACATCTTGTGGGTTTGTTTTTCCGTTGTCCCTTCTCTGCCTATAGTTTCATAAATCCTTGAGGAAGAAAGGTTTATGATGCCTTATTTCATGCTATGTGTGGGGCAAGGTATGCTATGGATCTTAGCGACATACTAACTTGTGCCATGTTTGTTGGAGAGTAAAATGTGAAATGTAGATATCACTGGCATTTATTTTTACTTCTGTAGTGGTAACTCTCTTGGGCCAGCACATATACATTGGACTGTGGTTTCTTTCTGGCCATCACCAAAGGTCTCAGTGGCCTCAGCATCCTTCCGTGATGAGAGGAAAGATAGTAGCTCTATGGGGTTTGATATCATTTTTAGCAATGGAGTTGTCTGGAACATTCACATTCCCAATGCGTTAACTCCATAGGATATCAAAATTGACCATTCCTCAAGTGTACCTTCCCCTTGTGTTTTTGCTTCTTCCTGTTATCTATCTCTTGCACATTCTTCAGGGCTGCAGTTAAAAGGATGTGTTAGTTATAGAGGTAAAATCTAATTGCAACTTCAAAGACTGAGAGACATGTTGGACAAGAGTGGCCCAAAAGGGAAAGAACTCAGGTTCCTCAGGGTCTTTGCTGATCACAGCCAGTGTAAAACAAATGTAAATACATGAACACAAACTGCTGACCGTTCTCTTACAGTATGGTGAGATCCAAAGATTTGTGATAACCTAGTAAGAATCAGCATCTATCTTCAAGACTGTAAGGAAAATGGGTATGCCATAAGTGGGACTTTGCATGACTCACTTTTTCTCTTCAGCAATGTGTTAGCTCTGGACAAACCAAGTGTGTAGCCTTGTAGTGCTGCAATAATGCAGAATACACTAGTGTTTCAACACCAGATTGATTTTCTTGGCTAGGCAAAAGGTCTCTGTAATCAAAACATTGGTTAATTAAATCCATCCTGACATTGTTTGATTTGCAGTACTGTGAAAAGTAAAAGAAAATAAACATTAAAAGTAGTTTAAAATTCATGAATTAACCACAAAACATGTGAATCATACTAACTGTGACACTACTGCTTAGTTTCAGTGCTGTTCACTGAAAATATTTTCTTAATTTTGAAGATTTTTTCTTTTTGTTATTCTTTTTGAAGTTAACTTACAGATTATCTTAGGAATCCAATAGTAGACCTTAAAAATTAAAACTATATTCAAAACTAATAACCATAAAAGACTTAGAATATTAGAATTTTTCCTAGTATTGTAGGATAATTCAGCAGTATGTTGTCCATAATGCGCGTAATTTTAACATTAAGTCATTAAATGATAAAAAAAACCAGCAAACTTTTAAACCAAGGAACATGAGTTGTACATTTCTGAAAAGTTGAGATCACTAAAAAATAATTTATTGACTAAATATTACACCCTATCTTATTATCTCAACCATGATTTTCATGTTTTAACTCCTAAATAATAATATATAAAAAGAAGGCTCTACATGAACTCTGCTTTCTGGCTGCTTTAATATAGGAAACTCTTTCAAATACATTTCATATGTTTTTAAAGTCAGTCTGTAGAAATCTTTATTTAAGTTGAATACTTACATTCTTCGGAATGAAAATGCCCCCAAACCACCAGAATTAACTTACAGAATATGATAAAATAAGTTATTACTTTAAGGAAAGAAGAAACAATAAAGTTAACATACAAATTGCCTGGCCTGGGAAGGTGTCAAAAAAAGCCTCATGCCAAAAAAATTACTCCTGAGGTTCAGAAAATATTTAGAAGAAACAATAGAAAATTATACTCTAAAATAAAACTAATTCATTATTCTTGTTTAGGATGTAATCTTTAAATATTTACCTGAATGTTTAACTTAACATTTTGAAAATAATTCCAGGCCCTGATGTATATAATGCAAGGTAAGAACATACGTCTTTGAATGATTAGCTGCTTTATTATAGAAGCAGGGATGAATGAACTAAATATAAACTCCAATTTTATCTCTTTCCTCTAGCTTTTGCCAAATTACAAAATTACAAGAATTTATGAAGTACTATGTGTTTCTAAAAACACGTGCCAAACCCAGCCTGTCAATGCAATCAAAAACTTTTGAAAAAAGTGAGCACATCATATTTGTTCAGGTATCATTCCTTACTGGCTTGCTTCCTGCAAAAATACATAACATAACTGAAGAAAATCAAAAAGGTGGAAGAAAACATCTGAGAAGTACTGAAGCTCAGTTAGAGTAAGGATCCATTCAAAAGAATCACCAACAGAATTGCTAGGAGGATTACTTTCTGCCATTTCTATAGTATAACTCAATAGGGGAAATAAAACAGAAAAAGCAATACCAAACAAAAAAGACACCACCAATCCGCTGTAGCTTTAATTACTCGCAGCACTACTCCCCGTGTTACAATGATATTATTCTATTGCTGTCAAAGCTACATTCCTGTAAACCTAAGTGAATACAAAGATGAATCAAGTTATTTTTCTGTGATATTTATATAAATTACCTTATATTGAAGTCATACAATTCTCAGCCTCTCTTCTGTACCAGGAATTAGTTTAAGAAGGGTGAAAGGGATCTCAAAGTATAAATGTAGTTTCCAGTCTGAGCTTTCTCCATCCTTTTTGAGGGAGATGGTTTATGGGATCTTTTGATCTTCACTATAACGTCAATTAATGTTTACTTCTTAGACTTGGGGTTTTCCCTCCTCCATCTGGTTCCAATTCACTGCAGATCATGCTTTGTTTCCAGAAGTCTTCAGACACTAAGTCCTTAGTTTTACAAAGTGAGGCCATTTCATATTGTCTTCTTGATCTTTTATCAACAGTTAATGTTAATCCCTCTGTAAGACTTTCAGTAGCATAGACATTTTGAAACAGTAGCAAGAAAATCCAAACAAAACTTGTTTGATTGTCTATGCAGTGTCCATACTCCCTTTATTAAAGACATCTCATCTGAAAGATGTTTTCCTTCAAGTTCAAAAAGATGTTCTCTTTTGTTTCAGTCTACTTATGTTACTATATTTATTTCATTTTTTACTGAGCTAGACTGTACTCAGTCATAACGAGAAGAGGATGAGGAAAAGGAAAGAGTAGAATAAAGGAAAGAGATTCCTTTCATTATGCTAACTTTCATGTTCTGCTTCAGTTTAAAACTCTTGTTCTTGAATTTCAGGGACATGATCCAATGACGATAATCAGGATATGTTTAATGTGTTAAAACTGAATTGGATGATCTCCCTGCTAGGCAAATCACCCGTATGTTCATAAGTTTTCAGCACAAACTACCAAAAAACCCCATGAGTTTCCTAAAAAAAAAGATCACACATCAAAAATAAAGAAGCGACAAAGAACCATACAAATGCCTCTTCTACCTAAGTGTACCTAATTGAGACCTGTGTTCCAATATTTTCAAAAGTCTTCTTTATTTTTTAATAAGCCAAATATAAAATCCAATTGATAAGATAAAAAATAAGAACTGGAATTTGGATTTTAATGTGTTGCACCTTCTCATCCATTGTACCTGAATCTCTGTTACGTAAGTGGAAGAAAATGAAACACAACGGCACTTTTTATTCTTTCATTGAGCAGCTTCCCTGCAGCCCACAGTTTCAGTAAGCAGAGGTTGGCTCTGCAGATACAGAATCTTGGTTCAATAAAGCCTCACATAGGTTTTCTACTTCAAATGGTAAAAACAGCTACTATTTCTTTTAAAAATGCTGCAGTGAAATTCATTCACTGAAAAAACTCAAGCACATATTGCAGTTAAATATATTCTAAAAATGAGGGACTATCAAAATCCCAGCGATACAGAGTATTTCCAATTTTAAGTGTTGACTTCCCCACTTGGAAAAAAAAGAAAATTTGAATGCCTGATTAGTTATCACCCATCTATCTTCACTACAACTTAACTACAAATTTAATTCTTCTGAACTTACATTCATTTTTGGATTTGGAAAGTGAATAACATGAGTTATTTCAGTTGTGATTCAACTCTTGATGATGTCATTGCATCCTATTTTTGGCTCTAATATAAAAGAAATGTCTAGCAATTGAAAAAATAATGCACAATCAAATTCATCTCACCAGATTACCCTCCTTCTGGTTTTCTCAGAGTGCCCCAGTCTTCCTGTTCACGCTCCTTTGCATTATAACATATTGTTAATGGACTTTTCTGTTATATGCAAAACTAATCATAGATGCAGTATTAAGCATCCACGTAGTACATAAAAATATATTTTAAGGGTCTGACTACCTTTCTCAACTACTTTGATACTTCAGAAACTTTATGTAGATAGCTACTTTTTCAAGTAAGCTCAGAAAACTTCCAGTTATCCCGAGAAAAATTTAAACAAATGTCAAGTATTTCTTTTTTTAACAAGTAAGAGGAGAAAGGCACAAAAGCATTCTCAGTGGCTCATATCAAACACGCGAATTCAGAATTAAGTATAAAATATGTCTTCCAAACAAAATCAGTGGGCATTTAGTACTGAAACATTTTTCAAACGTTACACTTAAGATGATTAAAAGCAGAATGTGAAGAAGATAATATTTATCGGAAACATTTTCATTCCTAGACAGATTATCTCTGGTGATGAAACAGTGCTGGAAAGTGAAGTTCTTTGTTTCATGAAGAGTAGTCTGTTTCAAAGCAAAATTACTGCTTTCTCTGTTCTACTATTGACCTCGACTTTGACCTGGCTGGACCACCCTTACTAGAATGGGAGGTAATAAAGTCCCCAGTCTCACTCAGCTCTAGGTCTCAGTTAAGCAGAGACTATCAATCATATGAAATTAAGTGTAGTGGTTTTGTGATGTGGACATTTACTAGGAACTGAACTGTGATCACCAAACACTATTCATTTACATTTCCAAGAAACACTTAAGTGAACATGAAAACAATAAAGTAACAATTCTGATGTTCATAACAATTGTTGAATGATGCAGCAACTGAACTTAAGAAATTAGTGGCATTACATTGTAGTGAAATTTAGTGTTTAAAACTTGAAAAAAGAAAATGTTTTGCTTTAAAACAAGTTTTATTATCCTGCATGCAATAAGGAAATATAACATATAGAAGACAAATTCAGTCACTAATTAACTGTATTTTTTCTATTTAAGTTAGCCTGAAAAAAAAAATAATAAAATTAAAAACATTATGCAAGATACCTTTAAGATTCACTTTTTGAAACTTTTAATTCTTAGATTCTACATATGATAGAGAGAAACACAGCAGATTATTCAAATGTCATCTAACCTTATTCCATTCACCATTGATATTTTGCCCATCAAAAACTCTCAGAGAGTTTACAAGCTCTCTGCAAGTAAAGAAGTGGAGTAACGCTTTTATTTTTATTAACTAGTTCTTAGAAGTTCCCCAGTAATGTAGACCCTTTTTCTTTCAGTACTATTTAAAGTTTGAGACTTTTGCCATCTCAAAGAGTTTATCTTTCTACATACAATAAAAAACCTACAAAGTGAGGGGATTGGGAAGAGGAAACAAGGAAATTTGCCCCCACTGTCAGATGGCATTTCCTCCCCCAAAAGAGGCAGTTACAAAATGTTTTCTTGTGAGTAGGTACATGTTAGACTGCCTAAATCAGGCATGTTGGTATAACAGGACACAGCAAGCACTTCCCACATAGACAGGTCAGTGGACGACTGGGAGGAGTTTTGGCCTTTTGAAGGGGAGCCTTTGTTAAACAGAATATTTGCTTTTGCTGGTAGAGCACCTCTCACAGTTCTGCTCTTCTGGACAGAGTGGGAGGAAGAGGAATAACACCATTTCTTCCTTTCTGTCTCAGGTTCTCACCGTAGTTTCTTTTCATACATTCATCAGTCAGGGAAAAAGTTCCTGTCACTTATCTTCTCAGTCAGAAAGTGTATAAACAGATTTAAATAGACGGTCATTTTCTGAAGGAAACTTTTGCATTCCCTAGAAAATAGCCTCACTATACACCCTGGGTTCATGACCCTCAGGTTGCGAATCAGAGATACCAAAGATATCCTGTCAGTCCCATGTGGCTCAGCACTGCTGAAGGCTTCTGTCTTATTATTCTCACACCTCCACCAGAGAGATGGATGGGTCCCTCAGTATTGATTGGCATGCCTCTTTTCACTGCTAGGTTTCCTAAATTCTATTGGCAGAGAAGTTTTGAATAGCTGAAGTACAGAATTGTCTGCACATAGAGGTTCCTTCTCAGGGTTGCCATCTAGGAGACGTGTTTCACCATGCTTGTTATAGTTTTATTAATAATGGAAATCAGATCATTCTCTCTCTGCCATAAAATAACTGACTTGACCTCATGCTGTCATGTGTAATCCTACTAAAATTGTTTTTGCTCAAGCATCGATTCATCTTTAATTTTAATCAAAAAAAAAAAAAAAGAAAATTATCAAGCAAACCTTGCCTAATACCTAAAATTTCCCATTTAGCATTTTCAGGTATTCAAGCAAAAAGAATGAAATTGCAACACATTTTCTTTCTTTTAAAAAGGAGTGTGTGAAGAAGGCTGCTGTTGAATTTAACAAAGCAGTATGTGATTTGGCAGCCAAAAGGCTGATGCCATCAGGAGCTTTTCAAACTTGTTTGCTGAGAAATCAAGATGATACTCCTCTGGCAGGCTGCCTTCCTGAATGAATGCACAACTTGATTTCAGGGCTTGGTCAGATTTGTTGCACTAATATCTTCATTCTGTATTCTGTAACGCTCTGCTGGCACTAGAAAGATAATTTTATAAATTCCTAGTTTTGTTAAAACATATTAGCTCTGTTAACTCCATTGACTGTCAGTGTTCTAGTATAATTATCCTGCTGGTTTTCCTTAACATTTAGCCTTTTGGTTAGTGCTGCTGCGACCTAGCTGATATTGAGTCAGTGGTAACAATGATAAACACTGTATTTTACTAATTGAGTTTGCATTTGATGTTAAAAAGCAAGCCAAAGCCCTAAAAAGATAGATTGCACAGCCCTAAGCTGCCAGCTCTGTCCTTCAAAAGTAAGACTGCAACACGTGGAGCCGGTTACGGACTTAGTTTGACTGGGTAGTATTTGTTTCATTGATCAATGCAGATAGGGAGAAGGAAAGAGATAAAAACCCCCCAATCTCCTCTCACCAAAACTGTACCTAATCCACACTATAGGTAGACTTCAATCTCTCAGATCAAGGTAATAACTAACAACCTTTAAGTGACCCATTCACTACAGGTGGATGAAGACAGAAATCTTGACAGACACAAATAATACAGAGCTAGAAATCTTGGAGTTCTTTCAATCCTATAAGCCTGAACCACTGCTTCTGAGTCTTATCTAGTCTTCACAAATAATTTTGCTCTCTTACTTCTGAGTTGCTCGTCATAGTGTGCTTCCCACCACTCTCAATCCAGACATTCTTATTCCATGCTTATGGCTATGATCTTCATCACAGTATTGAATAATTAAAAAAGAAATATAAATTGGAATGTATTATGGCCTAAAACATGAATGTTAAATGCATTGGCTAAAGTCAGGAAATCCTGGTATCTCAGTCAGAAACTGAAACTTTAAAACTGAGTATTTTGAGACTGTACATCAAGATTAATGGCATTTATCATGGTTAATGCTTAATTGTTCCCATATGACAACCTAAGAAAAGATGAAAGAGCGCTGTCTGTTTGAGTTTGGCAGTGAGAAGGGAGAAGAATCAGTACTTCAATGGTGTCCCTACACCTTTCAACTCTGGAGTGATACATTATATAATCAATATGTTGTCTTATAAATTCTTTGGACACTTGATATTAAATTATAAGCAATTAAAACTGTGTTCATAAAGTTGATGATATATAATTCAGATTTGAATAGTTTGTTCTAGACATGATTTGTATTTCTCCATTGTTCATATTCTCATTTGCAAAACCCAGTCCTTCAGCTGCCTCGAGAAAATGAAGCTACTAACAGAAGATAATAGGTAAATAGATCTGACTGACGTGAATATGCCTTTACAGGAACATATGTTTCGTTCATATGACCTCACTACAATCAATACTAGAGATTGTTCACAGTACTTCCTCTTCACCATTGATTTCAATAAGGGAAAATATTACATTATTTTGCCCGACATTCCCTCCTCTCCTTGTTTTGGTGCAGTCACTACACATCTATGCTTACAGACAGTATAAGCAAAGAGTAACTTTACATGATCTACTTAAGGGACTTCATGGGCTCAATATCATAAAAAGTTCAACTTTCAGAAAGGAAGATAGAAAGTTCACCAGGATCATGTAATTAATAGACATGCAAATCATTGGATGCAATCGGTAATCTTGGATTGACTCCAGGTTATTAGTTAAAAAAAATAATTCACGCAATCTATTTTCAAGCATGTTCTGTTTTGCCACTGTTCTCTGTATGGGAGAGAAAAGTGTCACCCATTGCACATAGTGTGTACATTTTCAGCGTGTTCATCAGGTCTTTCTTCTCAGGGAACAATGGCAAAAATACCACAATAGAAAACCCTCTAAAGTAAAACTACGCTCAATAACATCAAGCTGAGATACAGCACTTTCATTGCTTTTATTTTTCTCCATGCTTAGTAATGTAATAACACTAGACATTACAAAACTCATACGTTATGGAGTGTGATTGAAAGGCTCTGGGTATATGAGGATTAATCTTCTTTTATCATAAGAGACTAGCATATTAAAAAAGGCCCCAATTGTATAACTGCTACAAATTGCTTTTGGAATTCAGTCAAGTAAAAGGAAGTTCAAAAATCCTTTTTGAAAATTGCATGAGAACAGAAAATCTGAAATGCATGCAAAATACCACCAAAAAAAAAAAAAAATTCAAATGCATTTTGAGTATCAGAAATAGATTCTGTGGTAAAGAAGATGGGGCAAAGAAAATGTGGTACTCCACTAAATCTAAACGGGTGGTTACCAACTTATCTAGTAAAATAAATATATGTGGTAAATGACACATACCTATTTAATGACACTTGGAGTTCATGTGAAGTTTGGCAGTGTAATAAAAGTCTTATCTCTTGCCTGCACTGTTATTGCACAGATTTAAACTGCTGTCTTAGAGGCAGTTTTACTATCTTTTTCAATCTCTCCCATAAAAGTGAGACTTGATTTGCTCAGCATGAGAACAGATCAATAAAAGCTGAGTTATACAGCAGATTAGATCACTAAATCAGAGATCAAAGATGTTAAATACAACTTGTATAGGAACAATTAGATCAAAAGTTTAGTTCAAATGTACTGTACTTGCTTGTAAGGCTCAAAAGAAATATCATCCTGATATGAAACAATCATTGAAAAAAGTCAGTTTATTTGTCTTATCTAGAAAAAGGAAAGTGTTGGCTCTGAAAAGTCAAAGACACTGTTTCTAACAATAGAATAAGGTTATTATAGGGTTTCACCATTGTGGGTAATTTTTCTTGCTATTATATCAGAAAAATATTTGCATATAACGTTCTAGATTCTAAAAATTCTTTGAATTAAAAGGCAACAGTGCTCAACAAAAAAAGAAAGATCAATGATTTCTGAAATATCCATGCAGTACTGAGAATAAGGATATCTAGACTCCTACATGCTTTAAATATCCCTTTGTTAAACTGAGGAGTGTATTTTAAAAAATTGTAACCTTCAAGACCTCCTTCAGCAAGGACTTAGTACTTCTTAAAGTGCTAACATTTCAAAGCTAGTTACATCTTGGATTAGTTTACTTAACGTGAGTAAGGTTCACAAACAGTTAATTAACAGAGAAGTTACAGTTACAAAGTAGAAAACAAATTCACCCATAGTCTACTCACAGACAAATGGGTGGTATGTTACCTACAGCAAAAATTCATGTCAATGGATGTTTTGGATTTAATAGCTGTATCTATCTATCTATCTATATCATAAAGGTATACATTTTGTGAAATTACTTACATTGTAACAGTCACTTTTATTTAAAGATTTGTCATCGTATTGGAACATAAAAGTTAATTTTTTTCTTGATAAATATATGTCATTTCAACTCACGTTAATGTAAGCTTCAGTTTGGGCAGAACAGCTCTTTTTATTTCCAGTATGGTGCAATACTATTCCTACAATAAAAAAGGGGAAAAAAATCCAGAACAATTTTTTTCTTCCTTTCTTGGGATGTTGTTTGTAGATTTTTAAAACCCTAAGTGGCTTCGTCAGGTAATTCTCTATATATTCAGAGTATGTGATTCAAATATGGTTTGTGCCTACTCTTGTCCTAATTCAGAGAAAAGCAATATTTGAAAAAAAAAATAATAAAAACTTCATCTGTATGATGGCCTTTAGAAAGCAAAGTCCTGAGCCCAATCTATAGTCTCTGTTGTATATAATTTTACTGTAGATGTTTGAAAAACACCATGATCTTTGAGTTTTTAAAATTCTAAGGTAGTAGGCAAACAATACCACAATAAAAACAACAATTTATAACAATCACTTTAAGATAAGGAATTTATATATTGATTCTTTTCTAAAATTATTGTTAATCAGATAGCTGATTTACTTACACTGACATATTTCTGTTGATATTAAAATCACAAAGATGGCATATTATTAGGAGAAACAAGTTTTATGGTTTGCATTAATTAATTAATATCACACTAAATGCAACACTGACAATTCAGTTGATTAGTTAAACCATAGAAAAAAAACATTCTTTGGATTGCTGAGTTTACCTCTTGTGAATCATAGTTTCCCTTTCCATATTTTTGTAGGTTTTGCCTACAGTTGTTCACTTTCAGAAGTGTATAGGAACAAAGCAACTTCATGGACCCACTCCTAGAAAGACTCTTCTGAAGCAAGGGAAAAGAATTCTATCACAATCTTTCTGGTATGTAGCCGATGCATTCCAGCACATGATGGAAAACAAAGAATTTCTGAATGCCCTACATGTGACTGTTTTTTAAACACTGCATTTCATTTATCAATTATTCTGTATTCTCAGTTTGGCACAAAACAGTCCTCCTGCTATAACCCCTCTTTTACCAAGACAATTAATGGCGAACACACTCCTTGAATTTTCTGACGTGGTATTCCTCCGCTTTACTGCAGCCCTCATAGCAGGTCAAGGTCTCAAAAGAATGTTGAGTGCTTCTCATAGGAAGACTGCAACCTCTCTCACAAATGCAAATCTGCCTATTGTTTTTAGGGAAGCAAAGAAATCATCAGATGATTATGACAGCCTTTCATATATTGACCAGCTTTTGCTATTTTGGCATTTTTGAGGTAAAACTTCTATGACAAATATAACTTGCTTTGCGGGTGTTAGCTATCACCTCGCTATTTTTGTCTGCATTCTGCTTTGACCAGGATATGACGCAGAGAGGCATCAAGACGATAAGTTTGGTTGGTTTCTTCCTGTTGGTAGACTAAGATTCCATGTCCAATCTGTAATTTTTAGACATATCAGTTGTTTCAAATTATTTTTAATTTTTTTTTCATTTGTTTTAAAACAAACCTTGCTGGTAGTTGGATGCTTTAAAAGGATGTGACTGCAGTTTTTCAATATCTAGGCAAAACTTGGTTAAGACTGAAGTTATGGTAGATTTGGGGGAAGTTCTTTGTGGCATGTTGGAAGCAATTTTATACTGAAAGAATATATCCATCATTAAGAAACTCAGGATGAATTAAAGAACATAGCAGTATCTGAGTCAGTTGTCTGCCACCTACGTCTGTCCAGAAGATTGTTGAATGTTCTAATGAAAATTCTTTATGAAAGTGGATCATGTCATTATTGTTTCTGACTTTTAACCTTCAAAGAACTTAAATACCTTCTGTATGGGGCTGCAAATTCAAATCCTGTAGAATAAACCAGTACACCACCTGGCAGTCTGTTGAGAGAGGTAGCTTGCTGAGAGTGAACAAAAAACAGTGTTTCATAATCTACGTGAACAGCACACACTAACGGGCTAGATCAAGTTCCGTGAAGCATGTTTCCTTCCTCAACCTGCCAGGGAGGTAAAATGTTTTATACATTTTTATTGCCAGTAAGATTTTTGAGAACTACTGAACACCTGCAGGTTCTGCAGTGCTGTGTTCAGCTAAAGCTGTCAATTTTGACAGAAATCCTCTTCCTCGAGCCAAGAATGTGCAGCATCAGTTCCCAATTCCATCAGTCTACCGATCACATGTTATCCCAGTTATGTAAATAACTATGAATCCATCTCAATGCATTCACAAAACGAATTTGGCTTCTGTAAGACGGGTTAGTCATCCCCTGTTTCAATAACTGAGGAATGTTACAGTCATTATAAAGAAGGTTTGGGCTCGACTGGCCAGGCTACTGGAGAAGAATGAAAGAGGAGCTGTTTCCAAGTGGCAGAGGGAACATTCCACTTGCCTGCCAGTTGAACCCCTGTGACAGTGATTTTATTTTTTCTGAGAATTAGTCGAAGTGTACTTACCTAATGACCAATTATGATAATTACATTAATTCTATTTTTATTTAAATATTTATATTTTAATTGAAATAAGTAGATTTTTTTTAAACAGTTAGGATGCAAGAATTATTACCAAATCATAATAAACAGAAGACAAGTGTACAAAGGCACAGACAATACCAGCAAAATGGAATGACTGAGATTATCCTATTGTTCATTCCTTCCTTGGAGAAGGCATTTTCTGCTGACACATTTCCGGGTTTTTTAACCTAGGTGCAGGATAATGGAATTTCACCTTTTCACTGACTCAACAAAATTTAGTGACGGTGGTGGTAGGTATATGGTGGTAGAGAGAACAACCATTTAATTAATGATGATTTGAAAGGAGGTTATTGTCCCAAAGGGAACAGTTGGTGGCAGTGTTGTGGGTATCCCACCTTCCTTTGCCAGGATGCCGGGTGCTCTTAATTGAATCCAGTGTGCTGAAAGCAGCTAAAGGGAAACAAATCTCATGCTAGAAAAGATGTCATTATGTCAGTTTTATAGAATTCTCATGCAAAAGAAGTGAAAATGCAAACTCTCAGGTATTTTGATAAATAATTATGTGGCACATTCCATACACTTGAAATAAATTGCTGAAAATGCGTCCTGAATTGATAAAATAAACTGAAACTGATGCAGCTTGTATGGGGAAATAAGAATCAAAATAATTACTTACAAAACATAAATTAAGTCACAATTGTACACAAATAAGGTCATTGAACGTTGAGCTAATTGCTATGAAAGAAAAGTTCATACTAAATGTGATATTTGCCAAATGCAGAGAATTTAGTTTTGCAATTAGAACTGACAGAAAATGACTAAACTAATTAAACTAGAGCTCCATAAGCAATTTACCTCATTAAATGTTTCACAGTTCTACATCTGCACCAAAGTTATTTTGTGCTTAGTTTAAATAATAATAAAGAAGGGAAAATCAAGGTTAATTGGCATTTTAATAATGAGTATCTCAATTAAAATTATCTTTACACAAAATACTTCCCCTGTAAATAATTACAACATGTTCTCTATTTATTCTGCATGTTGAAGAACAGAATGAAAGCAAATTTGATAGGTTGCTTCAACGTGTGTTCCATCCTGTATTGGTGGAAGTATCCACATCTGTTATTAACCTCTTATCACCTCAGTAATTGTTATTAGTGAGTACATCTGTTCTCATTCAATTATTTATAAAGGCAGGTGTGTAATTCTGTATGGATATTTCACTGCTGGAAGAAAAAAAAAAAAAATCTACTGTCCCCGCATGAAAATTAGGTGAAAAAGATTAAAGGTAAGGTTATAGATGTGCAAAAAAACTTCCAAAACCTGCTGAAAAAGATGAGTTCACTGTCTTGATCTTGTGACCTACTGTGACTATTGTCAAAGATGGTTTGGGTCAAATAGAAATTGCACACTTTGATATCTTTCTGTTTTCTGTGACCGAAAATATTTGTTTTCTAGTACCTTCTGCTTGGCCATTGATTGTAGACATTACAGACGTAAGGCAGATACCTCTGTTTTACCTATCGGATGCAAATGAACATACTTCAGCAATTTTCCAAGTAGATTTCCATGGTTTCATGTAGTTAAGAGCAACTGGGAAAAAGCATTTATAATTCAGATATATAAAATGGATTCAGATTTCCATTCATTTCATATGGCTGGGTGGTTGACAATTTCATTTCTGTGCTTTTTCCCCTCTGCTGTTGTATCTCGCAATTGTACCTTCCCAAGCCTTTCTCTAAATACAGTTATGGAGATGGGAAGGGAATCCTCATAAATTAGCCTTTTTCACTCAAGAACTTAGCACTCAAAAAAAAAAAGCAGTATATTAAAGTATTCAAAACACAAATCTGAATGAAAAAATTAACCCCCCATCATTCCTCTCTCTTTTTGGCTTGCTGCTAATTACTCTTATAATTTCTTTAATTTTTGATAAATTATCTTGGTTTTTGAAGCTACGGCTGAATCTTCATATATATATGTGTGTGTGTATATATATATACACACACATATATATGAAAACACAGAGCACCACTAGGAAACTACTGTAATAGAAGCTAAATGTCCAGTTTAAGAGGGATCTTATTTATAGGGGTTGTTCAGGCACATTCCGCTCTAGAGCAGAAGAAGAAATCATTAGGGAAATTAAGACTTACAGATTTCAATTCTTCCTTTCTCTCACTATTCTTCTGTCAAATGGCAGCTTTCTGGCATTTTCTTAAAGCAAATTTTCCTTCTTTAAACAGAAAGCATAAACACAAAAATATAGCAGTAATTTAACTCACATGTAATATAAGGTATGTAAATAAATGCCGTGTTCACTTAATGGAACAACATTCCTAAATGTGAAAACAAAACAGGCAGGCTTTTTTTAAAAAATACGATATTGTGAGATACCATTTGCAGTCACCCACAGACCAGATAACCTGATCTCACTTTTATAAGGGTCCTGCTATATAGACCTAAGTGGAATGAAACAGAGGAAAGGATTTAATGTGCTCAAGAATCTTTGAACCCTGCTAATCGAAAAGGCTTTCTTCAAGGCAACAAGCAAGAGAAGTATCCAGAACTTCTCTCATTGTAGAAAAAGTAACAGATTTCGAAGACATCATTTTTTTTTTTTATTTTGAGATTGATGTGAGCATACCCTTAAAAATAAGAAATATCCGAGCATTTAACAAACCTTTAATGTTACAGTACTATAATCAGATTCTGTAGAAGAAACAAACGGAAATGGCATAAATGCAACTATTTTCAATGAAACATTCAGACCAGATCTTCCAGAAATGTTCAGAAGTTTTTGAGTGACAGCCCTACCTTTAAGTGTATTGACTATACCCCCATGCTCAGGGTCATTGACAAATTTGCTGAAGGTGGACTTTCTCTCCTCATCCAGGTCATTGATAAAGGTATTAAAGTGGATAGGTGCTAGAACAGAGCTCCAAGACACTCCACAGTGACTGGCTTCCCAGGAGAGTCAAAACTCTTAATCCCTGCCCTGGAGCATTATGGACCAGTCAGTTATTCACGTGCCAATTTGTTCGCCTGCCCAAACACAAGTTTTATTAGAAATCACTGTAAAACAAGGTGTCTTCCAAAGCAACCAAAAAGGCACGTATACTAAACAGGAAGATGAATATAAAGAACTTCAACTGAATTGCAAGCAATTCCTGCCTCCAGTAAGAAGGAGGGTCCTTGTCTTCACTGTTCTCACAGTTCAGCAACTTTGTGCAATATCTTACTTTGTAAAGGAATAGGTATGTATGTATATTAATTTTAACACAATACAAATATATTTTCTATGGATATGAATGGCAATATGAATACAGATATGTGTATGAATATTAGTATTTATGTGAGTTCCAACACAAAAATATATTAGTTTATAGATATTAATATTGTAGCTCAGGAACCAAGAGTGGGAGTGGAGGGACAAAGAGCCTGTTACAGGACATGTTCTAAGATTTCATCATGAGACGAGGCTTAACTCAATCGCTTCGCTCAGTATGAGTGCACACAAACACAGACACTTTCTTACCTTCAGCTGCAAAACATCGGTGTGCAAGAGTGAACAGCAAGTTAACATAAAGACAATGTGCCAGCCCACAACACTTTGTCAGTAAAGCAGGTTTTGGCTATTAACACCACTGTGCTTGAGCACCCACCCAAGTCAGTGCTTAAAGAACCCCATCTTTTGTTGGTAGGAGTCGTGAAAGAAAAACAACAGAGATGTACAACTTTTGGAAAATGAGCTGTGGAATTGATTTGAAAGTTGGCAGCATTGTATTGCAGATGTGTGATAACTCAGAAGGGAACTGTTTTGAAGGTGATGATAGTCTATTTTCTTAATTTGTTAAATAAGAAGAGTTGCACAGTCTCATTTTTGTGCATGTCAGACCTCATATATCTCCTCTATCTTTCATTCACTCACAAAGCTTGGCTTTAATTTTTGTTTCTATCAGCAATCTCTTTCCCCACATATCTGTCACTGTGATCCCAGCCTCTCTCCTGGAAGTCTTTCCCTCTTTCCTCCCTTAGGTGTACCCCGGGAAGTGGCATTAATCGCATTATTTTGCAGTAAGTAACTACGTAACAGCATATCAAACTAACTTCAAGTAAACAAAAGCAAAAAATCTAGAATAAGTACTACTATTAATTCCAAGTGACGTGCACCTATAATGAATTTCTGCTGTTAAAAGAAAATATATTAAGTAGTGAAAACTAAGGAGCAAGATACTGTTTCACTAGGCTGTAAGACTGACTTTGGGACTGTTTGAAAGCCAACGCAGTACGTGGCTGGTTACCTGCTTTCCTCAGCGAGAAATAAATTCTAGGGGAGCTTGTAATTGTCTTTTTCTATCACTGTTCACCCACACAAGTATTTTGGGAGCACTAGAAGGATGATGTGTCTTTAGGTAGGCTGGTGGCAAGAGAAAGCCTCTGTTGCTTAATGAAATTCTTATTGTTTAATGAGTAGTTGGAAAGAAGGATAATTTCTCACGTTAAGGCATTCTGGTATTCAGCTGCCCGGCAAATGGCTAACGTCGTGTACTCCACTTGGGGAGGAAACACAGCAGCAGCAAAGTTACTGCTCTGCAGCAACTATTCCTGCAAGGGCAAAATGCTCTCGTAGCCATGTCTCCACGTTTTGCTGAACAGATCTCAAAGGTAGGGTAAAATGTTACACATGACGTCTGGTGTAATAATTGTCAACCTAACTGGAAGACAACAGAATTAATTCTTAGTTCTGTGACTCCTAGTCATGATTATTAACATAGCCACATTGTTTGTTTTCGTGGCTTTCATTGTTTTTGAACTAGAACTTGATAGTACTGTTGGAAATCTGCACAACAGGAAGAAGTTTCAGCTATATGATTTGATTCCCTTCTAAGAAGCTGAGGCAGGGTTTATGCCAGTAAATCAGGCTCAGCAGCCTCAGGGTGAAGCACCAAATAGAATCCCTGAAAAATACGTTCAAGAATCTGTCTTTCAATGGACTGTGTTTGTCTTTTGAATAAGGCGAATGCCTTTCTTCTGTGGCATAGCTGGATTTGTGGAGAAGTGTGTGCTTTTATTTTTCCACAGAAAGAGATCATTAGCATCATTTGTTTATTTTAAGTAGGTATACTGAAGATCTTAAATTTGGTTTTGAAACCCTCATATCTCTGACTCTTTAATGTCAACGCAATGCTATAACTAATCTACGAATGATAAAGACAGTAAATTGTTAATCTTTCTTGCCAAATGACCTGTTGATAAACAGCTGTGATAAGGCTTTAAAATACAAATGCCAAGGACTGAGATGTTTCCTTTGGCTGGGCAAAAAGATCTTAAGGAATCCTGAAGAATAACATTGCTATTCTTCACCATCAGTCACCAATAACAAAAGTCATTCTTGAAAAAGAATAGAAAGCAATGCTTAGAGGACAAACTGAGATTGTGTAGTCCTGTCACACAAATAGACATACATACGCACAGCATTACATAAAAACAGTAGTTTTAATAACAGAATTATGTTAGTCATTAGAGGAAACAAAATAAAATTCTGGGTAACAAAAACAATGCCATTTTTTTCTCTTTTTTTTTTTTTTCTCATTTGTGTTCTGAAGCAGTGATTTCTTTCACTGTGGAAAAAGCAGGGCCTGCTCCCCACCTCAGTCCCAGCAGGAATCTCTCCATCTTTCTATCACTCACAGTCCTGTGACTTCTCACTGGTGATTCTACAGAGCTTTTAATTCATTGTGGATGGAGAGAGATGTTATTGCTGGAGCTCAAATTTCTCATGACAGAAACTTTCCACACACTGAATCTACTGGGTATGAGCAATCTCTGGTGGAAAACTAATCACAACTACATCAAAAAAAAATTATATTAAAAGCATTTTACAAAAAGATCATAAAGCATAAGGAATCTAATTTTGAACTGAAATCTGTACTCACGTAGGCTGAAATTTAAATTACATAAATGCTGTTCAACACAAATACACACACGAGAAACAATCTATTGGCTCTCCCTATTCCTAGAGAAGAGTGAATTTGATATGTAATCTTAAAGAAGATCAGTGTAATGTGAAGCCAAAAGAAACATCCCTGGAGGTGTTGAAGGCCAGGTTGGATGAGGGTTTGAGCATCTTGATTTAGTGGAAGGCGTCCGTTCCCTTGGCACTGGGGTTGGAACTAAACAATCTTTAAGGTCACTCCCAATTTAATGATTCTATGACTCTATGACATAGCTAAGATTCCCTACCCATTTCTTCAGTTTTCTTTGTCTTATTTGGTGAGAATTATATCCAGCTTTTAGTTAATTCAAGATACTCAAAATGTAAATGGGAGAAATTATGAATATGTAACAAATGAAAATATATCAACTGCGTGTGCCTGCTTCACAAGCATATGTTCATGAGTGTGTATACACAGAAAAAATGCTGGCATGTTAAGACTTGGTGCTACTTACTTGAAATCAAAGGCATTTTCAGTTGGCTTGAGGGGAAATAAATTCTAGTCCTCCGTAGAGCATAACCTGTGTAAACAGGAAGAATTTGACATTTTCAAGGATTTTCTGTATTGATTCCTTTTGACTGGAGTGGGCTTCTGCTTCTAACAGGTTTGTTTCTAAGCTCAGTGGGTAAACAAAGACATGGTTTTTGAACCTTACAATGCTGATGTTTGTTAATATTGAAGTACAGGATGCTTTCTGAAGACATACTTTGGAAAACAATTTCCAACAGTTTGTTTTGTAGACATTTAAAAATAAACAAACACAGACTAAGGAAGTTGTCCCTTCAATAAGCAAAGCAATGTCTGTACCTAATAGTGTCTTGTGTTTAAGCATAGGTAATTTATTTTGATAATGTTCTCCCTTAGAAGCCTCTATACCTCAACGAGGTACAATAGCTATGTTGTGCGTCCAGTACGAAGAGCTGGTTCAGTTCCAGCTTGCCTTGCTCTAATCTCCTGAGCTAGGACTTGTTACTACCAGAATTAATATATAAATATTTATAAAAAATGAAAATACAAAAATATGCATATAAGCGAGTATTTTCTATTAACTCCTGCATCACATTTTGATTCATCTCACTAATGAAAATTCTGCTTTCTGTGAGGTTTTTCCCTACTAGGAAATAACATTGCTACTCCTGGGCTTTTCTTTGACAAGGTGCTTGTGTAGACCTTCACTGTGTGCTAGAGAAACAAGCACAAACTAGTTAATAACCCCTTTCGAAGCAGCACTCTGCACAAAAACCTCTTTTCATTAGTCTTCTTTAAAGGCATGTCTTACCTGAAGATGAGCCTAATGCTTTTCACTGCCTTCGACGTTTTCTCTGCGATGCAATTTGGACATGCAAGCCATCTCTGAGCCATAGCCGATAGGAAATGGTGAACTTTCATGAGCTTTCATTTTTGGGAACAGCGTGTTCCTTTGTTTTCTGAAAGGGTGTAACTCATTAACTGACCAAACGAAAAGCTGCGCTAATGCACCTCTTTCTTTCCAGAGATGCTTTGTGCAATCTGTGGCAATACCTTCTTGGAGAGAGGCAAAAAGATATATATAAGCAGGACACAAATGAAACTTGATGTTGAATGGTTCCTGTGGCTCTGGGTTAACATCCTGTGTGGGTTTTCTGCTGTCTGTTAAGGGTGCCATTTCTGTAATGGGAAAGTGTTTCTGACAAGCACCGGGAAACTCTAATTCCTTGACCTATCTGTATCTAATACCATTTTAGTTATCTAACCAATATCTCAGATAAATACATCTTGAAATATGAGGAAACAATACTTAAATAAATCAGATTTAAAATGCATTTTGAAGTGCTAAATATTCAAATATTCACCTTTCGGCATTGTCTTCAAGAATATTTGGACAGATTATCTCTCAGCATATCAGATACTGATAAAAAATCACCCTTATAAAAAAAAACTACATAGTCTTCCAGAAATTACAGTTACCTACAAGAAGAGTCAGACTTGCTCTACTTTACTGGGGGCGAGGGGGGAAGAAGAGAAACATCAAGCTTCTTAAGGCTTTTCTGAAAGAAACGCTAAAAATGCTTTTTCTTTTGCCCTTATCCCCTCTGTGGAATTGTGCACTGTTCATGTACACCACTGAGGAAAAATATGTTAACAAAAAGAGGGATGGTGAATCACAAAGGGGAATTCTTTATGTAGCTTGTTTCCATATGAAAGTAGCAACATTTGTGCATAAATGGCTTGCAGCATTTTTTATGAATTGGGCCCTAAGTGCTCATGATTGTCCTTGGTATTCAGTTTTCAGTCATTAGGTAGCGTTGAAACAACAGGAGGAAAAAAAGGAAACATTTTGTACCTGTGGTACTCACTTGGACAACACAGTTTTAGTAAAATAGCTACACTCTTTTTCCTTTTTGTTACAAATTATGAAGGGACAAAATGATGTGTGAATCAATGAAAAGGCAAATAATATATTTCTGAAACATTAATAGTCAGTACCATACTCCAGATAAGGGGGGAGAAATTGTTACACTGATTTTTCTACCTGATTTAAATTCACTTTCCCATCTTCACTAATCTGGCTGCTGCCTTGACAGAATCAGATTGCGTATGGAAAAAGAAACAATACTTCTCTCATCTCCAGACTAATAGTGCTTTACTTTTTTTCTTTTTTTTTTTTCTTTCCTCCTTTCTTTCTTTTTTTCGGATCTTGTTGTTTGTTGTGGGGTGGGAATTTTCTGTTGGTGGTTTTGGGTTTTTTAACACATTAGCCTGCCATCAGCTTTTTGAGTAGGGTTTATTCTGAATCCTTCAAGCAAAAACCTGTTTAAGATTTATTACAGGATCTGCGGGAGGGAGAGAGGGAAGGCGTGCGGGGGAGGGGGAAGAACACATGGGTTTGCTTCTTTTGAACTCTGTCAAGACCCTGATCCTAAAACATATATACGTGAATGAAGCAGAAGGCTTTGCTTTAACATGATCCAAGTAAGAAACAATGGTCATTTAAATACTTAATATATAAATTACTGGCATATAATACTTATATACCAGTACTTATATACCGATACTTATATACCAATAATACTTATATACCAATACTTATTTAAATACTTATATACCAGTATCTGAGCCTAAATGAGACTAGAAAATTATTTTTCGTAAATGTTAATTTCCAATCATTTTAACTTTTCTTGTGTTACTACAGATTGTATAGTACAGAGTCTCAGACTGTAAGCAGAAGTCAGGCTTTTGGTTGTCCTGCTATCTGGACCCGCCACCACTTTTGCTTTTGATTTCCTTTCTCTCTCATTCTCTTTTTCTTTTTTTTTTCCGTTTAATTTGTCTTTCTGCTTGAGGAAAATACATCACTGTAGTATTTCTAAACTACAAGTGCCTGGAACCTGCTACAAGCCTGTGGAATCATAGCAGTTAATGATGTGGTTAAAAATTATCCTTAACATTAAGCACTAATGTTTTCAGGGAGAGATAGGTAAAAACACTTGGTTGTTATACCAGGACAAATTTGCCTTTAATGGAGATATTGGTTCCTATTGGATTGTTAATATTGCAACATACAGAATTGCTTTGGAGGACATACATCCAAATACTGAAAATAAAAATTTGATCTTAATTCAGAACATGTGATGAGATCAGAGGTAGCATCACTTGTGTTCTTGTGTAACAGCCAACTCTGCTTGAAGTTTGTGCATTCAATAAATAAACTAGTGCAGTAGCCTCCCACAAGAGAGTTTCTGAAAGACTATGCTTAAAAAAAAGAGATGCTTATATTTAATATTTCTTAGACTAAAGGAAATATTGTTAGCGCTACCACTAGCAGGTGTAACCACTAAAATAAACTTCAGAAGTTATCCTGAGAATAACATTTAATTCTAGGCTGAGATGAATACAGTGTTTAAAGAATACCTGTGCAATGATCCTTGCCTGTAAACTTTCAAATTAAGATCATAAGGAATTAATTTATTACTTTTTTCTAGTGGCAGAAGCCACAAGTTGTCAAATGCCTCCCTCGGCCCGTCACCAGCATCTTACTAATAAGGAAAAGTAAATCTGACTGGTAGATAATGTAGCTGGCTTTGTAACTGGACTGAACAAAAGAAATCCTGTCCTCTATCTCTTCGTCCTCATGAGTTCATAAGCATAAGACGAATATATCAAGTTTGTTTTTTTTTTTACTTTTGCCTTCCTTTCTCTAAAAGTCCAGACAGCTGACCACCAGTCTATCCACAGGAGATTCTCCAGCAAGCTTAGGAGACAATCATATATAAAAATGAGACAATCACTCTGATCTTCTGTGCTTCCAGGCCAGGTGTGATAGTAGGGTTTAGAGCGAGTGAATGTTTCCTCAGTTATCTCAGCGACCTGCACAGCAATATATCCTCCACTCCTCCGTATGGCGTTACCAGTGGCCCCTGTTAGGAGATGGGCTGAGGAAACTGACGGTATTTAGCCTAATCTCCCTAACAAATCTGATAATTAAAGTGTTCTAAAACTCAGTGCTGCAGGCTCCTGCTCCGAAACAACTGCCTGGTGGAAAGGGAGGAGGACAGAGCAGTAAGCAAATGACAGACACAACTGTAGATCAATGTGGTGATTGTATCAATTTCAGATTCTCTACTAACAATAGGTGTCTGATTGGACACCACTGACTTTATTGGGAAGTAGATGGGATATAATACACCTTCCAGTGCATTAGTTATTTCTGCTGATTGGATGAAGGATAAATTTCCCATGGAGGACAGTTTGAGTCCCATCATTCTCACAATTACTTTGAACACCAGCTAAAAGTATCCTGTTGCTGCTGCACTTTACAGCAGCAAATTAGAAGGATTTTCCTAATGCATTTCCTCACCACAGTCTGTGCAGCATCATTCTGCTATAAACTGAGATCTGGGTCAAAATGTCTCACCGCTCTTAATTTCAATAATTCCATTTAAAGGGTAATCACTTTCTCTAGAAAAAGACAATACAAAGAATAAACAGAACAGTGAGACTTGTGGAAATGGAACAAATAAATTGAATGTTAAGAAGATTTTATAATAGTAAAATTTGCTTTATTCCAAAAGACAGCACTGTAAAGTATGTAGAGAAAATAGCCATAAAACAAATCATCACACTCTTAATCCCATGACTTTACCCCCCCCATATGAATTTTAACAGTACTAGTTTATCCGGACCACCTCCCATTTGTTTTTAACCTTGCACTTAACACTGTGCAGAAACTAATGTTTGAGACTCTTCATATATATTTTGAAGTTTCAGCTCTGTAAAATGTTGAAGCCTCTACTAATGATCCAGTAAAGGGAAAGAGGCAGGGAAGAGGAGGAGGGAAATCCTGTAGTTTGCTGAAAAACTCGTTGTTTGTCTTCTACAGACTTAAAGCTTTGCAAGTTAGCACTGCTGGCTCAGGGCCAGCCTGCATAGTACCTTTTAGAGACACACCCTAAGACCCCAGTTCATCAAGGTACTTAAGCATTTGTCTGATGTTCAGTATATGAGGAATACAATTTAAATTGAAGTTTAATTATGTGATTAACTCAATTTATTTAACATTCTAAGCAGAGCATATAAACAGACCATGTAAGTAGAGGGTGGAAGAGTTACTTCAAGGGTAATTCAATAGCTGTTAAATATTTTCTGTATGGTTCATGAATTGTGTGGCCTCATGTATTTACCTTCTAATTGTTCAAGACTATTGGGATTCTAAAAACAAACAACTGAGAACTAATCTGATCCAAGGAGCTTTCCAAGGAACGTTTTTTATCATTTATCAAGCCCTCTTTGCTCTGCTAGACTTCACCAAATGACAAGGCTATTTTCAAGCCATAAACCCTCATGCCCCATGCAGTTATGGCATGGAACCAAAGAAGTCTGGAGGAGAAAATGAAGTCATAATTAACAACAGCTGCTCATGCCTAGCATTTCCAAATAACATCTGAATTCTGTGCTCTGCTCCACCCCCCACCAAAAAAATAAAAAAAAAAATAATAAAAAAAAGACCCTCCAGAATCAACTGAGACACTAATGGTTTATCTTCAGTGTAAAAAGAAGAAGCCTCACACCAATCTCTGAGGAGTCTCTTTGTTGTCCAACCCACGCAGGAACTTCTCATCACAGTGTATTTGATTTGAGGTTTCACTGTTGTTTGCTTTTTACATTCAGTTACTAAAATCAAAGTAAAGTGACAGTATTTTCCTCTGTTCATGTATTGTTATAAGTTTGGTGTAAGGCTTTGTCATCAAAGCACACAGGAGTGTTCTGTCCTTTGGAGGCTAATATTAAAATATAGAATAGAATGATCATGTTTTATTGGCTTAGCCTTTCCCTGCACTGCTTATAAAAACAGACAGTGCTTTAAAATGTCTCACTAATGTTCATTTTCCTGAGGGTGGAGTTGACCTCAAGTAGTTTACAACTTGGCTGTTAGTTTAGACTAATTAACTTTGACTTTGTTGTTAGAATGGCCTAATCTGCAGTTTCATCTTAAAAAAGTCAAAGAAATGGTATGTTCAAACGAAACAGTAGAAATAATGAGTGTTTATATGTTGGCTGTATAAAGCGGTCTTTTCCTCTATAGACTTCATCTCTATCTTCCTAAATATGTTAATGATTTCACACACTTTTACAATTCTTTTTAACTTGGTCCAGAACTCTTCAACAGAGAGAAGCGCTCTATGTAGCTTGCACATCTTATCTCCTTATTTCCAGTTCTTGTGAGTAAGCAACACAATTTCATTTTTAAACAACCTAACTCATACGAAATAGTAATTACTCTTAAAATGGTACCGCTTAATGCTTTTAAAGAAAAAGCATTGTGCTAAAGACTAAATTCACAACACTTTTTAATAGTGTCATTAATCTTTGACATACACTTTCTGTGGGGCCTTAAGTGTAAGCCATAGTTTATTTGTGGAAAATATTATTTCAATTTAAGCCAGAAGAATGGAGACCCTCATGTTTTAATTATGCTAAAATTACAAAAGTGACCATATCATACCATTTCTACAATGAAATAATTTGCATTAGACTATAACTTTTGAGTAAATGATCGTCTTATTTTTGGTATTAAACATGGGCTGAATTTGTATGATAGCCATGAAAGTGGTCTTAATGTAATGTTTGGCTTTAATATATCAATTAGATCAATGCATTAAGTATTACTTTAACTTAAGTGAAAGTTAAATAATTCAGTTTTAGAGAAATAATGGCAATGAAGTCTAAATTGCTCTCTTTAAAACTTTGGTTTATTTGG
Source organism: Cuculus canorus (assembly GCF_017976375.1). Lineage (NCBI taxonomy): Eukaryota > Metazoa > Chordata > Aves > Cuculiformes > Cuculidae > Cuculus > Cuculus canorus. The sequence goes on along the minus strand of NC_071441.1, from coordinate 6,984,199 downwards.
ATTTGTATCTTTGCAATTAACATAAAGAGAAAAATTGTTGGAGCATATTACCATATCATTAGCATTCCAAATTAATTTTTTTTTTCTTTTACTGCAACAGAAACAAAAAAAATTGGAATTGCTAAAGTTCTGTGTTTATATCCCAATTCTACAAATGCTTTGGGACAAACTGGCTACCGTGAAGTATAAACAACACATTCACAAACCGTGAAATTGTTGTTCATAATGTCATATTTTATTAAGATAGTATCAAATAGTACTAAAATAGTACTAAAATAATTTTATTATAGCTATTTTATTAAAACTTGGGCTGGACTAAAAAGCCAAACTGTGAATGAAGCTGTACCAATGTTGTCTATTAAACTTCTGTTAGTGATTCAATTACATTCCTGCCTGATGAACACCACTGTACCCACAACACTGGAAAAGTCAGCTATAATTTCAGTATCATGGTGGCCTGATCACTGTCCTAAAACTTGTTGATTTGTGCATAAGCCTTACATTATGTGTTTCTTATTTGAGAGTTCCTGAGCAAAGGAGAGTATCCTTCCGTTGTAATCAGAAGTTTTGGTCACTAATTCAAGCAGATAAAAGACTTGGGAGTTTGGTGTTGATTGGTACTTCACCACTGTTATATAGAGCAAGGACTCAGAAGCTAGAACTCCTGGAGAAATGTGGCTGTTTCATCCAACAAACTCTCTCAAAGATGCTCAGAAATCTTCCCCTTTTCCACCCAGCTGCTGCAGTTAGCCTCTCTGGGATCTTTCTCTCTGCTTGGCTGAGGTTAAGTGCATATTTTAATACCTTTGTGTGTATTTGTGAGGCAGGAGCATATACCGCTGATCCTAAAGAAAAGGGACCAAGGGTAATGCCAGCAGTGGGATGAGAGGTATGTACCGCCAGGAAAATATTCTCCTCACACTGGCTGCTGCCCTGCCATTAACGGGGAGCTAAAAGAGAAGATCTGGGAAGGAGAAGCTCACCGTGGCCCTCTGCATTCCCACAGGTTGTTCTAATACTGCAGTGACGTTATTGTGATGCAGTTCAAAGAAGCATTGACTCTCTGTGATGCTCTGGACTACTGCAGCCCTGAGACTGACTGCCGGAGGAGGTCTCTTTAAGGCAGGTGGAGCTAAGTGAGTTTCAGTTAGTTGCACAGACTGAAATAAGAAAATACTTCGGCTTAGCCTCTCAGGAGAAAATTTACCCTGATTCACCTGCCAGATATCAAGTAAAGCTAAGACTTTGACCTATGATTTAAATGGGGGTTTGGTGTACTGGACAAGATACTAACTAACATTTTTGCACAAATCTCATTGCATTTTTTTGCAGTACAACATTCCATATACTGTTTTTCAATCAGTGCACTCCTTAATATCTTTACTTATTTGGATGGTGACATATAGATGTGTTTAAGCCTATAAAGTTCAAGTCTCTGTGGTTTAATTTTTCACTTTGTCTTATTGTCTGCCTTCATTTTTTCTTGACAGTTTACCTCCAGGAAATATTTTCCTGTTTGCATGCATTTTGACCTCCCCAGTGATCTGTTATACAAACTGTCAGCAGCTGAAACTACTCATGAATTATTTTTTTTCCTCACTCCTGTTTTTTTAGGTAGTCTTTTCTGCTTGTAACACATTTCTTAGCAAGTATGATCAGGTCTTCAGTAAAAGAAGGTGCCATGCCTGCTCTTCAAAGCCAAATTATTTTCATTTAAACAGCTGAAACTCTGTAGATGTATTGAATTTTATTGAGTGCTCTTTCAGCCTCCTGTTTAAACAGCTCTAACTATATTTTACAGAAAGGTGCTAAACTTCTTAGTTTAGCACACACAGGCTTGACAAAGAGGAGATACGGTGACTGTTCCAGTTGCACAGGAAAGTTTAGTGTCTCCCACTCAAATGAACAGAGATAACTGCCCCTTAGCAAAATTCTGGGAGACTGAATCATCTCTACTTCAAGTATAGCAAGGTTTTTTTTAGAAAAAGTATTGCTATGTGATTCAAGGAAACAGATTTAGGTAATATACCTTTGAGGGCAACTGTGACTCATTACATCTGAGATTCCCTTTTTCTTTTTAAAGTACAAAGTGCTGTTGTTAAGTAACTTATGATCTTATTAGATTTTTAGGTGCTTTGTTCTAGGTTTCCACAGGAGAATGAGATATACAAGTTGTCTTCATATACTTGGGAATTTCAAACTGCCTAGGCACCAATGTAACTACTCTAGATGTAAGCCCAGTTTTAACCATTGAAGCTGCTTGAGTTTTCCAAATATCTAAGGGGGGGGAAAAAAAAAGCTGCTTCTCTGAGGCAAATTCCAGGCTGGAACTGTATTGCAGAAAGTGAAGTGGAATGCACTGTTGTCACACTAACCACATGCTTGCATGTGGGTAACACACAAGTGGTATAGAAGAATAATTACAGAATCCTGTTTCCTAATCATACTTTCAAGTCTGCTGCATAGGCTAAAACTGTTCTGCAATCCTGCTAACTTTATGCTGGATGCATGGAGACAGTACCTGTTCCTTAGTCCTGAGTGAAAGTCAGAGAAACAAGGCTTACAGTCTGCCAACAGCACAGAATAAAGCTTTTCAGTTCACTACATTAATGTGATCAACACCCAGTTAACTGTAAAATTTTGCTTACTATTTTAACATTAATGTTATTTTAACAAAAAGCTCATAACAGAAACAATTGTGAAACTTGATAGTGAAGAAAACTTTTAGTGACCATATACCAAAATAGTTTCATGCAGCAGGAGATAAATCTCTTCCAAAATTTCGGTGTTGACCAAGGTCTTAAGGCTTCACATTGAAACTCCTGGTGTGAGCTACTGTGGTAGCTCAACAGATAGCATGACTGGGAAAAGAGTTATGATGTATCATCTGCAACAGTTGAAAATTCTTGGTAGATTTTGTAGTTTTGAAAGAGATTGTTCACTGATTATGGGGCAAGCATTCCTCTTGCATTATCTTTTTTTTTTTCATATCAGCTCTGGAAGATGACTACAAGTTAATAACTGCAAATATTTTTATTCTTTACTCACCTAAATACATGAGCCAGTTCCAGTTTGTACTTTTTAAATGCTCACTTACACCTGTACTAATAAAAAAACAGACTGCAAACCGCTCCTGAATTCTTAAATAAAGTTATGATTAAACTTAACTTAAATAAACTTAAGCTAAACTTAAATACACCTCAAACTGCACTCACAATCTATGGAAACAATTAATTATTGTGGCTAGAATAAGGGAGATTATATCAACTAATTACATGCATTTAACAATATAAAACCCTTTAGCATAAAGTTGTAGACCCTTGCATACATCTTATAAAGCCTCAAAATGGTCACATAAAATTCCTGTCTGACAAGAAGATCTGATATTCTAATCATTCTCTTCTTTTCCACTTTACAATTAGGGTCTTTTTTCATCCAAGGATATGAATTACACTTAGCGACAGTGTAGGGTTTGCACAGAAGACATCCATTGCTGTGAGAACCCTTCCAGTTACTGGCAGTGGCATTGGAAGAATCAGAGAGACAAAGTCTATTAATATGTGGCTCCGTGGCTGGTGTCACTGTAATAACTTTGGATTTTTGACAATGGGATGGCCTACACAGCACCAGGTTTACAGGTGTCGGATGGGAACCACCTTTCTCCGAGAGGGAGGAGTATCTTTGCTCAGGAGCTTGCAGGATTTATTGATAGGGCTGTAAACTAGATGTGAAGGGATACCATCAGGCTTGCCAGTGAGAAGCTGCAGGAGGATGCACGATGGATAGAGGGATGGGGTGTTGGTATGGGCCCTCCACCTGTTTCCCTGGAGCATGCTGTGGATGCCACAGCACAGCTGAAGTCTTACAGAGATGAGCTGGAGAACCCTGAGGTAGTAAGTCCGAGCAAGGAAATTTCCCTGAAAGACCTTAAGGTAAATAAGGGGTGTTCCACTAAGAAGGTGATGAGGCAAATGGCCCAGCTGAAATGCCTCTATACGAACGCCTGCAGCTTTGTGTAAATTTAATTTGATGTTTAGATTATTCCTCAGGCACAGTTTGAAAGTTCTGCATTATATTGTTTGTCTTATAGTCAAGTGTGCAATGGTACGGCTGTGCTACTGTCCTCTGAGGCAACCCTAGAGACAAGCAGTGTATCTCTCGAGCCCACCCTATTAAGCAAATTTTTAAATAAATAACTGCTGCATGTGCCAGGAGTGTTTTGATTGATCCATTGCCTGGGGAAAACCACCTTAAGGGGGAATGGGAGGAATAGCTGTGTGAGGCCACTGCATCATAAGCAAGAACGGAACAGTCCCAAGCCTGTATTTGATGATGGACTTTGTAAAGTGTTTGGAGATCAGTTAACAACCTCGGTGAGAGCAGAATTGAGCTTTAGCTTAGAAATATTTACGAAGGAAAATAGTCTGTCCCCAGGCCGCACAGTTCTCCCTGTGACATATTTACAGAAACCTTTTCTCTTTCTTGTAAAAGATCATAGAATTAAACAGGTAGAAATATATTCTAAATAGAAGTCACTAAGGCGGAAAAGCAGAAAAATCTGACTGATTAAATCCTAATCACGGTGAATGTGGGGAGGTTTTTAAATTTATTTCAATAAGTTTTAGGATTTCTCGGTGTCTACAGATCAGACTCAAGACCACAGAGATGGAACTTAAGGGCTTTGAGTCAGATGATTTCACGTTGCTCTGTGGTGATACAGCATAACAGAGCATCAGTGAAACTACTAAACATTAAAGGTATTTAAAAAATAACCATGGCATATCTTTTCATAAACTTCTACTGTTTGAATTCTTAAGCAAGCTCTGAGCACAGTAATTAAATTTACTTAAATATATATAACAAGTTGTTTACATGAACATAGTTGATCTTATTGGTACTGACTTCTTCAAGACTTGTGGGCACATCATCTTCAGGGCATCTAAATCTAGAAAGGACTTCATGTTTACAGAGATTTTAATACGTTAATAGAAAATATGTATATTGTTTACTGTTGAGATGCATATCATCTTGTAATCAAGTTTTTATACAGACACGGAGGTAGATGTGGACAAGAAAATTATCACCAGTGATGCAGAAGTTACTGTATGACGTGCTTCAAATAATCTGAAAGCTAATGTTTTATGTTCCTTTTACAGAAACCTTTAAAATTAAAAATAATGATGAATGCCACACCTGTAGCCTTGCATCTCTGTCTCTTCTCTCTAGATGAACACCGGCTCTCACCCTCAGGCTCTCACCTATTGAAGGCTGAATGTCAGTTCTTCCACTTTTAAAGATGGATCTGCGTACAACAGCACACTTATGCAAACTGTTTCTTTCTGTACCCTCTGGAGACATTCTTTTCTTTTCCTGCTTAGAGATCTGTGCCAGTGCTACAGACTAGCAAGCAAATTCCTCTAAAACAAATAAAAAAATAATGTGGAAAATTAAATTTAATATGAACTTTCATCCTCAGAATGAAGAGACAAATGGAAAGCCTGGGTAGGGATTACTAACAGTCTTCAGTGAGATGTAAAGGGTATCAAATCAATTTAACAGCAGGTAGGCTGTTAACTGATACGGAATGAATAACATTAGAATGCATTAGAATAACTAATACAAATTATCAGTTTCTTTCTAGTAGTATATCGAGACTCCTTACGTTCAGCTCCTATGGATGTTAAAAGTCTGTGTAACTTCAGAGGAACATAGAAGTAGTGAGGGACGAGATAGAAGATAAAGCTGCAGTGGAGTTCTAACACCTGACCTTATCATAGAATCATAGAACTGTGTGGGTTTGAAGCGACCTTAAAGAAAATCTATTTCCAACCCCCCTGCAATGGGCAGGGACACCTCCCACAAGACCAGTCTGCTTAAAGGCCCCATCCAACCTGGCTTTTGTTGGCCGTCCAACACTTCCAAGGATGGGACAGCCACAGCTTCCCTGGGCAACACATTCCAGTGTCTCACTACCCTCATCATGACGAATTTCTTCCTCATGTCTGATCTAAATCTTCCCTACTCCAATGTAAAGCCATCCTCCTTTATCCTATCACTACACTCCCATGTAAAAAGTTCCTCCCCAGCTTTCCTGCAGCCCTCTTCAGGTACTGGAAGCTGTTCTAAGGTCTCCCTAAAGCCTTCTCTTCTCCAGGCTGAACAACCCTCAGCCTGTCCTCATAGTAGAGGTGGTGCCGCCCTTGAATCATCTTCATAGCCCTCCTGCAGACCTGTTCCAGCAGCTCCATATCCTTCTTATGCTGAGAATTCCAGAACTGGACACAATACTCCAGGGGGGTCTCACAAGAGTGGAGTAGAGGAGGAGATGGCCTTCACCCTGCTGGCCTTGCTTCTTTTGATACAGCCCATGATGAAATTGGCTTTCTGGGCTGTGAGCACACATTGGCAGCTCTTGTAGAGCTTCTCATCAACCAGCACACCCAAGTCCTTCTCCTCAGCGCTGCTCTCAATCACATTGTACCATCGATCGTGTACCATCCTGTCCTGAAACTGCGGGATCGCTGACCCAGATGTAGGACCTTGCACTTGGCTTTGTTGAACCTCCTGACAGAATGAAGTGATTTGTGATACATTATTTTTGTTTCCTTTTTTCCAGAAATTCACTGTGATTATTCACAAATTGTGCTCTGTTGAATTCCAGTCGGTATTCTGAGTGACCAGTGCCTTACTGTTTGTGAGAAATTATAGATATGTATCGTGGAAGGAATGAACAGTTCTCCTTAAGTGCTGTCCACAGCTCCTGCTATAGTCATAGTTTTGTTTCTTCAGGTTACTGTGAAAGGCAAGCATCTCTGTAACATTATTAATTCTTAAATCTGATTTTTTGTGGTTATTTTGAAGTGTTTGAATACAGCGTTACTCTTGCACCGCCACGATGTTAAATAGAAAAAAAAAGAAAAAAGAAAAACCTGAATGTTTAGATCACTAGGAAAAACATTTCTGTGTTTCCATACTGCCCCTCCAGAGAATGACAGTATATTTCACCGATAGATTTGGTTTCTGAGGTAGGAACAGAAAATCACAAAGCAGCTGATACAGTGTTTATCATCTTAACACTTCTCTAGCTGAAATAACAAAAGCCGATTTTTTTCCTTCAAAAGACGAATATTTAAAGGGTGTTGATTTATGTATATCAATAATTTATCATCTTGTTCTCTTTCTCCACTGCCAACCAGATGCTTCTAACTTTGCACTGCCAGACGATGTCAGCTGCAAAGCCTTGTGCTTCATGTAGAAATAAGAACATAAATATTTTAAAAATCCTGGTACAGGAAGTAAGGGGGAGTTAGGGTAGGGGAAAGATTTTGCTGGTTTACGGTGAGAGCAGTGCAGGTCTACATATTTTATGGGCTGGTTTTATCAGAAGCGGAGGCAGGAACATTTCAGTCTGATTTTTATCTCCTAACAAGACTGACAGACCCAAGTCTTTTCATGGCAATTTGTTGAAGACATCTGGTGAAGCTTTCTAGGGCATGAACACACAGCAGAGTGTTCCTCTGGTATCAGTTGGCATGGCAACTAGTAAAAGACTATTCAACATCCGTAGGTCTCAAAAAGGTTGAAGCCTAGTTGAAAATCCATTTGGAATCATATCTGAAAAATTCTTCTTTTGAAAATGCACTAAACCTTTTTTCAGGAAACTAGGCTGAGCCAATAAGTACAGTTGTGGAGCCTTCCGTCTCAAATAATTTCCAAAGCACAGTATTAATCATTCCAAGAAGCAGAGGCTTGAGATGATAGACAGTATTACTGGCACTGTACAAAACAGAATATTACCAGGAGGCTGGTAAAGACTGCTGAAGCCAGGGGGTAGCGCAGGGAAAGATGAGATGAGACATAGGGGAGGAGGAAACTCTTATCAAAGTTTAATACAGTAATTATCATGAGTCACCACAGGCAGATGACTGATTATGCTTCATCATTTTATATTGTAAAGCAATATAACATTTATTCTATACAAGGAACTCCACTCCCTACTTGGCAAGGTTCATATCATTCAAACACACCCAGCAGCTACACAGTAGAGGTTACTTATTTTAAAAGACTGACAGAGGAAAAAATATCTTGGAAAATGGTGTTCACACCTCCAGCACAAAAAAACAAGTAAATTGTCTTTGATGGATAACTTGGTGAGCATTGAGAATAGAAATAATCTACCATCTTCAGTCTTGTCCTCCCATAGTCATTAGTCTAATCTCTGCAATGCCTGTGCAGAATATGCATTTTGTGGAACAGATTCATTTTGAGTTTGCTTTTCTTTCTGCAACCTGTCCCTTCACATAAAAACAGTGGATTAACAGCTGTACCAGTTCCATAAACTTAATTTGTAGATTTAAATTTATTTACATAATAGAGTTCAAGAGCTGATTAGGCTGGAGCTGTAACCAGAGAAACATGGAAGAAAAAAAAAAGTGTGGATCATGGCAAGGTGCAAACTTATTTATGGATAAATAATATTCCTTCATCTCTTTCGTGCTGATGTATAGGAAGTAGGAACAGAAACCATTTAAGAGAGTCAGTGTATGATAGTAAAATCTCTCTCTACACACTTTGCAACAAATGCAGACGGACAACAGAAAGATCTTTTCATAGGGCACAGGACTGTGGAATACACACTGTCCATAACTTGTGCATTCTTTTCCAGAACATAAAGTATGGTGGTGCACCTCTGAAACCCAGGCCAAGCACACCCTTCAGGGCTGATGATTTCAGCAGACTTGGGACCATACACTAAATCAGGAAAATAGGAATTGCTGCACTGAGAGTGTGTGTGTGTGCATGTGTGTGTGCATGTCTTTGCTTAAATTTGGGGTTTTATGCATGTATTTTTGCCTGTTGCTAAATTATATAGGATATTTGGTAATCCATTTGTGTGATGCACTTTCTCCTTCAGTATAGAATGTTTTTTAAAAAAAAGAAATTCATTACTAAGTGTGAGATAAAAAACGCTAAGCTTGAATGTGCTGTTGTCCATTTAACTAGACCTCCTTAGGAAACCAGATGTAAACCTTAATAAGGATTATCCAGGTTAAATACCATTGCTGTAAACTGTAAAAAAAATAAGTAACCTGGGTCTAATTACAATTAAAACTTAACTTTTTCCTCTTCTCCACCCCAAAAAACTTTGCCTATGATCTTTCCAAATTTACACAGGGGATAAATTCCTGCTCATTCTATTCATCCTCACTCCTAAATTATGATTCTATATTATTCTTGGTGGTGATAAAATGATGAATATGGATGCATTTATGTATGACTTTAAAACTTGCAGTTGAAGCACAAAGTTCATATTTTTTTCCACTAATGAAGTGACATTTTCTATCCTAATATTGCTGTTCTGTGAGTTAATATGGATTACTTCAGTGAGATCTCTCTTCAGTCAAACATCCAGTCTCCAGTGTTTCGTTTCACATTTTTGGATCTATGTAGGTGGTACAGAAGAGATGGATTCAGTCTGTAACTGCTTGTAATTGAAGGTGTTCTCTAGCAGAGAGTTCCCTGGTTAAGCACAAAGTTGGCAAAAATTGCTGTTTTGATGCTTTCTTATTTGAATCAACCACATATATACATGGTCACATGTGTGTGAGTGGAACAGGCAAGGGCTGGTGCCACCCTTATGATCTATTGACATATGTTTTAGAAGCAAAGGAACAACGGCTATGGATAGCACTTGCATCAGGCTCTAGGACAGTTCACTTCAGGAGGGAGTGAAGACTGATATAGACATTCACGGAATCATAAAATGGTGGAGTCTGGAGAAGACCTCTAGAGATCTCATGAACTAACCTCCCTGTTCACACAGTGCTCCCTAAATCCAGTTGTCCAGGACCATGACCAGGTGGCTTCTGAAGATCTCCATTGGTGGAGATTACACAGCCCTTCTGGGTAACCTCGTCCAGTGCACTGTCACTCTCACAGTAAAATAGCATTTCCTGATATTCAGAGGGAACTTCTTACATTTCAGTCCGTGCCCATGGCTTGCTGTCCTGTTGCTGGACTCCAGTGAAATAATCCTCACTCCATCCTCTTTGCACTCTCACTTCAGGCTTTTGTATACGTTAATAAGATTCACCGCTTCATATTCATTGCCTCTAGAGCTTGTGATCATCATTGCTCTGAGGTGCATTTGTCAGCTAGTATTTAATTCAGTGGGAAGACGCTTGCCTGAATTTATATCATTTTTTTTAGATCAAATATTTAGCAAGCTCTCTGTTCACTTATTAAGTTCAGTATGGCTATATAGCCATGTTAGAGATCCAGGAGAAGCTAATGACAAGAACTTAAAAATGCTTAGTCACTATATTGTGGGAATGACTGCAGAGGTTTTTTTCTATTTAATTTAAGGCAGTAAAATTTCTTTTAGGCAGCAGTGGGTTTGAGTCTTGAATAGGTCCTCACGTACCATAAGACTTTGAGTAAATGAATAGATGGTAACCTAAATTGAATCCAAGTAGGTGTCATTTGATCTCCTTTTTTTCTTTCTTTAACATATACCAGCGTAAATTCCATATCAAGGAGAAAACACCTTATTTTCCCACTATATATTTGTTTTTTCATCAGGCAAATAGATACATACATCTTTGCAAGATGCACTTTGAAGAAACAGACACTTTTTTCTGAACTGAATCATCACTGAAGGCAGCCCATGGACTTCAGCCTCCACGAATATGTAGACAGCCCACCTAAAGCCACTTGATTTCTTTGCCTAGAGGTAGAACATCTGTTCAATTACAGTTCACCCTTTGATCACATCTTGTCCTCTGTATGAAAAGAGCACATTGTTATGAGAGCAAGTGTGAGGAGTCCATTGTACCAATTTTAACTCCTTGTTAGCCTTCAAAATACTGAAACTTTGGGAAGCCCCAATTAAAGTGGGGGGGGGGGGATAGAAAGGAGACACAGGTTTGTCTAATTCCATGTTTGATTTGATGATTAAAGTTCATTCTCCTTTTTTGTTGTTGTGAAATGACAAGTGTTTTACTATATTTCAGGAAAGGGTTTCTAGTTGTATTTTTTCTACCTACAGTGTACTTTGAAGTAGTAGGCTAAATTTTGATGCAAGTTTTCTTTTAAGATATACTTACTGTAATCCATGAGCCGATTCCACCAGGTCAAAAATCATACTTGGTATTAACTATCCATATTTTTTGGATGTTTCTTATTATTTTCATATGTCTGGTTCTATGATTCCATCTCTTGTTTTCATTTGATACGTAAATAAAAGGACCATTCAAAGCACTGTTCATGTGTATGGCTAGGAGTCTTCACTACCAACGCATGCACACAGATACCTCTGTCTTGGGCTCTCTCTTTTTCTAGAACTAAATGCCACAGGTATCAAATTATTTGAATGACCCTTTGTGTTATTGTTACATAGCCTTAATAAATCAGGGTGTTGCCTTCTCTTTACCTTGGTTTCCCCAATTGTAAGCAATGCTGCTTTATCACTAAAGTAGTAGCAGAGTGTTTATTATTTAATTATTTAAACACTTTTGATTTGATAAATTTTTTACAGAGATATCGAAATTATATATCATTTTTAGACATACCAATTTTGATTGGCTATTGATTAATAACTGAGTAATTAACTGGCCTTCTACATAAAGAATACAGATTACTTAAAATACATTTTATTTAGAGGACATCTATTATTTAATCACGTTTGATTCAGAAAATTATTTAGAAGAGCAACCAGAATTAAACAGGAATAACTGCCCCAAAAATTCAGTGAACTACAGATGGTGATTTCCAACCAATCATGGCAGAGAGAAGCTATTACTTTGTTCTACATTAAGAGGAATACCTAGAAGGCTAGAGAAAAGTGACGTACAACTCACTCCAGTGACTTCCTAGCTTGTTCCCCCAGATGCAACTGGTCTCCGTTTCAAACCCAGATTTCATTCTTAATTCATACGTATTGAGCCATCCTTAACCTATTTTCCACACTGTATTCCCAGTAACACTTTAAACCTCAGTTATCCTTTAATAAAAATAAGCTGTGTTAAGATCTCAGCCAGCGCAGTCAGTCACATACACTCATTGTTTTCTGTTCTGAATCGGAGAATTGTGCTACATAATAAATCTTTTTTCACTGTGACCCTTTGTAAAACATTAACTGAAAAGCTTAGGACTGACAGACTCAAAGCGTCGTCCGATCACTAAAAGCTATATTCATAGAATCATAGAACGATAGAATGGTTTGGGTTGGAAGCGACCTAAAAGAGCATCCAGTTTGGATACCATAGCCATGGACAGGGACACCTTCCACCAGCCCAGGCTGCTCAAAGCCCCATCCAATCTGGCCTTCGACACTTCCAGGGAAGGAGCAGCCATACTTTCACTGGGCAGTCTGTTCCAGTGCCTCACTACCTTCATCATGAAAAATTTCTTCCTCACGTTTAATCTAAATCTTCCCCCTTTCAATTTAAAGACCTCACCCCTCATCATATCACTACACACCCTTGTAAAAAAACCCTCCCCAGATTTCTTGTAGCCCCTTCAGGTACTGGAACCTGCTCTAAGGTCTCCTTGGAGCCTTCTCTTCTCCAGCTTGAACAACCCCAGCTATCTCAGTGGCTCTGAGGTTTACAGTCAGACCTGTATTCAGAAACAGATTAGAGGTAAAATATTGCCTTGAAGCCTGACTCTTTTTGGATGGCTATATTACACCAAAATAAGAAAGAGCTAAAGCCCTCACTCACTCTTGGCTTTCAAACTAGTTTGAGAGAAGGCTCTGACCTCTAAAGCAGAACTGAAATATCCAAAATATACAAAATATGTAATCGTAGAAATAGTTAAATTCATCAAGTTTCTATTCTATATTTTTGATCAGAGATTCTAGCTCATAACTTCCACCAGGAACTCAATATCTGTTTTTTAATTGGGGTCGAGTATCTAGGTCTTCTTTACAGTAATTTTCATGTGAAAGGGCACATCTACCCAACTGACGCTCCTCAGAGATACCAGTTAATCAGCTTACAGTAATACTAAACACTTATTCAGAAATACGCTTTTAGATACACTGGCTTTTCCCTCAGGGAGATAAAAGTCAGCCAAGTGGACACCTGAAGAATTTAGAAACCTGGTGTATCGGAGGCAAAACTTTGCATCAGTCTCAACTTAAATTTCTCAGCTTCTCTAGAGGCCTGCTCAGGTACAGAAGTCCTTTCCTGGATGTTTTAAGAGCTTCTTGATCTGGGAAAGTCATCTCTCAAAATGAGAGCCATTACAAGGACACATTTATTACTGCCTTTGAGGAAATATTTATTATTTTAATTGCTACTACTATTAGCAGTAGGCATTGCATAGTTAAGAAAATATTTTTTACCCTAAGTGTAACTTGATTTAAAGTAGCTTCTTTTAATTTCTGCAAAGATATGACATACAATTTATAATAGTAACATGCTATATAATAAAATTACGTTGAAATTACATACTCTTTCCCAGTTTTTATCACCAGTATCATTCTACTCTTTTTAACTTCAAGGTATCCTCAAAACACTTGAGTTTGTGAAAGTCACAGAAAAGAATAGATCAATTTGGAAGAGCATCATCAGCAATTTAAATATAAAATTCCAAAAACACAAGCTACAAACACAAGCTATAGCTTTATCCACTGGAACAGCCTACAGAGGAATGTGGCATATTCATACACCTTAAGACACTATGTCAACATTGAGTTTTCTTTTTGCATTTCCCTTCTACTACGCATCAAATGTACACTCATGTTCATCCAACTATTGGTTAGATAAAAAGGTTCTGTATCGTATATAAAGCATGAAGACAAATTAGAAACTGGTACCAGACATGATTGTAAATACTGAGGAGTTTATGACTAGAATATATAGTTTAATTAATATAATGCATAATTTTAAGTGCCTGTGGTGTTGAGCCACCCATTCTGGTTCCTAATTTGAAATTGGATGTCTTCTTGGACAGTGAAGTTCCAGAGTGATGAGTAAGTAGTTCAAATACAGTTTCTAGGGCTGCCAGAGACCATGAGACATTCATCAGATTGTGATTATATTAAAATATGGCATAGATTATTCCTCAGATTAAATCAACTTGTGAGCTAAATTTTCAGTGAAGGTAATTATAAGATTAAGGAAGGTCTGAGGAAAAAAATTATTTTATCTCAAAGCTCCTTGAGATAAATTTTACTTTACTCTCAATAGCAGCAATCTTTGTGCCAGAATCCTGAAAGATCTGGCATTGCACATTCAGCAAGACAAAGTGTTTAGTAAGTGCATTAACTTCAAGACGGTAGTTTTTACACCATGTTTATGAAGAAAAAGTAAATCAAGTAACAACAAGCTTAGTAGTCTGACCTCAATAATGCGCAAAGCTTTTCAGAGTCAAAAAAAAAAAAAAAAAAAAAAAAAAAGGGAATAAGAATAAATGTAGGAAAATAAATGGAAAATGGGATGAAATGCAAAACATCTTTGTCAAAGATAGATCATGTCAGATTAACCATGCTATCCTGGTTTTTAAATGGCAGTTGACAGAGGAAATGTGTTCTGTGTAGTCAGTTTAGATTTCACTAAAACATTTGATAGGGTGCCACATGGGAAATTACATATTGAATTTGATAATATGGGGCTAGTACAAGAACTTTTAAAGTGGATAAGATGAGCTAAGTGGGAGGTAATAATGGATTATGCTGCAAAGGGAATTACTAACTTGGAGAAAAGTAATGCCATGAATAACCTAATGACCCATTTTGAGACCAGTCTTATTAAATACTTCCTTTAATTCTACGGGCAAAACCAGCTTGTTAATGACGGTTTCTGAAGGTAATTTTTTGGAGCATCATCAATATAGGACTTGACTGGACCCCTATATGGGAAAAAGAACATGATGAATAGTATGATGGAGGTGGACTTGGTTATATTGTCACTGGAAACCTGAGGACATGCACGTTTTCAGAAAGGTGACTGCACTGAAGAAGATGTGAAGAAGAGCAAATAGGACCAAGTGGAATAATAAGGGTGGAAGTGGAAACCAATAAGGCTGATTGTGAGGGCCTAGTGGCCTGATTGTTGATCTTTAGTGTAATTTAGTTTGGGCTATCTCTAGTCTGTTCTCACGGATTGAATATTTGATATAGTAGAGGACCTTAGGTGTCCTTAGAAGCACATACTTGGATTTGCTTTCAACCTGAAAAACAACTATCCTGCACAGTCCACAAAAGCTCTACTACGCAAACCAAAGCATGATAAGCAGGGACAATCAGTTTGCTTCAAATGTGCATTCCTGGTTTAAGAAAATACTAAAAGAATTTGTCTTATTTACACACAGGTAATTATATCTATTCCCTTTAAATACAAAGGAAAGTGTGAGGAGCAACTTGGTTTAAAAAAGGAAATTCACACAAGAATTAGTGGACATGAAGTGAATAAAAACAACAATCTCAGCAAAGTGGAATTTTCTAATTATTTGTTTGAAAAAAGTTAGGTTAAAATAACTCTGAAAGACATAGAAATGCTCCAGAGTCATTTCAGAGTACATCATGAATCCTGCTTTAAAATTTTGTGAAATTCCTCAGTCATCAACTCTGGAAAATGGAAACAGAAATCCCAGTGACTCAGTTATGGTAGGAAGACATCAAAGAAAACCAGTCACGGATATTTTTTTATTTTTAATTTTTTTTTCTTAGCCTTGTTGTAGAAGAATGTGAGGAAGGTTGAAAAGTAAATAGTAATTAAACAGTAGTATTTATTCATTCTTTGTCCCCCTGAAAATGTTCAGGTTTGCGTTCAGTTCCAAATGGGGCAAAGGTTCCAGATCACACAAATATTGAAATATTTGTTCTCAATAGGAATTATTTTTTTAAGAAGGAGAGAAAAGTGTAGCTGTCATCAAACTGCTGAATTGCTTGATCCGTTGAACTCTGTCTTTTAAATCATAAAAATACGTCAGTTGTTTCTTTGCTTACATTGAAGAATCCAGGTTTAATATGCTGGAGAAACAAAATCTATAAGTTAAAAAAGATAGGCCAGTCTCATTATACAGTCACTCAAGAAAGGA
The DNA here is from genome assembly GCF_017976375.1 of Cuculus canorus. Lineage (NCBI taxonomy): Eukaryota > Metazoa > Chordata > Aves > Cuculiformes > Cuculidae > Cuculus > Cuculus canorus. The sequence continues at coordinate 6,968,152 of NC_071441.1, read as the reverse complement.
AGGATGCTTTGGCTGAGGAGAAAAGTAAAAAATTTTGATCATGGGTCATATTTGTCTTGAAACATTTGGAGAAGTATGCACAGACTTTATTTGTGCTGTCTGAGAAGTGCCCATGAGTAAATCTACTCTCCCAATATGTTACCAGTATAAAAGAAATGCACGTTATCTACATATTGTGCATAATAACTGTATACATCTTCTAAACATATTATTGCTATGCACTCCTTTTGCTGTGGTCAATTCATATTTCACATCTTTTACCTAGGGATTTGTTCTTGGGAGAAAAGAACTACCCAGTCCATTAGCTGATCTGAATTTATGATGATAAATCCCTTGATGTTTGGCCATGACAGGAATTACTCTGTTCTAATGAGTAATAAATGTGGATAAGTCATGTGTCCCTATGGATTTCTGGGCCAGAAATTACATTTAGAAGAAGGCTAATTGTCTAAAATTTATCCAAATCCAATAGAAATTTTATTGCTGATAATTGCCTTTCCAGGTTTTGCAGCATTAAAGATATTTAAATGTATTTGTCATAGCACTTTTGTGCATGTGTAATGCTTAAGAACAGTACCAACTGCCATCATATTTAGGCATTTCAAGTATTTCTGTAAGTCAGCACTAAATCATTATGACTTGGAACACAATTTTCCATTTTTAATACCATAGTAAATCGTGTTTTAAAAATTGTGTTAATCTTTCTGTCATAAAATTTTCCTTTACTACACTTGTTTTGTAATTCTGACGTGCTTTAATTACGATGGCAGTGCTATAAGCAGGAGACACTTTAATCAAACAACACCTGCTAGTGCCAATAGAGTTAAGGTTGTGTCAGCATTACCATGACAGACCACACTTTTCAGGTGTTTTCATGTCAAATGGTACAATTAACTCTGAGCTTGAACTATAGCACAGATGACCTCGTAGTTCTAAGCTCTGCATAAGTGTTATGCAAGGTAGAGAAGAGATTATTATTATTATAGCACTAACAATACATGCAGGATTGACAGGAGACATTGCTGTACCGGAATCTCTGTTCCCGTGACACAGCTTCCAAGGCCCTTGCAAACACTGTGTTTCACATAAGTGCTATTGTTTAGGACTGTTGTTTATCGTTAAAAAAAGTAAAGCTACAGTGTGCTTAACAAAGATGATTCTATTAGGACATAGGAATATTGTCTGTTTCACAAGTGTGTTCAGTGCATACTACAGATAATGTGGAAAATGCATTGTGGGAATTCTGTTACAATTAGGGTCACCAATGCTCTGGACTTAAACTTTATGCTTTTGAAATCATGCTTTTACTCAGTTTTATCACATATTTCTGTTCAGCCAAAGGAAATACGAAAACATTTCAATTCATGGATTTTTACTGCACTAAAAACATCAGTGCACCAAGTTCAATTATGAAGGGTTAACATTTTTACTACTATTATTGCTATTCTGTTAAAATTAGGTGGGGTTGGGTTTTTGTTCTTATTCAGTTCGCAACCTTTGACTTTGCTGTAAAAATGATTGTTATGAGACACAACTGTCCAATCTGCTGAAAGAATCGTTTTCTTGTAGAGGACAGGAAAGAACTCTGTTTCTTGTATTTTGACCTCCTAAACCAGGAGCAAGGAGTACAAAATCTCAGGCACAGAGAACAGGGAAGGAGTCACTGGGAGGGACACAGTGGTTTTTGAGCTATTCAGGCTATCTGTCAATGTTTCATTTCTTCCGGTCTAAGTTATGGTCAAAGTCTATGTGGTTGAGCAAAACTGGAGTTGGTGAAGGCAGAGGAGTAAGGAATTACTTACAAAGTGGGGAAGAATACTGTGTTGCAACATCTGTGAAAGAGATGGGTAGAGGCAGAGCCATAGATAGACCCTTAATATGCTCACACCTTAATAAGTGGCATCCCAGACTTTTCTTATTACAGCGCATCTGGCCCTTTGGGCTGTCTTCTACTGTTCACTTATGCCAGTGTCTGGGAATGGGACTAACTGTACCGTGTAGCTATTTTTCAGAAGTCATTGTCTTTGGCCTATTTTTATAACCTCTCAACTGACTTTGAATTGAAGAAGTCAATTGTCCCAATACAAGCTTTGCCAAGCTCCTTTTGTTTCCTGTTGATTGTGGGGTGCTGGACTGGTCTTTATTTCAACCAATGAACAAAGTTTAACTCAAATCACGGAGGACTCCCTGTCTGGTTGTTCTATTGAAGTAAACAGTACTTGCTTGCATGGTTAAAAAGTGGAGTTGTTTAATCTAGAGAATGAAAGATGGAAAGGAAGCATGATAACAGTTTTCAAGTATGCAAATGCCATTGTGAAATAGAAGGCAATAATACATTTGCCACATCTGTAACATACAGCACAAAGAGTAATAGATTTACCTTTCACTGAGAAAGAATGTTGGATGTGAAGAGAAGCTTTTAAATATCAAGAATAATGAAGCATGGATATAGACAAGGGAGGCTGTGGGGTCTTCATTGTCTGAGTACACTGGTAAGATGATCCTGGGTTTTTTTGGAAAAAGACGTTGTTTAAATAATCCCTTTGGGTTTCTTTCACCTTTTTTTAATCACTTTCCCTCTGCAGCATAAAGAAAAACGGTTTACATGTTTATACGCAGTAAACAACACTTAAAAGTATTTGAAACCTGGGCAAAGAATCATGTTTTCCCAGTGCCTTCATTCCCAAATTCTTCTATTCTTTCAGCTGATGTGAGATGAGGCTGCTCCCATTTGCTCATCACTGACAATGTGCCGTGAGAACTTTTAGTTAAAAAATAGTTGTAAATATATCTGAATCTCAGTGTTGAAAAATGCACAGGTGTGCTTTGTATTTCTACAGGATGAATAATAACTAACATATTTGTAATCTATTTTTATAATTGTTTAGGATTTTTCACCAAAAGTTCTGTATCAGACCACAGTTATTTCTAACAATAATGAACTTCTTGTAGTATTCCTATTCCTTCAACCTTCTGCTTGCAATCTGCTCAAAATTCTGCCTCTTGTTTGATTTATTACTCTTTCAGCTACTCTCATATTACCCTTTACTCAGGCAACTGCATTGACTACCTCTAAAGCTGAGCATCAACTTCAAAATTTTATTGTTAACATTAAAGGCTCTTCAAACCTTTTCCCCTTTCTATTTGTGAAATCTGGTTCATGTTTATGGCCTCTCTCATAATTTATGTTTGGCTTCTGACCTGTTTCTCCTTCACCCCTACCATTTGCTGTTTCAAAATATCAGGCTTCTCCTCAATTAACAGTGCTATTTTGGAAACCTTTCCCTTTGTAGAATTCTAAAGTTGAATCTTTCAGTGTGTTTACCTTGAAGGTAAACCTTTTTCTGTTGCTTTCTGTGAGAATACTATTAAAAGGAATATTTTATGGCCCATTGTGCCATTTGCCTTTGTTATTTTCCTGTATTCTGGTATTTAAGGGTTAGATGTTATTGAACAACAAAGTAGTTATGGTTTTGAATATTCAGCTTATATAGCTGTTGTTTTTATCATCCATAATTGTATTTGAATTCCCAGGCAAGTTACACATGGATACAAAATCATAACTGTTGTCCTGGAGTTGTAGATGTCCTGTCATGACACAATACCAACAGAATTTAGGATTCAGGGACCAAGATAATCTGGAAAGGACAAATAAAAGAAGCCTGACATAGAATTAGAGAGACTTACAAGGAAGAAGAACTATTAATTTATCATCAATAACCATAAGCACCCAGAGAAAACCAGAAAATGAGACAGTACTTAGTCTCTAAGAGATCATTGCAGGTTTGTGTGCTTTCTTCAAGAATAAGAACACAAGGTGTCTTCTGTAAAAAAGCCTGTGACAGCTCTATGCTTTGCTTATATATCTCTGCCTGTCTTGCCCATACCCATTCCTTGGAAATGCAACCCTCTGTGCTGACAGAGGTCATGGTGGCTTCTCTTCTCCCACCCTAGCTCCTATCTCTCTGAAAGTTTTCTTATTAAAACTCTTCATAACTTGAAAATAAAATTTAAGTTTGTTCTGATTCATATTATATAAAATAATATTGGTCAACTATTAAACAGCAGAGATGAATTAGTCTGAAACAACAAGGCTGAAAATGCAGAGGTTCTCCATATTTTCTTCCCATTTGTCTTTACCGGCATAGCTGGCCCCAGGCCTTGAGTACAAAAGCGCAGGTGATGCAAACACAGACTCACTATTAGTGAAGAAAAGGTTGACATGCGGACTATTATAGGAGTTCGACCCCTACAAATTGATGGGCCCTCACAATATCCTCCCAAGAGTGTTGGCTGATGTCACTGCAAGGCGTCTTTCCATAGTCTTTGAGAAATCATGGAGGTTCAGCCTTGAGAAAAGAAGGCTTATTGGAGAACTTATCACTATCTTCCATTATTTAAAGGAGGGTTGCAAAGAAGATGGAGACTCCCTTTTTACAAGGAGCCACATGGAAAAGACAAGAGGTAATGGGTGCAAGTTAACCGTGGGGAGATTCTAATTTGACACACGAGGGAAATTTTTCACAATGAAAATGATCAGGCATTGAAATAATCTCCTCTGGAAAGTGGTGGATTCCCAGCTTCAGACACTTTTAAGATTCAGACAAAGCGGGTGCCAGGCAATCTTGTCCAGACTAAGTTTTTGCCAAAAAAAAAAAAAAGGGTTGGATGAGAACAACCTTGAGATCCGTTCCAATGTGGTATTTTATCATTCTATGATATAAATAGGGCAGAATTATTATATTAAATGAAAAATCTAGTCTTATTTATCATATACTGTTTTTTCCTTGAGAGAAAACTATTTCCCTTTAGTCTCTGCAGTGTAGATAGTCAATATATTGCAGACATGCAAAGACTTTCTTTAAAAGACTTCAGATGTACTAAAGTAATTGTGAGGGCCAATCATGACTTTAACAAGAGATCTGGTCTGTTTTACTGAAATACACTAGCCCAGTATGTTTGTTTAGAAGGTAAGGTGAGAGGACCGTGAAAATTGTGATAATGGGCGTGTCTGTACAGTTTGGAGTCATTTGCATACATTGAATAGGTACATAGGTACTAAAGGTTGAGTAGTTACAATAATTTACCCCATTTAGAAAAGAATTTTTTAGATTTATAATGCTGCAGGTGGTGCTATAAACATGTCGCTGTCCTAGAAAATCTGTAAGAAAATGGAGTGATTGTCAAAGAAAATAATATTATTATTATTATTATTATTACCAGATTTAGCATGAATGTGTGGGTTTGAGTACAAAATATTCTTTAGTGCAACACTTAAGTAAAAACAAATACACAAGTTGCTTGTAATGTTTTCTGCTTCCTTGTCATTTTCCACTTTAATCATGAGGTGAACTAAATAAGCTTTTCAATGAAGCCTATGGCAGCAGATAAGCCCTTATTTTGATAAAATCTGGGGCACAACACTCAATTTGAAACCATACTACTTCATATATTTGACTGAACCTCGGCCATTGACACCATATATGTTTGTCTGTGCCCCAATTTTCTAACCCATTCACTGAGATATTATTTACCTGTTTTACAAAACATTAATTCGGAATTATTTGAGACAGGATTTTGGCCTCTTCTCATATGTCTATGAGGTTAGGAAGAGATAGCAGTCAGTTCGCCAGGTATCCATTTCATCACCTCTGAAATCAAAATACAGGTTCACAAATCCTGGATGTGAAATTCACATTCCCAGAAGAAGAATGATGCCAAGGGCCATCTGCTGATCTTTCAGACTGCCGCTGCTTATAGCTGCATGCTCTGTAGCAGTCTAGGGACTTTGGGGCAGATTTTAGTATCTGCCAAATCCTTGGTGATCTTCAATTAAGAACTACACATATTAGATCTTCTACAGTTATTGATATGCACTGCTCTGCAGCCACTGAGAATTAATCTTAATAAAGATTTTGAAAGAGAAATGTTATGTGTGCAGTGAGTGTAGTGGGATCCTTCCTGGCACACAGTTGATGGTAGGTTGAGCCTTCCCAGTGAGCCCGGGTTACAGACCCAATCCCTTCCTTTCCACTTCTCTATCAGATTTCAGGGGTTTGATTTATGATTCTGGAGAGAGTTTCATGTCGGTAATGAAGCAGTGATTCCTACAAATGAAATCAATAATTCTTTGAGTGCCTGCTTTACCAGGCAGATTCTCCAAAGGTTGTGGAGAAGACCTACATTCTGCAGAATCCATCAGTTCCCCTAAAGGGTCTTCCCTCCTGAAGATCCCCCCCGCCTACGTCTTTATGGCATCCATCTCATTCCATAGTATTCAGTCTCTAAATGGTTGATTTGCATGAATTAAAATTGCACATCTAATCTTTTTTTTTTCCCATATCTATTAGGTTAGACTATGTTATTGGCTCTGAAACTAGGAAGATTTGTGTCTTTTCAGAAATGCATAGATGTTATTTGAAGAAATATTTCTATTTTACAGAATGCTATTCTATATTTAAAAATAAAAATCTGTCATGTCATATGAACATTCATTATCTGAGGCCTTGAAGACTGTTCTGCAAAGTCAGTGCAGTAATTTTTTTGTGGCACAAGAGTCCTCGTTGCACAGGAAGGTAATAACGAATCTTGTTACCTCCACAATTACTATCACCAATGGAAAAGAACTTGGCTGGGGAGATGAAGCATGGCTGACGTGTCCTCAAGATGTCTGATTGCAATAATGGCTCCAGGTGACAGTCAGCAACTGGCACGAGTTAAAGAAACACTCCAGTTGCTGAATCAACTGCTTGCAGCAGAGTTGTGTAGAAGAGCCTTTGCTTTCAGCTGCCTTTTGGTCTTATTTTTGCTAATTAAAATCTTTCTGACTTAAGCCAGAGAGTAGTTTGCTATCTGCCTAGAACTGCAGACAGTTTCAGTCAGTAGCTCAGAGGGTTGAACTGTTGCATTAGAAAAGGAAGAAAAAGAATTTAAATTCTGGCAATTTAAGGCTCACTATTAGCTATTTTAGCATTGATCTACCTAAAACTAACATGCTAAACTGCTCATTTTGTAGTTCCAAACTACTACTAACAAATAGAACGGACCATAAAAACCTCTGCAGAATTTCCATACCCTCCATTTTTTATCTCCTTCAGTTTTTAGTGCACTCATGCTGCATACAAAAAATCCAATATACAATATGTGTAAAATATATAATAGAATAATATCATATGCATTAAATATTCTCATAGCATATATAAAGCCTATTAGAAAAGACATATTCATATGAATTCATATTCATATGAATTCATATTCATATGAATTCCTGCTGAATGTGAGGCCCTGAGCAACTCAGAATGAAAGGCAAAGAGGCAGGATAGGGGTTGCTGAGTAAGGAGGGAGACTCTACAGCCTTCAAATCTTTCACAAGTAGGAGTCTGTTCTCAAGATGCGGAGAAACCAAGAGCGTTACCTACTGTCCATCCAGTAAGAAACAGGACCTAGTGTAGCCAAGAGGCTCTCCTGCTCCTCTGTGCAGCAGCATTGAGTCATGCCATGCAGAAGGAACTAGATTTACTGGGAAAATGGTGTTTTTCAGGTAACTCCCTAGAAAACGAGTGTTTCACTGGGTGCTACCTTTGTTTACTGTAATGAACTTTAGGTACTACTACATGGCATCGTTTCGGGGGGAGGCAGAATAGACGGATGTGTGTTGAAACCTCAAAAATTAGTCCCTTAAATAATCCATCCACACTCTCTAACAGAACAGATGATATTATTCTATTTTTTCATCCATTTGTAAATTCTGAATAGTTTTATGTTTTTCAGTGAAATGAATCTAGACAGCTTGCTCTTGGCTAGTATCTTTTTATGGTAATGCTTAAAAAAATGTGGTAACTTAGTTAAAAAATACTGAATCCCTCTGAACTTTTTTTGTTGAGAATTGCATGCCATAGACACCCACATAATTTATTGATGATCCACAGTAACTTTTTATGTGGTTAATTTAGCCTGTGGTTCTTACTTAAGCCCTGAGATGACCTTGTATTTGCCATGTATGTGTACAGAGTGCTGACATATGGTAACTGAACCCTTCATGGCTTCAGTTTGATTTAGTTTACTTCCCTTTGGGGTGAAGTAACCTAACTGAACTTCTACCACCTTAGGTGCGCACACACATATTATTTCAGTTCAACTAATTAATTTTAATGTGATATCACTGATTTTCCTAAATCAAACTAATATTTTCCAAATGTCTCTATACAGGCTATTCTTAAGCATGAGTCTTATATTACTTGTAGTTCTGGAGTTTTTTAGTGTTATTTTCTTCCCCCAAGTTCTGTCTTCATATTTTCTCTTCCCATATATGAACAGATACTTTGTCACTCTCTAAGGTTGAGCTCCTTACATAAATTACCCTGGTGTCCATAGCTCTCCTTTATCTCGAACAAGCTTGTCATACAATCTCTGCTGGTTTTGAAATAGTGTAAAAACAAAGGTTACCTTGTTAATTGGAATAGTTTTGTAAATGCTCTTGATAAGGCTATGTCAGGCTCGGCTCTATGTAATCTACAATGTATCTATTGCTCAACTTAGTTACACGGAGAAATTTTTTCATTTTAAAACTGAGTTCTGCTTCAATACTTGCTAGATTTCAATATTTCTGTCTTCAATCTGTAGACCCATAATCTTGCTCATCACTGATCTCTCGATTGTTTACCCATATATGTGTGTGTATCAGTACGTAACAGATGCTAGAAACTAATGCAGGTTTTATCTAAAATTAGCTACCAATATGCTAGCTGATGCTGTATTTTTCATTACATTTCTTTTCCTACACTCATGCACTTTTTCAATACACCGTGAAACTTTCCATTTCTTTTAATTCTGCTTTTAAACTCCTTCTATAAATGTCCACAAATTTTTCCATATCTCTAGTGAGGAAATGTGGGCTGCTGCTTGATGAAATTTAAGGTCATTTGAACAAAACTACATTAAAGAGAATGAGCTAAATAAATTATAAATGCTAATCATAGCTGCAGATTTTCATGTGTTTTTCCCTATACTCCAGATGTAAATATACCTAAGTAAGTTCAGAAAATTTTTAGTAAGAACTCATTATACATGCTCATATACGTATTAACCTAATATTTCCTGTTGAGAAATGTATTCAATTAATAACAGAGCTCTTCAGCATCAAATGCTCCCAGTGATTCTGTGATTCTAATATGCTTCATAAATTGCTCCACTCCAAGTATTCACTAGCAGAAAACTGCCCGCACAGAAAATGTTGAGGAGTGGATCTGCCCAAAGAGCCTGGAGACACCAAGGTTTTGCACCACTGCCCCACACGCTTCTGCATGCTTTCAAGGGCACTCCAGCACTGATGAGTCTCCCAGGGCTTTTGAAGCACCGATAATTTGTCCAGCCACTTGCGGCACTATCGCAGAGCAACCTGCAAGGTGTGTCTATGGGACAAATGCTCTTCAGAGACTGAACAAAATAATACGAAACATGCACATTAGCTATGCCTTACCATATATTTTGCCTCCTATGTATCTATACTAGAAAGGTATAGATGCCAGCATAAAGTTCAGAATAAGAAAAAAAATTATTTTGTCACTTAATTGCAAGAATAGTGTCAAAAGATTCTAGAAATAAACTAAGTGTGAAAGGAAAGTCCTAAATTGCGAGCAGAGAAATGACAAGGACCTCCATTTTCCTGACAACTTCCTTGGGGAAAGGGAATTGTTCTAAGGATGGGTTAGGCAGTGCTGACAGCTTGTCTGTCTGATTTGTGCAAAGCACAGAGCCTCATTCATCTTGATTTTCTCTATAATTTTTTTTCTCAGAGAAGTAATTAGCAGAAATGCTTATTTCCACATACTAATGGTCAGATGACTTAAAAGAAAAAGAAGCAAGAAATTCTCATTTTAAAAGCAAGAGATCAAATACTGTTAGCAGAATTTGGAGTATTTAATCCCTAAATAATACAGTTTTGCAGTTAATATTGCCTCAACTATTCATTTGTTCATTCAAATCTATGACCTTCTCATATTTTTTTCCATGAACACTTAATGAAGCTTACCAGAATTGAATGTCAGGTTCTAAATATGCACTCAAATTGAGTAATTAACTGAAGATAGGACAGTGAAATTCTGAAAGTTTTTTTATTACAAAAAAGTTTACTATAAAGATAATTTGCCCTATATAATTACTTGTAGCAAGGTCCATAGACATACCATAAAACCTCCTTGTGACATCCTGGCACACGTGATTGTAATATGTATATATCGGTATGGATATCGGACTGCACTAATTTAATCTGAATATGAACTATTCATAAGGCTGTATGTACAAATAACTCACGAAGTTTGTTCAGCAAATGAGTATATTTGAATTCATTTCAGAGCTTTTGGAAAATACAATAAATTCTGGGTCGTATTTGCTAAGAGCCCTTGACTTTGGAACTTGATTCTTCTATTGATCCCAAAAGTTAGCTGGCCCTAGGTCACTCTGCAAGAGAAATTTATTGCCTTCTCCTGTCTGAAGAAATCTTTCAGGATTGAGGTGGAGTCTGTGGTCCTATTGTGAAGGATTACTGAGTTCACATTAGATTTCACTGATCTTTGCGAAGAATATGAATCTAAGAGCTCAATAGCACATTTTACAAACCAGTCAATAAAACACTATGTTGATTAACAATTTTTTTTGTTAGTTAGTCATGAGTTATTATCAGGGATTGGGTTGATCTGACAAGTGGTTGGAATTTTTAGTTACCTTCTAGCTGAGTTCTTGCAAATCCACTCTCATTAGCAAAATACAACTCTTTTCAATAGGTGTAATTTAATAGTATTTTGTTTGGGCTTGCTGGAGGCTATATGTTCTTTGATGAGAACAGTTTTGTGACTTCTATATAGAGCTAATTGGAATTCTTGATTATCTCTTTGAATCTAACCAAAAAGACCTTTCCACAAAGTGGAAACCTGAAAGAAATTTTAGAAATAATACTCTTTTCTTCCTGAAAACTGTGTATTGCTTCAAGTTTGTATTCCTTTTTTTTTTTTTTTTGTCTTCTTTCCCTGAAGTGTAACTGTGTCCTGTTCAGAGGTACAACTGTATGGTATTCCAAGGTGTATCTCTACAGTCACAGTTTCAGAAAACATGAGGTGTATTTCTGAATTATAAATCATTTAAAATTATATATATGAACCAAATAGTTTAATTTTAATGCAAAATGCATTACAATAAATTACTTAAAGAGGCCTGCCATAGCATTTATAAGGCAGAAAAGTACTAATAGTTGATGTTATACAGGTAGTGAGACACAAGGAAAAGCGTAGAAGAGGATTTTTAAAGTACTTACTAGCATTGGCCAGTTACCACTGAAATTAGCTTATATATGTAGAATTAGGTCATTTTGTTAGTCCCGTCATACATGACTATAGTAGGATTATAACACAAGGCAAATCCTGGAAAAAATATCCAGTTATGTTGATTAAGACTGACCCCTGAAAAAAGATAATCAGAAATCCTCCCATGCAGGATTAGGGTTAGCGTTGGCAATGTTTGGGGTTTGTTTAAGTTTTCCTGTGTTGTATTTATGTTACTTTTTTCACGTTTCACATTGAAAGAGTCTTTCAAATTGATTGTCAAATGTGGTCATGCATATGCCTCCTTCAGAAACTGAATAACTGCTAAGAACCGGTTGAGATGAAAGACGGTAAATACAGAAATGAGACAACTTACCAAAGAAAATGAGACTTGATGAGCCTGCAGTCCCTTGATGGTTTGTTCTCTACAAACCTAGAAGTACCAACTTCCTTTTGCTGTTTATAAATACCAGTTGTTCTCTGTAAATCATGATTTTGGTGATCTTTATTTGCTTTCAAGGCTGTCAGAAGTATACAGGCTTGGTCTTAAAATAAAAACCACAGAAATGAATGTAATTTCAGCAGTCAGCTCACATGCAGAGATTGAATCACTAATATTAGCTGACATAGAGCTACAAAGATTGCCGGTTGAGTTGAGTAATATTGAAATATCCCAGAAAAGAAGTCATACCATAGTATATGGACCTGATTTGTGGTGTTTGAGCTGTTGTAGCTGTTTCTGGAACTGGTCTCCTCTGGGCTTACCATCTCCTTGTACTTAGTGTAGATGAGAAGAGCTTCCTGCAGATTCTTCTCTGCCAGATCCAGATAGTGCCTGGTGTTTTTTAACTGCCAAAGAAGCTGAACCATTGCAGCCATGGTTCATTTGGAAATGGGAGAACAAAGAAAAGAGGGAGTACATCTAGTTCATTATATCAGTTATTTGTTTCAAAAAGGTCCCTAGATCTATATAGGAAACCCCAGTTACCAGTCCCGCTTTTAACATTTCTGTTTGTATATCTCGGCAAGATATACTCTTTCTATTGAAAAACTTGATTATGTGTATTTGCTCCTTTTGCAATATGTGCTGAAAAGACTCAGTGACAGAAAAATTAATTTTTAACACAAAATGCCATATAAGAGGATTTTCATATGAGTGTTATGTATGCTCAGGAATTGTTCAAGATATAGGTGCAAAACAACAGAATGAAAAAAAAAAAAGATGAAATAGCCAACAGCCGTCACACAAGGACATCTGAGTATTTTTCGGCTTCTTCTGTTATAAGTGTTACTTTATTTTAATATAAGGGGGAAAGAATTAATGCTGCTTTTAACTACCTGTATTTCCACTTTCTATTCCACAAATTTGTTTTTTCTGTGCCAATAATTTGTAATGACATGACTGTATAATTCTTTGAGACTTTGAAAGTAATCCAGTCTTTCTATCCTGTATTGTAATTTAGGGAACTGTTGCTGATTACATAAAGATTATCTTGGCATTGCCTTGCTTCATGGCATCTAAATATGGACTAAACTGGCACATTCACATGGAAAAGTGCGCTTCTTTCTTATATATTGGGATGGAAAAGAATTGAATCAGCCTTTTATTACTTAACTGATTATACATGTTCTACAATACTTGTTTACAAATATTTTTTTCTGTTTCTGTAGCTATTTTGCATTCTGAATTGCTCTCTTTCCAGGTTTCCATAGCAACTCTTGTACAGCTTGATCATTAGAAAGGAGTTCTCTTTAATTGATCTCCTAATGTATAGCTTAATAGTAACTGCTAAGCAGTCTTTTGTTTCCAGGTCATATTTAAGTTTCATATATTTGCATAAAAACATCTCATTGCTCAAACCAATCATTATTAGTAATTTTCTTCCTTTATTTTTTTAATAACTAAACCCTCATTGAGGTTTTACAAATAGCAAATATTTATAGCTTGTAGAAAGGGCTTTCTCTGTGAGCTTGGGTGCTTTGTTTCTATGAGCAGCAAGAAAATTACAGAGCTTCAAAATTTTGATCACATAATACAAAAAGAAGTTGTCTTTTTCCCCAGCTGAAATTTAAATAGACTGTGCTAACTATAGGGCCAAGACAATATTTAGTGGCAAAGTTGCAGTGTATTAGAAGATTGTACAAATACGAATAACAATGTAAAAAATAATCAAGAATACCTGAGAATTTCCCCACCCCCAATGGCTGCACAAAAGCCACAAAATTCTTGCACTAAGTAGCAGTGTTTTCAGTGGTGCCCTTTCCTGACAAAAATCAAATATATGTATAATAAGCCTAACGGAAAAGACCAGGTAGACATTACTGTATATTTGACAATAAGGCGACCAACTTGATATCTATGATCGTCAGATGAAGAACCGAAATTAACCATGTGTTTATCCACACATGCAGTGGCAGATTTATATGGGCATAAAATGAGTTTTGCTGGCGAAAATTTGTTATAAAAACGTGCCTCTGTAAATATGCAGTTTGCTTCAGCTTCTTGTGTATAGAAGAATTGAAAAGTAAATTTGGATAAGTAAAAATGGAAGATTTTCCAGTTAGTGGAACGAGGCTGGGGGGTAGGGGGTGGAAACACCTTCCACCAGTATAAGGGTCCCTTATTTTCCCCAATCTTCTATAGCAGACTTTACGCCCTCTGCTAGAACCAGTTAATACTTAAAGAATAGTTTTAAACTAATATCATTAGGCCAAAACGTATAAATATAGGTCACACCATCATGCTAAGCTCCAGTAAATGTAATTAGCACATATAATCTTTTCTTCTTTTCCCCTTTTCTTTTTTTCCCTCTTGCATCCTTGACCTCTGTGTGTCTTTATAGAAACTCTAATAGCATTAACATTATGCTACGATTAAAAAGCTAGACAGCACAACAATGCTGCTTGACAAGATATTTTTACAATCCGTTTTGATGTCATTCCGTTGGGATTGAATGTCCTTTGAACTCTTGCAAATTAAGTGGATGTTCAGTAGATGTATTCTCACATAGTATCTCTTTGTGTTATCTGTTAGGTCTTTTCTGCTGTTTGGAATGAAGGATTGTTTTTCATTTATCCTAGCACCTATAATTTTGTTAAACAGTAATTATTCATGCTTAATATGGATTTCAGAATTAGGTTTAAAAACTGGATTTACTATTGCTTTTCAATATGTTAAATGTATGCTTTAAACAAATTGTATGAAGTATATGCAAGCTAAACTGATAAAAATGTATGAGCTTTTGTTTCCTGAACAGTTTTCATTGACTAACATCAGAGTTTAACCATAAACATGAACCTAGACCCCAACATACCGATAGTGTAGTATCATTACTAGTTGTATGATACGGTGTATGCTCCAGTCACGTTATACAGGCATAACAACAGAAAGAGTGTAGAAACTGAAAAGTTCTGTGTAAAATAAAATCATGCTCTCTAGAAAAAGCATATAAGCTTTTAACAGGCTAAAACAAAGGGCATTATCACGGCATGAATTTTCCCTTCCATAACCAGGTTAGTGCAAAATTGCAAAGTACAAGTTGCATATCTTCATCTGGAAAAAAAATCAAATTATTTTCCTATTATCTGTATTTTTAAGTACAATAAGACTGATAAGAATCATCAAGATTTCAGGACCATTTTCCTCTGAAAGTACCAAACGAAATCTTATCTAGAGCTGCCACTGAACCACCTTTGCAGGAGGGAAAAGTCAGGAAGGAATAAAGATGGAATTCCTGAGGAATGTCAGAGAGAGAGAGATGTGGTAGAATGGTTTGACACTAACAGGTTCCAACAAGTCAAGACACATCAACCAGGATTAAAGTAGATAATAAAGGAACCAAGCAATTCAGTGACATTTAGATTTATGAACTAAGAACAGAAAGCCTGTAGTTAAGCTGCAAGAAGATTTCTTTGCTTAAGAAAAAGATGGAGGGATTGTAACAGGAGATGAAATTGCTGATAGAAAGCCAAGTTAGGTTCTGGTGACTGTACTGTTTCAGTTTGCCATGCCATCAGAGACATGAGAAATCCAAATAACAGTTAGGATAGCTGTGAAAAAAGCTGAAAGAAAATGGGAGAATGGGGAAACTAAGAGCAGTATGACAAACTGAAGGAGAAAGGAGAGCGAGATGTTTAATTTATATACTTTCAATAGGTAATAAGCTGCTGAGAAGAATGAGAAATGGAATTAGACTTTGATTAACTTATGCAGAATACTAGAAAGCAGAGCTTTCAGGAAAATACACTAGTGTTTTGATGATACATTTTTATTATGTATAAAACGTATCTGTTTACAGGATGTTATTCACTATTCAAAAATAAGGTTTCTAGTGTCTTCCCTCATCCAGATTTGTGCATCTGCGTTCGGTTTTCAGCTGGTGAGTTGAGATTGTGCTTGTATTCTTCCCCAAACAAGTTGCCTATTTGTACAAAAAATGGAAATG
The DNA here is from genome assembly GCF_017976375.1 of Cuculus canorus. Taxonomy (NCBI): domain Eukaryota; kingdom Metazoa; phylum Chordata; class Aves; order Cuculiformes; family Cuculidae; genus Cuculus; species Cuculus canorus. The sequence continues at coordinate 6,952,392 of NC_071441.1, read as the reverse complement.
TTCATTTCTTCTCATCATTGTATCTGTTATCTTGTACTTTCCAGTGGACATTTTGCCCCCTGCATCGAAGATAGAACTACTAAGACTTTCTCCAACAGTCAAAACAATTTAACGGCGTCACAAACTACGTTGGCTTAAATTCCACAGTACAGATGCTAAGCTAAGGCCTAAAGAAATATTTTCTCAGGCAGATTTCTCTTTCCAGAGACCTACATAAATATTAGGTTCAGTGTGTTGACTTGATTTCAAGTTGGAAAGAACAAATTGTAGTAAGCACAAATTCTTTTGTGCTGATCATTTCCTCTTGCATTGCACCTTCTCTTTCACTTGCACCAAGCAATCCCTCTTCCATTTTTTTCTTTATTTTAATACTACCTCTTTACTCTAGTCTCATTTGTTTTATATGATCTGCCCTGCTTAGGATTTCTCAGGCTCCGGTATGTCATGTAAAAACTTCTTTCTTACTGAGTTTTCTCTGATCCTAGTTTCACCACTGAAACACCACATTGCCTTCCTAGGCTTCATGAGGACTGCTGGATATTCTTTGTTCCATTCCTTTGGTCACTCTTTGGGGCTGCAATGTGAGAGAAAGCACTGCACAGCATATCCAGTGATTCAAGGCAAACGAGTTGTACTGGGAAAATTAAAAGATAGTGTGTGATGTTCCTTGCGAAGTGGGAAACTTCACAGAAGGGTATAGCAGGCTGATTTCTAGCATCCTATTTTAATGGTAGTTAAGGAATGCCACAATCAGAGGTGTTTCCAGGTGGGTATGCAAAAAGAAGCAAGACAGCTAAAGCAGCAGCAGATATGTAGAGGTTGGCCAGATATGCAGATATGCTGGCCATGCCGTTTCTGATCCAAGCCAAGATGCCATTGATCCTCTTGGCCCCCTGGGCACACTGCTGGCTCATGTTCAGTCGCTGTCAACCAACACCCCCAGGTTCTTCTCCTCCAGGCAGCTCTTCAGCCACTCTTCCCCAAGCCTGTAGCACTGCACCAGGCTGTTTTGTCCCAAGTCCAGGACTCTGCACTTGGCCATGTAAAATCTCATCCCATTGCTCTCAGCCCATCCACCCAGACTGTTTGGATACCTCTGTAGAGCTCCCTACACTCAAGGAGATTGACACTTCCTCCCAGCTTAGTGTCATCCATGAATTTACAGAGGATATGCTCAATGCTTTCAGTCAGTTCATTGATAAAGATATTGAACAGGACTGGACTGAGCCCTGAGGAACATCATTTGTGACAGGCCTCGAGCTGGATTTAACTCCACTTACCACAAGTCTTTGGGGCTGACCATCCAGACATTTTTTTTACCCAGAAGAGGGGGTGCCTGTCCAGGATAGAGGAAGCCAGTTTCTCAAGGAGAATGCTGTGAGAAATGGTGTCAAAGGCTTTACTGAAGTCCAGGTACAGTACATGCACAGCCTTTCTCTTGTCCATCAAGCAAGTCACCTTGTCATAGAAAGCGATCAGGTTAGTTTGTCAGGTCCTACCTTTCATAAACCCGTGCTGAGTGGCCCTGATCACCCAGTTGTCCTGTTCGTGCTGTGTGATAGCACTCAAGATGACCTGTTCCATCACCTTCCCCAGCACTGAGGTCAGATTAACGGCCTGTGGTTTCCAGATCCTCCCTCCAGACTTTCTTGGAAATGGGTATAACATCTGCCAACCTCCAGTCAAGTGGAACTCCCCCAGTAAGCCAGGACTGCCAGTAGATGATGGAAAGGGGTTTGGTAAGCTCTTCCACCAACTTCGTTAGGGGGATCAGGAGACTGAGTAACCAGAGTACATCTCATCTTACTACTAAAGACTGAGCCAAAGAAGGCATTAATTATCTCAGCCATATCCTCATCCTTTGTCACTATTGTTCCCCCTGCATCCGGTAAAGGGTGATTCTCCTTGGCCCTCCTTTTGTTGCTGATACGTTTGTAGAAGGATTTTTTATTATGTTTCGCAGAGTTGCCCAATCTAGGTTCTAGCTGGGACTTAGCCCTTCTGATTTTTTCTCTATATGATCTCACTTCATCCTTGTAATCTGCCTGAGATGCCTGCCCCTTTTCCCAAAGCTCATATACTGTCCTCTTTTTTGGGGAGATTCACACAGAGCTCTCTGATCAGCCAAGAATATCTTCTTCCCCACCAGCTCATTTTCTGGCACACAGGGGTGGCCTGCTCTTGCACTGCCAGCATTTCCTTCTTGGAGAACATCCAGCCCTCTTGGGCTCCATTGCCCTCAAGGACTGTCTCCCAGAGAACTTTATCAACCAGCCTTCTGAACAGACCAAAGTTCGCCCTCTGGAAGTCCAAGGTGGCCATTCTACTGACCCCCTTCCTTACTTCCCCTAGAACTGAGAATTCTATCATCTCATGATTGCTATGCCTTAGGCATCCTCCAGCCACCAGATCTCCCACAAAGTCTTCTTTTCCCCAGCAGGGCACCTTCTGTAGTCAGCTCACTCACCAGTTGTATCAAGAAGTTGTCATCCACACACTCCAAGAACCTTCTAGACTGTTTCCTCTCTGCTGTATTATACTTCCAGCATACATCTGGTGAGTAGAAGTCTCCCACAAAGACAAGGACTAGCGATTGTGAGACTTCTCCCAGTTGCTTCTAGAATAAGTCATCAGCCTCTTCTTCCTGGCTGTGCCATCTGTAGCAGACTACAACCACAATATCAGGCTTATTAGGTGTTCTGCTGATTTTTACCCATAGACACTCAACCCTATCATCACCATCGCTGAACTCAAGACTATCAAAACTCTCTCGAACATAGAGGGCTATCCCACCGCCTCTCCTTCCTCACCCATCCAGCCTGAATAGTTTAAAGCCAACAATAGCAGCACTCCAGTTATGTGAGTCAACCCACTACATTTTCATGATGATAATTATACTGTAGCTTTCTTGCCTTACAAGAACTTCTAGTTCCTTTCCTTTGTTGCCCATGCTGCATCTATTGGTGTAGAGGTACTTCATTGTGCTATTGATCCCGCTACACTCCTGAGGGGAACAGTCTTAATTCCTAAGTGACTTCTCACTGATTTTTCTAACCCATCAATAATCTTTACCTCTTTATTGTTATTTGAGTACTATCTCCCACTTCCTCCGAGGCAGCAGACCAAAGGTCCTCACAACACGCCATTCCTCAGACCCTGGAGTGTCATTCTCAGGCCTTTTTCTATCAACTCCCCCTCCCCTTCACTTCTAGTTAAAAGCTCTATTGATGACCCCTGCTAGCTTCTCAGTAAGTATCCTTTTGCCCCTTGGGGTCAACCCTATCCCATCATTGGACAGAAAGTCTGGTGATGTGCGGGCCAACCCATAATCAAAGAACCCAAAGTTTTGCTCCTTACAGCGTGTTTCGGGCAAGTTACTTATTTTGTGTCTCTTCCTACTCCTTCCCTCATCATTCCTTGTAGCTGAAATGACAGAGGAAGGCTCCACAACCACACACACCACCAATAAAACAGGTTCAGGTATGTGGTACTGAGAAGGGAAAACCTTTCCTGAGGGAAATTCAGGCGGACTGCTCAGTGAAGTATATAGGGGCCGGAGCTGGAAAGAGGCAGCAGAAAGTCATAAGTTTTGGCAATTCATTTGTGGGCAGAGGCAATCATCTGCCGGTCTGAATTATGTTTCAGAGGAGCACCTACCAAAATGACTGGGATTGATAACTCTTGAATCTCCTTTTAATGATGAAGTACACATGAACAGCTAAGAAATGATGGATTTCTCTTTCAAAATATTTGCTTAGAATTAGATAAGCTGTCTGTCTACAAATACTGAGGTTTATATTATCTTGACTGTGAAGCATAAAGGAACTGAAATATCTACCAAGTTAACAACTACTTGTAAGTATTTGCTAACCACAATAGACAACTAGAAAAGAATAGAAAAAAGCAAGTACAGGATTAAGAATCTAAAAGCAATACTTCAGTAATATAACTACAATTCCTGCACTAAATACTGAGAGGCACAATGTATATGTTTTTGACCAATAGCATGGCTTAGTAAAGATGAGGTCTTAGCAGTTTGCTGTTATAATTGCAAAGTTAGTGCATGGAAGCAATAGGAAATGTTCTAAGTAAACGATCAAATACAACTGCTACAATTTAGACCAGTACAATTTGGCTGCAAAGCCTGCCTGAACTCCACCCAGTAAATTGTTGCACATCAGAAAAGATCCAGAAATTATATAGAGCTATAACAGTCATGTGTGTCTCTTGCCGATTTCTTAATCAATTTAGTGCGAGAACTGTTTTAGTGGAAAGTTGGTACTCCCTGATAGTTCTGATCCCAGACACTCCTTTCTCAAAAATATTATGTTCTGAAGTCTCTGGGATGGAAATTGTAAGCCATACAGACAGTTTACACACACATTTAAAAGAGTCATAACAAAAGGTAGGGAGTAAACTCGATGGAGCGTTTATATTTTACACTTCTCTTCAGATGTTTATCTTCAGAATCTTCTCACCAGTGATGTTTCCTCAGAATCTTTTGGCATCCTACTTCCTTGCAACTCAGTTCTTTTAGTCTCTCTACTTGCCAGAGTTTTGCAATGTCCACATGAACAAACCAAAAGGAAGTAATAGTTGGCATCCACTTTAGCACAACATACCTAACCAGAGGAGAATTTGTGTGTGTGTGGATGTGATCAATGCCATACCATTCAGCCTGAGGCCAAAGAATTGGTATGATTTATATATTAATACAGATGCAGCTAGGTAGGCTACAAAATTAACACACCTTCATGACATACACTTTGAGAGACACAGCACACATGTCAGAAATATTTAGGAAGTTTTGTACTTGCTGAACTAACAACAGGACACACTGTGCAGTAGTAATAGTACCAATAGCTAGAGATTTCCTTAGTGCACCACTAGATAATTAGAAGAATGGATATAATGCATATAATAACCCACTTGAATGAAAATATTAATCCAGGAAGCAGTGACATGATCCAGAAATTTCCTCGGCTTCCTACAGGAAAGACAGAGTATTCAAAGAATCATAACCAAACTATGAGAGGTATACAAAGCACGTTATAGTGTATCAAAACAGACCAATTTTTGCAAAGCTTAGTAGTTCAAAGAAGTCATTCAGTCAATACTCAATCTTATACTCTTCCTTTACTATCATGATGCATTTTAGGTGCACATCATTAATTTCATTCAAATTATTGCCCAAAGCAATGAAAAAATGTATCAATAAAAGAAATAAATATCTGAAATCATTACAGAAAGAAATATGCAAAATCCTGTTTATCATGACGGCGAACAAAATAACATACTTGAAAGAAAAGAAAGAAATCTCAATTCAGTATATCTGATGTTCAAGAAAAGGAAAAACAAATATACCGGAGGGAAAAAAAAAAAAAAAGAAGGAAGCACAGTCGGAAGCTTTTAAAACAGTACCATAATTATAAATCGTAATTTAGCATATAACATAACAGTTCTGAAAAATTGAATGAGAATATAAAATGAAAATAAAAGGGACAGGATAGTGGGAAAGATCCAGTGATCACATTAAACGCCACAGTGAGAATTTCAAACTGCGAGCACAGATGAATCAGAAGTCTGAAGTGAACAAAAGAAAGGCAAGAGATGTCAATGAATGCAAGGCTAAAATTAGATTGTCTGACTGATACTGCTTAAGGCAACAGCTTAGAAGACCCCCATATTCAAGAGCCAACACTGATAGTTGCTAATATATTTTGTTCTTGTATTAAAAATCATAATAAATATCCTATATGTTGTGCAAGAAAATTATATGAAATACCATTTTACACACTTCCATATCTCTTCAGAAAACCAAAGACAGTTGGTTGTGAAAGAAATTCATGCAACATTGTATTTTAAAGTCAGAAAAAATGTTAGTTTCAGAAGTGCAAAATGGCACATCTCCAGACCTGTGTTTACTTTGATAATTCATAAGGTCATCGAATAGCCGGGTAGGGTTGAATTTGCAGACTGCAGGAATATTGAAATACTCAATAGTTTAAATAATTGTTTAGTACTTATCTAATTAGACATGTTATTGCCTGGAGAGCCTGAAATAAAGATACTTACCAGTTAGAACAAAACCTGTTACATCACTGCATGTACAAAACCTTTTGAGTGAAACAAATAGGAAATTATACCTTAAATCAACCTGCCTCGTAGACAGCTGATTTATTAGAAAACATGCTAGTACAGACTGTCCCTGGGTTTAGTTATCACTGGTCATGCAGAGATCAATTCACCTCATCAGGAGCACAGTTTAGACAGAAGAAAAATGGTAGATTGACTTGACAATTTTTTTTTTTTTTTTTTTTTTTTGCAAATACGGTGAAATATTCAGGATATAACACTTAAGCAATGCAATGAATCTGTACTGACTTGAAGGATTTTATGTAATTCTAGGCAGTACAAGATCAATAATATGGAGACTTTTTAAATTCTAAGTCGTGATTAAACAGAATTGAATCCAAAACAAAGATATCTCACTGAGATTGTTCAGTTAAAGACTTCAGAGTTCTGAAGAGCATCTGAACTGAGCTTTCATTTTTCTTGCTGGCTGAAAGCATTGTCACAAGCACCTAAAAGATCATATAATTTGCAGAAGCAGGTAGCTGATTATAGTTAATTATCATAATCAAGAACAATTAATGTGGCAAGTCAAAACAATAGGTAAGCAGTACTAATTTTTCCCTTAATTAGCCATGTAATCAAAAGATTGGTAAGCTGTTCACAGAATATAGTATGGATAAAAGCCAAATATATGTAAGTTTAAAAAACATTCATTATGTAAAAAATGTAAGCCAAGGCTGGCCTCCTAATATCAAGAAGCAATCAGGTTTGTTCAGCTTTCAGGTGTTAAAGGTCTATTGCTGTTAAACTGTAAGGGAAACATAAATATATGTATAATATAGAACCTTAATGTCATTCAAAATATGAATGTGGCATTGAGTCTCATCTAGCAAGATTTTTGACTGACAGCTCAAGTCAGAGTTACCAATCTGAAACAAAAGAAGGAGGAAAAGAAAGAAAATCTAGATTGATGGAGCAATCTTGCTCCTATTCAAGTCAATGAAACACTCTCATTCAAGCATGATCAGGCTCCTTTTGTGCTATATACTAAGTACGTAGGACTCTCCATCTTTGTCCAAGGAACTTACCTGAAGACAAAGTGAAATTTAAAATTTCTCTTGATCATTACACTTAAGTTGATGATCAATATAGTCATTATGATAGTTTATATTTTCAGTACAAGGGATTTTAGCATCAATTAACTGTCTAAAACCTGAGGATCTTTATCTTTCGCAGAAAATTTTCAAAATTGCAAACTGAATTGCATTTTCTTGTATTTGAAGTCTTTCACCATTTATTTTAATGATATCCTTATGCTTTACTACTACTTCTTCTCAAATGAATAAAAACTATTTTTTTAATTCAAATATTTCCTGGGGTCTGTGTAAACAAACATTTTCTTGCTCAGCATGATTTTCTGGTTTTGGTAACAGCTTTATGTTTCTTTCCAATAGAAAATTACCTCTAATAGGTACATATTCTTACCAAAAAAATTTTTATTTTATAAGGAAATGCATTCTTAGCAGGATGCAAGTATGTACCTCAGGGTGAGAAGAAACAGGAATGTAGATAGGTTATAATTGCCTGTGTGTACAACTAGCGTATAAATAAGTTTTCTCCTTCCTGTCTTCTAATACCAGAAAAGAAACTTCAATTCATCCTCCCCTCTTTGAAACCCATTAACAAACTTCCTGATAAACATTAAAACCATCTTCAATGTTTCTAACAATGTTTTCAGTTCTTTGGGCATGAGTAGAATGGTGTCAGTTTGTACATCTATTTGTCATTTAAAGTATCCAGAACTAAAACCAGAAAGGGCTACATGGCCTGATTAATCCGACTGAGTCAATATGCTCAGAGTGTAATTGAAACCATATATTTTTAAGATATGTTTGATTTGTTTCTTTTATTTTAAAAGAAAGGTTCAACAAGTGGTTTAGTTCAGGGTTAACCCTCAAATCTACAGTCAGTTTCCCAGTCTTAGTCCTGCCAATTTGACAGCCGTCATAGCTTGACACAAAAAAGCAAAGCCTTTGCATAAACAGGGTTAGGAGCAGAGGGCTGAAGGCAACAGGTAGTTTCTAACCTTTAAAAGTATTGGGCTGTGTCTGTTCTCCACTCCTAAAGGTTTTAGTCCATAAAATAATGAAATAATCCTGCAGGAAGTTAAATCTCTCTTCTGGGCTGGGTGTACGTGCCGTTCAACTCTTCTTTTTCTTCCTCCTGTTTTGCCACTTGATTGCTTCATAATCTTTTTTTCAGATGCATTGCTACCACAGCAGGAAGAGGTAAAGTGTTACAGTTGTGCTCTCCTACCCTACCCTGGATTTTGGTGGATACCAAAAGAGATTTGGATCTACCTACACAGAGGAATTTGAATTTAAATCACCATTCTATGAGTAAATAAATGTTTTAAGGAGTAAGCTATGATGGCTGAAGCCAGATGGTAACTCTGATAGGGAAATAGAAGTGCTTGCCTGCACCCCTACCATAGATATTAAGAATCTGTTTTAGAAGCTCCCTTTGGTTGGAACTTTTTTAATACAAAAACAGCTCCTTTTCCCCACTGATCTTCATGAAATTCCAATTTTTAACAGTCATTCTTTTCTCATGAACTGCATAACAAGTGTGAAAGTCCAGCTTTGATATTCTTGCTTTCATTGTCCGGGCCAGGCACTGAGAAGTGAGATACTGGTGTGTATTTCTCTTATTCGGTGCCGCAAGCAGTACCTCTATGCACACAGCAGCTCTGCTGTATTCTTACTTTAGTACAACTACCCATCTACTCAAGGAGGTGTATGGATTCTTACTTTGGCTGTAGTGATGATCATGTTTCACAAATGAGCAAAAAGCTCAATCTTTTGTGTCCAGCACCCTAAACTACTGTCAGATTTTTGGAAGCAATATAACATTGAAAGTCCTCTAGATGGACTTTCATTAATGCTCAGTAAAGAGAGTGGTCTATTATCTCAGACATTGTGTGTGGCATAGGCTTCTCCCAAGATATGTTTCCATGCATAAATATTGGGACTTCAAATGTCACCCATTTCAAGGGAAAGCAGATCATTATCTGTATGCACTGAAGTTAGGAAGAATTTGAGTATCACAGCAATTTTGTTACTGAGGTAATGATGAGATCTTAAAAACTATAGGCATTCCAGAACAAAAGGTGAAGTTCCTTTCCAAATCCAGTTTGGAAAAAAGTCTGTGAAGCTTCTGAGTACCCAGAGAGGGTTTTAAGACCTCTCTCTAAAAATCTGATTAATTTAATATGGATAAAATTACATAAAATTAAATTAATAAAATTAATTTCATAACACTCATCCATTTACATTCATAAAATACATTTGCTACAAAGATCTAAATTATAATCTTTTAAGTATATTTATTTTCATATTTTAAGACTGATTTTTAAGAGGTATCAAGTATTATATTAATTTATCCAGGATACCAGAATAGATTCTGGTTCATAAGTTTTGCTCTAAGCCAGCCCTATAAAATCTAGGAAAAAATCTATTAATTCTGTCGTTAGGAAAGTATTAATAATTATAGTTTATAACTGTTATATCTACAGTCAAAGGCAGTTCAGCAGCTCAGGTCACTATCAAGTAGTCCCAGTGGTATTCAGGGCAGCTCAGTCAGCCTGGCAGCCCTGGTAATCTGCATGGTCTCATAGATGCTGCCTGGTTACACACAAGCAGGGACATGCATGGTGCAGACTGGGTTTTCTGCAGCACTCTCAGCTGCATGCACTGTGTTTTTTCTAAGGGAAAAGTAAGATATAACAGTTCTAAGGAAAAAAACCCAGTGCATGGGCAGCTGGAGATTTTTCTAAGGAATCCTGAGCCAGTCAGCGTCAGGTGCATGTCCTTACTTTATCAGGGGAAAGCAGTGCCCTCAATAGAACAAAAAAAAACCTCTCTCCATTTCTTTCTCACATTTACTTAACCATAAGAGAAAGTTATGTTTGGAGCATATGGAGGAAGATGTTCAGTTCACTGGAGCACAAAATTCCAGTCTTGAATTTTTCCACCACAGTTGTGAAAGACACCCTCTATTGGACCCAAAATATTCCCCTTTTTTCTAATATCAGGGGCTAGAGCAGACCTTTCAAATGGGTTGTTACTACTGATTTACATTGCTTACTTTCTCTATGAAAACTTGTCCTTTTTACAATGCCTGGTATCAAGCATATTCACCATAATTTTTCTTTAAAATGTGTGCTGAATATTTATTTTATCAGCCCAGTTAATGTTGGTTTAATACCAAAAAAAAATAAATAGAAATTAGAGCATTACTGAAGCTCTTTGGACCAAAAGAGCCATACAGTAAAAATTATTTTAGTTTTTATATAAGTGTATAGAGACATTCTACCCTACAAGACTGCTTATGTTCTTGCTTCAAATGTGTCAACACAGGCTGGAAAGGCTTTCTGGGTCAGAGTCCAGTTCTGTCTCCTAACAAACATCATTTCTTCACAGTAGTTATAAAATCTACCATAAATATGTGATCTTTTCTATTGTTTCAACCTTTTAACACTGGAGAATTCATATATTTTCCTCAGCCTTCATTTGACTTGTTAGAAGAAAATACTCTTGAATCAGTTTGAAAGAATTGTTAATTTCCTCTGCGAGTGAATTCATACATGTTTTTTCTCTCCTGGGTTGAAAGGAGTAAAGAAAATACTCCTTTAGTCTCTTTTGATAGGAGGCTAAGTCCTTCCAATCACCCTAATAACTCAGTTGTCCCACAAGTAATCAAAATCTCCAGACCTGTAACTCTTACTTGTTTTCAGCTGATGTTATCCATGCATGTAAGAGGACTTTGCTACTAATTCCAGAATAAATGAATTTCCATTTTGCCACATTTCATTCTGTTTCCAACATTTTAGTCCATCAAGATCACTTGGATAATTTCCAGATGATATCTGCTTCGATAACTCAGTTTTGCTCATCAGAAGGTTTTACTCATGCTTCTTTTCAGAACATTCTCTTTTCTTCTCTCTTTTTTTTTTTTAAATGCCACTAACAGAAATCAATAGACCAGTCCTGAGATTTATTTTTGTACTCCCCGAATAACCTCCACAGAACCCAACAATTTCTCTTCAGCTTTTGTTGTCATCCACAGTTCTTTATCCACCTTATAATTCTTGTCTTAATCCCAGCATTCTCTATCTGAAGTAGTCATTTCCTATGTGGCAGCATATCAAATACTTCAGTAAATCTAGTTTATGTTGTCCCTATGTAGGAAAAGTCATTATCAAAAAAGGATATCAGATTAGTCCAGCGTGATCTGCCTTTAGCGAACCTGTGTCGCATTTTCTACTATTTTATATCAATGTCTTTTTATTCGACTCTTTCAAAGCTAAAGCCTAGCTTACTATTGAGATCAGACTAATCTCCTCCTACCCTCCTTTCCCACCCTTGCTCTTTTATACCAAATCTTACATTTCCTATCTTGTAATCCTATGGCACTGCCACTGACTTAATAGATTTCTTTAAAATATCCCCTCCACATTCAGGTTTCAGAGCTCAGTGTAGCAGACAACTTTACTAATGAGTTCCTCCAATTTATTAAGCTTTGCCCCTTTCAAACACAAGCTCTCGTTACAAACCTACCATAATTTAATTCAAAATGATTCAGCTCACAATCACTCAAACAGACAGTATTTGTACTTTCATCCCGTTTTATACCAACATCCTTTAGATTTGTTTTCATATAAAGTAACATCACCTTTTTCTGGTTCAAGGTCTAATGGACAAAGTATGCAATAACAATTAAGCTCAGAAAATCTTGATCCCACTGCTGTAGCAAGGATGCTACCTGCTCAAGCCCACAAAGACTCTAAAACAGGAATTGAAAAAGATTAGCACAATGCTGGGCATGTCTAGCTCAGGGTTGAAATAATGCCAGAGTGAAAAGACTCTGGTGTGGAAGAGTTTTGGAATAAGCAGATCGACAATGTAGAGGTTTTCTTGATATATAATAGAAAAACAAAACAAAACAAACAAACAAACAAAAAAAAACAATAAAAAACCCAGAAAAATGCATGGAACTCTGGAATAGAAACAAAAAGGATAAAGGCAACTTTTAGACAAATGTTTCCAGATTTTTCTCATGTGTTTCATGACTAGGCAATTAATTGCTCTTAACCATCCCTTTTATAGTCCTCTGTTTAAAACTGGTAAGTCATGACAGTTCTGGACTGACTTTGCTGAATAAAAAGCTTTTTCTCCAGAATGCTCTTCCAGCCTCAGGCTTGAGACCAGAAGCAGTTATTAATTTAATATTCCACAATAGATTTTATATCCTTGGATTTGTTCAGTCACTTCTAGTTTTTCAATCCATGTACACTGATAGCACCTGCAGCCTTCTGTTGCAAGCTGTTTTACAGCTCAACTATGTTGCAAGAAGGAACATTTCTTTGAATACGTACAGTCATAGTTGCAGTTTACATTTGTAATTGATACTTGCTAATTCTTGCCTGTAGATATACAGTAAGCAGCCTCTTTCTTACTGTAGTCCCAGTGTCACACATCGTTTTCTGGACCAGCTTACCTCTCTGCAGTCATCCTTTTTCCAGCATGAAGATATTTCATCTTAGCTATTTTCTACTAAACAAATTATTCCATTTTGTTAAGTTTTAGTAAATATGTACTGCATTTAAATAAACACACGTGAAATTTTAGAATGAAAATAAATTAAAAAATCTCTTCTATTCCAGCTAATCTTCGTTATTTTCTCAGTGAGCAAAGGGATGCATGAAGAACTCATTTACAATTAGTGGTTTTTTTTCACATTGTGTGCCCTTATTACTGTTATGTAGGTCAGTCTGAAATCTAGTTCAAGCCACAGCCATGACATATCAGCTTTGTTTCTGAAAGATGCAAACAGAGATGATTTGCAGATGCAATGCCTCTCTGCAAACAAACAGAACCACAGTAGCAGTTAAACTCAACCATACTCAGCATCTACCTAAAATGAGAGTTGTTTCAATTTACTAAAGCTGGCATCATCAAACCATTCTTTACCAGGTTCATCTTTTCTTGGCCTAAGATCTGTACCTCAGCAGCACACAATAATCACCAATGACATTAGTGAACTTAATACACTGCTATTAATACTCAAAGTGTTTGCCTACCTCCATCCTTTAAAATTGTGATAGTATTTTCTCCTTAAACTACTCCTTCCCCTTTGATGAAAACAATTCTTCAACAGTGAAAAGACTCAGGACAGTATAGAGCAAGAGCCCCTAGGAGAAGCCTTGTGCAGCCTTTCACAAAAATTCTCAGCACAAGACTTTCACTGAGCTGAAACTAAAGGAGAAGAACAGGCAAACGGCCCCAAGCATCTTATTTCTTGCAACCACGAGATCAGCTCCTAAATGTTGTACACGTGCACAATCCTGAATTTGAATTGAAGACATCTACAAGACAATTTGCCTACCCCCAGCATCGCAGCTATAGGCTAGAATTTCAGATACCAAGTGTATAAAATTTAACACATACATTTGAATAACAATATTAACACAAGAAAAGGAAGTAAAAATACACTTTGTTAGCAATGAACAGGTGAACTGTATTCAGAAGGTTATCCTGTTCTTCAGCAGTGCCATGCATAAGACAGAGAAGGCAGCATATGAAGGACTATTGTAACAGTAGCAGGGCAATTCCTAGACTGATGGAATGAAGCTAATTTTGAGTGTTGAATCTAGCAGGAGTGATTTGCTACCTTTCAGTATAAAATATTCGTTTGTTAAGTATGAGCAATAATTAGCTCAAAGTACAATTAGTACAATAACTTCCAGTAATTTTGGTCAGTTAAGCCCACATTTTGCTCATAATATTTGATAAAATATTAAAAAGTGTGACTACTTTTATATCATCATCTTTAAAAACCACACTAAGTTATTTTAATCAATATACTTGTTTTAAGTAAAAGCCATTTAATCTTCTGACTTATACATTAACCTTCCATTAAGTATTAGTGAAGAAGTTAAATGCACCTTAGTCAATAATGCTAATGCAGGAACTGTTGTATTACCTATAGAGAAATGCGTATTCATATTATGTTAAAGTGGCTATCCTTAACGATTAGCTATTATATGTCAGGAAACTGATCATAAATTTGAAATATTCTGTAGGAAAATGAATTATAATGTTGAAACTGAGTTCTCTGTACTGTAATAATTCTGAAATGAGGTCATCTACTTCTCCTGGTCAGTGCTTTTTAAGGCAATGATATTGAAGTGATGAAGATACCCTTGATGATACTTTAACCTCACCTTGTGGATTCACATCTTAGTGGGTAATAAATGAGACTGGTAATTGAACTATACTAAACCAAAATATATGAATCTGCCTGCAGGTATATGGTGGAGCCGTCTTAGCAAAAATTCATGTAGCTCTGTTACTGCCTAGAAATGCTTAAGTATACCACTAAAATAAGCAAAATGCTACAGTTATGCCAAAAGATTTGAGTTTTAGCCTAAATTACAGCATCAAACTACTTGCTTATAGATATTGTTCTGTATGAATTTCTGTCCAGGGAAGCAAATTAAGACCATGACTTTCATCTCTAGTTAGTTGTTAGATTAGTTTTCCTGTGATGCAAAATAGTACCTACATAATATGTAGTGCTGGTAGTGGTGAATGAGGCAGCAAAAATTTGTTCAGGTGCCCAGTCAAGTGATCTATAGAAATATGTCATAAGGCAGACTGTAGCTTTCAAAACAAACAAACAAACAAACAAGCAAACAAAAAGGGAAAGTTTATGGTATACACTTGCAAATAAAATGGATTTTGACTGTCTTTTGAGGATGGCTATGAGTAGCTTTCCGGATATCACGTTTTTTAAATCGTTAATTTTTGTCTTCCGTGGTACAGTGCTGTTTTTTCTAATCCTTTTCTGATCTTTGTTTCAGCGCTGTAAATGAATATTCCACTCACATTCACCTCTGCTTGCCCTTGCGGTATCATTTGAGTGTCTTCTGCTGACTTTACAAAATTGTGTCCCTGAGTCCTTAAAGGTACATCTGGTGTCCTGATGATGAAGTGTATTTGGAAAAAAAACCAAGATCTCAAGGTAGAATTTATTTGCTTGTTGTATAGTTAAATTACAAACACAGATTGGTGTGAAATAATACATATAACAACACTGAGATATCTCTCAAAAATCTGAAATGAACAATGTTGAATGTTATGCTCAAAGAGACATTTACTATCTATGGCTACTAAACAACAGTAGCTGTATGCTGCTTGAAACGCCATTACTTTCTTATAAAATATAAAACTTGTTTATGAAAGGTACTGGCTAGGCATTTTATATGTAAGACAGTACTAAGAATTACTTTATCATACTATAGTTTTGCTCTCTTTTCTATCTAAGAATACTTAGACACAGATCACTGCAATTGTTAATTTACCAATAAGAGTTGAAAAAGAGAAGCATTGGATTTTCATGGTCTTCTCAGCTATTTGAAACGTATTACTTAGAAAGAAGCAGATTGTTTTAAAAGACAAGGAGAAATAACTTACCAGCATTACATAATCTTAAATTGTAGTTCTGAGAAAGACATCATTTCTTTTATTTTATATATATGTGAAGTCCACTTTATCTTGGAGGACTAGAAGACAATGCATATTTGCTTATAAAAATTAAAAAAAAAACGGAAATACCAAAATTTCCAGCACTTAAAAAGTAAAATGAACTGGAATCGTCACACTGATGAAACCTCCACTTTTCTGGGATTTCTTTACTAGCTCTGTATTCACTTTAAGTTATCAGTTTTGACACCAAAGATGTAGTAGTTGAATATGTATAGTAAATACCACCTTTACCCCGTTATCTGCTTCTTGCTGGTTCACTTCAGCCTAGTTCGATCCCTTTGTTACCGTCCTCACACTCCTTCAAACATTTCTTTTGGTACATTTCCTTCAATGGGTGAGAACATTCAGACTCAAGACTAGTGACAAACAAACCATTCTCTACTCCAGCTCTCCTCTTGCCCAGTTGCTGGGTTTTGATATGTAGTCCTTTCTCCTGACTCCTAGTCTAATGAAGTTTCTATCTTTTAATCTTCTAGTTATCCACATGTAAATTAAATACCCTAATTAGGAGGCCTCAGGGCAATTCCATTTTCTCCCTTCTTAATTTCTCTAGGTGTGTCTTCATAGCCCTTTTGTAAGAGTCTCAGTTCAATTCCTTCAGTGTTTGTTTCCAAGTTTCCAGGTTAAAGGGACAGTGTTAAAGGGACAGCTAGCGAGAGCTTTCAGCCTCCGTCTCTGAGATGGGCTGGGCACACTGGAGCGTATCTGAAGTTGTATAGAGATGAACTAGTGGCTACTGAGGTAATAGGAGTCAAGAGGGAAACACCAGTGAAATACCTCCAAGGAATAAAGGGATATTCCACTAAGAAGGTGACTTGCCTGATGGCCCAGCTGAAGTCCTGCTACATCAAAGGCAAAACACAGGCAACAAACAAGAGGAGCTGGAAGCCACTGTACAGCAGGAAAACTACGTTATAGTTGTCATCACAGAAACACGATAGGATGACTTGGACAACTGGAGTGTTGCCAAAGGGGACTGGACATTCTTCAAGGAGGAAGTCTCAAGGGCATCAAAGCAGGCTTCTCCATGTGCCAAAAGACAAGCTGGTGGGGAAGAAGACTGAATAGAGATACTTGGCTGGAACTCAGGTGAAAAAGGAGAGTTTATGACCTCTGGAAAACGGGGCAAGCAACTCAGAAGGACTATAAAGATGTAGAGAGGTTATGCGTGAAGAGAATTAGTACTAAAGGCCAGCTAGAACTTAATCCAGCTACTGTGGTAAAGGAAAAGAATAAATCTTTCTATAAATATATTAGCAGCAAAAGGAGGGCTAAGGAAAATCTCCAGCCTTTATTAAGTATGAGGGGATACATAGTGACAAAGAATGAGGAAAAGGTTGAGGTACCTAATGTCTTCTTCATCTCAGCCTTTAGTAGTAACATCAGTTGTTCTCTGGGTACCCAGTTCCCTAACCTGGAAGACAGGGATGTGAAGCAGAATGGAACCCAAATAATCCAAGAGCAAATGTTTAGTGACTGCTACACTGCCTATACACACACAAGTCTACGAGGCCAGATGAGATCCACCCAAGTGTACTGCAGGAACTGGCAGAACTGCTCAGCAAGGAACTTTAAATCATTTATCAGCAGTCCTAGCTAACTCGAGAGGTCCCAGTTGACTGGAGATTAGCAAATGTGATGCCCATCTACAAGCAGGAGGATCCAGGGAACTACAGGCCTGTCAGCCTGACCTTGGTGCCAGGGAAAGTTATGGAGCAGACCATCCTGAGTACCATTACATGGCTCATACAGCATAACCAGGGGATCAAGCCAGTCAACATGGGGTTATAAAAGGTAAGTAATGCTTAATTAACTTGTTCACCTTCCATGACAAGGTGACCTGATTAGCAAATGAGGGAAAGCCTGTGAATGTAGCGTACCTAGATAAGTCTTTGACACTATTTCCCACAGCATTCTACTGAAATAACTGGGTGCTCATGGCTTGGACAAGCAGAATTTTCCTTGAGTGAAAAAAAATGGATGGATGACTGAGCTCAAAGAGTTGTGGTGAATGGAGTTAAATCCAGCTGGTGGGTGGTCACACGTGGTGTTTCCCTGGGCTCAGTTTGGGGCTGATTCTGTTTAATATCTTTATCAATTATCTAGATGAGGGAATTGAGTTCTCCCTCAGCAAGTTTGCAGGTAATGTCAAGTTAGGCTTGAATGTTGATCTGTTTAAGACTAGGAAACATTTACAAAGGGATCTAGACAGGCTGGATCGATAGGCTGAGGCCAGTAGTATGAGGTTCAGCAAGACTAAATGTTTAGGCCCTACACTTGGGTCATGACAACCCCATGCTACACTACAAGGTTGGGGAGAGTGACTGGAAAGCTGCCTATCGGAAAAGGATCTCGCAGCATTCATCAACAGCCTGCTGAATATAAGGCTGCAATGTACCAAGGTGGTCAAGAAGGTCAACAACATCCTGGCTGGTATCAGAAATATTATGTATCAGAAATAGTATAGCAGGACTAGAGAAAAGTTTACTCAACACTGGTGAGGCAGGACCTCCAATACTGTGCCTAGTTTGGGGGCCTTCACTGCAAGACAGATATTGAAGTGCTGAAGTATGTGCAACGAACTTCAACGAAGCTGGTAAAGAGTCTAGCATCTATCGAGTCTAGCGTCTATCGAACAAGCCTTATGAGGAGCAGCTGAAGGAACTCTTTGGTCTGGACAAAAGGAGGCTGAGGGGAGACATTATTGCTCTTTACAACTACCTGAAAGGAGGTTGTAGCCAAATGGGTGTTGGTTTCTCCTCTCAACTAACAAGTGACAGGACAAGAGGAAATGGCCTCAAGTTGCCCCAGGGAAAGTTTAGATTGGGTATTAGGAAATATTACTTCATGGAAAGGGTGGTCAAGCACTGGAACAGGCTACACACAGAAGTGGTAGAGTTACCATTCCTGGAAGTATTTCGTGTAAATGTGGTGCTTAGGGACGTTGTTTAGTGGTGAACTTGGCAGTGTCAGGTTTACAGATGGACTTGATCTCAAAGGTCTTTTCCAACTTAAATGATTCTGTGATTCTCTTTATGCATCTCACCTCATAAACATCTCCGATATCTTAGTGTTCAGGAATTCTTTCTCCCAGAGATAATTCTTAAGCCTGTAACTCTTTTCCACTCTCATGACATGCGATGATGACTAATGCATCAGTGAATGATGCCACTCTATTTGCCTTTTCCTTTCCCTTTAGATTGCTCATTTTCCACACCACACGGTCTCCCACAGATGTCTTGTATTGAGTATGGTTTTATTTCATAGGAACACAACCAACTCCTGTAACAGTGGGCAACTTGATAAAAGTTTTGGTCTGCAGAGTCCACAGAACTGACATCTGTCTCTCCTGCCACCACCACATGTTGCAAAGCATTTCTTTGCAACCAGTAACAAAGCTAAGTGCTACTATGAAAGCCAAAACCCACCATTCATGAGGTATGAGAGGAAAAGATCAGAGCATTCAAGGAAACTGATAATGTCTCATTTCCCTTCAATAGAAGGAAGTCTGCTACATTAAGTGCCTGTGTGATCCTGTGCTGTACAAAATGAGGCACAAAACACAGTTGAGTGAACAGTTCTGTCTTGTTCCATGAGTCTGAACTAGAGAGAATTCAGTTCTGAGGATTTGATTTAATCCCGAACCTATAACCAAAACATATCAGATTGGAAGATTTTGTCTATCAGTCCCACCTCCCATTGACTTCACTGATGCTCCCAAATTCCCCATCATTACTAGCAAACTTTCTTCTCTTGCTCTCACCAATACTTTAGACAACAGCTGAAACCACACTTCAACCTTTACCCACTCATCCTGTCCTTTTAATCTTACTACTTAATTTTTCATTTTTTTGAAGGTATGCTTTATTTTGCTGTCTCTACAACCAGTTCCTCTCCCTGGGCCCCTATTCATTTCTTGAAAAAAATCAAATATATTTCATTTTAGCCTTTTCAGGGAAAACTTTCAAGAATACTTCAAGTCTTGAAAATAAGTGTAGTATATTCTTGGTCTATTATTTGGATTATTTTAACTAGAATATCTCTCCTCTTATTGAAAACATATAATATTTAAGAGTATTTTATTCTCACAATTAAATAATAGCTTGAGTAGTAACGTGACGTCCAGTTGCTTGAAATTGATCTTACCTTTCCATTTATCAGTTATTCCAGCCTCAAAACTTCACTTGTCAGCTTTCCTATTTTTCCCCTTGTCAATTGTAACTAATAAGTACCTTATCTGCATGATCTTTATAGTTCTTTCTTCAGTCCAGTAGCTGGAGAACAACTACTTCAGTAAGAGTGCCTGCAAGAAATGGATTTAATATCAAAGTGGTTATAGCTGTGATGATATTACCATTAGAAAAAAAATTACACAAATAAAGACACAGCCTCTTCCTATAACTACATCAGCTAATGTGGTTGAGAGTCAAGGCCAAGTTTTCAAGAACGAGAGGACACGTGTCCCTGAAAGCTCATCTGCTTATTGTTTTTCTCTATTCTAAGTCTAAAAGGATCTGTGTTTTCTCTGTTCCTTCATATTACTTTTACTAAACATTTTTTAAATGGGCATGTGTTTGCCACAGTCTGATCCATCATCCGTACTTACTGCAAAGCAACATACCCCAGAAAACTACTAGAGATATTTTTTAAAACTGACCTTGACAAAGTGCTACAATAACAGGATTTTGTAACTTTGCTGGAATCTTCTTTTTTTAATTCTTTGTTTCAAGTGGTAGAATGGAGAGAGAGGAATATGGAAAGGTAGGAGGTAGTGCTTAGTTTAAATTGATTTTCACACTATATTAAGTCTTATTTAAATTTAAATCAGAAAATATATTTGAGGGGAGAATCGTGTAAGATATATTTAGTTTTTCATTCCATTCTGGTGAGACAGGGAGCAAGCAAGTTTTATCAGTTAATTCCTATTCCATTTCCACAAGAGAAGACTAAAAAAAAGATTCCAATGTAAACTTACTGGTGTGCAAACACTTTCAATTCCTGCTTTTGCCAGTCCTGTATTCATAAGATGTTAGGAAAGAGCAGTGAGAAGGGAGTGAGGACCAACATAACAGCTGGTTAAATCACTCACAAATATCTTCTCCCAGAGTTTCTCCTTGTGCCAGGTTTCCCACGACCACTTTTTTGGCTCTGAATTTGATGACTGCCCAACCTGGAGAGGTGGGCAATCAAAAAATAGACAACTGATCTGAAAAAAATTTGGATGTTTGAGTCCCTTAAAAGGCTGGGAAAGCTGTGGTGTTAGTTATTGTAATTGATCTGCACAATTTTTGTTCCTAAGCCTTATCGTCAAAGTCATGAAAATTAATCTTTAGTGTAATTCCTTTCACTTTTTTATTTTTTTTAATTACTTCATCGGCGTGCTCTACCTGAGTTCTAGTGACATTTCATAAGATACCAAAATGATATTTTAAATATTTTAATGTAACTTTCAGTGTAGACTTCGGATTGTTTTCTTACCTCATAATACAGGCTTCTTAAAGCTATATAGCTTTATCAATCCAACAGGTTCCCTCAAAAGTCATTGGAGTCATCCCATCTGCCTGAGACCCCTGTTTCAGGACCAGCTTAAGGACCTTTTGGAAGTCCAAAATTACCGTTGGCATACTAGACATACAAGAAGGAATGTGCAATAACAGAAAGCATGGGAAAATATGTTTAAAGAAAAGTTTTGAAAATATATATTGGTATTCTAAAATAAAGGCACACCTTAAGGAGATACAGGGTGTTCCTCTGGGAAGGAGATGCGGCCAACAGCCCATATGAAAGGCTTCTTTAGAAACGCATGCAGCCTGGGCAGCAAACAGGAGGAGATGGAAGTTACTGTGCTCCTAGAAAGCTATGATCTCTGATTGACATTATTGAAACTCGGTGGGATGAATCCCACAACTGGAGTGTGGCTATTGATGACTAAATGCTGCTCAGAAGGGACAGACTGGGAAGGAGGGGTGGAGGCATTGCCCTCTGTATCACAAAATGGGTAGAGTTTGAAAGGCTGTCTGAAAAACAGCCATGAACAAGTCAAAAGCTTAAGGGTGAGAATAAAAGACTGAGGCAACAAAAGGAACCGTGTATACTGCAGGCCAACTTATAAAGCAGAGCCTACCGATGAAGCCTTCTTCCTCCAGCTACCGGAGGCTTCACACTTGCAAGCTCTCATCCTACTAGTGAACTTCACCAGTTTGGTTCAAGGATATGGGACAGGCAATGAGTATAGTCAGGACCCTAAATTTTAGGAAAGCAGACTTCCAGCTATTCAAGGTAATACTCAGTAGAACCCCACTGTGATATGGCCCTCAGGAATAACGGAGCAGAACAGAACTGGCAAATGTTTAAGGATGCTTTCCGTAAAGTACAAGGGTGCTCAGTCCTCAGATGTATGAAATCAGACAGGGAAGGAAAGAGACCAGTATGGCTGAGTCAAGACCAGCTGGCCAAACTGAAGAGCAAGAGGGAACTGCAAAGGCAGTGCAAGCAGGGACAGGGAACCAGGGAAGAGTATATGGACACTGCCCTGTTGTGTAGGGATGAGGTCAGGAAGGCAAAGGTGCAGCTGGAACTGAACTTGGCAAGGGAGTGAAGACTAACAAGAAGGGCTTCTACAGGTATGTCAATCAGGAAAGGAAGGTTAAAGAAAGCGTAGCCCAACTGATGAATGAAAATGCTGACCTCATCAACAGACAAGGCTGAAGTACTTAGCCAGTTGATGAGAAGCTTGCTGGTCAATGAGAAGCTCGACATGAGCCAGCAATGTGCACTTGCAGCCCAGAAGGCCAACCGTATCCTGAGTTGCATAAAAAGAAGAGTGGCCATCAGGGTGAGGGAGGGGATTCTGCCCCTCTATTCCTCTCTCCTGAGACTTCATCTGGAGCATTGTGTCCAGTTTCAGAATCCTCAACATAAGAAGGATACGGAGCTGTTGGAAACGGGTACAGAGGAGGGCTACAAAGATGCTCCAAGGGCTGAAGCACCTACTATATGAGGATAGGCTGAAAGAGTTGGGCCTCTTCAGCCTGTAGAAGAGAAGGCTCCCAGGAGACCTCATAGTGACCTTCCAGTACCTGAAAGGGGCTACAAGAAATCTGGGGAGGGACTCTTTACGAAGGTATATAGTGATAGGATGAGGGGCTATGAGTTGGAGAGGGGAAGATTTAGACTAGACATAAGAGGAATTTCTTCACAATGAGGTTGGTGAGGCAGTGGCACAGGTTGCCCAGGGAAGCTGTGGCTTCCCCATCCCTGGAGGTGTTCAAGGCCAGGTTGGATGGGCCTTGGGCAGCCTGATTTAGTGGTATGTTCCTGCCCACGGCAGGGGGTTGAAACTAGATGATCTTTAAGGTCACTTCCAACCCTAACTGTTCTATGATTCTATGATTCTATGATTCTATGATTCTATGATTCTACTCAACAACTTTTTTCATCAGTCTTCACTGACAACCACCTTCCTCACTCTTCCTGGGTTAATAGGCAAAAAGAAGGGGATTACGGTGGTATAACCCCTCACAGTGTAGCAGAGGACCAGTTTTGTGACCATCTGAGGAACCTAAACATATGTAAGTCTGCAGGATCTGACAAGATACACCCCAGAGTCCTGAGGGAATTGGCTGATGTGGTGGCCAAGCCACCCTCTATGATATTTGAAAAGTCATGGTAGTCAGGAGAAGTTCCTGATGACTGGAAGACAGGCAAAATTGTGCCCATTTTTGAAAAGGGTAGAAAAGACAACTCTGAAAACTACTGAACTGTCAGCCTCCCCTCTGTGCCTGGGAAGATCATGGAACAGATCCTCCTAGAAGCTATGCTAAAGCACATGGAGGACGGGGAGGTAAGTAGAGGCAGTTAGCATGGTTTCACAAGGGGCAAGTCCTGCCCAATCAGCTTAGTGGCTTTCTATGATGGGGTAACAACATCAATGGACACAGAAAAAGCAACAGATCTGATCTAACTGGACCTCTGTAAAGTCTTTGACACAGCCCTCCCCCACAGCATCCTTCTCTCTAGATTGGAGAGATATGGATTTGATGGTTGGAATGTTCGGTAGTTAAGGAAGTGGTTGGAGGGTCATATTCAGAGAATAGTGGTTAATGGCTCGGTGACCAGATGGAGATCTGTGACAAGTGGTGTCCCTCAGGGATCCATACTGGGACCAGTGCTGTTTAATATTTTCATTAATGATGTAGACAGTGAGATCGAGTGCACCCTCAGCAAGTTTGTAGATGACACCAAGCTGAGTGGTGCAGTTGTCACACTAAAAGGATGGGATGTCATCCAGAGGGATGGATGACAAGCTGGAGAAGTGGGCCTGTGCGAATCTTATGAGGTTCAACAAGGCCAATTGCAAGGTCCTACACCTGGGTCAGGGCAGTCCACAGTTTCAATACAGGACGGGGAATGACATGATTAAGAGTAGCCCTGAAGAGAGGGACTTGGGTCTGCTGGTTGGTGAGAAGCTCGACATAAGCCGCCAATATGCACCTGAAGCCCAGAAGGCCAACTGTATCCTGGACTGCACCAAAAGTGTGGCCAGCAGATTGAGGGCCCAACATAAGAAAGATATGGAACTGTTGGAAAGGGTCCAGAGGATGGCTATGAAGATGATCACAGGGCTGGAATGCCTGTGCTATGAGGACAGGCTGAGAGAGTTGGGCTTGCTCAGCCTGGAGAAGAGAAAGCTCCAGGGAAATCTTAAGTAGCTTCCTGTACCCGAAGGGGCCCTACAAGAAAGTTGGAGAGGGACTGTTTACAAAGGCATGTTGTGATAGGATGAGGGGGAATAGCTTTAAATTGGAGTAGAGAAGATTTAGATTAGACATTAGGAAGAATTTCTTCACAATGATGGTAGTGAGACACTGGCACAGGCTGCCAAGGGAGGTTGTGGCTGCCCCATCCCTGGAGGTGTTCCAGGCCAGGTTGGACAGGTCTTTGGGCAGCCTGAGCCAGTGGGATGTTCCTGCCCATGGCAGGGGGTTGGAACTGGATGATCTTTAAGGTCCCTTTCAATCCAAACTATTCTATAATTCTAAGATTCTATGATTCTATGATCAGATTCAAAACGGTTTCAAAAAATCCAACTCAAAATTAAAAAAAAAAGTTTATCTAAACTGAAAATTGTAAGAAAATTTGAAATATAAATTGTATGATTAGGGGGGTTATATTTTGTTAAATTTAAGGATACGGACAACAGCAGACAATTCTTTGAAGACAGAGTACGTCATTAAAGAGCTAGAAATAGCTTCTACTTGCACGATTCTGTGAAGGTTTTAGTTCTTATCTGACATTTTCTTCTCAGTGACAGTTATTTTTCATTTCTGACAACAGAAATAAATACAATGACATGAATAGCAGAGAAAATTTTTTTATGAGTTCAGATAATGAGATGCAAAGTATATGATGTGAATGGAAATTTTTTTACATCTCAGTGCATCACTGTAGAATTGCTGGGAAGAGATTTATAGTCCTGAAATTTAATTAAAACACAGCACAAGCAGTTCCAGGTTCTCAAATCCTACAGTGCCTATATAGACTTGACTGAAATAGATAATGTTTTTTCCTTATTCATAACAATTTCCCTACCTAGTCTCTTTTCTCTAGTCTCTGTCTCTTAAGTAGGATTTTCTTGTTAGTGTCTTTAAAGAAGTTCACTAATATAGAGTTCCAGTAGCTCAAGTAACTCTCTGTTTCTATTTAATTTGATTGATTTAATGGATGATCTAAAGAAATAATTTTCTGTGTGTGCCACAGTATTAAGGTGAAGACAAAGGCACTATTCAACTTCCATAAAATCAGTTGTTGTACCAGATGTAAAATCAATTAACTGTGGTGAAGTATAGCCTTGTATTTTAATGACTGATGTATCATAATTGATTGCTATAGTTTTCCTTCTCAACAAGATGAGCCTGGTGAATGTTTCTGTTTCAGCAAAGTGTTAATAATAACATTATAAAATGTTGAGGGAATCCTTGGAAGTTCAGAGTTCAGACAAATATTTGAAGGGTCAGATGTTCATTGCATTTCTCCAGTTTAAGAAAGTCTTGCTTGGATTAATAGCCCACCATTTCCACACGGCATAAGTCTCCATGAAGTACCTTCACTGTTATCCCTTTGTGTTATTTTCTGTTCTTCAAGATTCTGGGGGTGGAAAGTCCCTTGCCAATAGCATATCTTTCAAAATCAGTGTATAAATAGCTTCACCACTTTGATCACATACTTTTGTCATGCTTTCATACCCTTTTTGCAAACAATTATTTCTTGCTGCATTTTTAAATTGGCTTTTTTGTGGTTTGAGTTTATTGCAAGTATTTCTGTTAGAAGGAAAATGACGCTGAATCCAGCATAAAAACATTATCTGAATTACAGATTGTTTCATTTGATCATAATTTTCTTATCTGTAAAATGTCTAGATCTGAAATATTTTGAAAGAATATCAGTAATAACAGTCATCATCTCCTCCTACTTCCAATGTTCATACTGTGAGATTACTCAGTATGTCTTATAGCTAAAATATATAATTTTCAGGCCCTAGTTCAATATGTGTGTAACCTGAAGTCTGTGAGATTTCCCACTGAAGATAATGGAGTACATTAGTGTACTCATGTTCTTAAGGACAGGTACCTCATAGCGTCACGAGCCAGAAGACACGGAGAAGGAGCAGAACAGAGCTTCCATGATCCATGAGGAAATGGTTAAAGACCTGCTAGGCCAATTAGACATTCACAAGTCTGTGGGGCTTGATGGTATCCACACAAGCATATTAAGGGAGCTGATGGAAGTGCTTGCCAACCCCCTTTCCATCATCTACCATCTTACTGTCTGACTGGGGAAGTTCCACTTGACTGGAGGTTGGCAGATGTTACACTCATTTACAAGAAGGGCTGGGGGGAGGATCTGGGAAACTACAGGCCTGTCAGTCTGGCCTCAGTGCCAGGGGAGGTCATGAAGCAGGTCGTCTCACAGCACAAACTGGACAACCGGGTGATCAGGTTGCATCACTCAACATGGGTTTATGAAAGGCAGGTCCTACCAAACTAACCTGATCACCCTCTAAGACAAAGAGACCTGCTTGATACACAAGAGAGAGGCTGTGGATATAGTGTACCTGGACTTCAGAAACTATTTCTGACTGTATTCTGCTTGAGAAACTGTCTTCTTCTGGCCTGGACAGGCACCCCCTCTTCTGGGTAAAAAAAAAATGTCTGGATGGTCAGCCCCAAAGATTTGTGGTAAGTGGAGTTAACTCCAGCTGGAGACCGGTCACAAGTGTTGTTCCTCAGGGCTCAGTGCTGGGTCCAGTCCTGTCCGATATCTTTCTCAATGACCTCAGTGGAAGGATTGAATGTAAGTTTGCAGATGACACTAAGCTGGGAGGAAGTGTGGATCTGCTGGAGGGCAGGGAGACCCTGCCAATGGCATCTTGGCTTGGATCAGAAACAGCGTGGCCGGCCAGACTAAGGCAGTGATTCTGCCCCTGTACTCAGCAATGGTGAGGCTGTACCTCAAATACTGTGTTCAGTTTGGGGCCCCTCGTTTCAACAAACACATTGAGGTCCTGGAGCGTGTCCAGAGAAGAGCAACAAAGCTTCTGAAGGGGCTGGAGAACAAGTCTTACAAGTAGTGGCTGAGAGAGCTGGAGTTGTTTAGCCTGGAGGAGGCTGAGGGGAGACCTTATCACTGTCTACAACTACCTAAAAGGAGGTTGTGGACGTGGGTGTTGGTCTCTTCTCCAAAGTAACAGGTGACAGGACAAGAGGAAATGGCCTCAAGTTGCACCAGGGAAGGTTCGGACTGAACATTGGGAACAATTTCTTCACTGAAAGGGTTACCCGGCACTGGCAGAGGCTGCCCATGGAGGTGGTTGAGTCACCATCCCTAGAGGTATCTAAAAGACAGGTAGATTAGGTGCTTAGGGATGTGATTTAGTAGAGGACAGGTGTGATTGGACTTGATGATCTCAAAGGTCTTTTCCAACCTAGGGATTCTGTGATTCCATAGACCATTCCTTAAACTTTGCTCCCATTGAAATCACCCTGCTGATTTCAGGGAGAGCAGAAGCAGGTTCATTAGCTGGGAGTGCCACAGTGAAAATAGATGCACTTGCTTTTTCTAAAATAAGCAGAGAGTGAAAATGTTTGCAGAACCATAACATTTCTTGTAGAGAAGTTTTTAGAGTTAGCCAGCAGTGATAGAATTATTTGATTTACTTTTCTCTTATGAAGAAGAACAAGCTTCTGGGTAGAAGGTGATTTATACTTAGGATTTTCCTTTTCTGTGGTACACGCTGAAACATTGACACCTAGAAAAGAATTACCCATATTGCCTGTTTTCTCCAAATGAGTTAAAGTAGATAACAAAATGGAGATTATGACTTTGTCTTTAGGAATTAAGGCAAATGACTCTCATCTAAACTTTGACACAGAAAAATGTATTGTGCATTTAGGCATACGTATATATCCTAGAAAAAACTTGTTAAGAAGTTGATGTAAACATTTTTATTAGAACGCAGCTTGTATATTTTCTTGTAAAATATTTAAGTTCTATTTTTCTTAAATTCTGTTATAAGTGAAACAGGAACCAATCATTTTTTAAAATGAAGTCATTTCTGCATATTTCTTTAGGGATTTAATCAACAGGATCTAGGTAGAAAATATTCCCCTTATCCTGCAAAACTCATAAAAATGCAAGAAACATTTCTTCTTAGGATACTAATTATTCCTCCTTTTTTGTTTGAAATGAGAAAAAAGAGATCTACCTGCAACATTGAGTTATCTTGTACCAAGGGCTTCTACGATATTACAATTCAAGTTTCTACTTTATCAGTTGTCCTTTCTTAAGTCAAACAAATTGAAATTCCACCTGGCATACATTGTTATTCTGTCACTTTGGTTACAATGAGAAATACTTTCTTCAGACCAAGAAATCCTTCCTTACTTCCAATAAATATTTCCTGACTGTCTTTTCTCAAAATTAACAATTGTTTTATGCACATAGCTTCTGACCATTAAAAACTGGTAAAATTTTTAACATATTTTCCTCAATATTTACACTCAGCAGATGCTAGAATGGTCAGAATTTTATAGCTATTAAGGATTATTCGCAATACAAAACTGCCCAAAGAGTCAGACTATATTTTTTTTAATATTTATTTATATTTATTTTATTTTAAAAACCAAATAAGTCTCACTGTTCAATTTTGTATCCGTATAAATAGAGGAATTTTTTCACTAGATTTGTGGAAGGAGCTCTGCAAAGTTATGGTTAATCAATTTACAGATTTCCTCCAGCAATTTAGCAGTCCGTACATATACAAATAGATTTCCCATTGACTTCAACAGGACCACAAAAGACCTGCCAGCTCTTGTAATTTTACTTTGAAAAGAGAAAAGGCAGAGAAAATAGTAATGTAACAGTCATGTGCAGGGTGTAATCAAGAGAGAAAGAAGGAATATGGAAATGTTTATGACAACAAGTCCATGCAGAGTTTTTGTGTGTAATGTGCTTGAGTACATGAGCTAAAGGTGAAAGGAAAGCATCAATGCCCATGAGACAGAGAAATCTTGCACTTGTGAAAGAAGTCCAAACATTAAAGACAGGTTTTATTTAAAATATTATAAAAGTATGGTTTTGGAGAGAGGAATAAACTTATACACTCTTATTTTAATTGTAATGTACCATAAAGGGAATGACAAGGGGAACTATAATCTCTTTTTATTAAGAAATTTATAGTTTCCATCAAGGGAAAAGAATTGTACTTTGTAGAGGCATTTCCTGCTAACATATCCTACCACTTAATGTATACAAAGTACATAGCCAGAATGCCTCCTTATATATAAGCATGTATTTACCATAGCAGTAAACACAACAATAGTCTCATCCTGCATACTGGACAATTCACAAAGAAATATTTTGCAAGAAAAAAAGTGTAAAAATGCTTCTCCATAAAATAAATCAATCACATTCACTTAAATTTTGGCTTTGTACATTATTTTAGAAACAAAACTGTGGCCCTGCCCATGGTAAGAAAGTTGTATTAGATGACCTCAAAAAGTCCTTTCCAATCCAAACCATTCTATCATTCCATGTGTACTAATCTATGTATATTTTATTATTGTTCATTTTATGTATATTAATAATAGCTCGTGTATCTGTTTTTAGAATTTTTACAGTATTGATATTTAGACAAAAGCAATGTAAATTCTAATCTAGAATTGTCACAAACATGCAAACTTAATCTCAATGTTGTCTTGCCATTTATATGTTGACTGTATGGAGTTAATGGTTTATGTTTATTGCTTGTACTAGAATTGCCCATTTCTAACACAATTACCTGGCATTCATAATATCTAAATACTTTATTAAAATGCATCATGATACATAAAGATTTCAGAATTCATTATTGTGTATCATAATTCCACAGTGAAACAGGGAAAATTATATGACTAGATATGCTCAGTATTATCAAATTGAGGAATTATCCAGAGGGTAAGGAATGGTGCCTTTAATGCAATAGTCAATAATAACACCAAAAGTCATATTGATTTTTCTTGAACAATCAGCTGCAGCATGTGCATATTTCTTATACTAATAAAATGTTACACGGTATACAAAATGAAAGAAGCTGTTTATTCTTTTTCCTACCTAGTATTTATGTATTATGCACCTACAAGTGAATCCATCTTTCAGACTAAATCTTAATTAAGGAAGTGTGTGGACATGCATTCTATACGCTTGTGTCACGCATGCCTCTCTGTCACAAAAGCTTAAATGTGGAACTGTTATGTATCTATTTTTTTAATATATCATTTTTTTTCTATTTTTTTCCTTTTGAGGGTGGGCAAATCAAAATGACACATTATCATTAAAAACTGCTTGGAGGATGGAAGGATTTCACATTTTTTGCAGAGTGACAAGAAATAGGGAAATGACCTGAATGTATGCAATGCTTAAATGTTGTCAGATATTCATCATATTTATATGCTTTGCCTGCCTCTCTGCTCAGGGTGATTTAATACTACATTAAAGTAGAACCTGGGAGGACATCATAAACAGCTCTTGTTTAAAGGGCATTGTGAAGGAGAGCCTTTAATCTGATTGATGAAATAAATGGAAAGTAATCTATCCTCTATTCAACAGCTTGTTGATGATATGAAAGAATTCCTACTCAAGCAAGCAAAGCTTTAAAGAGAAAGACCTCTTTCATCCTGTCAGCCTCTCATTTTTAGAAAAAGTTAAGTTTTTCATCATGGTTCAGGGGAGTTCTTGTAAAACGTTCATTGAAAATTTAAGAGCAATTACAGTGTCAGACAGCTAGAAAAATTGCTTTTACTGAGTGAGAGTTCTCTGACAGATGCATTGTGGGAGAATTGATTCTTTCTAAGGGATAAGTGAATTGTCATTGTTAGTCTCTTCTCATGACATCTAGCTAGATGTCATCTGCTTTGTAACAGAAGATTTGAATCAGACAACTGTACTCAACACTAGACAGTGTCTAGATTAGTTCAGCAAAGAAATAAGCCTGTACTCTGCATGGCATCAACTGAGCTTTTAAAGATTACGGATGAGCAAGGGTTTGAGAAAAAAAAAGTTTGAAAAATCAAAAACAAAGCTTTATAGCCACTTCAGAAAGCCTGGATGTTTAACCTGTAAGGAAATCTGTCAAATCCTTGAGGAAACCACATAGAGAAAGATCAATAGAATACCTACGGGCTCCATTAGCTTGATGTAAAAAAGGGAAGAGGGAAACCAGCTCTTCCACAAGAGAAGCTACATTATTCCAGGGATTAAGCGGGATCAGTTCTCTTGCAGAAAAGAAGACGAGAAAAAGAATGAAGATTCTTGGTGGGCCAGAACTGGAGTGAAAGGGCTTGTCAGGTAATCTCACTGATGATAAGAGAGCAGTTTATTGAATAGGAGGTGTCTCTAATTAGGTGTTCATTAGCATAAGGGTAGGTGCCATTTCTAATCTTGAGTTAGCTGCAGAAAATAGGCTGTCATTCATTTTGCAATTTCTGAGCTAACTTCTTCATAGTATATGCTTGCTGAATCCACTTCTGATTTTCACATGTGTTTTTTTTTCTGTTCGGATCGCAGAGATACATTCAGTGTGTAAGAGTGTCATTAGCATTTTCCCAAAATAGCACCATCATATTCATTAAGTATTCACAGTATTGAAATGTTATATTGTTTGAATATAGTGTGTATGTATGTGGTATGAAAAAGATGTGTCATTTTAAGCACAGTAATGTTTTGGTCTGAAACCTTCTTTTTAGTTTTTGCATCTGATTTTAATCTGACCTTATTAAACAAAAGAAAATGCAGCTACTTTAAAATAAATTCACTAGTAAGTACCAAATTATCAGGAAAAAAAAAAACAGTTAAAATACTCCTGGCAGCATGATCAGAACAGTAAACTCTTTACCAGTTCAAATTTTGATAATAATATTACAGCCAGAGTGTAGTCAATGTCAGAATTTTACCTTTTTAACTCCTTATTTTGTGCACTTCACATATTTAAAGGAATATACACAGAAGTTAATTTAAATATTGACTATTTCTTTTAGTTGCTCAGGAATTAAACAGTGATTCATTTGTAGTTCTTCATATGTTTAATTACTTAATCATTTAGTGGGAATTATATTATCATTTAGACTTAAAAAACGTCATGCTCTTTGGATGTGTTTTGTTTATTGGTATAGACCTCTTTAACAGTTCAGTAGGAATGGCTTTGTCATTTTAACTTGAAATAAACTCATTTCTTCAGCTTCGGGAAGAATAAGTCTGAACTAAACTGTGTTTTCTTTTCTTAGCACATTTAGAACATCTTAAGAGTTTACATGCCATTAAAACATTCTTTGAAGCTGTGTAAATACAAGCTGTCAGGACAACATTTTCAAGAAGTCCCTGATGCTAAAAATCACTGACCTGTACTCGTTCCAATACCATTCCTAACGCTTTCACTATTAAGATTCAATAGACCTCTATCAATGTCCGTAAGGCATCTGGATGAATCAATAATGATGATGAAAGCAAGCTGTAATTCTACAGAAAAAGTGCTGCTAAGTAGAGTAACATACAAAACTGATACAACTCCTTAAGTTTTCCTTTCAGTATTGCATTTTTACCTGGGTTAATGAAATACCCTTAGATATCTTTCTAACAATGTGTTTTTCTGTGTTCTGACCTTCTGAAGTATTATCTTGCTAAATGTATGTGAGCAGACGTTCAGAAGCACTGAATCTTTGCGAAATCACAAAGTGGAGAAGGTGGGGAGGTGAGGGGGAAGCAGTTTATGTGTTTATTACAAATAAATTTTTCAAAGTTTTTTCTTGATTAAATTTAATTCTGCAACTGTTTGAACTGTAAATCATATGTGTGGGGGAAGATCATAACAAATATTAAAAAAAAAAATTACAAATAATTTATAAATCTACTGCCTTTTGCAGTTTCAATTTTACCTTAAGGAAATTTAGGTTACAACTCAGTGTTGCAATGGGTAGTAAATTATACACAATAATATGCAATATTATAAGTAAACTTATTTACTGATTGATATGATTGAAATTAGGACTGTGGTCTAGAGTTCAGTAAAGCTAGTGAAGTCTCCACTGATTTCACTGCTTTTTGATGGAGCCCAAATGTGAAAGCCAAATATGGTGTCATTTCTAAGCATTGCTTTTTCTTTCTCAGTCAAAATTTGTTGTGGTGGTTGGAAGGAGAGAGGGGGTTTTTTTGTGTTTTGGCTTGGAATGTTTTTTAAAATAGTTTTTCTAACTACCTAAGAACACCGTGGCAGGTAAAACTTTTAATAACTACATCCGGAGTAGACTAAAAATATTTAGGTAAATGGATGGTACTTGCATATAAATTCTGTACTACAAAGGATGTAATTTTTTTTTTTTAATCTAGACAACCAGCTATTCCTCCCAAACCTATTTCCAGTAAAAATAAAGGATAATATGGCCTGTGAAACATTGTGTTTACAAATATAATGCATAGTCTTCAGGGAATTATGGCTGAGAAATTATTTCTCTTACTTATTGATAATTCTTGCTTGCTCATAATTGCAGCTGCAGAATCTCAATTTTGGGACATCCTTCAGAGGAAAGGTTTAAGATTAAATACTGTTTTCTTAAAAAATAATTAAAAATTTAATAACAATTCTCCATTTCATGATAGTACATTTTTAATCAGTTATTTCTCGGGAGGCTTTTGGTTTCTTATTGACCTTGTTTTGGATCAGATCCTTGATTTTAAAACTCAGAATAACCAAGTTTTGTTTTATTTTGTCAGTTTCTTTTCTGACAGAGTTACAATAATACTTCTCTACTTCACATAGCAGTTCCAGTAGTACTACCTAGGCAGACTTGATATTTACTTTCAGAGATTGTCATAGTCATGGTATTTGTTTACATGTATCACTCTATTACAGAGTTAAATTATTTCCTCCGTAGCTATCAAGCAGTCATCAAATACTGCAGCAGAAACATTAACTTTTGAAAAGCAGCCTGTGTGTATGTGCAATTGCTAAGACACAAAAGGAAGTTTACAAAATAGTTAAAGTTGGAATATATGGTTTCATTCTAGTATTTAGCTGCCAAAGTTGAATGTGATGGAAGGCATCTGCGGTTGTGTTTGCGTAAGGTTGTCTTTAGTGGCAGAGTGTATTATCTAGTGTCACTTTATGAAACTTTCAGTGGTACAGCCTTTTGCTTTTCTAGTATGTGTGTAAGAATTACTTTAATCTTTTTCCTCTATGAGAAAAGATAAATATTATCTGCTGTATATACCTGATGAAACACTTATCTTTTTGATAATTAATGAACCCATTTTAAGTCCATGTTATGCTATCCATCTTTTGTGGTACTGAAATGGATGACAGTGTGATTATGTCTTTGAAAGATAAGTAAATGTGTGTGCTCTTAGATCATTAGGCTTTTAAAATACCAGGAAAGTAGAAGTATAGCAAAACTGGGAGTATTTCTTAATCTTGACTTATAATGCAGTGGTTTCTGTGTTTTTATTTGTAAATGTACATTTTATTGCACTTCATGCACATCAGATTTCTCAGGACTCTGCAAATGGTTGTATTAATATTTTATGTTCCATTTATGCCTTTCTCCTGCATATTGACAAAATAATAAATATGCAATATATTGAATATTATATGACTGAACATTGATTTTCATACATACAACATAAGTGTTGGTAAGCAAAGAATAATAGTATGTTTTACATGAGAATTCTCAATACCATTACAAGTCAAGTTAAGCTTTGAATTATATTTCAGTGTTCTTGTCAATATAAACTGGCTTACAAAGGCACATTTAGAATGATAATTGATGGATTTCTCAAAATACCTTTGTCATTGCAGAAAAGTATACTTTGAATTTCATTATTGTGAAAGTATATTCTTAAGAAGTCAAACAGATCCTCTTAAGTGTCTTAAATGGTATAATTTTGTCCGTCTGTGTTACAATATGGAATAATGTCCAATTATCTCGTTTATCACGGCTTGTGAAACAGCTTACACTATAAATTCTGTTTATTAAGGGCAAAATTATACTGTCAGATTTGCACATGCTTATCTTTGAAAAGTGACTTACAGACCACACTTTACCCTTTTAGAGGAGGAAAGAACAACGCAAATGGGAAAAGGTCAGTGGATCTCTGAACATTTTGGTCCTACATGCTATTTGATTCTCTTGTACATCACCTAAAGGCACCAGAGAAAAGCTGCTGCAGCTTGGAGGCAGTATATAGCTACGTGCAGATAGTGAATTTAAACTAGAGACAATCCAGGGTTATTTCTTTTGGAGTTAGGGGTGCATGTGAATTTTCAGGGTCCACATTTCCATTACACGAATGCCCATGACTCAGAAGATTGATATGTTCTAAATTGGCCAAATCCAAACTTGTAGACTATGTTTAATTAAAAAACAAATAAATGAAAAATTTGAAGAATTATTGAAGTGTTAAATGACCTACAGTTCCCTAGACTGCCATCTAGAAAGGCAAGGAACAGCCTTTTCCTCAAGTTTCTCCATAGGTCCTTATTTTCTGATTCTTGTTTCTGCACTTGAGAAAGTGCCAGAATAGTCTATCTGAAGGTACTTGGGACATTCTGCATCCAGATTAATATCATTTGTCTCGACTCCTGGCTGCTCCTCAGAAAGATAATCCTTAACGACAGAGACTTTATGATCACAGGTATTGCTATATTAATCATGACAAAGAATAAATAGGAAATGCATGAAGTTATGATGGTGTTTATTTAAATCCATACATTGTCATGGAAGATGAATGGTACTGATCAGTCATCATAGTAATTTCAAACTATTATTAGCAAAGAAGGAATGAAACTAAACCTTTGATTGCGAACGCAAATTCCTTTTAAAGTTTTAATATCATTTGTTTACTTAATTCCTCAGTACATTAAAAATTAGTGTGTTATTTAGCTAACCATTACATAGAAATACCTGTATGTCTCAGCAGTTGTTTCTTTTCTGAGCTGTAAGTACAGTATTTGAAAAAAGAAAAGGTGATTGATTTCAATTGCGTAAGTTCATTTTCAAGAAATTAAACCATGTGAGAAAAGTTAGTTAAAAAATTAAAGATTTTGGACTCGTATGAATGTTAATGGGTAAGAAAGAAAATTGTAGTTTAAGGATTAGCGAGTGTGCCCTTAGCAAATTTACACTAAATTGGCATGTTAGATTGCAGCGTGTACTCTGAATTAATGACATATTATACTTAAAAGGCAGAGCAGCCTGACCAAGATTTAACAAAAAGAGCAAATCATTTATTTACTCCGTTTCCTCCACCAAACAGGTCTGTTTTGGATAACATGCTATAGCTATTAATGTTTTCTGCTATTTTCTGTTAGAAATCCCTTGTTGCATATACTTAGTCTCCAGAGACCTGCAGTATCTAATTTTTAAACTCAAATGATTGGACTCCAATAGTTATTTTCTCTATAGGCCAGAAGCAGAATAACTAGTCCATCTATAGACTGATAGCACATTCTTATAGAAAAATGCACTCTAATTTGTAAAATAATTGCCAAAAATACAGATTATACGTGATTATTAAGCATATTGTATTTTAAAAGTCAGCTCTTAAAAATGTACATATTCTTAACAACAACAAAAGTTATTGCTAGAAATATGACCCAAATCTCCTAAAAAAAAAAAGTGATCCTTCAGCTTCTAAATTTTTACCTGAGCAAAGCTCATGATAAGTACAGAATTTATCTCCAACTCAGAAAGTCTATATCGTATATATAGTAACTGAATGTAACTCAATGTATGACTCATATAGCTAATGGAATGCTGACAATTTTTTTAATATAAATTCCAACAATTATATATATATTTTACATTTTCAGTTACCTGAAAGGAAGGCTTCAGATATAAAAAATTCTGAAGTTGAAATCCTGGGTCACTTTAAGATAGCCTAATTGAAATTATTGAACCCATGAAATGAACAGCTGTGTGCATAGTAATACCTGCTGGGAGCTGGGCCTTGTGTTTAAATAGAAACATTGCAGAATTTACCTATAGTTCTGTTATCATGGATCCCTTTTCTCGGAAAAAAACTTCATTCTTGATTCTAAAAAGTATATTTGTTGTGACTTTTCTTTTCCTGGACTGTTATAGTTGCAAGCTCTTTGGACTCCTTGGCTGCAACTGTAGATCTCTTCAAGAGCATTCTGCAGCCACCGTCATTGCTGTGTACTATTTTCAAAATTAGTATTTCTTATTCATTTGGAGAGTTCACAAAATAGTAGATAATTTTATTAACATTGCAATCCATCCACTGATGTAACTTGTTATCATTTTGATTCTTGGACAAATAAAGCAGAAGAAGATATCGTGTTTTCTTCTCTACTATGCATAGTCCTCTCACTCTTCTGAACTAGGAAAACCTTGTTATAGTAGTTGCATGCACTACAGAATATCAAAGTTCAGTTATTGACGGTTACAGTTATGCTTTCATGCCAGGCATCAGTAGCCATGATTTGAAACAGTGAACAAAGAAAAATTACTTTGCACAGACTTTGCAAGTAGGAATTCGTATTCATGGGCACACGTGTTTTGCTTAAATCAAGAGGGTTTGAGCACAGTCCATCTCTTACTATATACAGATAAATTGTCTAAAACAGCGGCATGCCTTATGTATTACCTTTATGATTATTGTTAAACAATATCAGAAAAATTGATATTAATATGAAAACCTGATCTAAAGAGATCCACGGCAGCATACATACACAATTTCAACTCATTCTGAAGTACGGTCCCATGCACAAATCTGTTCACAGGCTATAAATCTTTTGCTGATAAAGTATAAAAGTCTATATGACTCAACTGCAATAAAATGCATTAGAGACCTGAAAGTAATGCCTTTGTTTCAAAGGAAGAATATCTCGCATTCTCACATCTTTTTAATACGTATAAAATGAATACAAGTGTTTCTAAACAAAGACTATTATCAGCAACTGGAAGATACAGTAATCAAAACAACTACATAAGTACAATAGCAGCATAAAAGTTTAAAATACAGCAGCCCACTGAGGTGCTAAACAACAGCATTATGGTCACTCAATGAGGAAATGCTATTTGGCTGCCAGGCATTTTCCTTGGGAACTTCATTTACTACTTCAGGCAGAATAAAACTTTCACTGGCTAATGCAACACCTGTTGCAGTGCTAAGTACAGCTCCAAATTACAGGTATATCTTTCTACTAGTTTTAATAGCAAAAATGGAAAAAATGTATAAACTGGGCTTTCAGCAAAATTAATTACAGTATTTTAACAAAGAAAAACATCACAGAATGGCGATTGGAGGTAATTATTTTTGCTCTGTATAAGATTGTACACAATTACATTTTTTTATTATAATCTTTTGAGAAAAATTAATTTAAAAAGTTCTCATCACCAAAAAAAAATCAGCATCAATCAAAGTGCTGAGTGCTTTTGACCTTATTAGAAACTTTGTGTGTTTATCCATGATTGATAATAGTCTCTTGCTCAGCAGGGATCTTTCTAAATATCAGAAAGTTCCTATTCCTGTTCCAGTTAAAACGGTAAATTCCTTTGAAAAGCCTGTATAGAAATATCTAGATTTTCATTTAGTTCACTTGTCAAAAGCAAAGAGAGTGTTACCATTCTCGTACTCTAAGGATGTGAGGTGACACATCTGACAAGCAGAAATAGATTGGAAGTAAGTCCATTAATATATCTAAAATCATTTTGTAAGTGATCATTTTTAACATACACGAGGGAGTTACACCTACACATCCAGGGAAGAATATATTCACTTTCAATGTGGTTCATGTCCCCCTCCATTGCATATAATTAAGCCTTTTTTGGTTTAAATAATTTCTCCTCCAACCTTTACTCTGTGTCTGAGATTTTTTAAATCTCAGTCCAGCAAAAATATTTGACCAATATCACCTGTGTTTGGAGCAAAATCATGTGAAAAAAATTACAACAATTCTTGACAAAAACCTTGATTCCTTCAGTGAAGAAAATCCTCTTCCCAGTTTGGGTCTCATCTGATGTGTAACTTTGAGCAAGTCACTTCACCCTTTTTTACTTTTTATTACAATTATGAGCTTTTGAGGAAAGAAATTATCTCTGACTTTGAATTTTAGAAAGGCATGCCTAACAGTCCTCCTATTGCTATAGGACTTAAGCTCCTCTTAAGTCCTTAACTCCTCTGAAACACTGTAATAACTGTAATTTAATCAATAAAAATATCCCAAATAAAAGAATAATATGAGTAAACCGTGGTCCCATAAGGAAGAAAATCACCTACCTTTGGAGGCCCACAGCTTTGCAGTGGCAATGAACCCATACCAACACCTTCTGGCTCATGGCAGTGAGAGAAAAGAGGGTGATGGTATTTGTGCCCATCCATTTAACAGAGAGGTAAAGTACAACCCAGCCCGACAAAAAAATTGCTTTGCCTCTATATATGACAGCTTTCTTTGCTACATAAAATACTATAGCTAAGAATTAATTAATCTTCTATATTCTGCATTTTAAATTGGATTTGTATTGATTTTTATTACTGTTGGAAGAGACACATTTATAGAGCAGCGGGTTAAAAATAGAAGAATGTGGTGTGGACAGGACTATTAAAGAGAGAAAGTATTCTGATGTATACTTTGCCATTCCTAGTAAAAATGACATTGTCTCCCTGGAAGTTTTTTGCCCAGGTCCTTTATGAAATTGTTTGTGCTCACTTCTGTTGTTGACCTTGGAAATTTACTACATGCATTAACAGGTCCTCATGCAAAGAAATTACTCCCAAAGGCTTTACTTTCTGACTCCTCTATGCCTTTTCTTTGTTGCCTTTTTATTTCCTTTTCTCCTGTCCAAAAGTCTTTGATGTCCTCTTGTTAACCTTTTCTTTCAGTATAAATTCTGCTACATATTAAATATAGGTTAAAAAAATGTTAATGTAACAATGGCAATTACCGACAAAAAGGAAATGCCACTATTTTCTATCTATTAAACCTTTGGATAACCTCTTAGTATACATGTATTACAGTGCAGTCTTTAGTTTCATTATCGCATTCTAATTTTTCCCTGAGAAATTAAAAACCATTTACTGTGCAGTGCTGACAATCTTCAGTAAATGAAAACCTATTATTTTGTTTTAGCGTCATTGTTTATGTATGATCCTAAGAAATAATTCCAGTGTTCAAATTCTGATTTTTAAGGTAGAACTTTGTAAACTGAAAATGGCTGAGACTGGAAGAGATGTCTGGAAGTCACCCAGTGCAGCCACTCTCCTCAAGTAGAGTCATCTAGAGTCAGTTGCCCACAACTGTGTCCAAACAGCTTTTGAATATCTCCGTGGATGGAAAGTCCACAACCTCCCTGTTCAACCTGTTCCCAAGCTCAGTCACCTTGACAGGAAAAAAACTGTTCCCTGATGCTTAGAGGGAACCTCCTGTGTTTCAATCTGTGCTTGTTGCCTTTAGCCCTGTCACTGGACACCACTGATAACAGCCTGGCTCTGTCCTCTTTTTACTTTCCCTTCAGGTGTTTATATACATTGATAAGATCTGCCTTGAGCCTTCTCCGGGCTGAACAGTCTTTGCTCCCTCTGCTTTTCCTCACAGAAAAGGTGCTCTAATCCCTTAGTCATCTTCATGGCCCTTTGCTGGCCCCTTTCCAGTATGTCCACATCCCTTGTTGATGAGGAACCCAAATCTGGACATGGCAAACTTCATCATACTTACAGTACATAAGCCTTCACCCAGGCAACGGAAGAGTGTATGTAACATTTTTCTTAAGGTTTTATGAACAACTACTTTACATTCAGTTCTAGCTAATAGGCAGGACCGGGCTGAGGATTTAAAGGTAGAAGGCAATTTGGATGAAAGTTAATATAAAGTTCATAACTCAGAAAAAATAAAAAGAATAAAAGGAATAGAACCAGAAATATAGCATGAGCGAATATAGTTAATCAACAGGCAAAGTCTTGCGAAAATCAAGATTAGTCTCATTGAAAAGAAACTACACTAAGAATTAGCTAGGAAGAAATTCGTTCCACATACAAGAAGGATAAGAAGCATGACAAAAAATTCTATAGTTACACCAACAGAATATAAAGATCAAAATTGAGTAGTCACAGTCATGGGAAATAACACATAGAGCCAGAGGATTATAGTTATTATAGTTATTGTTTATTATAGTTACCGGAGAATGGTTCTCAGAAAATGTCTATAAAATCAGAATGATTAAGAAACAAAAAGGGCTGCAAGTGAAGAAGAAAAAAAATGGCAGGGAGAAAAGGCTGTAGAAGGACAATTGTGAATGACAATTATGAAGTAAATTTAGATGCCTTTATTTCTCACCTTATAGTTTATCGAGGAAATGTCTAAATAAGATACTTGGACTCCTGCTGTATATCTATTAATAAACATCAGATCAAGTACGTATGGCAAAACATGTTATATATTTAATGCCTAGTGTGACCTGAATGTACTTTACACAAAGGAGCAGTAGGAAAAGAAGAAAGAAAAAGAAAAATAATGAATGTTTCCTCTAGGTATAATCAGTCAGTAAGGTCAAGTAAAGTTTACTCTGCATTTTATAAACAACTAACGAGCACTATCCCAGTGTTATTAATTACTATCTTCCAGAATGGCAGATTTGATTTCAAAGAACAGAGAAGGAACCTGTCAAAATAGTGGTCTGAGAGAGGCCATATTGCCTGACCCCATAGCTGAATCTAATTGTTAATTTCATTAACAAATTAAAAGATGGTGTAAAAGAAGACAGAGAGATAGGCAGTCTACTGTATAGTATTAGAATTCAGAAAATCTCAGCAGAGTGGAGAAACGTAAAGAAATATACAAGTTAAGACAAAAGGAAGATACTACAGTTGGAAAGTCAAATACGTGCACAAAAACCAAGAAGAAATTATTCTGCAGCACTACCTGAGAAAAGGATCTGAAGGCCATATCAGATCAAAAGCCCTATGTTGGCGTACACTGTGATGTCACTTGAAAAAGAAATTGTCATATATTCTTCGCACAATCATTGAAAAGGTGGTTAGTTATTCTTAGTGTTGCTGAAGCATCTTCTATAATTCCTTGTCCATTTTTGCCAGGCATATATTAATAAGGTTGTATGTGAAAACAGGTACAGAAAACAACAGTAATAATTAAACATCAGAATGACATATGG
This sequence comes from Cuculus canorus, assembly GCF_017976375.1. Taxonomy (NCBI): domain Eukaryota; kingdom Metazoa; phylum Chordata; class Aves; order Cuculiformes; family Cuculidae; genus Cuculus; species Cuculus canorus. Next base: position 6,909,995 of record NC_071441.1, on the reverse strand, counting down.
TAAAACATTGCAGAATTCTGAGGAGGCAGAGTGGAAGATTAATTCATTAATGTCATTTTCCACTTCCTTTTGTTAAGGTTATATTAAAAGAAAATAATTCTAATCCTTCTATAAATTGTTGTAGTCTTAGCGTGTTCTAGGCATTTACAGAAACAGGGAAAAGTTTGGCATCTATAAAAACTCGTTCATACTGAAAAAGAAAATTTAAATAGGATCAAGGATTCAACCCCAAAGGTTGAATTTTTAGGAAAGTGATGAGAAAATAGGGAGTTTAAATACAAACTGGTTTATAGCTCTAAGTATAGCAGGTGTTACCAGATAGCTGCCAAAATATTTTATATATATCAGAATGCACTTTGTGTTTTTAACTGCTTTTAAACATTCCTCCAAAGAATTTTAATAACCTTATTCAATGTTTCTAAACCAGACCTTATAAATTACAAAGGTATATTCCCCTTCAGTCTTTAAATGCCCACGATTTCTTTGTAATTTTTTTAATCTACCATTTAAAGTAGCTCATAATTCTTTAAGTGTATTACATTTGAAAAGGTCTACCTGCAAATAATCTTATCATTCCCTAGAACTCCGTTTCCCAGCAAATGTCATCAGTGTACAATGTTTTCTTCTCATAATCCTGTATATATAAAACCAAATAATTAGAATTGCATGACACCGAATTTGCTTCATTTTCAATTGCTTTAAATTCTACTTCCACCCAAAACCAAGCCTTCACCTATCAAAGTAACTCTCCTTTTAGGCTTTGTTAGTGCCTATCACAGATTATGCTTTTATTTGGCAATAAATAATAATTTTCCTAGATTTTGAGACATGCTTCTCCTTTATCACTTAGTTATATGTTATTGAGAAAAAACTTTCACAAAGATCATCCTTTATGAAGTTCAACATTTTAAGTACTACTCTGTTATACTGACAGCAGGCAAACCTTAAAAAGCCAAGAATGACAATTTCTCTTGAGCTTCACCCCAAACAGAATTCCAGATGGTGCAAAGAGAGAGGACCAGAACAGAGCCAAGAGTTGCACCCCACAAACACAGATGCTCAGAGCAACACCGGCTGGACTGTTCTTCTTTTGAAAATACAGTGCCATAGAAACAGAAACGCTGCTCAAAATTCAGCTAGTTTCCTTTGCGCATTCTGAGAAACTAAAAAATATGTTAGAAAGCAACTACTACCCACCGAGATGAAAAAATCTGTTTTGACATTTTAGGAATTAACTGTCTTTAACTGTTCCTTTGAACCAAAGGTCAAGGGAGGCAGAGGGAGCTAGTTTTAGGAGAATGGATGGAGTGAAATGGCTGTTCCATGCTAGAAGTTATTAACATTAAAAATAGCCAATATTTTCCTGAAAACATGTTAAAACCAGACATTTTTACTTTATAGCAATGAAATGTATCAGTCACCTTCAAAACATTTTTCCCAAGATTTTCCTTTGTGGAAAAGTGCAAAATGTTCTGGTTCCATTTTGAAACAAAGTGGCTTTTCAACATTTCTAAATCCTTAGTGAAATAGAAAGACCTAGAAATATTAAAAAATTTAACTGAGACCAAAAAAACTATGGAAAATTAAGATATTTTTACATAAACAGCTTGTTTGCCAGTGACTCTCACTACTGTACTTTTAGAATATCTTCTTTCATAAAGGCGAGAACTTCTTTGAATTAAAACAATCAAAGAAATGTTAAAAAACAAGTAACAGATAACTGAGATGTCAAAACTATATGGGATTTACACAGTCTTGCAGGGAGTATGTGGCAGATCTGAAATTCTTCATCCAATTACATCTTTTTGCCTGACTTTACACAGCCCAAGAGAGCATTAATTGTTTTTCTAAGTCTCCTATGCCTAGTATAAATAGTATAAATATTGTCATCATGTTGTTAGTTTCAGCGTTGAAGGATTATAATTATATATACGTTACTCTCTTATTTTTGAGAACTCAATCTAAGAAAACTAAATTGTGATTAAGCCTGGCAGTCGGTAAATGTAAGGAGTGCAAAGTCAGATCAAATAACTTCTAAGCAAACAGGAAAAAAATATTTACATTATTTCATAAATAAACTCTCCAGGGTTACCTGAAAGAGAGCTGCTATACAGCCTGATCCAGGGATCAATTGAAATAAATCTGTTTGTTTGATCAGAGTTTGTATCCATTAGGAAATCAGGAGGAAAGGGAAGGAAGATTTCTCTCTTTAGTGATATCAGCCTTCAGCTCAGGGAAGTCGCATAACCATTTTGCTATTGATTTTCTGTGTCCTAGGGATTTCACACACAAGGAGTATTAGTTGGGATTGTCAGCTATTGTAAAGTATTAGGGTTGCCAGCTGAGTATATAGCCAGTTGTATGTTATAGTTTGATGGATTTTCTAATACAAATATGTGACGTCCATTCCAACCCAAACCATCCTTTGTCTCTCTGACATGCAAATACTATTAAGATAGCATTTTAATATGTTGTACTTCAATAATTAATGAGGTTTACTATACAAATTTCTTTTATAAACTCTAGTGTATGCATAAACCAATATAATATATATGTATATATGCATACATTGTTTTATGTAAGTGAAAGCCTTTCACTTCCTTTCTGATAGTGTTTCAGGTTTTAAAACCAAAGCAGAGTTTCTTTGTTAAATACTTTAAGACCTTTTGTAAAATGAATATATGAACAATGTGTATGAACTAGAACCCAATTAACCAACAGTTTTGAGACTTTCTCGTGGAAAATTCGTATGAAATGGCTCTAAACGGTCAACGGCGCAACTGAGTTTCCATAGATGTAAGCTTCCCAGCAGGAAGATTTGCCTTTGCAAGAAGACAGGACTACAGCCTAGTTCTCCTTCCAGTAGAGTATCAATTCCTTTTTATGCTGCAACACTTCAACAAAGAGATAGTACTGTATATAGCTGAGTTTGGTTATAGTTCCAGGCCTGGAAGATTTATTTTAAATATCAAGGCTCAGAATTAAACATCTCATTAAGGTTTATGCTATAAATCTTCCATTAAAACACAGTAACTACTCAACCTTAATTCTGTAGACAGCCTTTTGATTATACTCTTTTACTGTAGGTTTTTGGGGGTTCTAAAATGGTGTTAGATGAATGAAGATCAAGCCTTCTCTTCACAGTTTGGTGCCAAAATTGGGACATAGGCAGGATCTTGTTGTGTGAATCTAACTTTACAACGTAGTATGAGCCTTCTAAACACTGACAAATCCAAAGGCACTCCAGGCTGTCACTCTCCAGCCATTAACGTCTCTTCCGCTGCACACAACCTGGATCTCCCAGACCTGACACAACAGAGCAGGACAGAGCTTGGCACATATGGAGCATGAACAAGGCACAGAAGATACCTGTTCCTTTCTCAAAACCTTCTAAAGGGATCAAAGTCCAGATCAAAATTTCCAGAACTGTTTTGGACAATTCATGCTACTACCACTTGGAAATAGAGCAAAACAACAAATTTGTGCCATAAGTTGTCACCTTTTCCTCCATCTCCAACTCTGAATCCAAAAATCTTGTGATTGGGAAGCTCACTCAGTGCATGAGAGAACCATATTATTCCCCTCTTTTCTCATCCTTCTCCTGCAGTACTTTTGTATTCAAGTTAAGACGCACAGTCTAGGGGGTAATGAGATGGACAAAATACAATGATGAGTCCACAATTAATGGAATAAAGGCCTGAGCAATCTGGTCTGATTCAGTTCCAACCCCAATCCCACATGAGTTGTCCTACGGTCCTGCAAACACCTGTGGAAGAGACCACAGTGACATCAGAGTATTTTTTTAATCTTTTGTTAAAAGTGCTGTTTCTAAGACTTGTTGAGTCAAGTTACAAGGAAGAGGAAACCAACCAAGTGAATAGGAGACCCATTGAGAATATAGGGGAAAAAGCTCATGTTTTCGACTTCACTCTGATTACTTTTTGAATTATTAATTTTTTTAATTATTAGATTTTAATTCAAAGTAATTCAGGTTAATTTCATTCATTATTTTATTCAGTGTTTCACTTAAGTTGCAGGAATCACTGGGGCATGACCTAGATGTTTCCCCACATCCAAAGTCGTTATCTTAGCAACTGGGACAGAGACTCATTCTTGGCTTCAGTCTAGGTGAATGAAATTTGAATTATTCCCTGCTTATAAAATCCAGCTCCTCCAAATAAATTCGTTTGAGTGGGGCGTCTGTTATGGGGTAGTAAGGAATAGCAACTAGCAAGATATGTTTTGATTGTGACTCACTTTCTCAGGTTAAAGTTGAAGTCAAGGATAATATATAGAGAATTCTATTTTATGATGAATTTAAAGTGCTTGCTATACAGGAAATGTTGTTTCCTAACAAACACTGTTCTTAAATACAATTACCTATGTTTTTACCAAAAAAAAAAATTAAGCCAGAAGATCCAATCACATTAACAATGTCATGTCAAATTTTGTGTATTAATTTCTAAAAATCTGAATTTTAATCCTATGCGCTTTAAATCATTGGGACATTTTTCTGATTGTGGCCCCCTTTCTGTAATTTCTTATCCTCCAGCAAGACAAAAACCCACAACAAATTAATAAGTAACAAAAATTATAATTTTCTTTCCCCATACGGTGATTGAAAACAGGTGCCATAGAACACATTCTTCTATTCCATAATTTCTGGTATATAACGTCCTGGTCATATAAATATGTTATGGGAGACACAAACATCCCTGAGGATATGATCCAGCAGATCAGATATCCAAACCCTTTAAGCATCATGCCAAAGGGAGATTCAGAGTGTTTAATTTCTGCAACAAATTGTAATAACTATAATTTTTTATAATATCTAGCACTTTATCTGGAATGAAATGGGTTGATAGTTCCAAATAAAACATCTAGTAATTTTGCCTAATGAAGAAAAATTAAAAATTCTCTTCTTGGGATGTAGAAGAAAAAGTTGAATGTCAGATTTCTCTTGAGGTGAGATTTCTGAATTTCAGGCAGCTTCAACTGTTACCTCAAAGCCATGTATAAGAGATTTGAGACAGACAAAGCTATTTGAGCTTTCTTGGCTCTGTTATGTTTTAAAGCAGATACTAGTCCATAGCAGTATGGTTCTTAAGTTGTGAAAGAAAAAAGAATCTGTTTTGAATATTCATTCCTAATTAACCTTTCTCATTTGAAGATAAAAAAATTATTTACTTTCTTAGTCATTTATATTCTGCAGTAGGGAAAAACTTTTCATGACATTTCTTTACAGTCCAGAGTCTGTAATTTCAAAGTCTGAATTTAACGTCGTTTGGGTTCTGTAGACACAAAACTGTTATGTTAGTCTTCCATTGCCAAACATTGCTTGGAAAATTGTGACAATTCGAATTTTTTTAGGTTAAGATATGTATGTATTTAAAATATATATCTATTTAAAAAATATGTGGATTTTTGTTAGTAAGGAATACATTATTGTCAATGAGTATATCCTATAAAATTATTCTTTTATTCAAGGGATAAATTACTTCATAAACTCATTTTAAAGTAATGTTCATTTTTTAAACTGTATTGATTAAGTCCATGTAAAAAAGTTCTGAGTCTGTATTTCAGTATTCAGAAGAAGGAGGATTTTGAGGTAAAATTTCAAACATTAAGGTATTCTATAAGGATATTAATGGGTTAAAATATCTCACAAATCCAAAGTTATAGAAAAAAAATATATTTAACTCTATTTGTAGTAAAATCCCTACTTAATGTTTTGTTTCTACATATTTGCAGTCAATTACATGGGCTCCTTTTCAAGTGACTTGGGAAGGGGAAATATATATATGTATATATCTGCTGTTATACTGCTCATTCATGTTATGGATGCTAGTATATGCTCTAAATTACCAAGTAAAGGCTGCTTTAAGGGATATTAACAAAGTACATTTGTGATTCTCAGCGATTTGCCAAGATTTACCACTGTATCTTAACCAACGATGAGTTAACAATGTCTGTAAAATGACATAAAGATGCCTAAAATGTAGTTATATTGGACAAACTAAATAATGGGGGAGGGGAGTGGGGATGTGGACTGAGAGAGGGAATAAATGGACTCACCCTTCTCCCTATCTTGCAATGTCTTTTTGTCACAAAGAATGGAGAAGAAAATCTTCCTGGGAAATGGAAATTACAAGCTGAAATTCCAGACTTAGGTGAGGATAAACAATTAAGCAGGTTATTCAAAGGAGTTGTCACACAGATTTGTACTTCTCCAGCTTGGATTTTCTATGGTACTGCAGACATCTACATAGGACAAGAGCCGATGCCTTAGAGATGTCATTATCAGGAAAGTATCAACCCTATGTCTGGAGAAGATATTGCTGGGAAAGGGAGTGTATACAAAAGTATTGGCAGCAAACGGTTGAGAGATGTGATGCAGGGACAGAGTGCACCTGTTGAAGAAGTCTTGTCTGTTGTGAGTGAGGAGAGCCATGGTGGTTTTTTCTTTTTCTTATAAAACAAGCGTATACCTCAGAAGAATTCACTTCTGATTCTGAAGTCTGTATAAGGAAGTGGTTTGGTATGAAGTCCTAGTTTCAGAAAGGTTAGCAATATATACCTCCCAGACTTCAGTAACTTGTGTTAAAATGCACACAGGGAATCTCAGGTAGGTTCTTGAGTTTTGTTGTCCTTTGACGGCACAGAGACACTATTTGTCATTCATTTTTACACCTGCGCATTTCTCAGTTCTATTCTTCACAACGTTCATGAGTCTCCAGACCTTCAGATATACTTATTTTGAATGGTCACACAGCCTCAGAGGAAGACATAGTCTTCCCAAAAGAAAATGCTACAGGTGGAATGAGAATCTCAATGAGTTTATCCCGGTGTCTAAGAATACTCTGTACAAATGCCCCCTATTTTGCAGAAACAGCCTTTTAACCACAGAGTGCACATGGTAAACCATGCAGTAAGTGTACTCACTCTGCATTTTTGAGGGGAAGGACAGATCTATTAGAAATAAAAGGAATTTCTTATATTGCAAATATTGTGCGTACAGATATTGCAAGACGTAGGCCTTGGTCCCAAGTTTGACGCTAGAGGGAGAAAGCAGTCTCATAACAATATAAAAGATTATTTCTTCTTATTCTTAAATACAAATCAAGATGGTTTGAAGACCTTTATTTCCCCCAGCTATTCCTGTGTAGCTCAGAAAACTTATTTAGCTGAGCTGATCCAAGCAAGTAGAGTTCATGCTCTAATTAGACAGGATGCTCAGCCAACTCTATCTTCAATACCTACAAGAACAGAAAACTCTCACAATCTTGCAACTCCTTCTGTTTGAAGGAGTGATAAAAGCAATGCAGCATTAGCCAGAGCTGAGCTCCTCAAAACAAAAAGAGTTTGTTTTATGCATCGGTATATATGTTTAATTGAGAAGAGCCAGGAATCTCAGGATGGACATAATGGAGACAAGACAAAGAAGGTGGCAGACACAGAAAAAAAAAGCGCCACTATCTGCTTCTGTCTTTGGATTGAACTAGAGATACATCCTCTGCCAATGAAAACTGTTACTGGTAGTAGTAGTCGTCTAAAGAAAACGCTTGGCCGCAAGCCAACAGTAGTTTCCGTGTGCCAGATTCCTGCGATGGAGGCAATGTTGACTTGTTACTTTCATGCACGTAGAGTAGAACTAAAAAAAAAGCTGTTGTTGTTGTTGTTGTTAGAGTGAAGGTGGAAAATATTTTTATTTTCTGCAACTAGTCTTGGCAGGGCCTGAAAACCAGCTGTGCACAGTGAAGCACCTGTACAAAGGAGAAGCAAGCAATAGCGGAAAACAAGCAGTAGCTGAAGGAAGGTGCATTTTTTTGTCTTGTTTAATGTCAGTTTGTGAAACATTTTACATTTTTCTAAGGCAAGGCTTCCATGGCAGTCCAGAAACCAGCTGAGTACTGAAGCCGACCTCTGTGTTTTAATGAAATGAAACAGGACAAAGAAACAGTACGTGAACTTGCAGTCTTTTTTACTACCTTGCGTAATGACAATTTTGCAAATATTTTTCTATTCAGTGGCAAAAGTCACTCAGCAAACTGCATTGCACTACGTGCAATATAGAATTACAGGGTTTACACTTCTTTTCATCAATAAAACAGTTTGTGTACAGCAGGTGCCACAAGACTTCCAGGGAAACTGAAATAGAAGTGAAACGTAAAAGTCCTGCCCTTGCTTCCCACGTATTTCCTATGCCATAAACCTGGGTACATTTCTAAAAATCTGACTAGTCAAATCTCCTTGGATTTATGGCCGGTTTCATCCAGAAATCAACAACAGAGAATATAAATTTGAAATTTCCCATAATTTTTAGCTTTATTTTGCTTAAAATAAACATGGCTAGAGACTTGGGAGTACAAAATAACAAGCTAAAACCAGGAAGGAAATAGTTGTATCCTAGAAAACAATCACTTACCCCTAGATCAGTTTCATTCAAAGATAAAATGTTATCAACGCAGATATGAGGGATGGTGGATTTTTTCTTTTATGAGAACTGCTCCACTAAACATCAGTTGCAGCAGCTTCTTACAACCACATCACTCATATAGTTTTTGCAAGCAATATAACAGGCAGGCATACATCATTTAACACATAAACACCAGGCAACAGGGACTGTTTTATTGTTTGGCTGATGCAAAGTACAGCTGTGCAAGATTGACAAATCCAGCATTTCTTTGTGACAGTTCATTATGTAGATTCTTAATATTAGGGCTAATCCTGAGTCACTTATTCAGGCAAAACTCCTACTGCATATGTGCCAAATCACTAAACAATCCAGGTTCAAACCAGGAAAATCTAGGGTCTGAGAAAGCTGTTTTAGGACCACAGGTGAAGCAGAGCTCAATGCTCTGAACTGCTGCGGTCACCCACTTGACAGATTTTTCCAGCATCAATGTCATGAAAACCAGCAGACATAGGATAAAAATAAGCCTTTTGTCTTTGCAACTTCATGTTCTTAAGAGTGTCTGTCCAGGCTCTTCTGACACCGACTAACATCTGGACAGGCTACAAATTGATGGATTGGCTACAGTTAGTTGCAGTCCTTCACAATAAAAATACTTGAAAATAAATTATTTTGGAATTGAGTTGAATTACAGGGCAATGCTTAAAGAAATTAGAAGGTGAGCAGTGGGATTGTTTTGCTCATTACACACACTGTTTTAACCGGAAGAACGAAGAAATACATAAAAAATGTTCCTCTGACACTAAAACGCTATTAGAAATGGCATTAGAAAGTTTTATATCCTAAGTTTTTGAATGACGAGTTCTTCAATTACGTTCAGTGATTTCATTAACCTTAGTTACACAATGTCATAACCACCTACTACAGTTTGTGCAAAAGAATGGGAACACTTAAGTGGAAGTTTAATAAATATTTCACTTTTTAAAGATGCCAAGTTTCAAGAATAAATCCTACAGGAAACAAAGCTTTCCTTTGTATTCCTCCTTAAAATACCTGTTTTCCTCTACCACCAGATCATTGTATGCACATTCAGTCAATTTTTTTTTGTTTAGCTTTTAATAGTGAGACTTATTTCTCTTTGGTGTGCATATACCCACGAGAATGGATCTAACATCATTTTATAACCTAAAAGTATGAAGAACAGCATCAGTACTAAACAGAAAACTTCAATGTACACGCAACTTGAGATTAATAGATGCTCAAGATGACTTATTCATAACACACCTCTGAAAACTCTTCCTCATAGCCTAAAACAGAAAGTAAGATGAATGGAACAGGAGTTTGAAAGCGACACCAATTATGCATTGCAAGAACATGAATAGCAAAATGTATTGCAAATATCCTGTGTTCTTATTATTGTAAGAAATGTCTTAACAGAAACACTCAGATGATACCAGGAAGTGGGTCACACTCCATGTTAAAAAGGAGTGAAATAAATCTTGTGCTGAGCTTCAAATCATACTAACTTCATGCAGAGAAGGCCAAGAAAACATCTGATGTGAGGAAAAAATCTTTTCTGTCACTAAATCTGACTGCTTGTTTAGCTCAGAGTATCTGAACAAAGCACATTAACTTTTTTATTTTTTAATCCAGAAACAGATCATTTTAGTAATTACGAGACGTAATGGTGAGTAGTTTGTATGGAGTAATCTGTATTCTTGAAGCAATAATAACATAATAACGAAAATAATACATTCATCTTGTAGATCGTGGATGACGTGAGCAATAAAGCCATTGACTCAGAGGAGGTAGGTTTTCACCTGCTAATTTCAGCATTGGATCGTTTCTAGAAGACTAACATTTTTTTAATTGCATGATCTGTTTATGTAACAGTATGATTCATTGCAAACCCCTGATGCTGCTGTGATAACTAAATTGCCACATCTAACATAGGCTTATTCATAAATTAGAGTAACAAAACCTCTATTACATAAATTCAAAAAAAAAAAAAAACAAACATTGAATTGGACATAGGAATTAGAGCTTATCTTGTCTGGAAGCTCAGCACCAAACGACCTTCACGGCCTTGCTGTCATTGCAAGAACAACTCATGAAACAACAGCAGTGTGTTCTTCAGGAGGTCCTGCCGCATACTAAACTCATATTCCACAGGTTTTTATCACAGTTCCAAGCACACCTTGGCTCTCGCTTTTCTTCTCAGCTGCAATGATTACTACTGACTGTGCCAGAATGCCCTGTTCTCCATTTCTTGGTACAAGACAGTGACTTTCCATGTCTTTTATTATCTTGCGTTTGCTGTTTACAGCAACAAGGTTTAAAGACACTCTAACATTTGCTGTTTTACCACTTTCAATACGGAATGAAGTTAGATTAACTTCTCGTAAAAGGCATGGATATGTGTTCCCAGAACATACAGCAAAGGAAATACAAGTAGAAGAAAATAAATTATGGCAAGTAATAAGAAAAAAAGTCTTGGCCCAATTGCTTCTATAAATTATCTCTGACTGCCATCTCCAATATGTCTCATCACCTTACAAAGTATTTTTTTTAAAGAAAGAAAAATAGGCTTAAAGGTTGAAATACCTAGTTCTGTTTTCTCCTCTTATGGTATTAAATACACTAAAATGTTCTCATTCACCAATGACTTTTTAAATTTCTTGTCATGTTTTTTTTATGGCAGAGCTTTTTTCTTCTCATTAATCTAATATATCCTTAAAATTTTCTTGTATGTGTTATACATTATTTATCTGCACATATTTAGGAATGTTTATTACTAATAATTTAAATTTTTACTTTTAATTTATTGGTAAACATTGAGAATTTTCAAAATTCAAATATAATACATGAATTCTCATTGATTTAACCTACTGTGGCAGCATTTATTGGAATTTATTATCTGTTAGCAACTAATCTCAGTTCTGTGAAATCAACGTGTTTTTGCGACTGTCTTGTGCACAGTGGTACTCTGGGCAGAATTTTTCAGGTTGAGTGAAGTGACAGAGCCACAACTGGTGCCTGAAAAAGTGGAGAAATGCATATGCACACTTTTCCTGTGTTCATCTTCCTGGAAGTAAATATAGCAATTCTGTTTCTTTTCTGTTAACAAGCATTTTATCTATCTTAACCATCGAATCCATGATCTGTATTTCTCCATAGTATGTGAATTTCTCAAATATCCAATATTGTGCTGAAGCAATCACACAAATAGATTGTTCGTAAGGTTATATGGCACTTAAACTTCGTAGAACACCTCAGGTAGTAAGAATCACTATTCTAATGGCATGTAAACACTTCTTTCTCTGCAAATTTGTCATGAAAAACCTTACCAGATCCTATAAATTCTTTTTTGGTTTTTTTTGTGGGAAAGTATTTCCTTCCCAGATCTGTATTTTGGTCTTCATTATAGAAACTCCAGTTTACTGGAAGACCAAACGAACTTTATTTAAAGTTGCTTCCTACAAAACGCAAGCTTTGTCTCCTTTTCTTTCCTTTTCCTGCTCACAGTAATATCACTTTCCTTATCACAGCAGCCTTTTAAATGTCTTCCTGGCATTTCTTAGATTCTTCTTTTTTTCAGCAATTCCTGTATATTAACTCTATAAAGAACTGTGTATCATAACATTCCTTTGGGTGGATGAGAACAGTTTAAGTGAAAGTCAATTTGTTTTAAACTTTCAGTTCTGGTAAAGGGTGAATAAAAATTCTGTGGATATTTATGATTTTGTAGGAAAGAAGTTTATTCTTGGGGAAAAAAAAAAGAAGGCTATGTAACACAGAAAAACTCATTTATCCTTCTAAAACAGGACACATAAAAGGCTTATTCCGGCTTAGTTCTCATGCATTTTTCTTTAGACATACATACTTTACCCAGAATTATTTTCTTTCCTTCTAATGCCCCTTTATTTCACAAACCTCTTTATAGTACTGTCATTTATGGTGTTTCTCAGCCACCTTATTCCATTAAACTCTAAAGCAAATGCATCGCATTGGTAAACATAACTTGTAGCATAATGCAAGAACTTTGACTGATTAGCCTGTTTCCATCAGAACCAGTTTAGCTGGAGCCAGAAAGACAAACATACAGGAAAACTTTAAAATAGTAAAAGTACTATTAAAAATCTTAGAATTTGGTGAAAGATTAAACGAGATCATTAAAGGACATAATTTTTAGAACTTAACAACAAAGCAGGTTACTTTTATCTTTTTTTAAGCGCTTATAATTGTTTCTGCAGATTACAGCTGTGTAAATTCACAAATGTCTGTAATGAAGAGGTGTTTGATTGTTAAAAGGCAGATTTTATTGTGGCTTAAGTAGACTGAAAAGGTTTTCCACTCTAAGGAAGTTTCAGGATTTTTATCATGTTTATTTGAAGAATGACAGAATAGGAAGAATAAACACTAACCTATCAAATGATAAATCGCGAAGGGTTAGAAGTGATCTGCAGAGGTGCAAACTGCCCAAAGTTGATTAGCTGGCGCTAGGGTATTGCTCTGACTGATTTGCAAAGGTTCAAGTTATATTTGACTTACTGCATGATGGTAAGAATATATGCTTCATTCACCAGAGAAACAAATGTTTTGTTTCCCTCCTTTGACTCCATACTTTCCAGATACCTACAGTGGTATAATATGCACTACCACTTTTGTAAAACAAGAGTTTATTACATGGCTAAGTAAGCTGATCTTTGTAAAAGTGCACAAGTGCATTGAAATAAAATAAAAACTACTTAATTCAATCTTCTCTCATACAATTTCTTTCAAGGAGAACAGATACAGCCTGTTAACAAAGAATGTAGAGTTTCCGTTCACATTCACAAAGTGTCCTCATTCAAACCCCCACTCTAAAGTTACCTTTCCTCTCCCCTCGACTTTCTTTGCCATGGAGAAATGTGATTCCATGGAACCAACAGTGATTTTATTTTATGTTAACTGGCAGAGCTTTTCAAGCCTTGCAGACCTGGTGACACTTAAATGGCCCACACTTTGGATTGCCTTGTTGTGTGGAAAAGGTAGATAAGGAGAGGAGGAGAAACATAAAACAGGTGGGCAAGGGCAAAGTGGCATTCACAAACGTTTTTTAGATCAGAGCCAGGTCGAGGATCATTTCTGCGACAAAACAATTGCTGTATTGAAATGACTTCACATAAGGTGTTATATTACTTACAAAGTCCTGAGAATTCTGTAAAACCTGGCAAGCATATCACATGAAAAAAGGTAAGATCTTGTGAACTTTTAGCCAGAAAATCAACAGAAACTAAAATAGTTTAATGGTAATTAGCCCAATATGTGCTGCTTGTAGAACTGCTGCCAATAATACCATGTAGTAACTGCTGTAAAACGCCAACTTCTCTGGCTGCATCAGGGATTAGGTGGAAGCTTTTAGAACTGTAGTTGACTTGATATATAGGTCACTCCTGAAATAGCTTTATAAATTAATTTTACAACATATGGTCCGCAAGATTCTTTATGGGAAATCCTGAACAATGATGTTCATTTTCTATTTATATTTTCATTTACACCACATTTTCTCTGTTGGCATTTTGAGACCGCAGCACAAAATGGTATGTTTTCTTTCCAGTATCAGTGTGGAGCTTTGATGCACACCTGGCTTACTGAGACAGACAGACCAGAAAAGTAAGAGTAGGATCTAAATGAAAATAAAGTTTTGATAAAAATTATACACAGTAGCAAGAAGTCGTGTTACAATAAATGCATATCTGAAAAATTTGACTGAAAAGATTATTTCAATCACTTAAGCTAATATTTTAAGTTTTGGTTTCTTACCAAAAGGTAAAAACTATGCAACCCTCTGTCCCTCCCTGTCTGTTTTTTTAAAGAGAAGCTTTCAATCTTAGTCCTTATTCCTTCTTCTTACCACTAGTTTATCTCATGAATACTTGTGGTGTTAACAGGATAGTCTCTGCACCAAAGTCCAAGAAGGAACCATAAGACACCATTTAAGATGTGGGTTTGTGACTGGGTGAGAAAAGGGAGGTAGGCAAGGTTGTCAGGGTTTTTGGATGTCGTACTTCCCTGTGGCAAACAGGAAGACAGAGGCTGCATGCCTGGCCTGGGGCACAAGCTTCTGCAGTGACTGAAAATCTACTGAAGCGTGTCTGTTATTTTATGCTCTGCATCAGTTCCAACATAGCTCAATATGCACAGTTCTTCCTCCGAAAACTTAGTATCATAAGTGTGCTACAAGGAAAAATAAATTGAGGCACACAAACACACTGAGAAGATCTTAGATATTGTGACGCTGACAGTCATGAAAATGGATATATTTGCTCACAACCACACTTTTCCACAGCCCTTTCAATACTGAGCCAGGTGGAAAAAAAATACAAATTTTTCTGCTGGATTTCTGCTCGTTGGCACCTGGCTATGCAGTCAACCATGCCAGTAGTCATCCATCCTGGATTTTGACTGCCCTATTTCTGTCACATATATAAAATAATGATAACAGAAATTTTTATATAATGGAGATTGTAATCAATGCTGTTACCAAAAAAATACACATCTAACTATATATTAATCAATATATAATAATACATAATTTGAAGAAAAAGAGAACTTCATTATTTTGTCAAGCATATTCTGCTTACATTGTAGTCGATTGTTGTAACCATAGCGATGCGATTTCATTTTTAATTAACTAAATACACGTTTCACAAATGAAATTGTTACTTCAGTTTTAAAAGTTCTTTACTCTCTGTCTCACATCTGCAGGGGCTTTGCATTACATGTAGACACTGCCGTCAGGCAATAGTTCAGACTTCAGTAAGAGGCTGTTTTGATGAGATACCAGAAAGGAAAATTCTCATTGGATTTATCTGCTAATTCTTGTCAAATTATACTAAAAAATACCTCTATAAACGAGGAGACTGTGACTTGGAAGAGACAGCATGCTAGGCATTAGATTATTATTATTATCACGAAGAGTAGTAGTATCGTCCAATGATTTACCTAACCAGATTTTCAAAAACAATACCTCAAAGTAGCCGTACAGCATGGTGATACACAGTCATTTCTGACTCAAAGTCACTTCACAGTGTGCTCTGATCTTGTTAGATCTCACAAACAGCTATTTTCAGATCACCTGAAAGAAAACTGCTCTGACAAGGAACTAGATACATGACCTACTAATTAGCAGGTCAGGAGCTAAAGCATACTGTGTTTACAAAGACTGCCTAAGAAATATCATTCCTAATAACAAACCCTGACTCAGATATCACAAAGTACGCAGCCAGTATGACTCTAATAATTTCCCACTTAGTAATTTTCCTTACAGAAAAATTTTTATTTTTAAAGGCATTTCAGATTTAGTTAATGGAGTGAAAATAATCTCATATATTTATCGGATATGGGTTAAATACTTCGATCTGTGTATGTATACAGGCAGGCACACATGCATGCAAATATAACTACACTTTGTAGTGTATTCTGCTACATGAAACAGCTGGAAATAAATAGCACCCTGTAAATACGTTGGCTAATAGGAACTGGGAGTTTAAGATACGTGGATAATGAGTCTCCCAATGGAAGCTGTGAAATACGTAGCCCTGAGATTGTGTTGGACACTTATAGGAGCTTAAATCGTGAGGACCTGTGAGGAGGGAGTTCTGCAGCACAGGGCGGGAGGGAGAATTTACAGCCACTTATGTGGCACACTCAGCTCAAGAAAAGCGAGGCATCCTAATGCCCTACTGAGAGGGACTCCACTTTTTGAGGCACCCTTTACGGCTGCACTGCCTTACTACATCAGGAAGGAGGGCAGTGGGGTTCCTGGAGGAACACACATGCTGCCATGACCTGCAGGAGCC
Source organism: Cuculus canorus (assembly GCF_017976375.1). Classification (NCBI taxonomy): domain Eukaryota; kingdom Metazoa; phylum Chordata; class Aves; order Cuculiformes; family Cuculidae; genus Cuculus; species Cuculus canorus. The sequence continues at coordinate 6,893,738 of NC_071441.1, read as the reverse complement.
AACAGCATTCCACCTCGGATGTGCTGTCTGTCCAACCAAGGAAGGGTGTCCCAACCTGGCCGTCAATTATTTATTACTTAATTATAATTTAAAGTGTAATTTTAGGAAAGCCAAACATAAAGTTATGCGTTTCACTACCAGCTTCTGGACAAACGGCTATAAAATTACACGTCTTTATTTAACACGGCTCTGGATTAGCTTTGAATGCGAGGAAGGTAGAGGGAGGTATTTCTAGCACTGCTTCTGGGACCAGCATCAGCAATTCTGTCACCACCACCACCATGAGTAAGCAAAGATACAGACTGTGAACACTAAAAGAATGGCTGTGCTCCAAGTAGCACATTTCTTTCAAACACACACTCGGGGTTGAGAATACTGAAAAATGGTTACAATGTCTGGTTAATGTTTTGATCACCTCATATGGTCCCATATATAGCTCCTTTCTTGTGGAGTTGGTGGCAGCAGAGAAAAGGAGCTCAAAGATTCCAACCTCATTCATATTCATTGTTTTTCCCATTGTCTAACTTCAGTTATGCACAGTTTTCTTAAGAGAAACTGTAAAGCAGCAATCATTCAAGGGTAGGTAGACACAATGGGGCCACTTTTGCAGGCTTTATGCTGGCAAAGTTCCTCTTGAAATCAGGTGAAGGAAGCAATTGTTTTGTTTAAGAACTGAAATCAGTTGATTTTGAGAAGCCAGACATTTCGTCTGAAAAAATGTCGGACGGGTTAGCTTTGTTGACATTAGAGAGTTTCGTCTCATGTGATGGGGAATTCCATTCAAGTAGTAAGTGCAAGACAGAGCCTAAGGATATGTGAAAGCAGCAGATCCTTTTTGCATGAACTTTTGATTTTAGCTGTTTCCATAGTTCTTAAACTTCATTGTTCCAACAATAAAATAAAACAAAACAAAGGAAATAAAATAAAAAATAGTTTTAATTTCCAAACTAAGCTCATGCAGAAATGGATTTTGAGGGAAGAAAATTACTGTATTTGAAATAAATACATTACTTGCTGTCTGTAGTCTTATATTCCCTGAGGAGCTGGGAAATGCCTCACTGAGAAGGTACAGAGGGAAGAATTATTTTATGGGCTGGTGTTATTGTACTTTCCATGAAAATAGAAATTTAGCACTTAACTCTTTTAACCATTCAGCATTATCCTGAGCGTTATGACCGACTGTACTTCTGAGTGGTGGTGGCTGCAGCTGTGTTTGTGAAGAAGGCCACCGGGAAACTAGACAGGCAGAAACCGAATCTAAAACCTGGACTACTCTGCCAATCTACTGGGCAAACTTTTTCCCTGTTTAAATGAGAGTCAGGGTTGGAGCAGGAATGAATGGGAGGGAGGACTGCATAAGCTGGTACTGTCACCAAAATAAAGCAGAGGCAGACAGAAGCTCCTCACATACCTGCTGTCTGGGGCTTCTCCAGGGGCTACAGGCAAGCTTTGTAGACCAACATGACCTCTGACACAAGAAAAAATCACCGGCCACTGGACTAAATACCAGTTAAAATACCTAAGATCTCAACTGGTTCAGTTGCACACAGCATCATAAGGAGTCAGTGGCAGTGACTCGCACAGCCCAGAAGTCTGAGTTCTTTGTCATCTACTGCTGAGAGCCAACAGAGTTTACAGCAGAGACTGTATAAGTGACTTTACATGCACAAACCCTCAATTTCCATCTAATTAATTATTTCCTTTTAAGAATAAAAAGACACAATTTTATTTTTGTCATTGTTTTACCTCAGGGAAACACATGCCAGCAACATTATACTCTTATTCTTGCCTGTTTTACTATTCCAGAAAATAGATTTATGAGAGAAAAAGTGTCATGTCCTAGCAGCCTTAACCTTAAACTTAGACAAACTGGTCAATAGCCATAACATCTGTTAGGCAGTAAAGTGTTACATAAAAGGGAACCTTCTCGTCCACCTGAAATTTAATAGCATGTATTGACAGTTGTTGGGTTCCCCCCTCCTTCTCTAGTGAACATACAATGCCATGGTGCTTTGCCCAGGATGCTATGAGAGAAAGTAATTAGTTTTGAAAAGACAGAGACAGAAAGAGAAAGAGACAGTAAAACGGTTTTTTTATCCCTCACCCTGACCAATCTCGTCTTCCTAATACAGTTAAAGAGTGGGAGTAAAAGTAAAGGGAAAGTCTGTAAGTCTAAGCTGTTCTTAAAAACCGTTTAGATTTTCTAACTATATGCTAGAAACAAATTGTATATTATCTGTTCTCTATTTGCAGAAAGGTCAGGACTATGTGTCTTGTGCTGCTAGATATGTATTTTATTCAGTATTAGAACTGTAGAAAAGAAAATGCCAGTATTGCTAAACTCATAAATTTTCACCTTTCTTCTCTATTGATGTATTATTTTAAAGAGTCCTCAAAAGGACAATAAGAAAATAAGTTTGTATGTGCGATTTTCTTTAGGGAGATGTAAGCGTTCAAAAGCCCACAAATCAGTTTGTTTTTAAAATAAAGATAATGCAACTAAAGTTTCTGTAGATTATTTTTTAGGTTTTTTCTTAAATATTTTTGTTCCATGTTTCTGCAGCACTCCGTTCAATACAGTTCTACTTGTGACTGTTTTTAAAACTATCTCAAAAGTTAGTAACAGCAATAAAACGAAATTATTCAATTTTTTATATTAGTTCAGAGTTTTGAGCACCGATAGTTACAATTAAATAAAGAAAATAACAACAAAAATTAGACTTTTTCTCTCCTTGTAGCATAATAACAAAGGGAGAAGGAAGAGCCATAGTCTTAAAAACATAAGAATTAAGGGGTTTTTCTTCACATGGTGGAAGTTTCCATATGTCAAAGGAATTCTACCCTGCCATGCTGTTAGAATTACTAAAGGATAAATGAAATAAACTAGATTTATTTTTCACCATTTTCAATATCTGAAAAGTGTGATTTTCTCCAAAATTGACAAATTGCTAGTACGTGTGGATTGATAAAATCTAGGAGCCTATACTCTTTCAGACTGATGCTCCTGTTGCTTAGCAAGAAGCACTTCTGGCCGAAAATCAGATCATTATATATATTGTGCATATAGCCTCATGCAAGTTTGGCAGTGAAACCCACCCTCCGTTTCACTGTCTCCAGCTGCCCAATTATGCTTTTTCACCTCAAATGTGGTGCTCCAACCTCTCTTCAAGGAGCTGCGTTGGGAAGGTGCTCCTGGTCACACATACCCTGCTCCTTCACCAGAAATAAGCAGATTTACCTTCAAACCCTGATCGTTCTCACAGTTGTATCAGCCAGCTGAGGGGGAAAACAGTGGTGAAGCAGTGGTGGTGGCACCTAACCAGAGTGGACAGGGGATCCTTTCAGCCAGCATTTCCCCTGAAACCTCTGATAAACCAGAAAGTGAAAACAGAATTTCTTGCTAGTGCTGTAGTGTCATAGTACAGGACCTTCTGTTCTTTAGTAATCTCACTGCGAGGTGTCTCTACAGGAATGGTAGCTTAAGGCATTGAAAAGTGTGGGTAGAAGAATTTAAGTTTCTGTTAAATTTGCTTTTAAAAAAAAATGAGATTATGTTAGTTTATATTATTAAATAATGGAATGTGACATGTCAGAAGATGTTAAATATTTGTAAGAAGTTAGCATTGTGCTGTGCACTTTCCAAATGGATCTATTATGTCTGAGATTTCTAGCTACTTATTTTAAGTGAGAAGTGTCATTCGGCATCATGTATCAAGGAAGTACTGTGTGCTCCTCATCTGCCTTTTAAGAAGTTACAAATGACACCATTCATCTCATCACATGATAGACCTGTTGCTTCTTGTCATCATATAATGCCAGCCTGTTCTAAATGTGGTAGAGATCAATTTTCCTGTATTCTCTTCCTCGTGTGCTTCGGTTTAAATTAATGAGGAAATCTTCTGGCATTTTTAAAAACACTTAACTGTCTCCTCTTGAACTCTAATCTGTTTATGCTGAGACCAGATCTCCTCAAGGCAGTCTAAACACAGAAACTCCTTTCACATATACTTAACTAAAGTAAAACACAAGCTAATTATTTTCTTTATAGGTTTTATCTATTTTATTGCAGTGTTGATGTGGGTGTGTTTCAGAAAAGCCTGAAAAACAAAATCACGCGTATACGCATGGAGGACTGTAGCTGTCAGGTAAATAATTGAAACATGTTGGGAAACTCTTTCTGAGATATAAGTGAATTCATTTTGCCCACTGGGATATTTACCAGATGAGAAGTGTGACAATGACAGTATCCTCGTTGTTTAGTACATAATTTAGAGTATTCTTAATGAATATTTCATGCAGTATCATTTGTGTATGAATTGTAAAACATGTATATCAAGATTCACTAGGGGCACTGTCAAACTCCTCAGTTTGAAATAAGCACTTATAAATTACTTAAGGATACTGTAGGAGAAAGGATCAGAGTATGTTCCATTTTAAGCAAATCATTATGTCCCTTTTTCACTAAGCAGTGTTGCTTAGTGAAGAAAAAACACAGTAACAAAGAAAAATTAAATGCTCCCGCAGTAACAAAAAAGTTAAGTTTCTAGACATTTCCTAGAGAATTCTTAAAATTAATGTAATTTAAAAAAAGAAAAAAGTAATGATCAGAAGTAATTTTCAGCAGATTAAGGAAATTTGTATTTTATGAAGCAAGGGAGTTTTGGAAAGCACTTGTTAAATCGGTTTAAAAAGTAAGGAGTGATTATTTATATCTATATTTATATACATCTCAACAAACTTATTTAGATTAATTTTTTACTTAATAGTGAGGGTCATAGTAATTAATTGAGTTTAGTTCTATTTCTTTTTAATTTAAAAATTAGCAAAATAGACTGACTATTCAGTCTTTACAGTTAATACATTCGTGGAACTGAGGATTAGTTCGCCAGTCAATATGAAAAAACTAAACACCTATATCTACTAGTTAACACAATGAGAATGAACAATTCAAACAGTTGTATAAAAGTAAGGACTATTATCCCATTCTAAATTATATTTAACTTAAAAATCAATATGTGTATTGCTACAGATCACTATATATCTACATCCACAGGTATCTACAAATCTCTCTGTATAAATCCTTCAAAAACAAGTGTTTCAAATAAATTTCCTGAATCACTGCAATTCATCCTCATAAGTATTCTGGTTTTCCAAGGTCCTGAACATCTAGCAAATACAGTTAGAATATTTATAAAGTGCCAAAGATCCTGAAATTCTTTCATAGTTGCCCTAACCATATTACAGAAAACCTTTTTTTCTCTGATTCCTGCAAAACAAAGTCCTTAGCTTTTCAGGTTTCTGCAAGTGTTTAGGGGCACATTCTCCGTGTGTTCCAGAAATGGGATCTCTAGAACAACAGTTTAAAGAGCAAGGCCAATTTAAATCTATGAAACTTGTGGGGGAGGGGGTTGTGTTGTTTTGTTTTCTTTTTAATAGCAGTATTGACTTGATTCCTGCAGCAGTGTTTCCAGGAATGACAACAACAAATCTGTAGCAATATGAAACTAAGCATAGCCTTGTCATTGCATTAATTAACAATACTTACAGGAATTCTTTTTCATGTAGAACATCAATAAAAATGACCCCTGGCATTAACAATTTTTTTTTTCCAAAACGTTTTAGCAGCTTAGTCATAGAGTAAGTAAAATTTGATGTCTCAAATAATTGCCAAAGGCCAAGATTCAACAAAGCATGTTCTCAGCTTAAAGTACATATTTAAATCTGTTGACTTTATGAGACTCAGATATCTGCTTAAGGACATGCTTCAGTCAGTGCACGGATTCCCACTGGAGTCTCTAGCCTTGCTTTTACAGTTTCAATGATGCCTGTTGGGCACAGAGCCAACAAGCTCAATCTTGAATCCACTCAAGTCAAGAAGAACTCTTGTTACTGATTTCACTACGTGCAGAATGAGGCCATGTGTGGGAAAGTGCAGCTCTCAGAGAGTGCTCAGTACTGTGCAATGTGCTCTGTGCTTTCTCCTTTTATTTTTTTTAATGTAATCAGAGATGATAATTTACAGAGAGGGTTGGGGTTTCTTTCTTTCTTTCTTTCTTTCTTTCTTTCTTTCTTTCTTTCTTTCTTTCTTTCTTTCTTTCTTTCCTTCTTTCCTTCTTTCTTTCTTTCTTTCTTTCTTTCTTTCTTTCTTTCTCTCTTTCTCTCTTTCTCTCTTTCTTTCCCTACACTTTTACAAGGAGTGTATGTCATTCCGTTTGTGACTCTTGAGGTTTCACGTGAATCATATGCTGCTGTACCTGGACACCTACTCTGCTTCAGTTAAACCAACCCAAGAGGTTTGTGGGAGGTGGGTTTTTTGAAATTTCAGATATATTACTTTATTTTTATTCAGTGTTTTTAAGTTTAAAATATATTTGAAATATTTTAAAACAATCTTCAAACTTTAACCCACAGTTAGTGAAACTATCTATAGAGATAGCTCTAAATTATAAAAGTAGTTTCTGGATATATAAAAAGCTTGGATCTCTTTCATTTCAAATTAAACATTCTGTATATTCCTTAGAAAGTTTGGCTTTGTGGCAATCCTGTTTTGACAACTACCTCTTTTTTTTTTTTTTAATTTTACAAATACATCAAGATATTACTCTGCAACAAAATCCAAATCCATTCATTTGTGTGATCTATTGATGTTAAAGGCTGAGTTTTAATCTCAGTTTTTCTGTTGAGCTTTCATCTCCATCTCTCTCTCCTCATTTGTAAAGTAAGTGTGATAACACCTTCTTAGATGTTTATATGAATTAACTAGCTAGAATAGATTTGTCTATCCCAGTTAAATTCAGTAAAATTGATTTTTTTCAGCTCTTATAAAAGAACTATGTAAGCACGGAAAACGATCATTATTATTTTTGCGGATAATAGTCAGGCTTTTTGCATTTAAAGAGTTTTCAGTTTTAGAGACAAGGCTCCATTTGTGTGCCTGTTTGTACCTTATAAAGGTATCTTCAGGCTTTGTTTATTTTTTTAAAGGCAGGTTAAAAGTAATAGACCGGTTACTGATATATTCAGCATCAGCAGACATTGGAAAATCAAGGTCCTGATCCATAGCTCTGTAATTTCCTGAAGGAGGGGGGGGGGGGACACTGTAAAATGCCACTTCTGCAAGTTGACAGGTAGTTATTAATAGTCAAAAAAGCCCTCAAACCAACAGTATTTTCTCACTAGTCCTGCTATTGCAGATTTTACTACATCCTTGTAGTAGTGTTATCGACAAGACAATACATGATGTTACTGTTTCTTCAACATGTTTTAAGCTTTTTAAAAGTCCAAACTTTATCTCTACTGCAAGTGAAAGCACCATAGTAAAACAACACGGCTTTACGAGGCCTTATCAGAGGTCTTAAAAAAACACCACTACATTGAAACGCTTGTTATATAATTTTAAGAAAAGGAGAGATATTATTCAAAGGAGGAAAGAACTGACTAAAATAAGAAGTAAAAGACAGGAAGAAAAAGAGTGGAGAAGGTTGCGTGTAAGGATAAAATGTCTCAGGTTTACATCTAAAGGAAGCTGTATTTAATACCCAGCTCATAAAACTCAGTGAGGTAGTGCCTAAAGTCGATACGAAAACTTACGATGTATTCAGTGAGCTAAAAGTTTCACCTCGCGTCTTCACAGCAGCAAAAATTCTCCAGCCAAATGTTGCCCAGTGGAAAATCTTTTTCCATTCCAGACATCTCAGAAGCTCTTTGCTCTGTTTCTGGATATCTATAATACAGGAGTAGTTGTTTGGTCTTCCAAAATCAACAGTTTTAGACAGGTTGAATTTCGTCCATTTTAAGACATTCTGAGGCAGTTGTCAGAGATTCTGAAGGCTGTCCTGAAAAACTTCGTAATTCAAAGATGTCTTCATTTTCACAAGAATTGTAATATACAGTATGAGACCAGGTAGTATTGAGGAGGTAAAAAGCAATAAGATATGAATGAATAAACACAATAGATATTTCCTTGCTTAAGCTTCCTCCAGATTCCTATCCATCCTTCCTCTTAGAGTTTGAATTTTGTTTGATGTTTAGAGTTGTGTAGGTACAGGATGTTTTTGCTTTACTATTAAGGTAGCAAAATATAAATCAAATAGAAATGTTGTATCATGAAAACTCAGCTCCTTTTGTAGCTAGTCATCTCATAGTTACGATTGATACCTTCTGATTATTGCATTCAAAATCTTCCACGTGGAATATCATGGGACAGTTTATATGGGGTATTCTGACTCTGAAGTATAAAACACCTGATAGTCGGAAAGGAGAACTAATAATTGGAGGATACACAGTGCCAGTGTCCAAGTGAAAAGGGAATGGGTGATCTTCATTGAAACAGTGCAAACCAAAGGTTTTTGTGATCTTTTAAAGAAAACAAAAAAAAAACAAACAAAAAAAAAACAGAAAAAAAAAAAACCAAAAACCAGAGGAAGCTTCTGGCCACTTACAACAGAATGTTAATAGCTTCATGTCACTTTAACTCTGACAGCTCTGAAGGGAAAGGCCACTAATCTCTGTTTGTAATGCGAATAACTGAACAGAAAAAGTAAGTATTCTTACTTAAGCCATGGATAAGCATTAACAGTCTGAAAATGAAGGGAATGTTCTGTAACTTACTTTAGAGTCAGCAAATACCTCCCCTCAAAGCCTCCGAAGATGTATATTTTTCTTTCGTCTGCGATAGTAAAGGTGATTTAAATGGGACTCTGGTTTCAAGGCTGCTCGGTTCACAATTCATCATCTTTATACAGATAATGTTAGCCTGCTACAAATTTCAGGTACAAATTATAATGCATGCTTGCTAGAATGGCTTGGGAAGTACAGACTTGGGGTATCTTTGTTTTTTTTTCGTTTACTAACTTTAAACCACTTTATGGGAAATAATTTGAGAGAGTGTCTTGACTCAAAGTGAAGAAAAACTGACAAATTTGAAACTGCCACAAAACTTGTGATTGTTTAGGATCTCTTTTTCTCCAATTTTGGTTTATAAACAGTTGAGATTTTGATTTTTCATCCAAATGTGTGCATGAATAACCTAGACACAATAAATACAAGTTAATTTTTCTTGTCAGTAAAGCACATAATATTCTTATCTAATGGCTGAGTAATGATTTTTAACTTCTGATATTGTAAAATTCCTTCTGGATGAAAACTAAACTTCAATTAGACTTTAGTTTTAGTCTTAGTTTTAGACATTTTTAGTTACATAAAACTATATTACGTGCACAAAACACATATAAGAAGCTTGGTTTTGTAAGTACATTTTTCTGTTTGCATATATAACAAAGGAACCAGCTTTAGTGAAATTCCACGTATTTTTGTTAATCAGTGTAATTTCAAGTTCCAGCTGTACTAGATCTCATTGTTCCATTAACAACTTCACAGGTTAAAACAGAAACAATACCAGCTTCCCTTGGGTTGTGCATTTTGATATTTTTTTTACCTCCCATAGATTCCTGAACTATTTAATTGCAAATATCGAATAACACAATTTTTTAAAAAAACATATTTTTCTGCAGAATTTGCTATTTTTTCCAGAAGTTGATTTATCATTTCAACAAATGTTTTCTCATGGATTTAGTCAATAAATTCTAGCAATTCCGTGAATTTATTTTCTTTAAAAGTATAGCAAAATGTATGCTATTCAATATATTCAATACATTTTTCGAATAACTGAAATTATTCAAGTCAACTGCAATAAATTTAGGGCTTCATGCAGATTTAATGCACCTTTCATTTATTTATTTATTAACTAAAATTATTTAGGTCCACTTTAAAAATGTAGTTTAAATGAAATACATTTAAATTAAAACTAAACTGTTACTATTTTATAAAATTTCTGTTTCTTTAGGTCAGACAAAGAAGTATCTGGCAAACTGCTGACCATGTTACATAGCTGTGATCTGAGTAGTGTTTTCTGTTTGGCTTTCACTGAATGATCCCCTGGTAAAAGATGAACATAGTTGAAAATTTAGTCAAAAAAATGTTAATGCATTTAATAAGTCTTTATTTCATATTTTACAGACTCCTTTCACAGGCTTCTTGCATTTAACTGGTCAGGACAAATACTTGAAATACATTAGTTATCTTTCTAGACTTTAAATTAGTTGAGACAGAGTGAGAAATATGTTTAAATATGATGCTCATGTCTGTATTTTGACACATGGAAAGTTGTATTTTCTATCAAGTGATTTCAAGCATGCATAATCCTCAGTCAGCAGGATGTATCTTAGTACAGTTTATAAAATATTGGACATATTTTACAGCAGTATTGTTAGGTTGATGTGCTAAGGGCTGATAAATCAGATACACTTAAATTCTTACATCCAAAATCCATACACTGTAACTGCTTCATAAGCATTCTTGAAGAATGCACTAACATGCTGAATATTAACTGCCATAACTTATTTTGATTTTATGACAATTAACTATATATAGGGTTAAATTTCAGAAATAAGTTCGATTCTTTTATTTGTTCAGATTTTACTTATTGTTCTTTGTTTCGTTTTAGACCTATTTTGCATCATTAGATGCAGTAATACCTCCCTCACCTGTGACAATTTCCATTAATATCTCGAAGGTAGCTATTAAGTATCATTATAAGAAAAGATTGTAGAAGGATACCACATACAATAATAATGAAGATAAAGACAATAGTCACATTTTCATTTGTTTCTTTGTTCTATAAATGTAAATCAAATTTCAAGCTCTTCCGAACATTCTTTCCTCTGCTTATACCTTCAAAGCACTCTAAAAAGAGCGATATTCATGACCAAAAATTCATTACCTCAACAAAGAATATACTGCTCCTGTCAGAGATTTTTTCAGTCCTGTGACCCCACAGAAAAATAATTGTCAAGATTAAAAGGAAACTAATTCAGCTGTATCTTTTTAATAGAGGGGGTTGGATGAAGACATACTTTTAATAAAGCTCTAAAAAAGTGGAGAGACACTTTGAAAGTATTCAGCATTAATAGCCAATCTGTCGTATCATCGAAATATTTGGTCAGTCAGTTTTTAGAAAATTGTCTAAACATATCCATAGGATTTCAAATATATGTAAAGGTCATTCAAATTCTCAACACTATGAAAGAAAACTAAGAAATCAAAGACTTTCTGTATTACAAATTCTGAAATCCTTACTATATGAATCCTCCAAACCAGGATGAGTCGTATATCTTTAAAAGACACTAACAGCTACACATGGAAACATTTATTCTTTTCCTGAGTTAGAGAACTGAACAAACGGGTATAAATTAATGGTATGTTGATGTGGGCTTATTCCAACAAATTCTGGATGCTTCATGCAAGGGCACAAGTCATTTGGAAACAGTCAGCTCAAGAGAAACGTATCTCACTTAAAGTAAAAATCATCTCAAAAAAGTTACCTGACTTTCCCTGCAAATTGTATAGGAAGATGGCATGTATCATAAGGACAAATATAGGGTTCAAAGGTCAATAGCATTTGAGAACAATTTCAAGATCTCTCTGTATAGGCGTAGGAGATTTAACGGATACACTATTAAAACTGTATATGCAGATTCCTGATTTTCAGTTGAAAAACAAAGTTTCTGTTATATTTCCAGTTTCTGTTTCAATGGAAAAGACATTTTCTGCACAATGAAAAATTTCCACAGAGAAATAGTATTTTTGATAAAGCTTCTAAAAAAAGATGTTCTCTGTACATGAGGTGGAACAAGTAACTGATACCTTTCAGTTTGCCAAAGTAGAAATATTCATTTTTCAATTAATTCAACTATAACCAGATCACATCTGATATCAGGAAGTTGAGAGTCAGGCTATTTCCCCAGGTTTGATTTTGGGTAGACTATCTGTCCTGTGAGAAATTTATCCAATTCCTTCCAGGCTTTGTGATCCAGTGTGGGATTGACTCATCCATCATACCACAGAGACCACAGACTAACACAGGAATCTGCCTCTCAGAAAGAAATGGTTACACAGGGGATCCAAATTATGTTTCTGAATTCACTTATATGTTGGTGTCCAAAAGCCTTATTTGTTTGGTCACCCTAATCTGGTTCAAGAACTGGACAATGAATAACTGAGTGACAATATAAGGTGTTAAAAGTCTCAGCTGAGCAGAAAAATAAGTTCTCTCATTTTCTGAAGTGTTAAACACCCAACAGTTGCAACTGAACCAATGTTTTTATACTTGAAGAAACACGTGTCTACCTGTGATATATGGACATACATCGTATCTCCTTCAGAAGTGTAAATCTGGCCAGATTACCTTGCTGCCCCAGGTAAAGGGTAGCTGACTCCTATCCTCTCTGGTAATATCTTTGTCCGTGTAGCTCAGAAACAAAACAACAACCCTTTTTATTTATTTACTGAAAAAGACCTTTTCTGTTCTTCCTCCAGATTAGAAACCATAACCAGGTCCACATGCAAGTGGCTGTGAATTTCCTGCTTAAAACAGCTTCTTTTCCTCATGAAAGCACATCAGGAGTGACCAGAATCACCAGAATAAACACTGGCTGCTAAAATTAATAATAAGTTACGTTTATCAGCCAGGTGCTTTCACTCTGTCCTTGATGACAAATAGTCAGGCGAAACTTCATACTTGCTCATTTCAGCAGCTGTCTGTCCAGTACCTTTTGGGCAGCTCCATAACGATTGCAGAGCCAAAACACTTTTCAGCCACTTACATAGGAAAATCAGCCTCAGAGCTCTAATACATAAATAGTCTTTGAAGTAGGTTCAGCTAGACATTAGCAGTTTGGAAATTATGAGACTACAATGTCAGAGGTACCATTGGTACCTTTGGGGTTCTCAGATAGTCTTGGGTGGTATTACATCACTTACAGTGAATGCCAGTATTATGGATAAGATTCTTTCATTGACAGAACAAAGATGAAGTGAAGAAAGCTTACTATGTCTTTACACAATCCGTATAGTTACAGGAGAAAAATGTCTTTGTATAGATTTTCTTCTATTAAATTTCACACTACAATTTACTAGGCATAGGCCTGCAGTTACTAATCAAGAACTGCTTAAATAGCTGGATAAGGCTAACCTGGTTTTGCCTCTTCTCCAGCTATCTCAACTACTTCCTTTCAACTGAAAAATCCCTCAGGACATAATTTTTCAATTTTCTGTTTTAATTACAGAACCTAATTTGTATCAATTACTATTTTTAATAGCAAAACATCACTTAACATGAAGTGAACTTTCACTGGGAGGGAGGGAAAAACAGGAAAGACTTCTTTTATTGCATCAGATGAACCTGTTGCGCAGGGAACAGTCACCAGCTCTCTCCTCTGAGAAAGCAAGGCAGTAAAATGCTTGAAATTTTCCCCAGTTTCTTATAGGACAAAATCACAAGGGAGTTCGGATACTATGTTACATTCCAGATAAAGACAGATTAGAGATTTAGCTAGAGGGAAATAAGACATATCACAAATAATTTTGCTGCTTAATGCCCATCACCTGTGCAACAGACTCTGGTGTTAAGGCAGCAGAGCCCCCATACCACATACTCGAGCAGCGCAGGAGAGAGAGGGCAGAGGAGGACAATAAGCAGAGCTATGACCCACAGGATGCTCAGCAGTGGGGTCAGTTTGTCTGACACCACCTTTCCTGCACACCCTCTACCCTGCTCGCCCCAGTGCAATACTCTCAATCAATTTTTTCAGGGCAGTAGCGACTGTGCAGTGTTGGAGGGCAGACATTCAGCACACAATATAAGTGGAATGCACAAGCCTACATTCGGGTAAATCACAAATTTATCCTTACAGATACTTTTTGCAGGGCTTGAGATTTGCTACAGAGTATTTGTGTGTGGAGTTGACCAAATCCACTCAAAAGCATGATGTTCAGACCTTTTGGTAAACTCAGTCATTTTAACGGCTTCAGTTAAATGTACTATATTTTACTTTCCTTGTTACAGTTTTGTATTCCACCAGGAGCAGTGATATGTGGTTCCAGGCCCTCACCAGCCTTAGTAGGTTTATGCTGGTACCTCTGTGGTGGATTAACCTTGGTTAATGGTCAAATGCTCACACAGCTGCTCTCTCACTACGGTTCCTCCTCAGTAGGGAGGGCAGGGGGAGGAAGTAAGATTTTTAAAGCTCTTGGGTAGAGACAAAGTCAGGGAAATCACTTAGCAATTACCATCATGGGTAAAACAGACTCAACAGGGGGATATTTAATTTGTTAACAATTAAAAGAGATCTGGATGGTGAGAAATCAAGGTGAAAATTAAAAAAAAATCTTCCCACCCCTCTTTGCAGTCTCACTTTCAGTATTTCATTCCCAAGACTCCTACATCCCCGCAACGTACAATTCAGGGAGATGGGGAAAGGGGCTTTCTGCCAGTCCACAACAGCTTTTCCCTGCTGCTCTTTTCTCCTCACGCTTTTCCCCTGCTCCAGTATGATGTCTCAGTGGGCTGCAGGGAACTATCTACTCTGGTCTGAAGCACTGCCTTCCCCTCATTCATCACTGACTCCTCTGTCCTCAGGCTTGTTTCTCACCTTTTTCTTTCCTTGTTGTTCTGCATACCTGCCATTTTTTCCCTTTCTTAAGTACGTTTTCCCAGGGGCACAACATACACGGCCATCGGGCTCAGATGTGTCCTGCGGTGAGTATTTTGGAGCCAGCTGGAACAGTCTTGTGTCCAGTGTGGGATAACCCTGACCTCTTCCCACACAGGCCACCCCAGCAGCCCCCTGCTGCCAACATCTTGCCACGATCACTTCACACAGCCTCCTGTTTCCCAAGATACTGGTATTACCATCAGGCAGTACAATATGCAGGGTATAAACCCCTCTGATTTTCTCTGTACTTCATACCACTTCTCTGTTAAAGCTGATAATTAAGTCAGTGAAAAGAAGCAGAAGGAAGAAAAGAGTAGAAAATTTTCAAGGAAGCAAAGTAACATACTGAAATGGTCCAACAATGTTTCTGTTTTTCTTATTCTACCAGAATCCCTTTCTCGTTTTTACAAGTAGATGACTCTTCTGATTCTCACCATTGTCTGCTGACGATGTCTTTGGTTTAACTCCATCAGTGATGAAACTGTGCTTGTACAAAAACAGTACTTCAGTTTATTTCACTGCCTCCCTGTTCTGCAGTCTTGCACCCATCATCTTCTAACAGATGAAAGAAAATGCAATGATTCCTTCGTCCTCTGAGCATCTTCAAGTTAAAAAATCCAACAAACATCACACTAATGTACGATATTGTTATATTTCAAATCCATCAACAACCTACTTCGGCAGGAATAGAGACACACACGCACGCACATGCATACACACGCACGTGACTTCTGTAAGACATGTTTAACAATTTTTCAAGTGATACATCACATCATCTTTCATGTTTGTTCAAAACACTCTAATGTCTCATAGTAATTTATCACTCTGAGTACACTTCCAGTAAATTATTTAGGATTTCAAGTAAATAATATCACTTTAGCTCTTTCTCTTGGCTACTCAGCACTGTCATAACTGAGCTACTTGGGCATGGGCAGAAGCAGAACTTTGTGTGCTCTGGAAGCCTCGAGTACCTATAGAGCTTAGCCATACTCTTGATTAGTAGCCAAACTGCATGGGTTGTTAGTGATCCTACACTGGATCTGAACGTCCACAAGGCTTTTAAGCTATCTACATTCCTTTCTTAAAAATCTGATCTTGTATTCAGTCGTAAACATAAAAGTTTATTCCCTGTGTCCTAAAAGATGGAGTATTGTGATTAAGAAGAGAATCTTTTTTAAAAAAAAAGCTTTGCATGGCGGCTTTGTGGGTAGTTCAAATGCAATCAGACTGAGAAAGCCAAGTTTGGAAAAATAACCAGAAAAATTACTCTTTATCTCAGGTTGAACTAAGATAAAGATTAATTTGGTGTTACCAGCAATTGCTATTAAAACCCTGCACATAAGACAGGCAGCATCATCAGTACATTGAAATGTTTCTGTCAAGGAGAACTAAATTTCATACTCTAAATGACGTATGTAGTTCTGGTGTGCAATGCTCATTCCAGAAATTTTGTCTGAGAGAACCAAAGTTTTAATGAACATATTTAGGATTTCAAGTATATACATATAGTACTTTCAAACTACTAATAAACAGACAGTATGGATGAAGATCAGTCTTGTCACAGACAAATAAATGCAAAGTTTCAGAGGACTCAACCAATTCCCACAAAAGAAAACAAGTCACCTGTGTTCACTAAATCATCTGCAACACATACATTGAAATTATGTGCCAAAGTTACACAACATCAATTCTGTAGTTAAAAATTAGTTGTATGAAGCCAAGGTTCTGTTTTCAAAGGCATTAACTTCAATGAAGAATAAATATATTGTATTCGTAAAAGTTATTTAGGTCTGTGCCAATGTAAAAGAGGGAAAAACTGCGGGTCATAATCTCATAATCTAATGTTCAGAGCTTGTTCACATGCTTCTGCCTGCTATCACAGAGTACAAAATGTAAAACCAGAGCATTTCATGGAATACAATCCTCTTATGTTCACATGTAAAGTAGAATTCTTTGTTGTTACAAAGGTGGGCAAATGGTCACTCCAAACATCATTAATAGTCATTCCATATTCAACTAAAATATATTTAGGTGTTGAAATGAAATCCTTCTATTATCATGAAAAACTCTGAATTTTCTACACCAACCTGTAACTAATACTTCAGGGAATATTGAGAAATAAAAGAAAGCAGACATTTTCTCAGGCAAAGCATAGACTGCAGACCATTACTGAAAAATTAACTTATGATTGTGTTTTATTAGGTGCATTACTCAGGAAGCTTTTTGTTTATTCTCATCAGCCTGCTGTCCTCTGTTATTATAATTTACAAGTGCGCAGGCAATCTAATATATCCTTGTTTGAAACACTTCAGAATCTATTGGCAATTTTCAGCAGTAGCACTGTGTGGTTTTCCTCTTGCATAATTGTCTTTAGCAAGTACTTCTAGGGAAGAAGGATTTTCAAATTCACATGAAAGGAGAGACTGATTAGAGTATGCTATTTATGATGATAGCATTAAACTTTGCTGTTTCCCTTCAGATTCTCAGTACAGGTGGTCCTTTGTTAGCCTCGTCCTTTGTTAGCATACTCCTTTCTAAATGTTTTAACTCTTTCAGAGAGGTAATACAACTGTGCCTAGATCCAGGTTTTGCTGCTGTGAATTCAGTGTGCTGAAAGTGTTTTTTAGGATTAAACACAATTATTTACATGTAAATACTTAAGTCAGTAAGGAAAAGATAACATGCAAGCCACAAAGGTCAGAAGAGAATAGAAATGGAAAGGACTGAAAAGGTGAGTCAAGATAGAAGAACTTTACTCATTTAATAACTGTCGTACTACTATACTTCACTTTCCCAGGCATCACCCTGTACCTGGAATGATACATAGTAAGATGATTAAACTACTAATTTATATTAATTTTATTGTGAATAAATAAATGAAACTAAGTATGCTTTCTTTGAATATTTGAGAAGCCTGTTCAGTGTCATGTAACCACACAAATTTTTATTGCGGAAAACTATAGTGAAAATCTAATTTTAGGGTGTAGACCTAAACTATGCATAGCATACCAGTCACAACCCATAAAAACTAAAATAATATAATCTTAAAAGACTAAAACAAAAAGGACTTTTTTAAGTGTTTTTACTTAAGTCTTATCTCCCTTTTATATCCACAAGAATAAAACGGCATACTGGCTTAGTGTAGTGCTTTGTCTCCAAGGAACCCATCCTGAGGAGAGAACATAAAACATTAAACGTGAAAAAACAGTTAATTGACTGCATGAAACTAAGAACACATCCAAATCAAGTCTAGCAGCTTTTTCTTACAACAAGGGATGAACAGTAGACAATTCAGTGATGCAAAATCTTTTTTTTAAAAAGATCCTTGGATAAATTCATAGTGTTTGAAAACAACTGTAGGGCATAAACTTGTATATCAACTATGTCATTTACATGTAAACCAGAGCTTTCACTAATCTCATTAATGTCAGTTCCAGGATTATGCATCTCCCTAACAATTGTAAATTGTTTCAAAAACTACTTTGCAAAATCAAATAGTAACAAACATGAACAGCTAATTTACCTTGAGGAAGGCCCAGCTTCTAATTGTCCCATATAAGTAATAATTAGATTCATACTTCTGTGACCTTGTTTAAGAAGTGTTTCTTCATTTGGAATAAGAGAACTGACTGATACCTTTTGTGTTCCCTTTTGCTGCAGCAAATGTATTTTCAAACACATAGGGTTATTATTTACTCGTTCATTAGTTCCTCTGCTCCACACTAAGAAAGGTGGAGACGAGGAACCAAGCAGACAGGAAACTCTGTACTTGCCAGAGTTTTGTTTAGTAATGGCACACTTGTCGTTTTAGGATAAGCATTGCTCTGATCATATCCCCAGCTTGTAAAGCCCAAAGTAAAACTTCCTTCAAACACAGTCCTGCCTCTGCTGCCACCTCTCTTTGGTGGCATCACCCAGAGTTTCTCAATGGCATTTCACAGATCGCAGCTGGTTCGTGTATTCTTAGAGGTGAGACCAGATGCCACAAATCCCTTCTGACTTCTTTTCCCCTATGCAGGTGCCATTCCTATCATTTTTCTCCTAGTTTCTTCATAGGCGCTCTGCTACAGGTAAGATACCTCATTTACACCAATGCAGTGTACACAGATGGGTCAAAAAGGTCATCACGATGGTTAGAGAGAGCAGGGATATTTGGGTGTCGTAAGGAGCCAGGAAAACAAATTACTGTATCTTAAGGAGCTGAAATCGATAGATTGAAATTTAGAGAACTGGGGCTGGCTGGAGACTGTGACTGTGTGCACCTGTGGGGAGAAAGACCTGAATTATGAACATAAAAAATTCTCAAAAACAATCAAAAATTGTTATGCTACGTTCATAAATTCCTTAAAATAGCCTGGTCCGTTCTGGCTCTAGGAAGAGCTGTAGCTTCTGTATTACGATATCATAATAAATTTTTTTTCTGTACCCTCTAGCTTCCCTATCTAGTTATTCCATATAGAGTTATACCTATATAGTTTTCCCTATATAGTTACTCTTCCCTGAATGGTTATGTGAAATGTTTCTAAACACAATTGATCCTTGCTTCTCACTGAGCACGGAGGGAAAAACTAGGTAATTTATTTTCCTCATATCTCTTATCACGCTGACATCAGATCTCCCTGTGAAACCACAAATCTTCTCCTTTACTTAGTTTTAAGGTGTTGCCTTCTTCCAGCTTCTATACGGATGTAATGGCCATAGGATTATCGAGGCCAAAAGAAAAGAATAATTAAAATCTCTGCTCTCAATTGCTGGCAAGGTATTTTTCCTCCAAAAATCGTGACTTTTCAGTCTTGTCTTTATTACAACATTCATGTTTATTGAAACATCTCACACACCGGTATTTTTCATACCTTCAGTGGGAATAGCAGAAAAGGATTGAAGTTGAGCCTCTCTTTTCTCCTTTCTATTTACTACTTTTAAGAATCTCGGTCTTAGATGAACAATTAGTAGCATCTTTCACTTAGTATGCAGGTAAAATTAACATCTACCCCAATGCAGACGATTCCACTGAACGTTAGGGCATGTCAGAGCTAGTTGCTTTGCTGTTGGAGTTCTACTCTCATGCATTGCTTTTCCTGTGCTTTTGTGGAAAAGGACTGTAGCAGCACAGCTGACTGCATTTTTGTCTATCCTCATCTGACTGGTTTTGAGACCTAACAAATATCATTATCATCTTCCTGGATTATTCTACTATAAACAAGATATTTTTTTTAAGTGAAAAGGGATTTCAGGTCTCTCAATTTTTGTCACAAGTTTTGTAAGTGCAGTAACGAGCATCATCCCCTGAAAATCAGGAATTTTGAAGTATCAGAATATAAACAAAGATTCACCAGGTATGACATAAAATGTTTGGTTACTTTCCTTTAAAAATCATTAGAAAATCTGTGTGGAGTCTTATTTAATGGGAGCTAAGCAATTATTTAGACAAACTGCTAGGGAACAGAAATTTATTTTAACATACAACACGTTAGAAACAAACCTGATCATACACAGTAATAATTATGCTGAAGTGACAGGAAATTTTATTTGATTTAAGCTTTTTGACATCTCACCAAGGCTGTTCATTTAAAAATATATTGGCATAGAAGAACAGAAGTTCAGAATTGTTAATTGCAAGAAATAATATTTTATGCCTCCATGCTCATGTATGATGATTGTTAAAAGAGATCTCACATATCCCTTGCTTTCCTAAGATATTGTTTTAGCCTGAGTTAAATGCAGTATCTAATTGCCAATTGCAATGCATTATGTTTATATAATATGATACTTATTTTTTCCACTTGAGTAGATAAAGTGGGTATCTATTTATATTATCATGATGTTTGAGTCAGTAGAGGCTGATTAGGTAGACTGAATGCCAACAAAAGCAAATGCAATCTCCTGAATAAAAATTGGCAGCTTTCATGGCATGTGCATGCAAGTAGACAAACAAGAAGCGAAATATGTTCTACACTAAAGTACTGATGTTCTTCTTATGTGGCCTATTCACACCGATAAAATTGTAAAATGTGAAATTCATCCAAAATTTTTCCCTTTCCCAGATAACTAATGTTCCTGGCATTGCTTTGCAGTAAATAGACACAAAGATATAGCCCTTAACTGTGTATGTTATTTCCTTTTAGCAAGGTACAGATAAACTGCATGCCTGTTACCACATTTGATAGAGTTCATTTGGGTGAAGAGGCTCTGCTTTGGATGAGCTGTGTTTCCCACTAATGAGTATTTTCTCTATATTGCTTCTTATGAAGAACTGACAGCCTTGTAATAATCTGTTTTGACAGTATTTTCCTAGATATATTGTGTTAAATATTTTTAGACATTAGGGATTGTGGACATATGGATATAGTGGTGTGTGCCTTGTCTAATTATGTGCATTATACAATTTGCCATTGTTGGAGACTGTTGTACCATCTTTCATTCATTTAATAATGCTTTTGCAAATTGGCAGATAGCATTTGGGCTAAAATATACACAGGGTTTTTGCAGGAATAAAACATGCTCTGCCTTTTCTCTAGTGTAGAGCAATTTGTCAAGTAATTAGCCAACCTAATTAAATTTTTGTAGCACTAATCAAACGAATATGCTAAAATTTTCTTTGCACAGCCAGTTTGCTGTCTGCTTGCATTTATCTTGATGGTTTGAAAGAGGCCCTACTATGTCTGCCACTCCACTTAATCACCTCATTTGCATTTTATATTGGTAAATCAAATTAAGCACCAGTGGCTTTTAGTATGATTGACTATGGTCAGGGCTGTTCAGATGGGACTTTTTCACAGAAAATTAGGCACATTTTAATATGAGTGAGTCTGTGCTTTCAGCATTCAGCAAACTACATTCACTCAGCTAATTAAAAGTGCTTGTTGCTTTTTGCCAATGTATGATAGATTTATCCAGCTGGTGTGTCCATTTTCTTTTGCATAATTTTTTGATGGAATTTTTTATCTTTATACATAATAAGATTGTCTAAGCAACACTTCAAACAAATTTGCAAGAACTATATAAATAATATTTTGCAGAAGCTATTTACTTTGAAAGAAATACACTTGCACTTCAGTAAACTGATTAGGTTATATATCTTTGCTTTTACATCATTCTAGAATACCAGCTGTGACACTATGAAACCTTCAGATTTTGTCTTCTCTGAGCCAGAATACATTATTTTCCTAAAAATCATGGGAAAAAGCTATTTAAGGGTATCCCTAACTGTTCTGTCATGGTATAGTTTGATTGTCCTACAGATCAAAGCTCTAACCCAAATCATTACTGTTTAAATTGCTTATAGAATAAAGTTATTTATGTGCACAGGTGTTTCTTCATTGTTATTTTGAAGAATACTTTACCATACATAAAGCCTTGCTTGGAAAGGGAATGGAAAATTATCTTTTTTTTTTTTTAAGGGTCAATAAGAACACAAGTATCGAAACACACCACCTGATCAGTTGAAGCTCATATAAGTGCTAACAATAGCTACAAATTGGAAAAGTAGTTTCACTGACAAATTTTATTTTAAAAGGTCTATCTTCCACCAAATTTTTGGATCAGACAAACCAGATATAAACTTGAACAGGGCAACAAACAGCAAAATTAAGGATCTGATGATAACTGACCTCTTTTTTCATAAAAGCATTGTGTTTACACCGTGCCATTTACATATGTACATATATACATATATACATATATACATATATACATATATACATATATACATATATACATATACGTATACGTATATACATATCTTTTTATAAAATGACTTGCACAACGAAATAGTTACTGTTCCTGACTAAGACACAACATGACACAATGTCAGTGATGAGGATATAATTTTGGACCCAGACGATGAATAACTTGAGCTTTTGCACACCTGTACCCTCCGACAATTATCTGGTTCCAAAGAGCTACCTAAGGTCTTACGCTCCTCCACCCCTTCTGTTGCTGGGGTGGTGGCAAGCTTTTGGCCAGCCCTTTTGTGGATGGTGGAAGGATAAGAGTTACATTGTCCCTTAGACCTTTGTTAGATGCGAGCAGCTGCTCATGGCAGTCATCCATTTAGTGGAAATTCAGAAAGGAATGAAAGAGATTTATAAATTTCTGAGAAAGGAGTTAATCTAACAATACATTCCACATACAACAGCAGACTTTCTTATAATCATAGAATCATCAGGTTGGAAAAAGACCTTAGGGATCATCAACTCCAACCATACCCGTCTACTACTAAATCCTGTCCCCAGGCACCTCATCTACCCCTCTTTTAAACTCCAGGGATGGTGACTCAACCACCTCCCTGGGCAGCCTCTGCCAGTGCTTGAGAACCCTTTCTGTGAAGAAATTTTTCCTAATGTCCAATCTAAACTTCCCCTGACGCAGCTTGAGGCCATTCCCTCTTGCCCCACTGCCTATCCTTTAGGAGAAGAGACCAATACTCACCTCTCTGCAACCTCTTTTTAGGTAGTTGTATTGAGCGATAAGGTCTCCCCTCAGCCTCCTCTTCTCCAGGCTAAACTCCAGTTCCCTCAGCAGGTCTTCATAAGACTTGTTCTCCAGCCCCTTCACCAGCTTCGTTGCTCTTCTCTGGACACACTCCAAGATCTCAATGTCTTTCTTGGAGTGAGGGGCCCAGAACTGAACACAGGATTTGAGGTGTGGCCTCACCAATGCCGAGTACAGGGGCAGAATCACCTCCCTGTTCCTGCTGGTCACCCTGTTACTGATACAAGCAAGATGCCATTGGCCTTCTTGGCCACCTGGGCACTCTGATGGCTCCTGTTCAGTTGCTGTCGACCAACACCACCAGGTCCTTCTCTGCCAGGCAGCCTTCCAGCCGCTCTTCCCCAAATGGATGATCCAAAGCAAAATTTTCCCCTACAAACTGCATAACTTTTCTATGAGGTGGCTGCAGAGCACTCAGATCCTCTACTCTGTCAATAGAGTTGCGATAAAAGTAATTTAAGAAGGGGAAGAGGACAATCTTAAACTGTCATAGTCATTTGTTAACTTAGTGTGTATTTAAATCTTTAGTCATGACATTAGTCTCACTGATTGCAACTAAAGGCTCACAAAAAAAAGAGGGCTGATTTTGTTGCCTAAGTTTATTTTGCATGGGGAAGGAGGGGATGGAGGAAAGTGCCAGAATTTATGGTAGGAAAAAAAAAGATAAAAATAGCAAAAAATGATGTGAATACAGGAAAAACTCTGTTTGCAAGTGCTTAATTAAAAACAATACAGTGATGGAGGTAACTGCAATGCTTAGATAATAAGGTTATAATTCTGAGTCAAACTTAAAGATGAAGTTTTTGTCCAACCCCACTATAGTTTGCACAGTGCATTTCGATAAAATTCTTAAGGGATTTTGAAACGTTTCTCAGCATATCTCAAAAAAGCAAGAACTAAGGACCAGATCATGCTCCTTTACCGGACAAGGGAAAGGTCCTCGGACGTGGAAACAGTAGTTTACCTATAAAAAGTAATGAGGAAAAAAAAAAAGGCCCAACAGTGGCCATACAGATCTCAGAAGCTCAAGCTGAGCCTCTGACCCACAATGTGCAAATGTAACAGATGTCTAAGTACTATAATGCAGCTTTAATTAAACATAGACCAAGACCTCATTGCTTTAAGCTCACAGGCATTATCATGATAAGAATTTGGCCTTGTTCTGGCAGAGCTTGTTTCAGTCCAGAAAAAAAAGGCAGAAATGTTTGTGTGTTTTGGTACTGAGCTGGAATAAAGCAACCTGTAATACATTCTGCAGGTACAGGATATATTTACACGAGAACACTGGCTGAACCCTCTTTCCTATACCTTAACTGATGTAATAAGCTAGAATCCTTTGTAAACATCTTTGAGATCTCTTCTTTCTAATCATTCATAGTGCTGTAATATAGTTCTGTGGGGTATTCTAATTTACAATTATATTTTATATTCTGAATTAAATGTACCAACACTCCTATTCGAAAAATCCTCAGAGGCATGCAATCATCTTACTCAGTACTTGGAGGAGAATGCAAATAAACAGAATCAAGCTATTAAATTTTCTTGATTTGATATTCCAACTGTCTGGCCTTTTAATTTTATTTTAATGAATTTAAATACAACTAAATGTCACGTTCAGAATGTTAATACCCTAATCACACTCAAAAATGTATTCTGAATAACTAGTGCTACTGAACAGCATGTTGATACAAATTCAATGTTAAATGGAACATATTGTCAGCTGAAGACTACAGATTATCTCTAATTTAAAAAGAAAACCTACATTTTCTGTCCTACTTTCAGACTCCATAGCACCAAGTCTGGCATTCAGCAAGTTCCCCCACCTCAAAAAAAAATGTAGGTTGATATATCTTTTTTATTAGACACTGTTATGACTGTAAAGAAATCACAAAGTACCTGTGGCACCATAAAGGTTATTTTTGCTAATCTCAGAATTGACATATGATGTTCTACCAGGTAACTTATAGAGTTCCTCAGTTCGTGAATCTTCCCTATACCAATCTGAAAACTTCCCTGGAAGATGTTTTTATTTTGTGTCAGTTTTTACAGTTTAGAACCTGATTCAGTAGTCTTTATTCATAAAATCTTCTAGTGTCTAAGTCCTGATTCTTGTGCCCTAAATTTACTTTAAGTGTAGAAATACATTCTGCATAATAATATGACATTTATTGCAATTCCCTGCTACTAAACTTATAAATAGATGTTAGAGTTAAGAAGACAGATTTCCATTTCTTAGCATAATTTGGAAGAAATAAGGTTCTCATTGAATTTGTTCTCACATTTTCTCTCTTTTATAATAGAGAGAACAGTCTAAGTGTGGGTATTAATTTTCAATTATTCAGTTACTCATTTAGTATGAATTGCGAACTCTTCAGAAGCGTTAAAGGGTCCAGCCCTGCTGACTTCAGCAGAAGCTTTTTCTGCATTGGATTAAAAGATCAGGCTTCCAGGGAGAGTCAGCTGGTAATAGGAAGTTTGCTTTCTGTTCCCTGCTGTCCCTATGAAACCAACCCTCTAATCCAGTTTTCAGTACTGAGGTCTATCCTTTCTCTCAGCCAGGGATATGTTTGCTTGCTTTGGATAGCCTTTTGAGTTTATGTATGAGGAGAGGGGGCTAAAATTTAATTTTCTCTGCCTCTTTCTGTATAATCTGTTTCTGACATATGTCTGTGCGGAGCCTGAGCTGAGCTCTTTTCTAGCTGTTTAGCGAATTATTATCTCACAATTACCAGCAAGCACTAAGTTTGTATTAGTAAAATATTATAGGTCATAATTCTGAAAAGCCTGAATGGCTTCACCTAAATAGTATAGCAAACACAATCAACATTAGCTGTGTTATTCCCTAGACTTGAATATTACTACTATGGTAGTAAAATATAAACCAACTGCTAACTGAAGCATCTGTACTTGCTTGAGTATTTTGATGCCTGGAGGAGAAAGCTTTCAGAAATTTAACCTGTCTTGTTCATTAAAACAATGCAAACTTATTAACAATAGATATATTCTTCATCAGAGTGAAATTCAATCTCCTTATAAAACTAATATATTCTTAGAGAATTTTGATCCTATACCTTTGTGTCAGCCGTTCAGAAAAAGCATGCCTTCCTAATATTATTGAGAAGAAAATTATTTTCATTTTTAGTATCGATTTTATGCTGTAATCTGAACTCAGGTTTACATTTGCAGTTAAATATCTAGAATGTAATCGCTCCCAGTGTCACAGAGATATAAGCAAATTCACCTTCGTAGAAGTGAATTTCTGAAAACATCCTCTTTAAAGAAGCAACTCAGCATCCTGAGCAATGCTTAACAGTTGATGAGGACAAAAAGAGGAGGAATTTATGTAAAGCAACACACAGTGACTCGTATATGCCAAATGGCACAGTTTAAAATGTATATGAGCTACAGGCGCACTGCAGCAGACTCTAAGCTGCATCAGCTGATCATGCATAAACAGGAACAACAGTAAGCAGATGCTGCCAGGCCTAAATAATAGCGTTTCGATCAGTTTGTTTAACTGAACTAATTCTAACAGAGACAACAGGTTTCTTCCTATTGTTACAGGCTAGCAGTGAAGCAGAACATCAAGCATGTCTCTCAGTAGTGGACCTGTTTGGTCTCTTTGTGTGGTATTTATAGCATGGTCTGGTTAATGTCAGTCTTCACTTTATTGGTATTCTCTTAAATCCTGAAATTTTACCCAGACTTTTACTAATAAACCAAAATCTTCTGATAGAAGCAACGTATATTCTCCAGCAACTTCCAAATCCTTTCTGTGTGTGGCTGCATTTCATTCCAACTCCTTTCACATATTACAGTCTTTCATTCTTGACTTTTCTTCCCATGGGGACTTAGCCATTTATATAGACTTTTTTTCACAAGTTTTTGTTTCATAACTTTATTTCTTATGACAGCCTTTGATATATATGGAAAAACACAGATATCTTGCATTGGATACATGTAATATAAGGATCAGCCATTGTGTTCTCATAAGCTGAAACAAACTTTATCAACTTGGTAGCATAGCTGCACCGATAAAGATTTTTCTCTATTTTTATCATTCTGATTTCTGGAGGGAAATTAATTTACCCCAAATACAAGGCCACGCTGCGGCACAGACCAGTTTGACTTGACACAATCACCAGTAAATGTCACAGTTAGTTCTTGACTTGATCATAAAAACTGTTTTCAGCCAACTTTGTTCCTCACTTCTACCAGTAATTTATTAGTAAATGGTATTTCTTTTTCCCTATGTACTTGGACAGTTTTCCTGTCATGGAATTAAATTAACAGCAGTTATTAAAATGGCAGAATGCCCAAATTTTTTTACTTTTTTTGTGTAGGGAAAATCACACTGAAATCGTCTGGACCATCACACAATGACTTCCCAATGGCAATACTTGGAAAACTTGTCATTTTTTAATACAATCTTGATATACCATGTAAACGAATAATGTTTTATGAGTGAACTTAACATCAAAAAGGGGCTGACGAGAAATGAAAGTAAAAAGCTGAGGTAAAAGAAATAACTGAAAGAAATGCTGATAATTATTAAAATGTAAGACTAAGGAGCATTTCCTGATGGACAATTCCCTTCTTCCTCAAAAAATATATGTCTAGACATTAAAGAGATAAATAATTCACAGCAGATATAAGTCTGCTCTTTGCTGTGCTTCAGAAATACCCAGAGTGCGTGGTGAAACAAGGGTGAGAGCTGCACACGGCGTGTACTCAGCTTGGAATTGCCTTTGTTGCAGATCTCTCTGTTTCCTCAGTGTTAGTTGTTAAGACTGCAGAAAATGTTAGTGGAGGAGGCGATCAGCCTTTGGGTTTGAGTTGTGTACGACTCTTAGAAAAAAAATCATGTGTATCAGAGTACATCCCACCAAGGCTGGAGCGGCACAGGAAAGGCTGGGGGAGCTGGAACCTCCCTGCAACAGGATGGGAGTCAGTGAGAGTTTCTGTTCCCATCACTACTCCATTGTATGGGACCCAGCAGCCTAACCGAGACTGTCTACAATGTAGGGACAGAACAAGACACTGCTACTTTATTTACATTTTAGATATGCTCTGGGATTTTGTCTGTTTCTCAGCACTCCGGGGTGTGATAGCTTCTACCTCCGGAGCATGAGAAAATATTGGTATTTAACCCCATGCAACAGGAGGTTTGATCATCCTTCAGCATGGCCTTGGTTATTCTTGATGAATATCATCATCTCTGTATTAAACTCCTATAGGAAGTAAGTAAAAGTTTTATGGGTTTTTTTTAAAAAGAAGAAAATTACAAAATTAAAAAATCAATAGCATCATTCTCTCTCTTCCTCTCCTCTTTTCTGCTGAAAGGAAAATTTTCCTTATATCTAGCTCCAGATTATTGTCTTATTCAATTATCAGATCCAGACTTCTTGAAAAATACATACGCTTCCATTATAAGACTTTTATATATCATTTTACTTAAATGTATAAATTACTAAAAGTCTCCCAGTATTAATATAAAGTATTTTGTGACATGCTGTTCTCTGAGATAATAAAGATTTGATAATTCTCTTGCTAACAATTTACTAAGAGCTGTTATGACAAAGAAAAAAAATTTCAATGACAATTTTTTATTATTAAACCATAGCGATTTTACCTATTTTTCTTTTCAAAACCACAGCTGAGTGTTGAGAATTCAGGACACCTGTGAAATGTATGTGAATTTTCTCATTTTCTTTCATGTGTTTAATGTATCTGTCTGCAGATATACAATCTATATTCACGTCTTCGGCTTCTTTACTGGTATATTCAAATTCCATTTTAAGTTCCTATTTTCCTAATGAATTTTTCTAATCACAGTAGTTCCTTACAGATTCTACCCCATACACCTACGAAGGGAAACAGAAGGCATAAACTGTCCTGTGTTTCTCAGCTTTGGCTGTACACAAGTGCATGTAGTTGTGTGTGCAGGTGTTTGCTGGGTCTTCCAGGAGTCAGCTGCTTTCTCTTCTGCAAAGCGTTACAGTTGTGTGCAGCACTACGGATCTGCCACCAACACCAGAGCCCATCATGGAGATGCAGTGCCAGGCATCAAACTAAAACCAGATTATAACATTTTAGTAGCCTTGCCTGAAGCTAAACAATTGATTCCAATTCATTTGGCAAAGTGACCATTGACCTACTTTCTGTTAAGAAGTTCTGCATGTAAATGTATATATGATGAATGGTCCTCCACCCTTATGTGCTTTAATATTAATAATAAGCACTCCGATTATAGAACATTTGTCAGAAAGAGGCTTCTTATTTTCCTTTTCTGAGGAAAGACAGAGGCCAACAAACATGGAGGTAATGAGATAAGACTCATGTACTGGGTAAATGTTCTCTAAAGAGAGAAGACCAGATGCATTAGTGGTGTTGCAGCTCCAGGCACAGGAACAAGATTGTAGCACAACCTCCTCTCAACCCATTCACATACGGCAATAGTCAGGTAATGGATGTGTAAAGTAGCACAGTACATGGGATGATAAAATTGCAACTTACCCACAGGCAACAAGCTTTGATAACAAAAACAGTGCTCTGCAGCTGCATTATCACTATTTGCAGCAATGCTGCTGTCCTGGCCTTCTGTTGAAGTTGGCTTGATTAGTGAAGCAGAGCACTGTGTCAACAAATACGTGATCCTGCATCGTCTCTTGGAGACGGGTTATATAGCTGCATGCAATGAAGACATATCTTGAAAAGTTGGGATTGACTGTAGTGGCAACAGAATGATACTAAGAGCTTTTAATATCTCCTTCTGGGCTTGTTTCACAGAAGAAAAGGTTATGCTCTGAATCATCTGACCAGCTAATCTCAGTTAAAATCTAAGCAAGGATAGAAGAATTTGCAGGAGATTTTCTAGCCTTCACATAAACCAAGAGGCTGAGGTGACCACAGATCCAGGCAGAGCCTTTGACCAATCTCCCGGTTCATGTGCAATACAAACTGTTCTGCTCTCTTTAAGGGTGGCCTCTGCAAGATAAACTAAATTGGAATTAAACTTCAGGACACCAAATCCAATTAACTGGCTTTCTCCAAAGACACAAGGTAAATACCTAGAGGCTAATATCCCGAGGCGAGTCATAAAACTGTACCTGTAGCATGCACTAAAGAGACACATGAGCTAGACCCAAGAAGACTGTGCGTACAAGTACAAGCTGACTCCTACCCAAGCCAGGAGATCCAGGCATAAAAATATACTGCTCTTTTGACATAGTAATAGGTCAGGAAGCAGCATTGCCCGCAACTGTGATGCTGCCTCCAAGACAGTATTTCCTGACATTGAACAGGTTACCGTAACTCCGGCAGGTCTCCCTGGTGCTGCAGCAGTCCCTCTCCTGGGTCCAGACCTGATGCTGGTGCCTTGGGAGATACTCTTATTCCACAGAAAAGACAAGCACTAAGTATTTTATGTTTTCATCAAGAAGACTAAGAAAACAGTAATTAAAGGAATAAATGTTTTCTCAGGCCACTTGTCTAATCAGGAAAAGAAAAATGTTTTCAGTTCAGCCCAAACTGATGTTACATGAAAGAAAGAACTAAACCAAAACAAACAAAAAACAGTCCCAGGTTAAACAAACTGCTTTGTTCCTTCAAAATGAAATCTTCTATTTCATTACTTTCTTATGTTTCTATTCTACCTGTTTCAATTACTGTTGGCAGTTTGGCATTAAAAATGCCTGTTTGAAAAAAAAATGTTTCTCAAAGCATTTCATATTGGGCATTTTCTAAGCCCTTTCCCTTTATTTCCCCTCTTTCACTAGAACTGTTTGCAAATATGATCCATACTTCAGAACAAATTCTGTAACTTGACTGCCCTGACAAAACTATGTACAATCAAGAATAGAACTGTTAAAAATAATAGCAGCAAAATCATCACAGAAGTTTTAATTAAGGTACTTTTCAAGTCTTAAGATGTGGTGTAATAGTTTAAGCAAGTATTTCCTTCTACTAAATATTCTTTCACAACAGTTTTTTCCATTAGTACACCATCTTGTAGGTATTTCTTTATGGATACGAATGTATGAGAGCTTTGATTATTATAGTAGCAGTCCCATTAGCGGCTCTAGTTCATGTCTGCTGAGAAAAGTGTACATTGCCTTGCCAGCACTTCTGAGGAGAACTGTAAGCCTCTTCTCCTGCTCCTGAAAATATCCTAAAAGTCTCGTTTGGTTTGGTTTGGTTTTCTTATTCTTTGCTTTGACTTTTTCAAAGAATTTTTAACACTTTCCTATTTCAGAGGACAGTTTTCCATCTTCTTATTTTTGTTCCCAACAGGAAGTGACAGACATGACAGAGCGCATCCCAATGCTCTGTAATATTTGTGGGACTTTTTGATTGCTTTATGACTGGAAAAAAAACCAAAACAGGAGTTGAAAACACAGGAAGTGCAACCCTAGAGCTGCTTTCTGTCTGCAATGACGCCCTTATTACATCGGCAAATTTTTGCCACAGTGTTGCTCAGGTCCAAGGAATGACTTTTCATCTGTCTCCCAATTGCAGTTCTAACATTGCGGTAATGCACCGGCTGCCCGGTCAAAAGAAGATGAAGCTGAGTCTAGTCAGGTTTCCTTACATTTGCCACTGTTCCCATCTTGTAGAACACAAAACTTCCACAAAAACAGGATTGAGGTGGGGAGGGGGAAGCAACAAAACCTATGTTAGCTCCTTACTATTGTTTTGTTTTGTTTACCCTCTGCTGTCTGAGTCCCGTATCCTGTGCACAAGTTTTTGCTTAAAAGTATGGAGACTAAGAAATTGTCCAGTCTCGGGTTTCAGTAGAAACAAGTGTTTCCTAATATAAAGACACTGACAATGAATTTAGAAGAGACTGTTACACAGCTTGTTTTTGGCTTCTTGATATTGTGCTCTTTGTATGATCTACGCTTAAAAAAATAAACTCAAAAAAGTGCACAAATTGTTATACCATTTGATTCTGAAATAGAAAATCATATTTACTCTCTATGCACACATAAAAGTATCTGAAATTAGAGTTATTTGTACTGCATTTTTACTGTTTATATCTGAGTGATAAGAGCCTGAGGTGATGGTGGTATATCCATGCCAGCTGCTTCTTGGGTTATATTTGGAAAGACTGCAGTGGACCAATAGATATACTATGTGTGGAGCTGTATTTCACTTCGCTCAATTAAAGTATCAACAATCTAGTGATAATAGTGTAAAATTAGAAAAGATGAGACTATGAAACTATTTACATGTTTAACTGTTTCCAGTTGCCAATGTGGCTACTTAAATAAGGAACATTTTTCAAGATGTAGTCAGACAACTTTGTCCTGTATTTTGGGGTCAAATTATATGATTTTTCTACACAGACTTGGAGGGAAAAAGATCCACAGAAGTCAGGTGTGGATTTTGTATGAGAATTTATACAAACAGGTGTTTCCACGTTCACTGGGATCTGGAGTCAGTATGAAAGATTATGACTAGTATTATCTCTTTATCTACAAGTGAATTTTATTATTTGTCCGTGGAATATGAAGAAATAGCAAGAATTGGTTATGAAAATGACAATTTTCATAGCATGGACCGTAAATTAGAAAGTCTACTGTGAAGCTAAGTGACATTCATAATTTTGTAGAACAGTTTTAAAGGTTTCAAAAACAGAACAATGCAGGTGTGTAAGCAAACAATTTCTTTGTCTGTTGCTCTGTTTCAGATACCCATCAGCATAGCTTCTGAAGCAATGGTGAAATGAAAGGAGACTATTTGTCTGAGTTTCACCCCATTTTTACAATAGAGTCAGGACTGTTGTTATTGTTATTATTAATTATTTTAATACATTATTATATTTTTGTATTCTTAATAATGAGTTTCCATCCCCTTCCTCTCTTCATATTTCTTCCTCCCCTTTTCTCAGTTTCCATCCTTCCTTCCTACCTCTTCCTTAAGCTCATTTTATTCTTCCCATTTGCTTTGCTCTTGGCGTAAGTAACTGTGGGGAGCAGCAGAGATGAAGACTGGGCTGTAGAAAGCCACCCAGGTGGCTGCAGGGAGCACCTCTGAGAAGCACCTCTGACCACCTCCACGGAGGCACTTGTGGATTAAACACAGAGCCTTGAGTGCAACCTGCCAGTGAGGGTAGCAGTGGGAAAAGCCAAGGTCCTTGCTCTCAATGACTCGTACAGGTGAGGCAGCAGGGCACTGCAGTCTGAAAGGCTCTTTATATTCTTCAGTATATAATTGCTGGCTGAGGCACAGAGAGTGGGGTCAGCCTGGCAGTCACAGAACTTTTGCTTTTCTCTCTTGGTTCTGAAAAACTGCATGCTCTCCGGATTGAGAGTTTGCAGACTTTATTCATAAAGTGAGATCATTTCCAAAGCAGCTTACCCTTCCTTGCTGGTATATCCTTCAGCACAGCCTTTACCAGCTATTTCATTGTATCTTGAATGAGCTCTACCATAATAGTAAATAAAAAAAGAGCTCTAAAATACATGCATACTTAAAGCTAGCTACTTAAGTGACTTCAATGTTACAACAGATAGTATAATACTATGAGTAGTTAAAAATATGAACTGCTATATTTGCACAACTTTTTACAATATCTATTGTATTTATGAACCACGAAGTACTTGTCTATAGGAATATACATTGCCATCTGATACAAAATACAGCTTGATAAATTTTATGTGCCAGATTCTGTTCTAAGCTGCATAAGCAAATCCAAAGTAATACCACTGTTTTTCCATACTCTGGATCTAAATCAATATAAATGAACATAATCTGGGTCTATATATTTTAAGTACATACTTCTAAAGATTTTTTTACCTGACTTTTAACAAATCGGTCCATTTTTTCATCCATTTTCACTTATATTGTGTTTACTCTGTTCAATGGCTGTTCAAAAAATGGAGAAAAACTGGAGAAAAACAAGATCAACATGGAAGATGTGAAACTGATGCCTGATGTATGTCTGCCTCAATATAAAATTCCACTGATACCAATTTGTTACTGTTTTAAGAGACATTTAAAATAGAGCTGACTACTGTCTTTCTGGTTGAAAATATATGTATGATATCTATGATCAAATATTATAAGTATTTCATTTCCAATACCTATGTAAGTGTACATGTATGTATGAATACAATGATAATTTACTTTTTATTTCTGTGTGTGGTTTTGTTTATTAACCAGTAATCTACTTCTTTGTCACTGTTCAACTGATTAAGACAAACAACTAAAAGCATACCCAGCTGCTTTATCTAATGTCTTGCCATTGTATAGTTCTTTTACTTTGAACCTCATTCCACTTTGGAAGTTCACACTTTGGGAGTCCTGGTTTGGCATTTGGACTCGACTTCTCGCTCAGTAAAAATACCTACAGTCTAAAGTTGTTGCTCCTGGATATATTAACATGACTAATATAAGTAAAACTTTATTTTCCAGCACTGAAGTCATGTCTTTAAAAAGAACGGGGAAAGGGGGAACTGCTTTTTTAGTACCTGTTCTTTTCTCTGTCACTGGATTCCTGTCAGTACAATAAGAAGTAACTTTTAAATGCCAAAATAGCCATGTGGTCTGAAAGAACTGACATCCTCATTCTAGAAATATATAAGCTTCCAAGAAACAAAATACTTAAGTACACAATGTAAAAAGTATGTAAATGACACTTAATTTAGGAAAATGGATGGTCAATTGCCTAAGTAGAACTAGAAGTTACAAAGGTCTGATTTTTTTTCACTAAAAATCCTTTGGTCCCATCTGAAAAAGCAGCATAGAGAAAATTATTGTGGTGATATGGGAAGAAGCAGGAACCATTCCAAATATGGGGCAGAGGTGCCTTGTGGAGTCTCAGGTTAAGCAGCTGCTCAGCTTCATCCAGACCCATGCAATTACTACGCTTCCGGTTTACTTCAAGGCTGATTAGCAGATAGCAGACACTATGAATACTGAATCATAGAACAGTTTGGGTTGGAAGAGACCTTAAAGATTATCCAGTGCCAACTCCCTGCCATGGGCAGGGACACCTCCCACTAGATCAGGCTGCCCAAGGCCCGTCCAGCCTGGTCTTGAACACCTCCAGGGATAGGACATCCACAACTTCCCTGGGAGACCTGTTCCAGTGTCTCACCACCCTCAACATGAAGAATTTCTTCCTAATGTCTAATCTAAATCTTTCCGCTCCAATTTAAGGCCATTCCCCATAGCCCTATCACTACATCACCTTCTAAAAAGGCCCTCCCAAGCATTCTTGTATAACCTCTTCTGGTACTGGAAGGTCGCTATAAGGTCTCCCTGCAGCTTTCTCTTCTCCAGGCAGAACAACTCTCTCAGCCTGTCCTCATAGCAGAGGTGCTCAAGTTCTCTGATCATCTTCACAGACCTCCTCTGGACTCGCTTGAACAATTCTATCTCCTTCCTATGTTAAGGATTACAGAACTGGACACAACAGGCCAGGTGGGGTCTCACAAGAGCAAAGTAGAGGGGCAGAATCACCTTCCTGGATGTGCTGGCCACGCTTCTTTTGATGCAGGCCAGGACACAGTTGGCCTTCTGGGCTGCGAGGATGCATTGCTGGCTCATGTCGAGCTTTTCATCAATGAGCACACTAAGGCCTTCTCTACAGGGCTGCTCTCAATCACTTCATTCCCCATTCTGTATTGAAAATGCATATTGCCCTGATCCAGGTGCAGGACTTGCATTTGGCTTTGTTGAAACCCATGAGGTTCACACAGGCCCACTTCTCCAGCTTGTCATCCACCCCTGTGGATACATCCCATCCTTCCGGTGTGGCAACTGCATCACTCAGCTTGGTGTCAAACTTGCAAACTTGCTGCAAACTTGCTGAGGGTGCACTCGATCCCAATGTCTTTATCATTGATGAAGACATTAAACAGCACCGGTCCCAGTACGGACCCCTCCGGGACACCACTTGTCACAGATCTCCATATGGACATCAAGCCATTAACCACTACTCTCTGAATATGGCCACCCAACCAGTTTCTTATCCACCGAACAGTCCAGTCATGAAAGCCATATCTCTCCAATCCAGAGAGTAGGATATTGGGGGGCCTGTGTCAAAGACTTTAGAGATGTACAGATAGATCATATCTATTGCTTTTCCTGTGTCCATTTATGTGGTCAGCTCATCATAGAAAGCCGCAAAGTCAGGCAGGCAGGACTTGCCCCAGTGAAGCCGTGCTGGCTGCCATTAATCACCTCCCTGTCCTCCATGTGCTTTAGCATAGCTCCTAGGAGGATCTGTTCCATGGTCTTCCCAAGCACAGAGGTGAGGCTGACAGGTCGGTAGTTCTCACGGTAGTCTTTTCTACCCTTTTTAAAAATGAGCACAATGCTACCCTCCTTCCAGTCACCAGGAACTTCTCCTGATTGCCATGACTTTTCGAATATCACGGAGAGTGGCTTGGCAACCACATCAGCCAATTCCGTCAGGACTCTGGAGTGTATCTTGTCAGGTCCCATAGACTTATATACGCTCAGGTTCCTCAGGTGGTCATGAACGTGATCTTCCCTTATGAGAAGAATGAGTACGAGATGAATGCATGACTATTTCTTTCGGCAAAGGGTGCACTGTTTGAGGCTTACTGTCTTGAACATGCAGATGTTTAAGGTTCACTGATGTGCAGATTAGTAAAAGGCCATTTTCACTCACAAATATCAACTGTTCAGTCCACACTAGCAGCCGTCAAAGGAGCTGGGTGGGGTGTGTACACATGAGCTCTCAGAGGGGTAAGCTAGGCATCTTGCAGCTCTCAATGACAAGAGGGTTTTGGCTTGCAAGGTCAAGGAGGTTGGCCTCTTCTGAACTGGAGCCATACAAAACTGGGTCATGACCCTGTAGAGATTTGCACGCATGCTTATTTTTAAGCATGTGATAGGATCCATTGATTGCAGTGGAGGTATTTGCATACCTAAATTAAAGCACAGACAAAATCTTTCACAATTTTAAGGCCTTAATATCTAAGACTGCAAATATATTTTGGAGAAAAGTAGTATATCCTTTCTACATCCTTTTATATTACAGACATAGATATATTTCAGTAGCATTAAGGGTAAATTAACTCAAATTTACACTGCATGTAGCACTGTGTCAATCTGAAAAGGAAGACAAGGAAATAAGTGTAATTCAGCTTTTAAAATCTAAATTCCAGTTTTAAGTAGGCCACAAGTAATGCTTGTTACAAAAACTGTCTTAGAATTTGTCACTATCTGCAGTTTCAGCTCTGAATAGATGGAGCTCTGCATTCACTTGAGTGTCACAGGTCATGGCCAAGGTGCCGTAGAAGTGTTTTAAGAAGCTTGGTTAATCTTTGCTAGCACTCTATCTGGCTCTTGCTAGTGCTCACAAATACCATTTTCATGATCACTCAATAAACTAAAAATGCCAGACCTCAGTCTCAATGTTAAAGGAAACATATAACAAAAAACTGTGCTCCTTCACAAATGGCTATAAATTGGCGAAACTTAAAATAAGACTTCTCTAGTGGTATGAGTTTATTTTTAAAAAGACAGGCACACACACTTACAAACATGCACAGTTGTTTATCTTCCAAATGAGACTCTTACTCCTGTGAGGCCCTGCAACTAGTTTCATACTATTCAAAGTGGGATTACATAATTTACCAAAAAAAAAAAAAAAATCATTTTTCCCTGACAATGAAAAAAAAAATATAATGAGTTCAGGATGTGGCTTATAACCTCCTTCAAAAATCCTTGAGGTCTATTCACATGCAGCCTATGCAGACTGTGCTAGAATCACAGCATCCCTCAGCCTAAACATTGACAGTGACTGAAACAGCAGCTTTTGCAGGACTGG
The DNA here is from genome assembly GCF_017976375.1 of Cuculus canorus. Taxonomy (NCBI): domain Eukaryota; kingdom Metazoa; phylum Chordata; class Aves; order Cuculiformes; family Cuculidae; genus Cuculus; species Cuculus canorus. The sequence continues at coordinate 6,855,884 of NC_071441.1, read as the reverse complement.
GTCCTTCCTTTGATGCAACACAGTAAAAATTTGTCTTGATAGGCTCGTACAGCCTTGATATAGGCTGAGGAAGAAATCAATAAAAACAAGGGAAATATTAATCTCACATAGTTACACTGCTCAAAATGTTTTATCTTGGGCTTAGTATCATTTAGTAGCTTTTCAGTGGCAGTGTGAAAAGCTGCAAGGGATGGAAGATAGGAAGAAATCCCATCCATTACACACTGTGAGGATTACAGAAGTAGGAAAACTATATATCCACACATCATTAATATGTACAAAACTATTTCATAAAATATGAACCACAGAAAGAAAATTGTGGCTTCACCCAAAAAAAGTTAGCTCAGATGAGAGTTTATTACCCTCATGAGCATCTTTACAACCAAAGAGTTATACTGGTTAGCAAATGTGTGATATTTTCAAATATACCCTGACAATGAATATTTGAGCCTTTTTAAAAAAGATTAATTCTATTCTATTTTTGGGCCCCTCACTACAAGAAAGACATTGAGGTGCTGAAGCGCTTCGAGAGAAGGGCAGCAAAGCTAGTAAGGTGCTAGAGAATAGGCGTCATGAGAGGTGGCTGAGGGAACCGGGATTGCTCAGCCTAGAGAAAATGAGGCTGATGGGGGACCTCTTCACTGTCAACAGCTCCCTGAAAGGAGGTTGTAGCAAGGTGAGTGTTGGTCTCTTCTCCCAGTGACAGGCAAGAGGGTGAGAGTAAATGGTCTCTAGTTGCACCAGGAGAGGTTCAGATTAGACATGAGGAAAAATGTCTTCAACAAAAGGTTTGTTGGGCACTGGCAGCGGCTGCCCAGGGAGGTGGTTGAGTCACCACCCCTGGAGGTATGAAGACAGGTAGATGAGGTGCTCAGGGATATGGTTTAGTAGTGGACAGGTATGGTGAGACTCGACCATCTCAGAGCTCTTTTCCAACCAAATGATTCTATGATTCTAGTTAAGCCAATACTTTCATGGTTCAAGTTCAGATTACATGCAGCTGAGGACCTAGATGAACAAATATTTTTGTTATTAGGTCCTAACAGAAAAAGTAGGAAAGAAAATTTGTAAACCACATTTTATCCATATGCAAATTGAAACGATTTGTAACTATTAGAGGCATTAGCAAATTCTAATTAATCTGTTTTATTGTGTGATTAAGTTAGAAGACTAATTTTATTTCCATCATTCACTTTCTTTCAGAACAAGCCTAAATAATTTTTTTTTTAAATGAAGCTAATAAAACAAAGTTTAGTAAAGAAAAAAAATGCATTCTGTTTTAAACACGTCACGTGGAATAAAGTATTATTTCATGCATTTTTCAAGAACAGAGGTTTAATAAAGGGCTACAGGTATCTTTTATGACTGAATGAAGCTTTAATAGGAAGGGGGTTAAGAAGTTAAACCAAAGCAACAATAGCACTGCAGTGAAAGAGGCATGTTCTTTTTCATGCACATTGTTCTCCCTCAGAGGCCTGTCACTCAGCAGAATAGATGTACTTTGACTCATGGGTGGCGATGTATAGCCTAAGCTTAGCCTGAATCCTCTCCTAAAGGCTGAGTCCTGCAACCAGATCCTGACAACTTCCCTGCAGCACTATAGCATGTTTCGCTAATATGAGCTGATAGGATTAGCAGCAGGCAGCAATTACAAACTCTTCTTTGTTAGCCCTGAAGAGTTTTGATTTCTGTGTCAACTGATGCTGTATTTCAGATATCTTTGGTGGTAAAACTTAAATGTTGAGTTTCACATAGTCCAGGGCAACAAAACAATAAAGGATACTAAGTTGTTTAAATTGAAGTATGTCTATGCTGCTTTATTCTAGAAGTAACGTGCCTCCACTCCTCTCCAATTACTGGGACTATTCACAGGCCACAATATAGTTGGCTAGGAATACTGCTAAAGCCACTAAAGCAAGATTGTTATCAGCACTTCTGCACCTCGTTCCCACTCTAATATCCAAAGTGCTCTAATACTCAAGCAAAAGTTTTGGAGTCTACTTGACTCTGAACAGATTTTTTACCCTGGAGGTAAAAGTGTGTTCACGTGTGAGGTTTTCATATCGAAACTAAGTAAAATGTAAGAAGAAGAATTAAATAAGATATACAAACATTCAAGTTCTTTCAATCAAGGCTGCACAAAAAACAGAAATGAAATAGCAAAAAGTAAGAACTGAAACCAGTGGTGTTATTTTAAAGGTATGTGAATATTCACTAAAATGAGGAATAATAGTTTGTGTTCTATCAGACCACATACTTAACCTTAGTTTCATTGAGTTTTTTTCTGATGGACAAGTATCAATGCACAGACGTGCATGAAAATAACCTGGATATTGTCTTTACATTGTGTGAGGGCCACACAAACATTGCTTAGCTTGGGGTGGCTTCCCCAGATGTCTACCTCCACTCTGCGCTGTGGAAAATAAGCCAATTACTCTCTGAATTGCTGGAAGTTGAATTATGAAAAATTTACCTTGAAGTACCATGCTGCAGCCTGTGACGGCCACGCTTAAGCCAATCAGCTCCCTGTGCACCCATGAAGTGGGGCAGATAGCCGGTAACCTCACTACCACTACTACTACAACTACTCCCACCTGACAGTCAAAACACAGAGTAACATTTATTAAACTGATTATCTGTTTAATGAGCATATCTTTACATGGAAACTGAACAAAGACATCTTCAGGTTTTGATAGAAAAGCGCTGCAGAATCTGGATGGGGCAATCTGAAAACGTTACTACCTCACAGCTTCCTGCTTCGTTCTCTACTTGTATTTGCTTGATAGAAATTGAGAGTAATAATGACATTGGGTTTGCACAAATATGCCAGATAGACAAACAATGGTTTTGAGGCATAGGTCCATATTCGTTTATGCTAGGTATGTTGCAGGACCATCAAAGCGTGAAGCTAACACTTGGGCCAGTAATGATTTCAGCCTTCTAATACTGATATGCTGTCAAAGATAGAGAACTAAACTTAAGGACACAATCAAAACCAGGAGACATCAGCTTTAAGCCAGTACGTCAGTGTATGAAAATAATCTCCCACTAAGCCAGTGCAAGTTTTTATACAGACCTAGCATGCAATAGTTTTAGAAAATTAATCCTGATAATTTAGGGCCAAATACTTTTTAGCAACAAAATCTCAAATTGCTATTCCCCAAATGCCTTCATATAGCTATTAGAATTAGGATCCTGTGCAAAACTGTTGCTAATAAGAAGATTAATTTGCATAATTCACACTATTCATATTCACATTTCAGTCTGTTATTTCAAAGATAGCTCCTAAAACTTTTAGAACATAACAAAAATAAAAACTGTGGAGCTTCACCTTTCTTGCTCAATCTGTACTTCTGTAATCCTCACTCAGAATTGAAGGCTGAGTCTTCCAGAATTGTAAGATGAGGTCCTGGTTTTATTTCAGTTTATTGACACCTTGTTCTTTGAACAGTGGAACTGCTTGTGAGGAAAGGTGTAAAATGTGAGCACTGAGTACAAACCAAAGGATTTAGCCTGATGTGTTTTAGATAAGTGAGTAATATTTGCTTCATTTTGCTTATATATCTAAAGTCAATTATATCTGCTTACATTAAAATCTGCAATAAGAAACCTCATCATGTTTTCCCAAGCTTGTAATTTTCTCTCTCGGATGTATGAAAAAGGTTACTTGGCAATGAGATTCTTAATATAAAAGATTGTAGTCCTTGAAAGTTGGTACAACCACTAAGTGATCGGTTAAAATTATAAGCTAACGACAATATGACTCTGATCCTCTCTTATATGCAATTTCACTTTAGAGTATCGCATTAGTCTCATTTTGTACCTACAATACATGACTTTGTATACGTCTGTCTGTATATCTGCCCATTTATCATGCAGTATCTGCTTTACGACAAGAATAGTGACATTTGGAATGTACCAAACATACTTATCAGAAACTTAATATGGCTTCCACATAGTACAGGAGTTTCTGGGACAAACAAGTTGTTCCTGACAGCTTGGATGTATGAGAAATCTGTCACAAATTATCCATTTCAAAAGGAAACCTAGACATATCTTGTTGCATTTGCAGAAATGGAACAAAGCAATACTTTATGGTTAAGAAGTGGATGGGAGCCAGCAGTCAGTACCCTAAGGTGAAAACTCGGATCTGCATAGCAGCGCCTCAGTTTCCAAGCAATAGACTTCCAGTTCCAAATAATGAACAAATGAAAAAATAAGTACGGTTTTAACTCTTAGTAATGAAGAGGCATGCTCATCTCAACTGAATCCCATAGTGTGCTCTAGGCAAAGCACTCCCTGAACACGGCATAAAGGGAGCACTCAATATAACAACTGAAAAAAACCTACAACAAATCTAAAGTAGCCTCTCATTTCTATACAGCTGTAAAAGCTCTGCAGTAAGCCCCTGAAAGGGAACATTTATGTGTTTTATGTTAATTTAAAATACTTGAAAGCAATCAAAAGGGAGGCTTAGTCTTGAAGAAATCCCAGTCTTAAACCCCCTTTAAGCCAGGGCATGGCTATGATGCTGCGCTTTTTTTTTTTTAAAAAAAAAAAAAAGCAACTGCAACTCTTTCGTTACTTCTGAAATGTTAGGTATGTTTCACGCAGATTTGTTTCTTCCTTTTACCTTTTAGGAGGTGAGTCAAAATTTTCTCAGCAACTCTAGAAATCCTAATAGCCTTGCGTACTTCTCAGCCAGCACCTAATATTCTTCTGTTCTTTGTATGTTGAAGCTCCTGTGCCTGTGAGTCTGTGCATGGTGAGCATGAAATGCGAGTGGAAGCACTTCATAGCACGTTCCCACTTCCCTTCCCAGTCATTGCCAAGAGTCTCTTGGCAACGGCTGTCAGTTTTTCAGGTTTTCAAATGGAGGAGCAGTGGCCAAATTCTTCCCTGTGCAAAATCCAAAGAAAGTCAGCACAAGGCTCCTCCATTTCAGGGTTGGGATCAAAACTGGAGGCTTATTTCATAGGAACTATACTAACTGGACACCAAAGCAGTTGTATCTTTTTTCTCTGATAAGTCTCGTAATGTCTCACATCCCTTTTTCCAAGCCTGTGAAATGGAAATATTGTTTTGCAAGGACCTAACATCAATTGGAAATCCTTACACTGAAAGTTAATTTCTCTTAGCTTGCACAGAAATACTGTAAACAGAGGATATGTCCTGTGATTAAAAGTTGGTTGAACAGGAGGAAATATTTAGTTTTTTCTCCTGTGAAGGACCAACCATATTAATGATACTGCCCACAGGAAGGATATCAGTAGTGAAAGAACAGACCTGTGCAAATTCACATAACTATTCTACCGAATCCAGCTAACCAGCAGCTCCTGGGTTCAGTAGTTGATTTTATACCAACATGAAGGCTAATGGACTGTTTTCTACTCTTTTCCAGGAGAAAATGTCAGCCCTATGGAGGTTCATTGCCCACCAGGACTCAACCTGGAGTCCTACAGTCTGGCACAGGAAGACTAATAGACTAATGCATTAATTCACTGAGCCTCCCTGCACTGGGACTGGTTTTGCATTTTTTAACATGAACTATAGCAGCATTCAATCATATCTTCATTTACCTTCTAACTAAGATTTTGAAATACATATAAAAAGCTCCATACCCGGATTATTGCCATCACTATAAACTACTGCAGAAGGGTAAGGGAGGAAAAAGAAAGCCTTTTGGATCCAACTAAACACAAATGCACAACACTAAAACAGGAACAACTCAGCTGGCTGAATCTCTGTACAACTAATTAAAGTGAAGCCTTGTTTAATTTTTCCCCAAGAATGATCTTCTTTGGCTATCTGCCAGCAATAGGTACCTGAGAGTTTCCCTGTGTTTTTCACATTGTATAGAGGACAGTTTGTGCTTAGTCACAGAGCTCATCACCAAAAGCACTTCTTTGATAATTCTCTGAATGTAACTACTCTCAAAATTACTGAACGTAACTGGACAGTCTCACTAACGGAACAGGTATTATAGACAAGGTGACATTTTTATTGGGGTGAGCATCTGTTCTCTGTATGCTAGGGATGAAGTTATGATTGATATCAGCACAGTGACACAAGAGGAAATAAAAAAGGGGGGAGTATTTAAGATGTACTTTTGTGCGTTAATCACAGAATCACAGAATGATTAGGGCCGGAAAGGACCTCTGAAAACCATCATCAAGTCCTCTTTCTAAAGCAGGCTCACCTACAGCAGGTTGCACAAGAGTATGTCCAGGCTGGTTTTTAACATCTCCAAAGAAGGAGATTCCACAACTTCTCTGAGCAGCCTGTTCCAGCACTCTCACAGTAACAAGTTTTTCTTCATATTAAGATGGAACTTCCTGAGGCCCAGTTTGAGCCCATTCCCCCTCGTCCTGTTGTTGGACACCATTGAAAAGGGTCTGGCCCCATCCTCTTGACATCTACTCTTCAGACATTTACAAGCATTGATAAGATCCCCTCTCAGTCTTCTCCAGGATAAACAGACCCAGGTCTCTCAGCCTTTTCTCATAAGAGAGATGTTCCAGTCCCCAATCATCTTCATGGCCCTCCATGAAGAAAAGAAGATGAGAAGAAGCTACCTCCATGGGTAAGGAAAATGAGAAATTACTGAAATTTTGGCTTTGCTTCTCCATGCCCTAGGAAGAAGATTTGAGTTGATGAATTGCAGAAAGTACATTGCATCTTAATTCCTCCTGAGGGATATTATTTACTGGCTTGAAACAAGGCAGGCACAGGAAAGGAATCACACCTTGTTTAAGTGATGCAGCTCTGAGGCCTCAGTGTGCAGCAACATCACTCATGCGGACAGCTTAGTATATGAAAATTTCAGGTCACAATAGAGAAATAGTGAAAGTTAAAATAATAGATAAAAGAACTGTTTCACATCATGTTTCGGCGGCATGTTTGCTGCTAGACATTTTAAAAATCTGAAAAATGGGGAGAAAAAAAAAGGAAAAACAACCTCTTTTGAAGTCACCATGTGAAATATTGCACTTTAATCCTTTTACTTTCAGAATAGCCCACAGCTTCAGCTGAGGTCAAGTCTATCAGCAGTTCTGCAGCTCTCTTTTTTTTACATCAGGAGAAATACCTTGAGATATAATTACATTAAGAATAGCTAAAACAATGAGGGTGTCAGTGGTGAAAACAAGTAGGATGCAAATTAACACATATTAATTGAATTGCTCATTCAGTTTTTCTCCTGTTCTACGGTCTAAGTAAAAGGGTAAATCCTCTTTTTTCATCATGCAGGATGAAAGTTTATTTGAAGTTGGAGTCTATAGCTGCCTTTTCACAGTAAATTGACCTTGTTCCATGCAGCCAATGTCATAATGCTCTGCTTTATCTAGGCTGAGAGAGAGAAAATCGCAAATTGCTTCTGCATGATTAGTTCTGCCACTTCAAACGTGTTTCTTCCGAGTTGGCTTCCACACTTACTGCTAGAGATATGTGCCGCTGGGAAACCCTAATCTGTCTCTGAACTCCTCTGATTTAGTAACCCTTTACCAGCCAGTCTCATGTCAGTGAAATTACTTTTGTAGAGAACAACAGAAATAGTACAGAAATATTGAAGAAACTTAATAAATATTCTCTAGAACCTCAAACTTTCACTCTTCTGTTTCTATCTTAGCCAAGGGAACTTGCTTCAGATCAGTGGAATTTTCAAATTTTAATTTATTTGTGCTTCTATTTAAAAAAAAAAAATCTCTTAAATGTATGAAGTCTTAATGAATACGTAAATCTTGGGGGTTTTGTCTTAAGATATACAAAGATATTAGGTTTTGTGTGGCCAACTTGGTATTTGAGTATCTAGTGATTTGTTTACTATCTAAATACCACTAAATTCAAAAATCTTCATTATTCTTTGTTTTCCTACTAGGTAGTATGTTCCAAATAAAAAATTCCCATCCAGCCAAATAAGAAAACCCAAGGCAAAAAATTACTGCTGTGATGTACTCTTGGAAAAAAAATTAATGCCTACAAAAATTCATATACAGCAAGATGAAAATACTGCATGTTTTTCCAGCTAGCAGCTAAACATTAAAAAAAAATTTATTGTTCATAAAATACATGTAGGTAACAGCACAGCTTAGAATTTAGAATTATACTATTTTTGTCTCCAAAGATAGATGCCAAGGAAAATATAGACTGATGTTAATATAGGAGTTAAGATTGTCTTATTTGCTCTACCAAAGCATCAAAGATTGTCTCTCTATTTGGTTCCTTTTGGGGTAAGATGTCTGTGCAGTAAATCCAAGACTCAACACAGGAAAATGTCAGTTTCTCAGACTCAAATACCTTTTCCCTCGGCTAACTCTGCGCAGTACCACACATGCTGCATCGTCACGGTGAGAGAATCACAGGGTGTATCCAAGTCTGGAAAATCAAACCCTTGTTCTGCGTATTCAGGATAAGACCATAGGACTACAGAACCTGTATGATCTACTGTGATTGAAAAAACTGAAATATTTGCAGATAGAAATTAATATTGTACTGCTTATTTTACTCTCTAACTTTATCATAAAGTTCTGAATTCTGTGTTCTGCACCATACTCAACCATATTAACACAGTTCTTAGTCATAATTCCTTATGAATAAGGCTTAATTTTATTAGCACAATAAAAACAGAAGAGCAAAGAATTGAAAATATGCCACAAACAACAATCATTTTCATAGCAAAAATAAAATTTCCAGTATTTGTTTTTTAACACAAGCCCATCATTGCAGTTTATTTCCTTCTGAAAACCCAGAACCAGTTACTACATTGCTTTACGAATTACAGACATCTAGTGATTTTTTTTTCCTGAGGAACTAGAGCAGCAGTAATAAGCTGAACATAAAATAAATTGCATGATAAAAAAAAATGAAGAAGAGGAAAATGCCAGCTTCGTGTGACAAGATTCATGCTGAAGCAGTGTTTCCAGATATTTTTGACCAAAGAAGGATATAACAGTTTAAAGGTGAGAAGGAGTATGGGGAATCCGCTACCTGACAAATAAGTCGACGTATCAAAAGATTTTGCTAACCAGTCTGACACATAAATGGCACATGATGTCAACTTCTATTAAAGGCTTTATAAATGATGACAGCCTTGAGAAGCAAGAATTGTTTTCCAAGAAAAGAGTTTCTGTTGATTTCTGTATGTTATTCCAAAGCATCAGAAACATATCAACACCACTGCAGGAACCAAATGAGTTTTACAATCACTGGTCTTGTGACCTATGCACAGGACTGGATGCCAGGACAATTTTAATTCTAGATCCCCTTGAAGTCTCTCACTGTTGTGAAAAACACACCAGATATTAGATGTATTTCCATAATGATCTTTTTCCAGGAATTTGTGAAAGTAAGTAAGTAAGGATGAAAGTATTATTTGTTATGATGTATCAACAGGTTGAACGGAATTCCATGGACGAATCTAATGCAAAGCAGTTAATTTATCAAAACTCTCGATTTAATAACAATTTTAAATTGACTTCAAAGGAAGAAGCAGCTTTGCCTACCATGGGAGTTCTGAGCCTATGGGATATGTTTCAGTTCAAATAAATTGATTGCATTGCTCTTATGCAATTGCCAAACCACGCAGACGATGACTATAATGATAGAACAGAAAATTTCTGAATAATAAGGTCTTTTAAAGTGTAGCATTTTGAATGAAATCACTTGGGGAATTCCCATTAAGTCAAACAAGATTTCATTAGGTCCTTATAGGATAACAATAAATTGAAGCATTTGCATTTTGTAGTATTCATCAGCACCCACCATGACTATTTAGCTTAGTGTAAAACCCTCCAGTGAGGTGCACATCAAGTTCCTGGCAGTTAAATATTCCATATTTCAAGGTCAGATAAGAACAATTTTTAGTGTCCTTGAGGACAAGAGAAAAACTAATCCCCATCCTGTTCAAAAACATGAGAAGAAACATTTTAACAGCTTCATCTGAATAATTTCAGAACAAACTTCGTAGTGAACACTAAATATAGCATGTTCAGAAGTCCTCTCAGACCTTTTGGGTTTCTCTAATTGCAATTGAAATGGCAGTCCTTAAACACTGAACTCACTCCCGCCTTTCACTCTGCTAATTATAATTGTTGTTGTTGCTGCAGCTGTTGCTGTTATCACTTGCCCATATATAATGTTAACACTGTAATTCAAGAAATTCATTTAAGTGTAAATTGCAAGGCAGACACATTTCTCAAGGACCTTTCAGAAATCCCTCTGCATCCAACAAGTTCCAACCCCTTATCTTGTTGATCATGCTATGGCCCACGGCCTTAGCAGCATGACCATGGATCACAAAAGCTCTGCTCTGCCTACTAACAGTAAACATACAAAAGTGATCCAGCTGTCAGAAACAGGAGACTGGCTTGAGTCAGAAGCTTCAGAATGGAACTTTGTCTCCTTCATCCCTCCCATCCCTGAAAACACCAAGACAACTTGCTGGAGGGTGAGTGTAAGGCAGAAATCAGTGCAAAATTTCCTGTTGACACCGGCTGGGAGCAGAATCGGTATCATCCCACAAAACGGTATTTAGTTCTAAACAGGACTTTGTGCTACATATTAATACTTTATGAGTTTATCGTTAATAACTTTTAAACTATCCTAGTAAGATATCTGTTGTACTGTGAGACTGAGTCTGGCCAAAGCGTAGCTTCAAATGTGGTTATTTATATAAGCGCACACATGGATTAGTAAAGGAGAGTAACAAAACACCTGTGCAGTCTTTGCAGTTTTGCTTTCTTGAGTCAAAAATTTTTGGGTGAGAAAAAAACATAATTTTTGTTACTGTTGAACACACAATGAATACGTAAAATAGATCGTCGGCCTGACATTTGCTACAGACTGTACATATATACCTCTTAAAATAGATTCAGATATTAATGGAGAAAAGAAAGACTCTCAGAGCTAATCATGTCTGTGAGGCAGCAGGTTTACAGTTTCCTTGGGTTATATATTGTTCCTGGTTACATGGTTAGAGGATCTCTGGTGACCAGTGAAGCAATTCTGAAGAATCACAAGTAGAGTTTGATTTTTAGTATTTTTACGGAAGGATTTAATTTATCCAAACAGGAATAATTAAAAATCAATATGGTTTTGTGATTTATTTTTGTATTAGAAATATAATCCTTGAAAGCAACACGTTGAACCGTGGTATTCCTGGCATATTCCTGCTATACACTGGTACTTACTGTGGACTTAGATAATTGGATATAGGGAAAAACACCTCAGAAAGACTCAAAACTGTCATCTGTTATTAGTACTCATGCATAGGTTGTCTGCTTCATGCTACAGAATTCAATGATAGTACAGCGCCTCCTTTGCTTACATATGGTTTGTTGTTCACAGCATTCTTAAAAAAATATTTTAGGTGGAATTCCTGTTCTCAAATGAATGAACTGGATTAAGACTTCCACATCGGTACTGAAGAAATTGAATATAATAGCTCTTACTTACACAAATACAGAGTGTTTTATTTGAAAATCTATCCTTCTGTGTTAGAACTTGATGAAGTTTGTCTTTTTTTGGCTCTGCTGAAGTTGCTAATCTTCCGAGGAAAGGAACAACCATGAAATAAAAAAAGAGTCTACAGGACTTCCAGCACTGATCTCTTTCTGCACATCAGGACTTCCATGTAGACCAGTACCTCAAGAATTCAAGCTATCTTTAGAATAGCCTAATAATATACAGAAAAGTGGGCAAGGTCTATGCTGTTTCTTGAATGTCAATCTTTTCAGTCAATAGCAGGAATTTACAAATGTAGTGGAACCATTCCCCATCTATTTTTAGGTAAGCAGAACATGCCCTTTTAAGGGTAGTAGTGCTTGCTCTTACAGCACTTAAATATTCTTTGGCAGGTAAAAATGCAATGTTAACAGTAGGCTGCCTATTAGCCGTCAGCGATAAGCCTCAGCTGAACCTGGAACAGAGCTGAACTTCATCACAATGAATAAGTACTGAGGTTTAGTACAGGGTATAGCTTGTTCGATGACTGTGAGAGATATCAAGCACAACACGCAGATGTGAGTCTAGGATGAAAATATTCTCTACCATTGAGTGATCATATATTACATTTCCATTTGAGCCCTATATGGTTAATATTAAGACTCTGAAGCAGTTATCTTTAGGTGTTCACAACTGGTCTCCCTGAGTGAGTAAAACTTCCATGGCATTCTGTAACAGTGAATTTTTTCAGATGGAATTCCATCTCATTATTTTTAAGCAAGCCTGAAAATCATAAATCCAACAACAAACAAAGTTCAAGTGTTTCTTCCATTCTCATATCACTGTCATCAAAAATTGAAACGCATTTGAGGCAAATAGGCATTTTTCCGAGGTCTGCACATTTAGGCCAACTGAACTGAGCTGTACCTTTAGGATGAAAGGGGACTCAAATGCGATAAATCTAATGCTTGTATGTTTTCAGCCCCAGCATCATTAATAACTCACTTAGAGCTCTGAAAACTTTCCTTAATACCGTTTACCAACTACAGCTCTCTTAGCTGTTTTTAAGTGAGGATCCTTAAGGAGCAACAGACACGATTTCAAATATAACTGTACTTTATAAATACATATATGACAAACTTTATCTGATAAATTTGATTTTTCGTATTTATTTAAATTAATAACTACATTTGCTTTTTTCCCCGTCACATATATAACTGTTCACTTCAGTGATCATTACAAGACTCTCTCTGCATTCTTTGCACCAATAGGCTGAACACAATCCTTAAATGCAAGGCAGGTATCATACCCCTGATTATAGAAGTTTGGGGATTTTGCCCACACTCCTTGACAATACTAGGTGGACCTTGCCTTTCATCGATCATAAGCAACTCTTCAGCTGCCAGTGCTGCACTACCTTGCCATGCACACAGCAGTGGCTGAGGATCAAATCAGCACTCTGAAAATCAGCACTCCTTCCTCGAGTGTTAAGTAGAGCCTTTATGCAAACTGAATAACTCTAATGGTGAGGATATCCTCAATGACCTAACTCCTACTTGTGGACTGAAAATTAGGCCTAAGAAGGCCAATTGCCAGATAATGCTGTTACAGGGAGGCTTGTGTACAAACTGAAAGGTTGAAGTGCACCCTTTCAGCACCAGTATTCATTCCCAGCAGGGCTGCCCTCGTCTCCCTGGCTGAGACACAGGCACTGGGGTCTCTCAGCATTCGCCTTCACACCCGGGCGGCCAACAGACCCAGGGGGCTGCTGCAGCCTCCCCTTCACCGACACATCCCAAGCAGCTGTGCCTGGCAGAGCCGGGCTCCCAGCCGATGACAGCCAACTCAAATCGGTCCAGGGAGGATTAAAGGGGGGGAAGAAAAAAAAAAAGAAGTGACATGTCACCTCACACTGTGCTGTGGTCGCTTTGGCTGAGCTATGAAGAACAGCTCTTTTGAATGCAGAAAGTTCCTCTGATAACCCTGTCGGAGAAAGATATGGGAGGACAAGGCATGTCTCAGAAATGCATGACTTTTAAGCCATTGGCACTTTAAGTTTTGCTCCCTGTTTTAACTCTTGGTAACTGCTGCAGTCTAGATTGCCTGTGTGCAAAATATAGATTTATCACAAATAAGCATTCACGTATCTGCAGGGGAAAAGGGATCCAAGTTCATGCTTTCAGAGTGACTCATGGTCGTAGGTGCCTTTGGGTTTCGTTGCCACAAAAAGGTATGTGCTCACTATCAGCATGTGCTGAGCACCCTTCCTCTGAAAACAACACTCTACTGAACAAGCGACATAGAGCATCAAAAGCTGAAAGATCTCAAATATTCCAATGAATTTCGTTAAATCTGAGTAACAAAAATTTATGTCAGTGAGGTAGACAGGTTACATTCATACTTTATTACATTCATATTTTAGTAATTTGGTCCTATAGTGTGTCCTGTCATTTTATCTTACAGGAGGCACTGAAAGATCACCTGTGTTATTGACAGGTAGATTCTTGCTTTTCTTTCAGTCTGAAATGAAGCAGCTCATTCTGTAGGAGCTACATCTCTGCGATTGCAAGCACAGCTGACGAAGGCAACCTAGACATGGCCACAACAGCTCTGCCTCTCTACACAGAATTCACACAAGTTTTATAGCAATAGGCAGTGATTTTTTTTGTAGGCAAGGGACTGTTCCATGGACAGTCCATGACAAAAGGCAGATGCCACAAGAATGAACAATGCAGAGCATGAAGGGCACACTTCCCTCAGTCAGAACCCTAATGAAGCGTAATAAAGAGAAGTCAAGTAGTGAATATTTATATATGTTAACTCCCCCTTGCATACTAACAGTAATTTTTCCAGGCCAGGAAACTTAAACCAATAAAATCAGATTTTCATACTGCTTTCAGATTTGAGATTATACTTTACACATCAAAAACTTATTACTATTATTGGATGCTATGATGAAAAACAAATCTTAGAAAATTATCACTCTGTGTTTCAAATGCGATAACTGGGAAACTCCTGTGTCATTAATGTTGTATGAAAACTGTCTTGTCATGGACCAGCTGGAACTGCTATACTTTCATAAAAAGAAAAGAGAAAAGACAAGATTTGGGCTGTATAACAGTCCCATCAATGAGCTCCAGCCCTGTTAGCAGCTAATACTCTAACCTCACTTGTGCCCTTAATGTCTCTGTTGCTTGGTTTCCTTTTTTTATCTTTGCAGAGAATAAAAATACTGAGTTTTATTAAGTACTTTACAAGCTCTATCAACTCAATATTACTTAGTAGTTTGTATTAATCTCTCTTCTAACATATTTACTCTCCATTGCTCTAAATTTATGTGAATGTCTTAAGTTTCACAAAATAAAAAGCAACAAAATTAGTTACAACTGAAATGGATTCATATTTGCCTCCAACATTTTTGAGACCTGCTATCTGTGGAGGCACTTACATGGCCCTCGTCACGATAATATCTTAGCACTTAGCAATCACTAACGGTTTTTATCCTCACATTACCTCTCTGAGATAGGGTAGCATTGGTGTTATCTCTGGTTTTCAGGTGGAGAAGTGAGGTCCAGGTTAACTGAGAACAGAGTCACATCACACATTTGTGCCTGAGTCAAATGTGTTACAGATGTGTGCCAAGACTATCTATCTAGTAAGGGCTCTTGTGCTTCTCAGAACAGCATAGATCACAAAGTCTAGGACAAAGTATGTGATAACCAAGGACAAAGCCTTCTTGGTCAAGGATAACATACTTCCAGATAAATCCAAGGCCTGAAAATTGTTAGGAAATGTTGGAA
This sequence comes from Cuculus canorus, assembly GCF_017976375.1. Classification (NCBI taxonomy): domain Eukaryota; kingdom Metazoa; phylum Chordata; class Aves; order Cuculiformes; family Cuculidae; genus Cuculus; species Cuculus canorus. The sequence continues at coordinate 6,840,645 of NC_071441.1, read as the reverse complement.
ATCACCGCAATTAAAAAGCCACTTTCATTAACACACAGCATACAGCATTTCCTGACTCTTGGTCAGTAAAACCAAATATCGTCTGCTACACCCTTGGAGCACACCTGCTCTCAGGAGGCGGTGGAGGATGGAGGGTAATTCCTTCCACCCCACAGGGCCACCAGGTAACCAGCACTGATGCAGTTAACAGCCGTTCTAGTTAGGATCATAGGATCGATCATAGAATCATAGAATCATTTGGGTTGGAAGGGATCTTAAAGATCATCCAGTTCCAGCCTCCCGGACTTGGGCAGGGACACCTCCCACCGGATCAGGCTGCCCAAGGCGCCAATCAGCCTGGGCTTGAACATACCCAGGGAGAGGACATCCACAGCTTCCCTGGGCAACCTGTGCCAGTGCCTCACCACCCTCATTGTGAAGAACTCATACCTAATGTCTAATCGAAGTCTTTCCCCTTTCAATTTAAAGCCACTCCTCCCTGCCCTATCACCACATGCCCTCCTAAAAACTCCCTCTCCAGCTTTCTTGTAGGTACTGGAAGGCTGTTATAAGGTCTCTCTGCAGCCTTCTCTTCCGCAGGCTGAACAACCCCAACTCTCCCACCTGTCCTCGTAGCAGGGGTGCTCCAGCCCTCCGATCACCAACAGTTCCTTATATTTCATATGTTGAGGATTCCAGAACTGGACACATTACTCTAGATGGGGTCTCACAAGGGCAGAGTAGAAGTTAGAATCACCTCCCTCGACCTGCTGGCCATGCTTCTTGTGTTGCAGCCCAGGATGCAGTTGGCTTTCTCGCCAACTGGAAAGTTCACTTTCAATATTTCACCATTTGTTTCCCAACAACTACTGTGTAAGCTGCTGAGAGTCATTGCCCCAGGCTAGCTGCAGAGGACTTTTCTTCATATTCATTAGGGAACAGGGCAAAAAGATTTTATTTCTTCTTTAACAATAGTTTAGATTCTGGATCAAGATATGGGTGGCACTCTGTACAACACTCTGTCCTGCTCTGTTCAGTCACCTTTCTCAGATATTCTGATCATGCTGTTTTAACTTCCTGATCTAGCTCTGTTATCCTACATCTAGATTTGATCCAAAGTCTATGGATATTATTTCACTGGCTTTCTTGGGCTCTGCGTCCAGCTGCTGATTTTTTATCTATACCCTTCGGGTTACAATTTGAATACATTTGACCCATACAGAAAACAATATGTTAAAGGGAAAAAGTAAAAATAATAATAAAAAAAAAAGGAATAGAGAATTTATGCTGAAAAGCAAATTATGTCTAAATTTCACTGTGTGTGGATTTGCATAGCGCTTATCTCAGGACTGTAAATAAAGATATAACTCAGCGTTACGTTTCTCTTTGGTGTTAAAGACAGAATTAATCAAATACATTACTTCAAAGAACAAATAGGAAGTCAGTCAGGTAATCTGTAGCTGTAGCATGTAGTCCTGCACCCATTCCATAGTTGGAGGCTCAGTTGTCAGCTTTGCTGGCATAAATTTCACAAGTTAAATGTTGGTCATTAGCTTGGACTGGAGAGAGACTTTTTGTTTTAAAGTTAAACTAATTTTCTCATACACAATGACAATGTAGAAAATACATTTTCCACAAGTAGCTGGTTCACGGGGTATTTCCAGTGTGTATCTATAAAGACAATTCAAATTTAAGGTCTTCCTGTAACAGTAAAACCAGGAACGTAGAAGTTTTATACGTGACTGGTTCAAAAGATTGGGTTGGGTTTTTTCTTTTTTGAAAGAAGCACAAAATGCCTGCCAAGCTTAAAAATTATGCAGATCATGTTTCTGTGTCTGTTAGGTGGTGCTTACTGGGCAGTCTGGCTCTTGTCAGTAATTCTTCAGCTGCTTCGCTGCAGTGGAATTACTGTAAAGAGTCAGGAGTTGGGGTTGGTGGGAGGGATTCTTTGTCCTAGTTGCATTTAAAATTACATCTAATCTTATCAAGGAGCTCGTCATTGTTTCTGGCTGCCTATAGCAGGTACAGTACTGCTTTTGTTCAAGTCTGTTGCTTTACCAAATAAAGGCAAGAACTGCTTGCTTTTCTCATACAAGTAGTCCAATTGATTTCTGCAAAAATAGTTGTGTGAGTAAGGCAAACAGGATTTGGCAATAAAATTGATTAAAAGAATCTGAACACAATATTCTTCCACGGGAAGTATATGCTGATTAAAAAATGTTTAAAGAAACAGGTGAAATTAATAGATATTATTAAAGTTTATGTTCCAAGTATGCCTAAAGCAACAGTAAGCATGAAAAAGTATGCAATAAAGAACAAAATCAAAACAGTAAGCAGACACTAGAAAGTTTTCAGCATTTGCCAAAAATTCAAAACTTTTTATCAAATTGCTAGGTTTTCATTTAAAATTGCCTTTGAAACCATTGAGTAGGCAGCAGAATATCTAGAGGTGCAAAAATACATAAAGTATTTTCCCAAAACTCTTAATAGAATTCAATGTGTTTTCATTAAAAATTGTAAGTGCCTCTGAATTGTAAAATATTTCTTCAAGTGCTGTAGGTGGACTTGAATATTTAAATTTTCACATTCAGTTTGAAAACAGTGGCCTCCCTAAAACTGAAAAAATATTTTCTTGCCTCCCAGTGGATTTATGCATTTAAAAAATATCCGAACAGACCAAAAAGAGCATGCAGATGTAATGCCTGTTTCTCACTCTCCTTTTCCTATCTCTTTCTGTATTCATCAGATATTAATCTTTAAGGGCTAGTTCCTCATCTAGCATAACTTATTTTCCCTAGGTGGAATTGCTGCAGGCCTCATAAGAAAGTAGGTGTTGTAAGTAGCATTTATGCCTTCATTTTTGCCCAGGGAGGTGGTCGAGTCGCCTTCCCTGGAGGTGTTTAAGGAACGGGTGGATGAAGTGCTGAGGGACATGGTTTAGGGAGTGTTAGGAATGGTTGGACTCGATGATCCAGTGGGTCCTTTCCAACCTGGTGATTCTGTGATTCTGTGATTTTAAAAACTTGCCCTGACCAGTACGGAGCAACTTATTGACATTGTAATACCAACACTGAAAGAAACAATGCCAAGAACAGACCATCGGTGTCAATAAAGATTCCAAATTCATTAAGACAGGAATAATAGGTATTAAGTTTTAATGGAAACTCTATTCATGTCATTTTATATTTAAGGTGCAAAATATAACTTGTTCAAGCAGGCTTCATTGAGTATCAGGAAAGAGGTGGTGAATTAACCAGAGCTGATTGCAGATGTATAACTCATCCCAAAATACTTATTGATCATTTTAAAGGGGCTCAGGGAAAAAACAAAATTTAAATAAATCAACAGAATTTAAGTGTCATCTACATAGAGCAGATTTTCCTAAAATTTTAACACGTGTATAGTTCATCAGAATTTGGTGATGTTTCCTTAGTGATCAAAGTAAGCACTTGAGTAGTTAAGTGTCTCTGAAAACAGCTCCACAACAACTCTGCTTAGATGCAGAGATGGTTATTAGCACAGCAACACTTAGATCAGAGCAACAGGTTATGAAACATCACTCATAACTGATCATTAATGAAAAATAAAATCTTACCCTTTGAGATCATGCCCATAACCTCACATGTTTATTTGACACACTTAAGATTAGGAGCCTTGTCACCTCATGCTCTCTATACAGTCAATGTATACAAAAGTGTAATTCCAAAGATCTTCCCCTGACATTACAGGAGTCTACAGTTGGGTGCGTCCTAAATCAAGAGCTTCAGCTCGAAGCCTAAAATTCAGTGGAATAATTACTACTTTTAATTACAAAAGAATAAAATGAAGAAATGTTCAGCTATAAGAAGAAATGTTCAGTGATTGGGATACTTGAATTAGGAGAGGAAATAGATGATTTGTATGTGACAACACAAACACCACTATAAGGAGAAAATACAATGTATTTTTTCTCACAAATACATCAACAGTGAATGACCCAGACAATGGTCAATAATCATATTAAATGGAAGGAGGGGCAGGTGGGAAGGTGTAAGTAAATTAGAACATATTCAAAGAAATTTTTTATGCAAGATTTTACTAAAGTAAATATCTGAGTAGAAACCACAGAGGGTTCTACACTTATATGGATAATGAGAATTTCTGTAGCTATATCAGACAGGAAAAAAAACCAATTATAATGCATATGAGCACCCGGATTTCAAGAAATACATCAGCCATTACCTGATGACAATCTGTTGATGAAAGGCTACCTCTAGTTGTTCACAGGTATGATTTTTCATTTTCACATAAAATAGAACTAATTAGTATTTCCGGGAACATGTATAAGACCTATGGGTTCAATTTACTGTATCAAGTGTAATACAAGGTACAGTAAATGTACCTAAGTCCACGTTGGTTTGTTTCATCTTTATCTCAGTTGACTGTTCAATTGGTCAAATTGGTACCAAATAGACTGTAGGTAGATATTTCCTCTTTGTATCTGCTATGAACAGACGACACACAACAAAACACCACCTCCTGTGAAAACTTTTCCGTTTCATTTGAATCAGTCTCAAAAGTCTTAACAGAGAAAACCTAGTTTTACAGCAGTACAAGAGTAGCCTGGAACGATCTTTAATAATATTAACAGAATTGCACATATTTCCTAAAGATGATCTTTAGCCCATCAGCTGCAAAATGTTCTTTTAACTATCACAGTACAGATGTTGCCCATAAATAAAATTCTACAGTTGAATATAAATTGCATTTCACTTAGTTATGATATTCCTATGGTAAATAATAGTATATATACTACTAGAAGACATTACTTCTATACTCTTTTCTTCAGTTGTTTTTCCCAAATAAATCTATAGAGCCTTACAAGAACCCCTCTATGGCCCATAGAATTCAATTTAACACTTTAAAATATTTCACTGGTGGAAACACTAAAATTAACTAAGCTTAAAGTGTACAGTTATAGCTACTTAGGAAAACTTGCCTTCGAATTTCATTTCAAAAGCTGCTGGAACGTGTAAATTGACCTCACAAAGCACTTTTTTCTGAATATCTGAAGTGAGACCATTTAGGCATCTAAATGAAGATTTAATCATCTCACCTGTGGGTCCTAGTTTGAAATATTCGCATCAGTTATTTCACCTGTCTGAGACGTCACACTACCAGCCAGTTCTAACTAAAACTGAGGATTTGTGAGTTTAATCTATTAACTGTGCTGCTCTGTGACTGGTAATGCCTGGCACATATAAGAGCAGTCAGCTGAAAAACACTGTAGATTTGGGATTTTTCTGTTGCTTCTGACCTATATTTTTTTAGAAGACAGAGAGAGACACTGTTGCTTGCGCCCAATCTGATACACAAGATACTATAAGATCAAAGTTGGTTTGATTACTGTGTGTTTAATTTTCTTGCACAAAACAACAACAACAGGGGATAAATTTTACACACCATGTTAATTTGTCATATTGTGTATTCAATCGTCATGCTAATTGTTACTTTTAAGAAACTTCAAGCTTCAGCTCACACAGCCTGGAGTAAAATCTGAGGCTAAAACGGTATTTAGAAGAGAAGCTAGCAGCACTCTGTATATAAACTGTGTTCAGATAACCATAAACTCAAACTTAATGTCACTCTTTTGATGTTACAGGACCTTTACTGGTTGTGACTTTTAATACCTTGTTCAAAACATCCAGAAGGAAAGGAGGACTCAGGATATTCTGCTACCAGGTCTTTAAATATCTTTAAAGTGGTGTTCAGTTCTGAAAGGAGGTGAAGTAACAATTGACACCTTCTTAGTCTGCATTTCTCTTCTTAGTGCACATTCAAAGCTGGATTCATATGTGCTGCCCACAGAAATAAAATTTAAGCCTTACTTATTTCAGTCTTGCAGAGCATGTACAGCAGAGAAGAAGCTGGATCACCCTTCTTTTCCATTTCTAACTAGCAAAAAGTTTTGTGTGAGCCTGTGTACGTCACCAAATATACAACCCAAGAATAAGGAAAGGCTTAATATGATTGAGACCATAATTTTACCAACAAAACTGGAAATATTTTTAATTAAATGTGAAGCAAGAATTGTAACCTAGCTTGAGAACTGCATATATTGTTCCACATAACATTGGTAAAAACTGTACCAAAAATATAGCTCTTTGGGGATAATTCATAATCACCCATTCAAAAATTACTTTGTCTTAACCCTGACTGATGTGAGAGGAGCAGTCATATTCTGGGACATCTGTGTGCATCTGAAATTGTTCTGCCCATAAAAGAAATCAATTCTAGGTATAGATTCCAAAATGTAAACAACTAATTGGTCTTGTTCACTTTTTGTTTTCCTTTTTTTCTGTATTCCATTAAGGAGCTTATTAGCAGAAACAAGCAGCTTTTCTTCATGCCAGGCAAGTCACTGAAAAGTGTTTTCATCAATTACACAAACATACATGCAAAATCGCAGTTAAGTCTAATTAGTTCATGCTCTATTACAGGCTTAGTAATTATTAGCTCTTTTTCTGATTGATATTTTCACGATCATTGCAATAATCATTATACAGAGCTTTTTATGCAGTATTTAAGAATACAAATCCAACACAGATAATGTATTCCTACTGGTATTTAGGCTTGTTGCCAACCTGCATCCATTCTACAATGCTGGCTTTACACCAAGAGAAAAGAAAAAAAAAGTTGATGTTTCAAAACCAAAAGTGTAAGTAATATCCACTGTTTTATGCAAATGTCATTGAAGGAAAATTTGAAGTAACTTGTGAGTTTTGATATAGAAGGATTTCAAGTACCTGCAGGTGATTTTTGACATTAAATATGTCACATATTTGTAATAATACATTTTACATATACAACACACAGTCAGATAAAAATTCTTTTACTGTATTATTGACACTTTAAAAACTGATTAACACAAGAAAAACCATGAACAAAGACTTGGTGGAAAAGACACAGTAACTAGTTTTAATAATATCAACATTATTTGTGCTTTGAAAAGTCTTTTGGCCTCCTATCCTTGCTTCCTTACGTGCGACGCACATTATGACAAAGGAGATTCATACAATCTAAGTTTTTATCGAAGAGCAAGTCTTTTAAACAAAATTAAAGCAACTTGGACAAACACCTACAGACATGAGGTTGAGTACCAGTCTTGTCTCCTTTGTTTACCAGTCAGAGAAGAGCCTGCACTACCCAACATAACGCAGAGACACCTGGTGGCTGATGGACACACTGCAGAGGGGTTTTCCAGATCTGGGGGAGCCCAGTAGTGACTCCCCTGAAGCACCTCCTTCCAGATTCTTCTGTAACCTTCACCACTATGTGCCATTTACCTAGCTGTACCTGAAGCTTTGCATCACTGTCTGGGAGTTAGTGGTTTTCCTTGGATCTTCTTTGTCTAGCAACCATTAGTAAAATTGTCTGTGGTTGCTCTCAGTTTCCTGTAAGGACATTTAACTAAAAAAACAAGTCAAACCTCTCTCTAAATCAGCACCCAGCACCATCAATTTGAAGGCATCGCAGCTGAATCCACACACACATCCTGCAGTAGCAGAAGTCCTTATTTTAAGATAGCAGGTCCTTCATGACCGGTCTTCACAGGCTCCGTCTCCAGACTGAGTGACCACAAGTTAAGCCAAAGGTGTCAAGCATCAAATGCTCACAGGAAAAGGAAAAACAAAGCCAGACTTCAAGGAAAAATACGCTTCTCTCTCACTCTCTGAATACCTCCCCAGACCAACTCTGGTCCATCATATTTCAATGCCTTGGTTCAGCCTATAAAATCATTCTTGCCAGAAATATAGGTGTGTGAAAACAGTTAACACTAGAATCTTTGGGGAGGCAAAATAGCACTTTTTAATTTACAAAACACTAAATGTCTTTTATGTTACAATAAAATAATTATAAAATATGTTTATTCAAAAAAAAAAAAAAATTCCCATTTTTACTGTGCATGCAAGACAGAAATTTTTAATACAATGCCATACTCCACTGGATACAAAATCCATAGAGGTCTGTTTTCTTACACGTAGGCCTTTTCTTTTGAAAAATCTGTATACATGAATTATCATTGCTAACAGCCACTGACATACAGCACAAGAAACTACCACAGACCCAACCGATTTGAAAATTCAAGGGCTCTTGCTGCATTCTGACCTGTCTTTAGTAAAGTACAAAGTTATTCTTCTTTGAAACTTAACAAGACGAGATCCAAATGAACAGATGCCTCCGTCAAACTAATTTTTACCTCTTGGGTGTTCTAAGGCTCCTCGGGTTTTTTCAGTTCTCTGCACTACAGTACAGTAAATGGGCTGTAAAAACATAATTATGTTCTTTGAAAGTAAATGAGACCATTACTGTGAAGGACTGCATATCTTCATCCATTTTCTTAATAGCCAGATCATTAACAGTTCTTCTCTTTGCAAATTCAGACTCATAGCAACTCTGCTTTGCACACTATCAGTGTAAGGATAGTAAATATGAGACCCACTTAGGGATAGGGCACTAAAATATTACTGACCCATCATTCCCAAGATCACCATGGGAATGTCAGCAATGGTTTCCCCACCAAGCATCTTCCCCCCGGCCCTGGGCAGACTTGACCCAGAACTGTGGGAAACATTGTTTTTCACAGTATTATCCTGCAGAAGATACCGAAACTCTAGCGCTTTCAGACAGTGATTCCTGGACGCCAAGCAATGCCAGGAAAAGTGAGAGGTGATTTGTAGGAAGCTGTCAGACTGCAGGGCTCACTTCGTCTCTAATCACAAACACAAAGAGTTGTTCATATACTGTGTTGAACAGAAATGGAACATCTCAAGCTTTTCATTAGTATTTTTTAAGTCTGAAACCTTGATGTAATGAACCAAGGATTCGTCATAAAGTACCCATTAATTTAATAGGTGCTGAACCTGGAATCCTCCAGACCCCAAGAAGGAAACATGCCTGCTGAAACCCTTACTGCCATTCAGCTTTAACCCAGAATAATCCTAGTAAAAGCATAAAAATATAATAACAGTACTAAGAACCTTGATTTTCACACAAAATATATAATTTCTTCCCTTTATAAGTCCTGCTTTCAAGCCTTTAAGCCATCCCCTGTGTACCAGCCAATTCTCACTACTTCCATTTCTTGCATGGCCTCTGTAGGCTATTCAAAGTGATGAAAAAAGGTCTGCCTCTTCTTCTTCGTCACTCTATTCCCCAGCCACTTCTGACCAGTGTGGGCAGACGTCAGGGCAAAGTAATCAATGCAGTATGTACACAGCCTTTCACAATGGCCTATCAGCTGTGTATCCTGTGTGAAAATAAAAGGCTGCAAGCACAAACATTTAATGGTAGAGAAGAATTTACTTTTAAAATAACAGAGCCTACAGGTAGGAACTTTTAGATAGTCTATGCTCAGAACAGTCTATTCATTTGTTTGTAATTTATATATTCGTATTTTACAATTACTTTCTGCTGTTTCCTGTATGTTTCTTAATTTAGCTATGAATTACTGCAAATTACTCCCTTGTGCTGGGTACCTCATGAGCCTCTTCATTTCTGTATTGAGCACAGGCATCTGTGGCTCCCTAGAAGAAAGCTTAACCAACAAAACAGAGGCATTGTGCCTGAAAATCTACATTTACACTTTGTTTGGGAGTTAGTTTGGGGTTGTATATACAGTGTGTAGTATAGTATCGTAGTACTAGATTTTGACTTTCTAAAGTTTTGCATATCAGTCTCTCTTCAATATCACAGTTTCTTATCTTTAGAGGACTGCCTAGATGGAAAAGGCAGCTTTACAGGTAGAAGAGTTTGGGGGAACAGGAAAGTATGGTTCTTTCTGTATGACTGTCTGTAACAGAATAATGGAGAGCATGAGTCTGAACTCATTACAGTCCTGTGCCACTGCAGATCCTTCTTATGCAGCAGCTCTTAGAGTTATGGGTCAGATTTCTTTTGACTTTTTCTTTGTTTTTTTCTCCTATGATCAAGAAAATCTAATCACTTGGCTCTTCCAGTCTCATTTGTACATATTCCTTGCTATAGTTACAAGTATCTTTAGGAAGAGCTCCTGAGTTTTTTAGTATTCATAGCTTTTTATGGATTTCCTTTTTTCTTTTAAAACAGACCAGTTCACTGAGAACTGGTTTGATTGTTATGACTTATTACGTAACCATTACATACAAGCACAGTACTTAATAAACTATGAATCAAGACATGTCTCCATCCTGCTACAAGACTGATGGATATGAGGGATCTTTCCTCTGAGTCTGTACACCTATAGTTATTTCCAAGACAGAAAATAGCATACCAACCTCTTCTAGTAACTAGAATCATTATTATCAGTGAGCATTTGTTGTATGTTTCTCTCTCACCTCAGTCTTCTAGTTTTGTTATCAAACCATGGCCATATCAAACAGTGAACCTTGTTATGAGAATTTCTTAATTTGATTTGAATGTGATCAGCTTGATTAAAATTGCCTAAGGTTTATTTAGAAGCATTTTTGTTAATCAAAGAAGTTCCCATTGTAGTATACATACATCATTCATTGTGGGTTTGCATTCTTTTAAAGCCAACCTAATTTCTTCCTACTTCCACTTCAAATTGTGAAAGTACCATAAAAAAAAAAAAAAAAAAAAAAAAAGAAAAAAGAAAGTGTTACTGTAGGCTCCAGGAAGCTTCAGTATGAATGGAAATCTCAGCCAACTGAGTTCACTAACTTCTACCACAGTATTGATAACCCAGAGTACTGCAGTCTTCTAGGCCTTTTGCATTCATATGTGAGCAAAAGACCCCTGTAAGCTCTTAAGCAGGTACGTAACATGCATATGCTACAGTTGACCCACACCATGTATTTCTGTGGCTTTTCCAACTTTCAGACTTACTAGAAGTCTAAAGAAGTCTAAAGACTTCTAGACCTGTTGACTGCGGAAGTTATCTGAGCCCACCTGAGCATAAAGATAGCCTGAAAGTGTGGTTCAGAGACTTTTACTAGCCTTTAGACACAACCGTTAGGCTTCAGTGTGACCATAATCGTTAAATGATTGTTTATTTTGTACATAGATTGGCCTGGGAGCAAATTCTATGCTGAAGAATTAAAAAAATTTTGTATAGAGACAATATATTTTTTAAAAAAGGAGACTCAAAAAATTATAAAAGGAAAAGAAGGAGAGGCTAGGAAAGAAAATAAGAGTTTTAAAGACCTCTAAAGAAGTTTTGTGTTTCTCTTTTTCTTTAAAAAAAAAAAAAAAAAAAAAAAAAAAGAAAAATTGTACCTGAATTTAACGTGTTTAAAAAGAAAACTGGATGTCAAATTATGGTATCAGAATGGTGAACTTCTGACACGTGGACTGAATCCCGACAGTTTATCCAAACTGTTGTTGACCTCTAATCAGAGGCTATATGTGATCTGTCTGCTATAAAAAGGCAGAGTCCAACTAAAATGTTGCTCTTGTACTAACAATCTGGGTAGTTATTTCCACGTTGGAGTATTGCTCTAAGCAGCATGGCAGCTGTAGACCCCTGGACTTCAGCCACAACCAATGAATAGCCATTCAGTGCAGAATCTGAGTTTCTTTTAAATTAGTTCAACCTTCCTCTGTTTCAAAATTGAGACATCATGAGACAGTAATAGGCAGTTCATTTCACTTGCTGTACTATAATTCACATGTAATATAGCTGTTAATTTGGTAGCTGAAGCATCAGGCATGCCGATATTGTACATGCACCTCTTTTGGTTATTTTGTGTTCCATCACCACTGAAGATTTTTTTCCAATTCCATATTTCATAATAGTAAGAAAGTGAGCTGAAGGGCTACAATGATTTCCATCTAAACTGCTCTCTTTTGTCTGCACTACAAAAACTAATGTCCCTTTGCCAACATTTGCTTAGGCATTTTTCAAATCATCAGAAAGGAAATTATGGGAGTGAGAATACAAAGACTGACCAAAATCATTTTTTACCATAAAGTGTGCATTGAAAATGAGTGAGTTTCCTGTCTGCTGACACAGCAGAGCAAACAGAAGAAAGAAAGATATTTGCTTTTTCAAAAATAAAGAAAGATATCAGTCTTTTTTGGGAACCAACGACAGTGATCTTTATCGTTCTCTCTCCTATGATGCTTCACAACCTCATTGGCCTCTAAAGTTATATACAGCTACCCTTTCCTCTGTGCTTTCTGGTCCTGGGACCCAAAGGTAAAGTCTTTAAAGATGTCATTACTTACATAAAGTAACGTGCAAGGAGTTCTGTCACATTTGAAAAAAAAAGAAAAAAGTTTAACTTTTTTTTGCAGATTTGCCTTTTTTAACTTCACAAAGTATTTGTTAATGGGAGTAATATGAAGAACAAAACCAAGGAGGAAGAGAACAGCATACTTGTAGGTAGGTATATGGGAGAGAACACTGATAAAACCTGCTCGCGAAAGAAGAAGTAGTGTGTTCTGTATACATTGACACTACTCAAGAACACAGATATGCAAAATATCAAGTCCAGGAGTGCATTTATCTGAAGTTTAATACAAGATGCAATTAACACTTATCCAACTACAAACCTTCAGAAAGCGTGAAAGTCTCAAGTCTCGATATTCCAGTTTTTTTTCAGTGAATGTGCTTAGTTTCTGTGTGGTCACCTTTGCATTTCTAAATCATTAGCCAACACCTCACGTTGGGTAGGTTTGAGTTTTTCTATAAGTATTAGAAACTGAAAGTTTTTTATGATTGTTTGCTCAACTGATTGACTGAATGAGTGATAAATACTTTAGAGAATTGTATAAAGTAGCTGGAGGTTTGAGAAAAAACTTCGTCTTGCAAGACATGATATCACTGTAAGATTAGTGATAGTAATATAAAGTGAGCACATTCTGCCGAAAGGCTGAAAAGAGCTTTAGTGGCACAGCGGGGTCTGGGTGAATATAATATAGAAAGAGGACTCTCCAGCCTAGGTCTCAGGTAATTTTGCCATGACTGAGGTACTGTTCTTCATACACAGACACGGAAGCCTTGAATGAAATTCTGTTTCAAGCAAAGTAACTTCACAAGATCATACTGGCTTTGGCGTTGTGCAAGGCTAGGTGTAACGCCTTGAACAAATCTCCTGAAGACATAAATCCCTCCTCAAAAATATTAGTCAGATAAGAAAAAATAGATAGGGAGTACCTTTCAAGGAGGAAAAAAAAATCCACACAAAAACAGAGGACTCAAAGAAAGCAAGGGAAAAAAAATCTCCAAATTTATTCAAACATAGAAGTTTCTATTCTTTCTTTGCTAAGATATCCTGTTATGATATTATCTTTACACAAGTCCTTTAAGGTGACTTGTGCAATGTAGTAAATTAGGGTTCTTTCAAAAACCAAAAAAAAGAAAATATAGAAAGAAAATAATCACTTAATCTGATAAAATTAATATATTTTTTTAAAATACTTTCTACAGTGCAGAAGGAAAACTAGCAGAAAAAAAAGTCGTACTTTTTCTAAAAGGGATGGTTGGTCAGTTAACTTTTCTCATAAATATGTTTAGATTTCTTTAATTCACATTAGACTTCGGAAGTAAATAACATGACCAAGTTTCCGTGTTTCTCCACACTTACCAAATTAGAAATGGATTCAACAGGATATAGTAGAATAAAAGAGAAGACAAAGGGATCAAAAGTTCTCCCTTGAACATAAACATCTTGGTGGTCCACAGCAAGTAAGGACAAATGGAAGAGAAATAAATTAAATAACTGGCATTGGTGTATTCAAGCCTAATTATGAAGTTACTGCTCCTTTAAAAAGATTTTCCAGTCCTCAGCCCTGGTGCATTTTGCCTTAAGTATTCTATCAAATTATTTTCTTGTAAACAATCTGTTGAACAAAAATAAATGTAAGGATTGAATGTTCAGTGTCAAAAAAGCAGGTGCATAAGAAAACTCACCGACCAAAACAGTTTTCGTTGTGCTTTTATAGCCTGAAGCAGCCAACTTGAACTCATAGTCACTGTTCCTGTCACAGTTCTGGTTGTCACCCAGTGGTCAAATGACTAAGGAATCTAAATCACATGAAAACTGGATCACTTAGAAGTTATTTAAATGTTTGCTTTATTTACCCTTTTCAACAAAGCTGAGGCGAGGTTGAACGAAAGGAATTCATTTTCTACACCAGATTTGAAGACTTAATTAGGTGTAAATCTCAAATTAATTACAATCTGATATCATAGTTGGTATGGCCAACACAACTTGTGGGCTTGGCAGCAGTGATAGATAGCAGCATCCTGTGGTGCATCAGCAAGAGAATCACCACATCAGGGGACATGATTATTCCACTTCACTCAGCACTTGTTAGGCAACATCTGGAAAAATGTTCAGCTTTTATTCCCAAATTTAGGAAAGACATTGAAAAAATGGTACTGTGGTACCGAGATAGTTACAGAACTAGAGAACTCGACACATGAAGAAAAGTGGATGGAATCAAATTTGTGTGACCTAGAGCACAGACTGTTCACCAGGAACCTAATCATACTCCACCTTAAGTATATTTGTAGAGGAGGTGAAGGTACTCTCTTTACGAAGGAGCATGGTGGAAAGACAACAGGAACATTTTGCTTTGGGAGAAATTGTCTCTGGATGTAAGAAAAATATTCCTCACTGAGAAAACAATTAAACATTGGAGTAGACTGCCTGAAGAAGTGGTGGAATCTCCCTTGCCAGAAGTATTGAAGACATAGCTTAACAGGGCCCCCTGGAAACCAGACATAAAGCGCTACTTTCAAAAGAAGGTTGGACCTGATGATCTCCAGAGGTCCTTTCCAACCTTTAAAATACTTTTGAATGATCCAGCTTTTCTGTTCTTTAGTATTCTTGGAGGAAAGGACAGGCATCTTGGGTGGACTACAGGGACGAAGTGAGATCGTGCAGGGAAAAAATCAGGAGGGCCAAGGCCCAACTAGAATTAAAACTCGCTAAGTCTGTGAAAGACAACAAAAAGTCTTTCTACAAGTACATTAACAGGAAAAGGAGGACGAGGGAGAATATCCAGTCTCTAGTGGATGCAGAAGGAATAACAGTGACAGGGGATAAGGACAAGGCTGAGGTACTTAATGCCTTCTTCGCCTCAGTCTTTAATAGCAAAGAAAGTTGTTCCTTCTGTTTACAAATCCAAGAGTTAGAGGGGCAGATTGAGGCTCCCGTGGTCCAAGAGGAGGCGGTTAGAGACTTGCTTGCCCAGCTAGACGTCCACAAGTCTATGGGGCCGGATGGGATCCACCCAAGAGTATTGAAGGAACTGGCGGATGTCCTTTCCAAACCCCTATCCATCATCTTCCAGAGGTCCTGGCTGACTGGGGAAGTTCCACTAGACTGGAGGCTGGCTGATGTTGTGCCCATATACAAGAAGGGTTGCAGAGAGGATCCGGGGAACTACAGGCCTGTCAGTCTCACCTCAGTGCCAGGGAAAGTCATGGAACAGGTAATCTTGAGTGCTATCATGAAGCACACGCAAGAGAACCGGGTGATCAGGCCCAGTCAACATGGGTTTACAAAAGGCAGATCTTGCCAAACTAACCTGATCACCTTCTATGACAAAATCACTCAACTACTGGATGGGGGAAAGGCTGTGGATGTAGTCTTCTTGGACTTCAGTAAAGCCTTTGACACAGTTTCTCACAGCATTCTGCTTCAGAAACTGTCAGCCTCTGGCCTGGACAGGCGCACACTCTCCTGGGTTGAAAACTGGTTGGATGGCCGGGCCCAGAGAGTGGTGGTCAATGGAGTTAACTCCAGCTGGAGGCCAGTCACAAGTGGAGTTCCTCAGGGCTCAGTACTGGGTCCAGCTCTGTTCAATGTCTTTATCAATGACCTGGATGAAGGCATCGAGTGCACCCTTAGCAAGTTTGCAGATGACACTAAGCTGGGAGGAAGTGTCGACTTGCTGGAGGGTAGGGAGGCTCTGCAAAGGGATCTGAACAGGCTGGACTGCTGGGCCGAGACCAATGGGATGAGGTTCAACAAGACCAAATGCCGGGTCCTGCACTTGGGGCACAACAACCCTATGCAGCGCTACAGACTGGGGGAAGAATGGCTGGAGAGCTGCACAGAAGAGAAGGACCTGGGGGTGCTGGTTGACAGCCGACTGAACATGAGCCAGCAGTGTGCCCAGGGGGCCAAGAAGGCCAATGGCATCTTGGCTTGTATCAGAAATGGGGTCACCAGCAGGTCCAGGGAGGTTATTCTCCCTCTGTACTCGGCACTGGTGAGACCGCATCTTGAGTACTGTGTTCAGTTCTGGGCCCCTCACCACAAGAAGGATGTTGAGGCTCTGGAGCGTGTCCAGAGAAGAGCAACAAAGCTGGTGAGGGGGCTGGAGAACAAGTCTTATGAGGAGCGGCTGAGAGAGCTGGGGTTGTTTAGCCTTGAGAAGAGGAGGCTGAGGGGAGACCTTATTACTCTCTACAACTACCTGAAAGGAGGTTGTGGAGAGGAGGGAGCTGGCCTCTTCTCCCAAGTGACAGGGGACAGGACTAGAGGGAATGGCCTGAAGCTCCGTCAGGGGAGGTTCAGGTTGGATATCAGAAAAAAATTCTTCACAGTAAGAGTCATTGGGTACTGGAACAGGCTGCCCAGGGAGGTGGTCGAGTCGCCTTCCCTGGAGGTGTTTAAGGAACGGGTGGATGAAGTACTTAGGGACATGGTTTAGGGAGTGTTAGGAACGGTTGGACTCGATGATCCAATGGGTCCTTTCCAACCTTGTGATTCTGTGATTCTGTGATTCTGTGATTCTTGCTCTACTTTTGAAGACCTTATCTTTTTCCTAAAATTACACTTGCTTTCTAAAATAAAAATAGCATTTAAAGTACACTAGAAAGGAAATATTTATGGTATACTGATGCTCAGTACCTCTACTGGATTTGCAAGAGCATGAAAGGGATATGTGAAAGAAAAATTAGAATGTGTTATTTATCTGACTCAACTGTTCGTGTAATTTCCACAGGAGAGACATATAATGAGCCTTTGAATTTAAGCTACACTGCCTCTAGCTTCCCCCCTCCAGCTATCAGACTGTAACTCGAATCACGTTACAATTCTACAAGAGTGGGATTACATTCCCCCAATGGGACAGGATTAAGCCAAAGGAGGTGGAACAGCTTTCAAAGGAGTAGCTTCAACACAGGGGGCCAAATTCTACTCTCAGTTACACATATGTGACTGTCACAATGATTTCAACAAGGATACTCAGGTGTAACTGGTGGTGGTGTGCCTTTGTGACATGGAACAGATGTGAAAAATCCAAGCATAGACTAACCATGAGCATCTCATTTTTAAACAGCCGCTTTATTGTGGGTGGCAAACAACAGAGCTTCAAATTGTATGGTGACCTACTGCAACAAGTTCAGAAGTAAACACTTCTTCTGTGTGGGTTCATATTCACTCGCTTGCAACTGCTAAAAAATACAGCAAACCTAGAGTAAGAGACACTGAAAAGTGAAAGTGAGAATCTAGAAGGTAAGATTTTCTTGTCAAAGAGCTTACAATTTCTCTGCTTGTTGAAGTATTTGTCTCACCTCCATCACTACAGCACCTGCAGTGTCAGTCTGTGTTTAGAGCTACTTTTTGATCTCCTCAGCCTGGTAAGCAGAGCTGTGAAAGGTAGTAGAAAGGCTAAGGAGCATCAGGGAGTCTGAGCAAGAGAGAGACTGGTGGAACCACACCGTGAGCTCCCAGATACAGGAACAGAAACAACTACCAGAAAAAAGCCCGCGATCAAAGGGATCTGATATCGTCCCCCCACCAGTATGTAGGCAGTGGCTTAAAGAGGCACAGTGAGTGGGAGCAAGTCCACCCACAGGGCAGAAAATTAACAACGTCCTTGCCCACACCTCCCCAGGTGCCGCTGCACAACAGATATGAGGCTCTAGATGTGGAAGACGGACCAGAGGAAAATGTGGGTGATGACCTATCTACATCAGAGCAAGCACCAAGACCAGAACAACACACACCCTGTATTACTACAACTGCCACAAGGATGCAAAGGAGAGGCATAGTTGTAGGAGACTCTCTGCTGAGGGGAACAGAGGGTCCAATAAGTGGAGCAGACCCTCCTCACAGGGAAGTCTGCTGCCTCCCAGGAGCCTGAGTAAGGGATATCGCTAGGAAACTGCCCATTCTGGTAAGGCCCTCAGATTACTACCTGTTGCTCGTGTTTCATGTGGGAGGTGATGAAGCTGCAGTGTGTAGCCCAAGGGTGATTTAAAAAGATTTTAGAGCCTTGGCACAGCTAGTGGGGGAATCTGGGGCCCAGATGACTTTTTCCTCCCTCTTTCCAGTTATGGGCAGTGATATTGTAAGGATCAGACCCATCCAGTCAATTAATACATGGCTCTACGGCTGGTGTCACTGTAATAACTTTGGATTTTTGACAATGGGATGGCCTACACAGCACCAGGTTTGCAGGTATCAGATGGGAGCCACCTTTCTCAATGAGACCTTGCAGGACTTATTGATAGGGCTTTAAACTAGATGTGAAGGGGGAGGGGGATAATATCAGGCTTGATATTATAAGGAGCTGGAAGCTACCGTGCTACTAGAAAACTATGATCTAGTTGCCATCACTGAAACTCAGTGGGATGAATCCCATGACTGGAGTGTGGCTATCGATGCTACAGGTTGTTCAGAAGGGACAGACCAGGTAGAAGGGGTGGAGGCGCTTCCCTCTGTATCAGGGAGTGGATAGTATGTGAAGAGCTGTCTTTGAAGAGTAGCCACAAACAGGTTGAAAGCTTGTGGGTCAGAATAAAAAACTGAGGAACCAACAGGAACTTTGTGGTTGGTGTACGCTACAGGCCACCTGATCAAGGAGAGCCTACTGATGAAAAATTCTTCTTCCAGCTACAGGAGGCTTCACACTCCCAAGCTCTCATCCTACTGGGGGACTTCAACCACCCTGACATATGTTGGAAAAGTAGCATGGCAAGCTGTAGTCAATCCAGGAGACTCCTAGAGTTCATCAAAGATAATTTCTTAACACAAGTAATAGACACCCCTGCCTGAAGCGATGTAGTATTGGACCTGATGATCACTAATGCAAGTGAGCTCATCAGTGATGTTAAGATCGGAGGCATCTTGGGTTGCAGTGATCACACACTGCTGGAGTTCAAGGTCCTAAGGGATATGGGACAAGCAAGGAGTATGGTCAGGACCCTAAATTTCAGGAAAGCAGACTTCCATCTCTTCAAGAAGTTAGTCAGTAGGACCTCCTGGGACGTGGTCCTTGGGGACAAGGAAGAAGAACAGAACTAGCAAATATTTAAGGATGCATTCCATGAAGCACTAGGGTTCTCAGTCCCCAGATGTAGGAAATCAGGCAGGAAAGGGAATAGACTAGCAGGGCTGAGGCAAGACCTGCTGGTCAAATGGAAGACCAAGAGGGAACTACACAGGCAGTACAAGCAGGGACAGGGGACCTGGGAAGAGTATAGGGATGCTGCCCTGTTGTGTAGGGGTGAGGTCAGGAAGGCCAAGGTGCAGCTGGAGCTGAACTTGGCAAGGGAAGTGAAGAGTAACAAGAACTGCTTCTACACATAAGTCAATCAGAAAAGGAAAGTTACACCAGAAGGATGGGATATCATCCAGAGGGATGGATAACAAGCTGGAGAAGTGGGCCTGTGTGAACCTCCTGGGGTTCAACAAGACCACGTGCAAGGTCCTGCACTTAGATCGGGGTACCCTGTGGTTACAGTACAGGGCGGTTCAATACAATGACGTGATTGAGACCAGCCCTGCAGAGGAGGACTTGGGAGTGCTGATGGATGAGAAGCTCGACATGAGCCGGCAACGTGCGCTCGCAGCCCAGAAGGCCAACAATGTCCTGGGCTGCATCAAAAAAAACTTGGCCATCAGGGCGAGGGAAGCAATTCTTCCCCTCTATTCCTCTCTTGTGAGACCTCATCTGCAGTATTGTGTCCAGTTGTGGAATCCTCAACATAAGAAGGATACGGAGCTTTTGGAACGGGTCCAGAGGAGGGCTACAAAGATGATCAGAGGGCTGGAGCACCTTCCCTACAAGGACAGGCAGAGAGAGTTGGGGTTGTTCAGCCTGGAGAAGAGACTGAGGAGACCTTGTAGTGACCTTCCAGTACCTGAAAGGGGCTACAAGAAAGCTGGGGAGGGACTCTTTACAAAGACATGTAGTGATAGGATGAGGGGTAATGGCTATAAATTGGAGAGGGGAAGATTTAAAGTAGACATAAGGAGTAATTTCATCACAATGAGGGTGGTGAGGCACTGGCACAGATTGCCCAGGGAAGCTGTGGCTGCCACATCCCTGGAGGTGTTCGAGGCCAGGTTGGATGGGACCTTGGGCAGCCTGATCTGGTGGGAGGTGTCCCTGCCCATCACAGGGGGGTGGAATTACATTATCTTTAAGGTCCCTTCCAACACAAAGCGTTCTATGATTCTATGATTCCATGATTTATATCCTTCTATTTTAATTCTTTCTGTTTAACAGTCATATAAGTTAGCAAGTCTAATAAAACTGTAATGAATATGTTTTTAACAGTACTTTTATGTAAGTAAATGAGATTTTAACTTGACTCACGATACAGAATCCTCATTTGGAACAGACCAGGCAGACTTTGCAGTACATTTCATCACTGTCTGTACAAGAATGTAAGTTCAGCAAATTAATTCACACTAGCAATTTGCCAGAGTGGTAATAAATTGTATCATGAGTGTCTGAGGAATAGTCCTGTGGAAAAGCAGGGAAAACTATCAGTAGAAAAACAAACAGCTGACTGAAACACTTCTGTCCGATCTATCTTCTGTCTAGGATCACCTCATATGATCTGAGACACGCCATAATATGCAGAGGCTCTTGGTATATTGTCCGTGCTATGTGACCACGTGAGCGATGCGAACAGAATGAATCCTGCAATGGGCAGTGTAGCTGCCTCTCACGCAAGAGTGGGAAGCTTTGTCTGTGGTGCATAGAGCCTCCCAGCCCCCGAAGAGAGTGCACACTGCAACCTCACTCATGGCTGTGCTGTAGACCACTGTGTTGTTGAAAGAAAGACAGAAGGTGAAGGCAAAGAAGAAGAGGAAGAGAAAGAAGAATGGAAATTAATCTTGCAATAAAGTAGAGATTTGCTCTAAATGAAGTATGTAAATAGAAGAGATCCATGTAAACTTTTATTAAAGCTATTGTACTCTACAGAAATTATTCCCATTACATTGATTTTTTTTTTTGCTAGGAAAAATCCAGTAGCTCTTTAATCAAGGTATTGCACTACCACCTTTTGAGAACTGATTGCCCCTACATCAGCAGCCTAGTGCTTCATCTTGGGAAGGTGAGAATGGAATTCAAATCCAGGAATAAAGACACATGTATGACACATGTCTTAAAGTTATTAAGGTAAGTTATACTCAAGCTATACTTGGATGATGTCTTTAAATAGTTAGAAGCCAGAAAACAGTTGTCTCAAGTAATCTTGTGTTTCTATAATTTCCATGAGTCCCCAGAGGCAAGCTTCATCTCTTGCTATGCATTGGAAAGCTGCACATCTTATGAAAACCACCCAGCAGAGTAGTCAAGGGAGGCCTGTCAAAACTGGAATGTTAGGAGAAGACAACAGAAGAGTCCTAGGTTTATATCAAAGTGAGATGGTATCTTTAGAGGGGGGCCTGTCTGGGACCTAGAAGCTATCCAGTGCAGACTTATAAATTATTTATCCAACAAAAAGACAGACTCTTCACTGTATTTTGCAGAATACAAGACGAACCATGTAGCTACTTAAGGAAATCCAGAAGAACTAAGCTGTCTCCCTGTCATGCTGTGACACATTGGTGCCAGACACTCCTGAATTTCACTAGCATTTGCTGAAGCCATCTGAAACTGCTTCTCCAGTACCATGCAGAGAAAGCATTACATCCTTTCTCTGTAGCATATGATGAATGTAGATTCTGATTTTCTTACAAAAAAGGCAGAGCACATTAAGTAATAGCAGAAAATTAATATTGCATAATTAATGTATTTGATAAGAAAAATAGCACAAGAAGTATTGAAGAAGAATGTTAACTTATCATCTTTCTAGGGGAATCAGACAATGCATTCACAAATAATGTATTCATTAAATGGCAGAGAAAAATCATTGAGAAATAATTTTGCAAATAACATTTGAATGGTACTCATCTTAACCCAGCTTCACACAGCTGTCACTAAAATTTACCATACCTGACTGCCCTTTACCATTCTGATTAACACTAATAAAAAAATCTAATGGTGTTTTATAACCTTGTCAAAAAATCCAACTGCACAGGGCAAGTGGGTAAATAAAAATTTGCAGTGCTGACTTAGAGTCATAAGTATTACTGATTAATAAAGTGTGGTCTCTGTAATATACGTTTAATTACTCTTCTCAGTGCTTTGTTAACATGTGGCTGGAGTTAGTGGTATTGTACCATAGATAGACATGGAGTTGTGCTTAGATCTTTTGGAGAAATACTGAATAAACAAATCACAGTGATATTTATAATGTATAAGAACCACCAACGCCTTGGTAGATTTTAAATAAAAAAGACATAGGTATTGTCCTCGTACTTTTCTTTGAAACAAATTTTATTCACACCATGTCCTGGCATTCTCCATAAATTTTCTAAGAAATGTATCATTTCATCCAAAGCATTACTCAGGAAAACTACCTAAGATATCTTTTCATTGGGATGATGCAGTATTATTCTTCTCAGCAGTGGACTAGAAAAAGCATAAACTCCAGGTTCACAATGGAGTCCAATAATGATACGACTTGAAAAGTGAAATATTGAGCAATGAAGAAGAAGAAGAAAGAAAAGGATTTATGGAGATAGCATTTCTACCACCTGTCCATGTTACGTCTTTGAGACAAATTCGTATTTTGCAGTAATTCTGTTCTTTTATATGTACTCAGAAGGCTCCTGTCAGTTACTGGGACTCCACGATAAGGGTTAGCTATCGGCCTACACTTTTATTTTTGTATTGTAATTGGATTCAAGGGTGACAAGCCTATAATAGTTCGACAACAACATGTGTCAATTAGGTCAGTGGGATGTTTCCTCTGTGATCATGACTTAGAAGTTCTTATTAAGCTAAGGATTTACAGAACAGTAAAAGAAGCCGTGTTGTTAGATGAGCTGCTACACGACAAATATGTGTCTAATGTGTCAGTTTAGACAGTATCTAAACTGCTAGTTTTGAAGATCTTACATTTTCTCCGGATGCCTACACAACAGGTGCAGAGGTATCTAAACCTAGAAGAGAAAAAAAAAAAAAAAAAAAAAAAAAAAAAGAGGAGAATCTATTTCTTTGAGGCAAGAAGGAATAACTTGAGAGACTCATATTGAGACATAACATGGATTGGGGCTTTTTAGGAAATTGTTTGCTACAGGGGCATTTTATTAGATAAAATATAGTACTTTAGAGGGTGTTAAGTATACCATAATGTCTTTCCTCTAATGCTTTGGTGCTGCTATAAAATAAATGCATCCTGACCAGTGGTTACAAAGTCATGGAACGAATAATGCAAGTACTGAACCAGGTTACTTAGAGAAATTTTGATCCAGAGCTGATATTGAAATGGGATACGTAAGCAATACTGTCCGTGCTCCTAGGTGATTGTCCTCCCTTATTAGCACAACATCAGAAAGGACTTCACCATGAGAGCAGTGAGACACTGGCACAGGTTGCCCAGGGAAGCTGTGGCTGCCCCATCCCTGGAGGTGTTCAAGGCCAGGTTGGATGGGGCCTTGGGCAGCCTGAGCCGGTGGGAGGTGTCCCTGCCCATCACAGGGGGGTGGAATTACATTATCTTTAAGGTCCCTTCCAACACTAACTATACTATAATACTATGATACTATGACTTGTGTGTCAACGTTGTACCTCTCCTCACCTTCCTCATGTAGACTGAGACCACATCCATCTCCTGCAGAAGCAAAACAGGATGAGAAGGAAACGCCATTATCCTGGTAATCATGGCAGCTATTAAAAAGGGATCTGTTCGAAAGGCTGAGTTAACAAACAAGAACTCACATAAATGCCACAGAATTGTTCTCAGTACGTCTGTAAAGAGTCTGGGTAGTTTTTAGTGATAGTAGCCTCTTGTAAAGATTTTAATAGATGAATTCTAAATGCCATAATTTAATATACTTTCATTTTTCTCCAGCAGGAATAGGACAGAAAATGCAATTTTCCTTTGAATGTGTCTCTTGTCCTAGTGTTTTATTGCTGCACTACGCAAGAGCATATTGTTGTAGTTAGTACAGGAAAATTCCAGGCTAAAAGGTAGCGTTATACATACTATGGTGGTGAAGAGAACATATCCCACATCCTCGGTTTCATTCTTCTCTGAACTACTTTTAATACACTCATTTTCTCATCTGGGAGGAATCCGCTAAATTCGTTTTGGTGACAAAATCCATCCAAACTCCTCTATCTGCAGAATCCTGTCAACATATGCCAATTCAGTTCATACTTTACTTCATGTATTTGGACAAAATCCTGAATGATAAGAAGGAGGCGTTGCCCTTATCACAGTTTGTGAAATATGGTTTCCTTAGGAGTGACCTTCACTGAGGGTACATTCTGTGCCTACAAAGAGCAGAGTCATTAATAAATTATATACAATGTAGGGCTTGAAAAATATATACAAGGTAGACTAAGCTTTGTAGTTTTAAAAAGCTGTATAAACTGTTAGTATGTAATGTGACATTAAAAAAGGTAACTGGCAATACAATGTGTTTTTAGAAAATCCAGTGCTGTTTGATTACAAATGAAAAACAAAAGGAGAAGTCAACAAAATAATGTTACCTGCTGGTTTTATGGACTACTAGATATAAGAGTAGCAAAGTTTTTCGGTGTTTGTGAAAGGGGAGGTTATGCAAAATTCTGACTCCTAAATCTCTATGACTTCAAAAGTTCAAATTAAAAGGTCAGGGATAACTGTTGTACAGATTATTTGGAAAAAATAAACTGGAATTATATGGGCTGAAAAAAAAAGTAAATTCCAGTCTTTCAAGGAGGAGCGGTTCAAGGAAATGTCAAAAAACATCACCTCCAGTGTAAGGCAAGAGAATGATGTGAAGTATCATCACATCTGTACAAATGAATCAAAACTTTATTTTAATAAAGAAGCCTACAAAATAGCAGGTACTCAAGCATCCTGACAGTGAAGTAAGTTGGTTGAAATTCCCTGCCATTCAGTGAGACAAAACTGAGGCCTGTCCACATTACAAACTACAACACCGCATCAGAAAAGGTCCTTCTAATCACTTCTCTAGGAAAAGCACAAGAAGAAGACATACACACAGAATGACCCATCCCTGACAGATCCTTCTAGAGGCCAGAATTTGTCTGCATGGGCTGATTTTTTTCCTTTTCAAATCTACTTACCTCTCAGCACCCCTAAAATCACTGCCATGAGTATCACATAGTTATTAACTATGTGTTGCCTAAAAAATGCTACATAATGTTTACTTTTATACCTTCTGTCTGATAAACTGGAGTAGCTCTAGTGACAAAAAGGGGTTTTATTACTTATCTTTGTCTTATCCTATATCATACTTTTCTCCAGCATATGAGCCCATCATTTTATGGTGGAAGAACTCTTATTGTATTCTGTGAGAATATTTTAGGAACTATTGGCCTTTATTGAGGTAAATGTAGTTTACCTCTAAAAATATTCTGGGCCTTTACAACAGACTTCATACTTTGTTTTACATACAGTACTACAGTATTTTTTTCTTTGAAGGAAAAAAAGGCTATTAAAGCAAAGTGAGGGGTTTTTTGCTAGAACTTCAGCATACAGAAATGTAGGCACAGAACCCGTGTATCTGCTAAGAATGCAAATGTATTCTACTTTGACAGGTATTTCTGATAAGAAACAGCATAAACATTATTTTCAGTTGTAAGGGACTTCAGTGCAGCACACAAGTGCTTGTGCTTAGCCATCTGTTCCTCGGGAACATCCATTTCCCCGTGAGGCATTGTGTATCTTCATGTTTATAACTGATCACCCAAAGTGGAACAGGAATGGTGGCGAGTCAGTGCTCTATCACTCTTGCTAAGATCAATAGCCTGTGTCAGGCTTCACTGCCTGCACAGAAGGCACGCAGTTTGCTGAAGATGTATGAAGTGTAATAGTAAATGGTCAAGCCAGTGTGTGGCTGCTGTCTTTTCAGTGACTTTCTTACTGATTCCCTACCTGTATTGGGACTCATCAGATAAAGGATTTATTGTGCTGCTGCTGCTGCTGTGTGAGCTAAATGATGGCTGCCGGCTCCAGACAGAGGCATAGAAATGCTACTTTTGAGGGAAGCAGCATTCTGGTCTGTTTAATGAAATAAAAGTCTCCATGGACTTGTTTTATATTATACACTTTTACAAATATGACTCCATCAAAGAGCTAATGTACACTTCAGGGTTGAATTCTGATTTATATCCATCAAATTGTATTCAAACCAGTGGAACTGAGCAGCATGCAAGTGAAAATAGTAAGTTGCTCTCTGTCCCTAGAAGGTCCTTATAAACAGAGAAAATAGAATGTATTTGATTGTGTAGTTTTATGTAAAATATATCACATTAGTCTGCAAATTTGAGTAAACTTGCAGTCTAACACATCATGGAAATGAATTAATAGTGTCAGAACACTGACAAATGATAGAAACTCCGTACTTACTTTTTAAAAAGCAAATATTTTTTTCAAATGAGAACACACAAGATGGCTGAAAAAAAGAAATGGCTACAAATATATTTATTATTAAGGATTAGGAAAAGCACAATCAATTGCATGGCAATCTTGCATCTTGAGTGGGTTTCACTCAATCATTAAAAAAAGTATACAATGCTTTGTGCTATGGTATTGCTATATAACGCAATGCCAGGTAGAATCTCCGAACCACAGACATACAGCCTTCCTGTGGGAAAATGCCTAAGTTTTTCTTCATGACCTTGAATCTTGCTAGGGGCAAGCAGAAAGAACGTTTTGGTGATTAAGTGTAGGAGAAATTCTTTGAAAATGTCTTTGGGGAGGGTTAGCTTAGTCATTAGACATATGGTATTTTTAAACATCCTGGATCAGAACTTCAAACTCGGCCTCTTTGTGTTGTGGGTGTGGTATGAAAGACAAAAACTGCCCTTGTAAGGCTCTGTCACACCTCCGCTGTGTACGCTGTGTATCAGAACCAAGCAGTGTACCTAATCAAGGTAAAATGAGAAAAGGAAGGAATCCAGCTGCAGTTTCCTCTTTTTCATCTAAATTTCTGGTTTGAATGGCACTGAACTATTTTAGAATGTAACAGTTACGTGCTGACAAAAAATATAATCAGAATGAACTGATGATCCCTAAAATCTCATTATTCAGGGAAAAAAAGAAATGAGGTTGCTCTTCTGTTCTCCCCATCCCAGTCATTATTTTTTTGCTTTAGTTTTGAATGAATAACAGTGAAAATAAAGCATTTCTTCCACATGCAGATGAATCTTTGTATTGACCATGTACTCCCCATCACTGCTTTCCGTCAATGTTTAAATGATCATTTTAGATGATCCAAGCAACAGTTTCCATTAAAAACACTGGTGAGATTCTTTTGCACTCTCTGATACAGCCCTCCATTTCTAAGAGATTTCTCCTAATATTCACGGAGTCAGTTGCATTAAAATCACAAGTATTGTCCAAATTATACTTTCAGTGTGCTTTTAGACAAGTCTGCTTGTCTAAAGCTGCTGGTGTTTTACTCACTCTGTAGAATAAAGTAAGTTTACCAAACTTCATTTGAAGGGGTAAGAGTACCTGAGAGCTCTGTGCAAGGTCAAGTTCTTGTGCAGGAACTGCTGGGAACCTCTCAGTAAAACCAGTATCCATGACATAAATATGATAGAAAGTTTCTGATGAGCTCAGGAAGAGGCAACTATGTCTATTAGTGCTCTAGGAAGATACACAATGGTTGCTCACAGTCCTTGAAGATATAATCTAGGATTACAGCTATTACAGATATAAAAATAGTATTTTTAAAACTTGCATAAACATTCACCTCTAGCTTAGAAAAATCTCTTCCCAAAGATGGGCACAATGTGTTATCCATGATCATCTTTCTCAAATATACGTCTCTTCCTCTGCAATCTCCTCTTCCTCATACTCCCAAAAAACGTAGTCATGTCCTGCAGGTTAGCTTTATTCTGACTACATTGGCAACAGGCAAGACCAGAGAATAAACTCATAAGCAGAAACCTGGAGAAACTTGCTGGTAGATGGTTCTTTTCCATATCCATATTGTCACTGTTCCAACTTAGCACCAACTTACACAGCTTGCATCTGTTGACAGATTGTACAGATAGATGCCCACATTCTCATACAGGCAGACTCTGTGTGCTCTAACACCAAAATTATACTTTACAACTCAACCTGGAGACCAACCAACCAATGGCTACCAGAGCCTTGGGAACACTGGGTGAGATAGTTCCTAGTGAGACAGATTGCTTAGTGAACAGAGGTGGCACTCTAATGTGTTTGCTATAACACAGAGACCATTAAAAAACCTAGGTGCCGGGGCAGAGATCACAAGAGTGAGGTCTCCATTCAAAAGTAATTATAATGAATGTATCACCAGAAAGTGATGGAGGGGTGTTCTGGGGAACCTTGCCTTCCACCTGCTGAGGTGGGATCTCCTAACAGCAGCCAAAGCCTCAGTAATGCTTCCAGCTTGGCAGGCGGCAGATCCCATACCTGCTGGCAGCTTCCTCCAGCCTGCCGCATTGCCTTAAGCCTTATGTGAACTGAGCTGTGGACAGTAAGCTCTCAGCCATTTCTCAGTCTCACCCACACACTAGCCAAAGCATTTGACAGCAGTGAGCAAGTTAAATGAGGCAGAGATTGAGGGTCCCTCTTCTCCCTCACACAACTCCCACCACGTTGTTCT
This sequence comes from Cuculus canorus, assembly GCF_017976375.1. NCBI lineage: Eukaryota > Metazoa > Chordata > Aves > Cuculiformes > Cuculidae > Cuculus > Cuculus canorus. The sequence continues at coordinate 6,811,777 of NC_071441.1, read as the reverse complement.
GACACTGCTAGGAAGATGGAAGCTGGCCAGGTCTTTCCTCCCATGGAGGCTCTGGGCCTCTTCTGGAGGGTGTTGTCAACACATTTGAAACACCCTTCACAACAGCAACTTTCCAAAAAGCGGCTGAGGGGCCCAGCACGAGGCTTGGGTGCGATCCTAGCACTGGGATCCTCAAAACTTTGCTCAGCTGATGACCAGTCCTAGAGACATCTGACTTCTGGAGAGGACTCCGTTTTCTGTGCTAGAGTTTCTCAAACACCCACAGCTCTGCCCGTGTGTACACCCAGGCCTGCCTGTTCCTGAGGGTCACACACCTCAGATAAAACCTATCCACCCAATGCTCTGATGCTTGCTTCCCTGACACAGGTTCAGCCTTCATACTCTCATTTCTTCTCTCCAGACTTTCTTGTGCCTATAACCCAAAGATGAGGGATGCTGCCTTGGCTGAGGGAGGAACACATGGCTGCATACCCTCAGGCATGAAGGGAGTCTGAAGCCAGGTCTGTTACAGCCTAAGTTAACCTGAAAATCTGATCACTTTTAGAGTAGGGGTATCTACCGCTCCAGGCATCTTCTGAAGCTAAAAATGAAACCTCACATTCCTCAAATTAAAAAAAAAAAAAAATTAAAAATAAAAAAAATGAAATTCTATAAGCACCTGCAGTTAAAAAATGGCCTGGGCTGCAAAATCTGACAGGGGAGAGACAGCTTCTGGTGGCACTAGAGCCCACACCCTGAGGAAGGGCAACATCCCTGATATACGCCTTTGCTTAGTAAGCAGCGCTGTTTTCCTGTGAACCCCCCTCAGGCGCACTCAGCTCTCTCCATCCACTCGGTACACCATGAGATGCTGCTCTGCAGCCTGTACTCCACTGCAGAGCCAGATGTCCAAAAGCAGCACACGCTCTGCGTCAGTGAAGCTCACAGCCCTCGCTGTCTCCCAGGCTCTGGCTGTGTCGCAGCTCTGGAGCACGCTAGGCATGACACTAGCATGGAGCTGCAGCTCCTCTCCGGGCAGCAGGCAGCAGAGGCACACTACGGCCTCAGCCTGCACCACTTCATTCGCCCTTCCCCACCACAGGCTTTAATACAGGAGATGCTGTGTTCCAAGTCTCACATCCCAGCTTTTTGGACAAAGGCCTACATCCCATCACAAAGGATGCATGCGGATCCTCTGCCTGATGAAACAGAAAAGGCCCAGGTGAAACCTCACCCAAGCCAGCCCCAACATCCTACACGTAGCTGGGGCTGCGACGCCGGAGCGAGAACAGCCCGTGCTGGAGGCAGGGATGAGGAGTGTGGGAACTCAGGGTGAGGAGCCGGCCAGGGCTGGGCTGTCCCACATCTGGATACTTTCAGGTCATGGCCTGAGCAGTGCAGGGGGAGGAAGAGCAGTGATGCATTAAGGCAAGGGCAGGCAGCTGTGCTCTTGAGAACAGGAAAGTTTGAGCTCCCAGTCTCACCCTCCCTGCAAACACTCCGGAGCGGCTTTCATAGAAAGGGAGAAAGCCTTGACTGAAACTCAAGCCCGAGTCTCCCCTGTAAGCGCCGCAGACCAACTACTGCAGCAAGGGCATGAGGAAGTTCATCAGGGACACCTGATCTCTATCCATCATCAAGAGATCAGCGCTCTGTGGTCAGTGCCTCTCCTTGTGCACATGTGAATTTGAGACAGCACTATGCTTTAGAAACTATTCTGCTACAACTTTTTCAGCATTTCTCCTAGGAGAAAACCTAAGGGGGTACCTGTTTAACCATCCACTCCTCAGCCTCTGACGAAGAGGCAGGAAAACATCCTTTCCCAGAGGATGGCTGCTACCAGCGTGAGTGGTCAGCATCTTCACGAGCCCATACAAGGCCAGGCCACATTTTGAAACAAGGGTTTCAATACCAGACAGCATTATCAGGGTGTCGTGGGCTCTGTGTCATGTCACAAGTAGACGTGAACTGCCTTTTGATCAACAGCTGCTTCAGTGACTGCCTTTGGTCTAACAGTATATTAAAATGTATATCAAAACTAAAAATGCTTTCTGAAATGAGTAGAGTTACCTTGCTGAATAGTTGAAGGCAGATAAAACTCTAAAGAATGAACATATTGTTTCAGTGACTGCAATAGTCAGCCAAACATTTGATCCTGCGGTACAAGTCAGTTTGCAAGTTTTTTTCCATCCAAACTCAATCCTTGCAACATAGAACTTGTACTACTAATTGCAATGCTGCTATTTCTCCTGCTATTTCATTCTCAATTCCCATTTTTCTTTTGAAACACTTACTGAATGAAGAGAACAAATTCTCCTGTGGAAGTTAGTAACAATTTTGCCATAGAAACAGAAATAAGTGCAGTGCTAAAAAATTATTTCATAGGAATTTAGCGTCTGTAAGACACAAAACTTTACATCTGCATTAGTCAGTTGTTATTATATTACTGTACATTGTATTAATGTCACCATGTTCTTTTATTTACTATTATTGACCACATTGGTTACAGCATCACTCTAACGACCTTCAAAGAGCATGGCCCACTGTAGTACACACTGCACAACCATGGAATAGCCATAAGCACCTTCAAATGAATCCCTGCTTGCATAACCTAATGACTTTAGAAGTAAATGTCTTTTTGTAAACAAAATATTCACCAGGAAAAATGGCAAACTGGCAGAGAATAATTTTGATATGGCAGTTATAAGAAGTCATACCTGTCTTTCTTACTCTTCTTTGTTGTTTGGGGTTTTTTTACCCCTGTGATAATGACCTTGTAAGTTATATTAAAACTGCAAATATATATCCCTAATGTAATCAGTTTTGAAGAGCCGATATACTGTGGAACCAAGATCCCAAACGGTGAAATTTCACTTCAAAGACGGTCATAACAAGCAATTCTTCTGCTCACAGGTACTTCATAATAGCATCATTTCCACAAAGAAACATGATATGTGGTGGTCATTGCAAAAATCTAAATGTTATTGCCTTTGCCACCATGTAATTGGCAGAGTTCACTGACTTTGAGCTGGAATGGGCCAAACTGAGTTAAGGACATGACTCCCTTAAAATCCATTGGAGCTCTATTCAGAAAAAAAAATAAATTAACATCAGGGCATAAAGCAGCCGTGCTTACTATGATTATAGGCAAAGGTGCGTTGAAAACTACTTCATTAGAAGAAAAACTGTGAATCTCTAGAACAAAGATTTTAAAACTTAGCATTTAAAAAATGTGATGAAGAAGACGCGTCTAATATCTTGAATGTACTGCTCCTGTATGGGCACTGGAAGTTAACTGTTTCCTCTGGATACACTAACCATTAAGCTAGTGAGATCTGGAATGAATGCTCATCTGAAACACTGTCATTTGAAATGATAAAGCGGTTTGAATTTTCTGGCCACTAAGTGCTCAATACTGCTCATCCTGACTTAATTATCAAAACTACCTTGGGTTTTCAGCTGGAAAAAGCCCAACCCTGAATAAGGTTCCTTGAATAACTAAAACTAGCTATAGCCTTCCAAGTGCTAAAATAATTAAATTCTTGCTGCAGAAAAAAAGAATTTTATTAAAGTCAAAATAAAAAAATACCATCAGTTAATTTTCACTCCAGGAAACCCTGCGTCTTTAGCACTCCCCAAATCCTATGCTGCCTGTAAAGTTTGGGATCACTCTGCAACAGTCAATTGGGCAGCTGTCTGACTCAGAGTGAGCTTGAATTTGAGATATTGTTAGGGCCAAATGCTGCAAAACCTTCCTTGCTTCATATCATGAAGGTGAAATACACGTACATTAGAACTTCAGAGCTGGTGTGGGGCTAATTCTATAAAGTTGTGCTAAGAATTCCTTCCTGACATATATAATGTTAAGTCATTTATATGTAGTCTCCTGTCCCGAAATTCAGAACATATGAAATTTCCCTTAGGCGGCCGTAAGTGAGACAGGGAGTGGCTGTTTTACTTTATAATAGCCTGTACATTCAGATGAGCTATTGGCTCCTGTTTCTGATTACCACACCAAGCAAGATGCTTTTACTGATGCACCGATAGCTTAAGACGGCTTTTCTTTTATTACAGAAAATTATGCAGTAATTTAAGGTCAAATATAGAATAAAAAAAATGAGGGTTTCAGAAAAGAAATTATTTTTTTGCCCTACAAAATCACAGTATGGATCTCATGTCTAGGTGTCTAGAGGATTTTTGCCACTAACTTCAGTGACAATTGGATTTGAGCCTTTGGGGCTACACATTCCTGCTTCACTAGAAGTTAGCAGCAAATCTTTCACTACCTTCACAGAAGGCCGTGTGTAAATTAGAAAGTTTGTTCCTGCAACTTGTGATTCACTAGCGTGGTCTAATATTAATTACTTCAGATTACTTACAGTAAACTCTTCAAGGACTAGGACCTCGAAGACCTTTGTGTCTTCAAGTTGGGTAAAAAATGTTTTGGCTCCAAATACTAGAGTATTTTTTTTAAGTGTCATATACATTGTAAGATCTTCTACATATCATTGTATCTTTGTAAAAAAGGTTAATTTATGGGCTGTAGTTAAAACCTTCATAAACTTTTCAAGTTAATTCCCACCATATTTTACTTTATCATGCCCAGTGACACGTCAGTATTATCTCTATATACCTGCTAAGTTTAACACTTTTCAAACAACACCTTGTATTTGTGACAGTTAAAAATAAACATGAAGTTTTACCCATGAGAAAAAAAAAAGAAAAAAGAGGAGTACCAGGATCATGGTTAAGATTCTTTTTTAGGGGAAATGTTGCTCTCTTGGTCTCTTGATCCTGCATTCCCTGAGTTATTGGGAGTCCAAAATGTTTTAAATATGCTTGATGGAAAATTATTACAAAAGCTTTGCAATCTAATTTGCTCTGTACATGAGGAAATTTGCAACTACTATATCCAGAAAACAGCACTTATCCACAAACTTCTAAACTGCACAGAGAAAGAGTCCTACCCGCTGGCAAATTTCATAATTCCACATTAGCAGACTCAATTTCAATGTCCACTGCAAGGAGAATATCAGTGTATCATAGTTAGAGCAATCAGCTTGCTTTCTTCCAAAGCGGGATCTCATGGCTCTGAACTCAACCACACTGAGAAACAGGGCAATGTACGGGGAGGAATCACACAGATGCACAGCAAATCATTTTGCTTTACAGTATAGAAACAGCAGAGATGGTGGATGGGCTCATGTACTGTTCAGAAACCTGGAAACCCACCATCTGGCCACCCAAAATGACAGGAGATTTCAAAAGCTCGAGAAAACAAATTAATAAAGACACCCCAGTAAAAGATGCCTCTTTCTCCCTACTATGCAAAATGCTGTTTGCTATTGCGTTAAATGCTTTAATTGATCCAAACTGCCTCCAACAAGCTCTATGGCTTGTGATATCCACAAACCCGGTACAAAGGGACTGATACAGAATGTAATTTTCTACTCCCAAAGAAAATCTTGTATCTAAACTGACTTCCTCTCCCTTAACTGATTTGCTTTGATCATTCCTTAATGTTGATGAGCAGGAGCGAGTTTGGATCTTTTTTTCCCCCGTTCTCTGCAAAACTTAAACTGAAAAAAAAAAAAGAAAGAAGGGTGGCAAACACATAGGCGGGACGGGGTAGAAATAAAGAAGCAGCAGCTCTCCAGCGGGGCTGGAATGCCCACGCCGCATGCTGCGGGCGAGGTGGGCTTTCGGGGGGCGGGGGGTCAGAGGGGTGGCCGCAGTGGGGAGCAGCGGGGGGTACGCTGTGCCGAGCTCACCCCACGGCAGGGGGAGGCAGGGCCCGGGAACAACAAAGCGGGCTGTAAAGGCTCCAGGTGGTGGGTGTATTTGTTGTCCTGTCTGCGAGGTGCGGTGGCTCCCCGGCCCCGGCAGATCCCAGTGCTGCTGTGGACATTAAGAAAAGTCTCTTTTGGCTGATCCCAAAACCAGATAAGGAGCCGCCGAGCCACCAGCTCTGTCTAGACTCCGGACCTCACAAGTCAAACGGGTTGTTTGGATTAGCCTTGGAGATCTACCGACCTGAACAGCCCTCCTAAAGAAAAGCCGCAGTAACACCCTATTTTCCTCTTCCCGTTGCCTTCCGGGGTCTGCCTGGAGTTAGAAGCCGAGCCCCGCTTTGGTCCGTGTCACTTATTGCTGGAAAACTTTTCCGCCCTCTCTCTCTCTCTCTCTCCCACAAACACACCTTGGCCTGTTTTGTCTGCCAGGAGAAAAGAAAACAAAACAAACAAACAAACAAAAAAAGCACAGAGAGACTCCAGCAAAAATCCTGTTTCATAACCTCCGTCCTTCCTCCTCTCCCCCCGCCACACAACCCGCGCAGAAAGCCGGAGCCGCAGGGAGTTAATCCCGGGGCAGCGGCGGCGGACAGTGGCATAGCCGGGGGGTGCCCCGGAGCTACCGGTACCGTCAGATCCGGCCCCCCCGGTGCCTCCCCGACCCCGGACAAGCACTTGTTCGGTGCCTCGGCGAAAAAACTGAGCGGCGCATGGAAGCGACAGCAGCTTGATGCCAAAGCCGCATCTCCCGGCTGAGGTGCTGCGAAAAGCGGCGCTGAGACCCTGAGCTCTGACACGGGCGACCGGGGAAAGGCATCGATTAATTTAGACCCCTTTCCTCCGGCTAATGACGGCAGAACCGTGCGATACGGAAAGCTCGGCGGTACAGGCGGGCCTCCCCCGGCCTCCCCCCCTCCCCTCGGTGCCTGCCTCCTTGGGAGCTGCCTTCTCCGCCTGCACTTCACAAGTCCCAGGAGGTGAGGAGTGATCCTCCAGCAGGGCCGGCACACTGGGAGCTGTTAAGTTTATGTTTGTGGCGCCTGAGCTCAAACAGTCATTCAGTGGCTTGCTCTGTTATCAAGAAAACAACAATCAGGAACAATCAGTAAACAGGATCTCTTTTCAGCCCCTTTATTAACTACTTAGAGCTCCGCTGGAGCACGCAAAGCACCCAGCTCCGGCACCTCGCACCTTAAAACGCTGCGGGCGTTTCGTGCCTGCAGAGGGTACGAGGGATGCTCGGAGCCCACGAAACCCGCCCGGCACCCACACCCTCAACCCGCTCCCATTCTGGGTCCGGCTCCCTCCGGGCGCTGGAGCACGGCCGGTGGGGGCCTCGTTCCTTTCCCTCTGCCCGCTTTTGGCCCAATGTGGATTTGTTAAAATGTAGATGTACACATAGGTATATAAAGGCGTACACTTACAGCTGAGATGTTCGACGGGTCTCATCGCTGGGATTCACATCCTTGGCTTGTCCACCTGGCTGCTGCGTGGGCTGGAGATGCTGGGAGCTAATTAACCTGGTACAAATATTGAAATGAGAAAAGTTTGAATACTGGTTTGCGTGTGTGCAAACAAAATTCGCAAAGAAATTCCAGCAGGCTTCAACAGACCTCAGTTGACGTTACTAAGAGAGGCTGCAGCGAGAAGAATGTCGGTGGATTCAGGACTGCTAATTGTCTCCCTCACCCATATCAGAAAGAGGAACCAGAGCAGGAACCTGCACAGGGCAGCATAAGGACGTGCGTTTCATGAAGAGGACGTGTTCTCTCACTTGCACAAATCCTGCTGCCCGAGCTCGGGAAGGGTGTTCTCCAGAAAGCATCAGGAAGGACCGCTCGGAAGTTTGTTTCTATTTGCTCCACAGTGGTACACGCTTACAAGTTTTAGGAGAGGGGAAGACATGCCATAAATACACGAAACGAAGAAGCGAACCAAAGGCCGTAAAAGAATTACCCCACCCCGCAGACAGAAATAATCTTGAAATAAGACGAGCATTATTTGACCGAAGTTTAAGGTGGGGGTGTACGGTGACCCCGGGGCCGCAGGTCTGCGCAGAAGGGCAGGCGGGAGCCGGGGCCAGCGGGGAGCCCCGAGAAGCCGACACGGACCCCCCTCAACCAACGCTGGAGAGGGCTCACAGCCCGGCTGCCGGGGTGCCTGCCCCCCTCAGGAGCGCGGCTGAGAGCCCCCTCTGCGTTTCGAGGAGCGCGATGCCCCCGTCACCAGCCCGGACGCTCATTTCGGCGGCCGTGGTTGGGGGGACCCTTCCCTCTCGCAAGCAGCCACAGCCAAAACTGTCCTTTCCCTCCTGCGCGGCCCTCGGGCACCACAGACCTGGGCCGGCCCGAGGGTCCTGCCCTTGGCTGGGGGAGAGGGCTCTCCGCAGCTCCCCGGAGCGCAGGATGCTCCGCCGAGGGGTCACCCCCGCCCCGGCCAACCCTGCGCCCCTCTCTCCGCTTCCCACCTCCGCGTCAGCCTGCGGGCGGTAAAAGGCGAATGCGAAGGCCTCCGTGTTGACCTGACCTTACAGGTTTTCAGGGCCAGTAAAAGATCCTCCCGAGTTGGAGAGTCCGTCCTCAGACTCCCCTATTTCCCACCGTCACCGTCCCGGTCAGTAACAGAGACTCGAACGACTTACACGTTGGACCACCGGGCGGAAAGGACACCCTTCCTCCCTCCCGCCCCCCGAAGCGTCTTGCCAAGCCTCTGATCCTGCACGAAAACACAACAGTTACTGATCACACAGTTTAAGGTAGATTTCATATTTATTTAAATATTTATCAAGTACTCAAAAAATGTATTACACTTGAGCATACAAAATGAATCCAGTTTCTAATCAGGATGATTGAAATCCTTGTATTAGACTTTTAACTCTTTTTTTGTACTGTCGAAATGGTTTGTCTTTATAGCTGAGCTTGCTCAGGGTGGGCTGAGACAGTGCGGAGGGAGGGAAAAGAAGGTTATGCTAAGAAAACATTAGGGTTTGGAGTAACTGTCATGCAAAACCAACTTGTCCTTGTCAGACTAAAAATCTCTGTATATTCCAGTTGTTAAGGTCTTTTTAAAGCAAGCCTTTGTCTTGTGCTGGCCGGGAGCACTAGCGAGTACTTGGACTGGAGCAAAACCAACCCTTTCCTATTTTTTTTTTTTATTATTTTTATTATTATTTTCTACTTTTCCCCAAGAAATCGCCCAAGTTTCTAGCTTTCACCACCCTCTCCCCCGCAAATTAAAAAAAGGAAGAAAAGAGGGAGAGAAGAGAGGAAAGTCGGCAGAATATAAGGAACACAATTCGTGCAATTTCACAGCAATATCCCCTCAAACTATTTCTGCAGCATTTTTCAATCGTTTTGACAGCAGACACTGATAAATAATGATCATACTTGACTTGTTAAACAAAAAGCGTCCCTTTTATCAGGAGCTTATACTTAAAGTACAGGTCACTTCAACAATCTCAACAACGAGGCTTTGGTATACAGCACTTTCTTTTTATTATTTTTAAAAAATAATAGAACTCAGCAAAAAGCCTGAGCTCTCAGTTCTGTAGATGTCTTAACGTTATGTCAGATCATGCTTAGAGTAATATCACTTTTAAGGGCAAGGGATGGGGTCGGAACAAGAGAGTTACTAACGTTATCGATTGAAAGCTAAGGCATCCAACTAGCCCTGATACAGTTGTTGAAACGGAAATTTACAAGCTGGTCGTTAATACTTGCAATAAAATATCACACTCCGTTTATTCACTAACGACCTGCTTTGCATGCAATATTTTATTTCAGGTATTTTAGCTGCTAACTTGTAAATATTTTAAAGTGGGAGCTTTGTTCATTATTTAATATTAATATTATTATTTTCTCTATTTCAAACACTTATTTAGTGAAATAGTCCTGTAGATATAATAATTCTACATATGGCGCTTGTATTTCACATAATATTTAGGAAAAAAAAAGACAAAAAACACATAGAATTAGACATATAATTCAAAGACCACGGTACAACCTTTTCTTTTTTTTTTTCGCTTTTTTTTTCTTTTTTTCTCTTTTTTCTTTTACTTCAGCAAACAAAAAAAATAGTCAAATGACATGAAAAGTGGCAAGTCTTCCGATAATAAATAATAAATTACTTTATAATTTTGCAATGTAAGAGCAAACAAAAGGTTTTTTTTCTTTTTCTTTTTGCTTTTTTTTTTACTTTTTTTTTTTCTCTTTATTGAAAGAGAGAGAGAGAGAGAGAGAGAAAGAGAAAGAGAGAAAAACAGTCGTTTTAACCAATGACTATACACATCTTTGGGGGAGGGGAAGGTTCTCGGACGGACACATTTCAAACACAATCCCGAGACGCTTTGTGGCAAAATAGAGGTATACCTTGTTGCAATGCTTTTATAAATTGGTTTTTAAAGAGGAATCCAAAAACCTATTTTAAATCGCTTCAGACTTGATAGAGGGTGGATCTCAACTAAACAAAACCAAAACCCCGCTACAGTACATGCTAGAAGAGACCCAGGAAATATCCCCTTGTTAAGAGTCAACTAAAAACAACATTGCAAACCAATGCAGCTCCACCTTCCTGCAATGAATCTTTCAACAATGCAGGGCTAAATCGTCTCTTTCCTGATGATGGAAAACCTACTGGAGCTCCTTTTGGCAAGGCAATCACTAATATAGAAACAGCACCATTCAGATTGGGAGGGACTGGATAGAAGGTCCCTCTACCTTAGTTTCTCCCTAAGATATGGTAATTTTTTTCTTTTTCTTTTTTTTCTCTTTTTTTTTTTTTTTTTTTTTTTTTTTAATCCACGAGTACAAATCCTTTATGTTTTGAAAAAGTCTTTTCGGTCCTCCTCTGATCATTGAATAGCGCGGGGTTTGGTTTTCTTTTTTAGTATTTATTCTAGTAAGATCCCATGATTGTCTTCACAGTGTTGCTACCATATTACCTTGTCTTTTCAAACATGACTCCGTTCATTTCATGGAGTGGTTTCTTGCTAGGTTCATTACAGGGTTGTTAAATACTTTATCCCCCTAAATTTCGGAGTCCCAACGCGATCACTTTCCCACTCTCTCCAACAGGGGTGAGGGTAAGGGCAGAAACAACAACAACAGAAATCTGAATTAATGTTCCTCATGCCTCAATAGGACTGGCTACCATGCTGTTGGGTGTATCTGGCAGCTGAGAGGACATTGATGCTACTTCACTTCCAGTAGAATTGGAACCAGGTCCTCCTTCTGAAAAATTAACCTGCCAAAAAAGAAAAAAAAAGGAAAAAAAAAAAAAAAAGAAAAGAAAAAAGAAGAAGAAGAAAGAATAAGAAAAAGAAATGTTGTTACGTCTGTAACAGTCAAAGGAAGTAGCAGGCAAATCTGAAGAAAAATGCAAAAATAAATACAGCGGCATGCAGTCGGATGGCCTGATACACCTCTGTGGGAGGCTATGTCACCGTTTGTGGCTTTGTTTGTCTTCCCCATTTCCCCACCGACTTGACAGGAACCTTCTTCAGGCCTTTGGTCAAATCACAAAAAAAAAAACCAAAAAACCAAAAAAACCCAAAAAATAGAACACCCCCCAAAAAGGTTTGAAAAAAAATTTTTTAAAAAAAAAAAGACCGAAAAATCAAGGAGATAAACAAACACACTTATTAATGAGGCCTTCTTCCCTGTCTTGCAAGAGTGGCAATCCCAACAGGATGTTCTAGTAAATTATTGAAGAGTGCATGTGTTTTTTTGACACGAAACTGTGAGGTTACTTTTTTCCCCTTTTGTGCACATACTAAAATAAACCTGGAAGGAGCATCCAGGAGCAGAAGGCATTTGAAACAAGCCATCCCCTTTCATTTGTGATTTGAAGCGGGTGCTATCTCTTCTTAATGATAGTCAGTTTGATAAAAAAGGTCACACTTCTCCATCCTAACGTGCCCCGCGGCTCCTGTTACTTTAGTAGTAACGTTGGGAAAAGGTACAATTTGAGGGGTGGAGCTTTGCTAGTCCAAAAGCATTTCTTTGGCACCTATTTAGCTAGCAGATCCTGTGATTAAGGCCCTTTCCAGATCAGAGACGTGCCTTGAACAGTCGACGGACTGTCTGTTCTACCCACAATTTTTTATTTCAACTCTTTTTGTATCAGACATCGTGTCCAATATACATCAATATTCATCTGCCTATCTAATGGTCTGTCTACCTATATGCGTGTGTATACCTTCTGTTCTGCTCTTTTTTTTTTCACCTACCCCATATGAAAACACAATGCGTCAAAGGTTTTTAAAACTTCCTATTCTGTTAAAGCCTCATAAGTAAGGAAGCCAAAGGAGATCAGTTTTTGCTTGATTAAAGCAGGAAAACTGGTGGTTACTCTAGAGGTGAGATGATGCAAACGGCCCTGCTGCTGTGTTACAGCTTCCTGAGGCAATCACAGTGTGCCAGGGGAGAGAATCAAGATGCAGCCTGCCACTGGGCAAAAGAAAAGTGATCCTGCAAGAGAGTATGATACTAAACTGAAAAGGTCTGAAAACAATTCTAACCATGGCTACAAACCTTCATCTTCCATTGCTTCATATTGAAAATATGCCCAACAGATCAAAAAAAGGGCCTACGGGTTAAATTTTCACCGTTAATATTCTTCTGAACCACTGAAAAACCATACACAACGTAGCTTATTATTTTAAAGATCTGGTTTTAACACATTTAGGTCAGGAAAATGAGTTAAGGTTGAACTTCTGTCTTTAATTCACCTTGTTGGGCCTAAGTATTGCAGATGATATGGTCCCATATGAGCTGCCAAATGACGTAGGCATAATTAAGTGAGTTAAGAACAGAACTTATTCTAAAACGTCTGTTTTCTTTCAAGTTCAGGCAGTTTATTATATTGGTGGAATATTTCATGTGAGTAGGCACTAACAATTTGCTTTCCAAAGCACAACATTTGATGTAAGCAATGTATATATATTTTTGTGTGCGTATCTACTCATATAGATATATAAAGTTATATCTAGGGGTACATGTTTTTAAAAAGGACTTAAAAATCTAATTAAGTTGTTCATGTTTGTGTGACAAAACAGGGGCAACAGGCTGACATTGCAATCACGTGTTCGAAATCCACTCTATCACAGAAAGGCAAAAGCGGTCTGGAGGGGGGGGGAGGGGCGAATTTTAGAGACTGCTTTCACAAATGTACACACAATTAAATGACGGGTGAAGAATGTTTTAGTCCTCTGGAGAGAGGAGCTTTCAGTTTTCAGGAGTGTGCGAGATGAGTCGCTCTCAAGACCCGAATCGGGCCTTACTCAGCTCCCGCTCAACTCGACAAGAACTCCGCTATACACTAAGGCAGATTTTTAGCTATTAAATCAATTCATTTCACTGCATTTTACTGAGTGCCATCACTCCCACCTTGCCATATGAGGATAACCCATCTTGTCCGGATTGATCATCTCTCTAGGGGCATCTGGCACCTTCGGTGACCCCCCCATGGCTCTGCCCCGGGTACAGGCTGTCCTGCTCCGGCTGCGAACCGACACTTACTAGTTGCTGAAAAGCAGGTTGATCTATGTCACTCTGCAATGCGAAGTCACTCAGTACTTTCCAGGGCGGTTGGTAACTCTGCACCTCCACCGGGTTCGCCTGTAAACCACCGTCGTGTCTCTCCGGACTAGCAGCCACCATCGGAGTTCCTGTCATCCCCTGGATATTCTGTAAACAGCCCAGCAAAAGATGTTAATGAGCTCGGTTAACTTTATTGTATATAAGCGCTGAGTCAATAAACTGCTTTCTATCTTATCTGTACAGTCGCTTGTATTTGCTTTCTTAATCTGCTGTGAATGTCTTACTCTATTCTGCTCTAGGTCAGCCTATTTCTACCCGCTGCATTTATCACGGTGGAAGTTTACTTTCTTCCCCTTTAATCCTCCTATTTCTCCCGAGGCATACCCCCCCCTCCGCCCCGAGCTTTCTTAAACACCCGCACTCTGTGTCTTGGCTGCCGATGCTCGGCACAAGAAACGGTTAATCGTGCTGCCTTTCTATGTCGCACCCAGGCTGGTTTTGTTCTGCGTGACCTTAACTGGATCGTATATCCTCTGCACGGCAAACCTGGGGTACGTCAGTGCCACGCTCTTTCGAGAATAAATAAGAAAGAAAAAGTATAATAATAAAAAAAAAAAAAAAGAGCCCCCCACGGTATGCCCTGCGGTGCAGGCACTGTGTGCAAAATATCTCTAAACCTCGACGAATAGATTGTTCAGGAGTGTTAATAACATCGTGGTTTATTGCATTCCGACAGGGTAAAATGAAACTCCTTAAATTCCACTTAACTAGGCAGCCTTATGAATTAATAGTCATTCCCAGGTCAGTCAATATACACAGGGAGAATAACAGACTCTTCTTCAAGTGGAGTAACAACAACAGAAAAGGGGGGAAAAAATAAATAAATTTAAAAAAAAAAAAATGCTGGCTTAAAATGGAGACTGCCAGTTTGCGCTGCTGAACCCAGCTCTTTCCGCTTGTTTGCATCACATGTGCATATGCCTGCAGACAAAAACTCAATATCTTTCTGCGCAAGAACTATATATATTTTAAGTAACCAGTAAACATAACGGTGATTCCAAAAGCTTTGCATTGCATTTGTCTTTTTCTGCAGAAAGTGCACTGACATACACCCCGTAGTATACAAAGTGCTAAGAAAATACGTCAAATTTCCCTTTTACTGATGGGTTTTACTTTTGAGCTTAAATCCTGTGTAAAATAATTGAAAAAAAAAAAAGCAAGTGCATCATTTGGCCCTCAAGGAGGCTTTGGTTTATGCAATATAAATATTACACAAGACTGGGCTTATTAAATGCCATAAACTCTGCAGTCGCAATTCGTGCTACAGAGAAGTTAGTCTGAACCACTGTGAATCCTAAACCCCACAGAAAGGCGTATTTTTGCTCCAGCAGTTTATATCACTTCTGTCTGTTTTAATTGCACTAACAGCAGAAACAAGCGGGCAGCAGTTAAGTGGTATAATTTTCTTTGTTTTAAGGGAGCTCCCACAAATTCAAAAGGGTCAAAATCAACCCCAGAGGCTGTCCGGGCTGGACATAGCATTTCTCCTTGGGAAGGAAGTCAGTGCACGGTCAGAGGCTGAAACCACTTACAGTTTTATCATTGGGTTGCTGTTGCTGAAGTTGTTTCATCATAATGCTCCTTTTTTTGTCCTTGCATCGCTTGTTTTGAAACCAAACCCTGATGACCCTCGGGCTGAGGCCAGTCATTTCTACCAGTTGCTCTTTCATGAGGGCGTCAGGTCTGGGGTTGGCAGCGTAGCAGGTCCTCAAGGTGTGAAGCTGTTTTTCATTTAGGACAGTCCGGACTCGGGTGGTCTTCTCGGGCTGTTTGTGGACGTGGGGTCGCAGAGCTGGCTGTCTGGCAGAGATAGGTTCTGCTGTAAGGGAAGGGGAAGGGAGGAACAGGATCCCCGTGAGTAGGAAACAGGGAGTCTGCAAAGGCTATGAATCTAAGCTGGTGGGACAGGGGGAAGGAGGGTGGGGTGATGAACCCTCTTTCAAAGGCCATTCAAGCAGTCAGATCTACCCGAGCCCCTGCAGCCTCCTCTGCTTTATGCGCTGGTGGAGTGACAAGGACTGACATTTCTGACTCCACAGATAATTAATTTGCAAAAACAAACCACCCCCCCTAAAACCTTTAATGACAGAAGCTTGAACCTGTACGAGACTTGACAGAGGAGGGCGAGTTCGCTAAGGTGTGCCTGCGCTAGGAGGGAAAGGGTTTATGTATTTATTTCCTGACTGATCACCAAAACAGATTTTTGGCCCGATAATTAATGAAATAATAAATTCTTAAATTAATCGCTATTCAGGTCTGCTCTTGTATACCGAATTTAGCTCAGTTTAGCCTGAGAATACGATAATTTCCAATCAAGGCAAAAGAACCCAAATCTGCTGCACAGTGACCACGGAGGAAAAATCCTGTAAGAGACCCATCTCCCAGAGCTCGGAAGACAGGATTCTGTTTTAGGAAGTGGAGATGCTAGACGAATTTATGTCGGCTTCTGGAGAATACTTGGCCATTTCTTTATAAGGGTAACAGGCCTAGCAGCTCGGGGAAATCGCCAAGAAGTGCTAACCTACGGGTAGCGTCACATCAAGAGTATTCATATGATTCTGCTCTTCTGTGTATTGTGTATCTGTAGCTATTTAGATGTAATTTGACCCATTTACGGGGGAAAAAAGATAAAAACTTCCTTTTTTTTTTTTTTAGTCTAAAGTTTTGGTTAGATAATATTCTGCAGTGCTCACTTTTTGCTCAGTCGGGTTCCGACTTTTCTGATTAGAACAATATATCGGCAAATGCGACGGAGACAATACGAAGGCTTCAGATCTTAGAGGTATTGTACCTGCCGGCATAATAAGCCTTTCGGAGACACGCACAAACACTCTATGGGGAACACAGACGGTATCTCTGAAGTTCTGCCATGATTAGCTACGGGATTATTTCTCCGTGTATAGAGATACGCCACCTGAAAGCATCTCGGAAGTGGAAAACGAGCCCGTTTAAACATAGCTGTGTTTGTAAATAACCTTTAGAGTTACAGTTAGTTGCACAGCAATAACGCCGGCCAACCTTGTCTTGTCTAGCCTAGTTTGCCCCGGAGGCGTGCCCTTTCCTGAAGCCAAGCGTCTCCAGGTATGTGATGCACCCCTCGAGAACTGAAGAAAATTCGAAAGGTGGGGCGACTCCCAAGTTAGGACGCTGAGTTTTTAAGATGAAATTCTCATCAAATCACATAAAACGTTTCAAGAAGGCAGGGTCACTTTAAAAGGCAATTACCGAAGATTAGCTTGTTGACAGTTTTAAATTACAGCCTAAGCGCTCGCCTGTAGTTACGAAGTCTCTCTCTTTTCTGACCCGGCTCCTACCAGCGCTTTGGAGCGGATTTTCCGCCCGCTCCGGAGGCAAAGGGCTCCGCGCTTCGCTAAGAGCGGCTCCGCCCCGCGCCGGGAGCGGGCGGGCGGCGATGTGCGGGGCCGCAGGTGCCCCCGCAGCCGCCGGTGGCTCGGAGCCCGCCCCGTCCCGCGGCGCCGGGTGCGGGCGGTACCTGCCATCTGCAGCGGCCGGGCGGGGTGCAAGGGGCTGAGCGGGTCCCCGGCGCCCAGGCTGGCCCGCTCCACCACGTCGTGGTCCGCCCGGCAGAAGAGGCCGTCCTCCCGCAGAGCGAACTCGTCGCCGGGGATGAGCTGCCGGCTGCAGGCGACGCAGCGGAAACACTCGATGTGGTACACCTTGGCGCGGGCGCGCATCACGAAGTCGTTCTTGCTGAAGCCGATGCTGCACTTGGCGCACTTGATGCCGTATAACCTGAGCAGGGCCCGGCCCGGAGAGAAGGAGAAGGGAGGGAAGGGGAGAGAGAGAGAGAGAGAGAGCACGGGCGGGGGGAGGGGAGGCCGGGGAGGGAGAAGAAGGGAAGAAAGCAAAGGGAAAATGAGAGAGGTTTTCACTCCCGCTCGTGGGCAGCCCCGGTCCCGCGCGTAGACTCGCCGCACGCGGTCGACTCCTTCAACGAGCCTCGAAAACACAGAAACCAGAAGAGGAAAAGGCTAAAAAGGATTCGTTTACGGCCGGTGTCCCGTTCCTCGCGCCGTGAAAGGCGATGCGGACCCGGACACGCCGGTGGGCGAGGAGGAAATGGGGGGGGGGGAGGGACCGGGCGGCCGAGGTGGAAGGCGAAACAGAGGTAGAAACAAAAAAAGCGACCCCGTTCCTTGCCGACCTCTCCGTCCTACCCCAACGCGGGGCGCCCCTGCCCTCTCCTCCCTCCCCTCGGCGGAGGGGACACGGCTTAGCCTGGCCCGGGGCTGCCCGGGGAAGGGCGAGGCTGGCAGAGCTGCCCCCGAGCCCCGAGCACGGACGTCCCAGCCGAGCCGAGCCGAGCCGAACCGCGCCGCTTTTGCGAGGAACCCTCTCGGGGCTCCTCAGCGGGTGTCGGCGCTGCCGGCGGTTGGG
Organism: Cuculus canorus; assembly: GCF_017976375.1. Classification (NCBI taxonomy): domain Eukaryota; kingdom Metazoa; phylum Chordata; class Aves; order Cuculiformes; family Cuculidae; genus Cuculus; species Cuculus canorus. The sequence goes on along the minus strand of NC_071441.1, from coordinate 6,794,010 downwards.
GCTCTGGGAAGCGGCAGGGGCGGCTCTGCCAGCGCTCGGGGCTCTTCCCCTTGTCCTCCTTCACCAGGTTTATTTTATACAATATAGGCGTACATACGCACAATCCTATATATACATCCTGGTGTAGCTCTCCTTCCCCCGCCCCTACTAAAAGGCATTTTGGGCGCTTTGGCTCTGCCGCTACCCGCGCCTTCCTGACCCTTTTTCCCTCCGGCTCGAGCCAGGGCTCAATCCCACCGGCAGCAGTGAAAGGGCAACTCCTGGCTGACAGCCCCACACGGCAAACAGGGTTTCTGGGGTTACGTGTTGGAGTGGGTGACGGGCTCCTCGTCTCCCGTGGAGGAGAGTGGAGCAGTTCATCCATCAGTAGATGAAGATGAGAAAATGCTCCAGTTCGGGTATCTGAAACCGCACAGTCTCTCACCTCCCACAGGCTGCTCCTTAGCCAGCATCCTTGGTAGTAAGTAAAATTAACGTTTTCCCGCAAATGTAGGGCTACCTGGACATAGTCACGCTTACAGTCTACAGAACCGTGAAAGATCTTCCTAGAACTGAACTAATGTTCATCCCCACGCGTTTCCTCATCGGTACAGTTCCTTAGAGATGCAGTCTGTGATGTATGCTTGTGGGTAAAGATGTTTATTTATCCACATCCCTAGCTGCTCTGCCTGTAGAGGTGAACGACTCTTATACTCAGAGCTACATACTTCCAAATGATAAGGCTTTGAGAAGAAAAAAACTAAACAAACATCGAAACGGCAAAAGAACAGAGCCATCGCAAAGTATGCATTAATATGTACAAAAGTTGAGGGGTGAGGGGTGGCAGTGTTTGCCCACATGCCTGACAATTACAGATTGGCTCACGGTTTAATTTAAAGTCAGCTTGCACATAGCGTATATCTTACTTTTAAAACTGCAGCAAATGAAATGTCTTGAGCATTACCTTAAAAAAGCTGCTATTTAAAATTTGTTTATATTTCTCCCGCAGAGTTCTAGCAGGAGGTAGGTGTGCACATCTCAGTCCAAAAGTTTTCCTTTAATTTGAAATTAGTGAAACAGCATCATTTAAAAGCACTGCTCCAAAGTGCGTTTAGAAATAATGAAAGAGGGGGGCGGGGAGCGGGCTGTTTTTTCGCCATGGTGAAACTTTGAGAATAAACTCACAACATGGCTTATGAATTTTGCACTGGAGAGAGAAAGGCTCAAGTGCTTTATTTCAATCCAAAATAACAAAGAAACTAGAAAAGATATCTTAGGTAGCTAGGTAGGCACTCGCTCCCAAAACTTTCAGTAAAAATACACTGTCCGTATCTCAGTGTCATACAAAGTTCTGGTTTGGCAAACCCAGTAGAAGACACTGAAACAGATCAGCATGACCCAGGAGCACAAATTAAAAACACACTGGAAATTCCTGCTTTGGTTTCTCTATAGTGTCAGGATTGGCAACTCTCACATTTTATCAGTTACCAGATTTTAATGTGAGGAAGGAAGCGGTTCCATTATCTAAATATACCCAATTGTTCACGAACAGATGATGGGCAATTTGATCTGCTCTGTCTAATTCATCAGTACAGATAAGATAAGAAAGAAAAGGCAGTTAGATATCACCAAAGGGGTTAATATTTAAAAAGATTAAATGTCAGTTATTTTCCCAAAGAAACATTTCGGTCTAGGTTTCAACCTCCCCATAACAGGATCCTTCATTCTGAATAAAACTTCAGGGTTTTTTTTTTTTTATTTTGCTTTTGTTTTTGTTTTTGATAGGCCTGATTTAAATAGGGTCCCCCCTCCCCCGTGTATTTATTTTTACAGCATACATGCTTGAAGTGCCTTTCTTATGAATACCATTATGCCTTTGCAAAAACACCAAGAGATGGGTTTCTCAGGTGGTGTTAGAAAGCGATCAATTCCGCCTTGCGCATAATATCTACACTATTGAAAATGTTCTCCATTACCTACGATGTCCCACTTTGTTAGAATCATAAGGATGCATTCCCAGTGTCTTCAGTAGAGTCCCACACAGTGGCTAGCTATTCCCGAATGTGGTTTTGTTTATACAGAAATTTGCATTTGAATCCGTGGAATAAAAAAAAAAACAAACGACCACTCTAACTTTTCTCCTTGCCAGTCTATCTACGGGGAAATCGCTTAAAAACATACCAGATATCTACTCGCCCTCTTTCTCACAATTTTTCCTCTTACTGCCTCTGTCAGATTTATAAGGTTGAAAGAAAAAAAAAAATCTCACCGGAGAATTAAACAATGTAAATGGCGTACCTGATATAATCTCTCTTACAGTAGGTTTTGCCATCCCTAACAAAGCACGTACAGGTCTCGTCCAAATACTGATTACACTCTGCACACTTCAAACACGCCGCATGCCATTCCAAATCCGGAGAAACCCTCAGAATATACTGATCGTGAATTTGATTGCCGCAACCAACACATAGGGAAATCAGGCGTTTTTCTGAAATGAAAATAAATACATGATTGACTAACCGTTTACTCTCCTACAGAGATAAACACACTTTTAGTGTCGCTCCCTTATAGGGCGTACTCTGGGAATGTTGTTGTTTGTTGTTTTTGTTGTTTTCTTTTTCTTTTTCTTTTTTTTTTTTAAAGAATATTACACTTTCGGATGGTAATTGAAGTGTGCCATCAAACCCTTGCCTCGTTTAGAAAGGAGGCGGAACGTATGTTAAAATGCAGATGTGAACAGTTTTCGAAGTGAACGTCCTCATTTCGCAAGCCTTGCACGGAATCAAAACTCCAAACTCCCTCGTTGTTTTATTTTTATTTTATTGTGCGCTTGTTTGGATTCCGCTCCTTACGGGGGGGAAAGCACTTATAGGTTTGATTTCAATTTTTAAGAGGCTCTGACTGAAAAAGATGAACGCGTGTCTGGGTGCGCTTCCCATTCAGCCCTTTGCCACAGAAGAGGGGACTCAAGGTTGCAAGCAAGAACAAGCATCATTACAGTTGTCACTTGCTCTCTTTTGCAAGTCTAATGCTAATTCCCCGAGACGGAGTAGGTGCTGAACAGTCAGACAGCCTCACCGCGGTCTAGCACGAGGAGAATTTAAGGCTCCGTGGCTGGAGATCCCATTAAAATCCTGCCTGCTCCCCAAAGTTTAAAAGAGAACAGGACTCTAGGCAATTAACGTACAAGGCTACGAGTTTAAAACACAGCAAGCATGCAGGCATGGCAACAAAGGCACCTTCTCTACCATTCAAATGAAGTTCAGCTCTTTAGCAGTTCGCCTGCCTGAGACCATTACAATAGACAGCACATTTATTCCAACAACGGTAAAAATTCCGCCTTACTTTTTGGTGGGTCTCCCATGTCTCCCATATCTGTAAGAGGGTGTAATGTCCACAGTGAAATGGTGTACGGTTTCGTTTTAAGACCCCAAAGTAGATTTGAGAGCTGTTGCTAAAAATGAAGATAAAAAAAAAAATAAAAAAAAGTAGAAGTAGTAATAACAAAAGCAAAACCAAAAGAGATTCGAAATAAAAAAAAAAAAAAAAATAAAAAAAAAAAAAATGCAAAACAAAACACCACCGGCGTGGGAGACACTGTCAGGGCTGCGGAGAGAGAAGGGGGCGCGGAGCGGGGTCCGGGTCCGGCCGAGCGGTGCGATGCGGTGCGGGAGCGGTGCGGGAGCGGTGCGGGGACGGCGCGGTGCGGCGATGCCGGGCTGGGCGCTGGCGGCTCGGGCACTCGCCTCGCCCTTATCTCTTACTCAAACTTCTCTGCTCCAACTCCGCCAGCTCGCCATTGGCCTGACGTCATGCGCGGGGACGTCACGGCCGCGCGGCGCCCATTGGCCGCGGGGCGCGCGGCGCAGCTGTTCTGATTATCATATTTCAGCGTCTGGCGGCGCGGCGGCCCCGGCTCGGGCTCTCGGAGGCAACTTTTCCTCGCTCCTCATTTGTGCTTCCCTTTATACTTTCTTCTTGTCGCTCTCCTCCATCCCCGCGCTTATCTCCCGTCACACCTTTCATTTTCCTTCCCGGCCCCGCTCGGGCTCCTCCACCCCTTCCCCCTCCCGGGCTTGCAGTGCCGTATTTACCTTCGCCGTATATATATGGAATAATGTGTATATACATACTATTTTTATTGGTCGGGGCGGTGGTGTTAATCCGACCGTTTCCTTTCCAAGCCTTTATCTCCCCTGTGCGGGAGCCGCTGCCCCGCGTTGCCCAGGAGAAGCCACCCTGGGTGGGAAGGGCAGCCTGGCCAGGCACGGCCCCAGCCCGAGGTGGGACTGCTTGTGTTTGTCCTCCAGCCTCCTTCTCCCTTAAACTCTTGGATAAAACCTTCGTGTATTTCTGTTAAACACGAGAACGAAGAAGGTACTAAATATTTACCTTAAACTGTCTTTCAGCGCTCTCTCCATTCTATTTATGTTTTCCAACCCCGTTTAGATCTTTTTCCTTTCTTTCTTTTATTCCCCCCCCCCCCCCAGTCTGTAAATAGAAACGCATCCTGTGTTTAGACATTTTCGTGAGTTGGCTGGGAATGGATATTTGTGGAGAAAAGTGAAGAACTTCTGCCTTTCCCCTCGGAGACTGCTTTAAAATTCTTATTAATACAAAAAACGCAGGAGGGAGGGAGAAGGCAGGGGCTCCGCGGTGCTGCGCACCGGCCCCCGCAGCCCCTCGGGCCCCGCAGGCTGCTGTCGGAACGCTCCCCCAAATCAGGAAAAACGCAACTTTCCCCTTCTGCACGGATTTCTTTGTGTGTTTTTCAACGGCAGGCTCCGCTCGGGCTATACGGTGCCTTTCCTTTAGTCTGTGCGCGAAACCCTACCCTCTCCCGACCGTCCACCCCAAATCCCAGAAGGATCCCCCCCAACCCCCACCTGAAACGTACCCTTTGAGTTTGTTTAGACCCCATTGTTCCGCGAGGGGTGTCACGCCGCCTTAGTGAACGTAGTGTTAAGTGCCCTCCAATCACTACTGATCAGGAAAATACATTTTTTTTTTTTTTTTCCACCCCCAAAGTCCTGTTTCTTAAAAGGAGACCGAGATTGGGTGGAAAGGAGGCAAAGCCGTATTCACGCAGAATATCTTCCCCGTGGGGAAATCTGGTTGCAGTGAAACACCCCCAAAAAAAAGGAATTTTAAGTCGCCTTTGCTGATGAGACGGCTGTTAAACAACAGACCTGGAGTCCTAACTTGGTTTGCAAGATGTTTTCCTTCCCGAAGCTGAGGGAACAGACAAACCCTCAAGCTTTATTTCAAACAAGAGACCGGACCCGGCGTTGCCGCTTGTAGAGATAATTAAGCTGACTGGAAATGATCTCAGGATACGGTCGGGAGGTAAAGACACGGTCGCAAACTCACTCACACGGAGTTCCTTTACATATTCGACATTCAAATAAACAGTGGGGATGCGACACTGCCAGGTGATGGCTTCTGCACCCAAGAAACCGGCGGCGCGCGTGTATGCGGGGGTGCTCGTGCGTGTGAGCGTGTAGGCGAGAGACTAAGCGTACCTATAGTTTACAATTCTGCGTGTTGGCTGAGTAAACCGAAAAAAAAAAAGAAAAAGGAAAAAAAAAAAGCATTTATCAGGAATTACTGCCGGTGCTGGCACCTTCGAACAGCCTGGCACGTGTTCGGGGCAAACCGTCAGTGACAGCCAGTTCCACCCAAACCGGCTGCGGCGGTGCGCGGTGTGCGTGGCCGCGGGGGGTTCGCCCTCCGCGGGGCACTGTCCCCCGCACGGTGTCGCGGTCCCCCGGCGGAGCGGCGCAGCGACCTCTGCTGGCCGAGGGGCGATCGGCCGCGGCCCCGCGGGGTGGGCGCTCGCCCGAGGATCTTTTGTGCCCGGTGCTCTGTAAACATCGCCCTGTCTCCCCCACCGCCACCCCCGCCCGGCACGGGGCGCAGCGAGAGGGTCCCCTACGCTCCCCCCCACCGCCCCCCACGGGTGACCTTGAGGGCTGAGAGCTGGAAAAATAACCCTCGAGTAATTAAAAAGATAAAAGAGTCGTCCCGGTGACGGGGAGAAGGAATACGCGGATTTTATGAGAGAGGCTGAATCAGTGAAGGTGTTTTTCCGTACTGAGTCCCATGCATTTTCCCCTATGGATGCTTGCATTTCTCTTAGAAATTTGGCCTTATTGAAACACTCCCCGTCCCAGCTCTGTAATAGCGCATCTTAATTTCCAACGTTACACCTTCGCTAGAAAACGATTCGGTCTCGTTTTAATTCTATTAACCCTCACCCCGTTAACTTTTTTGGGTTTTAACTACTACTTCTGGGAGAGGTGATTGCGTTTTAAGCTTGATCTTTGCGACTGATGTGAAACAAGCGAGAAACCTGTCTCCGCCCCAACAAACCAGGATTGGGAAGAAAAGGAGGGCTTTGATCAAGTGCCCCCCCCTCCGCCCCCCGTGCTACTGATTTGCTTACTGTGTATTCGATTCGCGTTCCCAGGAAGGCGAAGCTCTATATTTAGCCAGCATCAGAATCGGGTTTAAGGGAGTGGAATAATGAGTGGAGCTGCCACTTCCAATAAATAAGGTGTTTAGAGAAAAACACTGCCGAAGGATTTCTCTTTTATGATATCAATATACACGTGAATGGGAAGACATAAACCGGGATTTGTACATATTTGAGACGCTTCAAAAATATATGTTAATTTTTTTTTTTTCTTTGTTTTCCTTCCTTTTGTATTTACTTTTAGGGAGGGGACCGGGGGAGCCTGCTAAAAGTCGGTGGCTCTACAAGGCAATCAATAGCTTTCATCACTTTGAGGGGCTCAAATGAGATTATATGCGTTCGAGGGAAGGGAAAAGGGAAAAAAAACCAAAACCAAAAAAAAACCCCAACCCAAACTAAACCCCAAACCGACAGAGGCGGTTAACCCTTTTCGTCCAGTAAAGAACAGCTATAAATTCGGTCCTGAGTTTGCTTAGTGGCGAAAATTAGGACGGCTTCCCGGGGGACAAAATAGGGTAGGAATAAAAAAAAAAAGAAAAAGAGCTTTGGGAAATCATGAAAGAGGTAGTACTGGTTTTGGAAAGGAGGCAGCTTTAGGGGCTGAGTGGGGAGGAGGTAGGAGGTAGGACAGTAACGGGCTGCGGCGGCCGAGCCCCGGGAGCGAACGGGAAAGCGTGATCTCCCCACGGTCCCCTCGGGATTCGCCGCTGTCACCGTCCCGGGGCTCATCCCGGGGCTCCGGAGGAGGAGGGCAGCGGCACCCCGCACACGCAGCCCCTCCGGCTCCTCCTGGGAGGGCTGTTTTCGTCCCTCTGAGTCGCGGGAGTCTCGGCACTCGGGCACGCGGAAAGGCTCCTCCAGCCTTCTGCGGGTTGAAACTTTCCTTGACGAGGTTAGGATCAGAAAATCGCTTTGCAAGAAGGGTCTCGGCTCCCAGAGAGTCAGATTGCCCCTCGCTGAGTTTTGGGATGCGGAGAGGAAGCCGAGGCTGAGCCCGTGCAACGTGCAGCGAGAGGAAAGGCGTTTCACACGAGGCTGAAACTAGAAACAACGCAGCGGGGAAATCAATCACGAAATGTATAATCTGCTCCGGGGTGTGGGCTTTGACTAATCTAGAGGTGTGCGATCTTTAATCTTCAAGTCTCAGCTACTGCATGTGAGGGAGAAGTGTACCGTAACAGCACTAAATCTATCAAAACACAAGAAAACCTGTCAGTGGGCTTCTGCGCGCCCAGGAAACCTTCGTGACTTTAATAATACAATTTGGCTTATTAAACCTCACTACCGCTTATTGTTAAAAAAAAAAAAAAGAGAGAAAAAAAAAGGAAAAAAGGAAAAAAAAACCACAAACCAACCCAGCCATCCTTTGCCTCCCAGAGCCCTCTCGGAGTGCACTAAACTCTTGTCACAGGACTGACCAGCGGCTCCGGCCCCTCTTTAATCCATCCAGACGGGAAGCAAGGCTTCGGCATTTGGGGGGAAAAAGTATAAACACCGACAATTCTGGGAGGATAAAAGTCCCCCAAAGATGTTAAGGAAGTGGTAGAGCGCAGGTCGGGCCGAGAGGTCTGAAGCGGTATCGGAAAGCGCCGGTTCCCCCCGGCGGGCTCAGCAGCTGCGGGTGCGCGCGGGGGGCGAGGCGGGTCGCGGGTATTTATTGCTTTAAACTTTCCCCTTTGTTATCTTCGCAGTGTCAGGAAGTGTTCGAGGAAAGGAAATACAGCGGCGATTTTGTCTCCGGGAGACTTTCCGAGCAGCCAGGGAATTTAAGGCCCGCTTTCCAGTCCTGGCTGCGTCGAGGGGGTCCCGCCGGGAGGGATCGGGTCCCTCTCGCTCCCCCGCGGGACTTGGGGGTCGCGGTGGGGGGATAGCGGGGAGGCGAGCCCAGCCCGACCCACGCCGGAGGACAAAGCGCCGGGAGAGGGGGACGAGGAGCAGCGGAGAAACCCCGTCCCCCGCGAGTCTGCCTGGCCGCGAGTGTGCGTGGAGGACACCCCGCTCCCACCTCTGCTAAACGGGCTCGTTCCCACGGGTAAATTCCCCTCCCCGAAATAACGTCGAGCAGCATCCCTGCTCAACGCTGGTCACTTGAGGGGAACAGCCCGGATCCTCAGCTTTGGAAAGAACAACACTCCCAACACCCCCCACCCCCCCCCCCTCCAGCCCCAAATCCCCTCCTAAATAATTAATAACATCCTCATCACGGACAGCAGTGACCATAACAGCAGCAGCCGGGGCGCGGGGGTCGGTGCTGCGGAGGATGCGCGAGGATGCCCGGTCCCTCCCGGCCGGCCCGGGGTCGGTCCCTGGGGCTCGGGAAGAGCCGCCCGCCCTCCCGGTGCGAGCAGCTGCCTGGCGAAGGGCCCTTCTTGGAGGAGAGAAGGATTCTTCCCTGGGAGCCTCGGCCGTGCTCACAGCCACGTCTTTAGTGTCTCACCAACTTCGAATATCGCTGCGCTGCGCGGCTGTCCTTCTCCGGAGAGGCTCGCTCTCCTCCCCAGCGCTTTGCTGATCTTCCCAACAGGATTCCAAAGGATTACCCTCACCCCAACAACAGCAGCGAAGGGGAAATAGCATCAAATGAATGAAGGAATAAAACAACTAGAACAAACTAAGTTTGTCGATTGGCTGCGGGCAGTGATTCGCTTTATACTTAGCAGAAGATATACCACTCCTCTTTGGCCGTTGTGAGGTATATCTATTTCTTCCCAAAAGACCAAAATGAAACTGAGAGCCACAAACCGAAGAAAAAAAAAAAAAAGCATTTTAAAACCAAACACAGAGTTATCTGCATGAAGGTTACATTGGTAGAGACAATTAGCTGAACAGAGTAGGTATGTAAACGCAAAACGATGCCCTGTTAAATTAGCTATTATTACTTAGATCCTGAAAACAAATCTTGCAAAATTAATGACCAGAGAGGCGGATAGGTAGACGCAGAAAGGAAAAATCTAAACAGGGAACAGTTAGAACTCAGTGTACATAAATACTGCAGGTTTGATGCGCTCACATGAATATCCACTCAACGCATACAGTTTATTATACTTGTTCTGAGGAGAGGCTGCCTCACTACAACAGGAAAAAAATAAAAACCAAACCAAAACTAAAAAACCCTTAACAAGATTTGCATAATGCCAACCTTGCAAGTTTCAAAACTGCAGACACAAACTTGTTGAAGTGGCTACATACAAAATAGGAGAATTCCGAGTGAAAGTAGTGCAATCAGCATGTTAGCGGGATGAATTAAAGATGGACCATGACCCTTTGTACAATCATTTCTCATGCATGAAAGCAAAAGAAAGAGAGGGGGAGGAATTTTATGTGTAGTCCACTGTTCAGTGGTCTCTGTTTTGAACAGGGGCAAATAAAAGGCATCAATAAATCATAAATCTTACATTAGGAACAAGCATGCACAACATATTATGGCTTAGCATTTTTTCCCGCTAGTGCGACATGTGCCATCCATTATGTACGAAGATGAAAGGTATATCATACAATACAGTGGTGTTCGGTTATATATGTATATAGATAGAAAGACAATCAGAGTATTAATGCAATAGATACCACCAATACATGTGTTACACATTTGTAACATTCATCTGGAGCATATAATCATTATTAAAGCTACTTGTGGTTTCCTTTGTATTGCTCAGAATTCTGCATTCAGCCCCAGCTCATGAAAAGAAATGTATCATATGAGTAAGCGTAGCAAGAGCTTGAGCTGCCTGTCATTGTTTGTTCTCTTTCTCTATAGGATGTGTATTTCCGCCTCTACGGTTATTTGCATCCACATATTGTGACTTTTCCAACTCTGTTGCACACAGCTTCTGTTTTCTTACATAAACAAACACGTACAGCGTGAACTCAGCAGACCCTGCAAGTATGGTAAGGTGTATATTTTAACAGTTTCACTGCCAAATACATGTTTTGTAGATCAGGAATTTTTAAACGGTATCAACTTCCTATCTGCATATACAACGTATCTGAACTGCAGAGCAGAGGAAACTTGATGTTTTTATGATGATTTTCCACTCTGCCTGCTAAATTGCCTGCTACGCTGTAGTCCACTTGGTTTCTTGACAGGTTGGGAAGAAAATCTCTTTGGAGGAGGCAGGCCTGTAAATGTGTTGCAGCCCCAGGACTGTGCTTTATGACATATAGTCTGGGCAACACTGCAAGAGCAGTCAGTAAAAGGGCTGTGTCGTTCCCACTGTTGTCAAGAACACCAAAACGCATGCGGGACCTTGGAAAGAGGTCCTAGATATGATCTGATCTGAAGACCGTATGTATCTGTGCCACGTGGTAGAACACAACGTGTGTGCGAGGAGTGACTACGGTAAAAAGAATGACGGCTAGGGAAAAGATGAAGGATGAATGAGGCAGCAGGAGTAGGAGAAGAACATGCGAAAATGTACAGAGGGATAAGTAGAACCACAGAGGGGCAGAGGTGAGAGAAATGTTGAAGAAATTCAATGCAGTGCCACAGGAAAAAAAATAAGGAGAAGGAAACAAACTGTTGGTGAAAAAGATATAGAAGAAAGATAGAATGAAGAATGAAGAGAGGGAAGATGGAAGCAGGGCAGGAAAAAAGAAAGAAGAGATCTTCTTTCTTGATAGTGCTGTGTTTGACATGAAGGCTGTGACAAATGAGATGCTGACACTGATGATGATGATCTGACACTCAACTGCAGAAGTTTTCCTGTCTCTCTCACAAAACTATTTTTCTGTTCGTATTTTGGTCTTAGTATATTTGACAAAACATGGTTATGTGTATGGCTATTGTAACATTTTAATTGTCCACTTATATGCCACTCTCGGATTTGCATAGGATTTCTTTCTCCTGAGAAAAGGAAAACACATTTTTTTTTTTGTTTGCCTCTTTGTTTTGTTTTCAGGAAAGCACTGCTCTTTCAAAAGAAAGTACCTGCCACACAACAAACCTCCTTTCTCAAAAATCTCCTTCTCTCTCTGCAACTCCTGTAGGTCAAAGAGGATCCCTGCTCCGCATATGTGCAAAAACTAGCAGGCCTATAAAAACTTGATGTGAGTCAGTGCTGCTCCATAAAAGGTCAACTACAGCTGAATCAAGCTACTTTTAAAAGGCATCCACCACAAAGAAGAAATATGAGACAGACAGGAACAGTATGGAAAGGGATAGGTATTAATCAGAGCAAAAGACAGAAGGCAAAGAACAGAAAATTCTGCCAAGCCTTAATACTTTTCCACTAATACGTTCAACGATGCCTGTGTACCCTACACAGGCTGACTAGCTAAGGTCAGGTTGATCTTAGCTATGCAAAAGGAAGCAGCTGTCAACTATTGCACATGGCAGATGGAGAACTCTTATCAGATTTTTTAAAACCTGAAATTACTTTTTTTTTTTTTTTTTAATTTAGAAATTGATTTGCTGTGTGACATTAGAAACCCTAATACGGGCACCACATGTTGCAATGAACCATCTTCCACCTCTGTGTGACAAGATAAGAATGTTTTTACGATGTGTGTATATTTTGTCATACTTGGATTTTCAAAGATAATTGGGGTCAGCCTCCTTTGTTTCAGGCCTCCTGCCTCTTTATCTAGGCTGCACTATAAATATTACTCTGTTGATACTGAAACTATTGGGTTTGACAACATTTGCTTATATTGTAGAAAGGAAAAAATAGCTTTAATGCAGGAATTATGACAGAGAGTCAGAAGAGATGAGCAGAATAGTCCTTTCCCTCCCTCAAATCTCTTTTAAGGAATTAGCAGGGTTTCTTGGTGGAGCTCCACTGACATGAACAGTTATAGCGCTCATGACTAAAAAGTTGAGTAAATGACTGACGTGTTAAAAGAAAAATAAGGTATGTCTGATGCATGAAGCTCCTGTTTAGCCATACTGTTGAAAATCACTTTAGAATTTCAGGTTGTTCAGCTGGTGGAAGATAAGGCTTTGGGGAGACCTTACAGTAGCTTTCCAGTACCCAAAGGAAGACTATAAAGAGATGAGGAGGGACTCTTTACAAGGGCGGGTAGTGATAGGACGAGGGGTAATGGCTTTAAACTGAAATAGAGTTGATTTGTATTAGACATAAGGAAAAATATATCTTTACTATGAGGTTCGTGAGGCACTGGAACAGGTTGTCCAGAGAATTCACGGTGGATAGCCCATCCGTGAAAATATTTAAGGCGAGGTTGGATGGGGCCTTGAGCAGCCTCATCTAGCAGGTGTTGCCCCTACCCATGGCAGGGGGCTTGGAACCAGATGACTTTTATGGCCCCTTCCAACCCAAACCATTCTACGATTGTATGACTATGCGATTGCATGATTGTATGATTCTACAATTTTATGTATTTTTAACAAGGATGTAATTATTTTAATGATAATGATAGTGCATTTTTTATTTATTTATTTATATAATTATGCTGATCTGTTGATTTGTCAGACCCTCAAAGATCCAACACAGTCGTTACATTAGGGACTTAGTCCTTAATAAGAGAATAGCGGTGGATATCAGTACAAAAGGGTAAACTGTAGGACTCATAAAATTTTTTAGCCAAACAATAGGGCGAGGCAGGCAATAATCATTATACACCTTTTACAGACATGTTGAACTGTCTTCAAGCGAAAAAAGGTGGAATTCTACTGCTAATTTTGTCAGTGTGAGGCTTTTTGTTGATTCGCAGTGCAACATCATGATATATTTCTCAGCCTTAAGAATCAAAGACTGTGTCTGCATCTTTACATTCTGGCAAACAAATGTAGGTGTGTCACAAAGGTAACTGTGTGTGCAATATTATATTGACACATAAGCTTTAATACTTAAGCAGACATGAACCCGAATATTTTTATACATATTTTCAGCTGCAATGTAACTAGGTTTGCAAACCTCCTGCCTACTAGCAAGCAGTTATAAAGTGAAAAATACCACAAAATTTTGGATAATATTTTCTTCCTTCTGCACTTTACAATACACATAAACGACCTTCGACCTTATGTTTAGTTACGGCAAGTGGTCTTCTTATGGACTGAAGAGCTCTGTTTACAATGTGATTAAGCATTTGCCTATTTTTAAGGACTCAAATCAGTCCACAGTTATAAACGGCCTGACGAAGGTTTGAAAATAGGCACATGAATCATAGAATAGCTTGGGTTGGAAGGGACCTTAAAGATCATTTAGTTCCAACCCTCCTGCCATGGGCAGGGACACGTCCCACTAGATCAGGCTGCCCAAGGCCCCATCCAACCTGGCCTGGAACACCTCCAGGGATGGGGCAGCCACAGCTTCCCTGGGCAACCTGAGCCAGTGCCTCACCACTCTCACAGAGAAGAAATTCTTCCTTATTTCTAGTCTAATGTAATATGAAGATCCCTGAGTTTCTGTCACCTTTCATTGCTTTCCAGTATTTCTCATGTTCTGCCATCACCACAAAACACTAATTTGAGTCGTTTTGGATGAAATCTTGCATCTACTTTTAAGAAATTTTATGGAAAGGGAAGGATGGAAGGACTTTCTGAAATTCATTAGTTCAAACCCTTAGTTGACTCCACGTCTTTCCTTTCTTTGGAGAAAGTGTTTTGATTTGTAATTGGCTGTATCTAAAATCACCTTGCATTTGGAATCTTCTATAAATTTAAGAGCTCAAAAAGAAATGCAGCCATGTGCTTCAGAAGAGCTGGTCTTTGATTTGGGGAAATTACAAAGCAATGGTTTCACGGTCTTTGTGGAAAATCAAGCAGATATTAGGCAAAAGTTCTTGCAACTTGCTTCCGATTTATCAACACCTTGCAGCTTCATTTCCTGTTATCTTTTCTTCCTGTAAATTACTCCTACTCATTATAGTTTAATGGCAAAAAACCATGAGGAACTGAATGTACATGGACACAGCTTAGATCAATAGGATTATGTGGAATAGTCAAGTATGACAGCCCAAAACTATAGAAACACACATTTTGAGGCCTAAACATACAAATCCTTACTCAGATGATCAATAATGTTGACATCAGTCAGGCTGCAAGTATACATAGTTTTATTCGCTTAAACCAGGACTTTTATTACTAAAGTGTCAATACAGATTTCCATAGTAGAAGCCTTAGTCGAAGTTGCTATTTTGTTCAGGTCAGTGCAATTTTCATGTAAGAATACCCCTACATGCTCAACATTTTTTTCCGTCTAATACATACACAGATGAAGACTGTTTTTTTTTTTTCCCCCACAGAACATAACAAAATCGAATATATCATGGTCATTAGAATACTTTTCACCAGAAGCCGGAAATATCTCCCTAATCTATGTCTGGTTACAGAAACAAAATTTATATAAGCTTCATAAAACTGTGCCTAACACAAATTCAATTTGTTCAAACCAATTAACAAAAGTGCTTTTAGAGAAAAGAAAATGAGCCCTGGAAATTACTTATAGACAGTACAAAATACTGTTGAAAATTGAATTCTTAGGCTTAAATATATATTAAAAATGAAGTATAATTTTATGAATCCTTTAATGTCTTACAGCTTGCATTCTGATGACATGGAACCAAAATGGAAAAGAAATGAGGAGAGGGTGAGAAGCAAAGTGGTATGTTATTAATTAGAATCACACACAAACTGCAGTCTTTTTCATAGAAGGAATATCTTGTGCCCAGTTACGACTAGTAGAACCGTCAATAGCCATGATATGCGCTTTACGGGAGGACAGCAATGCTCTGGTCACAGATTGTCTTAGACCCAGTTGTTACTCAGTTTTCTGCGCATCTAGCTGAATAAAAAGCTTAAGGGCTTCTGCGTATCACTGACATGAACAGTGCCAGAGCGGCCCTCAGGTTATGCCTCAGTACATTCATGATGGATACAGAAAGGTGCTAAGGCAATATTGGTTGTCCCTTCTTTAAAAGCTGTCATCCTCACCGCCTTGAACACCACCAGAAACGGTATTAGCATTCCAGTTTGTAGTGGGAATGAAGGCACAGTGTATTTTCCACCATAAAAACTTAATACAAAAAAGTAAGTCTGCCTCAAGACTTTTAGAATCTATAATACAGAGGAAGGGACGAAAGGAAAGCAGAAATGGCACAGCAAATGAGTTTTTGAAGACAAAACAGCACACATGAAAAGAAAACGGAATGAAATGCAGCTTTCCTGCCATCCATGTTGCTGTATATCTTTATGTGCCGTGTGCTGGATACACATGATAGTAAGTACAGTCAGGGCTAGATCATGTCATGTCACAGCAGATTTATGTCATGTCCTCCAAAACTCTTTGATTTGGAAAAACCTCTTTACTCTGAGAGCGCCAGAGTACTGGATCAGCTGTCCAGAGAATTTGTGGAATCTTCTTCTCTGGAGATATTAAAAACCAGTCTGGACGTGTTCCTGTGCAACCTGCTCTAGGTGAACCTGCTCTAGCAGAGGGGTTGAATTTAGATGATCCCCAGAGGTCCCTTCAAAAGCCTACTGTTCTGTGATTCTGTAATTTTTTTGAGAGGAAAATTTAGAACCCTGGATTAGGCATCTCATCTTGCAGGGGCAGGGTGAAGTACATGATACCAAACGCATGTGCAACATGATAGTGTTTGTCTGCCATTAGCATGATAATTAAGGAGATGCGCAGAGTTTCCGGGTGGGAAGCACCTGAAAACTATTAGATCTTCAATTCATAACTTCAATTACTTAGCCATGGCTGTGAAAAAGCCGTGCAGGCTGGCTAGGTGTAATACACCAATGATCTGCAAGACTTCTTATGAAAAAGCAGAGCAGAAGTCCCTATGAAAAACAATTCAGCAAAACCAACAGGAAATGAAGCAAAACACAACACACTACTATCAGGCACCTGTATACCATAACCCAAGGCTCGGTCCAGATGTACCTTAGAAAACTCAAGATGATACTTTCTGTGTCTCTTCAGAGAGCTCCTACCACTTTGTTATTATTAACTTAGTGGGAGCACGGTACAGGGAAAAGTATAGACATCTTCCAGCCACTCTACTGAAGATGTACAGCTGTGAAGAAAAGTGACGAACCAGAAAGTGAGAGAAAGAAGAAACATGATTCTGAAGCTCAGTGATGGGTCACTGTCCTAGATGAAGCAAAACCCAGGCTGTTATTTCCGTCTCAAGGCTCATAAACACATTTTAATTTTGGAGGCTTCCTGCAGTGATGGGACAAGGATCTAGATGTATGATCTTCACTGTTCTTCAATGGGCAGATTAAAGACTCATCTTCCTCTGATTCTCATCTTTTGGTCCTATAAATCTTAAATTCTTTTCTGATCTCTGAAAAAAAAACAGTTTAAGTATCAGAAACCGTGCACACACATTATCACAGCTCAACTAACCACTCAGAGGGAGGTTAGGTGACACCACATATTGCTGAGGTGGACATACGCTGAGGTCTCAACATCTGTGTGCTTAGTTGAGTAATTTACTTTAAGAGTGCCATATACTGGCTCCCAGTAATGTATCAGTAAGAACACAATGGAGAATTAAAAGAATGCTTTAAAACGGAAAGGTTCTCATTAGTTGTTCACTTACCTAATGACAGATATTTCCGAGAAATAATTGTTTGTCAGTGACACATAGCATTGTTTCTCACTGTTCGTAAGCCAAGAGAACACAAATACATAGTAAGCAACCAACAACAAAGTATTTTCAATGTGACTTTTGGGAGAAATAAGTGTCTGTCCTATAGTGTATGGAGATTTTTTCATGAGTATCTGTTTTACATTAATAAATGCTCAGAAACTGTAGCAAGCAAAGACTAGACAGTGGTGAAATCCTGTGACTGCATCTCTTTCCATTCTCCACCAGGCCCTCAAATGCAGCAGAAATGTTGACTGTGGATGGTGCTAGTGCTACCCCACAGCTCTCTTACATTGATGGATCCAGTTAATGGACATTTTTATATGACAGATCATTTTTTCCTGTCCTTATTCCTCTTTCTCTAAAGTGTCCTTTTCCTCCCTTCTGTTCTTTTGTTGCCTTTCAAACACTCCTGGTCCGCTCACCTCTTCCATCATCATGTGTGCACTACCCATTCCTTTTTCTTCACATTCTTTTTCTCTGCCCTCTGCAATCCCTCAATGTCTTTTCAGAGTGTTCCTAAATTTGATTCTGCTTTCTGTGCTCTGGCGATGGAGGAATGGTAGTGAATTGCTAGAAAGGAGTGGGAGGAGGACTACAGAGTAGCCACCTTTGCTCCCATCTGCACTACTCTCAGAATGAAACTTCCCGCTTTACATCACAGGAAAGGAAAGATGTTTCTCAGCTGCAGGCTGCTAAGTGGGAGGAGGTGCATTGGCCTCAACAATGTTCATGGCTTCTGGGACATCTCGGTTCCATTACAAACGACAATTAGTCTGGTCTTCTGCTCCTCAGTTCTTTTTGCCTCTCCCAGGCTTCCCTTTTCCCTCAGATAATCAAGGAACTGTTAAGAGTTTTACAACCTTACAAAGACAAAGCTTATAATGCTCAAATTTCAGGGAAGTGAGAAAAAGAGGGACGGAAGCGGCAAATTTTAATTGTATTGTCAGTCTACACTGATTAGTAGTGGCTCACATTTTCAAGTATGTCTCTCTAAAGAAAAAATACCTCCTACCTGACATGGATGCTCAGATTAATTTTGACATTTAGAACATTTCACAACTAGGATTTGCTTCATAGGTCATCAGAGCCATCTGAGGCCTGATTCTGTAACTACTTTTTATCAGAAGTTAATGATTTCTGGGACTGAACATGCTATAAGCAGCAAACAGAAGTAGATTCATACCTAATATTTGATGTATATCAGCTGAATACATCTAGAAGACTTTGTAATTTGCTTTTCTTTCTTTTGAAGGCATATGACCATCCTGAAATTCAGAATTAGATAATCCTTGTTCCTGGATTGCAAGGTAGCAGAGACTTGAAGTCACTTCCATCTGTTTAAGAAGTTGTAGCTTTTATTCTCATTGCCCCGATATGGCTCTTGTGCAGACAGCATTCCCAGTACAAATGCCACTGAATGACTTCAGAGCTTCCTTTCTGAGATTGCTTTGAAGTCCACTAACAATGTGCGAGCTGTTCAGAGCACAATTTCTTATCTGATCAGCATTGCTGTTTGTAAGGAATACATTATTTTTCCGCCACAGACCTCCAGTCTGCTTGCTGGTCAGTTTGTGACACCAACTTTAATCTATAAATTCGTCCATGGTCTGAGTCAGTTGTACCTCAGAAACAAGTTCTGCCCCTACTGCAATTTCAACAGCTCCGACCCTATTGGCTCTCTTGCCACTGCGTGTGGTGTAGCTTTCCTCTCCTGGCATGTGGTAGGACTCCCCATTCCCCTGGTGCATGGTGCAAGCTCTCCTCAAACCAGGTTCTGTTGCTGTTCCAGAGTGCACCACAGAGGACTCTGTCCCATGACCTGAGTCCATTCTTTTTCCATGGCTTTTATGTCTAACTCCACTCCTAAGAGTATGACTGCATACATGTGTAAATTAGAGTGCTCTTCTAAACCTGTCCTATTCATATTTCTTAGCCACTACAATAAGCAGCTGGAGATGGGAGACCACAAACCCAACGAGGAGAACCCAAACAAATTCTCCGCATTGATTCTTAAGGGAAAAACAATCAGTGAATGTAACAGAGACCCCTCCACTCACGTTTTGTGATGCCTTGCAGCCTGAAGCTGTAAGTTTTGGAGCTAAGTCCAGGTCTTTACATCTAATATTAAGCCTATCCTGTCAGGTTTATTCTCTAATCCGAAAAATGCTTCTGCGTAGCCCAGGTTAGATCATCATTAGCATATCAACCTGCTCAGTTCTGTATGGTTTCTGGTATAATCTGTCCATATTCCTTGCATTTTCTAGAGCTGGTGAACCTAAAGAGCAACTTACCACTTCTTGCACATCTGTTCTGCAAGATGAGTGTTTGGGATACAGTCCTGGGGACACTTCTGTTGAGGTCCTGCTGTACCACCTTCAGCGCATCAAGCTTCTCTATTTTACCACCAAATCTGAATAGGCTGGCAGAATGTATAACTGCCCCTGCTACTTTTACTCTGTAAGTCAAATTTTCTAAACGTGGATTCTTAGATTTTTATGTGTTTGTGCATGTGCCATATAAATTAGAAACTACTTGGAATGCATGAAGCTACAAATTAATTCTAATCAGGAAAATTTTAGTAGATTTTACAGTTGTTTCAAAAAATAGTGTGGGTTACAGGGCAGTTCACACATTACTCAGTGCGCAAGTATTTGACAGGATAAACCTAAATAGAACAGGCAGCTCTATTTACCCCAAATACGCAAGAAAAATGAAGATGAAACTGCAATCCATAACCGAACAAGCAAGTTATACTGTTCTGAAACATACATGAACAGAAGACAAACAGTCTGAGCCAGCAGTAACAGGAAATGATTGGAGGAGTCCGAAGAGAGCATCTGGAAATAGATCACCGAACTGTTTTGTGCCTCTAAAAAAGGTTACTCCAGAAAAAGTAAAATAATCATAAAATTAAAGAGTGAAAAAAAAATGTTGTGTGAAGTATTGCTTACAGTAACATGAAAAATGATATTATAATTTACATAAAATACGATAATTTATTAATATAGGTGCGTTCATATACTTTATTAGTTTCTTAATAAGATGTTGTTTAATCAGTAAAACTTGTCGTGTCTTAAAAATAGAATCATAGAATCACCAGATTGGAAAGGACCCACCGGATCACCGAGTCCAACCATAGCATAAACATGTTATGTTCAACCCTGTAATGTAAAGAGGGAAAATGGGACTGGTGAAGTAACGAGTAAGCAAGAAGAAGGTAACTCATGAAGAAATAAATTCTTATAAGAGTACTTTCATTGCAGCAGGAATGGGCTGAACAACATCACGGCTATGTTCAAATCTATATTATAGTTTTTATTCAGCTTGAATGTTTAATATGATTCTTTATTTAGCCAAATGGTATGGATCTATCGTTTTTGTAGTACAGCTTTAGTAAGGTTCAGCATTTTCAGAGCACCTAGAGCTTGAATTTATGATTTTTACCTAAAGTTTTGCCATTTTCTCTTGAAGTTCCTTGTCAGTTCAGTAAGTCATGAAGGATAAGAGGAGACTAATTTTCTTTTGGTATCTGTTGGTATTATTAAGAGAAGTCATCCTTGCGGGGTTAACTAAAAGGTTTTATTAATGATTAAATGATGATTGAATTATGATTAATTGATGACTGAATTACAGCACAATGGTGATTAAGAAATAATGGCATGGTAATTAAGCAGTGATTTAACAATGATTTGACAATAATTTAATGATTTGTTAATCATTAAAACAATGATTTAAACAATAATTTTGAAATGAGAATTGGATGTCAGTCAAACACTGCGCTACCTATTATACCTATAATAATTAAGCTAAAGCCAGATATACAATTGTTGCTAAGATACAACGTAGTTTTAGGCCTATTGTAAAATGTTGGGGATCTCTCAGCCTTGAGGAGTAACCTTGAGAGGCATCCCTACTCAAGGGGAGATCGTCTCTATACAGCCTGCTGCTGTATAGAAGAGCTCGATGGGCTCAGGGAACGGCGAATATCTACAGTGTAAAGAGATTGACTTGTAAATGGTCCTCTTTGGTGTGCGTGCAGTTGTGCAGCTGTAAGAGTTTTAGGTTGTAGTCCCAGCATGGGCTGGTACTGCTGGCTCCTGATTAGACATGGCTTAGACTCCTTGGTTCCTGAGAAGATACAGTCTAACCTGGTTCTCAAGATTTGCACTGCAGAGGTGATTTCCAACTCACTCAGCGTGGGGACAGCCCTCACAGTATCCTTGAGTGAAAAAATTAACCTTTTTTTTTTTCCTCCTTTCTCCACAGTCTGTTGTGCTGATAAACATTTGGAGTCCACTATGATTTTAAATGACAGCAGCATCACCACCTGTGGGCTTTAACTTTTATATAGCATAGCACAATAAAAGGCTGCTTAAGTCTGTGTTTAGTTTTGATGTTACTTTTGCCCAATTACCAAGAAGTTGTAATAGTTAAATAGGATGCCAACAATTAGATTTTAACAGCATACACTTTGGTCTTCTCATTCACCTTTGATATTCCAGATTTTAAGAGCTTATGGCTTTAAACTTTTGTCTATAACCAAGAAAATTAAAATTCCTATGTATGTGAAAACAGGCAGCATTCTCTCACACTGATTCCAGGAGTTAGGAGAAGTGAAACATTGTGAGTGTGTCAGTAAAATCCTGAGACTTGACAATAAAGTTCACCTAGAAATTCTGTACTGCAGTCAAAATCAACACAGCTCGATTAAATCTAATTCTCACTGGATCTCATTAGTAATAGTTTGCATTAGTGGCTTTCCACCATTAGTGTCCTAAATACTGGAGTTTTCAGTGTATTATAAAAGCCTGAGGCGTCACACAGACGGCAGAGTACACAATGAAAAGTGGATATCTGAGCCCTGGTCTGTGATTTACACAGACTGAGCCCCACGTGAACATGTTTTTTTCCCTCCTCGCTCACACAGAGAAGGAAGGAGACTTCAGGCTCCACCCATAGGATTCAGCCTAACAAAGTGGGGTCAGGAGCCTCACTTCTGCCTCTGAGCTTGAGGGAAACACAAATAAATGTACTAGAAAGGTGAGGACAGCTAGACATGACTATTCCCGGTGACTATATTAGAACTAATTTGGCAAAAAGCCTCGTAATTCCAGTAGAGATGGAGATATATTTAAAAGGAAATATCAGAATTGTCTATTTTCTTCTTTCTTTTTTTTTTTTTTAAACGCAATAGGGACTAAAACCCATCAGTCACTTAGACAAATTATAGATAGATTTGAGTGTACTCCTCCTGTGCCATTCCAGTCTCATCCTCATTTTTGTTTCCGTTTCTGTATGTTTTCATTAATGTACACACAAGTTCCTTAAGAAAATGTTTACTTAAATTTGACAGCTGGCAGCTTTACAGAACTAAACTTACTTCCTACAGAACAGAAGTATTTTTCATGTTTCCTGGTGACTGGATAATGTGAGATAATTAGCTTCAAATTCAAATGAAGTTTAAATTAAAATTCTTTAAGTGTTAAACAAGAGATGAAACATTTTGTTGACTCTTTCATTTCAAAGCTATATTTGCCAGCCTGCCTGACCAAGTCAACTTAATTTACACACTTCGTACTGGGTTTTTTTTGGGCGGGTTTTGTCCTTGCAACATTAGGAAAATAACACAGTTCAAACTCCAACTTTCTCTGCTTAAAACTTTCTCCTCTTAAGTTTAGAATCATAAGCATTCCAAAGAATAAATAAGTGCAACAAACTTGTTCGTACCTCCACAGTGCCGATTTTCTTCTGAAAACATTGCTAGACGGGAAATCTATCAGATTTATCTGCATACAGATTTATGTTATTGTAGTATAACCTACATCTAGGACTATGTTCTAGCATTTGTTACCTTTCTAAAACACTGTATCTGTCCACACAGTTAGATGAATCTGAAGATGTATGATCACTCTTCAGTGAGCTTGGGTTGTTCATGCAATGACCACATCCATCAGAATACAGCAATGCGGGAAGCGTGACCATTGGAGAAGTGCCCAGAAGTCTGCAATAAAGCACTGCCAAGGCTCACAGTTTAAGGTAGTTCAAGGAAACTATTTTTCTTTCTCTTCTCAGTACCTCCTAAGGACAGAGATTGATGTTTTGGTACCTGTGTATGATCTTCATAAAGATGCAGTGAGTTTTTCAGCCATGAAAATGTGAAAATATGCTTTTTCACAGATCTTTGAAAAATAGACTTTGAGTTGGCCTATGAATAAAACAAAGACATAACAACATGCAGGAAAGGTACCGTGTTTCCAATAGCTATATGGAGTGGTGCTATCAACTTGCCATTTGGAGGTACAGAAAGCTGGCAGAGAGGTTCCACGGAAAACTCCTCTCTCCACCTCCTGAGACATATTCCAAGTTCCTCATGGCTTCTGCAGGGAATTCTGGTCTCACAGTACTCTTGCTTCTTTTAACTTGACATCACAGATGAGATAACTAGTTGTTCCTAATTAGATTTCATTGTACTATTAGCCCAAATTGTTACCAGTTTCAGGTCTTGAGGACAGGATCTTAAAAGCATGGCATTATTAGCAGCTTGATATTAATACACGCAAGATCAAAAGTAAATCTCTAGGACCATAAATTATTTCAATGGAATATGTTCACAGTTTTATATGGGAAAAGAATATTAATTTATTTACTAATTTAAAATGTTTTGCATTGCTAAAATTCAGTGAAAGTCCATTGCAGTTATGATCTACTTTAGATCTGCCAGTTTACACTATATACCTGTAGTTTACACAATATACACAATATACACAATATACACAATATACACAATATACACAATATACCTGGTTTGTATGGACCAAAGTTACCTCCATGTCTCGGCTTGCCTAGCTTGTCTTATATCTGTGGAACTGCTGCAGCTGTAAGAATTTGAACTAGCTATAAAATCCTAAAAGTTAAATTCTCAGCTCTTTTGTTCTTAGAAAAGTCGGTTCAGTTATTATTTATTTAACAACCTGTAGCATTTTTAGACTGATCATATTTAGTGGAACACGTCTTTTGATTCTTACAGATATTCTTTTCACTCTGTCTTGACTGGAACTCGTAGTTTTGTCTTAGCTTCCTGAATTACAAACATCTGAGAAACAAATGTTTTTCAGGACAGGTGAAAAATTAATTTTAAAAAGTTACCTTATTCTTCTTTTCTTTTTTCTCCCATTTGCTTTCATGGCTGCCACTCACAGATTTGCTTCATTGCCCAGAAGTGTTTCTTATCTCATATTTCAGAAGGCTTATGGCTGACTATAGTTACTCAGACACTATCCGCCCTCCGTGAAACTGCTTCTGATCTATTCCTCTAAATCTAATTGGTTTTATCCTTGATTATTGCCCCTGCCTTTCTCAAAGTTTCTGGAATGCAAAATTTTCCTGCCCTTTTTCTTGCATATACAAAATCCCACATTCCTAGGCCTAAATTATCCATTGAACTCCTATGTAGATTTCAAGAGGTCCTCTCCAGAATCATTCCCTCTTGTCCTAACACCTATGGCTTGGGCAACAAGACCAACACCCACCTCTCTACAACCTCCTTTCAGGTACTTGTAGACAGTGATAAGATCTCCTGTCAGACTCCCCTACTCCAGGCTAAACAACCGCAGTTCCCTCAGTTGCTCCTCGTAAGGCTTGTTCTCCAGCCCCTTCACCAGCTTTGTCACTCATCTCTGGACACACTCCAGGACCTCAATGTCTTTCTTGTAATGAGAGGACCAGAACATAGGATTCAAACACAGGATTCGAGGTATGGCCTCACCGGTGCAGAGTACAGGGGGAGAATCACTCCTCTAGTCCTGTTGGCCACACTGTTTCTGATACAAGCCAAGATGTTACTTCTTGGCTTTCTTGGCCACCTGGGCACTCTGCTGGCTCATGTTCAGTTGGCCGTTGACCAGCACCCCCAGGTCCTTCTCTGCCAGGCAGCTTTCCAGCCACTCTTCCCCAAGCCTGTAGAGCTGCATGGGGTTGTTGTGTCCCAGGGGCAGGACTTGGCACTTGGCCTTGTTACACCTCATCCCACTGGTCTCAGCCCATCAATCCAGCCTGTTCAGATCCCTTTGTGGAACCTCCCTATCCCTCAGCAGATCGACACTTCCTCCCAGTTTAGTGTCGTCCGCAAACTTACTGAGAGTGCATTGAATCCCTTCATCCACATCATTGACAAAGACACAGAACAGGACTGGACCCAACACCAAGCCCTGAGGGACACCACTTATGTCCAGCGTCCAGCTATATTTAACTCCATTTACTTCCATTCTTTGGGCCTGGCCATAGAGCCAGTTTTTAACCCAGCAGAAGGGGCACCTGTCCAGGCCACCAGTAGAGAGCTTCTCAAGCAGGACACTGTAAGAAATGGTGTCAAAGGCTTTACTGAAGTCCGAGTACGCTACATCCAGAGACTTTTCCTCAGCCATCAAGCAGGTCACGTTGTCAAAGAAGGTGATCAGGTTAGTTTGGCAGGAAACATCCATGCAGTGATCTCTGGGACGTATAGATAACTTATTTTAAGACATACTGATGTTGCTTCATGCCACTAGAAATAAAAGGTTAAAGTGAAGCAAGTGGAGAGCAAAACATGATGTTTTCTGGAATGCCCAGAGCGTGTTACTTACAAGATATTGGTTCCCATGGGACAGTAATAATAGAAGAGAATTTTAGAGGCTGCATCAAAGTTTCTGGTCATCTGTTTATAATTTTGCTCCTATGCTCCTCCCAGTGGGAAATGATTTGATTAAGTCTTTTGCTTTATCAATTTTACTACAGCTGAGGAATCTCTTGTTTCTCCCCTTCAGTTCTAGAAAGGGCAAATCATCTTTTTTCCTGCTTCGAAGTTGCTTCAAAAACGGCATTAGTCCTCAAACTGGCATTAATTCCTGGGGTCGAACTGCTTCTTTCTCTGGATATACGTTTTGAGGGAAGTGTATCCCCTGATTGGGAAAGAGATGGTCAGTTTCATGACTCATGTTTGCTGTAGGAAAAGGACATCTCTAGGAGGCCTGGCTCCTAGTGGTTGAGATCAAGGAGGCTATTAAAACGCGCAGTTGCGTATTACTGCCTTATGTAGGATGACAATTTGATATGTATAGATAGCTAATGTCTGACCCATGTCACCCAGCATTGAGTCAGAAGGAGCCTAGGATGAGCTCCTGGATCCCACTCCACATGCATAATCAGAGAACAATGGGAATTTT
Organism: Cuculus canorus; assembly: GCF_017976375.1. Lineage (NCBI taxonomy): Eukaryota > Metazoa > Chordata > Aves > Cuculiformes > Cuculidae > Cuculus > Cuculus canorus. The sequence goes on along the minus strand of NC_071441.1, from coordinate 6,767,793 downwards.
CAGGGAACAGAATCATCTTGCTGCAGGTAAGTGACTATTTTGTAATGTTTCTCTGGAGTCCAAAAGAGATTCCTGCAGGATTTTCCTTTTGATGAGGAAACAGCTCTTTGTCTTTGGTCTTGTATTTCCAGCTGGAAATTCCACAGCTTTAGTGTCATTTGACACTCAGGGCACTAGACTGTTTCTTCTAGGGATCCTTGGCATAATAATGATTGCACTAAAGTGTACTTACAATTCAAGTAAGTTATTTTCTTACGATTTTATGATTGGTATGACTAGAATGGTGTGGGATTTCTACAAGCAGAATCATTGCAGTACAACCTATAAGTAGCAAAATACAGAATTTACAATACTATTTAACTTATGATTTCTAGTCGCCTAGACCATCTGCAGGTCATATCAGATCTCAATATATGCTTTACTGAATCAATATAACAATCGCAATCTAAACTTGAAAATCATATGAAAGAATGTGGGTCATTCACTCAGTCCTTGGAGGAAGAAGACAAAGGTGGAGGTGTCCCTGGCTGCTGGGGGTCACAGGTCTCATGGTCCAGCATTTCTGGTCCAAGTTCCCCACTTATGACTGGCGACTATTTTATTTTACAGTGCTGTCTGTGCTGTTACAGTTCCCTGTTCTGTGATGGGACCATCTCCACCATCTGGTTGGCTGGGTGCCTGGGACCTTCAAGGCTGGTACTAAATGGAGTAATCAGCCTGGTGATCAGAAACCTTTGGGCTGGTAGGAAGGGGCCGAAGAAATCTGTTTCATTTGTCTTCTTGTTTCACAAGACCTTCAGGGCCTGATAATGAAGGAAAGGAAAGAAATATGACTCACTTGTTCACAGAGGATACCTACTTGCCTCATAAAATGGTGTTAGTTATGCTACCCATATTACCAAGGATTGGGAACAAGAGGTACTGGTCATCAGGAAGCTTGTTGGAATGGAGTAATTGCACAATCTCACCTTCATATATTGCCTGTACCTTGAGAAAGTTTCCCAAACATGGACTTTATCACAGGCTGTGGAGACAAAAGGGAACCAGTGGTCTCTGTGTGATCTTTGTTACTTCTTTCTTCTGTAGAAAACACATCTGGATTAGAAAGTCTTGATCTAGAATGATACCAGTGAGTACACAATTGTCAAATTCTTACTCCTTCTCAAAAATTGGCTTGTAACTTCAGAGTGGCACAGAGCAGAGGGATAGGTGGACCTTTAGGACAGAATGACAATTAAAGCCGTCCTCACATTTTTACCTCCACCCACAGTTGTTGCTTTCTTAATCTGGATTGCCTTGGAGTCTCTGCAATGACTGCTGCATTAGGTTTCATACTGTAGTTGTGAAAGGGAATAATTTCCTCAAACAGAACCTAAGAACTTGCAGGTCAAACTCTCAGAGGTTTATGCTAGTAGAACAAAGACTGGAATTTGTTCCCTGTTGTTATTCTGTTTACATGCATGTATTTCTAGCTGTTTTGTGCCCATTACCAAGCCAGCTAAACTCTTACCAAATACCACAGAATTCCCTTTAACATCAGGCATACTCTGGACTTTATCGTATTATCATAGTATCACAGTATAGTTTGGGTTGGAAGGGACCCGTGGGCAGGGCACGTTCCACGAGATAAGGCTGCCCAAGGCCCCATCCAGCCTGGCCTTGAACACCTCCAGGGACACAGTATTCCAAACAGCACCGGTCCTGGTACAGACCCCTGAGGGACACCACTTGTCATGGATCTCCATCCGGACTTCGAGCCATTGACCACTACTCTCTGAATACGACCATCCAACCAGTTTCTTATCCACCTTACCATCCACCCATCAAATCCATATCTCTCCAATTTAGAGAGAAGGATGTTGCATGGGACTGTGTCAAAGGCTTTAGAGAAGTCTAGATAGATCACATCTGTCAGTATTATATGTAATTTATTATTTATTATATGTAATTATATGTAATTTAAAATAACATGAGCTTATTTACATGCATAGAAAACAGAAGATAGAAAAGTGAATGGAAGAACAGATTTTTTCTGCTTAATGTGCTTTGTATTTAGGATCATTTCAGAATAGGTGACATTTTAGGTTGAAGTCAAACTCATTTAACAATCTTATTCTTAAGTCAGTTCCCAGAAGGCTGGGAATTCGGATATAATCAAGGAGGAATGAATCCTACAACATCTCTATCACCACTGTAAATTATGCCAAAAAGAAGGGCTCAGGGACTCTGATTCTGCAAATTATTCCATCTAGTATCTTCACAGACCTCTGCAGAGGCTGACAACATTGTCCATGAGTTCAAAATCTATCCTCAGTGGGTAATGTATGCCTAATGGATCATAGGCTCAGGGTGCTAAGCTGTTCGCCAATTTATATGAATGCCTTCATAGGACCTATCATTCCTTTTCCAAATGGATAGGCATGCTTCACACAAGTTCCTTGCAGACCTCAAAGTGACATTAACATGCAACCTTTTGAGGAGGAGGAACCCGAGCTCTGTTCTTCAAGCTTTGCAGGCTGTCTCAGAGACAGGTTGCTTGCTCCTTGTTTCTGAAAACAAACTCCGTGTCTGAAAACAAGCAAGCGATCATCACTGAGAAGGAGCTGTGATGCTGCCCAGTCCAAAGCAGCCTGAACACACCAGGTGCGAGCAGAGGGCTTCTGTCTCCACGAATGCATATCTTGCACATGACAGTGATCAGACATTACATTTGCCCCATCGCAAAATATGACCATGATAGCTTCACTGAACAGCACATTAGTGTTCATGTTCCAAGTTAACTGTTATATGCCCCATTATTCAGCAAAAATAATGCATAAACTAGCATTCCAGGGCTACAGCTCTTGCCACTTAGTCCCCATGGGTACAGCAAGGAGACCGTAAGTGTGTGCAATACTGCCAGTTTCTATGGATAAAGCAAAGGTCAGAATGAGTACAATACTTTGAATTGCAACACTTTGAAAGACCCTCCACTGTAACAACAGGGAAACATGTTTTGCATACCTAAAAGTTAATTACCTAATACACCCCAAACATTCCAAAGTGCATCATATGCGTGTTTAAATTGTTACAAAGCTTTGTCAGAAAATCCCTTTTTCAAATGCTGTCTGTGTTTATTTTCCTCTGTAATTAAGAAAAAGTGTCAGTATGCTGGTTGGAATCACTCAAGAAAATCAACATCTAAATTTCTTCCTCTGTTTAGGAATAAGTTATATTTAGATAAAAGAGACAATGTGATAGAACCAGCTAGCTTTTCAAAGATAAGGAAACCCTTTTAACATCCTATTCAAATGCTACTACTGGATTCTGTAGAGAAACTGAAATGACATTTTCAATATGTTTACTGAAGCACTTACGGCAATGCTGCTTTTTTTTTCCTCTTTTTTTTTTTGTGCTGTAACATTTCTACAGGTAGTAACTGTGTAACAAAGGATATAATTACCTTTGACTAAAACTTCAAAATCGATCTCACAACCCTCACTCTATGCAAAAAGTTATTTTAATTTCATGTAAATATGCAGCTTAGACATTTTGTGGATAATGTGTGGCCTTCAGTACTACATTTCAAATTGCCAGTGTTTCGATAAACCAGTGGAAAATAGAGCCATCTGCAATCTGTAGGCTGAGCATAGAAATAAAATTATGCTTTAATGCAACCGTGAAACCGTGGCATTCCAAAAATGGCATATTGCAATGTGTCCTAGAGCATTAGATATCCGTTAATCTTTTAGCAGCTTTTTGAGCAGGACATCTCTTTGAGCATGAATGCTTATTTCCAAAGAGACCATGCCCTTGTCTTAGGGGGGAGGTTATGAAGACTACCGGAGAAATTTGTCAGGACACCAGATTTATTATTCTTCTCTTTTTCAAAATGTACCATGTAATCGCTAATCTCTGGAAAACTTTGATTTAACATGTCATCTAAAAGATATTACTGTATTATTAGCTAGCACACTAGCCAGAATGCAAAGTACCGGAGTGCAAGTAGAAGGAATGTGTCCCAGATTCTCAGACATGACTGGCTACAATCTCCCGACACAGCAGCGACAGTCACACCTTTCAGTCAAACTGTATCCTGTGTATTTAACTTTATTATCTCCACTAGCATAATTTTCAAGGGTTAAAAGCTGAAGATTTGTAAGTGCAGTTTTAGAGAAGCAGATATTTTGTTGAGATAAAACATCTATTACAATTATAAATGACTGCAGTTTTCACATCCTTAAAACCTTTTGACTTTAGATAAGGATCTGTAGAAAATTTAAGCCTGCTCTCAACAGACTTATTTTTTTTTCACATGGTTCAAGTTTATTGCAACCATGCAGGACCCACTGCCTACCAACAGAAAACCACTGATTGACTACCCAAGTGCTAGGGTTGTATAAGACTTGATCCTCCTGCAGCATAGTGCCAGGTCAAGAGAATTCAGAGAAAGAAATCAAAATAGCAATGCACTACTTATTTATCATTAACTACGAATACCAGAGTAGAGTGTTCATCTTTTGTCAAGCCAGCTGTATATGTGCTGCAAGATACAATATGTTGTCTATTCCCTTTGTAGTGTGAGTTAATTTCTTCCCATTCTTCCAAGTGATAATGACAAGAAAAGTATTTTCCAGTCCTGGTTACAACATAGTCATTTACGGTTAGTCTTTACAGGTGTCTGCATAATCAGTTTCACAACATACTTCTGTGTGTTTTTTTCTTTTCTTAAGAATAGGGCTTGGAATGCCATGCTTTCAAGATGTGTAATGCCACATCATATGAAACAAAATCCACTGGCTGAAGGAATTTTAGAGTGTTATAAGATTATATTTCATTTTATAATGTCAAAGGTTCCATAGGCAAAAATTTGCAACAGTTAACAAGTATGACCTTTAAATTAGTCACATGAAATTCAAGGCATAAACTTTAATATTCACTCATGAACAGCATGTTCTTGCCTAAAAAATCTGGTAGAGGGAATGAATCCACCAGTCCTGATTAATATTACATTGCTGAGTGATACCAGAGTGATGGTTCAAATCTATGGCGCTAACTTGAGTAAGTAAGAGAGCAGAAATAGGCCACATTAAAAAGAAGATCCTTAAAATAGTTGGATTTCAACTCCTAAATAAATCATTGGATATTTCCAGTGATAAGTATGTGAGTAAAACTCTGCTTTCCATCTAATTTCTTAAGCATACACTTACTTTGGGAATACTGATGTGCTGAATCATGTTGAATAAAATCTTGTTAGATCTGTTCACACAGCTGTACCATACGTAAATGAATGATACTCTAAGTTTATTTTTTTTTCATTGTTTCAATTGCAGTGTAGAAATAAAAGTACTTGTTGTCTACTTTAAATCAATGGTGTTTGAAAAGATTTGTCAAAAAGCATAACACGTAAGAGGATATGCTTAGAAAACTAATCATCTTTGGAAGATCAAGGATCACCTTTACTGTGACATTCACAAATTACTTGCAAGAATTGTAAAATATGCACATATATCAAAGATCCCTTAAGGATCTTGGGCACAGAATCCAAAAGCAAGGCACATTCACTACATGATGTGCAACATTTTTCACCCTGCTTTCCATCAAAAATAAAACGTAAATCTTACAATTCACCAAAATTAACATAACTATGTACCTGAGAGTTCTACTGATTTTAATGAATACATTTGACGTGACCAGATACTGTTTTTATGTAATATATTTTATAAGACTGAAAAATTAGGTTACAGAATCAAAATAATCCAAAGGGGTTGTCTTTGCTTTTCAACATACTAGTCCCAGACTTGGAGTTCTAAAGAATGTTTTAAAGTTCCATTTAATTTAGCATGAGTTGGGTATATATTCCAACTCATGCATTTGATCCTTCTATAGAAATTGCTGAAACGTTTATATTTTTGGCATCTGTATTTGAAAAAAAAATGATGAAAATAATTAATAGGAGATAGGAATTAGCTTCTGTGTGACTGAAAGAGTGGAAAGCTTCTCAGTGGGAGGTTTAAAACAGTTCAGTGTGTAGAACAACAAAAAAGAAAGTGAGTGTTGAGTTGTTTACAGTGTCTGAGCACTTTCACGTGGAGAAAATAGAGTCATAAAATGAGACTTTTAAGAAAGAAATTACAAGATTCAGCATGAAGAACTTGAGGCCAGGCAAATTGAAACAGGAAATCAGACATATTTTTAATGGTGAATTGTAATCAGTCACTTAAGCTTCCATCAAATGGATGTGGTTAATTCCCAGATATCAGGATGACTTCACATAGAGGTTTATAAGAAATGTTTTGACTAAAAGCAATTTAGTGAGACTCAGCACAGTGGTAAAAGAATGAAGTGTATGATCTAGTGATATATTTGAAGAAGGACTAGATGATCACAGAGGCTGCTGGTCCTGAACTCTCAGACTATATTTAAGTGTTCACAGATAAGAATGTTAATTGTTCACAGATAAGAAACACTGAAGATGGGGGCCAGCCCTAAGTATTTGCTTTTTATTTATGATTCACTTTTTGGGAAGCAAGATGAGCAATTTGATTTTCCTTGATATTAATATCCCTGGGAGGTGGGTTAGTGAATAGACTCCACCATCTCATGAAGTTCAATAGTTAGATTTTTTGTAGTATTCTGTGTGTATACACGCACTTTGCCCCATTTAAGCAGCTTTTTTTTTTTCTACAAAATAAGCTAAGGGAATGTGTTGCTACTCCATATGACTCAAAACTAACATAGTTTTTAATGTCAGACTTTTCTACACCACAAAAAACATAGATGTCATTTAATGTCTTAGGGGGTGATTTCACTCAAATTGAAGTCATCTTATATTTACACAGTTATACATCTCAGTTACCCATGATTTTTTCACACTCTTTAAGAACCACGTTCTCTATAGTTTATGAAATGACGTCTTAAACTAGATTTTACACTTGATTACTGAGCTTTTGTCCTTTGTTGCAGCACTTCTGTGGTAAATGTGGAACAGGAAGCAGAGACTTGAGTGCCAGTGAGAGAAATGTTATAACTGTAGAGGCACTGAAGAAGACAGCTGTGTGCTGTTCTGTTAGGATAAGCTCCCCAGAGGATGTGCAAATATCGGAGGACCAATTGTACCTGATGTGAAAATCCATGAGTTGCTGCGATTTTCATGGGCTGCATGTTATGAACGGAGCCTTTCCAAAGCACAGATAAAAAAATGTACCTACATCCTACAGCTTTCTCAAATTAACCGAAACAAAGGGCTGACAGGCCCAACCAGTAGTCTTCATTGTTATGTATAGTTTTATCGACTTCAAATGAGCCAAGTAATTGTTTTTTTATTTTTCAAACAGAAAATTAGTGTACACATGACAATCAACCGTAGACCTTTAAAGTCCAATTTGTTGGTTAATTCCACAGGACTACAATGAGGGCATGGAAATCAAACCAGCCTCTCATTTATGAAGACCCAGACATCTGTTACGATTCTAGCACTGCAGTGAAACAATACCCTTCCCTACTTTATGTTCAGCTACTGTGTACGTAGTGAAGTATTAAAAATTAGAATTTTGAGAAAAATGTACTAGATAAAACGCAGCTTTTAATATGTTGCCAGATAACTGATCAGGGTAGAAACAATAATTTCTTACTGGAAATTATCTTGAAATAAAGATTAAGCAGAAGAATGTTTGGGAAGCCTTGGCAAATCTTTTGCTAAATAACAATTTACAAAAATTCTTATATGTTTATTCCAGATTTCAGAATAATAAATAAAGATAAGCTAATAAATAAAGATGAGTTACTTTCTTACTATTAATCGATTCTTTAACGCAGAGGAAGAAAGTTTAATTTTACTAAAAGTGATTCTTTATGCCTTTGAAATCAGTACAGTGACTTGTCTAGGTTCTAGCATCCAGCTATAACAGAATATCTAGTTATTACAGCATTTTCCAGGGTTTTTTTATCAGAAATCATTTAAATAGACTGAGACAGAGCTTTGTGTGACGATGGTATAATCTGAAATAATTAGTAGAAATTAGTGAGTTGAGATGCTTAGAGGGCAGTACTGTTAAACCTGAAACACCTATTTTACTATATCTCTTAAGTTTAAATGTCACTGTGAGCTAGCACTATACAGCTGGAAATAATAACTATCTTCAATTACCTCATCTTTGATGCTTGGCAAGAAGTACATGCAATAGCATGTTTAATTCATCATGTTTTGTTTGTACATTAATAAAAGGAAATTGCACAGACAGGAACTGCAAAGTACTGTATAACAGAAGTAATGAATAGACAGCAAAAGGTCTGGTTTGGAAGTTCAATGTTCATTTACAAGTTACGGACCTAAAATAGAGCATCTTTCAAAGCAAACTGTGCCTATGCATTCAATGTTTGCAAAATAAATTAAAAATATAGTCAATTTCTTTAAACTTTTGTTTTATATGAGTAACCTTTTGGTGCTAGAACCTCCATCTAGACTGCCAAGTTGTCAGCTGAGGTTATCATAGATAACCTTTGTAAGAATTTTCTAAACAGGTCATATAAAAGAACTGGATTGAATTTGAGAGGTGAAGCCAGAAGCTTTTACCTACTGTTGAATTTGCTGTATTATGCTCCGAAGGCATTTGTTCCTATTTTATTCTGGTGAAACAATGGAGAAGAACGGAGGTCCCTTTTGAGAGAAAAGTATAAATCAGTTACTTCTAAGTTCAGAAATTGAAACTCTCTGTGACTGACAATTTTTGTATCCTTTCTTTTAATTTTTGTCTCATTTTCATTTGCTGTTCTCAGACTGTTGAGGTCTTGGGAAATCTTTCAGTCAAAGGGAAAGAAAAAAGACAACTAAGAGCAGAATTAACATTTTTCTTGATTATTACCAAATTTCGGCATTGAAATATGGATAAGAAAGGTCTGAGAATAAAGTTTAAGCTTTAATTGCATTTTTGCAGAGAAAGAAGCTGCTTCAGCTCTTCCCCCACAGAAAATACAGGTTTCGGCAACTTAGAATGAGAAAATTTAGCAGAATCCTAAAGTAATGCGTGAATTCTAAGCTTGTAATAGGCTCCTCTGGGAATGAGTCCTTCCACCTCATGTAGAATTTTTTCTTTCTTGTGGCACAAAGTGGATGCCAACTATTGTGTTGTTGTGAACCTGGAAATCCCTGCTTGTGTCCAGGAAAAGATGGGGGGCGATACTGCTCTGTCACAAGGGCAGTCAGGCACTCAGGTGTGGTCTGTTACTTAGTCTAGACTGCCTCAAACAACTAATATGTCTTTTCCTTCAGTGGAGGTACACAACAAACAAAAAGACAGTGGAAGGAAGCACAGCTAAAAAATTGGGCATATCTGAAAAGACACAGTCTTTAAGGAAGAATTTAGGCAGGCTGCTTCAAGCAGTACTTGTCTCTCCTTGCTTGACGTCTGTGATGCACTCTTCACTCCTTCCTCTGAAAAGCAAAGACAAATCCAACAGGTAATTCCAAAACCTGGTTGAGTCTCGTATAGAAGCAAACAGAAGAGTTAAAAATGTGGACTGAATTAATCAGCTGCAGATTATTCCTGCTGGATTTGAACAGTTTATTGTAGCAGGCCAAGGAATACGAAATCTCACAGTGAAAGGAAGTCAGGATTTCTTCATACACAACATTTGCTGTGGATTAACTGGAATTAAATCATGTGAAACTGCCTTGAATCTGTTCTTTACTTTCCCTCTGATGTAAATAACATGTCATTTAATTATAGATTGTTAATCCTTCTTTGAAAGTAAGCTTCATAGAATCATAGAATGATTAGGTTGGAAAAGACCTTTGAGACTACCAGTTCCGGCCATGCTTGTCCACTACTAAATCATATCCCTAAGCACTTTGTCTACCTACCTTTTAAACACCTCCAGGGATGATGACGCAACTGCCTCCCTGGGCAGCCTCTGCCAGTGCTTGAGAACCGTTACTGTGAAGAAATTTTTCCTAATGTCCAATCTAAACTTCCCCTGGCACAGCTTGAGGCCATTCCCTCTTGTTCTATCACTGTCACTCGGGCAAAAAGACCAACACCCATGTCTCCCTGCTGGTAGATGATGAAAAGAGGTTTCTCAAGCACTTCTACCAACTCCCTGAATGCCCTTGGGTGGATCCCATCTGGCCCCATGGACTTACAAATGTCTAATTTGCCTAGCCGGTCTCTAACCCTTTCCTCTTGGATCAAAGGAGCTCTTCCTCAATGTCTGCTGGCTGGGTTGAGTGCCCAGAGAACATCTCTTCTTACTATTAAAGACTGAGGCAAAGAAGACATTAAGTACCTCAGCCTTATCCTCATCCTTTGTCACTATTGTTCCGTCTGTCCGGTAAAGGATGGAGTTTCTCCTCGGACGTCCTTTAGTTGTTGATATATTTGTAGAAGGATTTTTTATTGTCTTTCACTGAACGGGCCAGTCTAAGTCCTAAGCCCTTCCGATTTTACCTCTACATGATCTCACTTCATTTCTGTAGTCCTCCCAAGACGCCTGCCCATTTTTCTGTAGTTCGTATATTTTCCTCTTATTCTTGACTTCCACCCAGAGCTCTCTGCTCAGCCACATCAGTTTTCTTCCCTGATGGCTCGTTTTCTGGCACACGGGGACAGCTTGCTCTTGTGCCATCAGGATTTCCTTCTTAAAGGGCATCCAGCCCTTGTGGGCTCCTTTGCCCTTAAGGACTGTCTCCCATGGAACTTGATGGAGCCTTCTGAACAGACCAAAGTCTGCGCTCTGGAAGTCCAAGGTGGCCGTTTTACTGACCCATCTCCTTACTTCTCCTAGAACTGAGAATTCTATCATCTCATGATTGCTATGTCCTAGATGTCCTCCAGCCATCACATCTCCCATGAGTCCTTCTCTCTTCATGAACAGCAAGTCCAGCTGGGCACCTTCCCTAGTTGGCTTGCTCACCACTTGGGTCAAAAAGTTGTCTTCCTATGTGGCAGCTGATGTGTGTGCAGCAGTCCCAGAAGCAACCGCGGGAGATTTAAACGGCCCCCAGAGACTGCTGCTACCAGAATGCTGTGAACAAGGAGAGGGCAAACAGGTGCGCAGCACATCTGAAAAACGTGGCACAGCAGTTTTTGTGGCAGTTCGCACAGGCAGGGGGAGTGAGGAGGGCACTGGGGCTTGGTCATAGTGGCCATTCAGCAGAAAATTAGGACTGCTTCAAGCTCTGTACCAGCTGCGACAGATGCATCCTCCCAGATAGAGCCCCAGTGTGTGCACACTGCCGCCCAGTTGCCAGGCTGCAGGGTGCTCCCCCCTCTTGCGCCGGTATTGGACACCAGTGGGGAATTCACCTGTGGGAGTTGTGCTTGAGTGGAGGAACTCTTTTGATTGGTGACAGAGCCTCTTATCTTCTTGAGATATGATCTGTCTTCATTCTAAGACAATTGCTGTGGATGCTGGATTCTGAGACAACTGTCACACTAGTAGTCCACTCTCTTTTACAGGCTGCCAAAATCAGGTCATCTGTTAATCTTTCAGTCATCTGTGATCGCAATGCACATGGATCACCTATTGGGTTTGAATGATTTCACGTAACTGTACTATAGCATTGAGATAAACATTGTACATGAGTGCGAATTGCTCCTGAGATCTGGCTGTCAGAGAAAGAGCGCATATTGGGCCATTCAATGATCCTTTAGCGTACACCTGTACAGTAGCACCTTCAAAGAAGGCAGCACAGGCAGGATCCCAGTCTTGCCCTATGCAGAAACAATATTAGGAACAGCAATAAGGCCCCTGTAATATCACTGCGGAGTGTAGAAATTCAGCTCCAACCCTTCTCCAGTATGCAAAGATACAACAGCCAACACTTGCAAATTTTATATTAACTGTCTGCCCTTGTTCTCACTCTGTTTTATTTCTCCTTATCATCAGTATAAAGGAAAGTCTTTCAATAAAGCAACATGGAAAAAATAAAGAGCTGCAAAATTCTTTTAAAGCACACTGCCTTTAAAGAAGTAAAGTACCTGGCTGCAGCTACATGGTTTCTTGGAACAACGACAAAGAACTTTAGTTTTCATTGTTTTTCAACTTCATACTTACTGAAATCCTGATATTTATTATTATGCTGAAGATTTAGAACACTTGTCTTAGCAAGTTCATTGATCTTTATCTAAAAAAATTAACACGGAATATGTGTTTATATTCACTGGTGTCATTCTTTTACCAGTCACCCAAATTCCTAGTTTTATTATATGACAAAATTTAGTTTCACTAACTCCTCAAATGCATTTTATTACATTTCAGATAGTAGAAAACAAAGACAAAAATGTAAACAAAACCTCCCAACAAACATAAACCCCCAAAACAACAATAAAATATTTTAAAAATCTGCTTAAATATTTTGCATTAAATTTGGTAGAGTGGGTGCAGGATTGATAAAACTATTTTCTTGCAACACTTATGAAAGATACATGTGCTGAACTTCATTAGCTTCTCACACAATACTTTATAAGTATCTCAGCTTTCAAAGTACAAAAACACAGTGCATCCTTGCCATCATGGACTGTTCAGCAGAGGAAGTGCAACACCCCAAATGATGTTCAAAACAGCATAAAAAGCAAATGTTACTCATAGCCCCGCAAGACAAGACTTAGTGAAAATCTTTCAGGAAATTAATTCCGATGTGAGTGCAGAGTCACATTACTGTCAGTAAGAACACTCAGAACAAAGTGGTCTTCACCACCTAAAACAGCCCAGAAACTGGTAGGATGCTTAGGGCATGGGACTTTTTCATATTCTCTGATTGATATAATTAAACCCAGGAAGATAATCCTCATGGATTTGATCCAAACACCATTGTCATCTTATCAACCGAGGTGAAGGTCAAGAATAGATTCACAAATCAAATTAAGTTGATGTACAGTTTAGTGTCAGTTGCCACGATGAGCCACAGATTACCTTCCGAGAATCAGGGCACCAGCATCTTTTTGACATAAACTCTCTAAACCAAGAACTGCTAGAGATGGAAAAGATATCCTGGAGAAGTGTCACTACATGAGTTTGGTTTTCCTATAATCTTCACTGAATGCCTGCTGTTAGGCAGCATTCGAAACAGGTCACCTGGCTGGCAGGACCACTGATCTAAGCATTGCGTATTTATTTTAATGGTTGCCTCAGCAGTTCCTGATGTAATTTCTACAGTCAGACAGCAACACCTTTTTTTCTCATTGAAGGAATGAAGACTGTATCCCACTGAGGTGGTTCTGGAAGCAGAGAAATGACCCTCTACCTGTGAAAGGTGAGGAAGATCATCAACTCTGTGAAAACAATGTGTTTGGGTCCAGAAAATATGTAGCTGAGCTATCAGTGTTTTGGCAAAAGAAGTAAAATGAAGTATTTAGTTTTAGTTTACTGTATGATCTAGAATCATAGAATCGTAAATGTAATTTAACAAAGATACATTAAATCCAAACCATTTTTCAGGTATTAACATGACATATGCTTTTATCTGCTTGTGAAACTGTTTTCTTGCAGTGATGGGCATAAGGAAATTTTCATTTAGCTAAGATTCATCAGTTGGAAGTTGGTTTTCACCAGATTTGCAGTGCTGCTTAACATCATTTTACAGTTACATTTTGCAGCCCTGGATATAGTATTCTCGTTCTGTAAAAAAAAAGTAGAGATTTTTAAAGACAGAAAAGTAAATACAGAGAGGTACTTGATACCACCCACGGACTTGAAGACTTTAGAGGCTGAGGACTGTAGTCGCTTATGGTCTTGTATGAAGCAAAGAGATATTTTGAAGGCCACAGCACAGATCTGAATGAAAATATCTATAATCCTGATAGCCAGAAATATTTCCCCTTGAACACTGTTGCTTAAGAAAATTCAAAATTCTCCTGCTCCTCTTCAATTTAGCATTGTTAAGGATACTTCTGGGTTCAATTCCTCATTATCTGTGGTCTCTGCACTCTGTAAATATTTGTTCTAGTAGCTTTTCTCTGAATCTATTTTTTAGCTACCTGTATACACTGAGTGTTTGGGATTTAGTTAATCCCTTGTCGGAGTTTGTTGTTTTCCTGATTGAGACTAACAGCGTTATCTATGCTATTGTTCTGGCAAGAAATATCAACTTCTTTGAGAATCTCCTTAAAAAGGTCACTTCAGAACTGTCATAGCCATTTGTCTGAGATGTAAATATAATACTAATTCAGAGCTTATTGAGACTTGTAGGGACAAAGTTTAAGAAGAAATTGCTAGTGAAGGAAATATTTACAAAATATTTAATGCCAAGATTTCTTCATATCAAAATTTGTATCAAGTCTTTTTACCAGTTTTATATATCCAGGACTAAAATCCAAGTTTTTGTACTTCCATAGATAAATTAGCAATTTGGATGAGAATTGTCAGGATTTGATTATTGCCTTTTAGCATGACTTGGTTTGATCAGCAAGGCTAGCCATGGTTTTCAACTATGAAAAAACTCAGCAAGAAGTCAAATATATAATAGACAACAAAAGCAGTGAGACAATTGTATCCCATGATACCATTCCATGCAGGTGCACAACGGTTTATTTTTGCTTATGCAGGGAACAGTATCATCTTCTATTTTGAAGAATGTATTAACAACTTTTCATTTTTGGGACTATGTATATCTCAGGTTATTGGTTTTTTTTTTCAGCTGGGTTTTTCATGTGTGTGCTTTTGTTTGTCTTGTTTATTTTGTTTGACTTTTTTTGGGGAGTGTGTGAATTTCAGAGAGTTTAAGGGCATATCTAAATCCAGGCTTATGACAGAAACTTCCCTGCAACAGGAACTAAGGGTTTCAGTTGCTGTTCCAGAGTTCTCATTTAAATATACAAATAATCAAGACATGTAGATGCAGTCTAGGATAGCAGAGCTGAAGTCAGTCTGTTTTCCTGGACACTTCCAAAAGCAAAGACAGAGGAAAAAGAAATCTATTGAGTATTATACCTCTTGAGTACTCAGCAATAAAGTCTCTTTTGAACCATAAATATATTTTTTTACCGTATATTTGGCATAATAGTTGTAGATGACTAATTTTATGGGGAAACATATTTCTGTCTCTGAGCCCAGAAACCTTTGCCAAAACATTTGGATTCACCTCTATCCACTGTTTCAGAAAATGTAACACTATATATTTTATATGTTACTGTTGAAGGGCCCCTGTTTGTACTATACTGGTGTATGCGTATCGTTCTTTAAAAGGATGGAAGAAATTAAACAGCCACAGGGAATGCCTTTCCTACTTCATAAGCAATGGAGGACAACTCAGAATGCCATTTTTTACAAATTCTGTAATCTTCATACATACAATGTATTTGAGCAACTACTTGCAAACATATGCCAATGCAATATTTTTCTAATTGGTGTAGAGTCTGCCTCAACCTACTTCCTGGCTTCATAATTTTAAAAAAAATTGAGGCAAAGCAACAATAGGATTATACTTGTGAAATCCAGGAGTTTAAAAATTTCCACTTTGATAAATTACCTTTGCAACATGAAATTGGGAGTTTATTAGAAATCAGGACAGCGTTATAATGCTTTTTCTTTAGAGAAGTTTATGAATATCTGAGAAGTCAGTAGATGAAACATCAACACTGGAATCTAGTAATACTCAGCCTGTCTGTTCAGAAACAATCCTGATCTTCTAGACTGTATGATTCCTATGGAGCTATCCCACCTAATGATACGTAGCTTCCTTTTCACTGATCTTGAAGTTATGTATGTGATTCGTCAATGTTTATTCTGAGAAGTTAAATTATTTTAGTCTCCGTGAAAATATATTCACTGAATACACTTTTCATTCTGAAACCTTGATCTTTCAATAAGTATATGGAATAATCATCAACATTAATACATCCAATACAGAATATACTACTGTTTTGAGCACAATGTCTCTTAATCATTATGAAAAGTAATTTCTCTGTAGTCTGCTTTTTAAACTGAAGACCAGGTATTTATTTAGTGTTCTTTAGAGCTATTCAGACTTTCAAGGCTTCACAGATGAGTAAGAATAAATAATTCTTGCAAAGACTAACAATAATATAAAAAAATTGAAAAAGTAATCACCAAGGAACAATTTGACTCTTCATTATTCTTCTATTAGCTCATTTTTTAAAAGAACAAGAGACCTGCTATTAATATCGTCTTCTGAAAGCGTTTAGGCAAATCTAAGCGTACATCCTTGAGCACCAAAATTCTTTTTAATGAGACGATTTCTTGCAGGTAGTTCAGATATAACTGGAAGATCATTTTATTCTCCACTGCCAACTCTGAAATAGAGACTGTTCCTTTGCAAGCTTGCTGCCTGATAGTTTATTTGCTTAGAGAAATGTGAAGCAGATTTTGCATTTATTGCATAACTGGGATGGAATTTCTAAAACTTGGTATGAGCTGGGGAAAAAGTGTGAGTAAAGCTCTCTATAATGCTGGCAAGTTTTCCCTTTTTTATATTTTTATTCTCACTCATCTTTATGTACCTGATGTTTCATATTTTGCACTGAGTTATTAACTTTCTAGTGCATGACTCATCTTTTTCCTATAAATTTGTATAACTGGTTCCAAGCACATCACTTGGGCACCTAGACGATACTGAAGTAGAAAGTCAAGGTCCATTCAGCCTTAAAATGGAAGGCCTATTTAACCAGCGTGGTCATGGCCTGACAACTTGCCTGGCCGCTGATAGAGAGGCAGATTGTGTGACTGATATTTGTTTTGGTACATTTTTGATTCCCCAACCAGAATGACCAGTTACTCAGTTACATTTGCAGAAAGCCTCCAACAAGATCCCTAAATACCTTGATCTCCAACAAAAAAAAAATAATAAAAAATCTCATCTCTAGATTTGTAACACGAGCATCTGAGTCCTTTGTCGCTGAGTCTGTAGTATAAATTAACACTAATCAGTTAAAATAGCTTCATCGTACCTTCTTAGGGTTTGAAAGTAGAAATAAGTTCAAGCTTTTTGGCAAAGAAACAACATTAATGAAAACTGTATATCACTGAGTGGAAGAACCGCACTGAGTTTCACTTCCAACTAAGGACGGCAGAAATACAATGCAAGCTGGTTTTGGGTTTCCAACAAAGAAAGAGCTTTCTGCTTATGATCGAAATAGCCTAGTAGCCATCAAAGACACGCTCAGAAGGGTATTACAACAGTACTCAACTCTTAACCATTTTGGAACTCACGCTCTTTGGTGCCCATCTCGTCAAACACCGCTTTGTAGCATCATAATAGCATTTATCATGATCAAGCATTACTTGCAGTGGGTTTCTGGTGTATTTAAATTTGTAATTCAGAACTTGAGTTTAAAACAGCTGCATTGAGTCAGTCGACAGTTAGATATAGCATCATATGTTGGTTTTGATGGTTTCTATATCATACTGCCTTAGACCAGTCAAAGTAATAGTACTGAGAATCTTACTTTTAATTTTGTACTGTTCTTCGCCAGAACTGATGAATTGCTTTGTGATTTGCTTGAGAACCCTGAGGGTTCAGAGTGGCTCTGTCTTGCCCTTCAATGTTCTCCATCCCCTGGTTCTGTTCAAAATGCAAGGTTGTGAATCACATTCCCTTCAAGCTGCACTGCGCTAGGAATTCCTTACTACTTGTTGTACAATAGTTCAGTGGGTAAAGCATGGCCTGGTGGAGACCTGTTTTCAGTTGTTTCTTTAGTTTCAGGACATTCAATCTCACATCATCCGTCTCCAGAAAACATCACCATAACTGTAAGCTATAATGATAAAAAATAAAGGAATTTTCAGACTTTCCTATTGAAAATGTTTCTTTCTACTTTTAGACAAATAAATAAATAAATACTAGAGCAAAACGTTGAATTGAGCTGTGAAAATCACTCTATGTGTGAACACAAGCCCACTATAATGACTAAGGAAAACTTGACCTTAGCCTGTACTCCAGCAGTCACTTATGTATTTTCTGTCAGATAGTCATTGAATGAAATATAAAAGTTGTCCTTAGATTTGATTTTGGCTTCCTCTTTCCAAGGAGAGTGTACTAACCTTTAGACTATAGGGAAAACAGGCGTCCCTTTCTAAATCCTTCTGGCTTGTTTTCAATTCTTTTATCCAGATTTTATCTCTAATACTCCTTGCTTTATTATTTTGCCATTATCAACAAACCTGTAATTAAAACTCTAATCACATTTCTTTTTTATTTAAGTAGGAAAGAAATGAGAGAAGCATCAGCACTAGATGCAGAAAACATTGTGAGGTGGCAGAACCATATAGTTGGCTTAAAACTCACAGTGAACCTCTTTTTTGAGCAGCAAGAGGTAGCACAGGAATTGCCACTGTGGTGAGCACCGTATTTTTTGGATGTGGAAGCCTTTGCTTGGATTCATCAATATTAATACCATACATATCCTTCAGTAATAATAAAATGTTTGCAAGCTTAATCAAACAGATTCTTGCTCTCTGACCCAATTCGTTGTTCCAGTCACTGGTTCCCAAGCCTAAATAAACAGATTAATGTTATCTTCCAAGTTAATATTAATAAAGACCCTGTCCAGGCAATGAAAAAACCGGTCTTCCCCGTGGTCAGTATTGTTTGCTTATGCTGAGTACAGCTGAGGACTGCGTTTTAATTCCTATAACCACTTGTTCTTGTCGCTGCTGGGTTGCTCAGGCTCACCAGATGAATCCAGCTGCTCCAACCTCCAATCTCTCCACTGCTCCTCTGGGTCTCACTGTGTCTGGCTCTGGTCATTGTCACTATGAAGTCTATGTAGATATGTATATATACATACTTACATACATATATTATAATTTATATTTGTGCATAAATATGCTTTATTTGCTGGTGTTTTGGGGGTTTTTTTTATGCTACAACCAACAAAAAGCTTCTGCTTTCAGCAGAAAAGCCTCCTTGTGCTTTTCCTGTTTTTACTCCCTGCAAGACACCATTCACCCTTATGAATTTTAGTGGTTCGGAAGAGGCTTGTAACTAGGAAAAAGGACTAACTATATGAACATTTAATAGTTAATCCAATTTTTATGCTATAATGTAGTTTTAAGAGATCCGAAGTAACAAGATAGGAGCATCTTACAGCTCTGTCTTTATTCGTTTTTAGAAGTCTATTGGATTGTTGTGTTATATTATGTTTAGATCTATCCACAGTTGTAGTATTGACTTTGACAGTAATGTGATCTGGACATTTCCATGACTAGCCTCAAAGTGCACTATCATTGCAGTCTGGATATGCTTGCATAAGCACTTCTTTTTATTAAGTGGTACAACTATTTTTTCCTTCTTTCTTTCTAGGATGTTTGTATTCAGCCTCAAACTTGCATACCATGATTCTCATCATGCATTCAGTGAATGGGTATTTTACTACTTTCACATATATTTATGATCTTTTTACCATTATTATTTCAATTATGAGAAGAAATACAGCTAAATACCGCATTAGAATTTTCCATCTCCGGGTTAACTTACAGAAGTGTCTGCTTTTAGTGCAGCTTCTTGTATATAAATCTGAAAAGAGGGTTCTCTTAAAGCATGAAAAGATGATCAAAGCTTGTGGGACAGATTCAGACAACCTTCACAACAGATTTAATACAGAGAGCATCACTATGCAGTAACTCAGGGGAAAAAGGCATCTCCTGAGAAGCGGAGTAACTCTCCCAAGTAACTTCAGATTCAAAACGCACACCTTGATCTCCCGTGTCCGAGCACCAAAGCTGAGTCATCCTACTGCTGTTTTTTCAGCCCTGGCCTCTTCACGTTGCTGTCTTGGGTGTTGCTAACCTCCTGAGGCGCCCAGCAGCCTTTGCTATCCGCTGCCTCCTGTGCTTGTTTTGGAGCTCAAGGTTCACTAGCTTCATTGGCTGCCTGAGTCATAATACAAACTAGGTCATTTATACCCAAGCTGAATGTCCTAATCATTGGACCAATGAATCACTTTTTCTAATTTTCTGGCCCAATGTTTCTGTTCAATTATTTAGAAAATCCCTGACCTTTTCTGCCACAGATGAACGTCAGTGGTGATCAGAGCATTTAGCTGTAATGAGGAAAACTCGGGCTGAAGACCTTTTTCTCAGGTCAGACCTGTTCTTACCTACCTGCTCTTGTATGCTGTGGGATAATTTCTCTCCAGCTGTATTCACATAGCTATTTCTGTTTTCCTTACCCTCAAGTCCCAAGCTTGTGTCTCTATAAAATTACTAGTCCTAAGGAATATTTTCTGATGTAGGAAAACAATTTTCCGCACTTCCAATCATCAACATTTGATAAACAACATCTTGGCTTCTTGTTAAGGATACTAATTTTGTAATTTATGTCACATATTCTCTTTTCCAACATGCCTTTTTAATGGGTAAAATAGAAGAACTGCTTAGGTGCTTAAGAAATAATGTTTCCCCATATAATGGTTTTTTTTGTGTTCCAGCTTCATATGGTGCCTAAATTATAAGAAAATGATATAAATAATTATTTTTAAGTATTATAAAATCATTTTCCTTAACTGGAAGTATTTTGACACAGAGTACATGATTGCCAAAAAGTTACTATGCTACTGTTGCTATCCTTAAGAATCTAAAACCCTGAGCAAGGCACTCAAAATCATGAAATATTGAAAAATATTATCTTTTGGTACCTTCTGTTCAATTTTTTAATATTCTGAATCAGTAGAGTGCACTCAGGTTACATTTTAAAGCCTCTCTATAACCACCCTGCAAGTCTAGGAATGAATGCTTATTAAAAGGAATGTACTCTAAGAGTCATGTATTAATGTACATGCAGAAATCTGCACAGAATTCTACTCAAATTTACATGGCTTGTGATAAAACCACAAGATCTGCAGCTTAACCCTCTGTTAGCAAGGCCCAGTAAATATGAACCATAAAGTAGTCCTGCTGAGCAGTTGTTGCTATTTCATTTTGGATTATGAATTGGCTGCTGAATTGTGTGTGATCAGGCATGGTGTTCATGACAAAGCACGGGCCACGTACTTTTTAAAGTGAGAATATAAGCCACGAAATCTTGGAATATCTACTTGTATCAGGCATTTCAGTTAGGTTTTCCACATATATGCTGACCACAGACAAGCCAACTGATTTTAATTGTCTAACATTATTTTATTTTTGTAATTTACATAGTATTTTTTTCTCCCATTTTTCACATTCACCATCATTTTAATTGGCATTTCCATTTTTAGACAGTTTGGTGTTTGAATATAATAAAATCGAAGCAGTATTTTTTTTACCTCAGCGACAGAGTAATATTTTAGTACAGGGTGCAGGGATAACTGCAGCTTATTATCATTCTGAGTGCTGCATGTTTAGGAACAATTAGATTCAGAAATGTATATTAAGGCAACACTAGGTCTGGAAGACTGCAGGAAGAAATGAGAGAGAAGGCTCCATTTTAGATTCTATCAGCATAGTTTAGTTAACTACATTGAACTTGTAGAATATCTTTACACAATAGTAGATTGTTATTCTATTGTTAATCTTAACTATACCTAAGCTGTTCTCTTCTGAGGTCCAATAGTAGTGCTCTGTTTTATAAAAGCAATGCACATCGAGAGAAACACACGTACAGCTACAGAGATAAGTAGTATTTTTGAATGTCAGTCTGCTAAGAAGCCTTACTTTTGACCTCAAGGTCTGCAAATTTTGATCCAAGTCTCCTTGCTTTCACTGAATTCATTAAGAGCACTGCAGGGTCTTTCAAGTAGTCATTAACATTTAGAAATGAGCAATACAGATTTTATGTTATTAATACTCAGTTTCTCTGCTGGTTGACACCTCAAAAGTAGGTTGGTTGGAAAACAAGACCAAGTGATTTTCTGATTTTACTTTTTTTTCCTAATTGCATACTGTCTTGAAAACTTGCCAGATAGCTCCCTGCCAGCTTTTCCATGTTGGACGTATCATTCCCTTGTTTCAACAAAATGACAAAAAATCTGTTGTGGGATTTAGGGTCTGCTAAGTAATTAACATCATCTCAGCATTAACTGTGTAGAAAAATATTATGTTCTTAATCTGCCTGATCTGGAAGGTCAAGCTGTGCCCACATGCTGTTGCCTTCTGAGGACTCAACAACAGGAGCACTAGGTTTGCCAGAACTAATAAATCCAGCAAGAATGGTTTGAACTCCTTCTTTCTAATCCTATCTGTTTAGCTGTATACCTACATATCTAAAATACCCATCACTATGATATCATTGTGACAAGCTTCATAAATTACAAAGCCACCCAACCATTTGAGTCTTCATTTCTATCATTTCAAGGTAGATTAGTTCCTCCTCCTCTGTCTCTCTCTATTTTTTTTTTTTATTGGGGAATAAGATAATGTGAATAATAGCTTAATGAGGAGTACCAGATTGTAGTATATGAAAATAGTTCCTCCAAACAGAATGAATTGTGATTTTCTCTTTCATCTTTCCTATTAGCTCCTCTCAGCTGAGAGGGAATATACAAAAAAGAATCTACCTGTTTATATTGTTTTTTTTTGTGGAAGATTGACCATCAGAAAAATATGGTATGAAGAAAAGCAGCTCACGCCACATTTTGCAGTAGAAACGTTTCCTGAAGCAAAGTGAAATCTTGTGTAAATGCTGTTTTCAAATACAACTTTCACTTTGAAAGAGTTGTCTTTATGAGGGTGAAGCCAAATAAATTCTCTGATTTGATCTGAGCTTGGGTTTGGGGGGATTAAATGAGATTATGTATTTGTATTTAACAGAAAAGTATCTATGTGAACAAAGAAGATGTTCAAGGTGGTTTTCTGTACATTTATATCAGAAACAAAATTGATTTTTGAAAGTATAAATCTCTGCAATTTTATGCAAAATAGCTGTTCACTTCTACTTGCTTAAAGAAAAACAGTTTGCCTTAAAAAAATCAGTTATTAACTCTTTTGTAGTCACTTGGACAAGCAATACACATGCACTTCCACCAATCCAAGAGAGATCTGCCCTGAAGTACTTCAGATGTGAATGCTATAGCTTCCATCCATAGACGGATATAGTCTCATGCTTTTGTCCAGTTGAAATTAGTCATCCTAAGTAAAGCAAGGCGACCCTGCAGGGGACACAGCATTAAACATCCCAGGGTGTTCAGGAGCAATGAAAGTATACACTTACCCTCAACAGCAGTTCTACAAGCAGTGTGGTTCTTATGCATTTACTGATTATCTTTATTTGTATGGTTCTTTTTTCAGTACCTGATAAAAATTACAAACCATTATGGTCCAGCCGCAAATAATGAAATGACAATACCATCCATGCCACAGTGCAGGCTGGCATTCATATATCTCTTTAGAGGTGTTAAGAGAAAAGACAGGGTATCGCAGCTAAGTGCACTTCATGATGGAATGCTCCAATAGACATTTAATATATTTATCTGCCTTCTGAAGCCAGCAGCTATAGCCACTGCAAATGGCTGGCCACAGTTATTATCTGAGCAATCTAAGTAGTTATGTTTTGAGCTACAGGGTGTTGAAGATAATAGTTCAGTCTAGACACAATGCCTACATAATGGTAGATTGCCTTCTCCTTTCTACTTGCTGATCAAGCCCAGTTAATGATGATTGACTTAATGAGAGTCACCTGGCTCACAACCTAAGGAATAAGAGGACTTGTTTACGCAGAAGAACAATGTTATGCTCCTTGGAGGACTTTGACTGATTTTATTAGTTTTGGAGCTGTTTAACTCTTTGGATTACTATTGTACCTTTAGAAAATTGTCAGTTAATAACGGTGTCTTCGAAGGATTACTGAAATCCTTGTATCTTTTACCTAAAAACAACTGAGTTATTGCCCAAGATGCGCAATTGGATATTTGTCTTGCTGCAACTTCCCTTCTCCTTACCCTTTTTGTTTTATTCCCGTTAGTGACTTCAGTTTACATCCAGATATTAAGAAATGTGTCCTCTTATAATGATGTTTGATTCCCATCATTGCAGGGAATATGTGCGTATGCAGGATCCTTTTACAAACTTCTTCCCCACGTTTGATGCTTTAGGGTTGCCAGGGCATATTTCACAGCCTAATACACCAGGTATGTTTTCCTATTAGGCTCAAAGAAAGTGGTTATTACTCCTTTAAGGGATCCCTCCCCCTTCTCCTTTGTTTGGCAGAAGAGGTCAGGGAGAAGAGGCATCACCTGAGCTCAAAGGGCTCAGGTTAGGCTTTCTGGGAGATTTTATGTAAGCATGACTAAAATGTTTAGCAACACTACTCAAGTTTGCATGGAGCAAAAAAGTCAATACTCTGTCTACGCCATAGAGAGATCAAAGATTTTATAAAGAGCCAGACATAAAGCGTCTAATGTTTGGGTCAAAAATATTTGTAAATAAAGGAAAGAAAAATAAATTTTCACAGTTATTTTGCCCTTATACTTAATTGCTAGAAAGGACTGACTAGATATTCATAAAATTCAGCCTGCAACTGAAGTGTATCTGAGACTGTACAATACTGAGTAAATCAATATAATCTTATCTAGCTGAAATTCTAAAAGCTTAAATCAGTAGCAAATAACCTGTCTCCCTGCACCACCCCCCTCAGAAAAGAACCCTCAGCACATTACAGAGAGACTTTGAACACAGGAACTACGTAGCAAGCCTTCACAATATCTTTATTTTTGACAGGATAGGAGGACTCTCTCTGCCTAAGTAGTTCTAACAAGCCAGATTACATTTTGATAAAATTTAGTTGATTTTGATAAGTTAATGGTAAAATTAATGTAACCCAAATATTCTTCTTGGGGAAAGGAAACATTGTTAACTACTGTTATTGTTTCCTTTCTCTTGTTCTAACATGACTACTTTTTGACTCGCATCCATATTGAGCTGGATTAAAATATTCTACTTACCCTCCCAACTGAACACATTTCATTTGTGTAGTGAAGGACACTCCTAATATTCCACCATTTTTGAAAAATATTACTGTAATTTCTGTGGTTCTACCCTGTCTCAAGACAATTTCCTGCATCATACTGTAGTCTTTTCTCTCCATGTCTCCCTTCAGGAAACCACATTCAGAATTGGGACTTTTTTGGACCTGTCAGACTGGGGACATACTGGGGTAATATTTAGGGGAGCTATTATGCTCCTTTGCTCATTTATACTTATGAGAATGTTCCAGAAAGATGGGAAGAAAAGCAAGTTGCAGTGAATGTGATTCAATAGGGACAAACAGGTTAGAAAACAGAGCTATCTGAATTCTGTTCCAGTCCTTCACTGAGTACTTTAATGCTATCTCTTAAATCCACTTCCACTGCCAATTTTCTGTACATAAAGGAGGGTTAAAACTGGATCATCATTTTCCAGTACAAGGGCGTCATTTGGTCATCAGCAGATCCATCTCTTCAGAAGATGCTTTTCCATTCACCATGCTCACCAGTGGGAATGAGGGAAAAGATAGCCCTAAGGGTACTATTTATTGCTCTCTGTCCAGAAAGAGGAAGAAGTTATGGGAATGATGCCTTGAGATACCTTATCATGGATTAAAAACTTGGTTGTCAAAAGGAAAAAAAAATATGTCTCTTGGACTTGCCAGCTAAGAATAGAGATACCAAATGATTCTTTCTTTAGTGCTTTAAAATTCCATAATCATTCATCGGCTTGTTTTCTTTCTGTGCTGGAGAGGACAGGTACTCAGTGCAGAGAATACAGATTGTTTCAGTCAGCTCCTGTTCAGCTGATGATAGTATACACAGCTGTATGTAGCCGGTGCCTGAGAGCAGAGGCCTGACCCAGACAATTAACCTTATATTAACACCCCTAATGGTGATCATCTGTGGCCTTATGCCTGAAGCCTGAGCTCTAAGTCAGTGATGAGACCATCCACTCTTCAAGTCATATCTGATCCTTGAACACAAGCTACTGAGATGGAGTTGATTTTAAAATTGATAAGGAGATGATTTTTAAAATATTTATTTATAACCTGTTAATTCTAGGGAAGAATAAATCCCCCTGAGAAAGACAGTAATTTCTTCACAAAAATCTGTGAAACCCATTTGCTGGGAGGCAAACTATTAAACAGATTATTTTAAATAACTGCTTACGTTGTAGTAGCCCCATATCTGTCCTTGTTTAGAAATGTACTCTGTGCTAAAAACAAGGAGAAGCTAGGAAAACACCTTTTGTTACTTATTTGCTTTCTGGACGGAATCTGTTCACTGCTTCTATACCGAGTATACTTATTGTTCTAGGAGTAGCTATTGATTCCAACAGCAATTTGAAATACCAAGCCTGTGAAGTAATTTTTCTTGTACTCAGCTTCAGATACTTAAACATGTGTGCTAAGGCCAGTATTTGCTGCACCACTGCTGGTGTTAATCCTTGTTTATACTGTGTGTAACAAGCCTGGCAGGTGTTACATTTTTATTTTAAATCTGTAGCTTTCTTGGATTTATTTTCTGTATCCTTGTCATCCTAAACAAGTTCTCTTTTTTTCTTTTTTCTTTTTTTTCTTTTTCCTCTACTAGCAACTCTGGCTTTAATATCTTCAAGGACAGCTGCAGTAGAAATCTGCTACAAAATGCCCACCTTTCCATATCATTCATACAATCAAGGAGAAAGTAGCAGGGAGGCAAACAGTGCATTAATAAGAAATATAAGACAAATGGGTATTTTAGAGAATGTGACTTGTTTCACTATCATAAACAAAAGGAGAGGATTTTCCTATCCCCATACCATATTTCATGTATGATGCATCCATGTACCTCTTTTCCTCAGTATATATGTATGCAGTAGATCTTCAATTGCTTGGGTGAGATATGCTTAATGCTTACTACTTTGCCCACTATCATAAAATCTAGAGGGACAAAGAGAATATTATACATTTGGATATGCTCTTGTATAATTACAGAGTAGCTTTATTAATGAAACCTGCTTTAAAGTTTGCTGTCAGTAGAGTTTAGTGTGGCTTGCTCGGTATGGCTAAAAACTGGGCCCTACAAGAAGTACTACAAGTTATATTTTGAAATCAATATAAAATACGTTTGTTTCCACCGCCTTTGATTTTCAGTATAAGCCATTCAAAAAAAGCAAAGAGGATGTTACGCACAGTACAAATAAGAAAGCTTTACAAATCATCCAGTAGCAAGAAAACACACGCTGCTTCACCTGTACATATGAAAGTTATATACTGTATATCAAAACATTTTAAAATCCATTCCTGCAGGAACAAATTAACAAGATAATATTATTTTAATCACTAATCCAGCCAACACTTATTTCTTTGTGCAGTGTTTACCACCATGAATAGTACTAAAGAAACAGTAATGATGTAGACAAGATTTTCAGGACCCAATGAATCCTTCCACAATTGTATTTTCTTTTTTTCACGTGTTGGCATAGTCTGTAGTTCTGATCCTTTGATGCACTGCGTTATCTCAGTTATCTTCATCTTCTTTGAGAAAATGTCATTCAGTACCTTGCAGTTTCCGTAAAGTATATCAAGATTAGAACCCTGCCTCCACTAAATTCAGAGGCAACATTCCAGTTTCCTGTAAGCAAGACAGCATTTCTCCAGTGATAAAGCCCTCACTGCAGAAATAAAGTATTTGTGGAACTTGGGCACACTGCTTCCCTCATCAGCATAGAGGATGAACTTAAGAGCCTGTTCTTGAAGTCTGTTCTAGAATACGCTGCAGAGAAGGAGGAATGTTTTATATACACAAAACATAGAAAACCTGAGGAAACTTTCACACAACAATTGAACTCAGATTGTGACTGGAGAGCAGAAGCAGCATTGCATTCCATGGTATTAATTTCTAGTTTTATGAAATGATTATTTTCTAATTAAAATTCTAAACAAGTAAAATTTTACTTGTAATGGAATGGGTCAGATGATCTGTAGAAAAATAGAATTCTTTCTCAATATTGTCCAGTGTTCCTCCCTGAAATACTAACAGGGACTCTTTAGTGAATTATCAGGTGGGATAAACTTTGATTCTTCAAACTAAAAGCTCAAGTCTGTTTTTAGCTTGTCAAAATGTGGTGGTAAAAGGGAACATCTTGAGCTGTCAGTTGGCTATTAGAATTGGTTTGTGTGTCTGATGGAATATCACAGCTGGCAATACAAATGGAAGGATTACTTCACAAGGACGAAAAATTCTCTTAAGTTTCTCTAGGTCATTTTTGCTAAGGTCTCCGTGATGATGACAGAGGTGTGGTAACTAGATATCTAGGAGAGGAAAGGGAAAAAACAGGCCTTCATAATAGGGTCAGTAAGTGTTATGAAACTTTGGAAGTAAACGCATCTGATAAGGTATCGAAACGGAAAACTTCTGTTTTTGACAAAGCATAACAGAAGAGAGTTTCTAGCAATTCTAAAGTGATTCAAAAAGGTACATCTGAAAACATCGCAAAGATATTTGTAAACAAAATTGAACCTTGTATGTTCTATTTGCTTAAATATGAACAGTAATTGTATACAATCCACAATTATGGAATTAGCAAAATACTGTGTTTAAAAAGCAAATTCATTTGCAGAGCTGTTAAGTTTTTCAGGAAAAAGTAAAGGACTTCCAATTAGCTCCTGAAGTAATGGCAGGGAATTATTGTGCGAACGGGGGAAAATCATGGCTTTATTGTTTGATTCCATTCCAAAACTAAGAGTAGTTAAGTCCCACTTAGTATAGTCCCACGGTACTTCCACCGGAAAAATAAATTTTACAAATATTTTTGTAACTTTTTCACTCAAGCTCCTGAAATACAAAGAATTTAGGCCATTTAAAAGTCTCCATAGCTCTCTTCCCTCTCAAATAATAACTTCAAAATCCATAATTATCCAGGCACATAACCCACAGGTTTATGTTTAAATATTTTTTGCTGTCAAGTACCTCAGGAGATCATTGAGGACCTACAGTTAAATCCTGTACTCTCATATAAGCCTTAAGTAATTTAAATGTATAAAGCAGTGAGACGGACTACTTCCACAGGGGAAAAAATAGCAACAACACCAGGAGAGGAGCAGGTCCAATGTCTCTTTACCCCCACCTCCCCCATTTTCTCAATGTTGAACAAGCCAGTGGGAGAAATATTTGCTCCATCTCTGCTTCACTAATTCCCTGAATCTACATAAACTTTCATCCTTCAGATCTTTGGGGAACATGTGGCCCTCCTGGTATAAAATGAAGAGAAGTGAACTTGTTTTCATGATATGAAGTTTCTACAAGACCAAGCAAAGCCCAAGCCCAGTTAAAGCCCAAGCAAAGCCTCCTACACAGAGGTAAAATTTACCTCTAGGGTTTCAGACTGACTCCCACGTACATATTTTTATTTACCTTTTTTACAGAATACATAATGCACCCTAGGAAATGTGGAGTCATTCATCAGAGCGAATAAACTTTGGAATATGTTGAAAGAAAGCCCCAAAACATCTCTATAATTACTAATGAATGGACTGAGAAATCAAGGAGGAAGCCAGTTATGAAGCCTGAGATATTTTTCTCTAGGCAACTGTTCCTTTTTGACACTTGTTTTATTTCTGGGAAGCATCGTTTACTCACTTATTTCTCCTAATTTAATGCTGTCTTGAGTGAAAACAAATCTTTCCAGGTTTTTCTCACTCACTAAGGACTACTTTAACATGAAATTCGAGGCAATGGTTCTGAACCTGGCTCTACGTTTCAGGCAAGCAGAATTCCTTATACCCACCACTTAGTGGATCTGTCAATCTGGTCTGGGCTTCTGGAAGTTTTCTGCAATGTAATTTGAAGGCACTGCATGGATCACAGTGCCTACATAAGCCTGGGTGGCTTACAGAATGAGTAACCATCTGTTTCCTTTCTCTGTCAGTTTGCCCTGCAAGGCAAAGTTACATTGACATAGTATTTTTGCATTTAAGGGGCTGCATCACAGAGACAAAATGAGGTGTATTTAAGATACGTGGGAGTGCTCCTGAAGATATTGAAGCACATAACACTTTCATGGCAGCGGCTGGTATCTTGAATGTATTCATGTGTACATACTGTGCTTCAAAAATCCATTTTAGTCCACGCCATATCCAAGTGTATATATTCATTTGGCTTTGGCTTTCCACATGTACATTGCTACAGAGTCAGTGTGTGTCTGAACCTTCATGGGACTTGCCCTAAAGGTAATACCTTTTGATCCAGATGCAAATATTCATCTGTTTTGCATGCTTTGGGATATACACACTAGCCAGATCAATTTTCTGCATACTACTGATGAGGAAAACTGGCATACCAATTGTATATTACCCAATTACCAACTCAGAATGACTACAGCACTTCATCCTTTGGACCCTTTGCATAAAACCCTACTGACTGTTAGTGAAATTATGCAATATATCAGTCCCTGTGTTGCCCCTCTTTTAATCCACAGACTTAAAAAATAAACACAGGAAAATTAATGCCAAACTCTGTTTATATACCATCAAAGTTCCAAATCTGAAAAACCTCAGTACAGTGAGAAAACCTTGTTCCGTGATACATGCAACAAGCACAAGCCCGCATTTCTTTTTTCATTTCATCTCTCTCACTTACTTGTGGACACTATTTCTTGGTCCCAAAACACGTTTGTCATGTGCTTGGATATTTTTTTCCTCAGCAGAAATCAAATATTTTTATAGCATATTCTGTGAACAAAGTTCTGGAGAAAAAATACTGGAGTCAGTAAAAGCTCACAAAAGAAATTTTGCAGAGTAATGTGACAATTTTACTGGCTGCATATGTGACAGTATACTTCAGAGGAAGAAAATCTTAACAATTTCTTATTACATTTTCATTAAGTTGCATTAATGAAGTTTTTGCAATGGATAGTTCCCTTCTCAGGCTTGTTTCAATTAGCAGTCCTCTCTGTCACTGAGAGGGATAAATTCTGTTTTCTTCAAAGTGATCAGCACAACCGCAACCAGCATAATTAATTCCAGGATTAAACCCATCAGGATTAGCGAAGCCATTTCCAAGATGCAGAATTGTCATACCTAAGTAGGCTTTCCTGTAAATGCCACTCTTTGAATAATGGTCATCTTCATCACAACTGCAGGGAAATTCAGGTTCATAGAAGTCAAAACTAAGTCTTTGTATGTGAACAAATTCTAGTAAATGTACCTGTTTCATGAGGAATGAGGAACATTATTTTCACTGAATGGACATCTCATTCATACTCAAAGTTGCCTTTTCAGCTTTAAGGGGTTAGATGTTGTTTTTCATCTCCAAGCACAGAAATAACATATAAAAACATCTCAACCCCCCTCATTTAAACTTATTTTGGTAAGTATATAATTAACAAATACAGAAATTTAGGCCACGTTGTGGCTTACAGCAAAAATAAAGAAACCAAACTACCACATCTAGAATGTTTTAAATTGTTAAAAGCACCTCATGCAGGCCCATTTTTAAAATTCAAGTGAGTCTTTCCATGGGCTTCAGTAAGCTTCAGTTCAAGTCCATATGGAAAATATGCCCCTCTAAATAAAACTATTCCACTTCTGTCATGACATTTTAGTAGTCACCGTACTTTTTTCAGACATTGTTTGGTAAACCTTGCTATAATATTTCTGTCTAAGTAAGTTCCCATTTGAGTCTAATATTTAGAGAATCTTCTCTTTTTCTATTTGCAATGTATCACATAAACATATATTATG
Organism: Cuculus canorus; assembly: GCF_017976375.1. Taxonomy (NCBI): domain Eukaryota; kingdom Metazoa; phylum Chordata; class Aves; order Cuculiformes; family Cuculidae; genus Cuculus; species Cuculus canorus. The sequence goes on along the minus strand of NC_071441.1, from coordinate 6,736,253 downwards.
CTAGGATACGGGCTTAAAGGGTCAGCAGTGTTTTAAAAACAGTTGTCAGTCTCAAGTAAAACATCTGGTCTAAAGTTCTGTTTCCCTCCCTTTCTCCCTTCCCCTTTCTTTTTTGCTAAAATATTTTCAACATCAGTACCACAAGAAACTATGTTTTCTTCTCCTCCGCCTTTAGAATGCTGCTATGCAAGAATATAATAGTTTGAAACTGCTAGGCTTTAGAAATAAAAGCTGAATTAACTTTCCAATTCTCATTTCCATTTCTAACTAACCTTACATCTAGGTGAAATAAACACAGAGAAAATAGTGAAGAGGTGGCTTTAAAGAGCTGTAAAAGGATTTACACTATATTAATAAAACTTCAAAGACTGTTTGGAAAGAAAAAATACAATAAGTAGAGCTTTATAGCTCTAGAATTGTAACTGGAGCCACAGTGAACAATTCAGGAGAGCTTTACACCTTTAATAAGCTTTGAAACCAAGCTTTAAAAGTCGTAAGCAAAATGGCAGTCTCTCATGAACAGTTATCATTAAAAAAGGGTACTGTTTACCTACCAGACTATCAGAAAATCTGGATCTCAGAATGAGTAAAGCTTCTGAAACAATACAATTACCTTCAGAAGGCCTAATGAGAGAGCTCTTTCAAACCTCATTCAAATAATTGGTACATGAGCTGAAAAATCATACAAGAAGCATAAATTAACTGCTTAGAGCACATGTAAGCATTTTTATTTCCTTTCCTGTTGCTTGAGAGGGAAGCAGGAAGGAACACAAGGGAGAGAGATGATGAGATTCTAGAACACTTAAAAATTTTAAGTACTGGGTCATCTGTGCAAAAGCCATGTTTGCCAAGGCAGAGGCAATTCTAAAAAGAAGCTACTAGAAACCTACCTTCCCATCGAGAATATAAATCAATGAGCTCATAAAACGTAAAATGAATGTGAAAATGATGTTTCCTGAAGTATACAGCGAGTAGTCAGAAGATATTTGGGTTACTTCAGGTGGAGTTTAATGAGACAGAAGAGACTTTATTGACCACTCAGCAGCTATCCATCCTTTTATCCACATAGCAAATCATGCTTAAAGCTGATTTGCAAAGCAGTAATCTCAGAAATAATGTCAGAATATAGAAGCAGTTTGATGACATGACAGGTAAAATTTCTTCATTACCATAAATGTTTATTAAATGAGGAATTATGAGAGTCTTCTTTTTCTACACTGAAGAAACTCACCGCAACATCTTGGCTTCAGTGTTGGCTAACTAGCATATTTAAAAATTAAGAAAACTTTGATGGAAAAATGAGAGGTACCTGTATTTATTATAATTACAAATATCCAGTTTTCCTGCATCGCTTTTTCTCCTCCCTGTCAAATCAGCAAACGCATAGAATTAATAAGGCTTTATTGTCATATTACTCAGAAAGTGAACTCTCCAAGAGTGCCATTGAGAAAGTCATTACACAGCATAAAATCCGTCTTGCCAAACTGTTGTGGTAGTATATACAAAGGCAGTCAGTGATGTTTTCTGGTAGATGTGCGTTCTGAAACTTACCATTTTAATTATGTTGATTCATTTAAGATAAAGGAATTGGAAAAAGGTTAATATATATACCTCTCAATGAAAAAGGTTAATATATATCTCTCGATTCAAGAACAAAATAGGCAGGGAAAAGTATCTCTGTAACTGCCAGAGTGTAAATCATGCATTAGTTAACAATTCCCTATGAAAAATAAAACCAGAACAGTTGTCTTTGGTCAGCTGATAAGACATGTTTTTACTGGTGGAAAAAAAAAAGGAAAAGGGAACATTATGGCAAAGTCTGCTAAGTGGATTTCCCCCCAGCTTTATGCAGAAGACGAATACAGAGATATTTACTGCATTTGTGTGAATACAAAGTTATGCTAGCTTTTGGATCCTTCTTGGCAAATCTTTGCTCTGACAGGTTTTCAAACCACTCGCAGCACTAGAAATGTATTAGTAGAAGAGAAGCAAAGCAAGAAGCTTTGAAGATAAAGCAGATATCTTCTAAAGCCAAAGTTGATTTGCCAGACTGAGTTTAATGTTAAGAACAATTATGCAGTTAGCCACTTTACTCCTCTAGTGACAAAAGATGTATGTCTCCTCAAAGCAGTAGCTACGCCCATAATGCTCTTATGATATTAAAAATATGTCCACGTGGCTGAAACATTTTTAAAAGCAATATCATGATTGTTTGCATTTTTAATTAAATGGCACATACTCAAAAAGGTCATATCAGGTGTTATAATTACTTGTTATTTATTATATTGGCAACATTATATTGACTTGTGTTGAACTAGAAAACCCTTTGCTGTATAAAAATAGTTTACATATGTGTTATTTGCAAAATTGTGTCTTTACACATCAAAGTTATGATTGGTCAGTCAGTGTTGCATCAGAACTATGCTACGTTAAAACAAATAAAGAAAACTGTAAACTGCAGCTTGAAAAAATAATCAGGTAATGAAATTTCAAATGCCTTGAAGAGGATACTGCTGCTGGTCACAACCATAATTCTGTAGAAAAAGTGTTTAATCTGGCACAAACTGTAGCTGCCTGTCTGCAAAGACTCTTTCTCCCCCCTCCCCCATCTTGCCTTCTCCACTCTTTTGTATTCTAGAATATATGGTATAAACTCCCTAGATATGCATCTGCATTGCTTCAAGACCAAAATAACACACAGTTCTCTCTCCCTCTCTCTCTCTCTCTCATATATACAGTTTGCAGAACTATAAACTCAATCTGAAGATAGAGATTTAGGGTCATAAGAATTATTCTTCGCACTGTAGCTCAATTGTCCTGCACCGACTGAATCCTTTTAGTTCCTTCTCAGCAAGAGGGAGACATAATGGCCGGTATAAGATTTAAAATGCCTTCTGTATTGACTTGATAGAAGTTTCATTTTATTTAGGAATAGAGCTAGATTTTAGATACTGCATTCAGTGAGTTCTGGATTGTAAATTTATGCTCTATGGTAAAATAAAATAACTTTTTCAGACTTTGGATGGTATTAAATACCTTTCAGCACAACTTGCAAATATCTGCTTTTGTTCTAGTTACTAGAATCATCTACGCTTTCAGGGAAAAGGCAGAAAAATATATAGTGGTAGTATATGAATACAAGTTTTTTTGTCTGTTCTTCAAATCCTACTTACATTAGCAGTGATTATACTGATATAAAAATCAGCAAAAGCAGATCAGTAAGTCCATTTCTCATGTCAGGACCATTGCCTATGTTAAAAAATATTATCTTGGTTGCTACACTTGCCTTCTGAAAAGCCTTTCTGATGGGAGGCCAAGATTTTCATAGATTTAATATGGTTTTGGGGGGTGCAATTCTGTGCAGAAGTTGGACAATAACTTGGGGCTATGCAGTAAGATCCTGATGTGGTTTGCCCAGTACCATCTGAAAACGTCCTAATTGGCTTTTCTACACTTATGTCATCTGTATTTCCATTCCAACTCACTGTTGCAGATAGGGTGGCTTTGTAGAGGAAGAATTCCCTCCGTCCATTTAGGATTTCAGCCTTCTCTGAACCTCAAGAAGGCAGAGGAGTTTTTGTGAATGACTGAAAGCAAGTTCTAGAATGGGAAGCTTAATAATTTCAACATACATAGATGTGTTTTATCGGTGTAATAGCACTTGCCTAGACATGCCACAAGCACAGCAATGGGACTGTGCCTAAGACAAAGGGGCACCTCCCAGTCCAAATCACCACATGTGAAGGAAGGCAAAAGAAGAACTACTTGATGAAGTGACATGGAGGCTTGATTTCCATACAGTAAGTGAGAAGGCTGAAAACTCACTGGAGACATTTTTAAAACAAGTTTGAGAACTAATAGTGATTTAAATGGCCATTGTAGAATGAAATCAAACTGCCTAGTTTCCAAACCTTGTAAATACATGTCAGAGGCTTCTTAAAAATTGTATCCTTCCTGAATAGTGAATTTTTTCTATTTCTATTAGAGAGAGACCAGGCTTAATCCACGTCATATTAATCAATCAGTCACACTACCATGTAGCTAAGACAGTTGCCTTTTCCGGTCTGACTTTCTGACTTTCTGACTTCTGATACGTTTGTAGGCAATGGACATGTTGTCTCCTTATCATAGTCTTATTAGCTTTCCTAGATTAAACAAGGGACCATTTGTGACCTCTTTATGCGAAGTAGATTGTCCTTTCTCTGACCAGACCATCTCAAAGACAGGGTTGGAAGTGAACCCTTTTGCAATGTGAATGTCTCAGCACTAGGGAAACTAGAGCTGGAACTGAGTGTGGAGATGGGGTCTATCTGCAAATGAGCTCAGATGCTGAGCTGAATTGCCAGTGAAACAGTGAGAAGATTTGCTTATTCTCTACACCACTTCTTCCTTTGAGTAACTGAAGGAATTAGAGACTTGGCTGATAATTTCATAACAAAGGAGTACATAAGGTGCTACCGAGAGCTAAATCCAAGTGCAATAAAATAGGTGAAAGTGACTAAAAATATCTGGTGAAGACAGATACAAGGATATCGTATCTGGCTCAGAAAATGATAAGCCAAAATGATACACCCATAATATATTACGTTTCTGCCACAGAAGCTGACTACAAAGAAGCTGACTGTTGAAAATGGCTACAAAAAGGGATTTACTTTTGGTTCAAACCCACTTGGGAATTCCTATGTTATGATAGCTTTCCAGAAGTGGGCAGTATGCTCTTCACGTGTTAATGCTTATGAATTGAAACAACTACATGCAAAAACAGCTTGAAAGGAGACAAATAAGAAAGTTAGTTGCAGAAATGTTGTTCTGCTTCGTAGAGATACGACTAATGTGAGCAGGAAAACCTACTGTTGGATAACTCCCTCGTAATTAGTAAAGTTACAACCTCCTTATTCCATATTCCCATGTACCGGTATCCTTTCTGTGCTGTCCAAGGTAATTTTAATAGGAATAGTCTCTCATTAGTTGCATGAGAGAAGACGTTACCACTTGCAGTCTACATAGGTGAAAAATAATAAAATCATAGAATCATTAAGGTTGGAAAAGATCTTTAAGATCAAGTCCAACCCTTAACAAATGTGGTGTGTAAGCATTTTAAGACATCTGCCCTAGACCTGAAGAACTGTCTGTCTAACAGCCATGCTGGACCAGTCAGTCTCCTGTCTCCAAACGAGTGCCAGAAACCCCTGCTTATCTTTTTCCTCATCAGCCTTTTCCTCCATCAGCTCCTGCAGACATGACATTTCCATCTGATAGAGATCACAAGCACAGAGTTTACCGAGGTAACACAACCATTAAAAATATTGATGTATGTATTTGGATTTTTGCAGCTGTTCAACTAGAACAAAATTATATTAATTCTCCATTAAATCCTTATAATAATTTTAATTTCCAAATACCACTCAGCTAGAGTTGCAAAATTAATCATATATTGTCATAGCCAGGTAACTCAATTTGTGCTGAAGATTAGTATTAATGCCCATATTTGTTCATTGGCTTTTCATAGTAAAATTCTAGGGAAGCTGTCTTGGGTGGATAGCCATTAGTAATGCATAATATAAACACTTGACATCTGTTTTTTTCTCCTTCCCTGCCTCTTATTCTAAGTTACCTATAGTAGTAATTCCTAATTCAGGCTCCCCATTGGGCTTTACCCTGGTTTCCATTTGAAAAACCTTCATTTCAGTAGGTGGGCTGAAAATTCCTGTACTTCCAAAATTACCAAATTACCACTGTTCCATTCATGGAGCTCATGTTAATGGTATCTCTCTCCACTTTCATTATTCCACACAGCAACAATCAAAGAACAGAAAGTAAATTACGCAAGAAGGCAAAGTCAGAGTGACTTTTGCAACTCCAAAAGAACAGTCGTATGCTTATGAATAAAATAAAAATGAGGTTTTTCTGTGTTTAGTTTAGTTTTGTTTTTTCTTTCCCCCACACCTCCCAGTTTTGTGTTCCAGTTGGTGCTATGAAGCTTTCCTTTCCTCTTTGGTTCGTGGTGAATAATAATGATCAATTTTTTAGTTAAGGGATGAGAAGATGTGATACAGTGATTAAGAACAAGCTACAGGAACGTTATTGCAGAAAACTGAACCTCAAATCAAAAGTAGAGAAATATGAAAATAAAAACCAGAGGTGAAACACAGAAGTGGGAATACAAAGGAAAAGACATTGAATGGAGGCCGTAGTCATAGATTTAAAGTTAAATGGCTACTTTCAATGAATTTGCTCTAAATATATTTTTCTACTTATGATTTCTTTTTTTTTTTCAGTGGTTCATTTTTTCATTGAAAATTCACATTCTGTTTTGAACTTGGCGCTTGAATGCTTATGTACCCTAAGGCAGCACTGAATCTTAAGGCTTTTCTAAGGACTCTCTAAACTTTGACAAGGTGAGCATGGCAGAGGAATGCTTGCCAGGGAGAAGACATGAATAAGAAAAATTTTGTTTGTCTTTCTGTAATTTATTTCCATAGAAAGATTTCCAAACACAAACTGTTAAGTTTAAGCAGGTATCTAAACAAAAGTGACCCAGTTTCACGCAGAGGATAGTCACAAACAGATCGTGTTTGCTCTTAGTAGGAATTATATGAGTTCTGACCTCTCCAATCAAACTGACTTTATTTGAAACGCTACTCAAAGGATTTCACAGAATCACAGGCTCACAGAATGGCTGAGGTTGGAAGGGACTTCTGAATGTCATCTGGTCCAATCCGCTCTGCTCAGCACGGCTGCCTTGAGAGTTATTAAAAAAACTTAATATTGAAAAAAAAGGTTTTACAAGTCAGCTTCAATTTGTGGACTTGTTTCTGGATTCATAGATTTTATCTATGTATTTATTACATGTTTGCATAAAGCAATTGAGACACAATTATATTTTACAATAACCTAAATGTAATTCTGATATTTCTGATAAAATTTAAATAAATGCTGGTTTTAAACTGTGCATTAAATTTTGCTTTTGTATTAGTGATTTACATTTTTTTTTTGTCTGGAAAGATTTTTTTGAGAGTTTTCTTTTTCAAATTTCTTTTCTTTTCTTTTTCAAATTGCTGTTTACTTTGATAATATTTTAGTACAAATACCAAATGTTAAAGAGGCAGAGATATCAATCTGAAATAAATAGCTCAGCTTTTACTTTAAAGTCTGAAAAGGTCTCAGTAGAAGCCTATGAGATGGCCTTGAGTCGTGACAACTAATGCTATGAGAAGAAGAGAGGGTGCAGAACACGACCACATGTTCTGCAATGGGTGAAAGTGGGAAAGATAGAGTAACTTATCAGTTTGATTAGGATACATCTTGCCTGTATCTATATGTACCATAAACTATTGATCCTGTGAACATGTATGTGCCAAACACATCTCTCCTTCTTTCTATTACTTCTCTGGACTTAAACTTGATCTTAACTTGATAGATTATACAAAACTATGATTTATGCATTTTAAGGTAAAATAAATTTCCTTGTAGTTAGGCACATTATCTGCCATCTTCCTGAGATTTTCAGATTGATGAAATTTCAGATAATTGAAGGCTAAAATACATAATGAGATTCTCTGTAAAGTTTCCAGATAAGTTCCCTGTTCTTTTCTATACAGTAAAATTTGTATTATTTTTTAGAGTTGTAAAGCATTTAAAAAATTTTACTTGTAGCCATTTTCCACAGAAATAATAAAATAAGACTGCTTTTATTCTCCGAATTTTAAAAAATATCATATGACAGTTTTATTAGCCACTTTTGGAGCATCCTGGACTGTCCAATAACCAAGAGGAAAATCATTACAAGAGTCTAAGCAAGGAAGTCTCCGGTTTTCATATGTCGAAGTCTTGAATTGATTTGTAGGATATTACTTATTCACTTAACAACTGTCACATAAAAATTGATGCAAAATTAGACACTGGTTTATATTTAGTCGAGTGCTGTTGCAATTTTCCTATCAAAGAAATGGAATTTTCCTTTTTAGTTACCTTTTCAGCACTAAATACCCTGTCTGTATGCTTAAGTACGAATTCAACTGCAGCCGAATGAAGCAAAATGCAAAGAAACACCATGCCACTGTTCCTTCTTCAATGTACACGTTTGCAACAAAATTCATTAAAACATGTTTATTGAATGAACTGCCACAAAACCATTAAGAAAGACTTTATTTTATGGCCACAGTTTTAAAGGTCCGATCATCCGACAAACATTACTGGTCCTTCAATTGTTTGAGTTGATGTAAGTGTCATTTGGTACTTTGAGATAAGAACAAAAAATTTATTATGTCATGTATTAGTTACAAAGTAATTGTTCTGTTCCAGCTGTGTAAGAGAGAGAGGAATATTTATATCTGAGCATCTATAAGCATTTTATATCATTCCCTTCTATTATTGCTGTATAACAAGTTAATTTCTTTGGTAAAGGTTATACTCAAATAAACAATGAAGATTATGAAGAGTTAATATCATTAAACAAACCCAGAGTGCAAACATTTAACTGAAACTCTTAAAACTAATACCAGAACAACACTGTATTTTATTTTAAAATCTTTACAGAAGTAGATTATTTTTCAAATCAGTACTTGTTTTGTGAACTCATCATTCCAGTTCAGCTTTGATACAACATAGGTGAATGTGGTAATAAACTTCTCCCGAAAAATGAGGAAATACAAAACATCTTCTTGAGAAGATTGTGCCTAATATTTACTGGATTACATGAGTGAACTGACAGTCTGTGAAAGCAGGTAAGAAGTGAAAGCTTAGTATGGCTGAGATAACAAGTTGGGGAGTGCATTGTTTGTCTACTGGCGCCAAGCAGTGTTCTTAAGATTAGTGGTCCTAAATCTTTCATTCATGGAATTACAAACTGACCATCATAATCCATTTGTTAAAGCCATACCAAAGAAAAGGATAAGAAGCTAAACGGCTGTGTTTAAAAAACACAAACCTTAAAACGACAATTTAAGTATTTAAATGTGCACAAAGTCATATTAAGAAAATTTTAGGATGTTTTGGACAAGAAAGACTTTTGCAAGTTAGAATTGCTAAACGACCCTCTCTCTCTCTCCCTCTTCCCGCTTCTCTCTTATGATACACACATCATAACAAAAGGGATTAGCTAAGAAATCTGAAGTGATTCCACTTTAAACCAAGTGTAACTAGCAATCAGTGTCAGGGCTTGTCAACCATTGTGTTTGAAACTAGTCCTTATAAATTAATTGATCCTTTATTTTTATCTTCTATGATGAAATAGGGCTACCTGACAGAAGGAAAATGCTCTTAGGATTCTTCTTAGGACAGAAGGATATCCTTCTTAGGACAGAAGGATAATTCTCTTATCTTGCTCCAAACTGGAATGATTCCAACAATAAATCGAAAATGAGGCTTCTTTTTTAATCCACTAAGTAGGGGCATGCCAGTTGCCCAGACACACTTGTACCTAAATGTTTACCTACAGCTGTGGGTAGATTTTTCCAAGGAAGCTCTACATCTGGACTCACGTACAAGAGGTACTCCATGATTTTGCTCAGTACCGATATTGTTATCTGTCTAAACCATTAAAACAGACTTACAGGTCTTAATGTGGCATGAGGCATTTCTCCAGAGAAGATGTAGTCTTGCCTCCCTCCACTGCATCAGGACAGTAATGTGTTCAGAATATGTGCCTAAGCATTTTATAAAGATTTCCTGTGAACTCCTTGTATGACCTAGGATCAGATGGACAGTTCTTCTTAGATCAGCTTTTGGTGAATCGTGTGATTATAACTATGAGAACTCAGTGCTCAGCACCAAGAGACTGAATCTTGGTATTTCAAAACTCCAGCCCAAAGTTTTGGAAGCAGAACATATTTTTAACAGATAATCTTGTCCTAGAAACAATATTATAACAGCTTAGTACTGACCAAACACTTATAATAAAGAGGTTTACTTCACAGTATCAGCTAAACAAGGGAGTTTGAAACTAATTCTGCATGAAAAATTTTTTGTCTCTTTTGCAGATCAAGAAGTATTGCAATTTGTGCAAAAATTACAGATAAAACAGTCCTTGTGCTAAAGAGTAATAGAGTAACTTAGGGAAGTTCAGTCTCCTGGCAGCATAGCTTCATCATCTTTCTTGGTTCTTTGTGCCTAACACTCTAGAGGTGAAATTTCAAACTCTTTTAATTGTCCATCTAACTTGTTCTGATTTAATTTTTCCATGACAGCTCCACACATTCCACATCGAGAAAGAAATAAACTGCAATTATATATATATATATTTTGTGTTCTATCTATGCAAGCCAGTGAACATATCTTCAGTGTGGCTTACAACAATTATATATTTAGATATTATTATTTTTTAAACAAAAAAATCAGCTTTTGCCTGGGGATAAATATATAATTTGCTGAAAATGGACTGTGTCCTTGAATTTGAGCAACAATAGTAATGGTGAAATGTTTTGTTTTATTACTTCAGAAAAGAAAAGCTATTTTTTTCATTCTGGATAGCTTTTAATTTGAAATTGCACCTTTTATATTAAAGACAACTTAAAATGAATATTTGAATTAGGATACATGGGAAAATTTCTGAGATTTTTGCCATCTTTGTAGGGCTTGATTATTAAAGGTAGTTCTTCTATTTATAGACAATGACTAAATAACAGTTCAAATTCAAAATATAAGACAGAGAGCATAAATGTTTAACACGCTTCTGCAATCATGTTTTATAACTCTTAAAAAAGACTGTGGTCCCCAAATCAGCTCAGCACTAGCTCCTGCTTTATAATTGTGCTCATTCGTGGAGATTTTTCAGTGCTAGTCTTTCCAGAACAATTGAACTGTTGTCTTAAAAGATTTTAGAGAAATCAGCTCACTGGCTTTAGTGATTTCTAAGTATGATAGCAGCTAAAAGTCATTACACAGTTATCCTGTTACTCAGAGTAGACACGGATTGAAAACCAGGAGATTAGCATAAGAGAGTAGACACCTATTTACAAGCTTATGTCTTTTCCTTTGATTCATCCTGTCTTTCTGGATATACAAGCAGTGTAGCCAGGTCCAAGGAAGAGATGGATGGACAGATATCGTGTAAGCACATGTGATAGCCAAATGATAAATTGTGGAACCGTCTCATTTATTTATACTCACCTTTGACCATCTCCCCTAGACTTTGCCTACCAATTCATCTTCACTATGATCACTTATAAAACTCCAACTCCTTGAGAGATTTCAGTTAATTCTATCCTGCCTACTATCGTTTGTTTTCCACCTCATTCCTCCAATGAAAGAAGAGAGGATTGCAATAGCATGAAAAAGGGATTATTCATTAATAGAGATGTGACAAAAAAAGTCCCAAATGGCCCAGTATATGAAATTTGAATTCTGAATATCTATCTTTCTTTGTTTAGGAGAACTTTCCAATGATGATAAAAAATAAAGGTGGATAAATTGACAGAAATTTTTAGAGCTTTAACTATTATTTCATTTTGACTCCCTCAGTAACCAAAGGAAGGAGAAAGAGCAACTTAACGGAAAACAAATTTCATGTGGTTTAAACTGCTAATTTAAAACACCAGAAATAACAAAGGAATTCAGAAAAAATGAAATATTTGTATTCACATAGTTTGACTACTGTAGTTTTCCTTCTATCTTGTTCTTTTGGGGCAGAATTTTCAAGAACAAGTCATATAATTGTCTGGTGTTACTGAGACTCATATTGTGAAGCCTAAAAGGTAGTGGAATTCTTTGGCTCTTTCTATTCTGACAGAAGGGTTTGGAATATGCAGTTAATATTACCTTTCTATGTGAATTATTTAATCTGATATTGAATAGAAAGACAATTAGTTTGGTTTCTTATTAGTGAAGGTTGTAAGTAGCAATATTGTCTAGGAGAGGTTTCTTCTAACAATCTCAGTCCTCAAGAAAAGGGCAAAGGCTCAGGCCTGTAAATTTCCAGGATCATTCATTTGCGGCCACAGCAAAAAGTGCTGTGAATCGTCTGATTCAATGGCTGTCACATGCTTAAATTTTATTTCATGTCTTGTGTCTCAGTCGCTGTTTGGTCTGTTATTACTAGATTATACCAGCAATGAACCAGCACTGCCCTGGAAGCTATGTGGAAAGCTTAGCACAGAGATGTTTTCTTGCTGTTGAATATGCCTTAAGATATTTACACTGCCATTTCTAAGGCAAAATATGTCAAATTTCATACAGGTTTCTGATGAAGGTACAAACTATAAAATTTGCCAAAAAACATATTTCTAGAACATGAAAACTTAAGCATTCTAATCGCACTGTTAGTACTCTAATATGGAATTCTGTGTCATGAGAGATATATAATTTTTTTCCAGAGAAGAATTTTGCCAATAATATTGGTGTCTACATGACTTTCCATTTGGACACTTATCCAAGTGAATATTTCTATATTTCTTTGTTTGAATAAAATAATTTTGTAAGGGATATTGGCTAAAATGATATGGTCCGTATCTTCATACAAAAAAAAAGTCCATTTCCATTCACAAAAGGACTTACACGGATAATAACATACAGGTTTAAACTCACAGTACTGTCCACACGTACAAGTTTATCTTACCTATGAAGATACAACACAAACCCAAGTTTCTCCTTGCACATCTGCAGTTTTCTTCAGTGTTGATTATAGTCTAATATTACTCCTGTTGGATTCCATGGAAAAGCTCCTGATGTTAGATGCAAATTTTAAAAAATTAAAAGTTAAAATCCACAGCAGAGTAACACAGTGTTATTCAGATAAAAATAGGAAATGAGTTAAACAGAGTTGGTTTTTCTACTGTAAGGCTTGAAAAATAAAAGCAATGCGTTAAAACTGCAGCTGAAACACTTCAGAATTTCTTTACTTTCATACAGAGTGAGCTTTGAAGAAACAAGCACTTTACATCATGTGCAAATGCTGTCATCCATACGTGCAGAACTTCATCTATGTCAGAGATGTCAGATTATGAGTTTTGCATATGGTCATCCCACATATGGAAGTCGGCAAACATTTTGAGTAAGTTAAGCACCATCAGAATCCCTAGGCTGGATGACTGCGAACATGTCAATGTTGATGCTGAAACTACATTTCCCTCATGGAGGTGCTTACTCCATGTGTATGGATAAATTGTGGTGATGAAAAAGTCTCTACAAATGGTGTAGAGACTGATTCCAGAATCACTAATCCTGAGAGGGGAACAGGATATCCCTTTACTGGGACCGCAGCCACGATGGCCAATAAATTAGGTTTGAAATAGAAACTTCAGAATTATCAGGTAGATATGTCATCATTTGAATTAAATGAATTCCACATAAACTTGAAGTAGGTTTTCTTTTCTCTGCGAACTGAGTAAAAGCAGACCTGTCATACGAGACCCAGTAGGTTACAAAATGATATGACTCTTTCTTAATGGCAAAAGTAGAATGCATTACTCCTTAGAAGAGTATATTTTGTACATGTAAAGTAGTCTTTGACCTTTTAACTGGCTACTGGAACATGGAAAGATGAAACAATAATGCAAAGACTGGTTAGGGCTTGTGCAACCGTCAGTGTGCTAAAATGTAGTGGAAGAAATTCAAACAGCATTTTAAGAATAGTGTACCACCCATTCATTTACAGTATGTCATGAGTTCTTCAGTGTCCCCTTGGGCAAGAAGTGTAGACAGACAAGAGCTGTTTATTAAGTTCCAATTTTTTTCCCATATCACTGATAAGAAACATCTTTGAATAAAATCTAAAATATAGGGCAGATAGATTTTATTCCTTCTTCTCTTCTGTGAGCAGCCGGGGCCAGAGCTATGGGCCCATCAGTGTGTTCTACTGGGAAAAATGAAACAGTCACAACAGCAATTAAATGCATGTACAATTATAAATGCCTAAAACATAAGACTAGTCTTGCTTTTTTTATGCTCCTGAGACACTTCAGAGTAAAACTGCCTCTGTCAGTTCGTAACAACTGATTTTAAATGTAATGGTGCATCCTCAGCTACTCATAAAATCTATTTACATTGGCAAGAGGCAGAAAGACAAAGCCAACACTCAAACTTTTGTTTCAAGTGTTTGTCTTAAAGTCTGCTATTTAGGAAATAAAAATGTTTAAATTCAGGTGCATACCAGACAGCTCAAATAAAAAACAGTCCCAGGTTTTGTCACAGCCAAAAGCATTTCCAGGGGCGCCTGAAAGATCTGTAGGAAAAAACTGATTTCTACTCCTCCAGACTGTGGTAGAGCCACTTCTGCCACAGAGAGATGGAGGTAGGACAGAGAGTGAGTTTGCTGAGTGAGTTTGAAGTTCCCATTTCACTGCCTGAAGAAGTGGGAAAGATGGGGCCGTGCAACTCAGCATAGCTGCTGTCCCACTGCCCTGTTCCTTTCTCAGCTGGGAACAGTCGGTCATTCCAGCACACAGGAGAAGTCAGCCTGAGGCATGGCTGTTTCACTGCCACAGAGTTTAAGCAAGTTCCACTTGTGCTGACAGCACAAATAAAACATCACTCCACATCCTCATCTGGGTTACATTTATAAAATTCTCTAAATCAACGTAAATCCACTGTTTATAAACCAGAACCTTACATACCGTGCCTAAAATTATATTATTCAAATATTTTTCAGTATAAAAATCAGATAGCAAAAATTCCAATCCTTTCCAGTTAAAAAACAGAATTCCAGTTAGAATTACTTCTTTCAGGTAAAATGCTGAGTTCTTGAACAACTTTGTTGGCAACAGACATTTGAAAAAAGAAAGTCTGTATCATATATGTACCTCTAGATGATGTGAGTTATTGGCTATATGCGTGACAGGATAATCTGTTTTCATTAGTGAATATTCATAAACAAGAATAAAGAACAATTTTTCCCTCTATTTGTCTCTTTGCTTTTCCTTAATTTGTAAGCGTTAAGCTGTAAACCAAGATAAAATTCAGCTTTCTGGAAATGGCATAAATCTTCCAACCTATTTCTAATGTTCAGAAGCAGTTTTAACATGGGGAAAATGCCATGCAAGGAGGAGTTCTGAGAATATCAGAATTCTTAGCCATATGAATGATCACTGAATTTGAATATCTGTAAATCATAAATACAGTTCTGCTAGTTCCTGATATTATAAAAACCTGGTAAAAACATTAATGAAATTATTAAAACCAGGAAAAAAATACATTTATTAGTGCATTTCCTGATGAAACACAGATTTTTTGTTTAGTTTTCATTAAAACATTTAGCTTTGTCTTTTGAAAAATCTTCTCCCATTCAAAGAAAGGAAGTCATATGCTGAAAAACAGACATGGGATCAAAACTGGATGAAAATTTATTATCTCACACCCGGGGGAACTGTCTCCTTTAGATTATAGAAAGGGTGAACAGGACAAGCAAAGCGAAGACATTTCTGGTACATTTTTTTGCGTTGTGCAAACAAATTAAAAGACAGTATTAATTCGTAAGTACTTGCAAATAATACTGCAGTACAGTTTTAAATTATGGCTGGAAATAAAGCAATCTTTAAGAGTCAAAATGAGTGATTTAGTTAATTATAAAACCAGATCCCACTGCTATGTCTGGAACAAGGATTTATCATTATTTCCAGAGTTTCCTAACAGTTATCATTATTCCCAATACAAAAGGTTATATTTTTCAGTCACAGACTTTCTCTCTAACTGCAAATCAGGCTCTAGTCAAACTCAGCTGTATGTATGAACGAGCAAATAAATTAACAAACCATTTCAGGTTTTGAGCAGTTAGTCTCCGTGTAACCTTTACACTCCTGGAAAGATAAAGACAACTAATCTTTATAAACAAGAAACTTCCTTTTCACAGTTCATATGCTGCTATTGTTTTATGTTGGCCTTTTCCAGCTGCCTCCATATGGCGAGTAGCTGGTCTTAAGCTTGCTGGGAATATTCCAGGAGACGGCCAATACCTTCACACACTGTT
Source organism: Cuculus canorus (assembly GCF_017976375.1). NCBI lineage: Eukaryota > Metazoa > Chordata > Aves > Cuculiformes > Cuculidae > Cuculus > Cuculus canorus. The sequence continues at coordinate 6,720,355 of NC_071441.1, read as the reverse complement.
AGAACAGGTTTTCTGACTGGTTATCACAACTTCCCTGAAATAAAATTTCCTGTTATCCGAGCAGTGAAAATGCTACTTTTTAGATGTTGGGCAATGATAATTATGTTAATTATTATTTTGCCTTTTCTTATATCCAGGATCATGAGGCATTCATGGCTGCATCACACATTTAGCTACTGCTTGTTCTTCATTTAACATTTGCAACTTTTTCTCCTGACAAGGCTGTGAGTTTGGAGAAGGTGTCGTTTAAATATCCCATCTTTAGGATGCTATTAAGATAGATAATCTGTTTTCTAGGCTTATAATTTGGGAGGTGGCTCATACTTTTATGCCAGAGGCAATCAGTGACATTCATCAACTCAGGATGCCAGGGCTGGGCAGATGGCAGCACTCCTGACACGACAGCTGAGCATTAGCTGACTCGGGATCTGTGCAAAATGGCCAGGGTTAAGAGAAAGCACAACTAGATTAAGGCAAAGGCATTTTAACTTCTGCTGAGATCCCCAGCTCCCCAAATTGTTTGATCCTGCTATAATCTCTGCCTGCAACAAAATCAAAAGAAGGCCAAGTGACAACAGTTGCAAAGCTTGGAAACAGAAATAAAATTATATGAGGCAGTAAGAATCAATGCCTGAGTCTGCAAGGAGCACAATGCACGCAGAACGATGGATTAGGCATTTATTTCTCTAAAATAGTAAACCTGGCAACCATTGCTCGTCATGAGAGCTGACACTGAGTATCAGCACCATCCTGCAAGTAAGGCATGTGGTGGATATGTAGCATAGGCCCTTCTGCACTCTTTGGGGTAGATGACGAATGACATAGAAGCAGTCCCAACTTGTCTTTGGGGTAGGAGGAGACTGGGTTGCTGCTCTGTGGAATGAGCTGAACACAGACCTTTCAGAGTGTCACTCGGAACAAAACGGAGACAACCCTTGTGTCTAATAATTTAACATGTCCAAAGAAATGGAGAGATCTGATGGTCTCTCCAAAGCAAAAGGCAGCGCTGTGGAATGCTGCTTCTCTTTTCTGGTTGTAGAACCTCCACCCAATGTAACATGGCCAAAGACTGGCACAGACTCCAGACAACACAGCTTTCCTGAAGCTACAAACAATTCAGCTTAAAGAAATTCTTAGCTGGTGTCGCCACAGTCTGCTCCTGTTTTATATTTTGGGATTAAAAATATTTTTTCAGAGGTGTTGTTTTTGGTTTTGTTTTTTAATTAAAACCATATGTAGCATATTGTGGAAAACACATTTCTCTGGCATTTCAAAGGCAACTTCAAAGAATCACACACAACAGAACAGCTTACTTTTGCGAACATTGATGCTGATCCTCAGTTTTCAGTTTCATTACTGGGATACAAACTCCCAGTTAGCCTATATTTCTGCCAACAATAAGACAGAAATATGGTTAAAACCAGCAGACTTGTAAATCAGGATACTAAATATTAGCTACTGTGTGCAGTTGTGCCGTTAAAAATAGATAGGTCAAGGGCCACTCTCAAGAATGAATGAGCCATGTGGTCCACCAGGCTTCTGTGAAGAGGCCACCAAAACCAGAACTCCAGAGCATAGATCTGGGTGCACCAGAATTTGCCAGCTGACCTGGAACAGTCTACATAGGTCTCAATCTTCAGCTTACGCTGTGCCACAAGCTGATCTTATCAGCAGTTGCCCAGAACTCTGTTCCCAAGCATGAGCACGGCAAAGAGATGTGACTGCAGCACCAGCTGGTTTGTGCCAGCTAGCTTCCAAATAATGTCCAAAGTAGGGTCTGTGCCTTGACCTTATGCCTTGAGGACGCTGGTGAGGAATTGAGAAAACTGTTAGGAAAAGGTTTTCCAGATAGCTGCCTGCTTTGCAGAGTTATTAACTCATACCTAGATTTATAAATACAGTATGAGTAAAGAAAATAACTAAAATGTCTGTGACTTTTAAAAGTTCTTACATCTTCTGTATTTCAGACACATAAGCATTTTCCACTGAAGTGCAGACACCCCTATAAGGAATTGTCAATGATCCTACAAACGGCTAACATTTCTGTTATCTTTCTAAGGGCCCTAAACACTGATGAGTGGAAAACGTGCAGCAAAATTCCCAGCTTGTGTACAAGTAAGTTAAGTGTTCAGTTTGAATATTTTTGCTTTAATGTATTCATTGCATTTCCCGGAAAGCACAAAAATGTCGTCAGCTCATATCTTCTCTTGTCTCCACAGATCTGACTATCATACACCTTTTCCAAATAATACATTTACATTCACTTTCAATAGTGTATAACAGTCCAGGATCAAATTCCTCATGTGTATTTTAAATAGTGTTTAGATGAGTTATTTATAAATTATCTTATTTGAAAGGTAAGTATTTGAAAGATTCCAGAGGCTTTCAGGAAAGAGAATGTGTGTGGGTTGAAAATTAACATGCAAGAGATTTATCATTTATGTCTTTGCAAGAGGCTTAGGAATATTAAATCAGGTTTTAAAACCTTCTTTAGGGATCTTAAAAGAGAAAATTTCTCACAAAGAAGTTTAATTATAGAATAGCACTAGATAATTTAAACATAGATACAAACTCTATGTTTTCAATGTTTTTGGGTGTGTCATTGATGAAGGACAATTTCATTCCTATTTCTTTAAGGTTCCTGATTTTACCAGTCTTTTTGGATATCTAATTTGAATGGTCAACACGGACACTGTTTATGAGCAATTGCACATGTGAATAATAGGTTTGAAGGAAGCTGGCTATCTAAGCATATTCACTCACACTTTAATGTTAGTGTAACTATACCTAAATTTAAAATCCTGATGCTAAGTAAATGTGAAAAAGTTACAAGGTCAGTCTCCCATGGAAAAATCCATTCCCCACTCTCCAACAAACAAATCAGACAAATACCAAACACAGTGAGACTTAGATTGACTTTAACTTTTTATTTAGAAATCAAGAATGTGTCTTATATAAATGCAAGTGATGTCCGGGAAGGCTAGAATTTCCAGACCTAAGTGCAAAATAACCAAAGATGTGATAATAAGTTAAGCTTCTCAGCATATCTAAAAGAGAAATACACGCAGAAAAAAATTTGTCCATTTCATTACAAAGACATGGCCACTGAAAGGCAAGACTGCAATTAATCCAACAGATGTCAACAGTTTACAGAGGATTTTGTAAAATTTGATGGATCTTATTCAGTGAGGTTACTGACACTCTCTATTTTGCTGCTTTAAAATAAAAAGGACAACTGCACTTGCATTGGTTTAATGTGTTTATCGCTTCAGGAAGACCGTCTCAAAAGTTGCAGCTTTTTTAGCTGTATCAACATTCGAACAAAAAACACTCCTCATGTTGAGAAGATTACTGTAGATCATACATTCTTGCTTTTCCAGGTTCTGAATGCTATTTCTAAGTGGACTAAACAATGTAAGCATTGATTAAAAATGTCTTTTTACCTATCATAGAGATTAAGCAGGGATAAAAATGATCAAAATGAGGAGTAAAGAGCACTAGGCAATCTGAGACCTCATGTAACAATCCAAATGTTGTCAACTTTTGTCCAGTTTTCCACCAAATAGGGTTAAAAGTTTCTACTGAGTTGTAATGTAGTAAATTGTAAGAAAGCAAATGTATAAGTGTTTGCAACTACCATATAAATATCAAGGTGCAGCACTTCTTTGGTCTTTCATTACTAATATTTTAGTCAGGAGGAAATAAGTAGCTTTCCTTTTGCTTGTGGAGATGGGAGAAATGTTGGAACTGTTCCAAAATGTCGTGTTTTGTTCAGGCTTTGATTGTAACCAATTACAATTGAAGATCATAGGAGGCTTCTACATGCTAGAGATGGTTATGAGACCCCTGGTTTGAGTAGAAGATCCATGAAGCTAAGTGAAAAAATGAATAATCCTTGTTCCATCATTTTAACAATTTGGGAAAAATTATGGTTAAACTGTGTTTCCAAGCTGTATATAATGGGTGGGTTGTTCTGCTAGTACTAATCAAAGATTTATCCTACACAGGTGTTTAGTAAACTCACATCTTTAACATTTTCCAGCTGGCTGGTTTACATGGTGGCTCCTGTGAAAACTAAGAGATGTTTGTTGCCTCGCTTGCCTTCCTTTGCCTTTCTTGAACATCAAACAGAGAGGACTGATTGTATCCATACTGGGATGTGGTGCTCAAGACATTGCACTGCAATGTCAGCTTCTGCAGATTTTATGCTCTTTTTTAACCTGGCCTGAGAAGGTGCACTCATTAGACACCCAGGTAGCTAAAGTAAAAACTTCACACTCAGTTACTGAGTATCTTGAAATCCTTATGTTCTCTCCATTTCCTCCAAATTTAGATATAGGTCATTCTCAAATTATGTGAACTATGAAAAATTAAAGACGTCCAGTTCTCACATCACTTCGATGAAGTATAAAAAGTATAAAACACATTCTCCATATTGCCATACCATGTACTAATCAGCAAAGTATTTCTGCACTGCAGTTCTAGTACAAATGAGAAACTTGTGATTACAAATTACCTCTAAAGTTCTGACTTTACCCATCTGAAAATGGTTATAAATTGGGCAAAGTAATAATCTTAATGTAGCTTGAACTAACTTTCAACTTCTATCATGACTGGGCCGTTATTCTTCCAAAGCCTTGTTTGCTTTTTGTTGCTGGAGTAGGCTGTATGTCAGTAAATAGCCAGATAGGTATCACTGGTGAACTGATAATATCAGACCCCATAGCAGTTGACCTTTCCTAAAGGTGTCATGTAGCTATTAAACAGCCTGAGGAAAGGAACAAAATCACTATTGTGTTGCAAGGTGCAACTTAAGTGTGGATTCAACTTCATTTATTATCATTTCTGAGTTTCTGGCTTTCAAATATAACCTCAACAACTGCAAAACATTTCTAGAAATGTGAGCATTCATTAGTGACAATATAAAATCTTTATGATTGATGACTTCCGAATTAAATGTTAATTGATTGAGAAAGGCTGTGTTTAGTTATTTGACAAAGTCAGGTAAGATACCAAGAGAGGAAAACACTGTTTTAGCTGATAACACACAATACCAGATGTACATGACTGAAATGATGCCTAATGAATAGATACTGAATAGGCTATCAGAGCTCTCATCCAATGTTATAGTAATTTAAGAAATTTGCATATTTTTAGCAGGCAGGTATTTTTAAATGCTTCAGTTTATTCCCAATGTGCCCCAAAAGTCAAAAGGAGTCTTCATTGTAAAAAGATTTTGAAACATTTGAAGTTTTCTCTTTTTATTATTAGAAGTTCAGAATGGTTTTATTGTTTCAAATGTATAAAATGCTTCCCATGTTAAATTATTATGCCTAATTTGAATATATTGTACATATCAGTGAATAAGCACAAACTTCATCAGAAATATGCAGTCTTGCAGTACACACAATGTCAGCCACGGTCTTATCTGTAATTTCTTGGATTTGCTATTAAATACTTGATAAGATACAATTTGTAATCACTGTTTAAGGAATGAATTACAAGGATAAGAGAGCATTAGTTTTGGTCAACTGATGTTGGGTTGCAATGAGTTAACTGGGAACATTGTTTCTGGGGCTGTTCATATCCCCAGACTTTTCACAGCCCTGGCAGAGGCTGACTCTGTAATAAGTCTCACATTACACGTGGATTAGATTTGTAGAAATCCTGTAACTCAATAGGTACCTGCCTATTCTCTCCTGGCGTCAGGCTGCCTGCACTACTTTGCTCTGTAGACATACCTGGCATTCCACCCGTGCCTCCTTGCTGGCTAAGTGGGCTGGAGCCTGCCTACCAAAACATCAGGGTATTGTTGGGAAGGGGAGACCCCCTTGACGGACGAGCGAAGTGTGAAGTTAGTCTTGCAATGCCTTATTACCTTCCTATGAAGTATACACACAGCTCTTTTAAACTTCCTTTATGCTGCAGTAATGTGGGAAATCAGATCTGCAGAAGTGTTTGGGAGTAGCAGGGAGTGGAAACGTGCTGTAGAAAAGGACAAAACCAGTCAGACCTCCATACTTTCCGGCTTACCCCAGCCACCACCACCATGTTTGCTTACAGTGATGGAGGAAGACAACAAAAACACTTGGCAGTGCATCAAGGATTTGAAATGGCTTGATTTCTGGGAATTTTGCCAGGTATTATAAGCAATTTTGTCTTAACACCCATTCTTCATTTCACTGCTAACTATTTGTTAAGTAATTGGTAGGTAAATTAATTAGGATTTTCAAAAAATGAGAATAAGATTAAAATACCCATTTACAGCATTTAGAACTTCTGAAGTGAAACAGATGTCTTACTATTAAAAACTGAGTCATGTGATGTTTAAATAATAAAGGGAAGTTCCTCAATTTGTCATTAACAGTTTATGATCTGTATCCTGCAAATCTTAGTCTTGAAATCAGCTCAGTCAAAGCTCACAATACAGCTTACAGAATTATAACCAGATCAGCAGACTGGCAGATCAGCCAACCTAGGAACTTTTCATTTATCTTTTGTGTATTTGGTGGTGGGATTTTTTTTTAAATGTGTAGTGAAATTTGAGATCCATAACAACTCTTTCCTCCTCTTTCAGCAGTTCATCATCTCATCCTGGAAGATAATGAAAAGACTCTTAGTGATTTCATGCAGATGTGCATGTGATTCTAACAAACTACTAACGACATTTAACATTAAATGTTAATAAAGCCTAAGGCTTATATTAACATTAAAAGGTCGTGGTTTTTTAATGGAGAGGAGAAATTTGTGTAATGGATTACCATCACAGAATGTATGATAGCAATGTGTGCACATAAGTATCTGCTTTAGAGTTTTGGCAAATGTTTAGACACACTAATGCCTTGAAGTTCATGGCTATAACTTCTGAGTTTAGTGAGATTTTACTTCAGTTATCAGAGAGAACAGTGGATTGAGGACTGGGGACATAGTTCTGATTTCTAATGAGCTATCAAGTACTTAGGCATTCAAGAAGACTGCAGGCACATCTTTCCAAAAGCTGCAGTGTAGGTAAATTCTTGCCATCCGACTAGACTCTAGTGCCTTGCCAAGTGGCAGTGACTTGCATTGATTCTGCCTCATCCATGTGCCCAAACAGCCTCAATGGGAGGCAATGAATCTGCAGAAAAAAAGCTCGAGAGGAATACTTGTCTATATAGGAATATTGAAGTGTATTACCTCTACAGATTTTTACTATTGTCCTTTCAGTGTATTTCAAACTCTACATACTTTTACAAAGGAAGCTCCTTTTCTATTTCATAGTAACCAAGAAACAGAAAATACTTCTAAGCCTTATACTGTGCCCAAGAGCTTTTATCTTAGTATAGATGGCTTCAGATTGAGTTTTACCTATGAGATTCTGAAGCACACTTTTAGAAGTAATACTTTTATACAACAATCATTAGTAAGAGAAATGTATATTTTTCTCTTAATGTTATTAAACCTCTTGTTATCCACTGCTCACCCAGCAAACAAAACAATAGCATGAAATCAACAAGCTTCAAGGGAGAATAACCTTCAGTTAATTTTGTTTCTCTCTTTTACTTTTCATTGAGCACACTCTCATGGACGTACGGAGAGGTGGATATTTTTTCCCACTGTTTCAGTTCTATCCAAAATATTTGAGCGTATATGCTCTTTTTCTTACTGTGTTTAACTTCCTTCTACTGTAATACCTTTAAGCCTAAATAAAACAAAACTCTTGGTGAGCAGTGCAGTTAATGAAGTCTGATTTCTTATGGATTTCTGTCCTTTGTCCTGCGAATCTCATCACTTCTATCCTCAAGCCACAGTAATTCCTTTTCCCTCCCTAGTCCCTAGGATGCCTTCGCTCGCAGACAGCAGCTCATGCTACGGCTGTTCCTGAGCTGTATGCGGGCTGATTAGCTGGCAAGCACTCCTGTGCCAGCTGGCAAACAGCCTGCTGCCAAGAGCTGTGCATAATATTTGCTTCTCAAATGTTGTTTTGAAACTTTCCTCTATTTATATTGATTTTCATGAAATTTTGCAGAAACATAATTTTGCTTAAGTTTTCCACCACTACTATCTTTTGAATTTGTTTGAGCATGGTCAATAACAAAAAGAGTATTAGGACACGGCAATCAGCAGGTAAACAAGACAACTGCATAAATTACAGGAGGAGAATCAGATTAAGAAGCATACGAATTAAGGAAGGTCATGCGGTTGTCTCAGTCTGAACAGATAACATGAGGGTGTCCAAAATTCCAGTGGCTTCAAGGAGTTTTTCTTTCTTGTTAGTTTAGTGGCATAATTTTCATGCCAGTTTCCTGCCAAGCAAATTGCAGAGGGCTTGTACAACTGAAAGGGCTTGAGTCTGAGTCTCTGGTGACAAGCTTGCTGCAGTTCCAATCAAGGCTTTATAGCTTCATAAAAAAAACATACTGCCAATTGTAAAAAATGTGAAGTGTCTCTTTGACATGAAACCACTGCCTATTAAAATGAGCCAAAAATATGACAGTTTCACAGAAGACTCTTTTATCAGCTGAACAATTCTCAGCACATCACTTTGGTCAAATTCAAATGTAAAATCATGGTAGCTGAAGGAAACAAACTCTTGAGAGTCTTGTACAATACTCACTGAGTCTTCTTCTTCTAAACAAGGCTAGTACTTATGTAGTTTTCTTGATAGTAAAATGTAAAGAAATTTCTGAATTTTGACAATGGCAGATGAATGCAGGATGAAAAGTCCCTTTTTTCCATTTCAATACTTCTGCTGAAATAGCTTTGTTACAGCTCATGAATTCCTTTAAATACAGAAAGTCTATGAAGAGATTTTTGAATGAAATATTTTTTCAAGGTTGAATGCAAGCTCTAGCCCCACTCAAATAGGGGAAATTACTTCCCAGTGGTGTGCCAAATTACTTGTTAACTATTTCTGCAACAGGATACAGTGATTCTTTATACCAGGATTATAGTAGCCTGGATATCGTAGCTCTCATGTCTCTAATTCCTGAAATCTGCATTATCAGAACCATTTTTCTGTTACTGAATTCAGTTCAAAAGCCAATAACTCACCTAAATGAATACAGCTGAGTACATTTTCAAAGCCTGTAGTTACAGTTTCCAGGTCTCTAGTGTTTATTGAATGTTTGTGTAAATGTAAGTAAAAAGAAATACACACATAATTAATTATGGCCTAAATAAGACTGCTAGAGACTATTATTGGAAATGAGCAAGTAAATTAAAGTGACTGTGGATCCTGGGGTTTCCAAGAAATTCTACAAGAGAAAGTAACTCCAGCCATGGATTTTCTAAACTCTTCAGTTTTAATGGATGTTTGTTTAGAGCTTGAACTAAAATGCATCGAACCAGCATGAATGATCTAAGTCTTGTTAAGCAATCCTAGAAGTGAATAAGTTTTTATAGACACCTATTTTTACTGCCTTTTCTCTGATTACCTGGGTTTGCACCTTTACATTAATGAAAATCTGCATGAGCTGCTTGGAGCCATCCTTGTGCCAAGTCTAATTGGGACTGAAACCATAGTGCATTAGCTGCAGGTCAGAAACCTCCACCTGAGTCTCATTGTGTATCTCCTTCTCACTTTTAAAGCCTAACTCTACATTACAGCATTTCCAGCTTGACTTTCCCTGGGGAACTCGGCCACATTTTGGTTGTCTCATTTCTTTAAGGCAGGAAGAAATAGGGCAAATTACAGATGATCATCACTCCTCCATTGTGAGCTGCTGCCACTCAGTCAATACTGCTGTCAGGGAACTGAAGGAAGGATGGAGGGAAATTCCTCTCCCTGTGCCCCTGTGTTTTGAGGGTTCCATAATCCTTTCAATGAAGAGAGTCTGACTTAATATGTGATTTATATGAGTTACTCTTTAGCTTATATTACAACATAGTTTTATACTTCTTTCTCTCACAGCCCATACAACAGACATTTTCAGATTCGATATCCAGGCAAAAAGCAAGTGTAGGCTAGCATTTTTTTTTATTCTAAAACATGGTTTACATGGCAGGAGAAAAAAAATCCACTTCCCCCCTCATTTTAAGGTTGAGCATCACAATCTTTCCTCCTTTTTGAACTGAAATGTAGGAGAACCTGCAAAGAAAGTGTCAGTGAATCAAGTAAAGATAACAGATTCACATTAACATGTTAATCTGTTGTTCAGATTAACAATAACTGTGAAGGTTAACAGAAATTTGAAGAGAAAGCCTTTCAGAAAACAGAAAGATGTAGAATCTTCCTTGAAAGATCTGCAACACTGCCATGGTTGGAGTCTTCCGTGCAGACATTGCCTCACTGAAACTGTGTAGGCAGCTGTCCTTTCATGTGCCAGCAGATGTCTTTGACCCTCAGATCACTGTTAATTAGGCTAAATCTGCATGTTAAATTTGAGAGTAAAACACGGCAGCAGTAAGTCTGGAGCAAACAGCCTGCCACAGTCCCTATTTCATTTAGTTTCAGTAGGAGGAAAAAAGTTTATTCAGACTGTCTATATAGCTGAATTGGTTTATTAAGGGAGTAGTAGTCAGCAGAAAGATGGGTGCTCTGAACCATCCTCTGCACTGAGGGTATCTTTATTTTTAATGATGAGGCACTAGACCAGATCCAGAGATGCAAGTGGGTGGGATCTTGACAGTCTTCAATCCTGCAAAGGTTTTTTCCTTTAGCTTTCATTCTAGACTTGCTGCAGGAGAATGGATACACATGACATATGAAAGACCAGGTGGAAAGATCACTACAAAATAATGGCCAAGTCAGCCCAACAATGGAGGTAAATTCATTGATATCTGGCTGTATTCTCTCATGTATATGCTTCCATGACTACTCATTCTATGTCTAGATTTTTATTTCCCCACAGAGAAGTGTTACCCCTCGAGACATCTTAGGAAATCTGTACAACAGTTTCTCCATTGCTATCAAGTCAGCGCTTTCCATTTCCACATTTCTTCATACAGATTGTACTGTTTCCTGTACTGCTTCTATTTTCTGAAATGGACATGGCATAACACTCTATTACTGATTAATATTTTATTCATAAAATGGAGCTAAAAATGTATTTGTGCCACTCTAGGGCCAAGGAAGTATCTCCATTTATGATTTTATTGTATTGCTGTAACATCTGGAGGACCTAAGCAAGATTAAAACATAGTGCACTGAGGTTGTCAGAGTTATATTCTTCCCCACGGGCATTAAAAAGATAACCAGGGCAACAGAAATGCATAAAGGATCTTTGTGGCATTAATGGAAAAAAAATTAAATGTAAATACACGTAAGTAAATAGATAGACAGACATGTTCACAACTCTACTCAGATTTTCAGTGATGATTTAGAAAAGAATGGGGAACAACATGAGCAAACCAGAAAAAATGGGGGGAAAAAACATAAAAGGGATCATAGTTTAGCTTGTTTAAAATTTTATTAGTTTCTTACATTATAAATTGTTTACCCTACACATACTTCACATAATCTCTTACTTAATGTTTTGTGACAGCTTTAATACAATAAAATTAGACATGCTGCTGCAGTAGTTCTGACAGCTACCTGGTTTCCATGCATTAACACCATTGGCTTCTTGCCCAATACAAATAAACTTGAAAGGCTAGAGAGCACATCCAGTGAAATCAAGTAGCCTAAAACTAAAAGGTAGAGCTCAGCATTGCAGAATAAAATATCATTGCAATGGAAACCTTTGATGATATCATTAAGTGAAGTACTAGGAACAAATGAAAGAAAATATCTTGAAACAAAGGCATTTAAATCCTACCTGGATGAAGGCAACTATCCTGAAAATGTTAGACTGCAGGTAGAACTTACACAAACATTGTTTGTTTTATCATGGAATAATATTTGCACATCATACTTTCAAAATTCCATCCTAAATCAAAATTTGGTTAAAATATATCATGGTGTACATTACGAGCATTCAAAAACTAAAAGGACTACTCAAAGGACTACAAAAAGGACTACTACCTTGTAATGCATTTCAATTCTTTGTCTAATAATGACACGACTGCGTACAAGAATGCATATGCATTCTGAGCTATGACAGAGGGAAAGACAAATATTCCAGAACAAATAATATTTGGCTACTGCATGTGCGTCACAGCAATCCCAAACACAAAGACAAGCTGGGTGGAAAATGGATTGATAGTGGTCCTGGGAAGAACTATGGGGTGTTGGTTGATGAATAACTCAACATGAGCTAGCAAAGAGCACTTGCAGCCCAGTGAGCCAATCATATGCTGGGCTGCATCAAAAGAAGTGTGAACAGCAGGTCGAGGAAGGTGATTCTGCACCTCTGCTCTCATGAGACCCTATCCTGGAGTACTGTGTCCAGCGCTGGGGCCCCAACATGAACAGGGATATCATCCTGTTCTAGCGAGTCCAGAGGAGGGCCATGGACATCATTAGAGGTCTGGAACTGCTCTCCTGTGAAGAGAGGCTAAGAGAATTGAGGTTGCTGGAGAAGAGAAGAGCAGCCTTCCAGTATCTAAAGGGAACCTACAAGAAAGTTGGAGAGAGACCCTTTACAAGGACATGGAGTGAAAGGACAGGAGGTTATGTCTTTAAATTGAAAGAAGATAAGATTTAGATTAGATATAAAGAAGAAATCCTTCAGTATGAGGATGGTGAGATCCAGAGAAGTAATGGATGCCCCATCTCTGAAACTGGTCAAGGCCAGGTTGGATGGGTCTTTGAGTAACCTGTTCTGGTGGAAGCTGTTCCTGCCTGTGGCAGTGGAATTGGAACAACATTATCTTTGAGGACCCTTCCAACCCAAACCATTGTATGACATGATGAAATATTTATAAAACCTATATCTCTTAACTTGCTATCACACCCTCAAACTATCAGCTTAGTTATTTACTAAATAAAATTTATTAACCTTCATATTTTTAAATAATGTTAATTGTCGTAAGTACTTTGTTTCTGTTTTAAGATGGGCTTATTCTAGTTATTTTGAGTATTTCTATTCTTTGTCTTATCAATGACCAATTGATTAGGTCCTTTAGGCTTTAAACTTTTCCCTATATGATTAAAATACAAAGAGTACCTAAAAATTACATAGGAATCATAGCATTGCAAGAAATATAATCCAATAGCAGGCAAAATTACCAGTGGGAAGAAATACTTTTAGGTGGACCTGAGTCTAGTAACTATTGGTTTAGTGGAAAAGAATTGTTGCTACAATCTAAGTGATTGCATTAGTAGTGTCAAAATAGAGACAGAGGCTGGCTTTTGTCAGATTTAGAGAAGTCCCCTGCAAGAAGCTCCCCTGTGCTTAAGATGTAATGATTGAAGACCTTGACGCTGTCCTGAGCCAAGGCATAGGGATGACCTGACAGTGTGTTACTTACTTCTTTGTCTTCACCTTCATGTTCCATGAAGAAGTATGAGAAGTGGTTCATGCAGTCTTTGAGTGCCCGTGTGTCCTATACTTGAGTGAAGGATGGATCTCTCAGCCACATACACCAAGAACGAAAGGCATTTCTACAGCTTTGTTGTCAGAGGTTGGTGTCTTTGCTCAGATCTGAGTGCTGTACTTACATAACTGAGTCCTTATTACTGGAAAGTATTGAAAAGATTTGCCGGTAAAAATTTAGAGCAGATTCAATTAGTGTTTTGCAGTGCCAACGTGAGTGTGTATAGAAGAAAAGATATTACATGCTGGAAGACTTTTGTTAGTTTCAAAAAAAAAAAAAGTAAATATTAATGTTCAGCTACATATATAAATGCCTTCGCTGTCTCCATTTTTCTTCTCTCTTAATTAGTGCTTTTGAAGGATACATATTCTAATAGAGTTATTGTATTTTCCTCTAGTGCCTTTCCTGAAACAATGGGAAGTCTGGCACTAATTGAAAAACTATGGATACTAATGGCATTCAACCTCTCTTTAAGCTATTTACCGATTCTGTGGAAAGGTCACAGGGTGCCGATATTGCTAGTAGTTCTGACATTGTTGTCTATAACTTCAACTTATTACCTCCTTTGTTTCTATCTCTTTATGGAAGTTTGAATTGCCTCCACAAGGCTTTTACGGTGCAGAAGAAAAAAACCCCAAACAAACCAGGTGATACTGGCACTGGGACAAATTGCCTACCCTTTCAAAAAGTTTCTCTTTTATCTTAATGAAGGGATGATGGAGAGAACTGATCTGAGATTGAGGCATAAAAACTTACGGGAACAGAGTATCTCATAAATTGTGTCATGTTCTCATCAGGTGTAAAGTATGTTTATTCATCCTGGTGTTTCTAATACAAACATACAGCTTTAGCTATTGAAATGATAAAATTATAGAATATGTTATCTTGCCCCTTCTCTAAACAAAGCAATCCTTTATGTATTTCACTCCCTCGGGTGTTCACATGAGTGAACAAACCAAATGTGGCAGATGTTATTCACATTCCTAATTGCACAACTGGACGCTGATCTCATCCTATAATAATGCATACAGAGGACTCTAGAATAATCTGAAGAAAAAAGAACTGCTCATCAAATAATACTGTAGCGGTTGGGAATTTTTTGATCCCCAAAGCAAGTTGCAGTGGCATCTGGAAGGAAATCTCTCCACTAAAGACTTTTAGGCTGTATCATTCTCTGTTCTTTCCTTTCCTAATGCTTAAAAACTGCAAAGAGATTCCATTTAGCCAGGAATTATTACTATCCACTGTTTGAAAATGCCTTGCTACTTGGGTAAGAGCTTCATATATGGTTTGTATTTTATATCAATATCATATTGCCTTAATGCATCATGTTAAAATGAGATTCTGCTTTCTCAGCAGCTTAAGTGCTTTACTTCTTTTATTCTAGTAGTTTATATAGTATGTTTTACCTTACATCGGCATATCTGAGCAAGTTCCTTGGTTTATTATAGTGCAGGTTGGACTATATGTTCCAGTGGCTTATTTTGGCTTTAAAATACATGTGTTTTATAGAGGCATCAATAAAAATTTTGCATTTTATTGAATAAATCCCAGAAGACACCAAATCAGTAGGGAATATAAGAGCTCAAATACCATTTAATTCAGGAAAATTCAAGCACTTTTCTCAAAGAAATACAGCAAATTCTAATATGTGCTTAAAACTAAGCATGATATTAACTGCTTAGAACAATCTACTGGTTGCTTCGATTTTTTTAAAGGGATGAAGCATTTTTTGTCATAGAGGAAATTAAATTTTTAGGTATAATTGTTATTTAGAGAAATAACACACATGCAAGAAGTTAACAAAAATGGTGAGAAATCACTGTTTGCAGAAGAGACTGATACCAGAGCAGTTACAGAAAATGAACTTTAATTCCATGGAAATGTTCTTTCCTTGCAAAATATCATTAGTTCTGGATTTATATCCCACTGATCTCCTATAAGCTGAGATTTTGGATCAGTCAGGGTGTCTCAGAAGAGTCTTAGTTGTGCATTCTTCATCCTCTACTGTTATGATCACACCAGGATGCACATTGTTTTCATTATTATGAGGGATCATCTGTGTGCACAGCCTTTTACTACAGTAAAGTTATGAGCAACAGTTTCTCAGTCCATGGTATTAGGGCAACCTACCAAGCATTTCCTATGGGGAAAATTAGTGCATATAGAGCGTTATCATAAAATAATTTCTGTGTGGCCAGTTAAAAACTCCTGGTTTTGTACCCATGCTCTGCCTTTTCAGTCAGACACAAAATGTTCTTTTGTCTCTAGAGTGAATTGGCCCTGACTTCATCTTTGCTTTCATTTTATCTAAAGTACTATTACTTGTACTGTGGCAGCAGCTAGGAGCTCTTGTCATGGCTCACAACTCCATTATGATTTTAATGTCATTGAGATAGAAGTTGCGCAAGCATGCAAACCCCACCCTTTTTGCTTATGCATCGTCTGCCAGCCTGCCTCATTGGTTACACAAACATAAAACCCTGCCCAAACCCCCGTCCTTCAGCAGTGTCCCGTGAGTTTTTCCCAACACCTACTTGTAGACCTCTACACACGAGGCAAAACCTGGGGGTTGTATTAACATATTCCCAAGGTGACTTACTTTGCAATGAATGTGCAACTAAAGCACAGGCACATCCATATATGTATATATACGTATACACACACGTAATGTACATATTTACATACATACAAATGTATACTGACTAGAAGGATCTGAGAGTCCTGGTGAACAAGAAGTTAATCATGAGCCAGAAATGTGCACTTTTGTCCAAGGAGGACTATTGTATCCTGGTGTGAATTAAGAAGAGTATGGCCAGCAGGTCAAAGGAGGTTCTCCTCCCTTCCTGCTCTGACCTAGTGAGGCTTTATCTGGAGTATTGCATCCATTTCTGGCCTCCCCAGCTCGAGAAATACAAGGAACTACAGGAGAGAGTGCAGCAGAGGGCAGTGAAGATGATAAGGGGGCTGAAGCATCTCTCTTGTGAGGAAAGCCCAAGCGGCCAGGGTCTGTTTAGCCTGGAAGAATGAGGAGTCTGAGAGGGGACTTATCAATTCTTAAAAATATCTAAAGCATGAATTTCAAAAGGATGGAGCCAGACTGTTTCCAATGATGCGCAGTGACAGGACAAGAGGCAGTGGTCGCAAGATGGACCACAGAAAGTTCCACTGGAACATGAGCAAAAAACTTTACTATGAGGGTGACAGACCACTGGAACAGGTTGCCCAGAGAGGCTGAGAAATCTCCTTCTTTGGAGCTATTTGAAACCTGCCTGGATGTGATCCTGTGCAACCTGCAGTAGGCAAGCCTGCTTTAGCAGAAGGCTTGGAGTAGATGATCTTCCGAGGTCTCTTCCAACCGCTACTGTTCTGTGATTTTGTGATCCTGTGATTCTGTGACTATATACATATATGAACCTATGTGTATACATAGCATCAGTAAATGACCTTAAAGGATCAATTCAGGCATTCTCACCTGAAATACTTAGTATGAACCTCCTGCTCTCCAGGCACTGATCCATAAGGTGCACCCTTTGCTGTGTCCTCAGTCAGGTATCCCTCTTTCTGCAGACATCTGAGGTGCCCTAAATAATTGAATGTCCCTGGCTTCTGCATTTCTGTTGCTGACTCCTACCCTAAATGTGATCACATAGTGGATATATGTACTCTGTCCCTTCCATCTATTGACTTTCTTCTTCCCTGCCCTATGCATCTGGCCAACAATTATCCCTTGTCACATGCATCTGCACATCTCACTCAGACTTAGGATTCCTATCTCATGTACTTCTAGCTGGGCCAAGAATCACACACAGTTACGAGCTAATGTAACCACAACAAAATGTACAATTGTGAGATAAAGATCAAAAAGACATGCTCAATAGAAACTATTTAAAAAACACTGGTTGGGGTGGCCATGAGAACAAAAACTGTCCGTATAGGCATTGAACAGTATCCACTGCTCTCAAGGTGACAACTACAGGAAGAGGGTGCAGAAGTGGAGCTTCAGGAAGAAATCTGACCTGGCTATATAGCACGTGTCTGTGTAGGCTAGACAATCTCTTAGGCCATATGCCAAGAGATGTAGATGCAGGATCATCCAAAGGTAAAACTGGTAGTGGGGAGTCTGAATTGGAAGGGGTCTATAATCTGAGAAACAGATGCTCTAATTTTGCCTTGCAGACTGAATTTTTCCAATAATAAATATTCTCAAAGCATCAATTAGTCAGAAGTAAGGGGAATTGAACTTAAGCACCAGGTAAATTCTTGATTTAGAACACAAATTTTACATCTTACAGAAATACGTGCCTGATTTGTAAGTTATCTATACTGTATCTGTGTAAATTGATAGATAACATTTGAATGTTTACACTTATACACATACACACATACATATACTTTATTTTACTGTAAGTATCCTGAAAGTATTTTCACTTATGGTCTATAACTATTGATATCCTATAACAGGCCTGTTTCGCTTCACTCTGGCTTGTAACATTGCTTAGAGAAAGAGTATAAGACACACAGCAAGGAACCGTTCTCCCTGCAGCATTCTCACCAGCATTATTACTACCTTTGACATTATTGTTAGAGAGGATATTACACACAATGACACAGCTTGAACCATGCTATTTTTCACTCTCTTACTTTTCTTCCTTTCCTATTCCTATCATGAATAATTCAAGAATTAAAGATTGATTTTAAGCAAATAAAATAATTTAAACAAGCAATGTTCATTTTTCCACTTCTTTTTTTTTTGTTTCGAAGTCTATACTTATTAATATGGGGGGAAAAGCAATTAAAAACCCTAGTAAAAGCAAACCATCAGGTACAAGCAATATTTGTTAAATCAGAAAAAAAGAAAAAAATTAGGAACCCTGAGATATCATTTAAGGTATAATCAATATTTGTAAATTAGAAAGAAAGAAAAAAATTAGGGACCCTGATATGTCATTTAAATATTCCCCTGTACCAGCCTGTAGTGTCTAACCTGATTCTTCTCTGTGACGCCTTAACTGGTGAATGTTTTCTCATGTTTTGTTCTTCCTATTGCTGTTTCTTGTTGGTAGACTGATATAATTATTTACAGTACAGATATGTCCCAGGCAGAAAGATTATAAATCCCAGTGACTATTTTAAATGAAAAAGCGCCCTGATGCTTGGCTTCCTTGAACTGTCCCTTATTGTCATGCTGCCCAGAGCACGGAGAGTGACGAAAAAGCAAATAAATCAGTTTTGTTACTAAACCTTTGCATTTTAATTAAGCACTTCTAACTGAACATCCATCTTTTGCTTCACTCCTGATCGGTAGATGTTTTAAGAGTTTTGCTTCTTTTCCCAGACTATGCTGTTTCCTGAAGGCAGAAGTCTAAACCAATGGTGAGATTTGGCTCACTTGAACTGAACTTCATCTCTTTTAGAAAGGTCTTGCATTTTTAAGAGATTATGTTGATCTAGAATTCTGAAGATAGTTTTTCCTCGGCCTATATGCCTAGGAAGAGCTTATGAAAAGTCTAGTTTACAAGGTATGAAAATACAGATTAAAAGGATTATCTAAGACAATGCAGCCCTGTCCTCACATTAAATATTTCTAAAGAGCAGGCGAAGCAAGATATTTTCCCTCAACCCAGAAAACATTTTAAGCCATCTGAGTGTTCGGGAACGATTTCCCTTTTCCTTGGCTATGCTAATAGCAATAGATTCCTGGGAGGAAATCCTCAAACTATACAGAAATAATTCTATGGTCAAATATGACATATTTTGTGTTATTATACAGAGCTAGACCCTCTGAGATGATTGTCTGCAATAAGTCTATGTTGTTTTCAGAAAAAGAACATAGTGTATGGGGTAGACACGAGCAAATTATTTTCTAACAATCCACCTGAGGTACAAATCTCACTCCGGAAAAAACCATACTGATGGAATACTTTACCTTCTGAGAGAAAGTGATTTCATTGTAAACCCTTTGAGTAACATGGAAGGAGAGAGAAGCAGAGAAGGGAATAGGAGGAGAGTTACTGTTGAAAGATGTGGATGCATTGGAGCAAGTCTAGAGAAGGGCTATAAAGATGGTCAGAGTGATGCAACAACTCTTCTATGAGGACAGGCTGAGAGAGCCGGAGTTGTTCAGCCTGGAGAAGGGAGGGCTCTGGAGAGACCTTATTGTGGCCTTTCATCACTTAAAAGGGGCTTGTAAGAAAAATGACAGACTTCTTAGCAAGGCCTGTTGTGTAAGGACAAGGGTAATGATCTTAATCCAAAGGAGGGCAGATTCAAAGTGGATATAAGGAAGAAGTTTTTTACAATGAGAGTGATGAAACACGGGAACAGATTGCCCAGAGAGGTGGTAGGTGCCATATCCTTAGAAATATTCGAAGTCAGGTTGGACTGGACTCTGAGCAACCTGATCTAGTTGAAGATGTCCCTGCTTGTTGCAGGGGGCTGGTGTAGATGGCCTTTAAAGGTCCCTTTCAACCCAAACCATTCTATGTTTCTGTTCTACGATTATGTGTTTTATAGCCACTCTCCTTGTATCCTCCTACAGCAGTAGTTTAGCTGCAAGCAGAAATGACTAGCCTTGTGGCGTTGATCTATGATTTTTATAGCGTAACTGGAACAGATATAACTGGAAGTGTCTCTCTTAATTGCATTGGGAGGCTAAGAATAGCTTTACAAATTGTCCCTGAAAAGACAGCTGAATTCCCCTCTACATATCATGACCCAGCTTCTTGTTTGTGTTAACGTTACAGGAGGAACCTGAGGATAAACCTTGGATAATCTTAGCAGCATTTTTGCTGCAGAGCTTGTGAGGAGAAAACAGCATGGAAAAAGCTGCAAGGAGAGCTGCAAGGAGAGCTGCAAGCGTACTCCTTGTAACAGGCCATAGGAGCACAGGTTCAATGAGGGCACACAATGCAGGATAAGCTGTACATACTTATCTTCTTTTTCTGTGTATTCTTCTGTAAATAAAATGGCTACTAACAATGCATAGATACTCAGCCCTGACAGTGTGGGAACAGCAAGAAACAATAATACCTCCAAGTTCCCAGTTCTGGGCTTTCACCATATCACCATTCTTTGCAGGCACAGTACCTGCCACGTCCTATTCGTTTCTGTGCAAGCCATAAAGGATCCGTGCTGGAACCCAGCCAGAGTCCCCATCAGGGCAAACCAGAACTCTCAAACCAGGACTGCAAACTGCAACATCACAGTATAATTGCCTCAAAGCCTAGATATAGTCCAGCCAAAATTTGTAGAGTGATCAGAGCTCTGCAATATTGGCTTTCTGCATTAGCTGAAAGTAATTTCCATTTAGATAGTACTAAATAGAATGATTTTATTATGGGGTTTTTTTTCCCAATTACTTTGCTTCCTAAATCTGAAGCTTTAAAATATGTATGTTTTTAAAACTTCTGGTGAAAAAGATTTATTTATTTTATTTTCCCTTCTTCTTTTTGTAAAATCAAAATTAAGTCCAGAAATACTTAATTTTTAAATTACTGAAACAAAATACTTTCAATATTTAGGGAATTTCTCTCTTCTTTGCTCTTTATCATCTATGTTTTCTAAGCAGAACTATCCTTCAATTTTGTGCAAAGTCTACTGAATAAGTTAGTTATTCACATTTACGTGTGATGACCAAAGAATACCATCCTGTAAAGGTGAAATAGCATATGCAACGCCAGATGAATAAACTACATTCACGGATCTGTTCACTGCTGGTAGCAGATAGTCCTTGTATGAGATACGATGATCCTGTTCACCTAAGAAGAAATGACTGAAAACTCTGAAGTCCCTGAAGGCTGCTTGGAGACTGTGCTCATGGTTCCCACTTTGTGGGATGCACCTGCTTTGTCTCAGATACCTGTGTATGCTGGGTATCAAAAATAGATCTTGCATCACTACTTGCAGTCATACAGAGCTGATGCCTAAAGCTCTGAGTGAGCCACTAACCTGGAGTATAAATACGCTGATGGGAATGCCATTTAACTGCATGATTTCAGAAATGGGACGAAGTTTGAGAAGATAAGCCTGCTAGAGACAGGTCCAGAATAAGCACAGCGTTCATAATGCCTTGTGAGTGTTTGTATATATGCAATCTAATGATGCCACAATTTATATTCCAAAATAACTTCTCTTGCTTGCTTCATCAATTGTTCTAATAATCTCAAGTAAATGGTCAAGAATTAAAGGAAGACATTTATAGTCTCCTGTTTACAGTGGATCCTGTAAATACAGCATTATCTCCATATTTTTCTAAAATGTTTATGTGCAAATGATTTTCAGTTCAGTATCTTCATCATACATGAATAAAAATATATGCTTAGCTATCAAAAGATAATTAGGTGAGACATGTATGTTTTGTCATAATTAATATTCTGTCAATAGGCTAGATAAGAAAGCTCCAAGGGTTAATGCTTTCCTGCTCTGTATCTACCATTGTCAGTGAATTTCTCTAGCTCACTCCATTAATCCAGTCAGCACAATGGATCAGGTTAGAGATGTGTCTCAATAAATCACTCTCAAGTACTGGGGGTAGGAGTACCTAATTAATCAGCACTGTCATTATGTTTGACTTGTAGCTGCCTTACTGTGTATGGGATGAGGATTCAGTGTATTTAACCCGTACACACTCTTAAAACAGATATCCAGTAGTGATGTAAATTTTAACCCTTGTATGGAAGAAGACAACCTATGTTTCTATAAATGGTAGATGAAATGTTTCTTACCAATAAATTAATCCACAGGTCATTTATTCTCCCCTCCACGCAGGGGCCATTAACATACCATGCTTACTCACTCCGACAAGCCTCTCCTGCCCTTACCTACAGAAGATCTGTTGCATCAGTTGCACTAGTAGCTGCCAATTTCATTCTTTCCATTCCCCCTCCTTAGTTTCTTTATTTCACAGGCATGCCTGGAAGACAAACATACCCTTCCTGGTTCACTCTTTTCATTCTCCTCCTTCTCTAGGTAGCACCTTGCTACCATAAGACAGATTTTTCACTCTACTTCTTCAGCTTAGCATTATTGTCTTAATAGAAAACAATTATGTATTGCCTATCAAAATAATGGCTCTGCTCTGACTATTACGTTGCGAACATTTTCATCTTGACCTCTGTTTTGGTTTAGAACTTGCACTGATCAGGTACCAGTTCAGCCTGTCTGGAATAAACATTGGTTGTGTTATGATTCTGAGCTCACGGTAAATTTCCCTCTGTGTGCTTTCTGCTTTCTCCTGACATTAAAGCCACGGCATGGAGAGTACAGGAACATGAGAGAGTGGAAGGAAGATGGCAGAGCAAATGTCATTTCTGCTAGTGGCAGAGACGGCCCCTGGCAGCCTGCAGGAGAAAAATATTTTTAATATAATCAATCTGCGGTAGTGAAGAAACTGGAAATATGGTACCTCAAGTATAAACTGCAGAGTAAGGCATAAAGAGATATAATAAGAAAGCATACCTTTGTATCAACATCTCCACCCTCATCTAAATGTGTACTGAGACAGTCAAAAGCACGTCCTGAATTCAGCTCTACATGCAACATAGACAGTATCTCGGTTAATTTAGCCATGGCGTAAAGAAACAACCCTTGTGGACTTCAGAAGGAGCTTTGCGTTTTCACTCCAGAAGGACTATCCTCTTTCTGGCATAAAACAAGAGTATCCACTTCAAAAACACCTATGCTAAGAATAATATTGTTGGATTTCTTTATATGTATGTGGCCACCTTGATATCAGCTTCTGACATGGTGATGACCTGTGTTAACTGTGTTGTACTAACTCAGCATTTATAATTTTGTCACTGTCCAGATGGAAAAAATCTATATGGCATAAAATAAAAATATTCTGAAAATATAGAATCTGACTTTTCAAACTATTTATGACAAAATTATATGATACGACACTAATACTTTTGGGTTTTTTTCTCTCTCGTTTGAGAAATTTCATCATTTTAC
The DNA here is from genome assembly GCF_017976375.1 of Cuculus canorus. Classification (NCBI taxonomy): domain Eukaryota; kingdom Metazoa; phylum Chordata; class Aves; order Cuculiformes; family Cuculidae; genus Cuculus; species Cuculus canorus. The sequence goes on along the minus strand of NC_071441.1, from coordinate 6,697,003 downwards.
TCTAAAGTGATCATTGAACAATTATTGATTAATGTCTGTGGACACCCCCTGCTAAAGTATGATCATTGAAGAAAAATGTAAGAGGGAATTAGCAATCTGATTTAGTTGCATAATGAACAGAACATGGTACTCAGAACAAGACACTGGATGATGAGGTTAGTTCAGATACTACAGACAGGACTTATTGCCTATCCCGGAGCTTCACAAAGCACATTTTGTGAAAAAAAGTTTGTGTTTCTGCAATGAAGGTGGTATCATACAAAGGCTTCTGTTCAGATTACAGAACTGTCTCGGTTTTTGCATCTCCTGAGTCTTGAACGTGCTACAATCATGATGATCTTTTAGTGTACATAGGGAATTACGAACATAAGGCAATATTGACACGTTATCACTTATTTACAGCATTTATTTCGTCCTACATCAGCTGCAACAACCTTCCTATGATGCTGCAGCTCCTGCATCAGCAAGACACAAGCCATCCTCCAGAGCCCAGGCCCCAGACCCAGTCTCTATCTCCATCATCTGCTCCCTGGATGCAGGCAGCAGAGGCCCAGCACTAAGTACTGGCACAGATTGCACAGGCAGAGGGGCAAACCCCAGGAGAAGATGCAGGATGAGCACTTCTAGGGGAGCTCACAGGCTCAGAGTGGTGGCTTAGGCTACTGACACCGATGATATTGATGACAATTAGTAGAGTGAGGTTAGAATGGAGATGAGAAGAAGATTCATCTGTTATGCTATCCATCATCTGTGTGTTGCCCAAGGCAATGTGAGCAGGCTGCTGTTTTCAGCGGAGCTGCTGTTATTATGGACTAGCTTTAGCCCTCCTGCGAGGTGAAACTGCTTCAGTAGCTTTTTTGTCAGTAGGGCTCGGAAAAAAGCGTTTTGCTTTCTGTGTTTCTCAGAGTAGTACTGAACGCATATGCAAGTAGGTCAGTAAAGCTATTTTTTTCTGTGACACAATTAATGCAGGAGTCCATCGCACCTGAAAATTTGGTGCTTAACTGTTGTAAATTGAAAGTGTCAGTTAAAACAAAAATGTATGTTAATTCCCAAACTTCTTCAAGCACAAAAATAATCAATTGAAAAGTGAATTACCTATTAGCCTATTGTAAGGATGTCACCTCCATAAAGCGCTCTTCGATTTAATTGTCCTTTTTTTTCAGTGAGTAGTTACATCAATTACTAACACGTTACAGAGATAAATTTTATCCAATGGTTTGTAAAATTTCTCATTCTTCCACACTTTAAGTTTTTATATTATCACCATGAGCCACTAGTTTGCTCAGAAAAAAATAATTCATGTCATTCATTCCATATCATAATTATATAAATGTCATTTATTATTTGCATGCATACATGTAATGCTTTGTAAGGAGCTCATGCCACTTATTTTTGTGTCATTACTGGAGGACAATGTTAACTTCAGGTTTCAATAGGAGATCTCCTACTATTATTTCCTCTTACTACTCAACAGCCAGGACCAGAACCCAGGAGTAAAATTTTCTTTGAATTATTGCCCACCCCACCGGCTTTATTTATAGTTGGGACTCAAATCTCATTCATTGCTTTTAACTGCATTGTTCACACAAATTGAAATAATGTACACAGTTTGCAGAACTGGATCCTGTGAGGAAAGACTGATCAACGTTTCCTGTACATATACACCTCAGCTTATGCTACCAATGATGATTATTGTTTCCCAGAAAAAATTCCTGATCATCCTTTTTTCCCAATGACTTTTCATACTCACAATCTCTTCTTTCTTTTCTTCAAAATATCTGTCATTCATTCATAAGCTTCAGCTGAGGTAATCTGGTTCACATACATTCTCTGTACCTTTCCACCAACAAATATAATCAGGTTCTTGCATATATTACAAAAAAACTTCAAACACTCTTTCATATTCCAGTTTTTTTCCTGTGGCATCTTCACTGCGGATAGGACAATTTTATTCTTGTTTTTCTGCACATAGTCTGGCACTAATCTGTAAATGAGGCTAATTAGATAATAATTTGTTATGTGACTGTAACAGTTTATTCTTAAATATACTTTAATCACTAGTTGCAGAAGTTCTACAAATCTTGTTTTCACAGACTGTACAGGGCTTTCAATTTCATTAACTAAATAAGAGCTAAAGAGGTTATCTGCCACCACCTCCACTGTGCAGTGTCCAGTGTCACTGGACAATTCACTTACTAATTCATTTAGATTAGATAACATTTCAATTGTGAGTTTATCAGAGGGAACAGGCCAAAACTGTGTTCTTTAAAAGCAAATACATACAACTTAACTTGAACATGAGTGATTGTCTGAAGACTGGTACATCTAACGGATAATTATGTCTTCCAATAAAAAATTTGCATCAGAAGTACAAACAGAAAAGGCACTTTCAGACAGAGTAAGATGATTTCCTTTGTTTCTGTACTGTAAATCTCAATAAACACTATTGGAATTAATTACTCCAGATTTACGCTATGTTTTGTAATCCTTTCCTAGGACTGGATCCTACATCTATCCTAAAACCAGTTTTCTTCTCCTCTTCTACTCATCTTCTACTCTGAGTCCAATAACCAAAGAAGAAAGAGAAAACTTGCATAAACTGCCATATTATGTCTTATCACCTTAGGAAAAGAAGGCAAAAAATACCTATTTGAGCTCAATACTCCACTAATTTTCAGTAGTGAAAAAGTGATGTCCGAAGCAATGAAAGTAGTCAGGCAATAGGAAATGGGGTCAACATTTTTGGTACCTTCTTAGTTAAAATTAGTGTTTCCTGAATATATTCTCTACAATTTATTTTAGATTTAATAATTACAAAAAGGTGACTAACATGGTTTTAAGTTTTAGGAACATTTATCTCTTTTTGTGTATACTAGCACTATATGATGAAATCCTCGAGAAAATTATTTAAATGAGTGCTTCTCATCTTGGTAACCTCTACCACTGGTTAAATGAACCAAAGTCAAATAACCTATCATAGTATACTTTGGGTTGGAAGGGACCTTAAAGATCATCCAGTTCCAACTCCCCTGCCATGGGCAGGGACACCTCCCACCGGATCAGGCTGCCCAAATCCCACCCAACCTGGCCTTGAACACCTCCAGGGACAGGGCAGTCACAACCTTCCTGGGCAACCTGTGCCAGTGTGTCACCACTCTCGTGGTGAACTCTGTGAAACATTTCTAGAAGAACCTTTAAAATATTATTCATTATTTGGTATTGTAAAAGTGTTTTCTTGACATGATTCCTATCCAAATAAAAGAACTTCTAAACCAGTATAAAGACAGACATCAGGACGACAAGTTTGCAATGAGGCTTCTAAGGTCATAAGGGATGAGATGCTACCCAGCTACCAACCTCAAGGGCCCTGATCCCACCTATTCATTTAGTGTAAGGTAATTTATTCCATATGTGTATCACATCTGGTATTCAAGCCATGATATGGTTAGCCTAGAAAACACAACAGAATTCACCTTAGGCTGGAGCACTGTTATGTTCCAGATGGCAATGTTATTATAATGTAGCTATAAGATGCTAGTCTAAAGACCAGAAAAAAAGTATGAGTGTTTTCTTTCTTGTGAAACTACAAATTACAACAGGAGGGGGGTATAATACTTTTAAACTTTTGATATATAATAAAAAGAAAAAATGTCAAAGCCTATTGAATGCTCATATTTAGTTCAGTTGTTGTTTTGGATAGCGAGAGGTACATCTGCACTAGTAGTTCAATAAATAGTAAGAGATTTTTTTTCTTCTGTTGCCAACACTGTATCTGTACGTAGTGTAATGAGGCATCTACCTGAGCTCTTCAAAACAGTTTCTGTCTGCTGCACCCAAAGTTGAAGTCAGCCACCTAGGATCATTCCAGAATGTGCCACCTGGCATGCAGAAATGGGTTTCTCTGGAAGCCATTCCTCTCCTCTCTTCTCCTCTTCCTTTCATTTACTTGCACTCCTGTTGTCTTGCTTTCCAGCTTTCCCACTTTCCCTATTCCCTAACATCAAGAATTCAATTTCTGACAATACATAACTGACATATTGGAGCCTTAAATATACATAGGAAACACATAATCATATTCTAACAAAAATCCTTTTTAGCCCACTGAAATATTACAGCTCAGTAATAAGAAAAGCAGTAAATGACTTTCCTTCCAGCTTGTTTTTCGATACTTTTTACAGCTGCTCTATATATAAACAAGATCTTCAGTGTATAAACAGAGACTAAGTATAAAGGAACGACAAATTAGATCCCTCAGAACTGATGATGTTTAGATTTCTTATTCATTTTTATTAGTGTTGCGTATTACATGTCTAATCCATACTGAAAGATCTATGTAGAGCGGATAACAATATTGTCCTCAACCATTTATTTGGCAAAAATAGTTCAACATTTAGAGTCCACAGAAAACCTTAATTTGCTAATAATTCTCAGTGAAAAGAGGAGGGATAGAGAAGAAACCAATCCAGCAATAACTTATTGAATTACAGCTGAAGAAAACTATTTCGTATTCATGCAGATAATTGCAGGGAAAACAGTAAATTTCAGCCTTTAAACTTTGATGTCTTGGTTTTCCAAATATTTATTTGTCCCGCACGTGAGGCGGTTTAGGAAGGAAAGTGTTCTAAAAGCTGCAGGAGACATTCAGGCTGAACAGTAGTTTACTTATAATTTACAGACTCTCAGTACTTAATATATAATGCAATAATCTACGCTTTGCCATTTGTCATTTGGACTAGGCCACAGATTATAGCTTAGGGCAGTGCATCTGTGCACAGATCAGGCAGGAAATGGCCTAAAATCTTGAACAGCTGAGCATGATGTCTCAGCGCAGTTGCAAAATTCAACCTCTGCTCCAGAGGTCACCACATGCTTCAGTCATGACAGCCCAAATTGTTAAGCATGTGACTAATATGCATACAGAACACAGGCTGCCTGATGTCTGCTGCAAGCTTGATGGCTGGTTAGCGGCTAGTCTTAATTTTATGTGACAATCCTATGTAGGAAGTGCCGGGTGGGTGACTAAATGGAGCATATTGATGTCCCACTGGGTGTAGCCCCTGTTGTTTTGACAAATTCTCCTTAGCATTTATCAATCAGGCCTACAATGGGGAGTGTGCTGAATATCTAATTCAGACATGCTAGTCAGGACTAATAGAGCAAGATAGCATGTTATTCAATTTGTACTTGTTAGCGATGTCCCACTGTCACTGGGCAATTTACCTTCACACTTCACAAATGAAAAGAGAAATTTGCTGGGCTTCAAACACTTACATGAGTTACAAGCAAAATTTTAATTAGCATGTCATTACAGCAATAATTTATTGCTTCTTTCTAGTTATCCTACCATCCAGATTGCACTTTTCCTTTTTTTTTTTTTCCTTTAAGGAGAGATGTGTTTTAGTATTTATGGGACAGGTACTTAGAACAAAAACAAAAAAACACCCTGCAGCAACTGAAAAACTGCATATCAATATGCTTTATTTTATCAAGCATAAAACAGATTTATGCATTTATCACTTAAAGAAACCTTTTGAGTTCCCCCCTTACTATGTATTAATGGATTCATTAGGCAACATCTTTTAAAAGTTTGTTTACTTTAATGTAATTTTATACTAGGATAACATTTTTAAGTGCAATTTTCAGCTGTTGCCAAAGGAAGCATAAAGAAAGAGGGGGAAAAGAGGGGAAAGGAGATGTGTCCTCTAGAGAACAGTAAAGCAAAACTGCATTTTTGTATATCCAGGTAAACACCAGTGGTGAATTTTCAGCAGACAATCCCCATGTTATCAAGCAAAGGAAGGCTAGTTTTGGTAAATAATGGAGAGATTGATCCTTCAGTTGAAGTCAATGAAAAGAACTGAATAGACCGGGTTTTAAAGGTGTTTAGGGAGCTCAGAGCATCTCATATTGCCGTTGAAGCTGAAAAGGGCTGCTCAGTACTTCGCAGGGTTGCTTCCTGCGCCCTTTGGCATTCATTGTATTTATCTGTATGTGTTGGTTCACATACTTCTTTTTCTATATTGCATGCGAAAACATAAAATAAAGATAACCAGTGCCTTAAAAGAACTAGTGGAGGAAATGAAAGCAATCTATGAGACAGAGGGGAGCTCAGAGATGCCTTAGTTCCCCCAGACATAAAGCAGCGCAGATTAGCCGGGGTAACTGCCGTGTTGAGGGATGCAGGGAAACTCTTTGGAGGTCAGCTCACTGTCTTTGCAGCACGCTACACAGAAACACAGGTATTCTGTCATGAGCTATCTAGTAGCAGATTCTCTAATAAACTGGTGAATATGCAATTAAAAGAAATGTGAGCAAACAGATCACCTTGGGTGGTTTGTACATATGGCTGCTCATGATAAGACACACTTTCAGGTTTTCAGGGAAGCAAAATCAGTTTGGTTCCAGGAACAATTTTTTCATCAGTGAGAATAGATGATAAGGGGAATTTTCTTATTACTTATTGTTTTCACACACATATTCCATGGAAACCAATATGAAAACAGAATACTGACCTGAAAAACGCCCTGCAAGATCAAGGCCACTGTTTGATATACAGAAGCACCTTAAAGGAAAGGTAATGAATGTCAGAGTTTGAATACACCAGGAAATATTCATTTTTACTGCTAAATGTTAAGGTATTTCATCACTTCAACACTGAAAGAAAAAAGTGTGATTTCACAGAGAACCCACACTATTTAAGGGAAACTTTTGCTTTGAGTAATTTTTGTCTGTTAAGATTCTTTTCCCCTGTGATCTGTCCTTTCAGAGTGGCAGTATATTTTGGCCTCAGGTTTGGTCTCATTAAAACTGACTCAAAGGCAAAATTTCCCTGCGGAGCCTGACATTAAACGTATGTGAGAAACAGTGGAATTTGACCCACAGATACTACTCATGGGTCAAAATCCTCCAGGTCCAGGGCAATTATTATGGTATAGAAGATGGCAGAGATATCAAACCATTTGCCATGGCTGCTTGATCATGTGGTGACTCCTTCTAGCGCCAACTGAAGCCCTGCAGTAGTACCAAAGAGGTGCCAGGACAGACCGGCATGTTGCATACATGATGTGATTAGAAAAGATCAGTGCAGGTTTCACCTCATCATCAGAGTTTCCTATACTCTGCATTAGATTTTCATCTGAATTATCTACTGTTCAAACCAATCAAGCAATGTGCTTAGTGATACTCACTGAGAGGTTTCAGACTTGCTAGTTGTTTTCAACTTGAGGTGTATGTTACCAACACAGCAGGTTATGTATGCCACTCAGGTATCTTACATTGAAGGACATCTGTATGCTGGAAAGTGTAAAATATAAGAAAACAAAGGCCAAAATATGTAACTACACAGCAGACTTTTTGCGACACTTTTCTGAGACACGTTCTTGAGAATGTTAGACAATCCCTATTTTTTTAGTATATTTTTAATAGAAAAACCTTTATTTTAAACTAAAAGACATTATTATTAAATTAAATAACAAAATTCTTTATGTTCTAGGAGAAGTTACAGAAATGACGAGATGTATAGAAATCTTTATTTCTTAAGCTCTATAAAAATACTTAGAATTCCGCTATGATTTCTCTAGTTTTTCTGATGTTCTTGAAAATTGCCTGTCTTTTTCTAGAAGTTCAGTTTAAGTTTGACTATTAGGAGTTAAAAACATAAAATGATTCACCAAAACAAAGATCCATCAAACCAAGCAAAACTTGCATTCAATTCAGTGCCCAAAGGGTCCCAATCAAGTAAGCAAAGAAATCATTTACTTAGTTTTCCTCTCTCCTCTCTTGTGCATTTTTCCCTTTATTCAGATGAACCTGCTTGCATTGAATCTGTAATTGCAGGTCAATTCTAACTCTGTAACAGACTACTATCTTTATGACTTCATAGTTTTTATTCATGACATCATAATATCTCCACACATCTCAGACTAAAAGTATTTCTTTGCACATGTCTTACATCTTCAAATCCAAACATTTCTACTGCCCAAAAGCATTTGAAAAACACATTGCTGGAGAAATGTAGTTGTCCTGAAAATTCCTAAACTGACAAGTCTAATCATAGAAAATAAAACACTGTTTTCTTTGTATTAAACTAAGGAGATATTCCCCAGTCTAGGAAGAAGAATGTAAACAAAACCTACTGCAGGGAACCAGGTAGAAAAGACTTATTGATAACCTTCCTCCTTGCCTTCCACCTTACATTGTTATTGGAGCAGCTACCTCACACACTTGCCTTTTAAAATATGAATAGAGTAATATAAGTAAAGGACAAAATCACTCCAGAAGCCCTAGGAACAGTCACCATAACAATGCCTACTTTGCACAGCCCTGGCGCTATCACCGGGTTCGTTCACAAGCTACAGATTTTCTTAAAAAAAGACACATAATTTCCTCCACTCCCTTCAAGTATTGCTGGAAGAAAAATCCACTATGTGGATGTGCTGCAGCAAGAATGGAAATGCTGTTCCCTGTACAACCCTCTAGCTGGGCTGCTGGAGGAGATCAGGAATCCTCATTAAGATTTAGAGTGCATTTCTCCCTCTCCATCTGAGGCCTCAACAGGTCAGAGACCCAGACACCTCTGCGTAGATCTCCTTATGATCATCCATGGTACCAAGAGAAGGAAGCTTGACGAGGGTGAACCAGCCAGTGGTGGGCCTATTTCTACTCTCCTGTTTGGTGATGACTTCAAACTGCACAGTGTAGTCATGGTCTGCTTGCATTTATCAGAGAGTGGAGGGTACTCCCAGGGTTGTTCTGCTCGCTGTCCTCGTCCTCTACTTTCTTTAACCCTAATCACATGCTCTCTCAGATGTGGCTTATAGGTACTGCTGCTGCTACTTTCATTAACAGAAGAACAAGTATCAGTGAGCAAGGACAACAAGAACATCCAATAAGAAGGTAACACTCATGATATATCCTCGTATTTAGGTAATGCTCTTCCAGAAACTTGTCTCACAAACTTCTTGAGCCTCTGGAAGTGTCTCTGTATTTAATAACCATGACTGATTTATTTTTTTATATATATTTGCCCAACAGTTTCATACTTTACTCAAATTTTAAACATCCCTCCTCTCACCCCCTGCAGATAAATCCTTGGCTCCAGAAAGGTGAAGGTGACATAAAGCCTTTAAAAGAACAAATAAGATGTGGAAGATTAAAAGTGAGTTCATATAACATGTCTTTCATATTTCTATATTTATCTCAATGCCACCCAAAGGCATGTATTTTCAGGTATCTTGAATTTCTATTTCTGATGGAAGAAATTTTCATTTCTCTGAGGTGTTCCAGGAACCAATTTTCTGTGGAAAACTTTGTACTTGAAAAGCCACCACTTTCTTACAAGAAGGAAAGGAAAGCATGAAGGAGGAAAAGGGATTCTCAGCCTCTTTCATCTGCAAACCTTTTCAACTGACAGGACAGAAAAGCTCTCTGTTGATACCAAGATAGAAAGATCCCTTTCCAAAGTTACTTTCAAGGATTTTATTTAAGTACAACTTCCCTTTAAATACAAAAGATCTAGGATTGGTTTCTTGCATAGGTCTGAACATGGCCTTCCTTTCTTGGTATTTCTGGATTCCTGTATTATTTTCCTTCAGTATTTGATGACTGTTTACCCATTGAATTTTCCTACGATATGCGAAAATATGGCTTTCTAGAACTAGTCACCTATGGTGCAAAGGCAGCATAACTCAGCACATGATTTCCTGCTAGTACAACAGTGGAAATCCCAGATGTCGTGTGGTTTGGAAGTTTTCACCAACACTGTGCTTTATGAAGACACGTCTAGGCAAATCAAAGGTCGTGGGAAACTAAACAGCCGTAATCAAAAAGTTAAAAAGAAGACAGTGAATGTCAGGGTAGATGTAGAAGTCAGAGGCTGCATCAGAATAGTCTGTGCTTTAAAGTGGACTGAGCTGTGCTGGGAAACTAAGTAAGATTCTAGTATAATTCTTAATGATTTTTGACATGTGTATTGGGTTTTTTTGTAATTTGTTAAAAAGTAAGAATTTGTGAGATAGAAGACTTCACTGTGATCAAGAACGTGTTTTTATCTGCAAAACCTATACTCATATACATGAATTTCTGCTTCAGAGGTATTGCTGGGAATTACTTGCATAAACATGACCTGGTCCATAGTCCATAATTAGAGAAGTGGTATGGTAGAATGAAAACAAGGTGGGAAGGTATCAACACAGTCTTTGTTTTTCAGTGATTTCCAGGAGGACATGGAAGCTTCTAGTATTAGTATTTGCATATTAATAAACTGATTTCTGTAAAACTTCCTGTACCCAGGTTCTCAATACTTTTACTATATCTGTAGTAAATATATGTCTATATTATGAATAATTTTATAGTATATATATACACATATATATATACAATGTTTATCTATTCATAAATAAATGAATATATTTACTTGGTGGGAAGGGGATTAGGCTGAAATCAGAATGTGATAGTTTTCTGTCACTCACTTTTGAAGGAGAGGAAAGAGCAGCTTAATTCTAATGCTGCGATCAGTGTGTGTTTCATGTATATAAAATTAGATTTTAAAAGTTATTCTGTAGTTCTTTCCCAGTAATTCTCTCTTTTTTATTTGTGAAAAATTAAATAAGCAAGCAAAATAGAGGTTAAATTGTTTAATAAGGAACTAAAAATACTGTCATATGGTCTATGCCTGTGGCAAGCACATACTGCAAACAGATCCCAAGCAAAAGGGAACGGGTAGTATTCTCCAATATATCCCTCTTCCTAACTCAGTTAAGATTTCAGGAATCTTTCTAAAATCTTCCTCAAATCTTTTAGACTAGGGAGGAAAATTTCCAAAACAACAAAATGTGGAAAATGTTAGGCAGAAAAGTATCAAATGGAAGATATAATCTGTTCACAGTTATGACACACTCTTTTAGTGGCTCTGAAGGAAAATATTACGAAAGCAGAAGATGAAAGGTCTTTCCTGGACAGGGTATTTCAGTGCTGAGGCTGATCTATCAGCAACTGATACCTATTTACCATGCAGACTGGTGAGTAACTTGGCACTGTTGCCCTTTCTCTGCCTTTTGCTCCATGGAAAAAGAAGAGGGAAGAGATATCAATGAATATTTATCCCAATCAAAGAAAGATATGTTTATCTGTTACTATGATGGAATCCACATACGCACCTTGAGTACAGATGAGATTTTATAACTGCGATTTCACACCATCAGTATCTGATGTAAAAGGCATTATAAAAGGTAAAAGATACATTTCACCACCGTAGATTTTATTTTTATTGATTTCAGCTTCCAGTATAAACTAATTTATTCTTTATAAATCAAGTTTAAAAACCAGCTTAATCTCCTTTCTGCCTGCTCCACTCTTATTTGAACTATATTCACAGTTAGGTTTCAGCTTGAATTTGTGGTCTCTGTATGCAGCAAGCTTCCACCTTTAGAGCTTTTTCTGTGAGAGAAATTGTTAGGTATTTGAAATTATTTTAAATGACCACCAGGACATCACTGGTTGAAATGATGGAATTGGCACTTCCTTAAGTGTTTTGGCAGAATCTTGAAACCCTGACTGAAAGTAAATTAAATTATAACATGATTTTTAACTTCAAGACTGTCTTGCTGAGGTAGCTCAAGGTCAAAAGTCATCTTTCTCATGTGTAGTATTTGTAAAGGCTTACTAAACAATAGCAATATCTTGTTGCATTTTAACAAAACCCCGTTTTGTTTGAAAATTTTTGATTTTCTAGCACTTTGATAAAGAATTCAGCTTCTATATATCAATATTCAAGGCCCAAATTTTTTCAATCTTACTCCTATTAAGCAGGCGTGTGCTGTACATTTTCTTTAAAACCAGTGAACTACTTTTAAAGAAAGGACAGCGATATCCAGTCTTTCACGATTTGTAATTTTCATACTATTAAATACATTTGCTTATTTTTCTCTCTTTATTTGTCTCTTTGTTTCTTATTTGAAATATGTCTGAGCTGTCTGCCTGGCCTTCTTTCAAAATTAAATGCATGGGTATATCTTTGATTTTGAAATTATAAAAGACTTCTGCCTTTGTTTTGCCACTTTTGTATTAATAAAAATACTTTTTTTTTGGTGGTTTTTTTTTTTTTAACGTGTAGCCTGTACATCTGCAGTGCAAATCTGAATGACGAAATAAAGGCAATTTTCTTTCTGCATGCCTTTTCCTCCAAGAAAAAAAGAAATAGAACTCTTTACAAGATACAAGACAAATGACACAAAAGTGAAAGGGCACTGATACAAACTGGATAGGCTTACAACATAATTGAATTAAGTCTTGTGTGCCACATATGATCACAAAGCAGGGCCGTGTCTTGAGCACTCTGAATGTAGGGAGGCTGCCAGTCAATAAAAAGACCCTTTAAACTGGTTAAATGCATCATGAGCGTGTGCAGAACCCTTGTAGCTAACAGGTGGCTGAATAAAACTCAGCTGGTGTTGCACAGGGCTATAGCATTGACCTTCTTTAGGATAATTTCAGCCCTCTTTTAAAAAAAAAATTGTTACTGTACTTGGTGTAGTGGAAACAATTTAAGGATGAATAATTTCTTTTAGTCCCTTGAGGCACCGGTGGCTCGTTCTCTGCTCTCTCTCTCTTTCTGTGTCTCTCAACTGAATTAACATAAAGGAACAGTGACAACAGCAAGCTGAAAAGCGTAGCTGGTGGGAGGATTAAGTATATCATTGAAAGGAATTATGTTGTAAATGACTGGGAGGGGTAGGGGCTTCTGTTCCTTGGTCCCATCTGGTCTTTAAAGAATACCTTGTTGTAATTACCCCCAGATGGCTTTGTGCTACACTGGGTCTGGACAGCCAGGTGCCACTGTACCCTGCTGGGTGTGATATTCATTGCTACATGCAGTGACAAAAATGGACTTTATTGCAACCTAATTTCTTCCAGGGTATTACACAAATATGAAATGAACATAGCTTATCAAACAAGAGCTTAGTGTTCCAGGAGCTGAAACTGTCACACCTAAGACAAGACTGCCTTGTTATTTCACTTTTAACAATTGTCTTGAAAGGTGGAAATATCAACAATTTACAGTATTTGTCTGCTAATAAATATATATTATATCATGTTAGCTATTTTTCCAGGAGCTGAAATGTTGAAATTACCCTAAGGCAATTGCTGGAAATAGTAGAGTAACAAAAGCCTGTTACAAAGTCAGGTTTGTGACAAGATTTGCTGAAGGCTAAGTTCAGACCTGATCCTGGAAGGCATTGTCACACAAAATTCTCCCTCCTCAGCCCCAGCTTCAGGCCTGTACTTCTACCCCAAACAAAAATTTTGCTGCTTGTTTTCTCCTTTATTGATTGTTCCATTTGTTTTCCTGCAGTTCCTGGTAATGTTACCACAGAAATTATACCATTCCTACATTTTCATACACTTTTCAAAGAAGCAGTTGCTGAAGCTGTACTAAAAGAATCATTATTACTGTTCAAAACTAAGCCTTTTGCCACAGAAGAAAAACCATAGAAACCTGCAGAAAAGAATTGAAAAGCGGGATTCCAAATCCTGACTGAGTCTGGAGCAACAAAACTTACTTCCCAAAGTGGGGGCTCAGCACTTGCACCATCTTCACTGAAATTACACAAATGTGCAAGGGGAGAAACGCCTCAGAGAGTACATCCCTCCCCACGTCTCCTGCCTTGCTACTCTGCCATGTACTTGCGCCCATCCTACCTGGGAACTTGTGGATTTTCATGGACGCGTGCAGGCAGCCCAGCATTCACTGCTGTTCTCTGAGACAGCTTCTGGGGGTCTTACAGCCCTGTGCTGCTCTACTAGAGCAGAAGCAATTTCTCCCTTCTTGCCTTTGGACAGTGTAATTTATTCCGGTGTTTCTAAGTCAACTACAAACTAACTAACCAGGGGATTGCTAGCAGTAGGATCTTGCAATAGGCAGGACCCCAAATGTGTACAAAGCTTTTCCAGCGTGTTTTGTGCAGCTCATTACCTGTTCTCATATTCCCCAGATACACTGACAGAGGTGGCACTGAGTTTCCAAGGTGCTCATCCACAAAGAGAAGTGGCTGTCCTGTTAATGCCTGTTCACCACAACCCCAACAACATCTTCTTTTCTGAGCTCTCAAAATGAGAAAAAAAATGCTGATCATCAAGTTCTTGCACCTCCATTTAATTTGACAATGCCAAAATTGTCCCTTCCTAACCTTTACCTACTTTCAATCATTTTGCATAGTCAAGGCTAGAAAGAGTATAATTGTGTGACAGCTGATTTTCTACTCTGTGTTACAAACATGCTCAATAGATGCTAGGAACTCAAGAAGAAAAAAAAAAAGATGGTCTTTATATCTTCCAATCTACCTGTGGAAAAAGTATAAATATATTCACAGCTGAGCTCCTAGCCTTATCCTTTACTATCATTTTAGTAGGAACATACTTCAGAGATAACTGCCTGGTTTGCTTTTGTTCTAAGCCTTTTTTATTCCGTCCTTACAATGCAAATTTTAAGGCTACAATGTTTTCTAAGAAGGAAAAGAATTCTTAGCATATAGAAAAATAAAAATTACAAAAGACAGTGGAATTGTGGTTTTTTTTGTTTGTTTTGTTTTTTTTTTTCCAATTGCCTCCAATTAAGGTATATATCAAAATATGACTAACTTTACCTTAAAACCCCAATTGCATTTTTTTATACTTGGGAATTATCAGCAGATAATTACAGTCTCCAATTTTCATAATTCAGCCTTCTTTATTTACAGATAGTCCTTGATTTTTCTAAGCCCTGGTTGCTCAGACTTACACAAAACAGAACTTCCCTGCAAGGTATAGTAGATTTTTCACACATTCTCTGTGACTTGGCAATATAATTTTACGGGATGTCTCTGATTCAGCTCTTATTCATCCATTCCGGAAGTTCTAATTTGTCCATAAAGCCTCAGTGTCATCTTCCAAAACCATTACAAATACTCTCAAAGGAAATATAAGTGTTGTCCCAGAGGCTTGGCAGACAACTACATTAGACATTCACATCCTTTGCTATGAGAAATGATAGGACAAATTTTGGCATTAGAGAAAAAGTCAGCCTTCTGATGACTTAGTACCGTGGAGTGGCAAGTTTCTACGTGTTGACCAAGATAGTAAGAGATGTTTTCTCTCTTTCTTTGTCATTCTTTCCCTTCTCTCTTTCCTTCTTCTTTTCTATTACATGTTTACCTATACATATATGTGACTCAGGGAGAAAATCTAAGATATTAGATATCTATAATTATAATATATGTCTTGTTAAATGTAGCAAAACTATAGTTAACCTGTGTTTTTCAAAAGCTAACCCATATCTGAGATACTCACCAAAGACAGTGTACTTTTATATGAGAAAGTGAAACATATGTTTAGTATTAATGAAAATGCTTTATTTAAGAGTCAAACATGCTTGGGAAAATCAGTTTTATTACATGTAAACATCTCTACATACATAATTTCCACTACACAAATACAAGTTAGCTGCACAGAAATGAGGAAAATGTCAGTTCTGGCTTTCAGTGTGAGTGTTATTATTATTATAATTGGAGTTACTAATTGGAAAAATGAAGTTTCCAAATCCCTCATTCTGACATTAATCAGATGCAATCAAGAATAAGAATTATCTGAATTAAGAAATATTATGAAATAAGAATTCATATTTGCATATGAAATACAGGGTCCAGTTTGGATCTAATTCTGGACCTTTGCTTTGTCAGTGAATCAGCTGCTTATTTCATGTGTCTCCTGTAAAAACAATACCTTTGAGAAGACTACATCAGATGAAAAGCCCTCATGACTCACCTTCTTCCTCTAAATGTGCTTCTGATGATGAAGAAATTAAAAGAAAGATGGTGGATAGAAACTGCTACATGTCCTGCTGCAGAACCTGCATGCAATGGGAGAAAAACACTCCTAATCCATTTTAATTTTAACAAGTATTTTGCCTCTCTACTTTGGTCATGTCTTTTTTCCAGACCTGGTAGAATCACAGAATCATAGATTTATAGAATTGTTTATGTTGGAAAAGACCTCTAAGGTCATCAAGTCCAACCCTCAACCTGGCACTGCCAAGTCCACCACTAAACCATGTCCCTAAGCACCACATATACACGACCCTTTGATGCCTCCAGGGATGGGGACTCAACCACTTCCCTTGGAATCCTATTCCAGTGTTTGACAACCCTCTTGGTGAAGAAATTTTTCATAATATTCAGTCCAGATCTCCCGTGGCAAAACTTAAGGCTATTTCATCTTGTCATACCACTTGTTACTTGGAAGAAGAGAAAAACTCACCTTATCACAAGATCTTTTCAGGTAGTTGTGGAGAGCAAAAATGTTTCCCCTCAGCTTCTGCTCTTTGTGGAAGAGGCATTTTTTGTTATTAATGACAACTAAAGAAATCAAAGAAATAATAGCAATATAATTTTAATATGCATGACTTGATAATAGCAGTCAATCTAACTTTTAAGATTCACTTCAGATTATGCTTAAGAGATTACGTGTTTCTAAGCAATTTTTACAACCCATGATTAACAATTATCTTCTGAATGCTGAACCTTAATACAGTCCTTCGATAGGTACGCTCATCCAGGATATTGAATGTTTACAGACAAAGCAGAATCACAGAGTGCAAACTATGACACATTTGTTGATGAATGCACTGTTTTGTTAATGCCACTGAAGTGAAGCTATGTCATATTGAATCATTTTGTCAGGAAGATCTTGTGCGGTCAGCTTGCACAATTAGACTTGTTTTGTTTTGTGGTGTTTCATATTTGAAAAAATAAAAATCCTTCAAAGAAGTGTTACACGGGCAGCAGAGACAATCTTTGGTGATCATTTGTCCACCTTCTGAGTGTTCTTGTTAACCAGGTTATGATAATGGTTTAACATGTACTGTTACAAGATGGATATTCAGAGTTAGCGTGTGTTTAGTGCTGCATATTACCTTTCACTTTGTATGAAAGTTCTGCACATACTTGAGTAGAAACAACATAAAGTAAAAAGACTGTCATATATCACTGCAAATAAACAAGATAAACATTCTTGTCACTCTTCTGCGTTTTGGGCAAGACTGACTTTTATGAGTAAATTAAACCTACTTAGGTGTAAATACATAACACAGATATGAAAATGCAGGAGAAAATGCATGGAACACCCCAAACTGTACATATACATACACATATGCATAAGTACACATAGCTAAGAACTTTGACACGATTTATCCAGTACAAGGCACATGTGAATGCAATGGCACACACTTGGCTGGAAAATAGTGTCTGCAATCTCTGAATTTACTGATGTAGCGTGGAAGAAGATATCCCAGTTTCCCTGAGTTGTTTGGCTGCTAAGAAATGTCTTTCTTCCTCTTATTTTGAGAGTTTTAGGGTAAATCAATGTATTTATTGGAAATAAATTTTTGTGGCAAATTCTTCTGTTACTTACTTCTCAGGCTGGTCATCTTTAGACATGGAGTAACATTGCAGTGCAGTCTTAAAAGTGGCGGAAGAAATGGAAAATCTCCTCTGAAAAAACAGCTTGGCCTTAATTAGAAAAATATGACACATTTCCATGCTGGTGAGTTGAGTGTAAATTTTCAGTATTTGCTAAGCTGAAAGCCTTATTGTTTCATAGTTGGAATTTACAGGTAATCAAAAATGACTACATTCTAGTATAGGGGATCTTCCACTCAAATTTCACTCAATAAGCTTTCAAAGAGTTTTAAGGTCAAGCCAGACCTCAAACCATACTCTAAAAAGCCGTGAACCCTCTTCTATACATAGACATACCTTTTTAATTATTATTAACCAGAATCACTTGACTTCACAGTGATTTATGGACGTTTATGAGATGGAGACTTGCAGTGCAGTGTGGTCACTACAGGCTGAGTATGACTCACAGCAGGGAACATGCAGGTGTTCTGCATTTGCCAACATTATGGTGCTTTAAAGGAGACCATTGAGACGTGGCATAAGGATATTCTCACCAATTCTCTATTTGTAAATTACTACCAATTTAGTAACAACCAGCTCTTGGCTGGCAAGATGGAGGTGGGAGCTGAGTTAAGACTGGTGTCTAAGACAGAACATGAAAATGTGAGAGGGAGTGGCTGGCGGGATGTGAGGTTGCATGAAAGGATGATCGATCAACAAGATTCCTGTGAAAGCATGAGATGACAAGTATTGGCAATCGCCTTCAATAGCTGCTTCTACTCAGACACATTTAACTGCCTCCAGCTCTCATTTCCGCTTGGCTCATTGCACTGTACATTTAAGACATTTAAGTTAAATTTAACTTAATTTAAGTTAAGTCTAACTCTCTAAATTCAGGTGAGATTTCCTACTGATTTTAGTGGGAAAACACTCCTCTGTGATAATATTTGATAACATGCTTTTAAATACTGTTACCTCATATTCTTTTTACATGGTGGGCAAGAGCGTCCTGTGTACACACATCCAGTTCTAGAACAGGCATTTATTTCGAGCAAATAGATGATACAAGCCATACACTAAGAAACCTAGCAATAAGCCTGGTACTGAGATCTTTGTTCTGGCAATAGTCTCACTAATGCAAGACTACCTGTGGTTGTGGTGTTTTATTCTGTTTTACACAAGTAATGTGCAACAGAATAAAATAAAATAGAATAAAATAACCCATTAAACTAGCATACTAGAACCTGTGCACTGAAACTTTCACTCTTGCTTGGTACCCACCTCCTTCGAAGTGTTCTGAAAAAAAGGTCATTGATCTTAAAGAGTACCTATAATACCAAGAAATGTTTTTGTCCTTTGTAAAAGTCATTGCCACGGAGTAATATAGCAAGCTTACTACTTCTGCAAAGTTAAAGAAAACAGGGATGGATGTGGTGTTTTGGTTTTTCCTGTGTGTGTTTGTGTGTGTGTTTAATGACTTGACAATGTACCATAAGGATAATTTAAATTATATATTGTTTATGATAGAAATGTCATATCATGTATTGGTCTCACATGATTAATGTAGTATGGAAGCTTATATTTTCATTTAGGTATCAACCTCTTTTTTAAAGTTATACATTAAGTTAAAAAATCCCATTTCTTTTTAATGTAATATTTCCCTCCCAGCCCCCAATTCTAAAGTGATATTTTGTAAGGGCTGTGGTTACTGTAATGTCATCACACAGTGATCGTTCCTGCCTCTTAATGAGTGCAAATCTCAGGAGATGGAGATCTTCTCCTGGATGGGAGGTGGATGGGAAATTCAATTCTAAACTGTGATGTTGTGGAGTAGATTATGAAAGTATGGAAACTTTCAAAGAAAATCTTCTTTAGGGATTAAAAGAAAAACCTGATTTGTTTGCAGATATAATGAGTACTTAACGTACTCAATATATTTCTGCAGTTAGTAGAATATTTCATAAAAAAACTGTGAGAAAAAAGAATGCTCTCAATTTTCTACTTTTCTGCTATTTGCAATTACTTAGTGCACAATATGCTTTTAAAGCAGCATCCTGAAAACAGAGTACATTACATAGACATTGTGTAGAGATCTACAACCACAGTATCCTGAAAGGAACCGCTTATAACAGTAATCCTTTTCTTTCACATCTAAACCAAACAATATGTTTTTATGAGGTAATTTATTCTTAAATTGAAGAGGTTATAGTTTGAAAGGCCCAAATAGACACTGGTCCTGAAATACATGAAAACATAGTTATGACCAGTAAGAGACATACCACTATTGTTAACAGAAAACAAACATGGAGATGAGATTAGTAATGATATTTTCTTCTTCGTACAGAAAAACCTGTATTTAAGAGAGCACTGAAAGATATGACAAAAATAAATTGCTTGGTGTATGTAGTTTTCTAAGGAGGAGGAAAAAGAAAACTACTAGGTAAATTTGGCAAATTATGTGATATGCTGCTAATGGAAAATTCAATAAAGGATCTGAATAAATTTTTAGGCACACACAGGGCTTGCCTAAACCCACATGAGCATTTGCAGAATTCTGAAATTCAGCATAGAAAAGTTCTATCAGATTGTCCTTTTCCATGTTAGGGAAATACCATTCACAATCAAATTCTTTGTCCTGTTTAGTCCAACCTCCATTCAGGGTTTTTTGGTGTAATCTTTCCTAAATCATCTTTCCACATTCCTCCTGTTGCAACCTATATTCTCCTGTGTGACTAATCTTGGGGAAAATAAGGGTGGTTTAAAGAGTAATAGAATGAAAACTCTTTCCTTTTTATTTCATATTCTGGCATCTCACAATCTACACTAATTAGTCCTTCAGAGAATACAACTCTCAGTCTCATAAGACCCTAATATGTGTGGACAAACATTCAACCTAAGGCTTGCAAGGTAGAGCAGAAGAGGGGTGGCTACGACTATGTAAATTAATTTTCAATAGTTTATCCTCAGTCACTCCCATTGTGGAGTTTGTATGGACTTACACAAGTGCAGAGCACAGATATAAAAAAGGTCTTGTAGATAAATGACAATTCCAATCTATTTATGATAACCGTCAGGACATGTCTTCACTCAAAACCTCTTCTCATCAGATATGATTGCCACTACAGCACTCTACAATTGTGAAGATAAGAGGATATTATTCTCTGGCATTTCATTCTTCTTTTCTAATTTTTTATTTTATTTCACCTCATACTTTAACCTCCAAATGCAAAACTCTAATAACTTGTCAGTCACATCTCACAGTGTAGCAAAATTGCAAATTAAATTGAGAAGGGATGGCAAAGCATGTTGCCCATCTATTCTGTAATCAAATATCTTCCTAGGTCTAATCAGTAAGAGGACATGCCAGCTGAAATGCTTGTGCACATCTTTACATGATATTCTCAGTGTCAGCTGAACCAGGCAAAAGATTGTCCTCTGAGGACTGCTGCAGTATCGATTCTTTATTAAGGTACTCAGTAGCAAAAAGAAATTCTGCATGATTATTCAAACATGCTCCTGAAAACCCTATAAAATATCCTTTGCTTGACAATACCTTCTAAGACAAATTTTGATGCGGACTTTAGAAACTAGTCCAGTAATAATTTTGAATCACACAATTGACTTAAGAGTCAAAAAAGTCATATGCCTGTCGAAGAGTAGTATTATTATTGAAAATTTCTTATTCTGCTTTTCCTTGGATATTGATTCATTTCTATCTAACAGGAAAGAAAGAAAACTGCAATTCCAGCAGCTCTGTTCATGCTACTGTGCTTACAGGTCCATCAGGTTTTCCAGCATTAACCCCCATCGTTGCAAGTTTCTAAACTCAGGAGTAGTCTGGTACCCACTAGCTCAGCTGTTCTTCAACATCTGAATCCTAACAAAGATTATGTATTTAAAACACTTTGGGACACTTTCTGTTCTTAATTATCCTGCTATAAATCTGGACTCTTATCATAGTACCGAAGCACAATCTTTTTGTTTGCTTTTGCGGGTTTTTTTCCTATCTTCTAGGAATGATTATGTTAAAAAGTAATGCATGAAATTGACATTTCTAGTCTCCTAATACAGACCTAGTAATCTGGAGATTTCAGAAAGGAAGCAAGTATTACAATGCCCCTTATTATGGTAATGATTGGATTATATTTAAACCCGACAGGGTGAACATATTGCATTTGAAAAACTTTTTGATTGTCATTATGTCTGTAAATGTGTATGACGAGTTTTTATGACTCTTAAAAAAACTGCTAGGCATTTTATACTGCATCATCGTATATATATGCATCATATATATACATTATATTCATCTTTAGATGAGCTTTTCTTTATCTGCCAGATAGTTTGTTCAAATGACAGTGGAGAGCTAGCTCTTGTGGAGAGGCACTGATGATGTATGAAGTGGAGGGAGATTTAGCAACATATGGTACGGTTTCAGAGGGATGGGAGGAGGTGTACTTGGTTTCATTTTTCTAATTAGGAAACCATCTTTCAAACTCTGGAAACTCCCATTTTAGACAATGTTATAGTTCTAGGTCAGCCAGCCTAGAGAAAGTACTTTCAATATTATGGGCAATAAATCTGAATTGACTGTTGAATCCCATGTTCAGTTATTTGACATTTTGCTGACCAGTGTGAAAATAAAAAGTAAAACTTCACATTAGCCTAATACGGCCTTAAAAAGAGGATCAAGGTACACCTATTTATTCCAATTCACTTTGAATCAGGATCCGAACCTGAAGGATGGCTGTTAACCGATATCTAGTTTTGTTCTCATGAAAGTAATGGTAAATAACTTCTTGCTATTATTTAAATCCACATAAAATTAAACTGACTCTAATGAAATTTTAACAGGTTCTTCATTTAGCAGTTTTTAGTCTTTTAAAAGGGCAAGCAGTGGCAAAAAAATAAGAATATTCTGTCATACTATATCATCAGACACTGTGTTAAAGATTTTCCTATCCTGTCTCAGTTAAATACCAGAAATAACGACAGATCAATTCTAATAACAGGTTGACTATTTTGACCTTTTAAAAAAAGGGTTTGTGTATTATTTTTAGATTCTAATCTGGAAAATTATCTTGGAAACTTTCTGAAGATAAGCCATGATTACAGAAAAACGAAAGGCAGGAATAAAATAAAGAGCAGATGTAAGAGTCATTAGCTCAGGGAAAACAGGGTGCACACTTTAGAAATAGCACCTCTGCTGAAAGCAGTCCTTCAGTACATCATTGCACCACAAACTAAAAAAGAACGGCAACTCCCAAATAACTCCCAGAGCTAGTGCAGTCAGATTTTTCAATCTAATTTTTTGGAATTAAGGAAAGCAAAAGCGGACTTTAACACAGCCATTAGTAAAATCTATTGCTATAGAAATGAATCACAAGTATGAGTTGGAATTTCACCTATTTGCAAATTACATGTGTATTTTACAAAGCATTTAAAGCATATTAAGTTACCTAGATGGATCTATTTTTCCTTCCTTCCTCTCTTCTCAGGTGCAGCTCTGAAATTAACATCAGAGGACTTGCTTGTTTTAAAAGCAACACAGGCGACAAAGTTTCTTTCGTCCATATTAACCCCACTTTGAAAAGATTCAGTTAAGAGTGGGTTAACTGCAGTTAGTGGGTTAAAGTGTACAGAGAGCAGGTTAAAGTGTACTGAACCAAGTTTATTGAGAGAGACATGACAGTGCTGTGTTTTGTGGAGCACTGTGTTGTGGAGGGATGTTGCTGTCTCTCTAGGTGATAGAGGAGTCGGTGACAAAATGAGGTAGTGACCCACTCAGAGATGTCTAACATATGCTGGCACAGATGCTAGCAGACGTCTCCCACAGGGAAGGAGACAGGGAGTGATTATTGAATATTAGGGAAATTTGTACCAGAGAGGATTAAAGCTTCTTTCTTTTCTTTTCCTCTTTTGGGGGAGGGGAGGAGAAAGGAAAGGGATCATGTCATTGCCCTGCTGCAGTGAAGAACAAAAGATAAGCAGCTGAAGTTCAACTTCACGAGCTGCCCCCCTCTTGATATATGTAAAGTCACATATTCGAGCAACAGTAGATTAATGTAGAGATCTTTCATCTCTGGAGATAAGAGTTTAAATCTAGGTCAGATCCCTATGGTAGCATTTTGAGATGAAATATAAAAATGCCCATGCTATTTTTGCTTCTACATGAGAATAATATAGTTCACTGCCCCATTTTGCATGTTATTTTGAAGATTAGTTGATTTCAGCAGTTTTAAAATTAATGTACATGTTAAATTAATATGTTAATAGCGAATTTGTTTGTTGGTTATTTGCTTTCCTCTTTTACCGCTATTAATGAGATACATAAAGCAAGTTCAACATAGGGATACACACACAACGGACCACTGAAAGAACAAAGGAACAAAGAGCCAAATTTTGAATGTGTCAAATTATCCATAGGGGGAATGCTGACAGTTCAAACAGGACCAAGTACATGTATAGATGATGAAAAAACAATACCAAGTATTAATTTTGTGATACATTGCAGAGTTCATACACCAGGTTTCACAGAATGCATACCTGAATTTGTTAAAATGTGCCAGAATATAATGCAACTCTCTGCATCAAAGGTTTATATTGGTTCAAAATACAGACATAGGTAAAATACCTGCTGTTCAGCCAACTCAGGTGTGAATTTTACTAAAATAGAAGAAAACTTGGGATTGTTTTTCTTTTACTGATATATCTTTTTCATTGTATTTCCTAGTAATGTGCCTGTGCACACAAAGATTTTTGAAATACAATAATAAATTGAATATTACATGGAGTTTTCTTTGTTCCTTTGTACTTCATGGCCTATGAGAGGTATGAATCCAGGGCTGAAGCTATCCATCTGCCTGATGTACCCATGACAGACCCGTGCTCTTTGGAAAGGAAGACCATCGTTGGCAGTAGTTTTCCCACTCAATTTTTGAAAATTTTTTTCCCAACAAAGCAAGGGGTGACCATCTCGCTTCAAGGAGATTTCCTTTTGGAGTTATAATTTCAAAAGTGATCTGGAAGAAACAGTTTGCCTATAGAAATTTTAACTACAAATTAGATGCCAGGTGTTGGATTTTTAATCTGTATTCACAAATCCCATTCCTACTTTGTAAAAGATGTTCCTGATTTCATCAACACTGCCCTCAGTACAGAAAACAACTTGGCAGGCAACATTTTCAAAGATTTTAAGAGAAATTTTTCTTAGAGAACCCAACTGAAATATGTTCACCATAGTGCAAATTCAATCTCAGTTGCGCTTAAGCGTCCACAACACGGTTTCTCTTCTGCGTTCCTTTCTTTAGTGTTAGTTGCCATGAAGATATGTTTTTCTGAAGAGAAACTTCAGGACTGGGGCCAAAAGACACACTTTCCTTATCCAACCCAGGATCCTCATCCACATATTTTATTCTATCTGTGTACAGTCTATAGGATTAGCTAGACTTCCTGTTGTTCATTGTTCCTAAAAATAGATTTTTTAAAGTGTTTTTTAAAGGAAAGAAAGTTTTGTCATTTTTATCCCCCAAGGTCTTTGTCTTCATAGGGAACAAACTGGCATCAGCACATAAGCACAATGTAAGACTGTAAAAGTTATTTTAGGGTCTATTCATACCACTACCCGAACTAAGTGCATGAATGTCTCACAAACACAGCAATTAAAAAAACACTTTGGACAAATTAACAGATTTCCCACCTTTTAAATATTCTTTAGGAGTGTTACGTTCTATCTCTAATATTCCTCGAGTGTCCCAGGTGTAGCAGCTCCTTTTCCGCATCTTTGACTGAAATCTTTGATGGTGTCTCCAAGCAGCAAATAGATCCCAGGTGTAAAGACATTTTGAAAGCAAATTGTTTCAGAACAGAATTCAAACTCTGACCTTTCCAAAAGATTCTGAGGGAAAATAATGCAAAATGAAGTTCATTTTAGTTAAATTTTCAATGCCATCTTTTAGATTCTGTGAAAATTATTGCCAATTATTATTATGCTCATGGGGGTATTCATGACACTTCAAAAATAGTTTTGCTCAGAGAAGCTTAAAACATGAGGATTAGACTTTGTGCACCTTAATTCAGCAGTCTGGATCAATGTACCATTTTTACATGACTATAGCAAGCAATATCTCTTAATTATACATCAAAGTAGAAATAAAAGAAGTGGGGGTTTATACGAAGACAATTGATAAAAATAAGAAGTACACATATTCATCTCTAAAAATGAGCCTTTAAAAGTCAGCTTCTTTATTCTCCCATTTTTATTTATGTTCTTCTAGGTTTAATAACATTTTCCCTAGAAGTTGGGAATGGAATAATGCAAGACTAATTCAGAGAGATGTGTTGATGGGGGTTGTGAGATGATCTGGCACACAGTATAGAAAAGGACGTGAGAAAATATCATGCAGCTAAATCAATGCCAGAAAATGATGCCATCTAAGGAATGAAAGCAACATAGTCAGCTACATAGCAGTACGACTTTGATATAACCCTACAGGCAGTTCTACACCCGCAAGCAGTCAGCACTGAACGCATACACGTTGCTGGCAGTGAAACCATACAAAGGACTAGCCACAGGCCATGATGCCACTGCAGGAAGAATATATATTTCAACATTTGACATCTTGCTCTAACAGCTGCCAAGTTTGGCTGTAGCTATTGACCTGATTGTTCAAGGACAGAGAGGAAGAAGAAAAGAAGCAATGTAAGCAATGTAAGCAAGCGACAGTCAGAGATTTAAAGTTCAGAAGCATCTGTGTAGATATACGAACAGACACACCATCCATAGGAAGTAAGATTCTCTTCTGGGAAATAGATGCCATATAATTGTGCTAACAAATACAACCATGTTTAAAGAGGTCTAATGTAGAGATAAATGAAAAAAAAAAAAAAAAAAGCTGTTTTTGTTATGTACCTGGCAATTGGTTATATTCTGTAGGTTTCACTTTCATTAATGAACGTCTAAGTAATTCTGAACTAGAAACATTTCAAAGGAGAAAATCATGCCCAGGCAACTGATGAGAAGTTTTGGACCATTGCATTGTCAAATTCTGACCAGTTTTAACGGTAAGAAAAAAAAAATTAAGCTGTTAATTTCCAGTGGGCTTCCCACCGCTTTAGAATTAGAATCTTTGATTTAGCATAACCTTCACCAATACTGCTCCTGTTCAAAACTTTATCTTTCCCTTCTCTTTTGCTGTTCTGCCCAGCAGTGAAATCTCCATGACATTGTTATTTACTCCGGGGCAGATTTATCAGCGAAGCTAATGGGGTTGTCATGTCCCCTTAAACACCCATTAACACTTCACCCTGTGATGCATATTACGTCTCACAATAAGCAAGTAACTGAGCAGGTCTGCTTTGCTATTGTCAGTCCACAGAGGCAAAATGCAGTTAGTTTGTTTATTGGGGCAAGATGTAATGAAACTGTTCATTTTTTGCTTGAGAGTTAGTAAACATACGTGTTTTATTTTCTATTCTTTCTGAAACCAACTATTGAATGGGTTACAACCTCCGTCCCAAGGTAGCATATAAAGGCACAGATGTGAAGAAAATACTCCTATATTTGTTATTTCCTTTCAGAAGAAAGACTGTGGAGCTCTCTAGCAATACATGCTCCTGTGCTTTGTGGTCTATGACTGAACTGTAGAACTAAGAAGGTGTTACAAATGGAAACTGTGAATCCTTTAGATAAAAGTTGAGGACTAAAGTGATTAATTCTCTGTTCTCTTGATGCCATCTCTGTCTAAATTAGTTCAATATTTGTCTCAGTAAGAGCAATGAAGAGTTATGCTTCTAATACAGAGGGATGCATAAAACTAAAGGAAAACAAAACTTAGGTAATTATTTTAATGTTATTCACTTCTGAATGTTCTTAAAAGTGTAGGGGTTTTCCTCCAATAATTTATTGAAAGCCCTTTTTAAAAATACATATTCTTAAAACTGTGTTTTTCCTTTTGCACTTAAGGGGTGAATTTACACATTTGGTTCTATACTTTAAAATTTTTTTACGATTATTTGAACTGTGAAAAGTGGTAGGTAGGAATCTATGTTCATATGTTCTTCTACCTTCTACAATTCTCATGAATTTTGTGTATTCTAGCATATTACTTTATGAAAAGTAATTACTGACTTGCCAGATGAGTCACACATTGACAGCTACTTTAAAAGCACGTTCTCTCCAATTTGGGTAAAGCAAATAGACAAACAGTGAATAACAGGAATTGTACAAACATCTATAGCAATTCAGCATCACAAGTCACTTGTGAAATCTGTAATATGTGAGGAGATTAGTAAGCGAATATAAGTGCAATCCAGTATAAAAGGCAGCCAAAACTTTTAAAGGTGATCTGCAAGGAATGTTGATTTGTTTATTTTCTCTGAAATGAGTCTTAAGGTCTATTTGTTTGTTTGTTTTATCCTGGTTTTCAGAATGTGAAAACAAATCTTAGATTTTCTCCTTTTTATTACTCTTGAAGATATAACAAATGTGAAGGCTTTTGCATATTTGGGCTTATTTTGCTGGGGGGAGAGGAAAGTGCAGCCAGTGTTTGTCAGGAACAAAGAGAAAGATATTTTGAAGGGTGAAGGATGGTGAGTGTTCAAAGAAATCACCATTTAAAAAATGTTTGATTTGATCAGACAAAAGCAGATAAATAATTTTGCCTGAAAAATTCCCACATTTTAAGTACTCATCTTTCATTTTCCAATTTTCTTCCCCCAGCCTTGAACTACACAAGGCTTTTTTTTTTTTTGCTGTCCTCCTGAGATGTTGTTGTCTCTGGCTGTTCCTTGGTGGGAAGTGGGCCACTGGAATTGTCCCCTAGAGTCCTATTGGTCTGCAGCTTGACACAGGGACATCCCAGTTGTGTGGGTTTTATTCAATTTAGGGAGAAAAATTGTATGTTTACTCCCAATATTTCCTGGTAGAACCCAGCAGTTCTAGAATAGACAAAGAGAGTTTTTCTCATTTTATTTTAGGGTAGAGCAATAATGTCAGAAACATAGTTTTACATGTTACCAGTATCCAAACTATGGTCTAATACCACTAGATAAAGACAAGGATGTAACTGGAGGACGAGCTATGAAAAAGCCAGCCAAGAATCTTTGAGATAACTGTAAAGATGTCATGGTTACTACCTTCCCTTTCCTTACTATATGTCATTCTATTTCATCCTTTCATCCTACCTGAACCTCACCCACAGTGATAAGCAGAGGAGTCTGGACACTTTATGTTTCTTAGGATGCTCTGACTGTACACTTTCCTGCTTTTATCTGGTCAGCCTGCTCTAGCAAAGCCTACTAGGTCCACTGTCCATAAGAAAACTGAATTCCTGCATCCTTTTAGATGCACACCTTGTGAGCCACAGTTTAGTGCTTCCACCATGTGTATTCAGGCCAGCTGAGGAGCTGATTCTAGAGGTACAGCAAGATGCCAGTCCTTGAGTGTTTGTTTTTTAAATATTGGATTATGCTTACATGTTCCTATTAATAGACGCTGACATTTAGCTGACTACCACTGTGTAAGTTGCTTGAGATTCTTGGATGAGAATAAAATAAACATCATGATTCATTTACTGAAGCTGCAGAAAAGTCTTGCAAGAAGTGAAATATTTAAGCTGGAATTATTTATCTTCCTCTTTTGCAGGCAACTTGCTAAAGGTAAACTATGATGTGCTTAGAAGAGGTAGATATAAAGGCAATATAAACATACAGATAGACAATTGTAGTAACAAGGTAGAAGATGAGGCAAACAGTAAAACTAATTCAAAAATACATATGTGAGCAAGTAGCACACCACATTGCCTTTATCCAGTATATGAAATAAAAGGTTTTACTTTTCCTGGCTTAAATCCTTCTATCTTTATTTTGATGGAGCTCTCTCTGAGGTCAGTGACTAGTCTAAAAAAAGACAAATTCCAAAATAGAGTCTAGTGTTTTCATTGCAGAAGTTAAAATTTGATGTTCATGTGGTAAGTATTAGTCAATGCATAGTGGGATGATTCTGATTTCAAGCGAACACAAATCAGAGCTGACTGTCCTGAAGTGAGTAGAGCTACTGAGATGTGAAACTCCTGTTAAATCACAGTGAGACTTACGGATGCATTTTTAACCTGGCAGATTTCTTCCTTTTTATTCTGAAACGTGGAAGAATAGACTCTGAGAGCCACCTGGGAAATATTGTTTGAAGTAGAAAATAGTAGGATTAGTTGAGTTATGGGAACAGCTGATGATATCTACGCTATTAAACAGTGCCTTGGTATACATGTAGCCACAGGAACTCATCAGTATCCGTGTTGGCAATGTTTTACCACACTCTGTCATGTATTTCTGTCCCATGGCAACAAACTTCTCCCAACCATTCCCTAACACAGAAGCAACGATGAGACGGCTTCCCCAGAAGACAGGTTGGATGTTAGATCCCTCTTCAGGTGAACAGAAGGATTGAGCATTGCAGAGGCTTGCTGTTTCGTGTCAGCTAGTGCAGGTTCCAGAAAAAGATTCTGGGCATATTTAAGTTACTGGTGTTGTATCCTTCCTCACTGTACAGATCTAGACATTATATTTTGTGCGTTTGTAAAGAATTCATTTGTAAAAAAAATGAATAAGCATTAATAAATTTGCGCACATCACATAGCAAGTATTTAGCACACACTGAAACTGTTCACATAAATCATTAAAATAACAGGATTTACTAATAGTCAAGATGCTACCTCTTCCTCCAGAGCGTGATGTTGTCTCTTTGCATTATTGCATTCTTTTTCTCCTAGTAGCTTGTCAGAAAATGCAAGACTGCTGCTCCTGCTGTGCCAAGCATACATGAAATGCTGAGGAAAAATACTTCCCTCTGCATCTCAGGAACAGAGAACTGAGTGAGCATCACAGGCATTTTTGACTTAGTCCTCTGGATGATGGGGGGCTTGGTGTCACCTTACAGGCCGTAAACGACACTGTCCCGTGTGAAGGTGGAGGGAGAGTTTGGAGCGATAGAATTTGTTGAAGACAGATCCAAGAGGTTTGTTTTGGTAGAAAATCACAGCTAAAACAAAAAGTCCAGCTTCTGGGGAATGATGAGTCCCTGAAGATGCACAAGTATAGGCCAGATACTGGGCAATGTCCTGGCAGCTCTATAGTTTTAGCACATTAGCAATACAGGTTGACGCCAGTGACACAGTGAGAAATAAAGATGCTAAAGGAAGAATTTGAAATTGTAAATCTGGAAATCATGATAGCACCAGTTCCTCTGAGATAATACTCTACTAGAGAACAAATTTTAAGGAAACAGGTTAAGCGGTGAGAAAAGGGAGTGGCAGTAACCAGTCCTTTATTAGCTTTAGGTAATGAAGTGTGCACTAACATGCATGACTAGGAAGAAATGATGCCAGGGCTACCTCTCCTGCTTTTGCTTTACTTCCTTCCCTCCTTCCAGATCCTGGTAGCCTCCAGCCCTGCACCTGTCACACTGGGAGTCTCAGATCTGAGCTGCCCATAAACCCAGGTTTTCCTTGGGCTGAAAAAAAAGCAGATGCAATTGTACAAGACGGCTTTTAAAAGTTACTAGTCGTGTTTACCAGTACAAGTGTTTTATTTGAGACAGATACTTGCCGTGCAATATTTGCTATTCCAAGCCTGAGGTTTATTATATTTGTTTAGGCTGATTGTCTAATGGGGAAAAAGAAGGCACATCTGACTTACACAAAAGAGGATCATATTGGCAAGACGCATCCATTGCTGCTCCTGATATGAAGTCATGTTGCCGTTGTTAGCCCAGCCTCATTTAAAATTGTTGCCTTACACTGTTGACATTTTTTTCCTATAAGGGAGAATATTAATATATGTCTGAGAAGTGCTGTACATATTAAGAGTATTCTGTCTTAATGACTTGGAGTCACAATAAAATCTCTTACTCTGCAACTGTGGACTTCATAAAGATCCTATGAATATAGATACTATAATAAGATTAAGGGTAGCTCTTGCTTCGTGCAAATTTATGTTATATTTATCTCAGGACAGAGTGCTCTGCCTCAGTGAAATATGATCTATGTCCCAATAAAATGTTCTCTCAGTGTATATCAGAGTTGGTGTAAATGGTAAAAGTTCTTTTGTGGGCCAATTGTTTCTGGCAGCTGAAAGTGTCACTCTGTGCTCTGGGGGACTTTGGGGTGGAGGTTGAGTCCGGTAATCTTGAGCTAGATAAAACTGCTAGAGGAATTGGAACAGCTAGCATAATTTTGCCTCTGTTCTCAAGTTGAGTTGTCTGAAGTGGCCTGAATTTCTTACACAATATGCTTTATCCCTTGTGTCTATGTAGTAGTTCTATTTGAAAGAAGAAGGTTTATGTGTTGAAAAATGCCCAAGTGCAGCAGAGGTCAAATGTACATACTGTACAGCAAATACTAGGAGTAATTTGTGCACCTGTATTTTTGGAAAATGCTTCTTTGTGAGTTACAGCAAAGTGCTTTCTAAAGCCGGGAATGTCTCATTTTTTATTGACTTAAGTTTTCTTTCAGCTTTAAAACAAAATTCAAAGATTAGGTTTAGAAAGTGACTTCAAGTAGGTATTTTTTAGCTTGTTAATCTGAGAAAGAAAATATAGATTATCTGAGTGCTTGTTTTTCATTTAAGAGGATGAATCATTCTTTAAGAATAATATAAAAGCACATAAATGACAAGAATTAGGCCTCATGATGACTTAATTACACCTTTAAAATTATGATAAGACAAAGCTGTAATGTCTGTGTGTACCTGGATACAGTAACACTTAAATAGCCAGTATGAGGCAAATGGTTGTCCTCCTTGTTTATGTGTGCTTCCTAAATAATGAAATGCAAATTTATTACATAGATTTGGCCATCATTAAACAAATTGATTTAGTGAAGGTGTAAACCTAATTAAAATGGCGGTGACACCAAAAAAAATGAGTAATTCTTGCACATGTAGAGAAAAACATACAATAATATTGCTTAAAGTTGCAAGTTTCTATATGAATAAGTCATCATTTTGAACAAATATAACACCTGCAGATAAACTCTCAGATACAAATTAAGTTGCTCTTTACAGATTTATGTTTACATATTGTGCATGTCTGAAAATATTTTTCTTTCCATAGAAGCATAAATATCGACATAAATTCAGTTAAATTTCACAGCATAAACACTTAGAAACTAAGTAAATGCAACTGCAGTTTTTGAATTGTAACATACATGTTGCTATTACAACAGCCTTCATACCAAGAAATGTGACTCAGACGTACATTTTTAATACTCTAAGATGAAGACTTTATTTCTTTAAAATGAACGAATAGGAATATTCGGATGTAACACAGCATTCATGGCCAGAACAGTCTGTTTAATTCTACACTGACATTTGAAGCATGTAAGGATTTCAGCGGTGTGAAGGACAAACGAATTCACACAAGAAAATCTCCACTCCCCTGATCCAGCTGTATTGTAATTTTACATTGGTATTCTTGCATTTCTGCATGTTTAGATTTTCCTTTCCTTGTGCAAGGATGACTTTTCTAACATTATGTTTTTAAATCTGACAAGGTCATACAAGCTAAAAAAAAAAGAAGAAGAAGAAGGGTCATCAAAAGGGGAAAAATAACAGAACTACGGTGAAATGGCTCTCTGTTGGCCTTTGTATCGATTCAGAGTGTGTCAAAAGGGTCTTTTGTCGTGCCCCTACCACAGCATACTAATTTGCTAGATCAAGTCTGTCAGAATATCGACTGGAAGTAAAGAACTACAGTGGCAGCTTTTGTGTTTCGTACAGCAGGGAGCCTGTGTGTGAAACAGGATTATCAGGGGGTCATGAAGAGAGTCAAGGGATGTCCATCACTTCCCTTCTGGTAATGTAATGGGGCGGGTGCCTGGATGTGATTAAGATGTAGGACACAGGAGGCATAGCAGTGAACAAATCAGACACACACACATGCAAATCAGGTTGGCTGCTGTTAACCACATATTTTTAATGAAAAATCCAGAGACAGACCAAACAAATATCTAAACAGCTGCATTCAGATTAAATATCAAACAGCCTATTCAATGCCTGGTGTGTGTGTCTGTGTCCATATGTGCACATGTAGGAAACATACAACACGTACAAGAAAGGGTTTAATTCTTATTTCTTTTTTTTTTTTTTTTTAATGCAACATTCCAATCTACAAATGTTTCTTCCACTTGCTTTTAGTGTTGAAAATGGTATTGCTGGATGATTACAGCAAATATCCAGAGGTTGTACAAAGGAAAAATGATGCTTTGTGCTGTGGCTATCCATGTACACCACATTCAGATAGGATGCTCATCACTCTGCTGAGGGTTTAGCCTTGACTTAGATGCCATTGTCATTCTAATATGGCATGAGCAAAATATCTTTCCGGAAAATGAGAAAAAAAGAGAAGTATTTGTGTGATTGAACAATGTGTCACTTGGTAAGTGCCTCTTTTTAAAATTGTGGCAGGGAATGTCTACTTTCTGGATAAGCAGTAGCTTATGTTAGAGCTGTGAGGAGCTTTCCAGCGCACACTGACACAATTTACAATCCTTGTCATTTGCACAATCCATTTTCCCTCAGCATTGTTCCTAATCTTTAATCCTTTGTTTCTAAAAATTC
This sequence comes from Cuculus canorus, assembly GCF_017976375.1. Taxonomy (NCBI): domain Eukaryota; kingdom Metazoa; phylum Chordata; class Aves; order Cuculiformes; family Cuculidae; genus Cuculus; species Cuculus canorus. Next base: position 6,662,963 of record NC_071441.1, on the reverse strand, counting down.
AACGGTAAATAGGAAAACCATATAAGATGCCAAAACAATGGCTTTTACATGCATCTGAGGGCCTGATCCAAATCCCGTATATCTGTGGGAGGAACTGGAATGGAGTCCAAGGAGTTTTGCACCAAGCTCCAGATTCCTTAGTCCAGCAAAAATTATTTCTATCAGCCTATAAAACATTGAATTGTTCTGAAATGAAAAATTGAAACTTGGGAAAGTCTGTTTCTCATTCCCTTTCTACTATTTGCTACCAGGCATGGCTGAGGCAGTGTCAAGAGCCAATGATAGAAACTAGCTCCACTGAGTATCCCTCTATTTTTCCCCTTTTTCCTTTTCTTTTCCTTACCTTTTCCCTTTACTTTTTCAAGGACCAGGGAAAGTTTACAATCGTTTACACAGAGGGTGTTAGTGTAGATGCATAGTAGTGTTTTGTTCCTTTTGAAAGCAAAAGCAAAGCTTTTCTGGGCTGTAGTAATAATAAAGTAACATCCTGTTTTACATCTAACCACTGTATCTTCTCCAAAAATGGACTCATTATCTCAGTGCTGTACAACTGATATCCCATTCAGAACCAAAGAGCTTTGTCAGAGGTAGCCAGAGACTGCTCTGCCTGAAGTTGGGTAACAAACAATGTCTTGCAAACAGGTTTTGTGTGTGAGCATACCTAGAAATAATGATTTTGATTAAGGGTTTCTTACTGGAGTTAAGCACCAGTGGTCAGCTCTTAGGTAGCCACTGTGCACAGATGAAGAGAATTGGAAAAGTTAATACCAAGTGAGCTTTTATTCATTTGCAATGTCTTTGCTCAACCACGCTGGTGCTGTGCAACATTCAATGCAATGGGAGCTCATGACAGGATGAAATTATAGTTATTTATTAGGAAATAGCTTCTCTGTGCATATCTCAGGTTAAGGGAACTGTTGTCATAGTTATCAACGGTATGGAGCTTCAAGGACATGAATTGTCATAAAGCATGAATATATAAAAGAAAGAGGTGAGCCCTGGGAGCTGTTCTGACAGGAAAGTCTGACTCCCTGACTCACTTGTTTCACAATGTGCCATGTGTCCATGCTTTGCCATTGGAAATAACCATTATTCCTTCTCAGGAACAATTTCTACTTACCTCATCCTAGGACTTTTAAGCTTTAGTTCAGAGTCAGAGACTGGACCTTAAGGAGGCAGAGCAGTAAAGAGGACTACTCATCTGAAAAACGCAGTCCTGCCACATGTTTATCTTCACCTCAGTTGTTCTTATCAGAGATCAAATCCCATGATCCTGAATTGCCCAAATAAGCAGCAACCAGAGAAGGTACCTAATTATTTTAAGACAGCAGAGCTGTAAAGAACATGTAAGACATTTGTTTATTTCTTGGGCCTCATGAGAAATGGCAGTGTAATTATAAAATGAGATATGCAAGTCAGTCGTACAGTAAGAGACATTGCACAATACTTTGTTGCTTTGATGTGAGGTCTCCAAAGACAGAGGCGTGCATCACATGAAAAGGCACCACAGAGTGCAAACCAGCAGGATTTCTGATCAGAATGACGTAACATACATGTTATTCTGTGGAAATGGTGGAAATGGAAAATACTGGTACCTGCTACAATGCTTGACTGTGGAGATAGAGAAATGCTTAGAACTCTGACTGCTTTCATCTTCTGAAATTGTCAGTGTGGGAAAGGATCATGACACATCACTCACTACCAAGGATGTGTAATGTGAAGGTCAGAATGCGACCTGATGCAACTGCATGCTCAGTATTATTTCCTTCTCTCTCACCCAGTGAAATTTAAAATGCAACCCAAAAGTACTTGAAAATCAAAAGAAAAGCATCTTTTCACAAAATAAGAAAGCATAGTAGGCAGTCATACCTATGAAAAAATATATTCTTTATGATGCCATTTTGCAGCTCAAAATTTGTTCCCTCCATCTTTTCCTAATCCCCCAAGACTCAAAGTATCAGCTTGCAAATAACATAATGCTGGGTGTGAAATTTCATGATTATTTTTTGCCTCTAAGGTTTTGCCCACTCCACTAAAACCCTGGATTATTGCTTGTCACTAAAGACAGTTACGGAATACCCAGGAGGAAACTATGCTCTGTCACTAATAGTCAGGATGTTTTTAATTTGTTCACCCACAGTACAAAAAAACACTGGCAAGGAGGAAGAATAAACTTAAAGAGAGTTCAAGGAGATGGTAAAACATGGCCTCGTATGCCTGATCCATGGTTATTGGAAGTGGTATGCCTTAGCATCTAATCTGCAGTGTAGCTTTCTCGTTTACAACGCAGATATCCCTACACATGAGAGCAAAGTTTGAGAACAAAGTTACTCCAGTTTGCTAGCTGAACTCCAAAGCAAATAATGACATTCTGTGTAATTAAAAGTCCCCAGAACTTTTACATTTATATGATATATAGTGATTGCCTATTGCTACATAGAGCTGTATGTTGTCAGATAATAGTCTTACTCTGTTCTAGATGATGCTGTACTTCTTTGTGTATTCATACATATATGTATACACACATATATACACATGTGAAGCAACCCTTGTTTATCCTTTACTTATCTTCTGAATTACTTAAATTTCTGGCAAAGTGCTTTCTATATTTATTATTTACTTTGCAGTCATTACAGTACAAGATTCAAAGTCTGATAGAATCTAATAAATTTTCTCTTACAGTTTTCAGTGTTTTGGGCACCATCATTACTTTCTGCATACTGGAAAAGCAAAAGAACACTAGATGTATTTTGTTTGGATTTTGTTTCCCCCTAAAATTTCTGAATGATACATAAAGATTTGGTAAACTGACAGCAAGAATGTTAAACTGCATATTTTAAAACAATTTCTGAAACAATACAAAACAAGTCCTGTGCTAAGGATTCCCTTGGAAAAAAAGTACAGTTTAATTAATTAATCTGAGTTGTAAAATGTTAATAACATGTTTAGATAGTTTTCCACTTGCTCTAGCCACTCTTTTCCACACTGTGTTGAGATTTTTTTTTATGGAAATATGAAGTGCCTTATTCTTGAAAAGGGCTATAATATTTTTCAGGCAATTGTTGCTGTCTCAAGAACAGCAAGAGAGTTGCTGAGGACAGAGAAGTATTCAGAGATCATAAACTTTACATAAATTTTACATCTCAGAAAATTTTAACTAATGCTGAGCTACTTAAGCCTTCTTTGCCTCAGTCCTTAATAGTAAGGTAAGATGTTCTCAGGGTAATCAGCTTCCTGAGCCAGAAGAAGGGAGGGGAAACAGAACAGAAGTCCCGTGATCCAAGAGGAAATGGTTAGGGAGCTGCTTGGCCAATTAGACATTCACAAGTCCATGGGGCCAGAGGGATCCACTTAGGGGTATTTAAGGGAGATGGTGGAGGTGCTCACCAAAACCCTTTCCATCATCTACGAGCAGTCTTGGCTGACTGGGGAAGTTCCAGTGAACAGGAGGCTGGCAAATGTTACATCTATTTTCAAGGAGGGCCAGAGGGAGGATCCATGGAACTGCGGGCCTGTCAGTCTGACCTTGGTGCCAGGGGAGGTCATGGAAGAGGTCACTCTGCGTGCTATCACACCGCATACAAGATGACCAGGTGATCACACCCACTCAACATAGGTTTATGAAAGGCCGGTCCTGCCAAACTAACATGATCTCAGTCTATGACAAGGTGACCCACTTAATGGGTGAGGGGAAGGATGCACATGTAGTGCACTTGAACTTCAGTAAAGCCTTTGACACCATTTCTCACTGAATTCTACTTGAAAAACTGGTGGCCACCAGCCTGGACATTGCATAACCTCTGCTGGATTAAAAGCTGGCTGGATGCCCAGCTCCAAAGAGTGGTGGTAAATGGAGATCAATCCAGTTGGAGGCCTGTCACAAGTGTTGTTCCACAGGGCCCAGTGTTGGGTTCAGTTCTGTACAATAACTTTATCAATGACCTGGATGAGGGGATTGAATGTACCCTTAGTAAGTTCACAGATGACACTGAACTGTGAAGAAGCATCTATCTGCCTGAAGGTAGCGAGGCTCTACAAAGGATCTGAACAGGCTGGATGAATCAGCTGAGATCAGTGGTGTGACTTTCAACAAGGCCAAGTGCCAAGTCCTACACTTAGGACACAACAGCCCTGTGCAGCGCTGTAGGCTTGGGGAAGAGTGGCTGGAAAGCTGCCTGGCGGAGAAGGACCTGGGGGTGCTGGTCAATATTCAACTGAACATGAGCCAGCAGAGTGCCCAGGTGGCCAAGAAGGCCAATCTTGGCTTGTATCAGGAACAGCAAGGCCAGCAGGACCCTAAAAGTGATTCTGCCCCTGTACTCAGCACCGTCTACAACTACCTGAAAGGAGGTTGCAGAGAGGTCGGTGTTTGTCTCTTCTGCCGAGTGACAGGCAGTAGGAGGAGAAATGGACTCAAGTTGCACCAAGGGAGGTTCAGATTAGACATTAGGAAAAATTTCTTCACCCAAATGGTTATCTGGCACTGGCAGAGGCTGCCCAGCGAAGTGGCTGAGTGACCATCCCTGGAGGTACTGAAAAGAGGAACAGATTAAGTGCTCATAAATATGGTTTAGTAGTGGAAAGGTATGGTTGGAGTCAATGATTTCAGAGCTCTTTTTCCAACCAAGTGATTCTATGATTCTATGGAATAGATCAGTACATTCTTCTTATATTGAATTTCACAGGCCTTGACCTGTGACAAAATGATGAAAAAAATTTCTTAATTTTCGTAGTACTTACAGTTAATATTTTATTCATCAGGTACTTAAAGTAAAGCATGTAAGCATCTTAATTCAAGTAGTACTGTAAGAAAAACAGCTAAGTATTTAAAGAAAAATGTACTTTCACAGGGCTTTCAGTTCCCTTTAACTCTACTGGAACTAGATTCATTTAGTACAGCTTCAGAAAAACATGGAACTGTGGCAGCAAGTCATGGAGCAGGAGTATGGTTGTGACTTTGGCTGGAAAACGTGCCTCCCAGCAGTGACACAGCACTTCAAATACATATATTCACATCCTGCCTGCTTGGAAGTATGAAACAGAAGCCAATTTTTGAGACTTCTGCTCAGAGCATTAGACCTGACTGAGCTGTGACAATTCAAAGACCGGCATTTGAACCGTGTAGGTATCACTGCAACTTTCTGTTTTATGTAAGAACACATCAGTCTAAATGTAACAGCAGTCTCACAATTCAGAACAGGAGCAGATTGATACACTCTTAAGCAATGCAGTACTGTATATGACATTATTGCTGCCACAGTGCAAAAGGGCTCAATAATCAAATATACAGGTAGGTGTGTATTAAGCAATGCAAAATTACTTTGGTTATATAAAGTATCTATTCATTACTATACTCTGCTGTAACTATACCTTACCTTTGAAACACGCATGTACTGTTCCTTTCCTTTGCTGTTACTTCAGTGTTTAACTTCCTTCTGGTAGTGTTAGATTTAGTATACTAAGGAAAGAGATATGTGTTTATGACTAGATTCTCAGGTCTGTCATATTTAGTTCTTATAGTAGTAATAGTAGCTGTATCTGTAGAAATAGTAGTCGAACTGTTAGGAGCTGTAGTGTTAGTATATCATGTTATATAGGTGAACAAGAACACAGGAACTGTGCAATCACAGAACATAAAACTACCTCTTGGTCCACTTATACTCTGGGATAGGAGATAAGGAGGCAATAAAATTAATAACCTATACCACTAGCCTAGCTCTGAGACGAAGCCTGTGACTTGGAATTGCCCACAGAAAAGTAATTTCAGACACGTAGTGCTAGGAATCAAGATGCTGAAGTTCATAAACCATTTCCTCTGGAGCAAAAGACGTAGGGTTTACAAGTGAAAACTCGTGAGGTGTTGCAGAGGAATACCAATCTCAGAGCAGAATCTACAAGAGTCAATAAAGACCAGTTGCTTAGAAGTAGCTGGAAAAGAAACTCTGTGAATGAGACTGCATCTTAAATCTCACTTCTCTCCTGGACTCAGTCCCTTTGACAATGAGATTCAAGTAAACCTCATTTTCTAATTCACCTTCCTGGCTTAAGACTGCTGAGAACACTTTCAAAGCTGTAGGGAGATGAGTCTATTCCTTATTATTAGATTAAAGCCTACACCTTCTTTTTTAAAATATTCAGGCACTGGCCATTTCCATTTCTGCTTCTGACTGCAAGTGTCCAAATTCTTCAAACAATGTTTAATTAATGTCAGAGTTCATTTTGATGAGTGACATCACCTGTTGTCAACTTTTATTTATCTGCTCTTTCATTTAAGTTTGCTTTGAAACACTGCCCCTAATTAACATTGTAATCTTCTGCTCTGAGGTTATTTGTATCCTCTTGAAGCATCAAAATGAATTCTTCCTAAGATGATAGTGTTTTAGATATCTTTCCATCTGTATGATTTTTATGTCAAGACTACTAGTTAATTGACACAATTTTTAAATCTGTCACCTTGAGTTTCCCCTCTCCCAATATTTTCAGTAAAGCCGGAATGGCTCCACCATTATACCTCAGACCTTTTGCATCTCACTGAAGCTTATAAGAGGAAAAGAGCTGTCAAATTATATTACTACCGTATCCAATCTCTCACTTCACCTGCCTGGATGACCATAATAACTGCATCATAGAAGTAATCCTCGCACTTCTGGACTTCAACAACTGGGAAGGCTTATTCACTTTCTGCTCAGGTGCAATCATTGTCATGTACAATAACAACCTAGAGGTGAACTACAGCAAAATGAGACAAATGCTGAGAACATCAACCGAGACCCTTCTTCTTGTCCAGAAACTAGTATTGCTATTAAAATACTGAAAATATCAAGACATCTCGTATGATAAAGTCTTTATTTATGGATCCAAATTTAGTCTTTACTAGACAGACAAGCTTTAATTTTCTCTTTCTCTTAGGACAATTTAATCCACAGTCAAACAAATGCTACATCGCATGGAAGGAAATGAATATGAATCCAAGCCAGAAATAGTTGTCGGTCTGCAGAAACAGAGTTTTTTTCATTGAAAAGGGTTTAGATTAAGTTCCATTAAATAGTTACGCCCTATTTTTATTATTGATCCAGCCTGAAATTTCAAATCAAATTAGTTCAGAATTTTAGCCCATCTTTTGAATATGTCATGAGAATGCAAATGTTGTTTTTATTAACAACTTTATAACAACAGATAGAGAAGAGTCCGAAAAAAATACTTTAACACTATAAAATGATAAAACCTTCAGAGTAATCTACCATAATAAGGGAGACAAGACAACAATATGATGTTTTTAAGTAAGTCAGGGTTTAGCAGCAACATTGAGAAGTATTTTTCCATGTTATAGGCACTGTCAAACTCACAAAGTCTGCATTATCTATAACATGAGTTTTGAGATGAGAATTAAGCAAACTAAATTATTTCACAGTTTCAGGATTTAAGTTCTCAAATTTTCATTTCAGTTTAATAATGTCAGTTGAATTTCAAAATTTCTGTCACAAAAATCTTGTGTAAGATGCGTATCAAAATATTTATGAATGAAAGGAGTAGTGTTTGCTGATGATGCAAAAATGTAACCATGCATGTAACAACGCTTGCAGAGTATATGAGATATGACCACTTTCTCCACATCTCTTTATTAAATAAATAGTACATATAGGTTAAAAAATAAAGATTAAGCCTTTTTGTGATACTTGCTGATCTGTTGCATCAGGAAATAAATGGAACCACATGCTCCTTGATAGAAAGCCCTTTAGAGAGAGAAAATCTATAGTCCAGGAAAGTTTGCCACAGCTTGATATTTTATAAAACTTACATTTAGAAAAACCTGCCACAACTATATCCTGAGTAGCTAACCTAAGATCCACATCTTTTTGGTGTACAAAGTTATGGAACCACAAAAGTTTTGTTAATAAAATCTAGTCCAGACAGAAGTAAAATCAAAACATTAAATATCATGAATCACAAGAAATAAACCTCTCTAAAATAAGAATAAACAAGCAAATTTGCAAAAGAAAAATATCTCTTCAACTAAAAAGCTAAAACCACTGCTGGGCTACTCTATTATTTCTTAATGAAAGCACAGCACACAAAATATACACATCCATATGTACATACACACACACACACAAATACACAGAGTCATATATATATATATATATATATACACTCTAGTTTCAGATTTTTTTCAGAAAATAGTAAAAATACGTATATTAATGCATTAAAATTCAACCATTCTCAAGTGTAAGTGAACATCTGCTTTCATCTGAGAAAACCTTTTAAACTTCTTGACAGTTACAAGAACTGTAATCTGTTGAGGCTAACACTTTTCAGAGAAAATTCGTATCATGGATGTCTTTATGGTAGGAAACTACAGCATACTGTATGCAGTTGTAAGTGAAAACACAGCATAGTCATCTCCATAAGCTCACTGAAACTTCAACATTTGACTCAGTAGAAAAAATTTAGCTGGAAAGCAGAATGGAAAATGCTACTAGGCTTTCTATGAAGTCTCTAGGCAGATTATTAGCAGTATTTCCAAAAATCTGAAAGGGTAAAGTGAAGTAATTTCTTTATTTTTATGGATTTTCAATTATAGCCTTGTTTAATAGTCTTATAAGAAAGCTTTCTTAGTCACTAGAGGGAAAATAATATCAACTTATGAATGCAGCTTAGGAAAAAAAGGATAATGTGAAATAGTCTATCGAGCTTTTTAACCACACTAAACAATGTATCTTTAAATATCTACCTGTAGGTTTAAATCTGCTGTCATTTATCTTACCATTTGAATTACATACTGTATTTAATTTTGAACTGAAACAATATAAGGTATGGGTTCACCCTTCTTCAGCACCAGGACCATGATCATTTGTCCTTCTCAAGAACCGATCAAGTATTCAAAATACTCCCTGGAGCCAGGAGCTCTCTCTGCCTCTGCTGACTTGCCCAAACTTGCATTTAGCATTGCCTTCAAACTATATTTTGTCTTTGCCCTGCAATATATGAGTTTTAGACTGCAGTGAGGGTCTATTGCAACATTATGAAGTAAAGATACTTTAATATTCGTTCACAAGCTGTGAGGCAGAATCTAAGTGCATCAGTACCGAGTTAAATGAATACCATTGCTTCGTTGGTCTAAATGTTCACTAGCCAAAGATGGATTCAGAAACCAACACAACTGTTACTATTTTTATAAATCCCTGTAAGACAAGATCTTTAGTTAATGAATTTAGCTGCATTCCTTTGTAAAGGTGTTTGATATTTCCATTTCTCACTGAATTTAATGACAATAGAGCTTGTTCAAATCCTAGCAGAGTCTTATGTATCTTACGATACTTATTAATAGCATCAGTATAAATAAGAACTACCCAATGCAGTTAAGTTCACTTCCTTAACACACACAGTAAATCAGGGCAGCTATCTCCAACAAAGGAAATCGAAATTCTTTGAGACAATGTATGGAAAATATTATATGTAAAACTTGTCCATGCCCATTGCAATACACCTTATTATCCTTAAAAATAATGAATAACCTTGAGGAATATCTCCATAAGTATAAGAATATTGGTGCATGACCAAATCCAAATGAAATATGACAGTCACAAAGGTACTACCCATAAGCTGAGCATCTGTGATTCAGCTGACATAAAGATTCTTGTGAATTATATTAGAACTTTGACATTTAAACACTTACCAAACAACTCCTGCAGTTTAAGATGTTACTTCCTCCAGCCTATCTGTCTTCACTTTCCTCCGGAAATTAGTCCACAACAGAGCTGCCAAAATGGACCTTGAGCACTTCGGTGCAATGTCTACCAATTTGGTCCTCTTAGTCTAAAGAAAAGTTAAACCAAGTTATTGGGCTTTTCACCGAAACACTAAAGAACTGTCCATACATTCTGTTTTAGTAAATTATTTCCAGCTGGGGAGTACAACATATAGCTGCTGATTCCTTCTCTTATCTGAATTTTAAACTAATTAATTTTATCTCACAGCTGGAATGGATAGGAAAGGGCGTGTAGAGATTTAAGTTGCTGAACCCACCTTAAAATCTGTCTTCTAGATCACTCAGTTATGTAAGATGGTGTTCTCATAGCCTGAGACAGTAAAAAATTTTACCTTAATTGAAAACTAGAGGCACTTCTTGCAAGTTAGCAACTCAAGAAAATGATTCTGCACAAGCAGTGTGATGGATTTTCCAGGTCTGCCAGAATTCTTTCATTTTCTTTTTGCCTTCTTGGGTGTTAACCAGCATGTCATTTCAAACAATAACAATCCCCCTGGTGATATAGAGAATTATTCTGGTGGGTTTTCTGTCCTTCCACTGCCATATGTTCATAACAAATTGTTTTACATGGGCAATTGCACCTTACAACGCAAGTAAACATAAATGTACAAGGACATTTCCAAAGAAAAATCAGAGAGTTTCCTGGAATTCCTCATCCTTCTTTCAACCCTTATTTTTTTTGCTGGTTTCATGTGAATGAAAAATTAAGAAATTATTCTTCCACTCCTCTCTTCCACTTTGAGTTTGTCATGATAGCCTTACATTCTATCATTTATTTTTAAGATTACATTTTTGTTAGTCTCTATTATTTCTTCCCTTCAGTATAGACTTAGCTAACTCTTTATCGAAGAAAAACTGTAAATCAAAGAATGAGAGAAATGTCTTTAACCTCGTTTGTTTACTCTGATGTGAAAGGCAGGAAATAGAGTTTACCCTATTTCGCAAAGGCCCGAGGCCACATCCTGGGCATTGCAATTAATGAAAGACAGCTATGGCACAGACTGAATGACTGAGACCAAGATAAGTACAAGCAGAGATAACAGACAAATACGAGCAGACAGCTTTTGCAACTTGTTAGTCTTGACTATCAGGAGTTAGTTCTCTAAACAAAATAAGCCTAGTTCACTCTCTACACCATTGCAAAAACATGTGCAGGATCCCTGAAGTTTCATCTAAGTGTGATGGTTCACTTGATCTCTGCCCAAACTACAGTTTCCTTCTCCACTGTCTTGCAGAGCCTCTCCACAGCTCAAGCAGCTTCATTAAGGTGGAAGGTAAAGAAAGGTGTGCCTTCTGACCTCCACACAAATACATACCTGCATCCTCAGAAAAAATAAAGCAGGAGAAATAACTACAAATTAAAAATAGTCTTAGAACAAGCCACCAAAATTAGCCAGAGTGAGCCAAATGACAGGTGTGTTCTCTGTAGCTGAAGAATTACATTGTACACGTTTGTACACATATGGCGTCTTCTGAAGAAGAGTGTACATCCTCCACACACAATTTGCAAAGAGTAATAAACCTCTGTTCACCGTAACCACATTTCCGCCCCTTTCGTTTTTTTCATCCTTTAGTTCATTTAAGTAGTCCATCATAGGAGTAACGTTTCTGAAAATAATTACCATATTACTGGGTAATTTCTTCTTTGATTTCAGCAGTAGATTTTTTTAAAGATATCAGATGAGTTTGCTGCCACCAGAAATCATATGAAATCTCTAGATATTATCCTCCATTCATTTCTTTCTTCTTACTTCCATGGATTACACCATATTCTAACAACAGCTGTAGAACAAAAGGTCCTGTCCTGCTCTGTTCAGTTTAGTTTGAGATTACCCACTCTTTTTTTGACTCAATCAAGATCATTTCTGCATGTGTCAAAGGTATCTAATGATACCTTTGGAGGTGACAGAAATCAGATTTTGTTTGGATTTGTTTTCTCTTGAACTGAAATGGCATATCCAATAAACCAGAAATTTTATGATCTATGGATTGAAAGCTAGATTTAGTGTCCTCAGACCGCTTTTTGAATGGATAATGAAAACTAGAGAGGGATGAGTTTAGAACTATTCTTTACTTCTCCTTTTCACTCCATAATTTGTAATTCCACACTGTACTGTATGATATGATACAATAAAAACTTTCTATAAAAAATAGAATGTACTAACCACCTATAAAAGGTTTGACGTTTCCTCACCGGTCCCAAGAGTCTCACAAAATTCTTTTGCTAGAATTATGCGCTGATGTGATCGTCTACGCAAAGAAGTGGCAATAATTTTTGCATTTGCAAGGGATGTGTGAATACTCCATCATACACTAATTTTCCAGCCGCAGGGGTGCCTCGGCACAGGCAGACTCAAGTTGCTGCTGCAACCAAGTTGCAGCATGATCCGTGGTCTGGCTGGTAGACTGAAGACCTCAAGATGCAAAGCAGCAGACTCAGTAATGTAGTCCTTACAGTTGTATGCGCCACAATGGTTCTTATTTTGGTTTCTATCTATATTTTTTAACTAGTGTTGCCCTTACTCTAAGAAAAGCCGTAAGATGCGATGGTCTTATAGCCCTGCTTATTGCTTACCTACCCTAATGTTACATATACAGCATCTCAGACTCAACTTAACAGGAACCAGCTGTGTCAGAGCATAGTGATAACTTGGCCCTCTGCAGCTCCCTGTGGAGCACTGAGCCATTGATGTACTCCCAATCAATTCCTACACAGTTACAGTTCAGTGAGCTATTTAAAGAAAAAGATGACTGTGTGAAGCAAGAGGGATATTCAAAAAAGAGGAACAGATTGAGAAAAAAACCTGAAAGCAAAACGAATCCTGAAGCGCAGGATGTAGACCTGGCACAGAGAAGGTGGGAATTAAAAAAAGAAAGTATGAAAGACACAAAACTTTGTGGTGGAAATCATTGGATAAATGAGAGGGAGATTCACTTCAACAGCATTATTTGATATTTCTAATGCTTTTAATGTGGAAAAGCACTTAAATTTTCAGTATTATGTCTCTGCCTATGTACACGTGCAAAACTTACCAGAATAAACCAAGTGGTCAGGAAAACTATTGGAAGAAATATACAACAAGTTAGCACTTAAAATAATAAAGTTAATCTTTCCAGTGAGGACTCCTGGTATTACCTTAATGACTATATTATAAATACAGTGCACCCTGGTGATTACTGAGCTTAAATATCTGTCAGTCCAAGGAAACACAAAATGCAAGAGGTATTCTGATAATATATCATTAAAAAGCTGTCCTGATTTTTCTTTCAATATAAATACAACATGAAGTTAACTTCTTGTCCTTGAACTGTTTTTAACATATATCATAAATATGTATTTTTAAATGATTCACAGAATCAAAATATACATTTCAAAACACATATCACAAGAACTATTTTCATCCTTTTAATACCATTTCCATGGTTAATTAAAAAAGCAAACAAAGGCCAGGCTTTTTTTGTCAAAATTCAATGTCTGAAAATAAAAATAGAATATGTTTTGCAAACAAAAATAGAAATAATTTAATTTTTCCTCATGTAAACCGAGATTTATTTTCATTAATTAAGAATATTCATGGGATAAGTTTTGCTCTTCTTTCCTCCCTTCCTGATTTTAACGCTTACAACTGTTTAGCTTCATTAGGCCTATAATTACAAATATAAGAAGCAACTTCTAACTAAAACAGTGAACAGCCACTTCTATTAGAAATCATAGAGAAATTCTAACGCCCCAGTGCCAAAAGATGATAACACACAACATATATTTTTGTTGCCACAAAGAGAAAAAGCATGAAGAGCCGAAGATGAAAAGTAAAAAAATGAATGCAGTTGAAATGAACATCTTAAATATCCGTGGGGGTTTGAACTGGTTTTTTTTTTTTAAATGTCCAAATGGTAGCCCCTGCGAGTCACAGGCTTTTCAAAAGATTCGGGTTCCAGTTTGAAGAGGTTCTGACAGCAGTGCTAAAAGAAAAGATGTGAGTTCAAGGCTCTTAATACTGCTGCTTATGGGAAAAAAGCATTCTCTTCCAGAAAACTGTAGTTTAACAGAACCCATTCTATATACGCTAAAATAGAGCCAAAGTTCAATTTAAAGTGCTGTTGCACACTTTACCAAAGCTCTTGACTTCAGGATTTTTTTCTCAACTGGGCTTACAAATCCTGTATCTGTTGACCTTCAGAACATGGTACAAGACCATTTATTCTCTCAGCTTTTTGCTTTTGTGTGTGTTTCTGAACAAGGTGAGGAGAGAGGAAGGAAGAATCATCTGGGGAAGTCACTGGTGTTTAAGAGAGATGACATGGACAAAAAAGATTCTACTGAAACTGCTGGAGAAAGACAGCTAGGCAGAATACAATTAATCAAATATTACTAGCGAGATTGCCATAAAATACACTTTTTTTTCTGATTTACACTGGTTTATAGCAAGAACACAATAATAACACTGCTTATACTTGGAGGAAAGAAACAAATTTCCATTCCTGATTGCAGCTGGGATTTAAAGACTTCAGTTTTTGTAGTTGCTTTGAATCACTGATCGTGAAGTGAACTGCTTGTAATATATTTGGAAAAATATTAACCGTTGCAAATTGATTGACCTGTTATCTTGCTAATAGACTTACCAGCACTGATGAAGCATTCAGTATTAGTATCAATTAGGATTTCTTTGCTTAGTTCAATTCCTCTGAAACATCTAGGGAATATTCTTTATTTGATACATAAGGCTTCCTCACAATTATGATCCTGAATTTTAATGATCTTTACAATAAGAGATTAATAGCATAACATAACTTCTAGAATACTAGAGACATGGTAGAAAATCAAACACTAAATTTCTGACAAGCCTTTGCCTTGAATACAACTATTGTTTGAAAGGGCTATATTGTGTCGAGTTATGTGAAATAGTGGCTTAAAAATTTGCTGCTTTCATATCTGTTTTGAAAATAGAATTAAAAATGAAATATTGATAATTATGTTAAATTTATGTTAAATATATAAAATTTGAGTATGTTCTGATGTGTTGTCAGTGAATATTCAATCTGATTGAAAGAATAACGGATAAATATTATATTGTCTTAAATTATAATAACATATTCACTTATGTCTATTGACTCTGGTTATCTCTTGAGGTTCCTCCTGGAGGTTACGATTCATGATTCAAAGTAAAATCAAACTTCCTATAGAAGACAGGTTTCAAAGAACCTTCTTGCTTGTGATCCTACAGACTTCAGAAGATAACATGAGTTGTCACACCTAGAATTTCACAGGCTTAAACTCCAGTTTAAAAGTATGCAGATGCATATTGCACGTACTTGGCCTTTTAGGGGGCAATAGTTGAAATTCAGTTGTTCCAAGGCAGCACCATCTATAGAGAAAGCTGCGTTCCTTTAAAGCGCATAAACAATTAAGTAAGGAAAAGAGAAGCAATGTGAATTAGTAGCATTGTAGTTCTTTCATTGACATCATAAATGGCTCCTTTGAATGTTTTGATGTTGTTTTGACATAGAAATCTTACTACACATTGACACATTTTTCTATTTGCAGTTGCTTTGTGTAGTATTCTTTGTGTGCCAAATCATGGTAAAAGGTTGACATTATAAAAGCTAAAATTTTTTATCTTCTCTTGCTCCTACCTATCCATATCCATTAGGGCCTGATCCTACAGATGCTTACAAATAAGAACAATTCTGTGTTATTCTTTGAGAATGTCTCACACATGTAAATTTAAGCAACTGGGGACTGAAACCTAAGCTTGTATTAATGAAAAAAATTAGCTGCCAATTTTAGAGATCTGAAATCATCCAAATGCTCTAAATGAATTATGATTCATTTGTCACATAAATTAGCTTTGTAATTGATAACATTTTACATGAGAAAGACATTCTCTTACATACGTATTATATATAATAACACCATAGTTCTGAATTGCCAAAGAAGGAATGTTACAATCTAGTAAAGTCTTATTTTCAGTTTCCTTGAAATAGTAAAATTTTGGGTGCAGATTTACCAGGAAGTTAACTGGACTGTAACCCTCTTGATCATTTGTACATATACTCACGAAACCTGATACATTAATTGATGCACATTTCCTGTTTAGACCAGTACTGCATTAGTCTCTGATAATTCACTCCTCTGTTTATGGTGGAGAGGAGTAGCATCATGGATTTCCAGTGATTTTCAAAGCAAGTACCACGGAGTCACACAAACTTTCCCTGGAAAACAACTCTGTATACCGAACTTATCATGTGGGCTACTATCAGTAGTAATCGTTGGTCATGTTTTTCTCCAGCTGAATAACATATGAACTTCCAGATATCTCCCTAGGTAAACTTTTCAGTGAAAAAAAACACCATTGCTTTTTGTTCTTGCTATTTGCTGCTACAGGAATAGCTTGGTTCTGTCTTTGGGAACCCTTTGGGCAACAGTAAAAAACTATTAGTTTCTCCTCAAGCTTCTCTTCATCAGATTAAGCAAGCCCAGCTGTCTGAAACCTTCACCCACAGGCCCTTAGCCATGTAAGGAGCCCTCCACAGGATTTCTTCCATTTTCCGAAACAGTTTTTGAACTGTGAGATCCAAAAGTCAACACAGTATTCCAAGTGTGGCCTCATTTCTGCTGAACACGAGAACAACACCTACCTTCAGTCTGCTAGCTACACTTCTCGTGATTACCATACAAATCCTTCTTGCCCTACTTGGGCTGTGGATGGACATCCAAATAAATGTCTAACAACTTCTCTTGGATCCTTATTGTAGGCCTACTTTAAATTAATTAATTGAATAATACCCCTAGGAAGAGTGTGAAAGATACTCATGTCCAAGGGGACTAATAGATCATTTGGACTGACCTCCTGTATTTCAGAGACAAATAATTTTCGCTCAGTCATATACTCCAGTCACTGTCACAGAAGTCTCCTTGTCAACAGGGTTGTTCCCTTGCAACTGGCTGATGAAGGGTAAAAACAAGCCACACCTAAACCCAGGAAGAGAAAATAAAAAGAAAGTAAATAAAAAGAAGAAATGCAGGGTTCATCACCTGGGAAATGAACAGCTGACTCACAAGAAGACTGTAAAAACTCCTGCTCAGAGGAACTCAAAGACTTTTTCCTTTTCTAGCTCTTCTCTGAGGAAAGAGGATCCAGCCTACCTCAGAGAAATGTTAAAAAAGGGACCCACAAGGTCAGAGTGCTGAAAAACAGAAACTGTGAGTGGGCAGCTCTGCTGACTGCTGAAGAATGGAAAGGGAGTAATTATCCCTGTTTGCTGTGATACTAGTTACAAGCCTAAAAATTTTTATTCAGCTGAAGCATAAATTCTAATTATAACAAACAATTGCTTACACCGCTGAAAAAGAAATTAAGGAATTGTGTGTTATTTCATTAAAAATGCAGCAAGAAAACAGGGTCAAAAATCAAGGTGAAATTCTATAGAGAAGTAAAAAGAGACATGGAGTATTTCTAGAAACAATAATGTTTTACTTGTTCTTACTAAAATAGTCTTATTTTGCTTCCAGAAATAGACACATTTCGTCAGCGCCATGTGGTGGTATGACCTTGGGGAAAGGCCAGTTGTAGAAGTATAAAATGTCAGAACTGATAGGGAAGATGCATTTAAACTGGACTCAGGTAAATTTCTAACAAAAGCCTGTGCTTAGTTTGCAAATAAAATTTCATGTTCCTCTAGACTGAAACAATGCTTGGTGCATGCACAAGTCAGAAAACCACATCAGGGGTGACAAAGTAAATGTCAGATGTCACTTTTTCCAAAGCCATTTTGTGAAATAAATTTTCGTTATTATCTTAGATGGCTAAATTTAATGTAAATAATTTTTCCCTCTTTTTCAGGCGTGTGGTACATAACAACCTGTAACTGCTTTGTGATGTTACTAGTTGCTTGAGTTCAAATCTCATAATATCTAAGAACTGCACTGACTATCTAAGATGTTCTTACAGTCTGCACATTTTACAAACAATAAACTACACTAAAAGGTCAAACTCTTGATCTTTTAATAGATTTCAGTTTTGTCTGAACAACTGTATTTTGTTCTTAAAAAATGTCTTCTTTCCACAGTCTAAGTATAAACTATTTGCTAGACCGTGTATCTGTCTCTGTTTATTTAAAGATACACACAGCTTTAGGTGTAAAACCATAAAATAACTACATGCACTTATTGACATTTTTTTCTTGCAGAGACTGATCAGCCTGGCTTTTCTAAGAGACTGCCAATCCTTGCAACCAGTCCCGGTACTGCTTTGTTTTTCACTGGTGCACAGCTGCCTTTAAAAGGTGATCTTGACGAAACATGACAGGTATGAAAGCACGAAGCAAAAGGTTCCGATAATGATTTTCTGAAATTTTAAAGCTCAAAAGAGAGAGAGTGTGCTCTGTGATTCAATGCTGTCAAAGACTGGATGTTGTATCTGTGACTGTAGAGCTACGTGTGAAAGCGGCTAATGATCAGTGTTGGATTGCTGGTTGAGTGTTGTCCTCCATTAATGAAATTATATACTGAAAACAAAGAAAACCACTTTGACTTAGAAAATAATATTTACAGACATTGAAAGATGTGGTGAACCTTCCAAGTGTTTTGAACTGAAGAAAAACTGCTTAGTGATCAAAAGAACAAATACGTGACATAGGATCCCTTAAAGACTGGACTAGAGAATTGTGTACTCTGAACTCAACGAGATCATAAATATTTGAATGCTGTTATCACTCAAAGAAGACTCAGCAAAGAAATGCAGGTTTTCACTCTGTTCACTTGGGTACAAAATGATTGACAATCTGCATATCTAAATGAACTATAAGGTTCAAAGTCTGAAGTTTTCATATTTCACAAAAAACCCCATATTTTTTTGTCTAAAATCCACTTCTTTTACATAGGTGAGTAAAAGAGTAGGGGGGCACATGAACCCTATAGTTTTGCATAAACAAATGAAATGTGCTTTTCTTCGGCCACCTGCATTTGTCTCAAGATGGTAAGCAGGTCACCAGTTTCGGGTTGTAAGTAAACAGTTCACCATATTTTTTAATTGGGGTTAAGAGTGAATTTAAGGCAACAGACTGAAATTATGATCTATTTCTTTGCTTCTATAATTGGTAAAAAATGAGATTTCCAAACTCTCTGGACTGTGAATTTAGATGATGGGCTGTGTCTCTATTTAGCTGTACATAATGGCTTGAAAGCTGATAATGACTGATAGCTGATAATAGCATCAGAAAAGTGTGTTCTCTTGGCCACAATCAGTCAGGAAATCTTTCTTGCATGAATCATGCTAACAAAGACAAACTTCAGTACTCACGGTTCCCGTGTTTAGTGGTGTGAGATTAAACAGCCAAACAAACCCTCTCCCACCCCAAACACTTTTTTCTTGTGTGTAAATGTATCACAGGTCTGTTTCACAGCTTTGTTTCTGAAGCTGGTTTGTAGGTTTTCAAAACTTTGAAAAATTCTTCTTGATAAATGCTAAAATGATATGTCAAAGCAAACATTTAAAAAATATCTTAACATATGCACTAAACACCGTATTAGACCTCTTTCATGCAAGAATGTATCAGCAATATTATATGCTTAAATATTATATATATCTTGAAGTAATAAAAGACACTTTTATCCACCTCCTCGTCTCTATAGTATGTTGCTTCAAGAACTGCCTCTAAAAATCTTCATGTTCTCAGCATCTTCCTGATTTCCTTAAATTAACTTGAAAAGTTATTATCAGTTTCACTGGCAGCAATGCTTTAGCACTCCAGTTCCCAGAAATTCTGGATGCTTAGTCTGAACTGGACTGCCAGTATAATTTCTTGAGAACCGTGCCTGAGATATGAAAAAAACTAATGAAAGACCCCTGATGAAGGCAGAGCATCGGTGAATGTCTTTTATTTAATTAACCATTGTAATGGAAATTTTCCAATAATCTCTACATTCATAGCTTTGCAATTAACAATATTCTTGTCCTCAAGTGTATAAACATTTAGACCTGTAAAATCAAACCAAAACACAGCAGTACGTCTTATATACCGCAAAGCTATTTTTGGCCAAGCATCTACTTTTAAACTTTTCTCCGTTTTTATTTTTCTGCTTCTCAGTCTCTGCACAGTTATATTCGTGATAACTGATTCACTTGACATTAAAGATGGAGACAAACAAAAATAGTCATTTTAACATTCTAGTATATCCCCTAAATATTTCTGAGAGGATCACAATAATGTACATCAATACATATACAAAATACATGATTGTGTGTGGTGCTAGAAAGGTTTTCCTGGCATGAGTATGTACTGACCTACATAATTCATGAGTGGTGAAGAATAGGACCATTATATGCAGAAAAATGAAGACAGCATTGAATGCTACCAAACTTCGTAATGTGCCTCTAGCAAGCTTAGCTTCTGAAAGAATCAAATAGATTTTATTCAAAGCTTAGAAAGTACAAGGTCAACCAGATTATTAAAATGAATATTAATTAAACAGATTCATACTCTGTATGGAAATTCATACAGAACTTCATTGGGTTAAGTGGTAGGTCCACCTGTGTGAAAAATGTCAGCATTTGGCCCATTGCCACAAGTCATTTTAGAAACATCTCTCATTTTTCCAAAGGCTGCCAGAGCAGTTCACAATACAGTGCCAAATGATCCACCTTTCCCACTTCATGTTGTGCACCAGATGTTGGTACTTTTACAGATGCTAAGTAGTCTTTATAAAATAAGGATATAGTTTCACAGCGTTGTGGCCCTTAGTGGTATTTCCTTTGTGCATATATTTACTCCAGATAATGTTGAAAGAATTTAACTTTCTAATTAACTTATCAGATTTTAAAAAATGCTGTATTTTGATGTCTGCGACTGAAGAGTGTGCCTATATTAAGGCATTATTATCATATTAGTAAAAACCCTAAGCTGATTACTACACTTAGAAGAACACAGTACAGCTATATTTCTCCGTAACATCTCTAATGTAGTAGAATAAAGGCAGTTATTTGAGAACAGTTTGAGGGTAAACCATGCCAATTCAGCTGTCCTACAAAGTGTTTGTCTGTTAATGGGAAAAGTCTCATTAAGCAACAAATAATAAACAATATTAAATTAGCCTATTTAGCAGTTCGAGTTATGCATTATTTTAGTGTACCGCTAATTGTAAGAGGCATATATGTATAGCAATAACCACCTGCTAGACTGGAGAACGTCAAACTGACACCACAGATAGAGTGGACTTTTGCACTTTGTTTAAACAGAGAGTTGTTTACTAAGGGGTTAAGTTCAATGGGAGAGGGGCACTGGGAAGAGAGACATCCAAATAAATATGGAAAGAAAGGAACCTTATGCTAATTAAAAGCCAGTTTCCTAATAAAAGAGTGGATTTAGTGGGAGATTTAGAAGGAAAGATTAAACAGTTCTTAAATCTCCTACAAAACCTTAAAAAAACCCTTTGTGTTCAAAGGGCATCTTTGGCTAGGATGCTTTTCTAAGACTGTTTGCTAAGACAGGAGTGCTATACAAAGGTTGTTGCCAGGATGATGGAAAAAAAATACCTTCTAATCTTTGTGTTAGTTATATACAATTCCCTTTTACCTTCACTTCAGTCTTTTCAAAAAAAATATATATGTAACTACGTAATTCTGAAAATGAATAGTTTCATGTGCTCAGATTTTATTAAGTTAACTGGAGTTCAAGGTAATTAAGTAACACTCACCAGTAAGCATTCCTTGACTCAATTGCAGCAAATTCGGGTGCTGGGACACCTGAAACACCATAACAAGTGCCCAGGTTCTCTAAGAGAGTGATGCTTCTTTAAGGTGCATGAGTCAGCTAAAGGAAAACCTGTACTAGAGTTAACAGATGAAAGACAAAACATCTTAAAAGCACTGTTGATGAAATTTGAGGCTCTCTGGCACGCAGTAAGGTATTTGGGTGTATGACTGAACTAGAAGAGTCACAGGAAGGATGTCATAGTAACAGTCTTCGTGAATTTTTTTGTCAGCATTTCTAGCAGTAATTGCTTTACTAATAATCTGATTTAGGTTGATTTAAAACCTTCAGAAATCAACACAGGGTTTTCTCTTGACTGTAGTGCACTTAAAATTCATATCATCAAAAGTGGTAAAATGTATGCAGCAAAGTCAGGGAGATACTGTCTTCACAGACAATGTCTGAAGGAGCAGAAATATTATTTAATCTAATGTTCTACCATTTAATGAGTTAGAGTTAAATTATATTTGCCGGAAGTGTACGTAGCAGAAAACCTTATCTTCTGAATACATCAAAACTTAGAGGTTCTGCCATGGCAAATAGTGAAGGCAATAATTTTCCCTTTGAATTTTTCTGAATTAACATTTGTCTACAGTGAGTGTTCTGAGAAGATCAGAAAGTCTTCATCAGCAACGTGAAAATAATCTTTAATAAATAAGCATTTATTTTACAAATATGGCACACGAGCAAGTTGTATACTACAGATCTCTGGAAATAGGAGTTCCCAGCTTGTAAATATGCTATGTTTCTTAACTTAAGCAAAATCACAATAATACAGTCTATGGGTGCAAATAAATTGTTCACTGCCAATAAATAAAATACCTGTCTCTGGAAGATAAATGGTATCTTGCATTTGTTAATAAAATGCTCTATTATCACTCGCTTGCATGATTTTTTGTAGTGGTGAGGTCAGAAGATCCCACATTCCAAAGGTGGTACATCTGTGGAAGCCTTTCAAGCACTCAGATAAAACATGTTCAACAAGCCTTCTAACATGATCACAAGATTCTTTTCTTTCTATCTCTAACTTGTTTTGTTTATTATTGGAGCAGGTGTTTTATAAGAATTAGAGTTTCTGATGCAACTTTATCTCAGAGAGGTAAACAAATAGAGCAAGTACACTATCAATTCATAGAGGATATTTTGCGTTTCTTAGAAGGACCATCTGGTAACTCAAAAGAAAATGTAGCTGAATACTTCGTACTTTTCTCTGAATAGAGTGACAGAATTAGTGCCACCCCTCTGGAAGTATTAGTGGTATATTAAGTGGTTTTTCTATACCTTTGTTTCCTTTGTGGGTCTGGAAGAGCACTTTGACATTTCACCATATGCACAGTGTATTATGTATCAAGGAACTGGTGGATATCACTAAAGGGTTTTATCTGCTTTTGTTTGTCAAAAAGGAAGACAGTTTTGCTGATGCTGGGTCTTATTGCACAGATTTACCAATATATTCTTTTATTCTTCTTCTGCCTTGGAACAAAACCTTAATTTCATATTTAGTGCAAATTAATTCTTAGGTGTCACTAGCCTAGAAAGCCTCCTGGGGCCACCTATTTATAGCACTGCCATTTTACAAGCGTTGCAATCATGGATATATGACGCGGTAAACTAATAAGTGGTGGTAGCTGTAGGAGACTTAATATTTTTTGCTCTTTACATGGCATGCATGTTTTGACCAAGTATTGCCTCACCCTTCTTTGTTTCTACTCTTCATCACTTCAGAACTGATTAATTAATTGATTGTGCTAATTCATGGCAATATTTTTAAGCATAGTAAGACCGCACTGTCTTGCCAGGAATAGCAAAATGGCTTTCTAAAAAGAAGAAGTTCAGGCAAGTACTTAACGTAGGATTCCTGGAATACCCCTATCTATGAGGATTCTTTTGGGATGGGTTCTAGAACTGTATAATCGCCAAAACTTTCTAGATGGAAGTGACCTTGGGAGCACATCTGGTCCTGCGTCCTGCCTTAAGCAGGGTCAATACTAAATTTAGACCAAGTTATCAGGGGTTTTGCCTAGTCTGATCTCGAAAACTTCAAGGATGGAATTTCTCTAGCCACTCTGGAAATCTTGTTCCAACATGTAAGGTGACTGGGCATGAACATATTCCTTCATGAAGGGATTCTACTGGAAATACAAATTCATTCATTCAGATATCATTCACTGGCTCTAGGAAATCCTTCTTTCCAGCAGATTAAGACCAGTAGCTTGATATGGTTCTTGATACTGAATTCTACAGGAATGATGAGCTCTATCGTTGGAACTATACTGATTTTCTCTCATAACCCTCCATCAGTAATAAAGGAGAAGAGAAATATTTCTTCTTGCTTTTCATATAGGATTTTTTTGCCATACAGGCAGTAGTACATATTTTCAAGATTGTAGTTACACAAAATAAGCCCCTTTTTTTTTGCTCCCTGCAAGAATTTTGTGATCATGTTAGAAGGCTTGTTGAACATGTTTTATCTGAGTGCTTGAAAGGCTTCCACAGATGTACCACCTTTGGAATGTGGGATCTTCTGACCTCACCACTACAAAAAATCATGCAAGTGAGTGATAATATAATTATATTAATATTCTGCTCAGAATTTACTCACAGTGAATCGGCTATTCATTTATCTATGACGTGCGTGTGTAGGATAAAAAAGTAAGAATGCCACAGACTGAGTTTGAATGGATGTTATCATCCACATCTTACTATCCAGACGACATTGGTAACTTGCTTTTTCATTTTGTTACAAAATGAAGTTCAACCAGATATTACCTTGGTTGCAGACAAAGAAAAAAATTAAGAAATTTGGGATATGTTTCTCCAGTCCTGATTAATTCTACATAACACTAAGAAGTATCTAAGCCATTTGAATGAATAACCTACATATCCCCATCTCCACCTATAGCCAATCAAAAGTATGAGCGCCACTAGAAAAAAATTCAGATTTATGCAGACTTAAAAATTATCCTTGAAAGGGAAGGGTGATAATTATTCAAAATAAAGGGCCCCTGTTAAACATGATGAATGAATGCTGCAATTGCATCAGTTTGTCCTTTTTGCCATTGAGTCAAAAGTTGTCGCCTATGATGCACCAGCAGAGAGCTGATAGTGCATCATTATTCAGAAGAAAACTGCTTTTTTCAATGGGAGATATAATTCTTTAAGGAGCTCAGACTGTAAGCTCAGGGTAAAATTTTCTCAATACTACATGTTCGATCAAAAAAAATACAGCTGACTGGCTTATTGGAACAAAATATTTGCATCAGTTGAGTAAATACACATGCCAATTTCATTTAAGCTGATCCAAACCAAAATATTTGTTTTGAATTTGATTATGGAGAAAATTGTCAAAATTGTGTTTAATCTGTGAGAGAAATGAAACAAAAAATGATCAATTCATTTAGGCATCTTATTCAGCAAGACTTCATCCTGGTTCTTGGAGCACTATTCTGTTTTCAGTAGTGTTGTGATCCCTCATGATTGTTACGAATCAGACCTGAGGCTCTACCTGTAAAACCTCAGGTGGTATACACAGAAAAACAAGACTATGCCCAGCAGCCATATGTGACCATGCACCTGCTTCATCTGTAGTATGGCTATGTGCTAGAAATAGCAACTGGATGTAGTTATCCGGGGGAGGGTTCCATCAAAGGCTATCTTTTCTCTGCTATATTTCTCTCCCTCCTTTACAACATAGCTTCCAACCTGTATAACAAAAGCAGCGGATTAAAGGCAGCAGCTCCATTTCACCTACAACCATGTTTTTTCCCCAGAACATTGACATGTAGAATACGCCAGATGTCTTTTGCAATGAGCACTAGATATATAATCATATAAATCTGAAACTTAATATCATCACAGATCTCATCATCAGAACATGCCTCCCATATCAAGAGAGAAAGGCTCCTTCTTTGACACGTTGTTGACAAAAATGAGCATAAGCTGTATGTACCTGTTTGTAAAGAGCCACATACCCATTCCAGAAAATAAATTAAAATCCAGACAAATAACACATTACAGCAAGTAGCCAGTTTACCCAGTGAGGAAAGGTGACATCATTAAACTGGTAAGTTGAATAAAATGGAATAAAAAAGAATAGAATAGTTTATTCTGTTAGTGTCATTCTTATTGAAAACTGTTTAATACTGTGGGAAATCTCAGGAAATTATTTAAACAATGATAAGGCAGAAATTCTCAAGGAAAAAAAAAAATCCATATATGCCCTAATATCTTGTACTTCTTCTAACAGATGAACCAATAAAATAAAATTGTTTTTGAATACACATTCCAGTTTGCAGCATTCCTGTCTGATATTGTATCCCTAATGGCCAAAATAATGCAGATTAATTTCTTATTCCTTTGTACTGTTAGAGAAGTGTTTAAGTAGTAGTCTTTATCTTTCTCTAAAATATATAAATTTCTCCTGTTGAAATAGGCATCTAAAAGAATACTCCTCTGGATTTAACTGGAATAAAAAATAAATCTCTCAACCTTTGCAACATAAAAAAGGAAAGGGCATCCTGTATTAGAAACCCCAACCTAGTAAAATCCCTTTCTCTAACTATGATGCACTGCTGTTTTTCTGTATTGTGATCTTCCTGAAAATAGAAACTTTATGTTTAATTGATTTATTTGTAATGATTCTGGCTCAGGGAAGAGATTCTTTGAAGCTGATTGATTACTGCAACAAGCTTAAGATTTCATACCACAACAAACCTTTTTGTACTAATAAACAGTGGGACAATAAAGCTCTGGGGCATGGTGTTTCCCTTCACATTAAAGTGAGGATTTGCAACATAAGTATGTGAGGGACATAGTTTATGTGCTCCCAAGAAGCAGACATAATGAACTATTTCTTTTAATGGCAGATTATCCCTGTTTCTATTTCCTGGAGTGAAGACCTCGCAAATTGATGTATCTGTCCTCTGAGGTTTTCAGAGAGGCATTATGGCATTTTAAAATATTAATATGAGAGTACATTTAGCTGAAAGTAGCTAGTCTGGCAGTCTCTTGTGGCTGCCATACAGGTCACCAGAGACCTCCTGTCTCTCAAGGCAAATGATTTACTCTAAGTGTATCATTAAGATATACTTTTTTGGAATTTATGATAGCGCTTTCTTACAAAGTTATACCTTTTCTATAAAAATTTAAGCATTTTTATGCTATTTTCTCCCTTCACTCACTGTTCCTTAAAAACCTGGTCAGTGTCACGGGCAAATTGAAAGTGCCACCCCCTGCACTGCAGGAGTGGGTCTGTGTTGAACACTGATTAGCTAGGACTGGATGTCACATCTTGTTATAACTTTACATAGCTGAAAAATTTCCTAGGAGATTTGAAAAGAACTGCAATTATTCCTCCAATGGAAAAAGAAGAAAGAAAAAGAAAGAAAGAAAGAAAGAAAGAAAGAAAGAAAGAAAGAAAGAAAGAAAGAAAGAAAGAAAAGAAAAGATAAATGCAGTAAATGTCTAGATGCAAGAAATGGAAAAATATTAATAAAAAATACAGATGGTAACATATCAGCTCAAGAAGTTTCCTATTATTGGAAACCTAATAGTTAATATATGGTAATGTTTGCTTCATATTTTCTTCTAGATGACAGATGATACCACGGGTGAATTTGTGACCTTCAGAACTTCAAGAGAAGTACCATTGGTTCAGATTAGTGTTATAAAAAAAAGTCAAGAAAGCACACAGATCTGATTTCTGTTGCTGGAATTGTATTGGGTTTGGTACTTCCATATTCATGGATGAACACACATACACACGCACACATTGTGTTCTGCCTTTTCACAACCAGAAAGGAACGTGTGGCTCTTCCCATGGATCTGTTCTTGGTACATCATGGAGATAGGTAAGGAGATGAAGTCCTCACAATGACCTGGTTTCCTTGGGGCCAGACCCGTGAGTAGCAAAAATCAGAGTTCAAAATCACAAGTGCATGATAATGACCTGGAAGATTAGAGGAGCTAACTTAAATACTGACCTTTTTTTTTTTCTGTCTTGAATTATTTAAGCCCAAACTAATCTAAAGCAGCACGGTAACATATTAGCTGAAGTGGAGCCTTTTTGTATTTATAGTTCCACATTTGAAATGTAGCTGGCAGGTTTCTCTTCCATTTCATTAGTTTATTGAGGTTTAGTCATGTACAGGAGGAAAGAAACAGAGAGTTTATACTTGAACTTAATAAAGAAACTGACGTCTCAGAGACGATGGAATGATTTCTGAGGCAAAGCATAGTGCTTGCACATACAACGCATCACCAGGACAATCATCAAAATATCAACTAGATAATTTTTTTAAAACTTGCCGTTGGTAACATAGTTTAAAACCATCTTCATCATCTCAGACAGAGCCTGACCATGTTAAGCCTATAATAAAATGATTTATGTCAGCTGATATTTTGGTTCCAGGTATGTGTGTCACAGTTGTACTGCCCAGTTCTTTAAGTGCTAGTATTGCATGTGCAGTGGAGAGCAGCAGATGGGCCTGTGTTAAAGGCAGAAGACCCTGGGGTGTCTGCAAGCAGGAAAAATTCGTCCATGTGGCTTCATATCCAGGCATTAGATAGCTGCCACCTGCTCCTTTGTACCACTGCAAGGGTTAGCAATCCGCTGCAGAAGAGGATGGAGAGGCGAGTAGGGAATAGTGATAGCGAAGCACCCTAGATGATGCACTCCTTTTCCAAAGCTGTGGGATTTTAGATAACTCTACTGTTAATGCCAAGTTAACATTAACTTCAAATCCCTTCAACTGCACTGGGAGAGCTTGCCATGGGCACAGCTGTGGCCACACGCCCGCCGGCATTTCGGTACCCAAGGCAGAGGTGGTACAACACAAGCAGCGTGAGTCTTGCAGAGGGGCAGCATGTGGAGCCATGTGCTGGTGTCTTGCTGGTTCTCCCCAGTGTAAAACCCACCTGTGCTCGGCTTCACGAGCTCTCTTGTCTGTACATAAGGCAGATTGCATGTCCTTTCACATCTGTAAATGGAAACTGAATAAATTTTTAGGAGTGCCTGTTTTGAGATCTAAAACAAGGTCAATGTTAATTTTAACTTAATTTACAATAAATTATTTCCTAGTTTCAGCAATGAGTTTTACTTTCACGTGTGTAAACAATTCTCACACTTAAGTGATATGGGAAAATTTTTTCTTAATGCTTTTAACTATTGATTCTAATATGGTGTCTAAATTCTTATGAAAAAAAATAGAATAGTGTCTGAAAAAAACATATCCGTAAACTGAAAAAAAAAAAAGCAGATACTCAAAAATATATTTTGGCCCCATATTTTGAATTTCTGAGATCTTTCCAGTTCTTAGACAACTAGGTAGTCATTCTTACATTTAGTTTTATATTACTCTGACCCTTCTATCTTTTCAAGATAAAAAAACTTTTCTTTTTGTCAGTCACAAAAGGTATTAAATGAATAAAAAAATCACATAAATTAGGGTGTGGGAAGGTAGAGGATGGTGAAAGACAAGGAAAATAAGAGGTGTAAAAAAATCCCTCAAAAAAAGCTGGAATGCATAATGACCACACCCAAGCTATTCATACAATAAACAATTCCACAAAAATTATCAGATAAAGCAAAATCATTAACTTTCTAGGCTTACACAGAATAATTTGCCAGTTTTCAAATTTTTGGGCAATTCCATTAATAAAAAATTATTTTGGATGGCTAAATTGCATTTCAGACAAGTGTGCTTTGTAATGGTTTTTAGAGGAACTGGAAGGGATAGAGTATTTAATTTCTGAGATTGCTTTATACTTAATTTCATTTGCCTAGACACATCTGTATTTCTGTGTTAATTCAAATGATTGGAATAGACCAGGAAGGACTGCAAGCATAATAGAAAGTCCTGAATAACACAGACAGCCCTGCCCTTTCATTTACCCTTATTCAGTTGCTTGTCAGAAACATTTCTGAGAAAAAAATTATTAAATATTTCTTAACTAGCTAAGTATAATTCCGTTTTCTATAGCTAGAGAATCCACATCATCAAAACTGTAAAGGCTGTTGGATACCTCTGTGATTCTTTTCTTTCAGTTTTCATGTACAAGTATTTTTGCAGGTTTTTCGAATAAAAATGGAAAGAAATGGGCTCTTCCAGATTTGGCTAATGGGTTATATATGTGTTTTACATTTAAGTGTGTAAAACCTGATGATGTTATTACTGCACAGCAAATCACACAGAGGTTCTGGCATCAAACATTAACGAAACATTTTATTTTTCTCTATTTCACGTATGTCAATTATGAATCTAAATAAGCACATTTAATTCCACATCTAAACTGGGGGAAGAAGAGGATATCTTAAGCAGTCTCCTTAAAAATGATATGGGAAAAAGTAAGAGTGACAGCTCCTGCAATGATAAATGTGAGTGCTCCACTTACAGAACAGATAATACAGAGATCCTGTCAATTGTAGCATGTGGGACAGCAACATCAGAGTGCATCCATCCTCTTCTTGGTATAGTGAGCGAGCACTTGTATCTTCCTGTGCTCGTCAAGTGTTTGGAGTGCATACTAAGTGATATTGAAGGGATTTTTATCAAGAACCAGTTCAAATAAGTTAAGCACTTTACTTTCCTAGAAAGTAATCTTAAATGCATCTTTAAATCTAACTTTAACCAGAAGGTTGAACGCTATCTTTTATTTTTTTTTTTAAAAAAAAAAGTAAATACAACTAGAGCAATGAGAATGACAGGAACTCTTACAACTTCTTTTTGCTATTTCTTTTCCTCACTTTTCCTAAACACTATCAATAAAAGTAGTTATGTCTGAGGATAATGGTCTTAATGATCTTATTTTATATTCAACAAGAAAAAGAAAACAAATATTCTTTTATTCACTTATGGTGGAAACTGTGCTAATGTACACTTCAAAACCATTTGGTCTTTATTAAATCTTTATCAATGGCTATTTTTTACCAGAGGAATAGATATGTTCAATATCTTTAAACATCTACTCCTTCAACATCAGTTTTATCCAGCATCTGCCCAAACAGATCTACTACTAATTTAGTCCATAAATAATCGTGTTGCTGCAGGACTGGGGCTGCTTTTGCCTCTCTTTAGGTGGAACAGTCAACTTCTTCGGGGCTTGCAAGGACCTAAACCTGATCCTGAGACAAGTCAAGTCTTTACTTACAGGTTTGCTGTACTACAATGAACATATCTTATGTTTGACAACTCATCTCCAGTTCAACAATACCTTACTGGTTAGTGCTTCCTCAACAAAATAATAATCTCTTCTCTTGGAATAGTAAGTGTGTAAAGCTCCAAAGCTTTCAATATTAGAGAGATCAGGGCCAGGGCTGGATTTGTTACCCAGTTTTAATTATCTTAGATTAATATAGCCAGTATAAAACATCTTTTTGTGCTCTTTCATATTCAATGGAGAGACTCAAGTATCCAA
Source organism: Cuculus canorus (assembly GCF_017976375.1). Classification (NCBI taxonomy): domain Eukaryota; kingdom Metazoa; phylum Chordata; class Aves; order Cuculiformes; family Cuculidae; genus Cuculus; species Cuculus canorus. The sequence goes on along the minus strand of NC_071441.1, from coordinate 6,632,029 downwards.
AGAGCGATCTATCCACGCTTTATTTTCCAGATATTTTCCAGATAATTTCCATATTTGATAAATTATCACTGAATTCATAGTGATAATTCTCTGCAGTGTTGTTTATAGAACATAAATACAGATTTCTATGGTTACTGTAGAAGAAAGCCAGAGAACTGCCTTATACCAACTTGCAGCAACTATATTCAGATGTGATGAAGCTAAGGCTTGGCTGTCATAAGGGTACTTTTTGACCTTGGACCTCCACTTGTGGATTTTTGCCAGTTTCAGTTGCCGGTTTTACCTTCCTTAAAGAAAATTTTTGCAGAATGTGGGTCAACATTCCAGGTTGAAGTGAGACTCCTGTTAACTTCGACATAGAATACGGCTGTACATGTTTTACTGGTGTATTAAGAAACAGCTGGGTTATTTTTTTAAAAAGATTATGGATTTGGACTTCCTCTAAGGATAAGGAGATATTAAATTCATGGCATATAAGACAGCTAAATACCAATTTCCAAAGTTATAACTGGTCCTTGAAATTCATTTTCAATCAAAGTCTGTTCCAGATTTAGTTGTGGTCAGTGCAATTGTTCTTATTTTGCACCAAGACATGACAGAAGAATCAGTGAATCCCACTGTTATGTGCCTGCATATTCTCACATTGTGCAAAACAGAATTTCCCAATACAGTTACTTAAAGTTTGTTCTCACTTATAACATGACCACTTTCCTTTCCTATATCTCTAAAATTAATTTTTAATATTATAAGATAATGAAATTTATAATATGGGTATATTGAATATAGGATCTGTTGCACTAACACACTTGACATATCTTTTCTATGCAAATTGCCTGAAAGGAGCATAAGTCATTTTTAATAAATGTGGGGAAAAGGTCTGAGGTGAAATGAGGTTCGTGGTCAGGGCTCAAATTCTAATAAGATAAATTAAGGCTCCTCACTCAGCTAACACTCAGTGGAGTTGTCAGCAGTCTTGGTTTTGAAAAGAAAAGAAGATCGAAGAAAAGATTTAAAGATGAATGAGCCATATAGGCTAAAAAACCCTCTCCTTTCAGTAGGCAGTGATTCTGTAGGGTCAAAGTTGAGGAGTGATGGGAAGAGTATTAAGAAATCTAGCAATTTAGAAAGGAGATATATTCTCACAGGCATTAATTACATCTTCAGAAGGTATAAATTTGGACTCAAAAGCACTACTTTTTCTGGACTGATATTTGTACCTAACTCTGGATTTTCAAGTTTCCAGTAAGTTTCGGAATTTCTGTGGACAGCAATTATCCTGTGCAGTCCTGTAACACATTTTCATGCAGACCCCCACATCTCTTCAGAATTACATATGTGAAAGGACCATAGAAAAAAGCCTTTATTTTCCAGATAACATATTTGATAAATTATGCCACTGAATTCATAGTGATAATTCTCTGCAGTGTTGTTTATAGAGTAGCTGGTAGAACATACATAGAGCACTGCAAATAGGTCAGTTTTTATTGTTTATTTTAACAAATGGATAGGGTTGCATTAGCATTGGGGAAAATGTATAAATATTGATTTGAAAACCTGGCATGCACAATAAAAGAGCAACCCTTGTAACCCTTTTAGAGAAACCCAGCCATAAATAAAGTTCATCTCGATTTTTTCAACAAAACAATTAATACATAATTCATTCCAAAAGTATTATCATCCCTATTGTTACCAATAGCAATTGAAGTATCCTAACACTGGTAACACTGCTCTATGAAGATAACATTTATTTGTATATCTGAAGAAGGGATATAAGGGTATATACTGCAACAACATGCTATTTGTGGTGGAATCTATAACGGTAACTTTTAATAGTTCTGCCTAGGCTGAGTGCTAAAGGATGCAGCTGACAAATGTTTGTATTATTCTGACCATGGTGAAAACAAAATCAATAAATGCATTTTTGGAACCGAGGAAACACTTATGTATCATCTTAGGTCATGTCTTGTTCATTTACTTTATATCTTCCTGTATGCAGAAAGCTCTGTCCAAGAATATTAATGGTATACAGCTGTATATAATTAAAGCCTTTTTCTATTAAGTAAACTTTGTTTAAGTAGGATATTAACTGGTTGACTACAGCACATTTACATTCACAAAGAACAAAAATATCCAAAAGTTTAGGAGATCTATTTCATTTTGGATGGACACCAGAAGTTGTCTAAGCCTTCTGCTCTTGGAATTGGGTTTGAAATCTCACTAGCAAGGCTTCTAGTTCTATTACCAGTATTGTCATGCTCTACCAGGACTGAGTGCAAGTAAAAAATACAGCTAAGACCTCATTACACACTGTGGAAAAAGAGACGGAGGGTACAGAAGATTCTTTTAAAAGCTCCTTCTCAGCCATAAGCAGCAAATTGTTTAGATGAGTCTCAGGTACCTGACATATCTCAGCCCAGGGGAAAATAGCATAGAGACGAGCAACCACATTTAGTAAATCTTCAGGGCCACCAACTGGCTACTACATATGGCAGTATACATTGGTTGCAAGACAAAAAGTCAACAGAGAGAGACTGAAAGATAAATATTAGACAGATATAGGCCTAAGAGGAAAAATTTTTAATGGTGGCCTAACATCATTTGACATAATTTGACATTTTGTTTAATAATATTTTAAAATGGTAAACTGCAATGCAAAAAAGTGCCACCAAATTTTGATAAGGAAAAATTTATTCACTGAAAGGTTGCTTGGTTTTAACAAAGGATATTTGGGAAATAGTTCTTTAACAAAGCCCTTTCAACTTTGTTGTACAAAAGTTCCAGTACTTTACTGTGCTTTGTCTTCTGCTTATTTTATAACTAAAAGTTCAAGTTCAGACCAAGCAAATCAGAATTTGCTTTTTGGCTATCACAAAACAGATGAAAACAACATTCGCTAATCGGTGAACCTTAAAGTGTCAAACTGAGTATAATAGGAAGTTTTTCATATCTGCATTCGCCAAACTCTAAGAAACAGTCTCCTCTATTTTAACGAATCCTTGTAGTACTTTCATACCTTACACAGAAACAGAAAGACATGTCAAAAGGACAGATGATTCCCTTCGGAAAAGTTTTACATTTAATAAAACAAGTATCGTTTTGATCTTCTTAGGGTGAGGAGATGTTAGGACACTCCTATGCAAGCACATTGAAAATATCAAGTTCTGGATAGTTAACTAAAGAAGAAGTAATAATTAAGTGTGTTAACATCAGCATGTGATGAATTTACAGCGTTAGATTAAATCTATTAAAAGTTTAGTACAATTGAATTGTTGAAATATTGACACAGAAACGTACATTAATGTACATTCAGCTTATACCTTGAGAAAATAGTAAATACTAAAAAAATTAACTCGATTGAAACTCCTTTCATTTGTTTATAAATATAAACAATAAATTTGGGTTGATTTTATGGACATTTACAAATCTTAAAATTGAAAACAAGTTGAACGAGAATATTGTTTCTATATTGTAAACTGTGTGAATATTTGACATATAGTTGTCTGGAGTCTGAGATAATTCCAAGCCTGAGGTAATAAAAACTTTTCAGTGAGACATGGGATTTTATTTTAAATTAGTTTATTTATTCTTATCTCTAATACTTGAACTTGAGTGGTTTGTAGTGTAAATATAAATAGTGCAATTTCCAGCATATGCATCCCATATCCTAAGTAACGAATAAAAATAATAATCCTGAGAGGTCTACTCTTATTCCTTAAAAAAACCTTAATTTTTGGAGCTATTTTTAAACAGAACACTGGACAGAATATGTAAACTAAATACATTTGTACTTAAGACCTGATGCAAGTTATAGAGCTAGAGAATTGTACCTTGAAAATCACCTCTGCGGTGGGATGACTTTGATTGCTTTTAGCCTATGAGGAAATTAATAATAAATAAAATCTTTTTTAAACATAAGATAGTTTCTTTTTGTGCATGAACAAAGGCTGAATAATTCCACCCAAGATTACCTTATTTAAGAGAGTAATGAGATTAAGAGGGAACTGAAAATATAAAAAACAAAACTGTGTTTCAATCTTAAATATTGTTAAAAACACCTGTAATTCCTTGAAAAATTGAGTACTTGATTTAAGGTTAATTAATTTCAAGACTTTGAAAGATTCATTTTATCTCAAATGTAAAAGGAGAGTGCTCCTAAAGATGACAGTTTTTCTCGAGAAGCTACCTGAACTCTCACTGCATCATCTTCTTCTGGTTTTTAGACAGGTCCCTGTGGTCGTATTTCCAAAGGTGACCTATAGAAGTAAAACACAATACCATTCTTGTCACCACCAGATGTTCTTTTCTCTAAATAGCACTCTGCTCATTACCAGCACAATTGTCCCCCTTTTTTAAAATATGTTAAAAAAAAAACATTTCTACCTTCCTTTAAACAATATAATTCCCGTTGAGGTGCTGTAGTTACAGTCTTCTGACCTGTGCTGCCTAAATGGTGATATGAGAGACAAACAGCTTTAAAAACAGTATTTCTTCCCTACCAGAAAAGGAACTATCTCAGAGATCCTCATGCACCCTCCATATCTAGAGCTCCCTTATAGCTACAGCAGTTTTGCAACTTCACGGTCCTTGTCCTTGTTGTGGTGGTATAGAAAGAACATCAATGCTCCACAAGAGTCCTGTTCAGGGAACATGATCCTGTAGAAAAAAAAGGTAATATGTGCTTTCCTTCAAAGCTTTAATTTTATAATTGTACACCATGATATTTCCTTCTATTGAAGCAGTGACTGAATAGTCACCTTTTCCTTGAGAAACAGACAGAAGTATGACTTTTCTGTCCCCACTGCAGGCACTGTCACTAAATTCCCCTGAGAAAATTTGGAGTACTGCATTTACTTTCCCATAAGCATTTTATTTATCTGAAAGTTCACTGGGTTCTTAGTATCTAAATTTTTAGAAGAAGACAGGTATTCAAAATTGTTTTTTCTCTGCAGGGCTGCCATAATGAACACATATCCAAAACGTCCTACAAGTCATTACTTCTTAGTCTTTGTGTTTTAACTATATCCACATATTACAACAGAATAAAAAAAAAAAGTCCCTGTTCTGATAACAGCTGTATTAAGTTAAAATTCAGCCTAGAAGCAAAAAGATAAAATTGAGAAAATATATAATTTAAATAGAAAAGGTATTCTCAAGATGTAAGTTCTGTCAGATACAAAAAAGACTCTCTCTAGTAATGTGATGGAAGGATTTGAATCATTTAAAACTCCTCTTGAGGGTACATAGGAAGATTATAACACGCAGAATGATTCAAAGAGATAGTTAAATGACATTGTAGATCTTCTGATCTCAAATTCCTCATTGTTTAATCGGTCAGTTCTCATTAATCCACTTCTGTGAGAGTTTTGCATGATTAAGGTCAAAACTTAGCCCCATGTTTGGTCCTGGTTATTCACAATGACGGCATGATAACATAAAACATACAGGCAATTTATATGAACACATTGCAACGGACGTGATACAAAAAAAGTAACCTAACCTTGAGCTTAAGTTAAAACTTAAGCTGAAAGTTGGCTGGAATTTTTCAGAAGAAAATCTTTCTGATCCAGCCCATGGCAGAGTCAGAACTAAATGTGAATACCTTAATAACCATGTGTCCAATTATTATTAGATGCTGACTCTTCAGGTGTAACAAAATCTCATAGTACGTTTTAGCTTAAATTGTTGAGATTTTTTCAAGCAATGGAATGTGTGTGTGTGTGTGTGTGCAGTTCTCATAGTGCAATCAGTGATATCAGCTGGTTTTAATATAGCTGTATTTATCACTGTCAATAGGTACAGGATTTTTGTTTGTAATCTATCTTCTCCCAAACAAAAAATGGAAATAAAATAACAAAAAAAAAATAAAATTGAAGCTATGATGGTTAAAAATATCCCAATATACCATTGATCATTAAGTAATGTTAACCTGGTTGCTTCATGGCTCTAGTTTAGTCCCATTTTTTTCACAGTGGTCAGAAGACATAGTTAAATACTAAGCTTCTTCCTCAAAACAGGTCTTGAAATTAGTTTTAAGCAACAGATTGTTCCAATACCACTTGAAATCTGTGTTATGACCATATCCACTATATTAGGACAACTACTATGGATTTAGGTTCTAATACATATGTAATTCTTGCGTGTGTGCTATAATGTAAATAACACATAAAAAGATGTATGTACTTTTAGAGGTAAATTCTATTTTTTTATATTTTTAACCTCTGAGCACGTTCTGAATTTTCACTGACTGCATTCTTTTGTAATTGAAAGGTTCCTAAAGATTTAGCCTGTCATCTTCAATCTTCCTTTTGGAAGCTTTACCATGATAACTTAAGATAACATTTCCTCAGTGATTTTCTCTAGCAAAAGCCTATGTGCATGTCAAATCAAGTATGTCAAAGCATGTTTCCATAGGATAAATTTCAGTTGTTTTCAGTTTCTCAGAAAAGGTGCTGATACAGATTTTGCTCTTACTAATGCACTTCAATAATGAAAAAGGAGATATGGCCACATAGATCTTTTATATGTTTCACGAAACAAACTAGAGTATTGAGTACTATTTTCTTCATCTACTGGGAATAAACAGAAAAGAGTAGTGGGTGCAATGACTACGTACTGATTTATAAAACAACATTAATAGCTTGCATGCATAGAAGTTTGCATAAATAAGTACATGAAGAGTGGATGGCAGAAGACAAGGAAGTTATTGCTGTTTTAAGGAAGACTTGGATAAATATATTAATTCCATCCTGCTGCAGTTAAATTCAACAGGAGTTTCATCATTGTCTTTCAGACCAGCTTCCAAATTACCTTGCAGTTTAAAAACATAAATGAAAAAAATGGAAATGTGTTATTGAGACAAATACGAATCAATAAATTTAAAAAGTAATTAGTAATTTTAGCATAAAGCATCTTAATTTCAGCTGCAATTCTAACGATCCTAGGGTACACATTCAAGCCAGAAGACTATTTTCATATTAATAGCAAGACCTCACATTGCAAGGAAAGCAACACAGACATCGTTCCCATATGTACTCCTAACACTTTGCTGTACACCACTGAAAGCACCTTAGATTTGGTTTCCTAAATCATGACTATTCCATGTAGGAGTCAATGTGTCACAAGGCCTTACTTCATATTCTGAAACATAATTTAAAAGGATCATAAACTGAAATAGGCAGTATATACTTAGAAAGTGTTGAGAAACAGTAGTGAAAAATTATTAGCTGAAGGATCTTATGTATATACAGTAAGTTAAACGTATGATGGGGGAAGAACCTTCCCAGCTGTTCCTGTTTCACAATGTGAATATTGAATAATCTGGCTCTTCTTTGTTTGGGTCATGAAGTTTGAATAATTAAACAATAGGTCATTTGAGCTCTGTTGTGTCATCAACTGATTACTACATTTATGTTTGTCGATAGCAAAGCCACAGCAGTATTTTAAATTCCATTTATTGTGCTTTAGCTTAATGCTTACTGTTACTTTTCCTCTGCGTTTTTTCCCGTCATGAAAATTAACCCACAATATATCTTTTTGGAAAGAAAATAAACAGCTCCCTTGCCAAGCCTTTCATTACACTGCTTCTTTCCATCATGAATTGTGATCTAACAGTAGCCTAGTAAAAAGCCAGAGCCTTTGAAGTGTTGTGCTAATTTGATTAATACGTAGTTACATCCTGTTATGATGCACTTTGCCTTATGCATTTTAAATGGAAAATGCAGAGTGGATTACATTTGTGTTAAAAACACAGCATACTAAATGAACAGCATTGAAAGTGGGCTATAATAACAAGCGCTGTAACCACTTTAAACATGTAGAAGGTTATTGCTTGCAGGTTAATGATAATTGTACCAAAATACATGTTTTTATAACAATTAAGAGTTCAATATAAATACTAGTGAGATTCACACAGCTGCTATGGGAAATACCTGATTTAAATTCCTTGATTAAAACCAAACCAAAACGTTCAGAAGAATCCTACTTGTTGGTGTCCTTCTACTCATTCCCAGAATTACTCTGGAGCTTGTTACTTCTAACTCAGTTCCCATCCAACATGAAAAGAATTTAACGTACTTTCCTCTTCTGTTTAAATGAAGAGTTAAATTCAAGTTCTGTGTTGGTACTAAATATAAAGTTTCCCGTGCCTAGCAGGAGGCATTATTACACCACACTAGTACATATAGAAATCTTCCAGGATTTTTTTTTTTTTTTTGCTTATTGTGTCCAAACTAAAATACATTGTTTTACCATAATACCTTGAGGTACAAATAATTACCGTAGAATAAGAAAGACATCACCATACTACATTTTTTCAAGTCTACTGCAAGCAAAAGATGTGTCAAATCTTTGTGCTCTATGTGTGTATCAATATGCTTTGAATAGTTACAAAATTATTGCACCTACTAAATTCTCTAACAATATAGTACAGTAAAATTGTTTTTATAAACTTGAGTAAGCACCTCATCAGAACATAGTTCTTATTTGTGCTTGCACTAAAAAGGAATAAAATATCATGCAATCAAAAATCACCCCAAAACCTAAGTATGCATTTAACAATTACAAATATTGATCATGATTTCCACAGGAGCAGCACAGACTGTGTTTAAATTTTACAGCTCTGCTTGAACATATGAAAGTGCGATTCTATTTGCTCATTATGTTTTCATACCTTTTGGTCTTTAGTCTCGTATATCTAGCTTGCTTGCTCTTAGAAGCTTGTCTGACATGTCTCTTTTTTGATCTTACGTGAAAAAATGTATTTTGAAATGTAGATTCATACTGTTGAGGGAGAAGTGCAGCGAAGGACCAAGAACTAGGTTAAAAGACATTGAATCACTAAACAGTACAATAAAGTGTGTGTTCTATTTCTGCCTATTGCATGGATTTGTTGCCAAATTCAAGATGACAGACACTTGTTCTTTCATCTACCCCCTTCCAGGGAGAGACAGCACGTCTGTATTTGTTTCCAATTTATTTTTAAACAATTTAATTAATGTTTCTTATTTATTCATTTGCCAAACTATAGTCATGGGTTTTATTTTCATTCATATTCCTGAAATTGTTTGCTTTCTTTTCTCAGTACAGACATTTCAGTTCTGCTTTTATTTATTCATTAAATAATGCATTCCAGAGCTTCTTCATAAAGTTTTCATATATTTGTAGTTTAATTCTAGGTCATCTTCATTCTTTTGCTAGTCAATAACTGTGATATTAACTATTACCTAGTCTCAGAAGATATCTTCACAATCATGTTTTAAATCTTTTTCTAAGTATTCTCCTTTTTTCAGTATTTCCTAGTAACATATAATGCAACGGTGGTGGAAACCATCTATGGAGTTGACTGAGTGCACACTTCAAAAAAATGGTATAATTCCAGTGATTTGTATCAGGCCACCGTAGTCTGATCACACTGCAACACCTGAAGAAAAAATGCAATGAAGTCAACTGCAAGACCATTCCCCTGGCCTAAGTGAGATTTGGAGCAGGATCATCTAGCCTTATTATCTCCATTCCCAGCATTTACAGTACATACCTACATTGATGTTATATGGAGAGGAAAAAATCCACCTATCTTCTGAAAAATTTCAGATCCATTTCTATGCCAAGCAACTGAAATCTGCCGTTTTGTTCTGGCTCTATAATGCCCTTGTATAATGGTGATTTTGTGCATTTATCCCCAGAGCTCCTTTATTCACAAATGTTTATATCAATAGTTCTAATGTTTAACCATAAACTCTCTTACCAATTTTCTGATTAATATACACCTCAACACGTTCTATACAATCCCTAATAGCTGCATATTTAAGCATAGCTACTCCTTCAAATAACGACAGGTTTTAATTGCATTTATGTAGTTCTACATTTTCTGAGGTTTTAAGAATAAGGTAAATTTGTCTTCTTACATTATATTTATGCTGGCAACATAGTTAGTCTTTATTTCACTATCATTCAATAGCATCACCTAAAACGAATAATGCTTACTGAATACAATGTGTTTCTGTCTCAGAAGTCCATAACAACTAATTTTAAAGGGTAATGCTCAGTGGAGACTCTAGTTCACAGTTTGAATGAATAGTACACTTTTATAATTAATATAGTGTAAATCATTGTAAGCCAGATCCACTGCACTTTAGAACTTAACTGAGATTTTAATTTTTCATAAGATCTTTGGAAGTGATTTCAAGCAAGTCATTAAGGGTAATCATTCAGAATAAATGAATCACATTTTTAATTATGATTATCACCAGCAGGGAGATCTGAACAGCAAAAGTTTGTTGTTTTACACAGCCAAACCTTTAGAACAGGATTTTAGCTTACCGAAAGTCAAACTGATTTCTGACCTTGAACCAGGGAAAATAATGAGCTGAGTGTGATTGATAACCTGAGAAATTACTCTTTTCCTCATAACCTCCTGTTCTGTCTCCAAAGAAGATCCAGAATATGCCAGAAGAAACAGAGCCGGACTTGAAAACAATCAAGCATATTAAAAAATCATCACTGATAGACTTGATAACAAGAATTGAAGTAGGATGACGTTATACTGGTCAGTGAAATCTCCTGGACAGTGATCCTCTTCCACCTGAAGGCTATGAATATGTACCCAGGAAACGCTGGTTGTATTCTTTATTATTTGTACTATAAGTCTAAACACAACATCAGTCTTATTGTAAACACATTTGGAAGCCCAAAGAGAATAGCAGAATAAAATTTCTTGGGCACCGCTCACATTCAACACATGACTCCCATCACCGTCTTTTGTTTTTCTCCGGTCCTGAAAGACTTGAAAACCACTTGGTCCACAATATTCTGTGCATCATCAGTGAACAGATGTGATTGCAGTTATTTAGATCCTAGAATTTCTCAAACCAAAGCCTTTACAAACTAGTGACCTGTTTCTGTACCGTTTCACCAGTGAAGTCTTTTTGAAGGGAAATAAGAAATCCATTCTGAGTCAAAACACAACTTGCTGTAACCAGATAAGATCTCGAAGGCAAGTTAATAATCCTTCATACTCAAAGACATGGCAATCCTTCTATAAAGGATCTTCTGAACTATTGAAATACAAACAGTCCACCAATGCATTACACTCATTAAAGATTTACAGGTTCAACTAGGTCTGTCACCGTGCTATCCATATATCTGGAAAGAAACTAAAACAAACCTTCATAGATTAAAGTTTACCTACCTGATACACCTGATGCATGGCTTGCTTCGTCTGTAATCGTGTTAGACCCTATTGCTTATGTTCAGAGAAAGAGAATACTCTGAGCTGTGGTACTTCAGTAAAGCTCTCAAAAGTTATTGTGAAGCTGCAAAACAGAGGTCTTATCAGTTTCCTTATTGATTTGGGTTGATAGTACCCCATGTGAAAATGCTCAGTACCAAACTATGCAGCTAATCTGTGACTTCAAACAGAAAGCTCTAGGAAGGCAAGCATAGAGTGGAAAGGATTTTCAAAACAGTGCGAGGAAAGGGATGTTCTTCATTTTTTAAGTTTTATACAAGCTATAAGTGAATATGAAGACTGATACTGAACATTCTCTGGGGTTTAGTAAACACTGGATATTTTTTAATCTTATCACCGTACGTATACAGGCTTCATTATAGTTATAGTTGTCATTGGTAACACGTAGGATATAAAAGAACAAAGAACTGATACTTCCTCTTGGTTATGTTATAAAGAAAGTTTATACAAGAAATAGAATGTACCACTTGACCCTCTAGTTCTTCATTAACCTGCAGCAATAGTTTTCTGCAGATGTCTACTGGACTAAGAATACCCTTCCAGAACTGTTTTCTTCTATTTCCAATATCTGGGACCAGAAAAAGAACCTTACTTCTGAAGTATCTCAGGATTCAGCTAAAAAAAATCCTGGGGTTTGGCCACACATTCTTGGTGCCTGTATTTCTTAGCTTGGTCCAAAGAACGAAAAATGCAAGATCTGGATCCTTATGTTTTACAGATGAACATTTGTAAAACATTAGACACATACTGTTTAGTTATATAAGGCAATAAATACAAGAGAGCTTTACATTGAAAGTTCAAATACAGAGCCTTAAACAATCAAATGTTTTAAATCACTTTGAATAATCACTGGAATATATTAAAAGATATGGTTTTGGTATATTTTGTACTGAAAATGTCTTTTAGTTAAACTAGTTTCTGTCTTTCTATCCAGTCCATGTGTAATTCATGAATCTTTAAACATTACGGGATTTTAGAGAGCTAAACTGACATTTTTACTTTAGCTTAGCAGCCTGAATAATTGGCACACTCCAAGTGTTTTAAATACTGAAATAATCATTGCTGTGAATTCATCTTGTGATGTCATAGCAGCTGATGACTGACATAATAAATTTCTACACTATGAAAGCTTGAAAAAAATGTTAGAAATATTTCATTTTTAATACATAACAAGTAAATGATCTATAACTAGCAGAATATTCTGATATTATCTTTAATGAAATGCTTTTTAAATGTGTGACATATTGTTATTGGTTTTCCATTTCTGGACAAGAAGAGAATTCATTAAATTTATCAGTGCGCTTTCCTTGGAAAGAAATGTATGGTCAGAAATATAAAATCTATTTATGATCTTGAATAAAAGCAGAAGTTCAGTGTTAAAAATTAAAAATTACTCTTTCAGTGTAGGAAATTGAAAGGAACTGTGTAGGAACTTTCTCCTCTAAGGAGTTGCTCTGAGAGCGAGTCACAACCAAGTACCAAACCACTACAGTTTATACCAACTGTAAATTAACATAAGAGCTGGCTGCAAACAACATCAAACCCAAGCTAGCAACTGATTTCGTAGGAGATGTTGAAGGACCTGTAGCCCCTCAACAACCGATGTATGGTGCAGATCCTGGTCCATAGTCCAGAAATGTCCATGTGGTCATGCAGGCTCCCTTGAAGACTTAAACTAAATCTGTTCCAAGCTATGCAATTTCTGGAATTAAAAAAACATGATTTGGAGTACGGTAAATCAAATGAAAAAAAAAGTTCTTTCTTAAGGAAGACTTCCTCTGGTTAGTGTGATTTGAATAGATTGAATATCTATATTTAACAGGTATTGCATGAAAGAAGACATCTATCAAAACAGAAGACCCAAAGTTGAGTATTGGCATCGACGTTTCCCAACTAACGTGATAAATTCTGTTGTCAGTTCAAAGAAGATCAGCAAAACAGTAATTCAGGGCAAAGGTAATTTTTTGGCTTAAATAGCCCTTCAAGATCTCATATTTTTATTTATATCTCATACAGGGGTACACATTTCAGTATAAAGTCAGTGACTACAGAAATGAGCACAGGAACAGATTATGTAACTATGTATTTCTGTAACGACTTATTATTTAATCTTCCCTATCTCCTTTAGTAATAATAAAAGAATAAGTGCTGCATTTACCACCATGCTTGCCAAGTGTTGCTGTATACGCTTCCAAAATCATCATCATGTAGATGATAGTATACATGATCTTTGGGCACCTGTGCAATTCTATTTCTTTACCTAGAGATTATGCTGCCCTCCATAGGCAACGAGGTATGCGCTAAATACCAACACAGTGTGAAGGAAAGAAGTCCCATTGTCCCTCTCAATAAATCTTCAATTATTTTAGGGGAAAGACAGTAACCTAAAAATGAAAGAGTGAGGGACATTGCTTTCCTCAGCTGCACAAACACATAGAGACATGAATTGTATGGAAAAGCAACAAATTATTTTGGACTGAATCCCACCTGCTGTTCCAGGTGAGTGTTTCCTCCTGTTGGTCATTTAGGTGAATGTCAGAAAGAGCAATGGGTGAGGTTTTGTTTGGCTGGGGATTTTTTTGGAAGGAAGTTGGAAGTGGGGATAAACTCCTTTGAATTAATAGTTTTTTCCCCAAAAATCTGGCCCCTGCTTTCTATATCCTCAAAAGTTTTCCCATTCACCTCCACACTCAGATACCTTCTTGATCTTTTTCTTGACAGTTTTTGTCTCCTCTCTGGCTTTTGTGGATTTCTATACTAGGGCAGGACTTCTATATGGCTACAAAAATCTAAAAAGTAAGCGGTAAAATACTTAGGATCATAATATCAAAAACCTATCCATTGGCATGCAACTTCCACACCATTGACAGTAGGTAAGCAGCAATGGTAGAAACTGATCAGATCTAATAACTGTTTCAAGATAAACCTGTGTGAGAAACAGAATATGCATTAATATAAAATTTTATTTCCGTTACAGTATCACCAAACGTTTGCAAGTAAGACTCACACGCTGCTACTTTGGACATACCATAACCACCTATAGCAGAAAGTACTTTCTTGGAAAACAGTATATTCTGTCTCAGAGGAAATATTCTTTAATTATAAATTTATAGTATATGTAAGGATGAAGCTGAATCAATCAATTAAGTTTTGAAGCGGTATTACTGAGAGTAATGCAATTGTTGATTGTGCCATGTCTGCAGCCTAGACTTTAAGCTGAAAAATCTCAGGGTGGTATTCCTCATATCTAGATCTACCTGTCCAGACACGAGGCATCTCTATAAACTATCTGCCCAACACTCTGCAGTCAATGGCAAAAAGAAACCTTCACAGAAAAACTCAATCTACTGCTGGCACAGGTGGGATAAATCTCATTTGGGGCCTCTCTCTTCTGTATTTATTAAATGTAGGACAAGCCCGAACAACTAGCTTTGGTGGAAAAGGTCTTTTTTTTCGTGTTTTACCAACAGCACATGCAAATGCATTGCAGTTTTTGAGTTTCACTTATTAAAATATGGTGTTGACCCGAAAATTTGTTATGTAACTTGTTATTCAGACAAGGAAAAGTCAGATATGAACAGAGAGGAATTCAACATCTGAAAAATTAATTAGTGACCCTGTTCACAAAAAATATTTGCCAAAGGGAGAGATGCGTATCTTACGATAAAAGCTTTGTAAGTGTGATGTATAGGCTCGGGCTTTAGAACTTAGCGGCTGTAGTACTGAAAGGTAAGGATGCCAGAAAAATTGAATGAGCTATCATAAATATTCATGCCCACAGAGAGACTTCAAGGAAGTAAATCTAAGCTTATTTTGCTAAAGGAATTTCTTCTGAGACTTCTAGTTGTTTGACATCTCAAATAATAGTTGCTGTTTACCCAGTGCCCATAAAACAGAAGAACCTGGAATTATAAACTTTTCACAGAAATTCCCTAAACTAATAATGAAATTAAAAGTATAACCCTGAAATGTATTTTCAGAATACTTTAAGTCTACCTAAAGGACTACGATGAGGATTTCTCTTTATACACAGCTATAAAGTATTTAAAGATGGTTTTATTCCATGTTTCTCTTCAGTTTGATAATGGACTACACAGGAAGTAGATCTGGAAAATACATGCCCAGCACCCAAGTGCCAAGCAGTGGCCATGATACAAGCATGATTAATCTGCAGTCCTACATAAATCACGGTAGTGACAAAAACTCCCATGATAACAGTCTATAAACAAAACAAGTTCTCTACTGCAGAAGAAGTGGTTTACATTTTCTAAAAGGAGCGAAGAAAGATTTCCATATGGATAATTACCATAAAGCTGACTGGAGTTTATACAAAATAAATTACTCAAAAAAACTCCTGTCACTTCATCAGATGAAGGGCAATATGAAAATGGAACTAATCATAAAGATAATTCTGTCACAGCATATAAGAACAAAAGTACTGAATTATTTTTAATGTCTAAGTGTTTTGTTGACTGATTGAATTGCTAAGGAATTCAGAGATCAGCAATATGGCTTCTGCAGAAGCAAGTATGTGCTATTTCATTAACTACAACAGCAAACTGAAGTATTGTTTCCCAAGTTTCACTTGTAGCTAAAATGACTCATCGTATTAAAGTTTCCTATATTGCCATCAGTGTATTCCTTCTTTCTAGAACTAAGGAAACAATTAAAGAGTTTATTTAAAAAGACGTATTTGTTTCCTGTTGTCACTGATGCTTGAAAGCATAGAAACAAAAAAATATTGATGAAAGTCGTCTGTTACTACGAAGACAGAAGGGTAATAATCCATTTCTTGTTTATTATTTTAAAGATGTGAAACTTCATTAAAAATATTTGCAAAAGTATAGTACAAAAAGAAAGTTTGAATTAATGTAACTATCTGCAAATTATAATGTAAACTATAGGAGACAGCACTATCTTTACAAACTAACGGAAAATGAGAATCCTGCCATTGTTCAATTACAACATTCTTTCTACTTCAAATATTTCAGTTATTTTAATTTCAATTACTTTTTTTTCCTCTGTCAAGAGAATTTTAGAGTCATAAGAAGTCCACCACTATCAAATCAACCTTAAATACATGAAAATTCCAAGGCATAGCCCTCAAAAGTTACTGATCTCTGTATTTTTCAATTAAAAGAAACCAGAAAAGCAAAACTTCAACAGGTTTTTCGACGTATTAAAAGTTACTTTAATATTTTAGCTGCACATTGGCCACTTGAAATAATTTCATTCTATAAGGGCAAATGCAAAGATTCTTCTTATGGATGAAAACTGTATCTCTCTCAGCAAAAA
Organism: Cuculus canorus; assembly: GCF_017976375.1. Taxonomy (NCBI): domain Eukaryota; kingdom Metazoa; phylum Chordata; class Aves; order Cuculiformes; family Cuculidae; genus Cuculus; species Cuculus canorus. The sequence continues at coordinate 6,615,489 of NC_071441.1, read as the reverse complement.
GGTCTTTTTCATGATGCAGTCTTAAAATTAGAATAGTCTGATCTGGTGTGTGATTAAATTTATAACATAATGCATTTTGCTGAAGGGTAAATTATTGATGACACTATCCTTAGTCATAAATGTAAATCTTTTCCAAAAATATATCACAGCAAAGCTGAAAAAGGGAATGGAATTACAGTTTTATTTATTACCTCTTATATACTTTCAAATTATTTTCCAGCAAACAAATTACCGAAGGCGATTTCTGCCACTTCGTCTAAAAGAATTTGGACTTTCTAGAAAACAGTAACATCAGTGAAGGCTTGAAACATGACAAAGGTCTGATGTAGTAGACTGAGGAATTTTAACAGGAATAACATGCATTGTTAAATTCCATTAAGTGTTGGATATTGCTTCCACCATTGAGTATGAATATGTTATGATGTCCTTTTGTGCTGTAGTTTTCAAAGTTTCTTAAAACGTGCAGGGTAAGTTATGTTCACTCCTGACCCATCTGTGTCAAGAAAACAGATATTTTCCCTTTGCAGGCATGTGGGGATGGATTAGAGAGAACTGCTCGATAATAACATGGTTGTGCTTTTCCAAATAAATCTAGTTTTAATTCAACATTCAAGCAATTTCATTAATTCATTTCTTAAAGCAAAAACACTTAAATATGTAGAAAGGGCTCAATACTATTTCAAACAGCAAACTGTGGAATCTCAGAGCTGGATTGTGTGTTCAACGATGGTAGAAATGTACTTTTAGAGCTGAAATACATGAAGTTTTGCTTGAAAATATTGTGCCTGTTTTTTATGTAGTATCTATCTGATGAAAGGGAAAAAAAGAGTGCTTTGTATTTTTCTGTCTCCCACTCACACACTGCATGTGAAATATCACAATAATTATTGATAGTTACTGGCTTATAAAAACAATAGTTAGTTACTTTATTCGCCCTTTGGAGTCAACATGATCAGGTGTGGACACGTGGGGTATTTTGTTGCTTGTTTGTGAAAAGTGAAATGCTCAGGTAACCACCTCACTCACCTAACTTAGTACCAGTTATTTGAAGTTTTGCTGCAAAATATTGACAGCTGGCAACAATAGAGTAAAAAGGCAGCAAGAAATTTATGATAGCTGAATCTTGATGGAGAAAGAGATACAAGTTGTGAAAGATGCTCCTGAATTTTTCCTGTGTTTTCTTTTTCCCCAAACACACAATGAAATCCAAAAGCATTTGTTACTAAAATCTCTGCTGTAAACTCTCCCTTCTCTATAATCTTGTCGGCTCTGGGGCAATAGAATCTCTAAGGTCAGCCTTGCGGTTAACTACAACGCTTATATTTCTCTATTTCATGGCAGTAGAAAGGAACGGATGATTTATTTTTAGTGAGTTGCTCAACCCTAAACAAGGAACTCAGTATGTGACTTTTTTTTTCCCTTTTTCCAGACTGATAGGATTGCCAGCCATAGCACAACTCACAATAGTATTAACTGCATCTATAAACCCCAGCACCACTTCTCTTAGCTCAGCCACAGCAGCGTGTTCTTCAGTTTCTCTTTCTGAGGTTTTTTTTTTTTCCCACAATATGTTGAGTAACGTGCGAGATAAACTGGCACGTGTTATGAGACCAGTACAGCATGCATGGGTGAACCAGTTACATTATCAGCATAAACGACAAAAAAGTTTTCTGACCTGTAACACATGTTTGGGTGAGAAGAGAGAGATGTAAGAGAAAGCAGTAATGACATGATATTTTTATTCTGTCTTCAAGCAGATGTTTCTTTTAACAAAACAAGAATAGTAATAACAACAAAAAAAAAGATGTTTAGCGTTCTTTTCCTTTTTTTTTTTAAAAAAAGAATAAATAGCTGATGTCTCAGGGAAATTAAACTATTTCAAGGGAAGAGTCTCTTCTTCATTCTCAGACTGAGAAATTTAAATTTTCATCTCCCTTGCCTTAATTGGTATTTACTTTCTTAAATCTACCTGGCCCTGAACAAAGAGTCGATACGACGGTACTCGTATCAGAATCATCTCTTTCTACAAATAATTCTTCAAACACAAAATAAAAATCCATAAAACGAGGAACAACATTAAAGCAGAGCCCTGAAAGTGACGTGGTGGGTGCTTTGAGCAATACTACATCAAGCATGCCATGAAAAAGTTTTGTGAATATACAAGTTTTGTGATTTTTTTAACACACAGTTGCCTAAAATAATATTCCATAAAAATGAAATAGAAAGTAAGCTTTATTGTCTATGGAAATCACTCTTTAAAAGGTTCTTTCAATGATAATATATTGAAGCATGTCTGTAAATGTTGACTGCAGTAGTAACTTCATTTTACAGCCAACACATGAGAGCCGGAATTGTTGATCCCAGGCAGCTGAGAATGGCAGTGCCATTTGTTAAATCATCAAGCAGGTACCTTAGTGCTTTCTCTGTTTCTGCACCCAGATTTACAGGAAGGTTTACACAAACAGTCCAGAAACTGTTTCATTACCATTTCTCAAATGTCTCCATAAAACAGTCTTTTAGTACAATGCCTTGATAGGGAGTGATGGAAACCATCACTGTTCCACGGGGCCAAGGGGCTGCTGGCCAGGGGGATGCACAGCACAGGGCTGTGGTCCATTCTCCTGCGTGTGGGATGGGTCATATCCCACAGCAACCTCTCTGCCACCAAAGAAGGGCAGAGCACGTGGCTCAGATGGAAAGGTAGGTGTCTCAGTTAGAGATGCAACATCCTGTCCCCCAAACCTCCTATTGTTCCTCTGCTCTGTCCCATCCATGTCTCTGTGCCACCTTTTGTCTTCTGCTTGAGCTACGAGTCACTTGGGATGGGCTTTTCTCTTCAGGGTCCTGCAGTCTTGGACTTCAGCTACTGTTCTGCACTGTAGCAGTAATAAAAATGATACACAGAGGTGTCCTCTTAGCTTTGATATTGCTATGAGATGAGACCTCTCAAAGAGCAGCACTGTGTTCTCGCTGCGAGCCCATCACAGTCCTGGGGGTCCTGCTCACCACACTGGTGGGACCACAGCCCTGGCACCTGGCGGAGGCTGCGCATGGAGCACGGCGCTGCAAAAGACGAGGAAAATGATGTTTCACAGGAGGGCAGAGGCTCTCCGTGAACAGCTCTTGGGGTTACTTTTTATTGGCAGAGCTTTGCAGAGTCCATGTGGGATTCTAGAATTTTGCTCATTTTCCCCTCCAGGTTTGAGGTTTAAGTAAATAAACAATAAAAGGCAAGAGGAAAGGCCAGGAGAGAGTTCTGGCTGTCATGATGCAAATCCAGAACTCTTTTGACTCCAGTTACATTCCGTTTATACTAAGGAACAAAAATACAAGCGTATTTGTGCAAAAAATACTATAGAGCTGTTCTGTCAGAAAATTATTCTAGCCATCATTGTTTATATTATATTCTTTATTTACATAATTTACAATTTAATCTCAGCAGAATGTTTCCTGTATGAGGTAAAAAAATTATTTTTTAATTATTTTTATGGCACCAAAAAAAGGAAAAAAGGGAAGGTACATAGCTGTCATCAGACATTATTCCATTGCCTCCCAGTCTCATTGAACAGCAATACAGTCTATTCATATGTTAATTATTTACATTGAAAGACTCCATATTGTACAAACAAGAACTTTTGAATAAAGTAGGTTGAAAAATGTTATTTACATTTTGGCAACAAAATAACTGGCCTAATTTTTAGATATGGGTAATATCTCTACCGTTACTGACAGGAAGAGTGCAAACAAACTTCAGCTGGCATATCTAAACACTGGACAACGTCAGATTCTGAAACAGCAGGCTAAAATCGGCTTCAGACTTCAGTTCAGTAAAATAGCTTTTTGGTTAACTGGACAATAAAATTCAATAACACACAGGCACCAAACTTAGATTATTTATTTTGACACTCAGTTCAGTTCAATATCCCCATGTGGTATATTATCAGTGTAAGTCGTATTGTTTGAATGAGTGTTGTGCTACTACGTGGAAGAGTTTTAAAATCAGACCTTTTGGAGCCAAGAAGACACTTGAAAGGCTTTTGTGAAATGCTTCATTATCTGAGTTTTTCTGTTGAAAATGTAAGCCATGTAACAGCAGCTTCCTATTCACGTTGCTGTTGTCAGACTCCAGAGTTAATATTCTTAATGAAGAAGAGAGACTTAATTAATCCAGATCACATCCTAGAACTTCTGCTCGCAGCTTTGAGGTCTGTAGCACAGGTTTTCCATGACTGAACCATTTCTGTGGGCTCTAACACCGACAAGAGTTCACCCTCTGTTTCTGTTTCAGGCATAATGATAAGCAACAGGCAGTTAGGTAACCTGTCATTTGCAGTCTTGATTTAAGCAGAATACAACTCTTCCTCTGGGGGTACAATGCTTATTTACGTTAAGGCACTTTCCCTGAAAAAGAGTAGCTTGCATAAGCCAAATATTTTTAATATTTACTGCATTGAACATAGAGTAACGATACTTCTTAAAAAAGAAAATTATACCAAGCTGAAAGCCCTCCTGATTTTAAAATAACACTGAGCTAGTTTACATAAAGACTTTGCAATCACATTATTTTTCAATAACTTATTTTCATTGATTGGTCTAACAGTTTGACATGTTATTTATGGGCTACTGTGATGAATCACATCCGTTTCCAAGGTAAAGTAAGCAAATTCTCTGTTTATAGGATTAAAGTTGAAGGTCAAACTTTGATTATATTTTCTATTCTACTACAGCAATATAAAGCAAGGCCTTTAGACTTCAGAATTGGCAACCAGTCACAGGAGATGCTTTTATACTTAAAAATTGACCACAAATCTTGAGTAAATCATAATTAACATCCAAGAGGCAGGAAACCTAGCAGATGATTGCGATAAACCATAAGAGAAATTTCTTTTGTGCTTTTAATATGCATTTTAATAATTTTTTTACCTTGCAAAGAGGATTTATTTATTTTTAATCTGTTTTAAGAAAAGAGTTTATGTCTACTGGAGTGTGAGATCTGGGAAAACACTAACCTTAAATGCTTATAGTGTCATGTGGTATTTATCTAACTCACTGGCCCACTGCTGTTGAACTTCTACCAGTGTATATTTATCAGTAGGCCATTGGCAGGTGCAAGTGAAATTTGCCGCGTCCAGAAATGTAATGTATAAACAACATTTAACCCTCTTTTTTAGCAACACATTATTAAAGTCTGGGTAGGGATCTCAGAGCTGCCGAAGCACTGGCAACCCTGAATTGTAAAGGATGTTGTTGTGCAATGTAATAATGAAAAGTAATTACCCGAATGCCCTCCACTCCAACCATACACAATGCCCAGCACGCTCACATAGCCAAAGGGAGGGGGAGGAGATGGGGGAACCATTTGTCTTAAAAGATAAATGTGTGCCGATGAGAATCTCATCCAAAATATCCCTACTAAATTATTTAACAAAGGAAGCGTGAAAGGGGAGGTTGTGAAGTGTATGATTTCAGCGAGCTGTGGAAAGGTTGCTTAGGAGGTTTCTTGCGATGCAACGCAAGGATTGTTGCATTTAGATTAGAGTTACTGACCTTGCTTCATCACCCAGCTTTATAAACCTGTCTCTACTGTGCATGGGTTTTTTTTTTTGTCCTAGAAGGATTTATGTTAAATCATTTGTTATCATATACGTTGTTGTGCCAAGACTTTGCAAATCTTGGCTTGCAACTGCAACAATCCTTTTAGATCAGGGTTAGGGAATATTTTTGGAACATCCAAGGGAAATAGGCAGGATTTGCTTCATACTAGAACTCTTCTGTACAGACGCCTGAATTACGCTTAAAGATTTTTACACAGGGAGGGTTTGCTATAGGCACACTCCCTCTCTTAGAAACATGGGAAGGGGAAGAATCACTCATTCACACAGGAGCATCACCAGTCCACAGGACTTTGTGTTGCTGGGCATGTCCAGGGACCTGTCCTGGAACTAAGTGGGAAATGGCTGAGCTTAAGAAGTGGTCAACACAGAAAGACAGAAACAGAGATTGTGCTGTGGCACCATGAGGAAGGAGATGGAGTTAGAAAAGAGTGAGGCAGCGTGGACTTCCTCTCTAACAACTTTTAATATAAATCTAGGGAACTCCTTAGCCTCAGTTCTTGAACTCGTATTGGTCCTTTTTAGCCATCCAGGCATATTCTAATGGATTAAAAGGAACCTGAGTTACGTCCTGGGTGTTGTAGCTTCAGCTGTATTGAGGTAGAAAGGAAGAAGGGCTGAAAGCATGCTGGGAAAGTCTGGCAGATCTGCCTTCAGGAGATCTAGACTGGATGTGAAGCACTCACACGGTCCTGGGGAGCTGGCTAGTGTTGCAGAATTTCATAGCTCTGGGGCCCTGGGTTGTGCCTTTGAGATCGGCTCTGGGCAAAAGGAGTTACATAAATGCACCAGTCCAAGAAAAGCCTCAGGAAGCACAAGCTCTGAAACAATGCCATTGCCCATACCTGCAAACTGCTGCATCCCTCTATGCAAATGGCTGGGATGGCAAGTTCACCATTAAGACGGAATGAATCTGTTTCCTCCCCTAAGTACTTGCTGCTGCCTTAGACGGGAGCAAATTAACGTCCTGTAGTGAAGCTAAAAGGGGTAAAGGAGCAGCTGGACCCCATGCAGCTCCTGCCCACCACCCTGTGGATATCTCCTGCCGTCAGTTATACACTCAGTTTAGCAAGGTCTGACCCAGAGTTTATGCAGTTTGAGCAACATGCGAAGTGGAGCCCTTGCTCTCTTTTATTCTCTGTCAGAGATACGGTGTCACACACAGCTTTGTCCTCGCCGAATAAAATTTTGCATTCTCTTCAGCAGTTTGCTCTTTATCTCTGAGTTATAACACCAGCACCTATTCAATAATTTGATCTTTGATTTAGCACATAGAAGCATTTATTTTGTAAAGTAAGTCTTCAACTTTGAAGTTTAGTGCAATTAAAACTAAATATTGCTAATTAGGAACCCAGTGCCTCAGTTGTTACTCAAATTCTGTTGTCACGACTTAGGACTACCCACAGGAGCAAGAATTTTCAGGACTGGACTCCATGAAAGAAAAGGCTGCATTTTTTCCTAAGTTGGAAACAGCAGATGGATCACAACAGGATCCTTATGCAGCAGAAAGGTGAGCAAATACATAATGATTTACAGGATCAGAATCCTCCCAAATGCATCACTTGCACTTCATTGATTTCTGCTAACAAGTATTAAACCGTGCACAGTTTTCTTGTGTGCTCTGACTTTTGACAACAATAAAATGTTCCCTGTTGCCATATGACACAGTCAAGTCCAGAGGTGCTATTTTGGTTTGAGATGGTTAAACTTTTTTTGTTACTATGGAGATTATCTACTGATTGGTTTACTTACCGCCCCAAAGCTGTCATCGCACACTGTTTAATTTATAAAGCCGGTCCAAATCTCTGTGGAAAAAAAGTCACCAATATTTCTCACAACTTTCTTTGATTTATTTTTCAGTGTCAGCCAAGACATAACATTTATTATGATTCACCTTAGCATGATGACATTTCATTTTTCTCACTGAAGAAGATGTCCCTGAAAAAGGAGATCAAAATCTCCTTAGTCTTCTGGATATCACATAATAAATGAGGGGGTCTGTTTTTCCTCAGTGCCTCAATAGGAAGAAGTGTTTATGTTTCAGGATCAAGCCCCCACAGAATATTTACAAAATTTGTTGCGAGGTGTTGAGTCATAAATCTGAAGTTTGAAACCTACATCAAATAGAAATGGAGACCTATAAAACACAGTATAAAACAAAAAGTCAGGAAAAAAAGTAAATATTTTAAAGAATTATTGAAATCCTTAAGTGTCTCCCCCACAAATAACATATAAAATTCATTTTATCAAATGGACTTTGGTGCTAACGTTCTAAATATTATATATTAATTAAACATTTTCATTGCAGTGTGCTAAAATAAAAAGTCAAATATTCTAGGGTTGCTGTAGAGAGCCAACCAAAGCCCGTTATACCCTTCTTTGAGTAAGAAAAAGAGAGAGACTTAAAATAGCATCTGCTTTACATAAGAAATTGTTATCAGAAGCTGAATCCCTAAACTGAAAGTTACTTTGAATTTCATTACGGTAAATGAATAGGAATTTATTTTATTAAGGGGGAAAATGTCTCCAGCAAGCTTATAGAAAACAATTCACAGTAGGATATGATAAAAAAAATAAGAATAGACAGATGATCTTGCCATTCAGTAATCAGCCTATTGTTCCTTAGAAAACAGCATCACCCTCATGATCATTTCATAATAACACTCGCTTTATCTCACCCTGTGATCGGTAAGGCATACTGGAATTTTATTGCCTCTGGTAAGAGTAACAAAAGTGTCCTGATACATTTATATATAATTCATATTTGTTGAAGTGTGCATTTTTAATTTTCTGTATTTTTTTATTTTTTAGCCTTAAGATATTGCTACTATTTAAATTTATACTGAAACAGAATAAACATTTTCTTACATTAAGCACTCTGTGCAGAGAGAAACAGGTTCTTGGAGGCACTTCTATTCTGGAGTTCAGATCACTTCTCAAGTCATATAAAGGCAGATGCCATAGGAGTCATGCAAAGGTGTCTGCTCTGACACTAGCTTCAAGGAGACCCTATTTGGGAATACCCAAAGATTCTAGGCTTTAAAAATCTGTAACCTAGCCTGACTGCTGGTGCATGAGTAGTTTGACACTATCAAGTCCTTACAGAGTAGTTTCTGGTTGTTGAGGAAAGGCATTCTATACAGCAGATATTTCATTGCTGCAACCAAGTTCATGCATGAGTGTGAGGAGCATCACACACCTTAGAAACATACAGCTGTTTCACTTCCCCAACCTTATGTTTTCTTAGACATTACGGCATCTGAAAACCTTCATCCCCTGCTTTTATTCAGAGTCATACTCCTCTCTGACGTCATACTTTCCCTACAGCCCACAACGCATCCAACTTCTATTTATTCCCGTGGATTTTAGACTACTGCCAGGGAAGCCCGCTGGCTCTGGCTTCACCTGGCTATTCAGTGACTTTATGCAACTGACAGATTTGGCATAAAATTAGGGTATTTTTTTATGGGGATATTTTTAGCCAGGCTATTCCCTGTTACAGCTGCCAGTGCTGTTGCACAAACACATATGCCAGCACAGAGGAGAGGTGCAAAGGTGGAAAGAAGAGCCTGGAAGAACCTGGAAGAATGGAAGGGCAGGCACTTTATATATCAGCACTAGCAGCTTCAGCTTGCATGCCATCACAGCCTCATTCAAGCTTCCTTGCACAGTAGTTTTCTAAGGTCCATATGCCTCCAGCTGCAGCTTCTACTGTTTCCAGCTATTTCACACCTAGACGCTTAATTACACCTTTCATTTCAGCTGAAGGAAGGAGATTTAACACAGCTGTTGGTCTTAACCTGTTCTGTGGTTTGCCCATGGATCAAAGGTTCTCATGGTGGTTGTCTTAACCGCTGCTAGGATAGCAATACAAAAGCTCTGCAGAGTATGTAGGGGTTGTTTTTAAATAAAGGAATGTGTATTTCATCATCTGGACCAGTCCTGAGGTTATGAGTCAGGAGACAGCATCTAACATGTCCAGAAAATATATGTCCTCCTTCTGCCATGTTAAGTCACAGACCAGAGCCACAAATTGGGAACTGCCTTGTGCATATTCCCAACAAGGACCACATGGATAGGAACAGGGAAGCCCTGGGCACATCAGGCAGCTGGCACAGCCCTGGTGGAATGGGAAAGTAAAAACAATCCTGGAAGAGGAGACAGGAAATGAGCATCTGAAGGCTGTAATTAGAGCTTGAAAGTAGAAGAAAGAAACTGGTTGAAGGGTTGAAATGGTGGAGCACTAATGGCAGAAAGTAGAAGAGGTGGTTGTTTGCTGCTGGATGATGGAAGGACTGGCTTGTGGGTGGCACTAGAACCCTCCCTGCAGACCCTGGTGTCTTCACCAGACAGCCAGCCCTGTCAGTGCTGAGACCAAGGGGCTCCCCCAAGTGTGGCGCTGCCCTCCTGTAGGACTGGCTTGCTCCCAGCACGGAGAAGTCTGTACCCGACACCTTTTTGAGATGCAGATTAGCCCTAAGACTCTTCTACATCACTCTGGGAATGAAATATAAATAAATCCAGATTAAGGTTTGTTCTTACCAGCAGTGTGGGATAAAGCTTTACTTTCCCCAACACGCACACACTCACACAACACATACATACATACGTACGTTGTTCCACCAGCTCGGGTTACCCTCATTTTACACATCGAAAGCCAGCCTCATGCAACTTACACTGCTGAAACCACATACGCTGCATCACTCTCTCTCTGATCAACATATATCCCGCATGTAACTTGTGTCACCATTTATGTTACAGCTGAATTTGGCCCAGAAATATCATTAGTACTAGGCTGTTTTTTCTACATTCTATGTTTGTCCGAAGATCTTTAGTAACAGCATAAATCACAGCCAAAGCTGAATGCTAGTCTCGTGAATTTTGAAAGCACAATAGGCAAAGTCAACCCTGAATACATCCAAAATACAAGCACTCAGAATACAAACATTCATAGCAAATAACAAAGGAAGCCCTGCCATTTCTACAGTCAAATAATAGCACTAGTGCTGAACAGTGAACAATTTTAAAGAACAAAAACAGAGCAAGATTAAAAATATACCTGATTAAAAAGGACTTTTTGTTTTGCCAGATGCTTGGGCTTTTATTAGAAACAGATAATTCCGTTCAATTGTGTGGGTCAAAAATTATGGGGATAGCTCCAACAGCAAGTGTAGGACATGATTTTCTGCAACGGGTGGCCAAGCAGTGCTGCAGCAATGGAGACTTGGTTTCTGTATATTGATGACTGAATTAAAAGCTGGAGGGAGGGGGAAACCTGCAATGATCCCATTTGGGTGCAGCTCAGTCTACTGCCAAAACTGAGGAATACCTAAACCACAATTTATTTACAAACAGGTTCTTCCTTTTTTCACAGTTTATGCTGTTCCAAATGAATGACTGTGTCCTACTGCTGAATATGATGTCACATCTCTAGCCATCCTTTCCCCATTTAGTCACATGGTGAAATTAAAATTGCATCTAGACCAGTGCACAAAAAACCAGACCTGTTTCCAGAATTACATTGCAAAACCAAGAGTTTAATTGCTTACCAAAGGAAGCTTCTCACTCTTTTACTGATTTGCCTTTTTAGTTAGTGAGGATACATTCTCCTGCATGTAATAAAAAAAAATAAGAAAAATGTATTCAAACAACGATCGCTCCCAGGAAACTAAACTGAAAAGCTGTCCATGGTGACAAGTGACAGTACGCAGAGAAAGATGATTCAGAGAAGATGGGAAAGCATTTCACATTTCACATTTTCAGGTAATCTGGCCACCATAAAACTCAGATGTACCTTTTCACCTGGTGAAATCTTGGTGTTCGTGATGTTTTACATGGCCTGTCTAGAAAAGGATAGTGAGACACTGCTCAGGGTCCCAGACCACTGCTCTAGCCTTAGAGCTGTCCTCCACCTGCACGGGACATCCACTCACTGCCTGGTGTGCCCAGGGATTACAAACCATGGTTCAGCCCTCTTCTGGTCTCTGTGTGTGGCACAAGGAGCGATATTTCCCAAGCATCGTGGGCCCAGGCTCAAGCACTGTGGCAGCCGAACAGACCAAATTGCAATATAGCCGATTGCCTCAACTAGTAGAATCGGGCTTGATTCTTACATTACTGACACTAGGCTTGCACCAGCAGAGCTGTGTGAGGTTTTACTGAACTATAGTTATATACTTTGGTGTAATCAGGAAGCAGCTTTTCTCAATTACCTTTCAAGTAAGGCAGTTGCCCTAGCAGAGCAATATTAGAAGGGATGCATCTGCTACCTCGTCTACAACATTGCTAAACGCTACCAGGGCCATCTGTTTTGTAGTCTCCCTGAGCTTTCAAATCATATTTTTAAAAGGATGCGAAAAGTACTGTTAAGAATCCAGCACTGCCAGCTGTTCAGACCTTTTCTGATGCTCACTAGTCGTGGTCACGAACAGTTACGTGGCATGGAGCATGAAGATAACACTGTAGAGGTTTACTTGACTGATTTACAGGCAATCAAACTTAGACATCAATGATCCTTCTCCAGCTCAGTCCTTCACTCTTTTCTTCTAGCACCAGCAGAGTTACTAATATGATATGTTGGCACAACAGGCGGTTTAATCAAGACTTGCTGACAATCAGTTCACATTATGTGTGTGATGTGTATGTGTGTGTGTGTGTGTGTGTGTGTGTGTACAACCAGGTGAGACTGAGAGAAAGATGATTTTACAGAGGTAAGAACAGCAACTATTTCACTTTTACTTGAAATTGTTCTCTTTCCTCTGTACACTGAGATTTTCTTAATTCTTTCCGTCCCTTTCTTCCTCAGTGTAGTTGGCCATGGCAGCCAGGGGAATTTATAAAGGGTTAAAGGACAAGAGGAGATGGTGGGACAAAAAATGACATTTTCCAAAGAACAGAAAATATTACTTGGTGAAAGAAAAATATGTTATGTCAAGATCCCGTGTCTTTTTTCCAATGAGTACTTTTCATCATGCCTGGTTTTTTTTCTCCAACACTTTTTTTTTCTTTTTGGTCCTTTTACTTTCCCACTTCTCTATTTTTTTTGCTGAGCTTTACCTCAAAAGTTTTATCTAATCTGTGAAGTTTTAGCTAATTCTGCTGCACTTAAAGGTCAGGTGTGGCAGTACTCCTAGCAGAGCAGCAGAGTCAGAACAAAATAAACTGAAATAGGAGGCCGGGTTTCCTTCTTATGGAAGAAACACCAAGCAGGGACTTTCTGGTTCCAGGCTTGAAGAGTGTCTAGCACAACAGGGTTTGTCCTCTGATAGAATCACTAGGAACAGCTGCAATAACATTCAAAACACAATCTGCTAGTTAATTATTCTCTAAAAGCCACTCTACTTGCCCATGACCACACTGGAATCCATGTGCTGTACAGAGCTGGTCTTCAGCTAACGTGAGCAAAAACAGCTCTTCTTTCATGATGATAAATTCATATCAGTAGGGGATCCTGCAGTCTGACTTTGCCTCATCTACAGACAATTGTGCCCAGATATTCTGTGTGTCGGTAATTTGAAATTACCCTCACAGAGCAGCGAGTTCTGCTCTTTATATTTTGATATTCAATATCCTATTTATTTTCTCAGCCCCGGAGTTCCCAGTATAAGGCATGAGCCATTCTGAATGGTCGTGAAAGTAAGCAGGAATTCAAGCACTTCATTGGTGACACAAAAGAGCTTTAAAATGGATATCGGTCCACATCAGAGTGGATGCATTCTGGAATCCACTGCATGTCCATCTGGAGAGCCTTGGATACATTTTTCAAAGATTGTGATATAGAAATAAAGCATAAAAAATAATGCAAGACACTAGAAATAAATCTTTGCTGTCCACTGCAATGTAAAATTCAGAATTTTATTACATAGCAGAGTTTTATATTTTTACCTTTTCATTCTTATAAATGGAATATGTCATCCTTTTAATTTGGTTGAAATTTCATTACTTTAAATAGGTGTTTAAAAGTTATTAGAAATATGTAGGGTAAAAAAATCCAATAACAAATTTATAAATCTTAAAATGTAGGAAATCAATTTAGGGCATTCTATGTTAATCTTTAAATATATTTTGCAAGAAATTTAGGGATCCAGAAAATGATATTGACAATATTAATCATTTTCTTCATTTGAGAAGCGTGGATTTGTGCTGGAACTCTGTAATGTTTTGAACTGCACGTGAACGTACTAGACAGATGCTACAACTCCCAGATTGTTGTTGTGTGCTACTGGCCAGCCCATTAATACGTTTGTCAATCCCCTACTGTAAGTCTCTCTATTTCAGAACAAAGAATGACCAGAATGGTGCACGCTATTTGTTTTATTGAGAATGACTGGGATTTAATATGAAACTTATAACTCAGGAGTGTATGACTTAGAACAAAAACAACTGTCCAATGAACTGAAATACAAGAACAATAGGAACACAGGGGCTGATGGTAGGATAGGACTTGTTCTTTGTAATGTGGGTTAAGAGGTGACAGGTTGACCAACCAAGAAGGCTTCACATAGGTCTTCTGAGACACCTTCTTCAACAGTGGCATCTCCTAATTCTACCTTCAACTCTTTGCCCTATATATCTATATCTAATCTATATATCTATATCTAATCTACATATCTATATCTAATCTATATAACTATATCTAATTAAGAGGCTGATGCAAACTAGATTGTTACCATTAAAATCAGCAATTTTTGATGCAGAAGCAAATTTGGTCCCTGATATGGAGAGATAAAAGATTAATCAAATTAGCCCTATAAGAGGAAAAGTTTTCGTGTCCATTTAACCCAATCCAACGGACAAAAACCTACCAGTGCATTTTCTCAGAGACAGATACTATATGTCAGTGTGCTACCAATCATGAACCTGCAGCACAGTACTGTGTCGTGTGCTCCACGTGCACAGATGAGAGAGGAGACTTCTTGGCCTTTGCTACGTTATTCCCACACTGTTAGTAAAGGGGAAACTCAGTGCTGGTGGTTATCTCCCCGTAAGATGGCTGTCACATAAAAACGTGAACGTTAGGAATTCACCTCTGCGAATTTTAAACAGAGCATCAATTTTCTGCAATTGGCGAGCTGGGTGCCAGTCAGCCTTGGAGTCCTCCTTAGGGGAGATGATACCGTGTGGTAAAACAGCTTGTGGAGAGAGGCAGGAGCAAGGCTGAACCTGATAGCACTGAGAGCCCCACGGCAGCCTCTGGCAGAGCTAAAGGCAGTGACACCCCTCTGCAGCCGGCTGCACTCGAGCCGCAGTGTTGCTTTCAGCTGGGCTGAGGCGTGTTGTAACGCCTGGAGGTACAAACTGCGGAGGGTACAAACCGAGTGCGCCTTCCCCGCACTGCAGAGCGATGCTTGGAGATGCGCTTGGCTTTAAAGGCTACAGCTGAGCGACAGCATACGGTGCGAGGCGCCTCTGCCTAAATACAAGGATAAAAATGCTTTTCTGTGTGCATATCCACCCGGTAAGAAAACCAGAGGGGAAATATCTGCCATGCCGTCGAGTGGCGAGGAGGAGCACGGGCTGCAGGAGCTGCGCCCATGGATGCGTTCCACTCCACGCTCGGAGGCGTGGGTGTGATGCCTAAAATTATGCAGCCTGGGATCCTTTTTTCCGCCCCCCTTCCTCCCCATACTAGTTTAAATGACTGGCAAAATGAGGAGGAGGGAACAATAGGACGTGGCCATGCGGGATGACATGCGGTGGAATAGGATTAAAGAGGCCAATAATTATATGGAAGAATCTTGTTTCCTAACCTCCTACGTGATGAAGTGTGAAGTGTAATTGTAAATTACAATTAGCCGGAGAATAAAGGTTTCCCCGGGAGCTGGGTGGAATTTCATCGCGGTGTATCGATGAATATTAAACGGGAGCGGCTCCATCCTCCGGCACCGCTCTGCCCCTCGGAGAAGGGAGAGCAGCGCAGGATGCGCGGGGCTCCGGCTCCGTGCTGGCAGGAGAGGGGCAGCGGCTAATCGGATTGGGAGGCTCCCATAATCCCAGCCCGATCGGCGGCGGTGTCTCCCTCTCTCCAATATCACTAATGTCACTTCTATTGGCTGCATTAGACAGATGTTCAAAAGCTCCCTCTCGCTTGCTCGCTAAATCTGATCCCCCTGTAATACTTTCACTGCTATTAAATCCACATGCACCCACTCTTCTTCCCCCCACACAGCCCCCCCCGCCTCCACCCCCATCCCTTTTACTTTCCTGAGTGGACCCTGGCTGCGTTTGATCGCCTTTTCCAGGGCAAAACGAGATCTTCTGGCTAACAGACAATGGGATTGCCCTCTCTCCCCATCTGGTTGTCTCCCACTGAACTCTGTCTCTTCCACAACCAAAAAAAAAAAGTAACAAAACCCAATAAACAAATACCCTCAAAGTCCAGCCAAACTAATACTGCCTGAAATGTGACTGTTGTTGGCTGCCCGAGGGATTTGGTTGTCCGTTTGGAAAAGAGAGAATTATGAGACTTACCTCTTCGACGCACGATTTCAATTAGTGCTGGGATGCTATAGATCCCCCATACAAATGTATAGTTACATAAATACACACATATCTGTGTAGGCAGATCAGATACACAATTTCAGCAGGTGCGTCTTCCCGGTTTGTTTTTCCAGACCAATCCCCCAACTCTCCTTTTGAAGAAAATTAGGAAGTATCCAGCTGGACTGGCTTTTAATTTCTTATTCTTGCTTTTGATCAGTTTTCCCTGATACTCTTCTCTGCATCGCTTCTACTGTTCTTCCTTACTTTTTGCAGTCTTTTTTCGTTGTACTCGCCTTTCCCTCTTACAGGGTCACAATCCCCTTTGTAAGTGTATGTTTTATTCCCCCCCTTCCAGCTGTCCTTTTGTTGTTTTCTCTGACTAACCCGCAGAAATGAAACACATATGCAACTCTGTCTCCTTGCATTTTCAGATGTTTCTCTCACTATTGTCTGCTACAGCTCATTGAAAGTGCAAAGTGAAAACAGATGTATAAAAGATAAAAAATATACACATACATGTACCAAGTCCACGGTGGAGAGAGTAAATCTGGTAAATCCCATTTCTCCCAAAAAGGGAGAAAGAAAGGAGAGAAGAGAGGGGAAAAAGAAAGGGGGAAGAGAGAGGGAAGGAAGGAAGGAAGGAAGGAAGGAAGGAAGGAAGGAAGGAAGGAAGGAAGGAAGGAAGGAAGGAAGGAAGGAAGGAAGGAAGGAAGGAAGGAAAAAATAATATATATTGTGTATCTCGGGTTCCTAATTAGTAAAAATGGGCGTTTTCATGAGATTTGATCATTTCCCTCTGCCCGGACAAGAAGAAAATCAATGGGGTAGGAATCCATAAATTAGCCATCATGTCAGGAAAAATCAAAATAACGCTTCTATTATTTCAATCAATAAACCATTTTTATACCTAACATCTGATCTACACAATGTGTTTGTGTTGGAAATTTGCAGAGCCGCTTTGCACAAAAACAAACCATTAACATATGTGTCAATCACGTTTGAAACTGTATGAAATGGCCGGAGATTTCAGAGCAGGGATGATTTGAAAAACGCCAGGAGAAATAGAGTTGCGCTGGGGGCGGGGGGATGTATCGAGCTGAAAACACTTCCGAAAGTTTGTCCCTTCTCTATTCTCCCTCTACCCGCCCCCCCCAACCTTACTGAGCCCCGACTTTGCAGGCGGCTGAGTCGAGGGGCGAAGTGAGGAGGATGAATGCGGGTTGAGCGCCGGAGCGGGGAGGTAGGACCTTGCCAGGTCCATGCCCTGCGACATGTATTCTCTGTAGAGGTCCAGCTGCGCGGATGGCAGCACCCCCCGCCCCGCAGGTGCGGTGCCCAGCCCCGAGCCGCGGAGCAGCGCAGCTGCGGAGGCTCTCGGCTGTCGGAGGAAAGGGCATCCTTGATGCTCACGGGTCCTCTCCCTTCGGGGCCGGGCGTGCTCAGCGCCTCTGCCTCTACCTGCCTGGAAAACGCTCCATCCCCAGATAGGGACGGGGAAGGTGCCAGATGGGTTTTCCCTACATCTTGCTGTACAGTGCTTCGCCTTGCTTGTTTGCAAATCCGCCAAATAATTCATGCCAAACAACAATTTAGAAACCATTTTCTTTGTTTCTTTGAAACCATACTGTACAGCTCCATCTGTCTGATATAAATGAATAATCCTTCTTGATACCATTTCTAATCCATTTCTTTACAGTCGAATTGGAAAGAGGGGGTGGAGGTGGGATTAATCATCTTTAAAATGGAAACCCCCGAACGGCCACAGATCCGGCGTATTTATTGCTTCAAATTAAACAGATGTCCCCCCACCTACCCCCTCCTTTGCGGTTGGATTTAGGACAAACAGGGGCATTTCTTAGAACCGAAATCCCATGCAAAATTCTTTGGAGTTTAGAGCCTGAATTCGTTTTTTTTCAAGGGCTAAGTAGCGTCAAGCATAACTCCTATATCTCAATCAATCCTTCATTAAACAAGGAGAGGAGGAAGAAGAAAAGGGAGGCGGAGGGGGGGCAGTCCCGCGCTGCCCTGGGTGTCCTCGCAGCGCTTCCCTTCTCTCCTGTGCCCGGTCCCTCCCGGTTTGTTCCGTGTCGCTGAGTTACAGCGGGCACGGGGCAATCATCTGTGATTCATTGTTTGTTTGGGAGGGAGCGAAGGGGAGAGAGAGTAGTAACTGGAAAGGTTGCAGGTTCCCCCCACCCCCCCTTTCCCCGGAATGATAAACAGGGTGGGGAGGCTGTTTAGCTTGTAATATACATCCCCCAAGGTTTCAGCTTTCCTAGCTATTTTTTTTTTCTTCCACTAAGTGTTAATATTTTTTTTGACAATAATGATGATTTTCGTGCCTCTGGCAAGGCACCTCTGAACAAAGAACATTTGCACCTCTTCTCTTGGACAATCAGCGCCTGTTCACACCAGGCACCTTTGCTCTGCTCCTCTCCCAACACCCTCCGGGTTTTGTTTTTCTACTTTTTTTTTTTTTAAATATATATATATATATTTAAATTTCCTAATCGAATCGTTTCTTTCTGTCTTTACTGTTTCCATAGATGTTTTATTTCCCGCTTCCTTTTCCATTTCCAGATGAAACGAAAGCTTTCCTGTCTTCCCGGGTGGTGGTGGATTAGGGTATCATTAGACAGCCAGATTCGCAGAGTTAAAAAAAAAAAAAAGAGAGAGAGAGAGAGAGAGAAAGGGGAAAACCTTAGGATATAACGGAGCCGGTACTCTTCCACAAAAAGTCCGTCAGCCTCGCTGCGCTCCCCGCCAGCCCCGTCCAACCCGAGTCTGGGGGTGCCGAGGGCACGCGTGGGCTCCCACCTCCGCGCCCGTCCCCACGGTCCGCGCACCGGCACCGGAGATCCTCTCCTTAACGCAGCAACAAAGGGAGAAAGAGCAGAATCCCGGCAGGAGCTTACGTTTTTAAACTCGGAGATGATGCGAGCCCGTTTTCGGCCGAAAACTTTACCATCTACAATTAATGGATTAACTAAAACATCGATATTATTATTATTATTATTATTATTATTATTATTATTATTATTATTATTACTGAGAGCCTGAGGTTCTCCTTTTCCTAGCCGAGACGTAAACATTTCTTTCAGTTTCATAATTTCAAACCGACTTAAGTGCTGGATCATCAGTTTTTCCCTTTGTCTGCCCCAGTTGTAAATAATGGCTTTGAGATTAGCTAATTACGGCGCATTAATCACTGATAGAAAGGAAATAAATCAAAGCCGGGTTCGAATTTTCAGACTCACTGGTAGAGACGTGCATAGCAACTCTATCTGCAGCAGATAGGTGCTGTTTAAATTACTGAGGCTACAGAGTAAACCACATCCATGTCACTTTAAAAAATGAAGATTTTATTTATACATACCAGTTGTGCCGTTAAGTGGAGGTTTGGGGGAATTTTTTCAGTCTAGTTTAGCAAAAAAAAAAAAAAAAAGAAAAAAAAAAGAGTTCCTACAGTGGTGCAGTCTGAAGCCAGCAACGTTGAAATGTCGAATTAACAAACTTCTCGTAATAAAAGCAGAATATGGAGGAGACAAACAGAGAAGATGTAAAAGAGAGAGAGATACGCAGATCAAAGTCTTGTCAGAAAGACCCATTTTAGTATTTTTTTTTTCCCCTGCGACTAGACTACACAGAACTCAGCATAACAGCATCCGCGCTAGATGCTGTGTTTTTAAGCACTTCGCTCGCCCTCACCGCTTTCCTGCAGTCCTCCCCACAGCTCAGTGCATTTTGCAGTCACGGTCTCTCAGTATTTTGAAGCATTTATCTCCGGGGGTAGATAAGTACATGCCAGAAAGCAACAAGCCACCTTCTAGGAGGAGGGGGTGGGGGGGGAAAAAAACGCGTAGGTCTTCAAATAAAGAAAAAAAAAAGTAGAGACGAAAACTCTGAGCCCCATCCAACAAACCCGCAACACCCCACCCCCGCACACAGAGGACAACACCCCCCCCCAACACAAAAAAAAACCCAAACCAATGCTGTAGGGAGGCAGCCAGCGCTGCTCCCCGCGTACCTGCCCCGCGCAGCCGCCGCGGAGCCTCCGCAGCCCCGTGCGCAGGTGGCCGCGCTCGCAGCGCCGGACCCGCCGAGCGGCACCCCCTTTCCCTTTTAGTCAAGAACCTTATCATTAATTTTAAGTTACTCCGCGCACCGTATCATTAAAACCAGGCTGGGAAACGGCGTCAGACCGCGCGAGCGGGGGATGGGGGGGGGGGGGGGGGAAGAGAGGGCGATTTGCATAAAGCTTTGTCTTTTAGTGCGGGGCTGAGCCGACGCGGGTTATAACGCTAATTGCACCGGCTTAACTCTTCCCCCGCGCTCCGGTGTAACTGCGCACCCCCAACCCCCTCGGGAGTCCCCCGGGGTCAGACCGTGCCGCCCCCAGTCCCCGTCCCGGGTGGGCGCGGGGCAGCGCCCCTTCCCCCGCGGCGCGGACCGTACCGCGGGGCGCTGCTGCCCCCTGCCGGGCCGGCCCCGCACAGCGCGGCTCCGCCGGGGGTGGTGGTGGTGGTGGGGGTGCGGCACGGCGCGGGGCGCTGCCGGGATGGGGCACGGGCCGTGAGGCGCGGCTGCCGCGCAGGGGTGGACCTGGCAGACCGGCCTCGTCGGTGAAAGGACAGGGAATGGAGGGCCCGGGTGAACACACCTGGTTGAACATCTCCTGGTTCCGGTCGCAAGTGTCCCCAGGGCTCAGTGCTGGGTCCGGCCCTGTTCAATGTCTGTGTCAGTGACCTGGATGAAGGCATTGAGTGCACCCTCAGCAAGTTCGAAGATGACACTAAGCTGGGTGGAAGTGTGGATCTGCTGGAGGGTAGGGAGGCTCTGCAAAGGGATCTGAACAGGCTGGACCGCTGGGCTGAGACCAATGGCATGAGGTTCAACAAGGCCAAATGCCGGGTCCTGCACTTGGGGCACAACAACCCTATGCAGCGCTACAGACTGGGGGAAGAATGGCTGGAGAGCTGCACAGAAGAAAAGGACCTGGGGGTAATGGTTGACAGCAACTGAACATGAGGCAGCAGTGTGCCCAGGGAGCCAAGAGGGCCAATGGCATCTTGGCTTGGATCAGAAGCGGTGTGACCAGCAGGTCCAGGGAGGTGATTCTCCCTCTGTACTCAGCACTGGTGAGACCACACCTTGAGTACTGTGTTCAGTTCTGGGCCCCTCACCACAAGAAGGATGCTGAGGCTCTGGAGTGTGTCCAGAGAAGAGCAACGAAGCTGGTGAGGGGCTGGAGAACAATTGTCTTATGAGGAGCGGCTGAGAGAGCTGGGGTTGTTTAGCCTGGAGAAGAGGAGGCTGAGGGGAGACCTTATCACTCTCTGCAACTACCTGAAAGGAGGTTGTGGAGAGGAGGGAGCTGGGCTCTTCTCCCAAGTGACAGAGGACAGGAAAAGGGGGAATGGCCTCAAGCTCCACCAGGGGAGGTTTAGACTTTATATCAGGAAAAAATTTTTACAGAAAGGGTCATCAGGCCCTGGCAGAGGCTGCCCAGGGAGGTGGTTCAGTCACCATCCTCAGCAGAGTTTAAAAGACAGGTAGATGAGGTGCTCAGGGACATGATTTAGTGGCAGATAGGACTCGATGATCCAAGAGGTCTTTTCCAATCTGGTGTTTCTATGATTCTATGGTTGAACACCTCCTGGTTGAACACATGTTGCTTTCTAGCTCAGGTAGTATAGCATATGGTGTTTTCTTCTGCCTTCTCTTTGGTGACCAGATTCATCACGTCATGCCTACTACTAAGTGGTACCTAGATCCAAGACTGCATTCTCCCCTTCACAGTGCCATGGGAGCACACAACATCTTTTGACTTGTATCAGAAATGGTATGGCTAGCATTTAGGGAAATGATTGTGCCTCTGTGCTTGGTGCTGGTCAGGCTGCACCTTGAATGCTGATTGGGGTCCCTCAGTACCAGAAAGACATTGAGGTGCTGGAGTTTGTCCAGAGAAGAGCAACGAAGCTGGTGAAGGGTCTGGAGAACAGGTCTTGTGAGGACCGGCTGAGGGAACTGCTGTTGTTTAGTCTGGAGAAGAGGAGGCTGAAGGGAGTCCTTATTGCTCTCTACGGCTGCCTGAAAAGAGGCTGCAAGCGAGGCGTGTGTTGGTCTCTTCTCCAATATGATGAGAGGAACTCATCAATAGCAATATGATGAGAGGAAATGGCCTCAAGCTGCATCAGACGATGTGTAGATTGGATATTAGGAAAAATTTCTTTACAGAAAGAGTGGTGAAACACTGGACCAGGCTGTCCAGGGAAATGGTGGAGTCACCATCCATGGAGGTGTTCAAAAACTGTGCAGATGTGGCATTTTGGGACATATTTTACTAGGCATGGTGGTGTTGGGCTGACAGCTAGACTTGATCTTAGAGGTCTTTTTTCAACCTTAATGATTCTATGATTCTGCGATTCTATGATCTCACTATGAAACACAACCATGATGAGAAGGGAGAGGGACAAGGGCAGGGGACAGAGCATCCTTGCTTCCTCAGCATCCCATGTAGTTTTCTCTTGAGGAATCTGGCATATGATACTCACAAGTTTAAGAGGACTACAAAGATGTGAATTAGCAGTAGAATAGTCCTTCCTTAAGAAATTCTGCTAAAGTCTGCTGCTGAATAAGTGGAAATGAACTTTGATGTTTCTAATATCTTGAATGAACAAAAATCTGTTTTACTCTTAAAATAATGAAGTTCTTCATATCGTCAGTATTTGATTAGTCTGAAATTATTTAGTTTTGCTTCTTATCTCTCTCCTTGAGCAGTCTTTTTTTTGGTAGAGCCAGTTGTAGGCTGTAGATAGGTCAGCAATCTAGCTGAGCATAAGATCATCCCACTCTGTCCTGCCGAAGGAGTGCTAGAATGTGATGCCTCCGCAAGTAGCAACCCAACATGTGAACTCAAGCGCATTTTATGAGCCATTTAGGATAGTAAGAGGTCAATGGTCATATCTAGCAGTGGCTGAGGCGTGTAACTGGTAAATCACTGCAGTTAAGCCAGGGCTCACCTGTCAGCTATGTCACTGTGCAGCTATGCAGATCTTGATGGCAACCAGGTCTTGCTGGGTCCCAGGTCACTGCATATTTTCTAACTACACTTGCAGCACAAGTTAGTGATCATTTTACCTAATTATTGGTTTAGTATAGTTAGTGATGATTAGGTTGGCATAATCAGTTATGATTAGCTCTGTTCTATGGCAGAACAAAAAGCCGTACTTCTTGCTTCCATTACTGCGTAAGCAAATGGCACAACCAGCACTAACTAATGGTGGATTACACACTTCAAAGTACTGATTAGCTACAAATGCCATTGCACATAACCAGTGGACTTGAAGTTTAGCCTGTGCCTTCCTCTGCTAGCTGCACACATTTGTGTCCTTTCATTAACTCTTTCCTAGAATCTTAACAGTTGGATTCATGAATAAACAGGGATAGATTATGCTCAGAATTTTCACATTTGTTTGCAGGCAATGTTAGAAATCTACAGGTCATGGGCACTTATGGATCAAATACTCTCACATTAAAGTACTTCAAAATTGGTGGCTGATTTGTGTGTAAATTGCACACAGAGGCATGCTGCCTGTCAATATATTATCAAGCTGAGAGCAAACAGCTTTTTGTGCTTTGAAGTCTGATAGCTCTTGTACCCCTTCTGTTATATCCCCCATCATCCCATTTAAATTAAGAACTTTATTGACCCTGAGGATCTCCACGACAGATTCTTTCCCCAGGCAAGACAAGGGATCCCAAACCAACCAAACAACAAGGTGAATGTTTTCTTGATTATTACTGCACATATCTAAAAAATCCTGAGTATGTTCCTTGATTCTTAGAATATGTTACTGCAGGAATTGCTCCTAATCACATTTAACTAGGAGTCACTTATTAGACTCACCAAGGACTAGCAACTTGAAAGTCATAGGCAGTATAATGATTGACCCTGCTTAGGATGTTGGCTGTGCCAACTAGAAACATCTGTAATGAAACAGGTTAACTACAGAAATTTCACTTGTTTTTTTTTCCAGCAATCAAATAAAATGACAAATAGACTTTCTTTTTTTTTCTCTCGTTTTCCCTGCCATCACTAGTTCTCCGTTTCTTTTTACTAATACTGCTGGAAATAAAATTAAACTATGAAACTGTTTGTATGATCATTTCATCACCTTCCTAGGAGGAAAACTATGTTTATGCCTATACATACATATATGCCCATACACAGATATTTATACATATATATAAAAATTATTTTTCTTTCCATGAAAAAAGGTCTTCCCCACTAGTCTTGTGTGTAACTGTATGAAAGTTACATAATGTATGTAACTGTGTATGAAAGTTACATAATACATTATGATTCATTTAGGCTACAGGCAATATTTTTATTACAGGTGAGACGATTATTAATTATTAGTAATTATAATAGAGACACAATTAATGCTCTCAACAGCAAAGGCTGTGAGTATCCAATCTATCACTACTACAGTAGAAATAACAATCGCTTTCTCTAGTGCTTTCAGTTATATACCTTTGTTTTAGTCATTAATTCACAAATTAAATATTAATAAGAATCTCTCAAAAGTATCTGTCAAATGCATGCTGACATATTACTAATAACCATTAATTGCTCTCTGTCCTTTTTATCTTTTGCATATGAAATATTAGACAAATTCTGTACCTGATGGGCTGGTGACTTTAAATGACAGTAGTCACTTTATATTACCATACCAGAAATGAATTCTGCTCACATGCATGCTTAATTCAACAAGTCCAAGTTAGTGTCTCACCTGCTCTCTTTACACTTTGATTGCTCTGTATCACTGATGTTTCCAGTCTGCAAACTGTGTCTTTCAGCCAATGATTTTTACCAAGATATCTGAAAGATCTACGCCTTTTCAACATTACATCTGTGTCCCCCAGAGTTTAGTTACATCTTCCACTCTCTGGCAGAAAAGGCTACTTCATCATTTACTTTTATCCATGCTCATTTTTCTTGGTAGAGGTTCATACCCTCCTTCCATTGCTGCCTTGTCAGTTCTGCTCCTGAGACAATTCCCTGGTCAAAACTCAGAGAGAGCAGCTCATGAAGAGGCAGCCTTTCCACAGGTGAGGGCAGGAGCTAAGTGCAGCAGGCTAACCAGTGCTGAGCAGGGAAGAAGTGACAAGAGCACTCCAGTGATGGAGAGATTGAGAAGGATGTGGTTTCATAAAAGTAAAGAGTGCTTAGGGTCTGGCCAGTTAGAATGAAGCTGTGCTCGCTAAAGCCCAGAGCATCTGCTTTCTGTGAAAAGTGCAAAGATGAGGAAACAGAAAAAGATTCCCTTTAACAGGGAAGCAGACCTGTTCGGGATAATATATCAAACCTAAGCTTAATACATGGCCATGTGTACCTTTGTATATACAGATACCCTGGGTGTTTGCACAACCGTGGAATCTGACTGGGGACTGCAGGAATTGCCACAACAGGCAAGCCAGGCACTATCCTGGTGTGATTCAGAACACAAGAAATTATACCTAACGAATCTGTGGAAGTCTTAGGCCTTATACATAGCATTATGATGAATAGTAGCTTCAATGAGAATCACTGTGATTGAATCTGCTAATGGAAATACAAAGTCTTTTGCATCTCATGGGAAATTCTGCTTTGGGATTTTTTTTGTGCTTTCTCTTTCTGACAGACTTGGGGTTTGATCTGGGCATTTCTTGCAATTCCAAATCCAGAGTGAATGGCTAAGGTGGGCTGTGAAGTGGTGAGATCCAGAAGATAATAGGACTCCCTGTCATTTGGCATTTGCTCAGGGAGAGTATTCCTATAGACAAAGGAATTACATCGGAAAAACTCTACTTTTAGCTTCCTTGTGGAATCTAGGTAGGCCTACACAAAATCAACACATTGTCTACATGAACCACTAACAACACAAAAATCAATTGATTTACAATCAATTACAATCTTTTAGAAAAGTCTAAATATTCTTGCTCTGTTATTTTATGCCCACTGACATACTTTGCAACCAGCTGGACAAGTGAGACATAGGTAGAATAAAAAGAGACAAAACACTGGTGACTTTAACAGTTTGTAGTCTAGATGTTTCCAGACAAAAGAAAAACATTGATATATCTCCAAAATTTCATATAACCTAAGCCCCAGATAGCTGCAAATGCATGGTGATTGATATTGCAAATGCATGGTGATGGAGATTACTGTTGAATAAAAGCAGTAGCCATGCAAAAGCGAAAGCCCACAGTACCTCCACAGATTGTAGCTAACTCACAGACACTTTTAACACTGGGTGCCTGTGAGGTAAGGTTTGATAAGGGCATACATGAGCAGTTTGTGAAACTCAAAAGACAATTCAGTCACTGTAAATCTGTCTTGAGGGAGGAAGACAGAAGCACAGCTGGCAGCATCCCTGCTGAGTCAGTAAGTAATGTCTATACTTCAGTCCCTGTTATAGGCAGGCTGATAGCTAAACTTGCACAGGATTCACTGACTGTCCTAGTGTTTGTCCACAGGAGGTTTTTCAGCTTGTGCTGTGTTTCATAGTGTTACAACAGCTTGTTTGGTTAACTTAAGGCCAGGTATGTCCTTTCCTCACATGAAGAATTATATAAAAACTGCAGAGCTAGTGAAGCTCCCACAATATGTAATAAAATATTGCTAAATGTAGTTCTGCATTCAGCAGATTTAAATGGGGGGTAATAATTAACCATGCCTGTTAAAACTGTTTAGAACAGAATGGTCGTGGTGTAAAAAAAAACCTCTTGTTTTTTTCTTCGTAGCTATGCCAAGTAGTGCAAATTAATTCCATATGTTGTATTTTCAGGCAATAATTTTCCTGGAAGCAGAGAAAAGAGCTGTTCCTCTGGGTCAAGCCACTAAAGATGTATTGCAATGTAGATAAGTATTGAATCATTGAAGCAGATTACTAAAGGAGCTGGAACATGGTGCATCTGAGAGTAAAACTCTCCAGTAAGCTTCTTCATACAGTACGTCTTAAAGCTCTGAAACAGTGGTCTCCAAACTTTTTTGAGTGTACACTCCCGATATATGTATATTTATTTTTGAGCTATCTGCATGCTTAACTTGCAATATTTCCTTCCCTTCCCACAATGGATCATCTTTTGTACCTGCTGGAGGGCACGCACACTACTTTGGAGACCACTGCTCCAAATCACCCTATTCTAATGTTGTACACTGTCATAAGGAATATTTTGCAGTAGCTCATACAAGAAAGACCAAGAGAAAAACAACAGTTTGGCTAAGAAGAACATGATACCATGAAACATCCTCAACATGTTAAAATATGCAGTGTGTGAAGTACCATATATATCTCACACAAGAGAATTAATGAACACAAATGAAAGACAGTTGCTAAAATTTGACCACAGGTTTAAACCAAGTTTAGTTGTGAATGGTAGATGGTAGATAAATGTGTTTGGAAGTGATGTATCTTAGACAGCCTCCAGAGTATACAGAAGAATCATAATTTCTTCCATTAATAGAAATGTAAAGAATTACAGTTTCTTTCTGCTTTCCTAGAAATCCACATTCTGATAGCTAACTCAGTCTCCCTTACACCTATAGACAATATTGACATTGTTTTCGTCATATAAAGAACTACCATCAAGATGTCATCAAATTCTAGTTACCCTGCCTTAAGAATTTGTATCACTGCTGAGAATGCTCAGGACATCTTCTTTAATGACAATTATATTTCTTTTATCCCTTTTGAAATACAGAAGTGATATTCTCACAGAAAGTGATGTTCTGAGAAACCGTAGAATGAGTCATGTATGGGTTAGCATTTTAGTTTGTGACCATCCCAGAGCTGAGTGCTGAAGCCTTTTGAGTTACATATAAAACACCCCTGACATCAGCATTTCATGTTGATCCTCCAACCATCCCCTTGGCATGTGCGAGGCTCATTACAAGGCACCTAGTGTTCCTGGCTTTGGCACAAGATCAAGCTGGTCTGTACTGACAAGGCTGACAGACTTTAGGGCATGCAAAGAAAGAGAGAGAGAGTGAGAATTAGCCTCCTAAATCTGAGGATCAGGATCACTTTCCTTTGTGACTATTCCAAGGTTACAAAGGAGGCAGGTGAGGAAACAGGGAACTGAGCCCTGGCAGCACAGCCCTGGTGAGCTGAAGGGTGAGTGCAGAAACAAGCAGCCTGCAGGGATCACGGGTAGACGTTTAAACCTGTGCCTCTGCAGAAGGTGGAGTATAAGAGGATCTGGATGTGAGTCAGTAACAAGCAGGAGGAATGCCAGGGTCTGGCTGGAAGCAGAACTCAGTTTATCTTTCCCCATGTTGTTTGGATTCAGTCTGTAAGTCCCTATGTAGTATGTTCAATCTTTGACTGCTGTGTCCCATTCCTCCATGTCTGATACACCAACCTCCTCATCTAGAAACCAGGACCAGCTGAAATTCCTTATGCTGCCTGTCCCTGAGCAGAATCTTAATTCTGATTGGCATGCAACCTGCCAGCATGTGGGCTTCACAGACCCTATCCAGCCAATGGATTCCTGTGCCAATTTCTACCCCACCTGTTTTGGAAAAGGCTAAAAAAAAAAAAAAAAAAAAAAAAAAGAGCCACACTAATAGAATAGCAATTATATTAGTCTAAAATTCTACACAGGGTTTGCTAAAGCGTGTCATCTTCAGAACTGTTCGTAAACACTACACCATGTAATTCATAGAAATCACCAACTTGTCTAATAACATACATTTGTCAGAATAAAATATCTATGGAAAAGTTACTCTCCTTTAAAAGCTGCAGGCTTTTTCATTAGGAACTGAAACTTCATATATTTCTCATAAAAGCTCTGGCATCTCCCACCTTTTTGGCACTAGCTTCTCTCTTTCATAATATATGTGCTACAGATGATAAAAGAGATGGCTGAGTTTCAGCTGGATGCTTTTGAAGCACCAGTGGGTGATCTGCAGTGAGATGATTACTTGTCAAATAGTTGATCCAATTTGTCATACTCTATTGGGATTGTAATAAATGTGAGGGAGGCAAAAAAGTGATTTGTGTAGAGTAAGAAATTGATCCAAACTTTCCTTCCCCTAACACACTGCAGAAAACTCTGAACACTTCAGCTATTTTTTGTCTTTTTTTTTTTTTTTTTATTTTAACGAGAGAAGACCAAGTTATAAAACTCAAAGCAAGATTCTTATCCAGATTTGAACCATGACGAAGCTCAGTCAGAATATATGACTCTAGGTTTTGGGTCATTCAATCACAGGAGTAAAAAGTTCACCTTAACATTCAGATTATTTTAATGTTTTCTAACATTGAAAGACATTTTGACTTGGGGTTTTGACTACAGAACAGTTGAGTTTACTTTTGTCTATGTTTTTATAAGTGCATTTTCTTCCAAAATCAGTTTGCACTCAAAGCCCTGCCTGGAGACAGGAGCCTTGCTCCTGCAAGGTATGAAAGAGAAAGAAGGAATGGAGTATCGCTCCACCTAATCTCACGGGGTGACAGGGAATGGATTAGTAAAGTTTTAAATACATTTGGGCAAGCATCTGTGCTTTTTGATGATTATCTGAAATGCTGTTTCAAACTGTTTCAAACTTTGGGAAAGATGTCCAGTACCTATCAACATCCATGAAATATTATTCCCTGTTGCCTGAGAATCTGTCCCCTATGAGAACAAACAGAGAGTTGGGTTTGGTCACCCTGGAGAAGAGAAGGCTCCAGGGAGATGTGATAGCAGCTTTCCATTACATAATGGGGTCCTACAGGAAAGATGGGGGGGGACTCTTTATCAGGGGATACAGTGATGGGACGAAGGGTAACAGTTTTAAGCTGAAAGAGGGGAGATTTTGATTAGATTAGTAGGAAGAAATTTTTTTACTGTGTGAGTGGTGAGGCACTGAAGCAGATTGCCCAGAGAAGTTGTGGTTGCTCCATTCCTGAAGGTGTTCAAGGACAGATTGGATGGAGCTTTGAGCAATCTGATGTAGTGCAAGTTGCCCCTGCCCCTGGTCCTTTCTGACCCAAACCATTCTATGATTTTATGATTAAAATTATTGCACAAAATCCAAGGGTATCATGACACAGTTGTTAGATTTTCTGTAAGAATTAGAAAAAAAGTCCTAACTCCCTAATATTGATGTAAAACAAAGTCTTCCTGAGAGTTATATAACTCTCCTATCATCAGTTACTTTATTAAAATTATTCTCTTAAAGTCAATCAGAAGTTGACTGCACAAAATCTGAGCACTTGGCATGGTTGCTTTGTTTAGACTTTCCCTGCATGAGAGCTGAGAGCAACGTTATTGTCAATCTACTCCATTATACTAAGCATTTCTCAGACACCTGGGATCCTTTAATTTCTTCCTGACCAACCTAACAGCTTTCTATGGGGCAGCATTCTAGAGGCCATCAAAACCAACATCATCTCCTAACCTCCTGGCGAGTTCGCAAATGGGGTAGGTACTTGCATTCAGAAACCACCTGCCTCAGGCGATGTTGGTTACATCCACCATGTCCAAAATTTTCCATGGCTAACAGGTTTTTATTATCTGCTAAGGACTGATGTTGGCAGCAATTCTTGTGATGTCACTAGAAGAGCAGTAGGAATGATTTAAAAGCCAGGAGTGTTGAGTTATTGTTTAAGGTACTTGATTAGCTAGGTACTGTATTCTCCTCACATTTGTCTACAAGAGAAGATGCATTTATGGGAAGTTTTCCAGATGTCTCTTCATTAAAGTGAAGAGGTCACATTTTATTTGCTGCTAAATAAAATAGTATATTACATTGCAGATTATTATACCTAAGTGTGTGTGCTTGGACACTACTTCACAGAAAGCAAGTCAAGTGCAGAGCAGTGATTTGTTTCTTTTCAAGAGCCATCTTGGCTCATAAAAGACCTTTTCTCTCCAAATGTTAAAGGTTTTGTGGAACACTTCTAATCTTGTATTCTCTGTATTGTAATTTCAAATGCTTTCTGTTATCTGTTTAAACATAAATCAAAGTATAGCGAGGCAAATTTTGCCTAGCAAAGGCCTAGGAAAAAAGTTCTACTGGATTAGGGCTTTAAAGGAGACCTATTTGACTTTGTAATATTCAACTTTCATGTGTATTTCTGTCTCTTGAGTTTAACAGCTCCAGCTGTGTGTTCAGAGTGGTTAGACAGTCTAAAAGGGCTTGTGACTTAAGCATTGTTCTCTCAGTGAGAGTAAAAAAAAATGAGTTCTATCCTTCAACGCAAAAAAGTCATACATGTAACACCCCTATCCCATGTTTTAGGAATATTAGATCGCATAGCTTCACTTTGTATAAATAACTAAAGATCACAGGATAAGTAAAAAAAGCTGTTGAATTGCAGGAGGAGGGGTATCTTCACCCAACGGAAACAGGTGGAACAGGCTGGTGAAACAGTAACCTGCCTGGACACGTCTGCAGGAGCTCAATCATTTCAGCTAACCACAACCTTTTCTTTGTGGTTATACCCCAAAGGGTTTGCTCCAGATGCCAAAGCATATTCTACATGCATCTTGCATTTGGAAATGGTGCCACATGTACACTGCACATGTCCTGATGTTTATTCGGTAATTCATTTGGAAGCATTGTGTTTCTGTGGCACTGATAACTTGTATTTGATGCATTTTTGCAGTTAACTTGCAGTTGTCTTCTAAGTTCCAGCACAGAAATCAGTTTCATTCCTTGTAGTTATTACATCTGATCTAATATTGGATAGAGTATTTGTAAAAAAAGATTCCTTTTGTTACTAGGGTAGAATGGAACAATGAGGTATGTTTTAAAAATAGCAGCTTTGTAGAATTAGAGTTACAGGGACAAAAAGGCCTTGAAAGGTCATCTAGTCACCTATATGCCCCCAGTAAAATCAGTTATACCCACTTTCATTTTGATAGATGTTTAGCTAACTTATTTTTTACAGGCTTTGAGGATGGAAACAGCGCAGGCTCCAGTGCCTCATTATTTATACAGTTAGAAACTGTATAGCAGGAAGAGCTTGCTAGCTCACTAGAAGTTACAAAACACAGGTCTTTGTCTTTGTAACAGCTTTTGTGTAAGGTTTTGTGTTTCCCCTCTTACACCTCTTTGGCAAAATAACATAAAAAGCAAATACACATGCTGTTTAGCCAAAACAGGTTATTTTTTTAGCCTAGGTTTATATGACAAATGGGAGAGAAAGGGCCAGAGTGGTGGAGAGATTACATTAAACATTCAAGTGATAACTTATTTTCTGTGAATTACTACCTAAGCCATACTATGGCATTGGAATCTGCAATTAATTGCATGTAGGATATTATTTAATTTAGTGCCAATTCAATGTGCAGCAGTATGCTTACACACGCAATGAGATTGCCAGCTCTCTAGCACTGGAAAGATCTGATTCCTCACAGGTTTGTATGTATGTTACAAAAAAAGAGTTCTCTTAGGTGTCTTCCTTATTGTTGATATCAGAGTCATGGTGTTCCCGTAATTCTGTGCACTTAGCCTGCAAATAATTAACTACATAATGCAATTAGTTGTATTTTTTTTTCCAGCTGCTGTAATTATAATTTGAGATCATTTTGGAGGCCTTACAAACTTGGCAGGTGAAATGAAATGGTGGCGAGGTGCTGGATCTGCTAGTTTATCTTCCAAAAGGGATCTAGCAGTCAGACTTGAGGTCTTGGTACTGCTAATGTGCAAGTCAAGGCTAAAGCATAACTGAACTGCTTGGTATTGTGTGACTTCATAATCCTTTAGAAAATCAGTTATGAAATCATGTCTTCTGTAAGTTTGGGTATTTGGAGGGATTTAAAATGTTATTTAATGCTAGACACTACAGACATTGGTATTTCAAATACAGATCTTCTCTTATTTGTGTAACTGGGATTTTTAGCAGCTGCTAAGGTCCAGATTGCATCCAGCTTAACTTCAGTTCTGGGTACTCAAAATAACTACTTATGCAGTGTAAACGGTATCATGAACTATAGTTCTAATGAGCCTAATCACAATACACCTTGCTACTTCTTTCTTTTCCTTTCCCTCCAGCGTGCACCTTCCCCTACATGTCACTTCACTCTACAGTCTCATATTTCAATTGCCCTGGTTTGAAGAAATGTCATGTTGTGTTGGAAACTAAGAATAGAAGGTGCTCATCAGTCAACATTTTTGTGGTGTGATAATTGTCACTGCAGTGAGCTGATTTGGTACTCCAGATTTTGACCACTGCCTTGGTCAATCACTGAGCAGCTCTGTTCATCATCTACCTATTCTTACGGATGTGTTTTCATCATGGCCACGTAGATTAAAAAGAGAAGGGAAAAAAGGACAAATATCATCAAAATTCAGCTTTCCAGTGAAAAGTATTCAACACAATCTGAATTTCATAAACGCTGAAAATAACCTATGTTAAAAAAGAACACACACCCCCTGCCTCGTGCACCCAAATTCCAGTCTGGACTATGAAAAAACATATCCTGTGAATAGATGAGTGAATCTGACTTAATCAAATACAAGTTTTGTTTTTAAAAAATGTGCCTACTTATTACAAGAATGGTTTTCTCTCCTCAAAGGCATTCATGGATGGAAAAGTGGTATTTTCTATATATTGGCATCCTGTACAAAAATGATCTTTGAATACAGGACTTCAGTGCTTAGCCTTGCTCATTGTTACTCTAACTAAAAACCAGCAATGTTCCTCTGATTATAGGTTAAGTTACTGCCATGGTCAAGGAACACCTATCCTGTTAGTATTATGAAAAATAATGTCATAAATATTTTGGACAAAAGCAATAGGGTTATGGTACACTAATGCTTTCACATTCTTTTATGAATGTCTCAGCTATCTTTGACAAGGAAGAACTGGTATACTTAATAAATAAGTACATATCAGGCAAGAATATATATAGTTGTGTATGTGCATAAAATGTACATAAGAAAAGTAAGAATACAGGTTCAGAGAGTGTGTTCCAACCTATTTCTCCCACAAAGTATCTTTTTTTTTCTAGTTAACCTTAGTTTTCTAGGCGCACTGAGGAGATCTGATGCGCACGCCAGGTGGAAAGTCTTTCTCTTCCTGAGTGTCAAAATGTTATTCTACTTTATCAGTCAATATAATGATTATTGGGATCAACCAGTAAGAGGGTTTTTTTCCTCCTTAGTGGATTCTCTTAGTAAATTGGTTTATTGTTTCTGGCCTCTATGTCTGAGCCACATTTGGCAGGAAATA
The DNA here is from genome assembly GCF_017976375.1 of Cuculus canorus. Lineage (NCBI taxonomy): Eukaryota > Metazoa > Chordata > Aves > Cuculiformes > Cuculidae > Cuculus > Cuculus canorus. The sequence continues at coordinate 6,581,183 of NC_071441.1, read as the reverse complement.
ATGTTGATCAGATTCCAAAGAGTTTGCACAGTTCTGAGAAAAAAAAAAAATTGCAACAGTATGCAGGGCCTTTTCTGGGATCTTTGGGAACAGCACAAGTACATCCCAGGCCCAAGTGAGCTGTCTTACTAGTGTGAGGGTGAGTTTGCCGAAGCCTAAGCTAGTGCCCATAAAGTCAAGGCTGCTGATCCACAGAAAAATGTCTGCTTGAACAAGGAAAATTTTACATCTTAAAGGAATAAGTGCAAATTAACAAATGAAAGTGCAACCTTTGTAAAGGGAGGAGGGTTTATGTGTAAGGTTTAACTGAAAAATATGGGAAAAGAAAGACAATTACCTTAGGGAAGAAAATAAAACTTATAAAATCTGAGCATGACCTCATCAGGTCTAGCTCTGTTATGAAAAATATATTGTGCCCCATTCACAGAATCACAATAAAAGTCTGGCTTGAAAGCGATGTCTGGAGGGGACAGTCCATGTTCTGCGTAAGGCTAGGATGACTTCAAACTATGATGAGGTTTCTCATGGCATTGTTCAGCCAAGTACTGAATCTCTTCATGGATGGAGAATCCTATGAATGACCCACCTTTGTAGTTCACTTTTTCTTTTGCCTAGTTTTAAAAGATTATTTATTGTAATATTTTCGCATTGGGTTTCTCTCAAGTTTTTTTTTTTTTCAAAAGCATCTTCTTTTGATATTTGCTTCAGAGGCCTCACAAAAGTAAGCTGTTCCTTTTGTTTATGAAAACTGGTGGGAGAGAGGGCTATAAACTGACTGCATGTTCTGCTTCAGTGGCAGGAACAGGAGTGTGTAAGCCCTAGTCTTGGCTTAGTAGTTCATACCAAATTTTAAATAGTTCATTTTCCCCAGTGCAGGGGTTAAACCCAACAATATTTAATGTCAAGGAAAAGTGTTTCAAATAGGAATAATTATATTCTTCCTTGAGGGAGAACAAGCCTCACAATAGTGGTCCTCGTCCTGTAAACATTTCTGTGCTTAAATCTCAACACAGGGACTGCCATCACCTTTTGTAACTCATTGATTGTGATGAGATTTCCCATTTGTCTACATCTAACTGTGTTAGCAGGTATTAGTACTGAAGATTGCTGAAAATCCTTGTGCCTTGGTGCCTGGAGCTGGGGGAATCAGCTAAGAAGCAGCAGTCTGAGCGTCTGTGCCCAAGGGAGGCACTACAATTCTAAGCCTAAAGGGAGCCCAGTCCAAAAGGAGTGTCCCATGTTATAGTCAGAGGAACCTGGACATTCATCCAAGATTTATGAGCACATTGCAGGGGTGCTACTCAGGGGGCTGTAGAAACATAAAAATGCTATCGGGCCCTCAATGACATTTAAAAGAAGGGATAAAGAGTGTAACAATTTTAGTTCATGACAGTACAAACTCTCCTAGTGTTCCCCACAAGCCACAACAGCTGTGCTGCTTCCCAGGATGACACAAAGCTGTAATGGGTGGATGCAGCATGATGCTGCTCCACATTGCTGATTTATATTCTAGAGTGAAATATTTTAATTAAATTATTGTGGAATGCAAATACGATAATTTCCAGTAGACAACAGAGTAATTGGGCATTAGAGGAGGAAAATGAACTTGACTGGGGCAGCGGTTTAGTACTGCAGGAAAACTGCAGTAATTCTAATGAGGTGCTAAAAAGGAAAATGAAAACAGTCCCAGCCTGATAGCTGATTTAAAAAACTGGGTTGCTTTAGAGCTTTTATGTAAAATGTATCAACCACATTCTTATCTACAACACTTGATCTATTATTGTCAACCACTGTCATGACAGTGTGAGCTTCACAAAATGAGCACAAAGGCAAGCAGTAGTTGATTAAAAATGCAGTATTTTAAAAAATTAAAAACTTATTTAAGCCCTGGTCAAGTATAGACTCTGTTTTACAGTATTAGTTCTGAAAGTAACATGAAAAATTGAATTAAACTCTGAAAAGCCTTGCTATTTCATAAACAAAATGTGTATACACAGAATATCTTTCAGCGTGGCTGCCTAACTCGCAGATAAATATTGTACTATATATTTGCCAAAATGAATCCATATCAAAACACAATTCCCTGGCATGATATACAGGCCATTCATATAGATCTCTGGCTTAATCCATTAAGGCATTCTCATTTTAGCGTTTAGCTCCTCTACATATTTCTTTCTTTATATCTGCAATGTTATCTGTTGGCTGATTTTAAGAAAGGTTTTCTCAAGCAATGATATTCTTATCTCCAGCCTGATCACTGAATTCGTCCTAGACTCATGAACCAGCAAAGCACGTAGGTATGTGTTAAATTGTACGTGTGCAAATAGACTTATTTAGGTCTCATTTTGTTAGAGATGGACACAACCAGGAGTGTTCAGGATCTTCCCAAACCTCCACTGTTCCTGGTTGAGAAGGTATACAAAGGTCAAGAGAATGAGGGAGGCTGATGGTCTAGGATTCAGAAAAAGGAATTTCAAGGAAGGGGGTTTGTTGATTGAATTAATGACTCTGCAAATAGAAAGTGAGATGAAAGGTGTATTCTCCTCATTTGTTTAGAAGAATATAAAAATCAGGGCATAGGTATGCTTATTTTTCACACTCTCTTTGTGTATAGAACCTTCCCTGCAAAAATGATTTTTTAATTAGAAAGACGTGCCAGTGAACTGTTGGTATATGGTGAAGCCAGAGAAAGTTTGACAGAATAAGTGTAGTATGTGGACCAATCAAGTGAGAAAGTGGCTGAGCTTGGAAAAGAAGATTATAGACTAAAAACCAAATCAATCTCAGCTGTCTCTCCCACCCAAAGATTACCTTACCTTCAGGGAGACAATGAAAAGAGCTACCATAGGGCTGAGTAGCAGCCTGTCGGTTGTCATCAGCTGCAGGCAGGCCAGCATTGTGACTCAGCAGAGCATCTGATACAGTTTACTGTTTCCACGGTGGTGCGAGCCTGACATCTACTGTGTGCTGCAGCTCAGGAAGCGGCAAGATATGCAGCGGAGAGCACTTTTCAGAAAGGTGCTCTTAAAGAAGCTGTTGGTTTCATACAGCAAAATCCAAATTATGACGAAACTGTTTATCTTCTTTTGTTTTGTTTTTGTTTTGCTTTGTTTCCTCTGTCTCTTCTGAGCCACTAAGTATTTCTCAATTAACCTATAAATGAGTACTGAAGAGTTTATAATTTCTAACTTTATCATTACTCAGTAGCAATTTAATCGATATGATGTATCAAAGGTAAGGAACTTCCAAGCAAAGCCAAACATGACTTCAAATCTGCAACTTAAAAAAAAAAATGAATTTTTTCAGCCTGTATAAAATCTATTGACTTCAGAGACACTCAGTGAGCCAGACGATACAGTGACCCAAAAGAGTTGGCCCTGAATTCTGACTGGCCCTTATGTTCCCCAATGGCTGAGGACCTAGAGCCGTTACTCCTTTTCCTATCACAAAAGACCCTGATAAAATGCTGTCCCCACCTTTCTTATAGTCCTCCTTAAAGTACTGAAAGGCTTACAATAAAGTCTCCCAGGAGCCTTCTTTTCTCTGGGTGAACAGCCTCAGGTCTCTCAACCTGTCCTCATAGAGGAGTTGTTCCATCCCTCTGATTGCTTTCGTGTCTCTCCTCTGGACGTGCTCCAACAGGTCCACACCTTTCATGGTCTGAGGACTCCAGATCAGGACACAGTACCCCAAGTGGGTCTCACCAAAGAAGAATAGAGGAGCAGAATCACTTTCCTCAACCTGCTGGTCAAAATTCTTTTGATGCCACTCAGGATACAGTTGACCTTCCAGGCTGCCAGCACGCATTGCTGGCTTGTTCAACTTTTCATCCACCAGTATGGCTAAATTCTTCTCAACTGGGCTGCTCTCAATCCCTTCACCCCCAGCCTGTACTGATACTATGCATGTGCAGGACCTTGCACTTGGTCTTGTTGAACCTCATGAGGTTCACATGGGCCCACTTCTCAAGCTTGTCCACGTCCTGCTGGATGGCATCCCATCCCCTGGGTGTATCAACCATACCACTCAGCATGGTACCTACCGCAAAGCTGCTGAGGTTGCCCTCATTCCCACTACCTATGTCAGTGATGAAGATTTTAGACAGTACTAGTCTCATTTTGGCCCCCTGAGGGACATTATTTTTCACCAGTCTCCATTTGGACTGTGAGCCTTTGACTGCTACCCTCTGAGTGTGGCCATCCAACCAATTCACCGTGTACACATATATCTCCAATTTAGAGAGAATTTGTGTCAAAGGCCTTATACAATTCCAGATAGATGACATCCATAGCTCTTCTCTTGTCCACTGATGTGGGCACTCCCTCATAAAAGACCACCAGGTTGGTCAGACAGGACTCCTTGTCCATGAGCCTTAGCTTAGCTTCTAGGAGGATCTGTTCCATGATCTTCCCAGGTACAGAGGTGAGGCTGACAGGTTGAAAGTACCCACGGTCATCCCTTCTATCCTGTTAAAAAATGGGTGCAATTTCTTCCCTTTTCCAGCCAGCAGGGATGTCACCTGACTGTGGTGACTTTTCAGATATCATGGAGATTGGCCATCCAACCCAGCCTTGAATACCTCCAGGGATGGGGCAGCCACAGCTTCCCTGGGCAACCTGTGCCAGTGCTTCACCTCTCTCATGGTGAAGAAATTCTTCCTAATGTCCAGTATAAATCTGCCCCTCTCCAGTTTATACCCGTTCCCCCTGGTCCTATCCCCACAAGCCTTTACGAATAGCCCCTCTCCAGCTTAAGGTCATCAGTGAAGACTGAGGCAAACAGCTGTTGAGTACCACAGCCTTCTCCTTGTATGTCACTACCAGTCTGCCAGTCATGCTCATCAAGGGTGGTATGCTTTCTTTGATATTCTTTTTCTGGCTGACATGGCTGTAGAAGCCCTTGTTATTCTAGCTGCAATGCTATACTCTTCCCAGTGTGCCTCTCAGTACTCTCACCGCTCGTGCCTTTCCTTCCTTCCCTTTATTTTGGCCAGCAGGTCTTTACTCAGACATGCCCTGTCTCTTGCCATCCTTTCCTGATGTCTTACACCTGATTTCTTAATCAGGAAGAGAAAACCCTCTAAGTTGACTTACTAAGCTTGGGTTCTGGAGAAGTATATGGTGGACAGCTCTGCAAAGAATCAGCCTTCAGGCTCATCTCCCACTCTGCAGGCAACCAGCCAGAGTGGCAGGTAGGGTTTTTGTTCAGCCTCCTGGGACAAAGAGAAGTGAAGCAACATTGAGATTTTGGCCCTATTTGTGTTAAAATTTTAGCAGAGGAGAACAACACACACATATATATATATATATATATATATATATATATATATCAGTGCATTCTTTTTAAAATAGTCATCTGAAAATACTGTTTCTCAGACCTAATCCAGACTACAGTACAGCACCTGGTGCCGATAATTAGTTCTCCTATTTTTACTGCTGACACTAGGAATGACCTTGCAAAGGTCTCTGTTCTCCAGACTGATACTTTATGGCACAGGCTTAATGATTCACTTGAATAATTTTACATTAATTCTCACTTTTCCCCTCATCCTCTGATTCAGTTTTCCGCTTTCTAATAACTGTCTTACACTTTTATCTCGATCAATAATGTTGTGAGTAGTCAGAGTACCTGACAGATGACAACATCTTTGTTATTTAAGGAGGTCTCTTATGACATGGGACTATCTACTAAGGGCATTTTCTAAAAAGAAATAAAAGCTTTTACTTTATAAGACACCGCAGACGCAAATGGAAAGTGATGTATTACATGAAGTACTAAACAAAGAAATAAATAACCAGCTATAGGAATACTTTTTTTCCTTCCTGTCACAAAGCAATCTAAATTTTAGTATTTATTCTAGAAATGTCCTAGCCTCTTAGAGGCAAATTATGCATGAAATAATGCAATTAAAACTGAAATAAAAGATTTAAATGCAGCCTCTAGAGGCATTGAATGGCACCACATTGTCTCACTCCTTACTGCCTCTTAAAATGCATGCTCAATTTATAGGAAAACCTTTCCAGTCCTGGCTCTTAGAATCCTCTGATTTTGATGGCACTAATCGTAATTCAGATCCCTACACCATGGGAACACGGCAACATTTCCTTTGTGCTCCAAAATGAACAAACAACTCTGCAACCAAACACAACCTTATTACTGCAAGGAGTAGTTTCTCAAGTCGTTATTTCTTGACTGTTTTTTCCCAGCTTTTTCAGAAGATAGTCTCGCATCCCTCCTGAAACTCAGATAATAATCTGGTCATTAGCAGCCCTGAGAATGACACTGGGAAAATCACTGGTGATACCACTATGAAGTGTGAGAGATCTTTCAGAGTGGCAGATGCCATCTTCAAAATTTCTATAAATGTTATGCCTCCAACACTATCAATTATAATGGTGGAAAGACACACATTTGCAGTGGTATAAGAACTTGCAAAGAGCCTAAACTATTACTCTTTTCCTCTTCCTTCACTCTAAATTGCTAAAGAGTTTTGGTGATAGGCATTCAACACTCAGAAATACAAGCAAAATAAATTAACTCTGTTTTTTGGATTCATTGGCCAAAAACAATGACTTCACATGGCTTCATTTGGAAAGGAAAATTCATGGCGAAAGAGGAAGGGGTCAGATCAGTTTTCAGTTCACAGAACTTAATAAATAGGTTATATTTATCTACTGGCACACTAGGATAGTAAATAACTTCACTAAAGTCTCTCTGTCTGTAGTAAACCACATTGCATAATCACAGAAATTGATTTTCTCAACAAGAACAGAGATCAATCTATGAAAATGTCTCTCTGACTGCGAGCAATGAAGGGATATCATGACATCAGTATGACTTTAGGCAATGTTTTTGCATTTTAGAGACACTAAGAAAATCATGGATATGTCTTTGCTAGCTTGAGTAGCTGAAATATCACAGAGAAACACCAGGATTTGTTGTCACACTGTTATTGTTGTGCTGAGTTTCTAAGAAGAAATCTCACAAAATCTCAGTAATACCTATATGAAAACTATCAAACCAGAAACACCTGCTAGTTGGAGATTTTAGAGCTTGTTACAGATGAAAGGTCTAAAATAAATGTCATGAACATGGTCAGCATTTGAGATAGTCCACAGCCAGTTTCCAGCAGAATGGAGTGATATATTATTACCTGAAAACTTGCCAACATGAATACACCAAACAGGGTATGCCATGAACATAATCACACCCAGGAAGTCCCGGCTGGCCACAGCCAGCAGAGTTTCTGTTTTCATGATCTGCTGTCAGTGATCCAAACCTGCTTCATGTCCCCACACAGTGGGGTAATAGATTACTGCTGGCAGTGACAGTTCACTGCCATTTTGGTCAGGTTCCAGCTCTGAAAAGTTGAACGTCACTATGTGACCCTTCAAAGCGGTGTTACCTTCCAAAATGTTAAGGTATGCAAGAAAATGACGGAAGTAACACTTCACACTGCAGAAAAGCTAAATTAGCTTACCCTTCATCATACCAACAGGAATGTATTTTGTATTTGTTTATCTATCATTGACAGAGATAACAGAATTTATTTTTCAAAGGGTCCACTTTTTTAGCAATCCAAAGTAAATGCTTTGTTTAATTATTAAATGTTATCTTTTATACTGCTGTTAAATTAGTATTTAAGAAGGACAGACATTTGTACAGAATTCCTTAAAGAAGAAGACCAATGCCATAATTAGAATATTTTTGGACTAATAAAGCAGCCAGTCATGTTAGCATATCAGCATATTAGCCAGTATGCTAGTTAATATGTTCCAAGGAACTTATCTGAAAATATGATGAAGGCAAAGCACACAGCCTTTAACATCTGAGAGGTTAATTCTTTGGTGCCTGCATTCAGTACAACCCTTCTTTGCTCAGACAATATTTTCCATACCTGCTAATTAGAATATTGCCTTGTAACACTTTTCTTATTGCGAAACAAGCCCTGAAGAGCTGTAGGTCTCCACCTGTCAGAGAATGTAAAATGTGAAGAACATTAGATACAGGTTGTTCCCATAGCACACAGAACTTAAACCGGTCCCAAGCTAATGGCAAATCATCGGCAGTGGCAAAACATCACTAAGTCTCATAGAAAAGAGTGGACAAAGGAGATCCAATATGATGATCTGTATTGCAGAGGTGATAGTACAAGATGTATTAGGCAGACGATAAACTGTGTAGCAAAACAGCTAGGAACAATGTGCTTGGTTGTAGACATGGCTGTAGACAACACAGCATGAGTTAACCAAAAAGGTTGTGACTGAAAGAATCTTTTTTTAAAAAAAACAAATCATTTCTGTCACTACAGAATTCAGAATGTCCTATTAAAAATGCTGTGTGCCAATAATCATTATTGGTATGTGATGTCCACCCATGACTGGCCTGTGGAACCAAAGCAGCTAAAATGCCAACAACAATCTGGAGGTCATTCCAGACACATCCAGATTTTTTGTGTTAATAAGCAGTACCAACAGAACATAATAACGACAAACCTGATTTATAGACCATGGCCTGCTCTACAAATGTAAGTAAGCAGTGCCAGAGATAAGATGTTTCGTAGATGCTTAGTCAAAGAGTGTGTATATCCGGTCATATAGTCTTTGATAGTATAGTTTGATGACATCTAAATAAATGGGACATTTTATGATGACTCTTATCATGAAAATGATACACAATGTACCAGGAGCTGTTTCTTTTGGCAGAATTATGCTTGCTTGTCTTAGATATATATTAAAAATACAAATGTATACCACCCTACAGGAATAATAGAGAAGGCAGGAGAACATATGGGGTTAGGTGGTTTACTTTTATGAAGAGGCTTCTTCTCACCCTAAAGAAACTGAAAGCAAGATCCATAAATTGTGAGGATTTGGTGGGCCACAACAAAGAAAAAGTCTAAAAAGTCTGTAGCAGTTGCAGCTGAAGTCCATATAGGAAAGAGTGAGGAAACAAGATTACAGAACACAGTCACTGCTGAGGCATTATTAGCATTTTCCTCCTTCTGTCACTTTTCCTGCAGAAATGATGCATTGGTGCTTTCCACTGGATCTTAAAGAATCCCATCTAAATTGAAATTAAAAAAAAAATGCAAATACGTGCAAAGTATTTCACCTACTAAACCAAACCCCAGTAGTTTAGATATTAACGCAGCTAATGAAGCTAATAAGTACTAGTGAGGAAAAAGCAATAATTTGAAGCAATTTCTCTGATGTATGTGATTTTCGTGGTGTTATAATCAGGACTATATCCTTTTCTCTGAAGAAAATGCAACCATTTTCAATAAGCATAGAAATGAGACTGATGCAGTCATTGTCCAGTATTCTAGACTGTGCAGAAATTCGGTAATAAAAATGTTAGCAGCCACAGTACTATCCAGGGGAAATACTTGCGGTTTTGTGGGTAATTCCAGTATCAGTACTGAAGTCATCAGCAATTGTAAAGCTTCTTTTTTTTTTTTTTTTTTTTTTTCTTGGAATTCCAGTGATTTAGCAAGAAATTTCTAATGTAATAGTTAATTTTTTATTGGAAACTATTTGGGGTCTTTCTTATGTGAGCTGAAGTTGATAGCTGTCTTTTCGCCATCCTGTGAGAGATTGCCCCTTACAAAAGCAAAGGAAGATATATCTCATTAAAGAGTACCATTTCTATTCTGGGTTATCATGACAGCTATTTGTTATTTTGTCACCGTATGTCTTGGCAATTTTTTTACATCCTCAAGGCAGAAAGTGGGTTCTGAGGAGAATCCAAAAAAGAAGATTCTGTTTTAACTGCTATTGGTACTATTTGATACTATCTGTAAGTATGTGTGTGTATTCCTGGCTTTAAGATCTATTTCTGAAACATAAGCACATTAACAGTACATAACTATTATTATTATTATTATTGTTATTATTACTACTACTATTACTATTATTATTTCTACTACTGTTGCAGCCTTCCACAACAATCTCACTGCGCTAAGCACTGCACAAACAACTCAACAATCATGACCAAACTCCCTCTGCAAAGGCAGGTGCTTGGCAGCCACCACGGTTCTTCCTGCCATGCAAAACCTTGGTCAGTGCTTGGGGCACTTTGACAGAGATCAAATGCACTCTGCAATCTTAATCTTTAATATTTTCCATGTTTTAAACGAGAATTTATAGTACTTTTTGTAATGTGTCTCAGGTGTTTTGCAGTAGCTGAGCAACGGCTGCTTAGGAGCACTCACAATATTTTCCATTGTTTTGACTGGACAGAGCCATGAAATCACCCTGCTGTTTTATATTCTCTCAGAGCATGTATTATGAAAATCCAAGAGCACATTGGTGATTTAGATTTTTCATTTTGGTCTGTTGGTATCCATTTTGTATGGAGCCATCCTGGGATTTACAATCAGGGACAGTTCCAATTTATAACTATTTGTATTTTATGTTTTCCTTTTTCAAAAAGAATTGTCACTCTCCATTAGTATTGGCTTAAAATTCTGAACCACTTTCCTGCTTGTTTTCAAATTATTCCTCCACGTATATTCCTCTCTTCAAGCATTACTGTGACATATTCTAGATAATTAATATTAAATTACAGTCTTTATATTTCATCTCGCTATTTAATGTGAATGTGGGATTAGTGTTTTTAAAAGGCATACAAGCCTGTCCATTTGAAACAATTATTTTATGAGACATTTCAAAGGCTGCTTTATTTTCACATCATACTGAAAACAAGTTATTGGGCTCTTGTGTGTCTAAGCAGAAGGCCTGGAGCCGGTAGGTGTGTTTACACTTAGTTACAGCTTCCTTACGCATGCTGCCATGGCATCTGTAGCTGATTGACTTATATTCTGCTTTGAGTTTCGAAACAATGGATGGGAAAGAAGAAGGGAAGGAAAGAGAAATAGAATGAAGGGAAAGGAGTGAATTACAACAGACGATAGGATGCAGGAAGACGTGAAAGTCTGCTGGCAATCAGTCAGGATTGTGCTTCCTTTTGACAAAATTAGAGCTAGAGGGTGAATTAACAGGCAGGAACTGGAAACTGAGTGGCTATTTTCCTGAAAAAACACTATAGAAGAAACATGAATAAAGGAATTACCCTTGCATGGGTGCCAAGAAGCTTGCACCTAATGGATGCACACCTGATGTATCCACATTATACTTCAGCAATTCATTCTCTCTGAAATATACTAACAGTTTTCTTTTTGTATTATAATCTAAAATCAAACCAGCCTTTCAGCAGCTGGATGAAACTATTGATTTGAAAGTGTACACACACATGATTTCAAAAGAAAGCAGTCTAAACCTGTATTTCTACTGAAGCCAGATCAATTTATTGAGGCAGCTACTACTTGATTCTTTAGTTCCTCTGTCAAGTTTCCCCCTCTACAGGCCATCCAAAAACTATGTAACAATTAAAATATAGATTTTAAAATCCATTTACCAGCACAATTATTAAATATTCCCTTTCTTAGATTAATGAGAAAACCTTAAACGCATAATATGTAATCAAAATATTTCTCTGTCATCACTCAAATGAAAGGAATATAATTGTAAAGATTGATATCACTAACTGCTAGGTGAATTTCAAAGCGGAGGTATAACTTGGTGAGAAAAATGTGACCAGACAGAGGTCCATCTTTTTCTCAGTAGCCTGTCTACAGCAATGCCTGGTAGCAGCTGTATGGAGAAAAGCATTAAAGACAAAGGAGAGATTTTGGTGTTCTCCTTTCCTGATTTGCCCCTGTGGTTTCTGGCTATAATGACAGGGGCTTTTGGAGCTACAGATTGAAGTAGAATTGTCATAACGTTTGATCAATGTATACTCTTTTAATTTATGTATCCCTATTTTTTTTTTAGCCTCCACAATTATATATTCCTGTTGTTTTTTTTTAGCCTTCCTGTGGCAATGCATTTCACAATATCATTGTGACTAATGTGGAAGGCACCTCATTTATTAGGTTAGATTTTGTATATTTTACTACGTGCCTTGTAGTGCTTGTATTATGTGAAATAATGATGCATCATTTCTTTTCACCTTTTCTACGGTATTGATGATGTACATAGCTTTTCCCATTAAAAACACTTCCACAAGCTGAAGAATCAAAGCCTGTATATCATATGGAGCCTCTAGCCATACATTCACCATGCTGCACTATTTGTTGCTCTATTATAAAACGTATACATCTCAGTATCTGAATAATATACACACCACAGCTGACCCTAGCACAATGTTCCAAGTTTTGCTCTGAAATTCCTTCCTAGTAATTCCTATAATTTAATTTGCTTCTAGACTACGGCTGAGTAAAGAGTTTGTACTCTCAAAGGACTGTCCACAGTTATCCCACAGTTTCTTCCTTGTTTGAAATAATTAGTAAATAGTGGCATTTTTTAGCACCTTATTATTTATGTTTGAGAAAAAGTTGTCTCATTAAAAGTAAATTCTCCTGTGGGGGAAAAAAAAAAAATTGTTACTCTTAAACACATAGTTGTGCATGAGAATATTTTCATTTGTTTTGGTATTCCCGTACCTGAGGTCCCCCTAATGACTCCACATCAACCACTTCTAGGCAAATGTCTGTGGTGGTAAACTTTTACCACTTGTCTAACTAGCTGGCAACAAGAGTGAAAGACCAATGCAGATTTTTTTAGATTGAATACTGAGACAAATAGACATTCTCATCTAATCTGAGCTCCTGCACAGCACAGCTCATTGTGTTTCATGCTGTGAGTCTTGGAACAAACCTTACAGATGTCTTTTAGAAAGACATGTATCCATTGGCTGAAATCTGCAGGAAACATTAACCCATTCCCAAAAGTTATACCTGCTGAAAAATTGAGTATAATCTTGTATATTGTTCATCTACTAAGAGCAAAATAATTTTGATCTTTCTCTGCCAGATTCATGCGTTGCCTTTTGGCAGATCTACTTCCCTCTCTCCACCAAACTATGTCAAACACCAAACAGAATAGGAAATAAGAGCCGTTCAGACGATTATGACCAGACATGATTTGTTTTCCCCTGGAAGGATTACTGGTCCAATTATTACTTTCAAACATGTGGCAGCTGACGATGTAGAACCATATGGAGTTAGGAACTATGTGTTACAAAAGCCTTTAGCAATCAGCACAGACTTCAAAATGGATCCATGCAGGAAATAGTGGTGGGCATGTCTAGAAGAAGAAAATGGACCAGGTTTTAAAGGATATTACAATAGTAGCTAGTTTTGTTCCCAGCAGAATTTACAAAAGCAGCTTATCTCACTGCAATGCTCCTAACTCATTTATGCAATTCTGTAAATATCACTAAGACTCTCTCTACATTACACCTGCACAAATTTTGTCCTACAGTGACTCTGAAATGATTTTTTTTTTTTTAAATGTTCTCATCAATACCATGTATTTTTGATGTTCTCACAAACAGACCAGGTAGAGGATGGGCGGTGGAATGCAAAACAACATGTAGATGGCTAAGTGAGAGCAGGTAACGGAGACTAGCATCCTAAGACACCCTGCTCAGAGACATTTTTATTTTAATGTGTGTTGAAATAACCTGGAGTGAAAAAACGGATGTAAAATCAAAGTTCATTTTTCAGAAAAACAAAATATTTGTAAAATAAACAAGGGGTTGCTGGTAGGAAAATAAATGTATTCTGTGCAGGCTAGAAAACTGCTTACAAATAAATGGAACACAAACTAGGATTATTACCCTCGTCAGAGTTTAAGGGTGGTACATTATATCAGCTTACATTCCTGTTTGGGCAGAAAATGTGAAGAAAAGATGGTTTGGAAGACACCAAAAGAAGGTATATGAACAGTTTTGTGAAGACTGTGGTATAGCTGATCCTCAGATAACCTAATCAGTGTAGGGAGGGAAAATAAAACGAACAAGTGTGATATCCATCACATACTAATTACCAGAGGCACAAATTTACAGTACATAAGTGGTGGCTATATCAACGGCACTAACAGAGCTATCACAAAGTTTCAATGTCCTTTTCCCAGACCTCTGAGCTGTATTGTAGGTGACCCAAATTTACACCATATTTGTGGACAACTACGAAATTCGAGAAGAGTTTCTGGTTCAAAGCTGAAATTTTCACTCGGCGCTAAGATCTGTGAGGAAAAGTTTTCTTTCCTATAGCGAAAAATTAAAGCATTAAAAAATTGCTACCAGATTGGAAAATCTGACACAAATAATTCTGAAATAAAGCATTAGATGTGGGCATGTTTAAATGATTCTTAATGAATAGCTTAACATCCTGTAGCAAGACTGGAGTTTGGGTCTCCAGGAATGCAGTTCTCGGGCACTGAGCCTCTCTCTGCACCTTGACATCCTCCTGAGTTTCCATTTTCCTAATGTCCTGGCAGAGTACCAGGGATCCCTGACTATCTGTAGGACTTCTTAGCTACAGAGCAACACTCCAAAAGCAGTGGGGGCTGCTGGGGACTGGCTGGCTGCCCAGGAGACCGATTTGGAAGCACAGGCTCCTCAGCAGTGCATTGGCAGTGTCTCTGTTTGTCTCTGCTTAATATTAATTCACAGAAGACAACACATCACCACAAAACATCCTTAGGTTTTATTGAATTGCCTCTTTTGAATAAAATTGCTTTTTCTTCCAAACATTCCTACACAGTCTTATTTCTGGGGCAATAAGAAAACAGATACTTTAATGTACATCAGCACCTAAACAGCTGCAGCTCCCCATGCTCGCTCTCAGAAGTGATATAATGTGTAGAAATACAGTTCTGCTAAAGCTCAACAAACTGAAGTAATGATTTTTAAATAGAATTTTGCTTGCTGAAGAAGTAGTTTGAGGCAGTCTAACCCCAAGCATAACGCTCAAGTAGGCTGTGGATCTTGCTGTGCAGGTGACAGGAGGACACCTTTTTGATTTTTAATCGAAGCTGAAAAACAAGTCTAAGAAATGGCCTCTTACTGTGTTTGCAGGGCTTCCATTAAGATGTCCTGCTGCCTCTCAGCATATATTTCAAGATAAAATTTTGTCATCTTCTTTTCCTTCTATCTGCATAACCAGAAAAGGTATGGTGTTTTACAATGACTTCTAAGTAATGAGCTATACAGTCACTAATAGCTCCTCACACAGAGAAAATTGCCAGGCACCTATGCTAGCTCCCAGAGTGGCAGGGCCTATCCACTGTGTGTGGCAGATCCTGACACTTTGTCTCTGCTTTTCTGAGGAAATTATTTCTTTCAGTTATTATCAGGAAGAAAGAGGAGATGAAGACCACAACTTTGTTGGCTTTTTCTGTTTCTTTCCCTTCCTTTTCATCAAATTCGATATCTCAGTTATTTAGGCGCAAAATGATTAATGAGAACTGATGACCTTACTGTCATTTTGATGATTATTTAAGTATACAAATTAGTGAAAGGCGCTCATTTGCTGGGATGTGCCAGAAAGAGCTGCTCTCCTCTGTGCCACATTTTCCCTTTCTTTAAAATGGAAGGCAGCAATAATATTACCCTTAGAAATATTGCAAGTAAACCTTAATATAGCCAATAGATTCCTAGCTGCGAGTTGGCTAATGATATGAAGATGTAAGTAAAAGAAGTATCTACTAATGAATGAGGCACAACAATCAGTCAAAGCATTGTCACAATGAAGACATCCTAGGGGGCAGCAAGCATTTCTAATTAAGATGTGAGAAAAACAGGATATGTTGGGTTTTTTTTCCCCACTATTTACAAAAAATATTTTAAATAATTTAAAACGCATCTATTGTGTTGAGGAAAATACTAGTTTTATTACCACCAAGCCAACTAGAGCACCTGGCTAAACCAGTACTCACAAACATGCTGAAATATGTACGTGGCCTCTGCGATAGTTTCAAACAAGCATGTTTAAAGTGAGCAGGCATATCTACTCTTATGCTTTTGATAATAGCCTCAAGCAGGTAAAGATTATTTTTAGTTTCAGCCATTTTTGCTAGCAGTCTAGCTTTCCTCTCCTTTTGAATATATATTGTTTAATCTATGTACCTGTTAAGAGAGAAATGAAGATAAATCAGGGGAAACATAGGGACAAACACCATTCATACAGTACTGAGGAGTGGCTGTCTTGTATATCACTATTTTTTAGTTACCTCGTGAAATAGTGGCACATTTTGACAAGTCTGATTTGCTAAATGCATCTGTTGTGTATTTCTCATGCTGACCTTAGTACCAGTCTTTACAAGGCAAAAATATTTTCTCTTCTTTGCTCAGGTGATTCTTCTCCTAGACTCTGCTCTGGTGAGACCACACGTGGAATACTGCATCCAGTTCTAGAGCCCTCGGCACAGGAAAGACATGGACCTGTTGGAATGGGTCCAAAGGAGGGCCACTAAAATGATCATATCCCTGGAACGCCTACCCTATGAAAAGAGAGAGTTGAGAGAGTTGGGGTTGTTCATCCTGGAGAAGACTCTAAGAAGACCTTGTCATAGAATCATAGAATCATAGAATAGTTTGGGTTGGAGGGGACCTTAGATCACCCAGTTCCAACCCGCCTGCCATGGGCAGAGACATCCCACTAGACCGGACTGCCCAAGGACCATCCAACCTGGCCTTGAACATCTCCAGGGATGGGGCAGCCACTGCTTCCCTGGGCAACCTGTGCCAGTGCCTCACCACCCTTATGGTGAAGAAATTCTTCCTTATGTCTACTCTAAACCTGCCCTTCTCCAGTTTATAGCCATTGTCTCTAGTCCTATCACTACATGCCTTTGTAAAGAGTCCCTCCCCAGCTTTCTTCTAGGCCCACTTCAGGTATTGGAAGGTCACTATAAGGTCTCCTCGGGGCCTTCTTTTCTCCAGGCTGAACAGGCCTAGCTTTCCCAGCTTGTTCTCACATGGAAGGTGCTCCATCCCTCCGATCATCTTTGTAGCCCTCCTCTGTACCCATTCCAGCAGCTCCATATCCTTCTTACATTGAGGATTCCAGAACCAGACACGATACACCAGGTGGGATCTCACAAGAGAGGAGTAGAGGGGCAGAATCCCCTCCCTCGCCCTGCTGGCCACGCTTCTTTTGATGCAGCCCAGGGCACGTTTGGCCTTCTGGGCTGCAAGAGCACATTGTCGGCTCACTTTGAGCTTCTCATTGACCAGCACCCCCAAGTCCTTCTCTGCAGGGCTGCTCTCAAGCACATCATCCCTCATTGTGTACTGAGATCAGGGATTGCCCCGACCCAGATGCAGGACCTTGCACTTTGCTTTGTTGAACCTCATAATGTTCTCACAGGCCCACTTCTCCGGTCTGTCCAGGTCCTTCTGGATGACATCCCGTCCTTCTGGTGTGGCAACTACACCAATCAGCTTGGTGTCTTTGGCAAACTTGCTGAGGGTGCACTCAATCTCGCTGTCAATATCATTGATGAAGACATTAAAGAGCACCGGTCCCAGTACAGACCCCTGCGGGACACCACTTGTCACAGATCTCCATCTGGACTTTGAGCCATTGACCACTACTCTTTGAATGCGACCATCGAACCAGTTCCTTATCCACCGAACTGTCCACCCATCCAATCCATATCTCTCCAATTTAGAGAGAAGGATGCATTCTTTCAGTACTGGAAGGGGACTTATAAGAAAGATAGAGGAAAACTTTTTAGCAGGGCCTGTAGCAATAGGACAAGGGGTTTAAAATAAGAGAAGAGAAGTTTAGACTAGACATTAGGAAAAAAATTTTTTCTCTGAGGGTGGTGAAAAACTGACAAATGTTGCCCAGAGAGGTGGTAGAAGTCCATCCCTGGAAACATTCAAGGTCAGGTTGAATGGAGGAACCTGATCTAGTTGAAGATGTCCCTACTTACTGCAGGGGGGCTGGACTAGATGACCCTCATGGTCCCTTCTGAACCAAACCATTCTATGATACTATGATTCCATGAATGTGTAGTCATTTAACAGTTGCTGGCATGCCATTATACATTTAGCGTATTTTCTTTTTTTTTTTAAAGACCTTTGCTACTCCTTTTTCCAAGAAAAAGAAAACAAAAATCTTGGGAAATAAGCTTCTTCTCAGAGTAAAAACCATATGTTATACCTGTGTCTATGTGTAATGAATCTAATCCTCTTGCAGCCTTAGTCTAGATAACATCTCAGTGAAAAGACAATCCTTATTCTCACACTAGAAGAACACGGAAAAGGAATTTTCTCATATTATAAGGAAATCAAACATCACGAGTCTCATGCTTAAGGAAGGTGAAGTAACTTTATGGGCTTTAAACTGTACCTTTCACAGACATAAAAAGTAAATATTCAATTATTCATACAGATAATTTGTCCTTCTCCAGTCAAGAAGATGTATTAATCACTTTTGCTTGATGAGCTCTATCAAAGATTTTTAAAGTCAAAATCTAAACCTTAGGGCTCACAGATCTTTAACGCCTCTATACTTAAGTGCTTACACATTAAATGGATTTTGGCCATACAGCTTATGGCCAAATGCCATATCTGATAATGTTTTCAGTGCTTTAACACAGCTGATAATGATAATTATCAGTTTCTATAAGTCATTGCAGTAATAAAAATGGAAGTGAATAACCAAAATCTACGCTAGTAGGGAGAGGAAATAGTATCAAATCTAATCTTGCAGCTCAGCAAATTTGTAAGAGAACTACTACTGTTGCATATCTCATCATTTCCCCTTACACAAAAAAAGGTAATAAAACCTAGGAGTGCTCATTTTGCTGCCTTTGAGGGGTTTTTTTGCCATTACCTGTGGGGTTAACTAATCTTACAATCATGCAAGAAATCACAGTTAAAAAATATGTTTTTAGTATGCCATTTCTTAAGAAGGCAAGCAAAATGAAATACTTTACTCAGGTGATAGGAACAAATAATTTGCTGAGTTGCTTTTAAACACGTAAATTAGTCCATTCTTCTTCCGAGAAAAGGAAATAAATCGCTTCAGAACTGGAGCTTCAACTTAATAGTCCATCATTATTCCAATCCCTGCTGGGTAACACTTGGGTCCCAGAAAATTCTGGAAGTTTAATAAGGTCTGTCTGGAAAAGCTGAGATTACAAGGCAGAAAGTACAAAGATGACAATGATAGCTGGACTATTAAGATCTGGTTTGACTATGCTGTGGTGCAATGTGTGGAGGCAGCTGCACCCAGTAAAAAGACATCATAAATCTATACACAAAGTAATATTCACCTAAAATTGAAAGAACATGAAATACATAGTACTTTTTTTTTTTTTCAGAGTATAGATACCTGCTGAACAGCTGCAGGAAAATACTTCTGTAATGTAGAGAACTGAAGGTAGATGTGTTATAGCCGTTCTTTTAGAAAGACTGAGCACATCTCATTTTGTTTTCTGGCAATTGCCAAAGATGGGACTGGGTTTTATGAAAGAGCACTATAGCGGTAGACTTGGATGTATATTTTTCTTCCTTCAATTGAGATAATTAGATTTCATATCTGTTCCATTGGGAAGAACAGACCAGGTTGCAGAAGGATATCTGTCACCCTTTCTTCGGCGTGATTTACCTTCTTATTCTGGCTTTAGGAAATGCCCTAACAGCCCAGTCTCCTGTAGGAATACCAGTAGCCAGGTTTATTCTTGGTTTCAGGTATTTATGAAGTTCAGAAGCAGGGCTAAAGAAAGTCCTATGAGAATGATTCCCTGGAGTTAGTTTTATGAGAAAAGAACAATGAAAAAGATAGGACTGTTATTTATATGGAAAACAGCTGGACACATAACCTTGCACACACACTTCTCCATCACCTAAACGCTAGCCAGAAACCACTCATTCACTGTTACTGCTGGTAGAAAACACATTGCCCACATACGTTTCTGCAGCTTTCATTCTATAAAATCATGATTTTATCTTTTATGGATCAGCTTTTCTATCTCCTGGACTTTTCTACTGACAGCTGATATCAGCCAGGACTCTCAGGCTTGAGTGCCCAGTGAGGGGCTGAAGGAACGTTTCCTCAGCATTGCGCTTGAGACAGATTTCCTTGGGGACTATTTTGCACTGCCAGCATTGTTGAGAAAGAGCTCTCCTGTCTCTGCCTGTGCAATCAACGACGAAGTCCAGAAAATACTTACTTTTACCGTGCTAGTTACTTTTACAAGCCAAAGAAGGCTTTGTGTGTTGTAAAATACGCATTCTCTGTGCTTTCAGTTCTTTTTGCTGTATATTACATGTGTATGCCACCGTCCTCACTTTCTTTCAGAGTTGTGTCTCGGTGTGCTGTGGTTCTGCATGAGTTATGAGTTGAGAATTGCAGCACGAGAAGGGTGGTGGGAAAGGGCTTCTTGGAACAGAGGGAAGAACTCAAATCCCAAATCCTACACAGGATAAATCACTACCTTCAGTTCCTACATTTTTGACGCAGGGCTGCATTGTGTTGAGAAAGAGGTTTCTTCGCACACAGTCACCGTTTCTTAGTGATATTCTCCACTATGTATGACATACTGTATGCACGGCTGCAGGAAAAGCCTGACTTTTGAGTCTGATCTCTTTCAGAACTACTGTATGCACATGCAGAAAGCTGGCTACAAATGAGTTTAGTATGCACGCACATATTAGAGGGGAGGAAACAATACAGTGCATTTGCCTTGTATGAAGCTGCTGAGAATCAAAATCTGAGTTTGCTGAGGTGAGCAGAGTTTGACAAGTGTTTGAAAGCTCAGGCTGTTATATTTTTTGCTACCGCAATGCTGGTGTTAGATCTCAAAAGTCTCACTCCTGGAGTCCAGAGAGAAGTTTACTCACTTTGTTTATTTTTCTATCAGCCTACATGTTTTATACAGGAATAATGTGAACGGAAATATGTGATTGCTGACTTCACGGGTAACATGGCAAGAACAGCTGGTAGAGAGGCCAGCTCTTCCAGTGCTGCAGCCCAGTGGTATGGACACTTTGTGTTTGGAACTACTATGGGTGTAAGTAAGAGACAGAGGTAATACTGCCTAAAGTGAACACAAGGAAAGGGGAAGAGATTGGCTTTCAGCCTGCAGAGGTTGCCCAGTAAAGGTAATATGGACATAGCAAGGTGATCTTGCCTCCGTAGAATCAGAGTGATTTCGGTTGGAAGGGACCTTTAGAGGTCATCTAGTGCAACCCCCCTGCAGTGAGCGGGGACACCTTCAACTACATTAGGTTGGTCAGATCCCTGACAACCAGATAGTGAATGTTTCGAGGGACAGGGTACCTTCCACCCCTCTTAACCTGTTTCAGTGTTTCACCACTCTTATCATAAAAAGCTTCTTTATATGTAGGCTGAACCTGTCCTCTTTTACTTTAAACCCGTTATCCCTTGCCCTACTGCAACAAGTCTTGCTAAAGACTTTGTCCCGATTTTTCTTAAAGGCCTCCTTTAATTAATGAAAGGCTGCAATAAGGTATCCTTAAAGTCTTCTCTTCTCCGGGCTGAACAACTCCAACTCTGTCAGCCTGGCCTCATAGGAGAAGTACTCCATATGTCTGATCATTTTTGTGGCCATAACAGGGTATTCTTCCAAGACAGCATTGGAAAAATAATTTTTATGCAAACGTTTAAAGTGTGAGCACAAAACCAAGTGTTTTCTTGAGCAAGTATGCATGCTTTACCCTAAGTGAGCCTTTGCTGGAGCTGCATTAAAAAAGTTCATCTTAAATCTCCAAGAGACAAAGGGAAAATGCAGCTGGGAAAATAGGAGGAGGTGAAAGACCCTGTGGCTCAGGTATGACTGAAGAAAGCCCTTGGTTAAGAAGGAATTTGTATGAATGCCCAAATTTCCCCTAGAAAGTGTGCCTGGTAGAAAGCAAACCCAGCCCACCAAAAAAAGCTTACAAAAGCAGCTCTTGCCCAGGCGTTCTCAAACCAGCAGTCTATTCTAGTATGGACACTGTACGAACAATCCGCTAAGTAAAGCTTCTTCCTCAGTTAAGTAGACCTTAGGTGCTTGGCCCAGCATCCCAACGTAGAGAAATCAAACCAGAAGTAAAGATAGAGAGATGAGCTCAAACCAGCAGAGAAAGGAAAGAATAAATTTCACCTAATGCTGAAAGGGCTCAGTGAAACAAAAAAAAACCCCAAACCCCAACATCCCCCTTCAAAACATCTAACTACTATAGCATGATTTTCATCAGGTGATCACATTATGTTGATTAATCACTGCAGGAAATGAGTACCTCAATTCAGGTTTTATGCAGACCAGCAAGAGGGTGCAAGGAAGTCTGTGTTGCATATTGCTACTATACCTTTCAAGTTTTTACGGCCCTCAAGAGAAATGAGGCATTCATAATGCGGGGGGAAAATAAAAATCATAGAGAGCACCATAAATCTAAAGGACAAAGTTGTGGAAATCACATCCTTAAACTGACACAGCTGTGATTAACTGGCAATGGCTTTTACAGTTAGAAAAGTTTTTGTATATAGTTATTTGCTCAGAGAAAGTTTCTGGTGAAAAAAAAAAAGAGCAAGTACAAGTATTTAATGAAATCCTTGTTTGAGGGCTAGTGAGATGGAATATGTTAAACCACAAGCACTGCACCTCAAGAAACTTGGTTTGAATCTGTTCTGATCTCAGAGACTTAACTTTCCAGTAGATGTTGGCTCACTTTTTTTTTTGTTTTTTTTTTTTATAAAACCACCCACAGGATTCAGTAGTCTCTGTTCAGCAGAGTACTGGAATAAATCATCATTCATGACTGAGCTCTGCTTCCTCAGCCGTCTTTGCAAGTTTAGACACTCTCTGTGTATATAAGACAATGGTTTGTACTTTCCTGTACTGAAACACCAACTTTCCAATCAAAGTAAAAAAGGGTATATGCATGTGCATGTATATATGGATGCATAATTAAAGAAAGCAAAGGTAATTACTGTTGATATGGAAGTCTATTTAGAAGCCTGAGTCATAATTGACTTAAATGCTGTGGAAACACTTGTACTTACTCAGGATGTAGGAATAATGCTACATATTAAAATAATAGCATCCTTCATCCATTTTGCATTTGCTTTCCCCACAGGACACAGCACAAAGTGAAAAGCAAGCACAACAGTGCCTTAACAAATGTAATTTCCCACCAAGGAATAGCTTTACAGCTACAGCGCAAAAATCTAGGTCTAGACAAACAAACTTTCCAAGTTTGACCAGGATTTGAATGCCTGTAGAAGCAAATTGAACAGGCTCAAGAACATTGCTAAGCATGAAACACAACTGTATGGCTCGTAAAACTGCTAGAGCAATCCCTTGCACAATTTCATCCTACTTGAACTCCTACACAAGTTCCAGTCAGCAAGGACCACGAACAACCTCTTTACCGTAGCTTTGTTTCTTGCTTTGCATTCACGTATGTTGGAGTTGGCAAGAATACATGTGAATAAGGATCCACAGAGCAGACAATGTAAAAGAACAGTTTACACAAAGCATCTTTTACAGAAATTAGATTTAGATCAGAAAGGCCAGGATTTTTAGCTTTATCCAATGGGTCAACAAAATCCTGAAAATCAAGCCCCAAATCAGTTCTTATTTGGACCAATTCATAAATCGTTGCACTACACCAAACTCTTTGCTGCCCATGGAAACTCCACTTACAAAACAAGAAGTAAAACATCTTCGTAATAAATCTCACACAAACATGCCACCAAATCTTTCAATCTTCTAAGAAAAAGTTGGATTCAAGTAAATATGGTAGCTTATTGGTGAAAAAGTCCATTTCAACCCAATTAATGGAAATTGTTCAAGCAGATTAATATAGTAGACCAAAAACATTGTTTAAAGTAACTAAGACTCCTGTAAGCTTTCCTAAAACTAACAACACAGGAAAAGTATCTGGGAAGGAAAGACCAGTGATCCAACCTGGACCCTATTTAAAGACACAGCCAGAACTGCCAGTAGGGAGTATTTTAAGCTTACTCTGCCAATTTTGCTTAGATCAAAGGAAATGATGAGGGGAAATTGTGTATATAAAACTCCTGAGTTTTTACAGCATCCTTCTTGTCATATTGTTTCAGCCACGCACTCTTGTTCTCAGGTATAAGTGAATAATTTGTACACATGCTTTTCATATTGCAGGACTTTAATTTCCCTATTTTTTTATTATCCCAAGCTGTACATTTTTGCATTTTAACTGAAATATCCTCAGTATTGTTTTTAATGCCAATATATGCTTTTCTAAAGACTATGTCATGTGAGAAAAAGGGAAGGCAAGAGAACCGCAGTGGGTCAGAAATTCAGGTCACATTAGCATAGCTATACAAAATATGAAGTCATTGAACAATGTAACAAACAGCAAAATGGTCATCTCCCCAGTAAGTCGCGTCTATTTTATGTAAGGTTTTGTTAGTGGAAGACTGGAGACTTTTTTTTTTTTAAAAAAAAGGAAAAAAAAGAAAAAAAACCAAAACTAAACAAGCCAGAAAAAGATCTGACAAGCTAAGCTGGTCTGTCAGAGAGAGAGAGGTGCCACAGCTCAGGTTTAGCGAGTTGTTTAGCAGCCATCCAAAGACCTTTGTAAACAGAACATAAAATGGACCAAATGCTACTGGTACTGTCAAGAGATGAAGCTGAAAATAAGATGCCAATGTCCAAAGCATAAAGCATCTGAAAGAATCAAAAGATAAGGTAGTAAGGGAGACCTTGGTGCTTCCTTCACAAACAATAGCGATAAATCAAGATGCTTTTTAAGCAGAACACCCCCCACATTACAAGTAGGAGCCTCTCAGCAACCACGAAACAGACGTGAGCTTTTTGATATTTATGTCCTACTGATTAGCATGGCAAGCATGAAATCTAAGTTTGCAGAAGCTAATAAACAGTCAAACAGTGGAATAATACAATTTCACACAGATGGAATACTCTGTGAAGAGCAACATCCCAGCCACGCGGTAACACATACAGAGGAGGGATGATTGGCCCCTTGAAATTCCCCAAGGGCAAGCATTTAAAAGGCTCTAACAAAACATGTCATTGCCAAAAGGACAGCAAGTCAGAACTACCAAAATCTACCACATTAGGGCAGTTGAAAACTGTATTTGCAACACACTGCATCTGCCAAAAGAGTGTTGTAAATGGTGATATCCTAATCCTTAGTTTTGAGCTAACAGAACTGTTTTAATTTACATTCCTATTTATAGATGCAAATAGACTTACATTTTACATATTTAGATCACAATATATATTTAAATTCGCTAGGGCTCTGGTTCCTTTCATCCTCAAACTTCATACTGAATTAACCTCGGTAGATGATTGTGAGCAGAAATACCCCCAAACCCCAAGCTATTTGTCTAGGAGAGATGGAGGGAGCAAGATTACTTTCTTAAACAATTAGCAAAATTGTTCAGCAGCTCACACAAGAAGAGCAATCTAATCACCAGTTTTAAAAAACAGCAAGGAAAGTATCAGTCATTCCTGTTCTGGACTGTTTTACCTGTGCAGACTCCACCAGAAAATGTATATAAAACGTGAGACTCCAGGGAACTGTCATCTGGCTGAGCCATTCTTCAGTCTGAGATCTACAGAAAAGCTGCTGCTGCTGTAAGTAAAGCTACTACACGCAAGTACAGTGGGACGTTGCCCCGAGCGTTGCATTAGACTGAGCTATACAGATACAGGACAGCAGGTTGAAAAAGACAAACATTTTTTTTTTTCTCATTTCTCCCAAACAATGGAAAGCTTTCTCTTTAAAAAAGTTACAAATTAGAATTGCTTTGCTGATGATAAGCTCTGGATTTTGTTGAGCAAACCTTAAGCCAGGAGTTCCTGTAATTTTTTTCTAGACGTGATCTCTTGAGACTTGTGCTGTTCTTGCTTCTGCAGCAGTCCCTGTTCCTGCTGCTAGTGTTATTCCCACCGCTTCAGCGTTTTGCGAAATGCCAGTTTTGTGGAACTGGCTGAAATCCAATAGCTGACACTTAGTACAGGGGGCTTACTACATTCAGTGCTGCTACTAAAAGGGTCTTATGCCCCATTCAGAGGCTTCAGTTTCTGTGTGTTGAATTACACTTCTGCCTTTCAAACGTGGATGGAAAATGTTTGCCATATTTAAGAAAATCATCCCGAGGGAGCCATTATGTGAGCTAATGAAAAAAAAAAAAATGCCAATTTAAAATCTACTGTGTTTTTTTTTTTTTTAAAAAAGAAAAAAACCATGCTGCCTGTCTTTTTCACCTGTTTTGATACTAGGTTTTTTCAAGGCACTGAGTCCTGAAGTGAGCCTTTGTTGTATTCCTTGAGACTTTTTTTCCTCAGTAACAAAAGAGCTTGCACTGTGCTGAGAGGTGAGCGTAGCAAAGTTGTGGCCCTTGGCTACTATTGGCTTCATTCATTTAATGCAGCTCCATTTAAGCTGCCTCCCTGGGCTGTGTGACCTGTGTGAAATTATTTGCTGCAATCTGTATTGCACAGTAATTCACAAAAAGAAGTTGGTCAAGCATGCAAAAACAGTTTAATGAATGTACTTTTTCCAATGGCTGCACTTAATCTCAGAGGATTTTCTGTTCTTCCTCCTGTCAAAAAGCAAAATGTGTATTTGAAAGCAGCTCTGGTCTATCACAATAATTTTGTATTGCCATCAATTAATGTTTGGATTATTAATCTCTTGAATCCCACATTGAACTGTACCACAGACGAACACAATATGCTATAAACCATACAGGCTCCAGCCTGTACACTCCAATCAAAAGCAAATTACCAATCATTTAGGGTAGCAATGGTATATTTTTGCCTCTCTCCTGTAGTTATACTTGTGTAAAATGCTTAACAATATTCAAAATAATAGTACCACTTTGACTTTTCCAATCGCAAAATCCACAACAGCAAAATAATAAATTTTCGAAAAACCTAAAACTTTTGAAAGATATCCACCCATATAATTAAAATGAGCTCATAGGGAGTGAAAAAAACAATACACTCATTGAATTAATAACCAGTCCCACAAATGTCTGCATATTTTATGAGCTGCAGATGTGCATTTATGCTTTAAACACCCACATTAAAGTGCAACATGGTTTGTCATATATTTGCTGCATTTTCATGACAAAAACAGCTCTACAGAAAACCAGGACTTCTTCTTTAAAAGTAATTATAAAATACATCTCGAGACATCCTTATGCATTTTATATGATACCGTACATGCAAAATACTGCTTTAATTCCAGTATCTCTAGTTTGAACCAGCTGCGTAACCCATTCAGATAAACACAGAGTGGAAAGCTGGTTTTACCGTTCATCTGAGTGTTTTTAAAAATATCACTGCAGAAAATTTTTACTCCATTAATATATGTAAAAGCATGGCATAACCTTTAGATGTCGTTGAGACTAGCAAAGTCAAGAAACTGCTTCAGACAGTTTAATTCTCAGACGACTGTTTTAACTTCGAACGGAGTTCTCAAAATAGTGCCCAAATGCACAGTACTTGTTGAACAAATTCTGATTTATTTAAAGTAAACATTTACATTGGCTACAATGTTATAACTGTTACAAAGCTGGATAAAACAGACTTAAATAGCAATAGAAGGCAAGTGCAGTAAAAAGTGAATAGAGAAAATATTTGGCCTTAGTGATCTTCTGGCAGTATTTACATTATGTACATTTTGTTAAATATTTGTAGTAACTCTAAGGCACCATAGGCTAAATAGCAGGCTGCAGTACTATTTTGTGCACAGAACTTAATAAATTTATTTGGAGACAAAAATGCTGTAGAGTTAAAAAGAAACATAGGCATATTTAATGTTTACGTAAAGGAGTGCTGCTTCTTAAATTTCAAAGATACAATACATACTGGGTAAATAAAAAAAATATTTTTAGAACATTAATTTATATTGAATGTATAAGGACTATTTTTACTGACTTGCTGGTAAATGTTTAATGTAATTATTCTTCAACAGGTTTTTCACACGCTAGATATGTTCATCTAAAAACTACTTTTTTTTTTTTAAATTTTTTATTTTCCTTACAAAAGTCTTATATCTATTATGTATACAAAATCCCAATGAAAAGTGTAATGGGTGTGAATTTACATCGTAGCCATTCTGCAGTAGACTGAAGCTTAGCAGGACTGCACAAAGGAAATGATGCAGAACTGCAGCTCAAGGTGGTTTTTTTTCCCCTTGCTCTTTTTTGGGGGGCTGCCGCTCCAGCCGGTGAGCAAGGGTACAAAACTGCCACCCTGGGAAAGACAGATGAGCTCTGTGCTTTCAGACTTGACACTTCCAAAACCAAACCCGGGAACAAAAATTCCCGGTGACATCCTTGGGCATTTTACATGACACCACACATGCTCTGCTTCGAGTAAATATTCCCATTTTTATTTATCCCCTTCTGAAGCAGGAGTGTTCCTCCACCCCTGAAGGCTTTAAGGAATTAATTTGATTGCTATCACAGCCCTGTCTGACTAGACTCAAGGTCCTTTCTGAACAACATTCATTCCTACACATAGTTAAAGAGTTTTCCACAGCACAGACCTTGCTCAGTTTAGTCAGCAGGTTCGCCTTTCACCTTGAGGTAGAGTTTGTAACAGACCTGCGCAGAACTCCCAAATAACATCTTTGTTATTGCAAATGAGGTGCTGCGGGAGCCTCCATGGGACGGGCAGCTGTGCATCCAGCGCCGCCCGGACCCTTGCAGCGCTGCAGCACGAGTCCCACAGCACTGGCAGACGGCAGAGATGCCGTGCGGGGCTCACAGGAGCGCGGCAAGGCTGAGACCATGCCAGAGTCCCCCCAGGCCCTTTCTCCCCTGCATCCCCATCACCACAACTACTGTCCTGACATGATGCAGCCAAGGAGAAGCCGAGTCCTGCCAGCTCCCACCTGGGCAGGCAACACCTGGCCCAATTCCAATTGGCCTTTCCCTCAACGGCTCCCAAAAAACTTATCGTGAGGGCGAGGCGTGACTTGTACGACTGCCACCAGACCCTCAGCACCCCCGAGAGGTGCACAGCACAACACGGGATCAGGACTCAAACCCGTCTGTTGTGAAAATGCTGAGATTACAGAGTGCGTTTGCTCCCGCAGCACGACTTTCCCATCAATCACAGCTCCCGCTCTTTGCATTTGACTTACATTTTCTAGAGCCAAGAGGAAATCCATCTAAATTTACATAATGCGTAAGTAACTAGATACTGATTTTATATTTGTTTAAGTTTTTTTTTTTTAGCTTTTCTTTTTAAATCATAAATCTCTTCATTCAGTTGTACCCTCTTTTTTTTCTTTTTTTTTTGCACTTTTCATCCATGTTGGAAGTACGCTAATCTTTACCACAGTAGGAAGTGGTTTACAAGCAAAGTAAAATTGATCTAAGCATAAAGTCTTCTTCTGGAGTGATCTTATATTTGTATTAACAAAAGCATAATCTAAATTATTCATCAGATGCATTGATTTTAGTACTAACAGTTATAATAGTAAAATTATACAGCATCAGTAACAGTTCCTCAAAGGCTTTAGAGAAAAATACAAGCATAAACAATTCCAGTGTCATCGACTAATTCTTGTAAATTAAGTAGAATACTACACAAACTGGCCATTTTATAAGTAATATGGAGCCAAAAGCTCAGATGATCAAAACAGTAGCACTGCTAAAGAAAACAGAGCTATGCTGATTCATATCATAGAAGATAACACAATTGCTTAACCCCTTGAATGCTAAATATCTGCTGATTCTCAAGAAAGTTTTAATAGCATCTTTTTGGATTCCTTTCTCAACAGTTAAAATATTCATAAGTATAAATATGGCAATTCATAATTAGGGTGCAATATTAAGGTATTACATTTTTTCCATGAAACCCTTTCTATTTGCCGGCTTGTAATTTGTTTCGGGATGCAGGAACAAGTTAGCAAGTTCTTTCCCAAGACCTTCCTTAGTTGATCTGTGCAGGACATGGTCACAGATAGAGAAGTAGGGCTTCATGGGGATTTCTACTAAGAGAGACAATAGACCCCGAGGCTCTGTTTTCTGTGATTAAAAGTTACCTGTGAAAAGCCTGCAACTTTAGAGTGGGAATTATAAAGATTACTCTATCACCAATACGTGTGAATGAGAGCAGAGGAAGGGAAGTGTAGGGGTTTTGTGGATAACACAGGGCCCTTGCTCGGGTGACCTCGGCTTTTTATTTTTCATACTCTGCAACCTGCATGAATGTACGTATTTGGAAGAATTTGGCAATATGCAACTCCTACCCTTGGATAAAACCATGAGGGAAATATCACTCAAAGAAAATCTCACCCTACAGCTTTTTCATTCCACTTCTTGGTGATAAAGTCTTTGTCTCAGCTCTGAAGTTTGCTAGAGGAGGGCAATTTATTTTTGAGTAACAGACCTCCAAAGAACATCGTTCTTTCCCCTCATCTTTTAAAAATCACGAGAACTAATTGCTAAACAATCAGAAGAGTCCTGTTCACCTGCTGAAAACCTGCAAGAAATTTCTCAGTATTTTGGCTAAAGACAAACTGACTGATCTACTGTGTAACAAGTAAATTTTGGTTTAATTCAGTTGCTGTTTATGCGTGACACTGGACCATCCCTTGTCCTCTGCACTGACACTGCCCAGGCGGTCCAGCAGTCCCAGGCACAGTGCTGCCCCATGCTTCTGTGGGCTCTGTCCCCTCACAGTGCAGCTTAGTTCTTCCAGTTCCTTCTCCTGCCATGCACCGGTGGGACCTCACCTGTTAATATCCCCTTTTAGTAATTCTGTGTAATTACTAAATTCTCTATTTTGGTTTTTTTTTTTTTCTTTACTATGAGCAAATCCCTTGTCCTTTCAGAAGTATCTTTCTCCCTGAAAGGTTTTGCTCTCTCCCACTGCTTTGTAATGCCTGTGCTCATCACATTCTGCCTTTTACTCTTGGCCACTCTCCTTCTTCCTCATGTGTAAGCCAGTCCTCTCCGTATTCCCTGAACGGGCACCTTACAACAGCAAGGCCTCCAAAGGTCCTGCTTTCCTTCACGCTGTCCCTTCCTCCTGCTCATCCATTTAGAAAAACCTTCTAAGCAGTCGTAAAATTTGCTAAAGATGTACTTACTCTCCTCTTTCCAGAGGTTGTACTTAAACTAGCACAACGTACAGCCAGTATCATCAGCCCATTGTGCAAACCAAGGCTAACTTGCTGCCACAGCTACATTTCATGGTTCTTCCTTCAGTGGGTTCCCTTGTAACCCACTGCAGCAGCTTGAATGGACAGGGAAGACGACTGCTTACTTGGCTTCGCTCATGGACATCCTTCTTTTTTCTTAGTTTTTTTTGAGGAAGCCTCCCAAAGTGCCGGACTATGAACCCAGCAAATCAACGTAGGGTATTTTTGTGGACTTCCTCCCTAGTTTCTTTTTGCTCTGCAAAACACACTGATTCAAACACATGCAGCAGGAAACATTATAGAGAGACGGTAATTACAGGGTTTCTGTTCCACTTCTGATTTTGTGCAGTTACAAAACCTAAGGCTGTTCTTGCACAGACAGATAAATTTCAGGAAACCCCTTTGTATCAAGAAGTTAATCTTGAAGTTAACACAGAAAATAATCACTAAAATAGTGATTCTCAAGTTAGGGATCCACAAAATAGGGGTGAAAGTCAACAGAAATTGAATAGCAAAATGGGGATTTGCAAACGGGTTTGGCTTTGCAACTCCAGATGGGAACTTAGAAAAACTGAAATCCCCAGATAATAAGCCTGGAATGCTAAAATACAGGTCCAAGTATGTGCTCCCAGGCCCAACAACACTATTTTACTTGTAGGGCACTTGAGTTGCAGCTTCAAATAGAAAGAAGGAAGATTATGCAATGCAGTTCCGGTGAAAAGAAACAAATATGCTTGTGCTCTATTGTGCTGTTATTTGGCTCCAACACCTTTATTATGAAAATAAAATAATAGAGGATTCAGTCTATTCATGATTTCTGAGGTGGACTGTAATAGCTGTGCAGATGGGTGAGTTGAACTGCTCTCCATATTCAAGAGTGTAATTCAGGATTTCCAGAGATTTGATAGGCTTGTATAACTAAAAAATGCAATTGAGCTGCTGAATGGATAAGGCAGTGTTTCTGGACAAGATAAAGAAAACTAAACATACACTACTTTTTTCTCCATTTCAATTATTAAATAAAAAATGTATTGTCATTTTAACTTGTGACTCTAAATCCTAGCTGCATTTGTGTAAAATAAAGTGAATAAAAGATAGCTGCAGGTAACCAATAACTTCAATTTGACATGTTCCAGACAACCTTTTATCATGTTTAAGTATGAGAATATTTTACTTATTGCAAAGTATCCTGCCTAATACAGGTGCTCCGCTATAAAATTTTCTCTCACTTATAATTCAATCATTCTAAATTTAAAATGCCAATGTACAGTACTAAAACCTCCAATTGAAGTTAAATATAAAAATATCAGCACAAAACACCTTTTTAAAGTCTGTTTATTGTGAGCAACCCAAACGCCTTTTTAGTTATTATTAGTTGTAGTATAGTAATAGACTTTGCACCCCTTCAGTTGCTAATTCATACCATCTCAGGTGTTTTGATGAGATAAGAAATACTAAGTAAGAAAACAGTAAGTATTCAAAGGGTTAATTTGCTTAGAATCATTATAATAAATTAGGTTTTTTTTGCATCTTCGTCAGTTCAAAATCCAGCTTTGATACTGAGGAAGGCTTCCAAATCACATCAATTTTAATAAGAGTGGTCCTTTTAACCAGTAGCAGTTTGATTGCCAATAACTCGAAGAATCTCTTTATGAATGCTTGGTTCCTGTGTATTTATACTTGTATCACCCACTTGACCATCTTCATAACTAAAAAAAAAAAGTACAGAAGATAAAATCAAATTAGTGCTTTATTAAACCCATCCGAAACTCTGTTTCATTCAGTAATCAAGAGTGCTTATCTTACGTTAACATACTTCTTACTAAAATGCTCTGCTGCACTTCACCATTATATGCAGATCCTAAACTCTACAGAATGATGAGTGGGAGTGCTGCCACTGCCATTGAAACCCTGAGGCTGAATAAGCCTCAAAGACGCAAAGGGACATGAAACAAGTGAGAGGGGAATTGATCGCATCATAGACAGGAAGCCTCTAACGAATTCCTCAGCTTGAAAACATACAGCCAAAGAGAAATGATATTTACGATATATGATAGACTTACTATAAAACAAAGTAATGCTGTAGAGTGGGAAAAATCAGTAATTCCGTTAATTCACTCTATAACAAAACACCTACTAAAACTTTGTCACTACTTTATCCATACATTTCCTAACAATAGTAAGTACAAAATTAACAAAAATAGGTAAAAAGTTAAAGAATTAGGAAGAAGTGTCTTTTATCTACTTTAATTACAACTGTAGGAGGGAATATGGGGAAAAAGGTCTAGAACAGACAGAAGCTGAATGTTAAAAGAAGTTTTGTACTCACACAAAGAAAAATCTTGTACACACGTGATCTGTATTGGGCACTACCCATATCTCTCCATGTTTGTGCAGATCAGATGAGGTTATCACTGTCAGGGAAAGAGTAAGATTCATGGTGATGAAAACATGTCTAGAAAATTTTGCCTTAAAAGATTTGCTCTCTTACACACTTTAAATAGCCTTTTGTGAATGTATAGTTTTCCACTGCATGACTGTGGTGTGGCACAGGCTCCGAGTTGGCTGCTAGTACAAACAGGGAGATGAACTTGTTTCCAAAGTATGTTCTATTTTCCAGAAAACACGGATGCTTCATGTATGAGAGCCACTTACTAATTGGAATGAAAAATGTAAAACTGTATTTATTAGAAACTGATTTTGAATGGTCACAGGGCTGTTCAGGAGGATCTCAGTCAACTATATTCATCCTTTGGAACAAAATATTCCTGTTTGATGATGGCTGAGCCAAAGAAACACCCTTTAAAGATAAAGGCTGAAACTGAGATAGGCCAAATTTGGAATCTGCAATACTAACAAATATTTAAAAAAACTGAGCACAATAATTATAAGTCAAGGGGATCACAAAGCTTGCCAGAACTTGTTCAACATTTAGGAAACAGTGATGTATTTGATGATAGGTTTAGCAGCAGAATAAGAAAAACACACAAAAGAAACCTTTTCATTGTTAGGTAGAAGCTACGCCATCAATCTGTATTTGAAGAGATTTCTATACGTGCATTTAAACACTACCACGAATAAACATATATTCAAATTTTATATGATTTCTTCCATGAACTGTAATTTTTAACCAACATTTATCTCTTGTAATTAATTTAAAAATCTGTATTTTCTACCTCCTCTAAACACTTTTCACAGAAAAATGAAGTGAATATGAGTGATGTAGAATATAATATACCAAATATTTAAATTTCATCCTTATAAAATCCATAATAATCCGTAATAAGTGTGAGGAAATTATGAGATGGATGAAAGAATCCTTTTGAAAGATGTGATTTTTATTTAGAAACATCAGGCATTAAAGGCCAAGTAAATTCTAGTAAACTCTAGATTAATTTCTTATCTTCTGGAAGTTTTAGAACTTAGCTTAGGTGCTTCTCTGTCCAGATGAAACTGCATTTTCATGTTGACTGACATCTCCTTAATCTAATTAAATATTTCACTTGAACATTCTCAAAAACACATGTATTTAAAAGTATCATGTATTGCTCACTGCTTCCATTTTGAAGTAACACTTTTCTATTGCGTGTCTAAATTTTTGCTTTTAAAAATAAACGAATGCTCCAAAGGAAAGGCAAGGTGAGTTTAGCATAATTTCTTTTTGTTTGGCCAGTACTGATATGGTTCTTATTAAAATTTCCTAATTCTTTATTCTCAAAACCTGCTGAGATTGCATCAGTTATTAAAAGAACAGCTAAGTCTTCCAAGAATGACTGTACTCATGCACTGGATTTTAACTTCACGAAAGTTTTGAAGCAGTGAAAAAGAACAGACTGGTTACCGCATGAACAGTGTATGTGCCCAACAGTGAAAAATTATTTGGAAATGCAACAGGAAAGCTGTTTTTTCTGCTTTTTTTCAGGTGTTCCAACACATTTGTCAAGAGCTTGCAATACGTAAATATTTCAAACAGAGGCCACAACTTGGGTTACCTTGATGGCTTCGGAATATGATCACATTTGAAAGGCAGGACTAGATGATCAGCTGCTATGTGCATATGATTATTTCATGAAAATTCATAATGTGTTGCAGGTTTTTTTTCTGAACAGGGAAATGTTCTGAACTGGAATATAAAGGTCAGCTATTAAACAAGTACTGGTATGCCTACCAGTAATCTCTTACCTAAAACCAATCAACACTGCAACTAAATGTCTCACTGATTTGCATCCAGTAACGCTGTGTCCATGACTAGAACAATTTTTCAAGGGTTTCCAGCTTACCTTCACATAAGGCTATGCATTTTAAGTTACGGCTTTGCAAAAATTGTGACTGTTGTCCTTTCTTCTGTGACTGACATGTAAAAACACGAGAAAACTTAATTAGTGAGGTAAGACAAACTCAGTGAAAAGTAACAAAGGAGATGGCTGCTACTTTCAGTGCTTTATTAATGAACAAAGATAGAAGGGGTCTTTCTAAATCGTTTCAGTTGTATTTTGAAATGTAACAGAATTTCTAAAAATTGTTATATTCTTTGCTTGGATTATCATAGGAGGGATTTGAACTCCTTTATCCAGATAGAAAAATACAGTTCATTATTACAGAATGAATCATACTACTAGAAATATCAGAATGTTACTGTTAAAAAAATTGATAACAGGAAAAAAAAGGATGAATTTGATCACTGATTCTTTTGCCACTACTCTGATATTTCACTGGTCTTCCCATTTCAGAGGGATTTTGCAGTTTCATATTAATGTCTCTCAAAAGCCAAATTATTCTGCAATTTTTTCTGTGTTAACTATGGAGAGAGATGTAAGATTTCTTTCTCAAAATTTAGCCCTACACATAATGCTATAAGTTTGCTTTAAATGAAGTAGAAGTGTAATAGTTTAATATGAAAAAACCACGAAAAATAAGAACTTGCTATAAATGAAACACTACTCATTTTCCAGCATAAACCACTCTCAATTCCTCTTGCATCATTCCTCTGTAAGTCTAGAACTGAGAAAGCAAAGGCTTGCTAAGGGACATGATTTTATTTTCAGTCTCTTCCTGAATTCTTTTGCTTGGAAAAGAAGGGCACGAGACCTGTAGCATACTCTGTAAATTGTTAGTATAACCTGTTGGGTTGCATTTGATGCTTGCAGTCTCTAAAGTTCTTGATTTTGTTCACTAAAATAAAACTGTTAGCTTTCACAAAGGGGATATTACTTCCTTATCATCTACCAAATTCCCAAGCATAAAACCATAAAACCTCCAGAGGTAGCTGATGTACTATACCTGTGATGTATTACTGCCCTTACTGCTTGAAGCTGGTTCATCTTTAGCCGACACCTTCTGCTGCTTCTTGTTCATCCCTAGGAATATTAAAATCATGTAAGATACTCTGGCACATAAATACCATGAAGTTAAATACGGAGAATACAACAGATAGCACAGTGGGTCTCAGTCCTTTGCATGGCAGCCAAAAAGCTAGTTAACTTTGTCACAGAATATTTCAATTTAATCCCAAAAATTCAGTCTGCAGTTTCAAGAAAGGATGGGGGATGATGCGATTAAGAGCAGCCCTGCAGAGAAGGACTTCGGGGCGCCCATTGATGAGGAGCTTGACATGAGCCGGCAATGTGTGCTCACAGCCCAGAAGGCCAACCGTGTCCTGGGCTGCATCAAAACAAGGGTTGCCAACAGGGCGAGGGAGGGGATTCTGCCCCTCTGTCCGTCTCTTGTGAGACCTCATCTGGAGTATTGTGTCCAGTTCTGGAATTCTCAACATAAGAAGGAGGTGGAACTATTGGAACGGGTCCAGAGGAGGGCCACAAAGATGCTCAGAGGGCTGAAGCACCTCCTGTGTGAGGACAGGCTGAGAGAGTTGGGGTTGTTCAGCCTGGAGAAGAGAAGACTCCGGGGAGACCTTAGAGTGACCTTCCAGTAGGGGCTACAAGAAAGCTGGGGAGGGAATCTTTACAAAGGCATGTAGTGACAGGAGGAGAGGGAATGGCTATAAATTGGCGAGGGGCAGATTTAGACCAAACATTAGGGAGAAATTCTTCATGATGAGGATGGCGAGGCACCGGCACAGGTTGCCCAGAGAAGCTGTGGCTGCCTCATGCGTGGAGGTGTTCAAGGCCAGGTTGGATGGGCCTTGGGCAGCCTGATCCAGTGGGATGTCCCTGCCCATGGCAGGGGGGTTGGAACTAGATGATCTTTAAGGTCCCTTCCAACCCAAACTACTCTGTGATTCTATGTGTTGCAAAGATTTTAGGAAAGCCAAATTAGCATCAGGCAGGTGAACGCAGATAAACATAAACTGAAATGCCACAAAATTCACAAAATGCCGAGGAAAACTCTTTGGTGGTTGTTTAACAGAGTTGCATGTCAGCATGTCTTGAGTGTAACTGATCCTATTCAGTAGCAAAGTCTGATGCACACTGGGTGGGATAGCCAAATCATGAGAGAAAAAGCTTCAGTTATTATTATTCTGACTTATTTAAAGTATAAATAATTTTTAGTAGTAGTTAATTTATTTAAAGCTAGCTTTAAAGTCTACCTTGGTTTAATTAATTTATCTACATGCAAAATATTAAATTACTTGTCAGCCACATTGAATCAAATTTCCATTTCAGAAATCTAAACATCTACATTTGTGCCTTAGACCCCTCTTAGATTCCTCTTCTTGTTTTATACAAAATTCCTGCATTATTATATTATATATGCTACTACAACATTCCTTGCCTTTCCAGTATCCCATATTTCTTGGCAGTTTGAAAACACAGATTGAATTATGGGGAATTTAACTCTTTGAAGGAACAGGAAGTGTGGGACTCCTCCATGTTTTTTGTTGGCATCAAGTGTTGCGTATTTCATAGGAATACAGGTCTCCTTTCTGAAAATGACTGGATGGAAGGGATCAAGTAAGATAGAAAGATGTGAGAAAACACATTGAACCTGAGAAAGTAGTGTTGTCTGAAAAGAAGGGCATTTTTTCAGGTAATGATATTGCAGCCTGAACTTTCAGAGAGTCCTAAAAATCTTGTGTAATCTCTGAAAAGCTAACAGTGCTTTTAGAGATTATTGTTACTGAAACTGAATAAACAGTAGTAAAAAATGCTGAGCTGCTAAAATGAATCGTGACATTACCTAAAAATACCAAAATCAGAAAGCATAACTAAAATTCTCAGAAATAAATTTATCTACATGCACACAAACACACACTCAACTAAACCAATCCTTTCACATGTGAGGAAATGGTAAATACAACATACCTAAAGAAAAAAAGTCACCAAATTTCATAGAATCATAGAATGGCTTTGGGTGGAAAGGACCTTAAAGATCACCCAGTTCCAACTGCCCTACCATGGGCAGGGACACCTCCCACTAGACCAAGTTGCTCAAAGCCACATCCAACCTGGCCTTAAAACACTTCCAGGGATGGGGCAACCACGACTTCTCTGGGCAACCTGTTCTCTTGTCTCACCATCCTTACAGTAAAAGATTTCTTCCTAATTTCTAATTTAAATCTAGCCCATTTCAGTTTAAACCCATAACTTCATCCTATCACTTCACTCCCTGATAAAGAGCTTCTCCCCAGCTTTCCTGTAAGTTCCCTTTAAGTACTGGAAGGCTGCTATAAGGTCTCCCCGGAGCCTTCTCTTCTCTAGGCTAGACGAGCCCAACTGTCTCAGCCTGTCCTCATATGGGAGGTGCTCCTGCCCTCTGAGCATCTTTGTGGCCCTCCTCTGGATTTGCTCTACAAGACCCCTGTCCTCCCTGAGCTGAGGACTTCAGAACTGAAGACAGTATTCCATGTGAGGTTTCATGAGGAGGGGGGGAGAATCCCCTCCCTTGACTTGCTGGTTACACTTCTTTTGATGCAGCCCAGGACACGGTTGGCCTTCTGGGCTGTGAGCACACATTGCCAGCTCATGTTGAGCTCCTCGTCAACCAGAACTTCCAAGTCTTTCTCTTCAGGGATACTCTCAATCCATTCTATGCCAAGCCTGCATTTGTGGTTGGGATTTCCCTGACCCAGGCCTTCTTGAACTTCATGAGGTTTGCACAGATGTTGAGATATTTTAAAATCTCTTAAGTTTCTTAATACACACATTTGTGTATTTTGTTTCCATTACGTTTCTATTTGTGATCTACTTCTTGCATGGAAAACTCTGCATGACTTTTGGATTTAGTAGTGGGATAAATTATGTTCCCCCTCCTTCTCATGCTAAAATAAACATATTGTCTTTATGTAGTCTTGACATGGAGATACTTGGAAATATACACCATTGAACATGTCTATTGATGAGTATTTGTTTTGTCAGATTGGGTCCAAAAAGGCCATGAATCCATAGATAAATTTAGATGGAGTTAGGTAGACACTGACAAAAAAATCACAAACACAAAAGCTGGATTTCCACTGCACAATCAAGAGCTGCTCTATTACACAAAGCATCCAGTGTTAGCTACTACTTATTTCAAGCAAAGTTTCAAGATACTTGAGATATTAGGAAAATAAGGACAGTTATTTAATAAGGTAATTTTGATTTTCTCTTTTTTGAATATTTGAATATAACACCTTGGTCGACAGACAAAACCACAGTGTTGTAAACAGTGAAGTTGCTAAGAAAAGCAGTAGACTAAGACACCCCCCTATATTTCTCCAACTTTAGAGTGATTTATAAATATCACCTGAGTAACCAAATGATATGCTTGACAACGGACTAAGGTAGATTCCACTTCCAAACATTGCACCGTGGAGCTGAAAAAGAGTAGAGTGATCGTTTTACATTAATTTTGTTATCTGGACAAAATAATAATAATGATAAGATCAGGTCATAATGTAGATAAGCATCTGCACCACTGCACTAATTTATTGCTTGGTTTTAAAAAAAATAAAGCTGTGAATTTACAACTAAAATACTGTGTGTTCTGGAAACCATGTCAAATGCCCAAGTGTGATTTTACATCATATTTTGAAATAAAATTGCATTACTGTGGAGGATGCCTACAGAGGTCGCCTCTGTATATGGCCAAATTCATCTCAGCCTTAACAAGGCTGAGTAAGCTCAGCACGGGTCTCACATCAAAAACTTGGCAGGGAGCAGAGCCTAAGCCAACCTCTCTGAATCAACAACAGCAACAGCTTGTTTTGTTTTCTTAAAGGTAAGAAATGAAAAGATGGTGATGGCTGTGGTCATACACTACAGAAAAATTCAATCACTATTTTAGCATGAGTACTGGAGGAATGGGTTCAATCAGGGTTTCACTTGAGCCAATTCAGACACGCATATCCCATCACTGCAGGTCTGTGCTTTAGCCACAAAACTAGCAGCTGCCTGAAAAGAAGAGATTAATGGGAAGACTCTTTTTCATTGTTCCATGTAATGAAGCTTGGGCTAAGCAACAAAAGTGAGCACCCCTCCTGGAAAGTGGAAAGTATGGGCTTCACTTCTCCACCACGGACTGACTGCTTTATTTGGAAAAGCCTTTAAAGAAAGCACACGAAGTAGTTCTTGGAGCACAGATGAGAACCCAGTGTATCTCCTACCTAGGCAGACGTTATGAGCTTTAGGCTTCAGACATGCTCACTCTTATTTCTTTCCTCTGATCCAATGATATTTATATTGTCTCTACATTGTGTCAAGAGCTCTCTTAAGAATCTGCAAACATGTTTTCACTCTTCCAGATCCTACAATGTTGTATAAGATCCTTGAGGGTAAATATTTTTCCTGGCTAGGTGGTACTTGCATAAATAAGATGAACTGGGCTCAGGATATGCCTTAGGTGTGTGAGAGACCTAAAATGATGCCTTGTATAAAACAGGACCTTACTGTTTCCTCCTATTCCCAATACCTCAACCTTCAAGGAAAAAACAAGCACAAACGAAGAGGTTTACTTTGGTGAATTATGGTGTGCAAATCCTGCCTTCTTGGGGAAATATCTTCTAAAGATACTAACAGAAACACCCAGACTACTAAGGGGAACAGCAGAGATTTCCGATTCCTTCTGTTTTTTCAGTGTCTTCTCTTCCCTGATCCTTAGTCAGCACCCTGGGATCCTCCTCCAAAGTATTATGGACTTAATCTGGGGAAGAGCTGTCAGAACCTTGATGCTAAAATACCTTGAGCTACAGCTCCCCAGTCCCTCTGGTACTGCCTGCATCACTCTGCAATAGTGGTCTCTTGATGACTCAGTCTGTGAAACTGAACCGAAGTTTGCAGTAGCTCCCTCCTGGCTAGTACACCTTTATTCCCATTCTCAAGGAAGAAGGTGCTACTGTAAACCCAGTTCTTTTAAATCTAGTATGCCCTTGGATCCTATAACATTGTTTACGTAGCTCTAAATTTTAATCCAGATACAGCTTTTAAGTAGTACTGAGCTGAGCCTCCTGGAGGTGCTGCTGCGTAATGTAAAAACTGAAACACAGATTCTACCAATGGGAATTTTCTAGCCGTGTTAACAGACATATTATTTCATTTATAGTATCAGAAAAGTAGCTTTTCCATGAAACAAGAGGGCATTTGAAATTACACCTTTTCTGCACGTATGTGACTACCAGAATTACACTCCTTGAAAATCTGCCTAAGCTAGTATTTAGTCTAGCATGCACAGGTTAGCTAAAATCTATCTTGTTTACTTTTTTACCTGCAGCCTTGTATTGGAAGCAACAACTAACCCATTCCTCAGGATGGAATGCCAATTTTCAATGTGTGAACCACTGTAAAAATGAAAAAGAAAGCATTAAAATCCACAGTGAAAAACGCAAAATGAAATCAGTGCTCTTTTAAAACAATAAATTCACATCTGTACACCTCAAATGGCAAGAACCCAAACTAGCAGGGCATTCTGATGGCCTTTGAATAATACAAGTATGTGAACTTACTGAAATGCAAAGGTACTTCCATAGAGATTTTTAGCAGCTCGGAAATTGGATTCTTTGGCTGGTGGACTGCTGAGAAGTAGGAACTGGTGGGGAGTGTGCATAAACTTTAGTTGCTACAAAATATAAGTGCACAAGTGAAAAGAAGTTGATTAACACAAAAGCATTGCATTTCCATAATGGTAGTTCTTAAGATACCATGCTGTTTTGCACAATGCATGACAATGCAGCTAAATAACTGTACGAACTCAGCTGAAACTAGTCCCAGTATCACAGTTTTTACCTTAAATCAAACAGTAAGAATGTCTTCCAGTTTATGAAACTTATGAAAGTTTCTGAAATGGATTTCAGCCTAATATGGCTCTAGTAAAGTAATGAAATTCAGATTTGAAAGGCTGCAGATTACTACGTCCTTAATCAGAAGATACAAATATACTCAGAAATGAACCTCAGCACCACCCCTCTTAGAGCTATATATATAATTCAAGAGCTACACTCTTTTCAAGGTATGCTTATATGTAGATCTCCTGTTATGCTGTGTTTGTGTACACTGCTTTCTTTACAATTCTGTATCAAATAGTCTATATGGTTACAAAACAAATAGTGAAGTTATTCTCACCAGATCACAGGTGACTAAAAGGTGGACACTTCCATTTCAGCTACTCACCTCAAACAGGCTTTTTCTGAGCATTATTCTGTTGACCTATCTTGGATATTCACAACATGATTCTGAGTCATGACCTGAAACTGCCTATTTCTGTCCCTTGGCTATTAATGGAGGCCACGTGATTAGTTTGAATGTAGACATCTACATTTAGCTAGGAAACTCCCACATAAAATGCTAATAAGAGCTATGAGAAATGAGGAAATAATAAAGAACCCACAGACACTTACCCTATTCACTGGTAGCTTCACAATATGTGATCTATTACTAGAAATAACCCTGAAATAAGAAGCAGTTAGATATATTACACATCCAACCACACGGAACTTTCCTTCTTAAAAATGTTTTACAAATAGCCTCAACAAAATACCCAGCTGCAGGCCTTTAAACCTATCAGACAGAAGCAGACCAAATCTCGACTAGAAAATGAGATCAAAGGCTGTAGAAATAAGCTGGAGTCTTTCCAATGTTTTCACAGAACCCAGATGAGGTCCAGAACCAGTCTGGAAACAACTACAGTTGCAAATGTCAACTGTGACATTAATTCTCAGGGTAAGCTTGTACCAAATTACACTGGTGAAGTGATTATTCATTCAGCTTGTTACTTTAATAATTATAATCTCATGTGAGTAAATCTTATACCATTGTAGAAGGGGATGTGCAAGTGGGTCTTGTTTATCCATCTGCTTCTTTATTTCCAAGTAAGGTGCCTAAAAAAGAGTAATTACGTTGATTCTAGTTAAAATCATAAGGTTAAATTTTATATATTACATTGCCCACAATTTCATCTATTAAAACAAATATATGGGACTCATTAGTAGGCTTAAATCACAATTTTACTGACATTTACCTTTGTATAGTTATAAATGTGTTTTGACAACAAGAAGAATTAATACAGCCATTATTTTCCCTGGAGCAAAATAATAAGCATGTAATTAGCATAAAAACGAGCATATTATAGTAAACACTGGTGGTCTAAGGGAGAACAGCAGAAGATATCTATGTTCGACTCTTGCATTAAGAAATTGCACTGGAACATCACACGACTGAGTCTCTCAAAATATCCCAAGATAATTCACTCCACTTTTAAAAACTGTTTCATGCTATAAAATGGTAGAGTAAAATACTGTATCAGTTTATAATCCTTTTGAAAACATTTTGTGATTTCAATCACAGTGCTAACCCCTTTAGAAGTCACCAGTCCAAGAATTACTTTAACATTATAAAAAAGCAAATTGGTGGGTTTTTTTTAAAGAAGAGATTGTATTAGAGAACAGAAATACATGATTTTTAAAAATTTTACAAGATGTTACATTATTTAACAAAAATGTGTGAATTTTAATTTTCAATTTATTTTATTCCTCTCTATACACCTTATTCTTCATCCCAGAATCGCAAAGTACTTTATGAAGACATGTAGGGTAAGATTTATAAACTGTTGTGAGGTTACATTTAAATCACAGTCGGAAAAGCAAGGTACACAGGGAAGAATTCAGTCATCAGTTATAATCAACTAGGCTGTTTGGGAAAGGAAATGTAAGAATATATCTAAGTACTGTTATCAGATTCTGCTCCACTGTGAATATTGAGAAATCATATAGTAGTAATCCCAAGAGACCCAACCCTTCAAGTTCCCAACCACACTTAGCTGATCAAGTGTTTTGATATAATAGAAATAAAGCTATCATTCAGAGCACTGACACAAAATCAATTTCTTTTCATTTGGAAATAAAAGACTCAGTTTGGCTTTGATATTTCCAGAAATGCAGCAGTTGGTGATTATCTTGTTACAATGTCCCATTTTGCTGTTATTATGTCTTATTTAAATTTCAAAAGATCGGAGTTCTACTTCATCACTTTTATTTAACTGCGATTATAGATACTCTATGTTTGTTATTTTTAACACACATTTTCATATTACTGCAGCTCTATAGGAAGAAATTATGCTATTGACTTCCTCACCCACTACAGGCGAGTAATATAAACATCTTCCTAGTTTTAAAAATAGCAATTAGTTAGGTAACGATTTTTAAACTCACCTGTGTCATCTCTCTAATTGAAGTGATACTATCCAGTGCTTTCATGACTCGGTCATAATTCTTCTTCTGATGTAGCATAAAATAAGCAAATAAATTAAAAGAATATTAGTTTTTGGCTCTACAAAGAACTGAATTCTTTGAGTGTGTATAAAACCAAAGCAAGGATGAATGTCCAGTGAACCAATCCTTTCAAATATTTCTAACCTATAGCTTCCTTCTACCTCATACACAGACTTTCTCATTCCCAGTCCAGGAAAATTCCATGATAAAGTCTTACACTCATTTTTCTTTGAATTTCACTGGAATTTCCAAGACACTCAAAAAAACCCTCACTTATTAAGCAAATATTTGCAAATAAACACAGCTTCTGACAGTCATTTGGACAATGTG
Source organism: Cuculus canorus (assembly GCF_017976375.1). Taxonomy (NCBI): domain Eukaryota; kingdom Metazoa; phylum Chordata; class Aves; order Cuculiformes; family Cuculidae; genus Cuculus; species Cuculus canorus. The sequence continues at coordinate 6,536,230 of NC_071441.1, read as the reverse complement.
CCATTAAGCTAAATAATACAGCAACAAAATCGATTTTAAATAGAACGCTAAATAAACAGATGTGTTTACTTTGCCAACAGCTCTATAAAACATCAGAGGTCCTTTACTTGTCCCTCTGACCCACCCTGATCCTTGCCTACATTCTGATTAGGAGACACTACCAGACCGCTCTACCGTTTCTGACTGGATGAGCTTAATAGTCTATGTGTCACCAGCTCCACACGTCGCTTTCAGGAGCTTCACTGTTCCCTTTCTTTGGCCCTTGCCAACTTCTGCCCATAGGCTTTCACCTCATTTATGATGACAAGGAGCTGGGACGAGGCAGTGTAGGCCCTGTCAATGCAGGGATTCTTTCCATTCCTCTTCTGATGTGGCCTCCTTTCATTACGTGTTTCAAACTCCTGCCTTGCCCGGTCACTAGAATAGCTGTCTCTTCATCCGCCCCTCCAAGCACCTACTCTTCCTTCTCACATGCTACAGAACATGCTTGCCCCTTCCTGAGGAAGAACTACTGCTATTGGCCTTTGTTTAGAAAAAGTTAAGTGCACCTCAGTGTAGGACCTCCAAAGTTCTCATTTTAGGCCTTTGGGTATGGCTCAAGTGAGACGTAATAGTTCACAGCTTCTCAAGGGCTTCCCTGAGAGCCAGTACTTGCAGCATAAGGAGCACGCAGTGCAAACACAATTCTTTACTTAAAAACTGGTGCTTGTATGAAACCCAAGTCTTACGTAAATATTTGATAAAATTACATTTAAAGTACACATACATTAAAATTACATTGAAAATTACATTAAAAGTTAATGAGATGACAGCAATAACCACTTTAAGAATTAAAAGATGGACTTGAACTCCCCTTGTTTATGTCATGTACATCTCCCAATGGCCATCTTTCTCTTTGTGTCCAATGTGTACACTGAGGGAAAGACATTAAAATTTTGCATCCAGAATTTGTATCCTAAGAGAATTTCTTGGCTTCAACGTAACTTTCAAAGCAACTTACAATTTATACTCAAATACCTTCTCAGAGAGAATTTAAAAAAACTACAAAGTTCTGAAAATAGTCGCATGTTTGTGCAATATTTTGGAGCTGTATCTCTATAGTAAAGGAGACTCCTCCAGAAGAAGACTTTGATTCGAAATCTCATGTATGACTAAAACCAACCTATGACATAAAGGAAAGGTAACTACTTACCCTAGGGTTAAAGGCCAGCATCTGAGGATCATTAGGATCAACTACAGAAGGATATGGCTCAAAGATGACAACTTTCCTAGGTGACTCTAACGCAGATCGACACATGGATACCAACAGATCAACCACCTAAGGGTAAAGAAAAATATTTATTCAATATATATACTTTCATATTGTATCTTCCAGTCTGCTTTTTTTTTCACACATAATAGTAAACCCATATTTAATTGCTACCTATGTTACCCACAGAATTTGGCACAGATGCCACGACAAGTGACTCTCAGCTCTTCCCACAGCAGAAGCTCTGTCATCAACATCCTGCTCCTGGGTATCACCCCTGCTCCAAAAATCAGCGCTGTTGAGAGACGCAAGGGATAAACCCTGCAAAGCTCATGGAGGAGGACATCACTGGATGAGGGTGGACAGAGTTCCTAGGTCTGCAGGTTACCCAAACCATGTTATCCACAAGAAATAGTTTAGGACTGAAATTTATCCACTGACCTCAAATGGCTTCATGTATATTATTCCACGTGCATAAGCAGGACTAGTATCTGGTTGTAAATGTATTATCATGTCAAATACACTACTTGCAGTCCTGCTTTCCCTTCTGCACATGTGCTAATTTCTGCATTGAATTCATTCGTTAGAGGATTGAAGTTGTGCTGGATCTCTGTATCTCTGTACAGTAGATGGCAGCGAAAAATTTTGCTCGAGAATGAGGAAGGTTCTGTGTAATTACAACTGCCTGCTGTTCTCCTGAAGACTGTAATCATAGAAACGCTTGGAAACATTGCTTCTGGTAAAGCCAGAGCAGTGCACTGATTAAACAGTCATTTGCATGGCTCACACTGGGAGACCCTCTTCCTTCCATCCTGTTGTACGAAATTACAAAATGTCTTTGAATATCTATGATTTCCAAGATTTCACTGCAAGATCATGTATGCAAAGTGTACACAGGCATGTCTTCACATATATGCACACAGGCACACATACAACTTAGCAACATATTTCCGTATGTGTGTTTCAAAATTCTTAATTCAGAGGTTAAATATAGAATACAGCAATCACAAACCAGCAAGAAAGCAACTTTCTAGCAGTTGTGAAATCCAGTTCATAATGAAATTCAAAGTTGCTACATAAAAATGTATCTGCAGATTAGATAATTTTCCTATTTGTTCTGTGCCTTCTGTAAACATTCCTATGTGAAAACAGATTCTTCCATGAAAGAAAGGAAAAGCTGAGATGAGTGGTACTCAGTACGCATCCCTGTTTCCTCCCACAACTCCACACAGATCAGATCTCATCTCACAGCTCAAGCTGTTATAGAAGTTTTTATATATCAGCGATTGTCTCTGATCATTTGAAGGAAAAAAAAAAAAATGTTCCTTTAGAGAAGCAGAATGAAAATAAGAATCATGATGAAAAGGAAAAGGAACTGTGCTACTGTGAGTCATACTGTTGCTATTCTCCTCCTCTGCTCCTTTAGCATGTATGGACAATTTTCTTCATCAGTTTATTCTATTCTATTCTAACTATTCTGTTAGTTCCAGTTACAAAATATCTCACACATTGAAAATAAAGTTACTTAAATAATGACCCCCTTTCTTCCATGGTGCTCTAATTCCTTTCCAGTTTGTAATGCCTGTAAGTGTGATGAATGTTTCAAAACAGGGCATCTGCATTAGCATTAGCAAAGGAGACCAGGAGTCTGCATACACAGCCAGGTCATCTAACAGCCTAACTGTGTAAATTTATTGAATAAATTTATTATCATTAAATTGAGCCTGAGTTCAATCACCCTGCTTCTGAGAAGCACTTCCTAGCCTCCATTCACAAAACACTACTAAGGAAGATTTGTTTGAGTCCTCCTTCTCTTAATACAGTGACTCACAGTCATTTTGCTTTATGATTTGCTTGATGGGACTCCTTATGAAAATTGGAACAGTTCTTAGAGCACCATTCCAAAGCCCTCCTTTAATTTAACTGTAGACTCCTATATTGTTTCTCAGCATGATACCCGCATATTGCTCTGACATGGGGGAAAGTGGGCATAGACCAGGCTTAATTAAATCCCCGATTTGCCCTGAGATCATTGGTTTGAGCTGACAGAACTATGTCCAACTTAAACTGGGAAGTAAGTCTAGTACAAGTACTACGATACAAACTTGCATATGCGATCCTTGGTAGTAGGAAGCACTGTGGATCTAAACATCCTTAGAACTGAGCCTGAACTCCTCCTCCTTAACAGAAGATACTGATTTATGTAAGAAAGGATTAAAATATTTTCAAGGACATGACGACCCTTGCTAAAGACAACTCCGTCTTGTGACATCATTCTCTAAGACAGTGCTTCTTTCTTTCCAGAGACTCTCTACTGTGAGTCTGAACTATCAACAATCAGGCATTCAATTTTCAAGCATTTTGACTATGTGACTAAAATAATATAAGGTGAGTTTGAGCCTGAAAGTTTTAGAAAGTACGATCACTTATTATTATATTCAGGAGCCTCAGAGTATTGAGAGTGACAAAGCATGGGTGTATACCTCAAATCACAATGGAAAAAAATAGAATGTAATTTCTAATAATTGGAAGTTATTTATCCTTCACTACACAAAATGATTTGGAGAAAGACTCATCTGACAAAATACAGAAATTCACAAAGCGAACATCTACGTCTTACTAGTCAGCCTAACCTCTCTTTATAATCAATGGAGAAAATAACCACTGTGCTAATACTGATTCACACTATCTTAAACTAATGTCAAAAATAGCTCACATGAATCAAACCTTAGAAGTGCTGAATTATTTCTGCCAACAGGAGTTCAAACAGATCAGATGTAGAGAGCTGAATGCAATGCTATTGTTAGAGTGAAACTTGGCAAAATTTAGTCACCTAGTTCCAACAGGACAATCAACAAACCCTCTTATCTAACTCTTCTAAGCACCATTAAGGTTGTAATCACTTCAGTACACTGCAGCAAAGATCTGTAGATACAGAGACCTAGAGAAAGGTCTGCATATGCCTGCACAGTGATACCAACATAAAACAGAGCGAAAGCTAACTGGGACCACCCTTCCTGCCAGCTGTATCTAAAAAGAGAAGTGAGAACTACTTGTTTGTACGTAGTGAATAATGTACATGTAACATACCACGTAAGTTTGTATTTAAATTTCCCTTATTTTAGGAAAGGAAATTTCAGCTCTTCAAGGACTTAATCAATAGTTTCCCTGGGAAACTGCCCTCAGGAACAAGGGAACAGAACGGAGCTGGCATGCTTTCTGTAGAGCATGAAAGTTCTTGATCCTCAGGTGTAAGAAATCAGGAAAAGAAGGCAAGAGACTGGCATCGCTGAGTAGAAACCTGCAGGTCAAACTAAAGGGCAAGGAGGAAATTCACAAGCAGTGGAAGCATGGACAGGTATCCTGGGAAGAGTATAGATATGCTGCTTGCTAGTTTAGGGATGGGGTCAGGAAGGCCAAGGCACAGAACTTGGCAAGGTATGCAAAGAGTAATAATAGGAGCTTCTACAGCTATGTCAACCAGAAAAGGAAGGTCAAAGAAAGCGCACCCCCACAATAAACACGACTGGCAAATGGGTACCAACAGACAACGAGAAGGCTGAGATACTCAACAACTGCTTTGCCTCAGTCTTTACTGACCACCTCTCTTCCCACACCTCTCAAGTGGAAGGACCACAAGGCAGGTACAGGGGGAGTAAAGTCCCTCCTACTGTAAGAGAAGATCAGGTTTGTGACCACCTAAGGAATGTGAAGAGATGTATCCCAGAGTCTTGAGGGAATTGGCTGATGTAGTTGCTGAGCCGCTCTCCATGATGTTTGAGAAGTCACCACAGTCAGGCGAAGTCCCTGTTGACTGGAAAGAGGAAAAAATTGCACCCATTTTTAAACAGGGTAGAGAAGAGGACCCTGGAAAGCACCAACCTATCAGCCTCACCTCTGTGCCTAGGAAGATCATGGAATGGATCTTACTAGAAGCTATGCTAAGGCTCATGGAGGACAGGGAAGTGCTCAGAGACAGCCAGCACAGCTTCACCAAGGGCAAGTCCTGCCTGACCAACTTACTGGCTTTCCATGAGGGAGTGATCACATCACTAGACAAGGGAAAAGCTATGGATGTCATCTATCTGGACTTCTGTAAGGCCTCTGATATAGCGCCCTACAACATTCTTCTCCCTTAATTGGAGAGCTATGGATCTGATGGATGGACTGTTCAGTGGACAAGCTGTGGCTAGATGTTCTCATCCACAGCTCAGTGTCCAGATGGAGGTTGTTGACAACTGGTGCCCCTCAGGGCACCATACTGAGACCAGTACTCTTTAAAATCTTCATTAATGAAGTGCGATCCAGGGCAACCTCAGCAAAGTCTGCAGATGACACCAAGCTGAGTGGTGTGATTGACACACTTGAGGGACAGAATGCCAGACGGATCTGAATAACCTTAAGAAGTGGGTACATGTGAACCGTGAAGGTCAACAAGGCCAAGAGCAAGATCCTGCACCTGGGTCAGGACAACCACCAGTTATCAACACAGACTAGGGTGTGAAGAGACTGAGAGCAGCCTTGCTGAGAAGGACTGAGAAGGACTTGGGGGTAGTGGTGGATGAAAAGGTGAACATGAGTCAGCAATGCAAGAGAGCCAACTGTATGTTGGGCAGCATCAGAAGAAGTGTGGCTAGCAGATCAAGGGAGGTGATTCTGCCTCTCTACTCCGCTCTGGTAAGACCTCACCTGGAGTCCTGTGTCCAGCTCTGGAGTCCTTAGCCCAGGAAAGACATGGACCTGTTGGACTGAGTCCAGAGGAGGGCCACAAAAGTGATCACGGGAATGGAATAACTCCTTTGTGAGGACAGGCAGAGAGACCTGAGGTTGTTGAGCTGGAGAAAAGAAGGCTCCAGGGGAGATCTTATTGTAAGCCTTTCAATGCTTAAAGGAGGCCTATAAGAATGATAAGGACATTTTTATCAAGGTCTTTTGTGACAGGAAAAGGGGTAATGGTTTTAAACTAAATAGTCAGAGTCTTCAGAGGACTTTGGGCTGAGGAAGAGGTAGGGCTTCATCAACAAACCTCTCTCCATTTCTTACAAGCTTATGCAGGTATCACTGTGTTCGATATGCTAAATGTTGCAAATATAGCCAATTAAAGGTCTTCAGATACAAGATGAAGAGCTGATATTCAGATCCTGCAGTCATATTCTCAAGTGAAGAACCCGGTGTACACTGTCCACAGGTGGTATAGAGACAGTCAGCTGAATGGTTTATTTCTAGTGGCTATACTCACTAGTGCTAGTTGAAGTTAACCAAACATTTGGTCTTCCAAAACCCCTGTGCTGCTTACTACATAAATGCACAGTAAGTGACATATGTCTAGGAAAACAGAGAGGAATTCACTTTTTTGTAAGGTGTATAAACTTGTAACTGAAGATCTTAAAAGGACCTTAAACTCAAGATCTTTTAACTTTTGAATTTACTGAAAACTAAGGCTATATGGTAGTCTATAAACATAGTTTAAAAATTTTTTTTTAAGTCACATATAAGATTATGAAATTAAAAAACCCATACGGTTGTACCTACGCTAACAACTGAACTTAGAGTCAGGAAGTAAGCTTGCATCAAACTCCTGATCCTTGAGAAGAGAGAAAAAAACCTATGCAGCAACTTCAGAAAGGACTTTCCAACTGTTATTTAATGATTAAAACAACAGATGCTCAGCGGATAGCTGCATCCCAACACTATGAACAGGAAGTAGCTTATTAATTGCATGAGAGTAGTAATGGCTCATTAGGTGAAAATAAATAGGAATTATCTCTAAATGACAATGGATGCTTTTATTAACAACCCAGGTGACCCAATTTTAAACTACAAAACAACAAAACCGGGTTACTCTAATTACACAGAAGCAAAACAATGGAAGCACCTCATTAGTATCCTTTGAAAATACCATGTATGAAACTGTGTTTTTGCAGCTATAAAGGTGGACAAATAAAATAACACTTACCGAACAGTACTCTTGCGGACAACACAAGTCAAAATAAATACTAGAAGAGACTGAGGACACTGAGTACAGTATAGAAAATCAGATACGTAATAAGCATTAGATAATTCTACCTGTGCTCCAGTTGCAATTTCATCAGCAGCTTCGTTCATCACTCCTAATGTTTGGAAAGCAAATACACAGAGCTCCCTTTCACAAACAGTGGGCTACACACAGAAAGAAAGTTAATTACATTTTTGTTCTAGTTTTGGTTTTTTGTTTTATTATGTAATATCTACAACAAAACCCAAACGCGTTTAATATGAATTTTTTTCTTCAGATATTAACCGCCACATTAGTTTCAAACTATGAATATATGTCAATTATCGGGGAAGATACATTACAGAAGCGTTAAGAACAAGTGGGAAGAACTCCAAAACTTGAAAATACTCACAGAGTCTAAAATTACAAGAAAACCAAATAAATTACAGAACCAAAATTACAGGCATAGTACCCCAATGTACTTAACACTATCAGACTCTGAAAATATCCTACATAATTAAAATTAATGGAGAACAAATCCAGAAACTAATAGGGGCACACGTCCTTCATAAATACATGTTTATTCTTCACAGCTTGTTATTCTGCTGTTGAGAGCACACATAAAAAACTGATCTGGAAAAGGAGTTTCTTGAAGAAGCTACTCCTAATTTAGTTTTTAGTTAATTTAACAATTTGTTCGTAAATTTTAAGAAAATGCATTATTTTAATAGAATAAACACCATATTTGGGAAGCTGCATGTTACTTTAATAAGTAAAGACACTTCTACTTTTTTTTTCAGATATCAAAAAAACCCCCAGAAAAACAACATCCTTGCTGTTGAACCAGGTTTTAGCCTATATTTTTGAAAAATTTAATTCACAATGCTATCACAGTGATCAAATAAAAATATATTTAAACTGCATATTAAGTGAAAATCGTATATTCTGTCTTCATAAAGCAAATGAAGCAGAAATAAAAAAGAACACAGCTTTAGGTAAAGAGAATAGGCACATCTTCATAGGCTTCGTAATTGGTTACAACCATTACAGCAACTCCATGCTTATTTACTGAAAGTTAATTAGCAGATCAACTTTTTAAAGGCACAACTAATGAATCAAAGAGTGAACTGTTAGAAGGATTCAAAATGAACAGTTGAAAGAAATACAAGAAAGAAACACAAATGAAAACCTTCCTTAAAACTGATGCCAATAAACAACATATTATTACAATGCTGAAAACAACCAAAATATACTTTTTAATTTTAATTCTTTGAATTCATATTATTAGATCCTAGCTCACCGAAACTTAAAAAGATCTTTGGTAGGCAGTACTGGACTTTCATAACCAAAAATTCTGAGTCTAGCTACCATGGCAATTGATAGAGCATTTGTAGTGTTACGCTTTGAAGTTCAAGCCAATGTCTCTAGGAAGTACTTGCAGAAATGAAAAAAATAATTGAGCACACAAAGAAAATAGAAAATTTAGCTGAGTTCTGTTTCAGGCAACAGTTTTGTCACTAATAAGCATACTGCTGTATTTCTAGTCACTTGTTTCATAGCTTTTAAAATATGCATTTGCAGGGTTTCAAAGATTCAAGACTTCAATAAACATCTGAAATCTACTGCACTGAAATATTCTCACATCAGTTGATTTACAAGAGCTATCACCTTTCAAGTCTAATAGAGTGTCACCCATTTGATTTATCTGCTACAGTACATTTCATCAGTCAGCAGACAAACCCTAACATTATCCAATTCACTGTGCCATGGCACACTAGACAAAAAGCATTTATTATTGTCATTATTCTTAGGTTTTATAAATTTTGAAGGTGGTTAAACAGTTTGCTTAATTGGAGAAGCATGGCGGCACTACCACCTTGACTATCATAGCCAACAACATACACAGTCTCCCTTTTATTTCAGAGCAAGTGTTTGTTCTGGAACAACAAATCAATCCAAGTTTAGCTACACTTGACATGAAGAAAAGTGTTAGGAAAATACTTATTTTTGATATTTTGTTCAAAATCTCAACAGAATAAGTTATCCTGAAACTTTAAAAATGTCAAAGAGAACACAGGATTTGTCATCTTTGCTTTTTTTTTTCTTCTCCTTTGTGTTATGATTCCAGAAATGTCTGATAAGAGAAGAAGAAAGGCAGCAAAATTTGAGCTCTGAGGAGGAATATACATTATTGTTAAAGTCTATACAATTATTTTGATTTTTATGTATTTGATGAACCATATACCCACTGAATAATTTGGCTCTGCAGTCAGATGGGGAAAATAAACCAAACCCTGTAGCTATATGGGCATTTCAATAGCCCGCCTTTATACATCCACCTTGAATGCCTTCTAACCAAAACTCCAGCCATTTTAAGAGTACTTTTAGATTTTGTTTCTGAAGTTTGTCCCAATTTAGCCAAACTAGATGCTTCTAACTTAAATTTCCAACAAGCATTAGCAGAGTGTTCCAAAAGATGTTGGTATGGCTGTTTCACTATCCTCTACACTAGTCAGGTTCAATCACTTTAACTTCTTTCTTTCCTTCCAAACACACTGGCTCACGGCTAAGAAGCAAGCATATGGAGGGCTTTTGTTTGTCACACAGTGGTGACAAAGAATGGTGTCACACTTCCATACTTTGGTTTTGTCCACAACTGCACGCGCTAGAACCAATGAAAACTTATGAAAACTATGTTAATAAACCAACTCCAGAAGACAGAGGTTAAAGAAAATCACAATCTTTACGGGAAAAATGGGATTAGAAGCTGCTCTTGCGCTGCTGCTCATGTTTTGAGTGTTCTCCTTTATGTCATCTGCTTGTCTCTTGTCTTGCAATAGGATGTGAGCCGTTGAGACAGAAAACAGTTGTTCTGACTTCATATCATAACATGAGAAATGTGCCTACCCAGAGCAAACAAACAGGAACACCACCACTAACACATTTATAAAACCTGCTTTGTTCCAAAGTGATTTTTGAATACTCTTATTTTGGTTGAGGTACACGTGCTATTGAGCAAGCTGAACTTTCAAATAACTTCTGTAAACATACATGAAAGTAGAGGCATATTCTTACTGATGTGGATCCATATGCACAAACGTAGAGATGATCCAACCTAAATTACAATATTTGTTTCCATTGGTTTCAAAGGGAAAATACACGACAATATTGGGCTTATACACTTAATTATGTATTTCTGAATGTGAACCTCATTTTATGTGTGTGCCAACTTTTACATATTAAAGTCTTGAGGACAACTTTGTTCTCCACTACCTGAAGAGGGCAGCTGTAATTCCTCTCCAGCAACAGCAGCTGTTAACGGTCAAGCAAATATCAGCTAAATGAAGATAATTGGTGCTGAAAGACTATTTAGAAGGATAATTATTCCAGTGGGGAAAAGCCAGAAGAAAGTAAGAGCTGGACAGTTAACTTGTGTTGCAAATGCTTTGAAGCAGAAGGCACTGACAGAAGCAGACGAGTTTTTGAGGTTTTTGGACTTTCCCTTTAGCCAACCTCGTTCTTTGTTGCTCAGTAGTGACCACACAACTGCTGCTGTGACCAGAAAGAGCTCGACTGGAGTTTCTGTACGTTACAATGCAAATGTCAGTTCTTACAGCAGTGACTGTGAATGGCAGAAAGGCAAACCGCCTAGGTACTAAGACATCCTCACATTCCTGGATTCATACACTACTTAAAATATTTGCCAGGCATTCTTTCAATTTGAAAAAGCTGAAACTTTCCTAGCTGATATTGATCTGTCTTGCTACTTTCTATTGTGTGTTGCAGCCGTGCTCAGAAAAGCAATGCGCCACCCTTTCCTGTATCTTGAAGGATGTCACGCAGACTAATGAGGCTGCAACACGACTTACACACCTAAAGACCTTTGATCTAAAAAGAGAAACCCAGCCTGACTTACAGCAATTGTAACAAATGGTAAAGGTGAAACCATTAGCAACCATCTCGCTTCTCCTAGGAAAAGCAACAGGCATGGAGGTGAAATGTAACTTCACATCTCTGTTCTTTTTCCTATGTTCAACCACAATAGTTGTTAGTTTTTCCACTGGAAGAACTTCTCTCTTTCTCTTCATTACACTCATCATAAAAATGAGTACATAACACAGTGGCAATAATCTTGAAAATGGGGAGAGGCAAATACAGAGAGACAAAGAGACAGGGGACAAGAGAGAGAAGGAAGGAAGGAAGGTAGGAAGGAAGGAAGGAAGGAAGGGAGGGAGGGAGGAAGGGAGGAAGGAAGGGAGGGAGGAAGGAAGGAAGGAAGGAAGGGAGGGAGGGAGGAAGGGAGGAAGGAAGGGAGGGAGGAAGGAAGGGAGGAAGGAAGGGAGGAAGGGAGGGAGGAAGGGAGGAAGGGAGGGAGGAAGGGAGGAAGGAAGGAAGGAAGGAAGGAAGGAAGGAAGGAAGGAAGGAAGGAAGGAAGGAAGGAAGGAAGGGAGGAAGGAAGGAAGGAAGGAAGGAAGGAAGGGAGGGAGGAAGGAAGGAAGGGAGGGAGGAAGGGAGGAAGGGAGGAAGGAAGGAAGGAAGGGAGGAAGGAAGGGAGGAAGGAAGGGAGGAAGGGAGGGAGGAAGGAAGGGAGAGAGGGAGGAAGGAAGGAAGGAAGGAAGGAAGGAAGGAAGGAAGGAAGGAAGGAAGGAAGGAAGGAAGGAAGGAAGGAAGGAAGGAAGGGAGGAAGGAAGGAAGGAAGGGAGGGAGGGAGGAAGGAAGGAAGGAAGGAAGGGAGGAAGGGAGGGAGGAAGGAAGGGAGGGAGGAAGGAAGGGAGGGAGGGAGGAAGGAAGGAAGGAAGGGAGGGAGGAAGGGAGGGAGGAAGGGAGGAAGGGAGGAAGGAAGGGAGGAAGGGAGGAAGGAAGGGAGGAAGGGAGGAAGGGAGGAAGGAAGGGAGGGAGGGAGGAAGGGAGGAAGGAAGGGAGGGAGGGAGGAAGGAAGGAAGGAAGGGAGGGAGGGAGGAAGGGAGGAAGGAAGGGAGGAAGGGAGGGAGGAAGGGAGGAAGGAAGGGAGGGAGGGAGGAAGGAAGGGATGGGAAAGCAGGGAAAAAGAAAAAAGGAGTCCAGTAGGCACAGGACCCTTTTCAAAGTCAGCTTTTATATTTTTAAGGTTTATTCCACAGTTTATATCAGCTAGAAATTTTAAACATGTCTTAGCTATTATACATTTCTAAGAAAAGGCTAAATAAGCTCGGTTACTAATTCTCTACCATCTGAATCTGTACTACCATAGGATCAGTTATATTCAGAGCAGTAAGAATAATATTACTAACTCTGAAACAGAATCCAGAGCTGTAGGAAGGACTCTCTTCCAGCTCTCTCATAGCTTAGTAAGCCATGCATTCAGATGAATTAATGAATATGTACAGATCTGAGACACAAGATAAAAGCAGTACCTCGAAGGCAGGTACTGATGAGGCACTTGTATACTTTCTATCAGTGCTGCTTAAATGCCATATGCAAAATTCTCATTCTCCGTTTTATGAGTTTGAGACCTTTATGCTTCCTAGAGAATAACAGAAGGATCAACTCAATTCGGAATTGATAAAACAAAAAGTTTCAGGTAATGTGTACCTTAGAACACACTCCCACAGAATTACAAGGTAAAGATTTGAGTCCAAATTGCATGATTTCTGTATTTATATAAATCATTAATGATTCATATGCAGAATTATCCCTCACTGCAACATAAGGTTCATCAATCTTCAGAGTTTAAGAAGTTTTTAATTATTAATAATCAGTATTATTTTGAAAGGCAAGTTTAATGCACATCTGCACACTCTGTCGTAGATTCCATTTCTGAATGAAGCATCCAGCACTAGCTCATAGTGGATTAAAGACCCTATTGTCTGTTAAAATTAAGTTTGTACTTTAATAACCTTTATTGACAAGGTTTTGCTTTATACTAAAATATATATTTAAAAATAAACTTACTCAGATTAAATATTTACCCACTTAGACTGATTCAGGAACTAAACAATTACCAAGAAGTATACCTGTGTCCCATGCTTTCAAATAACGTCAAACTACTGCAGCAAACTATAGGCCTGTGTGTCTAACCTCAGTTCCTGGTAAAATTATGGAGATTATAATGGGTGCCCTTGAAAGCCATTTAAAGAATGATGCAGTTGTCAGGCACAGTCAACGTGGGTTCAGAAAAGGAAATTCTTGTTTAACTAATTTGACATCCTTCTGTGACAAAGTCACTCACTTAGTGGATAAAGGGAGGGCGATGGTCACTGTTTTTTTAGATTTCAACAAGGCTTTTCATACTGCCTTACAGCATCCTTCTGGAAACGTTTTACAGCTGTAGGATGAGCTGTACAGCTGAGGTTCATGGTGTACTGGGTGAAGAATTAGCTGAAGGGCTGTAGTGAACGGGGCTACATCTGGTTGGTTACCATTCACCAGCGATGTTCCTTGCGACTTAATCATAGGGCCAGTTCTGTTCAATATACTTATGAAAGAGCTGAAGGGACCATTAACAAGTTTACTGATGATACTAAACAGGGAGGTACTGTTGACTATCTTGAGGGATGGGAGGCCTTGCAGAGGGATCTAGAGAGACTGGATCACTTTGCAATAATTAATGGGATTAAATTTAACAAATCCAAATTCTAGATTCTGCAACTATGACGGAGCAATGGTGGGCACAAGTATTAATTGGTAGAGGAGTGGCTGGAGAGCAGCCTTGCAGAAAGGTGACAGTAGAGTGAGGCTGAATAAGCAATGTCACTCGTTCTGCTTTGTTTTGATTTGGCTGATCCACATTTTATCTTCTGCTTTTTGTTTTTTACTGCATTCTTCAACAGCTTATACATTTCTTTTTTTAAAATAAAATTACAGGCGTTATTAAGTGCAAGCTGGGGAAGGTACACTTTAGTAAGTTCTTGGTGAAAAGAAAAGCTGTACTGCAGCCATTTTACTCTCTCAATAAAAGATCAAGTGATTGAAATCCTTTCTAGTGAAGTAGTGGTTCTAACTAAAGAGGCTTTTTTTTTCATATAAAGACATAAAACCAGCCTATATTGTGGAGTAATGATAAGAAGGAGCATGACATTATTCCACAAGAATTTTGGAATTCTACAAGCACCTTGGCTAAACTACAGTCTGGCTGAACATCTTTGTACACCTACACTTTCCTCCATAGTTTAATAATGTTTCTTTTACCCCTAAAACCTCCCAACCCTAAGCAGTGTACTGTTTTTGGAACATCACTGCTACTGTGTTTCAATGGTGGCTAAAAATCTTATAATCAAAGGACAGAGAAATTCAAGATCTCTTCAAGTCAACAGGAACTAATTGAGGCCAAGATTCCACCCATAATGAATAAATGATAAATGAGCACTTTGAGATGAAAAAGAATTCTAAAAATGTAAACTTACTAATATAAGAACACATATCTCAGAATTACCAGACTGTGCTTATTTTTGCAGCAAAATACAAACAGCAGGTATTTCAAATATTATTTTGCAGTATTTTGCATTCACATTCTATGGGCAAAAATTTAAACAGCAGAGATGTTTGTATCAGGTTACAAGTTTCCAAGAAACTAGCTTCACTATTTAGTTTTACTAAGTTTACTATTTCCTGCTATGTTCTAAAGAGGCCTCAGTATGAGGTTTCAACACAAGAGGGCACTCTAAAGAGACATCTAGATAAGAAAAAAATACTGATTCAGAAAGGTATTTTTTTTTATCACTTCATTGAATGCATTCTGATATTTTTTTTTTTTTGTCCTGTACAATTGTCGTACAGGAATTTAAATTACATTAAATGATTCTGTTTTACCAACAGCTTTTGTATTTGTAAATGAGGAATTCAGGAAGGCACAGACAGTAAGACAGACATTAGCCACACATCTTTAATTGTACCATGTAAAAGCCGATATTATCACAGAATTAAAGAATGACTGAGGTTGGAGGGGATCTCTAGAGGTCTTTGGTCCAAGACCACTGCTCAACCAGGACCTTGTGAAGCCAGTTGCCGAGGACCGTGTCCAGACAGCTTTTGAATGTCTCCAAGGATGCAGACTCCACATCCTCTCTAAGCAAGCTGCTCCCCTGCTAAGTCACCCTCAAAAAAAGGCAGAAAAATGTTTCCTGATGTTCTGATGAAACCTGCTGTGTTTCAGTTTGTGCCCACTGCTTCTTGTTCAGTTACTGGGCACCACTGCAAAGAGCCTTGCCCCATCCTCTTTGCACCCTCACTTTAGGTATTTATAGACATTCATAAGGTCTCATCTGAACATTTTATTTCCCAGGCTAAACAGCTCCAGCTCTCAGCTTTTCCTCCAGATCTTAATCATCTAAGTGGCCCTTTGCTAGACTCCCTCCAGTAGCTCCATATTTCTTATACAGTTGAGCCCAGAACTCGAAACAACACTCCAGGTGTAGCCTCATGAGTACTGGATAGAGAGAGGGACAAAAAGGATCATCTCCCTCCAATTCTATCATTTTATGCAACCTAGGATACCATTAACCTTTCTTACAGCAAGAGCACATTGCTTGTTCATGTTTAACTTGGTGTCCACCCGGACTCTGACGTGCTTTTCTGCCAAGTCTGGGTGGCCCCAGCATATACCTGTGCCTGGGTTTGTTCCTCTCAAAGTGCAGGACTCAGCACTTCTCCTTGTTGAACTGTGTCAGACTCCTGTCAACCTATTTCTCCAACCTGTCAAGGTTAAACAGGACTCGACCAAGTATGGACCCCTGAGGTACACCACTAGCTACTGGCCTCCAACTAGACTTTGTACCACTGATCATCTCTTTCTAGGCCCAGCCATTCAGAAGGTTTTCAACCTACCTCACTATCTCCTCATCCAGTCTGTGCATCAACAGCTTGCCTATGAGGACCTTAAGAGAGATAGTGTAAAATGCCTTACTAAAGTCCACATAGACAATAACCACTGCTCCCCTCTGATCTACCAGACCAGCCACTTTTTCACAGAAATTTAAGAAGCTGGTCAAGTGTGACTTCCCATCAGTGAAGCCATGCCGACCACTATGATAATAGATGACAATATATATTTATTATACTTCTTTTAATCAGATCCTCAAATATAACCACCACTTTTGCTCGTGACTCATGATCTCATTATATTTAAATGTTTGTAATAAAAGTACATGCTGAATTCCTAGAACGAGATAGCTCTCTACAATTATAACAGCAAAGCTGATGCATTATTAAAATGCAACTTAGTCCTTCCCTAGAACATTATCGGCTCTAGAGTAACAGGAATAATTTCATACGTCACCAAAAAAAAGTGAACAGCCTTTTAATACAGAACCAAATAATACTGAAGTTTCTTTAGTACAGTATTAAATCTGCTATGAAACCCACATTTTTTAGCTAGATGAACCAAAAAGTATCAAAGGTACTTTTCACATGGTTGAAAAGTACCTTTGGAAGTTAGTTAGTGCTTTTATTCTCCCATACAGGACTAGCTTCATCTAAACTTTATATAATGTTTCAGATAAAGCTAATATTAGCTTTCTCCGAAGCATTATCAAGCACTGGAACAAGTTGTCCAGAAAGGCTGTGGAGTCTCCATCCTCAGAGATTTGCAAAAGCCAGTGAAAGACCGTGAATGAAACAAGCTCATTTCAGGGGCTTTTCATCAGAGGTACAACACCCAGGGGAGAGTATCTCTGTACTTCAGAATGGGCTTTGTGGAAGTAGTTAAAATTTCCTAAGTTTACTTCTAATATTTTGCCTAAATATGGTAGTTTGACAGAAATCAGATTAATCTATTTAATCATTTTAACAACACATATGTGAATGATAGATCTACTGTTTGAAAATGCCAGAAAAAAGCATTTCAAAATAAATTTTTGACACAATTAAAATATAGCTACTAATTACAAACAAATAACAGCCCATGTTTCACTCATCCAAACAACTTCTCTGTTGAGAACGAATTCAAAGACAGTTACACATTATTCAAACGAGCAGACCCTTATTGTTTTCGGTACATTTACCAGGTCCACCTTCTCTGTCTCTCCTCAGCACAAAACCTATGTCTGACCTTGTACTTCCCACTGTTTTTCAAAGCTGAGCAAAGAGCTACTTCAGAAGAGACGGATGACATTGCTCCTGAGAGCTGTGCAGCACAGGTTGCCTTGCAGGAGGATGCACAGTAATTCTTTACAGGAGATAAGGGAGCTCTTTGGATGCAAATGCTGCAGTCCCAACCCTTGTTAATGATTTCAAACCTGTTTCTTAATCCTTCTATTAAGAGTGAAATATGTCGCATTCAGATCACTTTTAGGAATAATTGCTTGAAACACTATCGTCTACGTTATGCAAGATGTTAAGTAATATTTTTCTTCTTATGCTCCAGGTATTCATTGAATTTTCCTGGTGCTTTGCAGAAAGACTGCAAATCATGCCATGAAGCGATTTCAGGGAATTTGCAGTTTTCAGTGGCTATAAGTGTACCTCTAAACATCTAATTTAGCTTTATAACTTCGGGTGTACTGTAACTAATCATTAGATCTCACTGTGCTCTTAAAATAAATACTAAAGAAACACGCTATGATGACAAACCACATTCATCCTC
Source organism: Cuculus canorus (assembly GCF_017976375.1). Lineage (NCBI taxonomy): Eukaryota > Metazoa > Chordata > Aves > Cuculiformes > Cuculidae > Cuculus > Cuculus canorus. Next base: position 6,518,449 of record NC_071441.1, on the reverse strand, counting down.
ATCTCATATGGGAAAGGTTTGAATTTTTCAAAGGAAACCATTGCTTACTTTAGTGTTTGTTCTTCTTAAAAAAAAGAGATGGAACGAAGCAAAGGACCATGTATCTTAATAAAGAAGAGTGTTACAGCTTCATGATGCCTTATAGCACTTCTCTAACACTTGTTCTTCCATGACAAAGAACCTTTGTCCTTCCCTTTCACATTAATACAGCTGCAGTTCCTTGTGAGACCATTAGGTTTCTGAGTGTTTTGAAGTTACTTCATCTACATAATGCGTTAACTACACGTGCACTTGTGGAGTACACACAGGAACTGTATCTGTAATTCTGATTGTCTGTATTTCAGGGAACTTTTGGAGCTCAAACAAAAACTGTTTGTTCTGAAAGATCCATACTTTGCTCCACAATGAAATTCCCAAGATAGATCTAAGAATTTTGTCCTTATTCATCATCTGTAAGTCGTTAAGGTAGCCTTTTTATTTGTCCTTAGTAAGTGACTAAGGTAGCCTTACAATATCCGAAGATTCCTGTGTAAAACAGAACCCCTGAACCAGTAGGAAACATTTTCATGATTAAATTAGTACTGTGAGCTCTGAAGCCATACAGATACCCACTGTAAGAGCATAAAGTCAATATAAGCGATTGTGATATGCAGCTGCCCTGCAACAGACATCTTCCATACAACGGTGTGTCTGCCATGTGGATCTAATGTTTAAACTAAGCTATACAATAAGAAGGCTCATGTTGAGAGACACTGTTTTAAGACAGTTTATAACTAAGATAAAAACATAGCTTGTAAAGCAAATCAGCAGAAAGGTAAACTTTATCTCTCAGTTTCACTTAGTATCTTCAGCTGTCCTGAGGATGAGACATCTGAATTATGCAAGTCATTAATAAGCAGCACAAAAGAATGCAGCCAAGCATGAGAGTTTACACTATTAGAAGAATGTAATTATTGTGCAATGATAATTATTGATTTTTTTAAACTACATTTCAAGACAATTAATTGAAGTAGTTTAAGAAAGGTGTTGGGTTAACCTACCAGAGGATTACAGAATCAAATTCCTCACTGACTTCTTTGCAATTCCCTAACACTCCATTAGATACCAGAAAATCAAGACTAAATATATTTTTAAATAGCTTCTCGAGCAATGACTTTGCTATGCTTTCATAAATCCACATGCTTTGTTGAAAAGGTCCAAAAGCTAGAAGGGAAACTCATCATTAAGGATACATACACCCAGACATGACTTTACGTGCATCTGCGTGGAGGAACTGTTCTTTAAAGGAAGAGACTGGCGAACCATCCAGAGCTATTCAGTCTGTGGCATCTCTTGGGATACAACAAACCACAGATAAAGCTGATCTCAGTAATGCCTTTGAGCTACAAAAATCCCTACTGACATTCATAGAAAATGGGATCTAGGTACAGAATCTAAAAATATAAGCAGACCATAGCAAGTTTCTGATCATTATGACACTGGGTGAAGCTATTGTGGTGTCAATAGTACAAGCACACTAACATTCTCCAGGAAGGCCAGGGATACCACATATGTGATCCATTAAGTGACCTAAGACTAGATTGCACGTAGCCTTACCTTTAATGGAAGCTCCCTGCATTCTGCTCAATAAAGTACTGCACTTCTGAGATCTGCTGTCGCAGCAGCATTAAACAGAAAGTGCTTTTTTTTGTTAGATGATTCTATATTCTCTTTATAGACATTACACGTATGTACATATATGTGTGTGAGTACGCAGCTGAAACATGTAAATAAACCCTACAATTGACTACTTTAGGCTGTCTCTGTCAGAACTCTTAGTGGAATGGAGTATAAATTTCTTGGAGACCCTTCTGGCAAGTTCATACTTGATTCAAACTGAGATCCTTTCTCACCTTCTACAGAACTGCAAAATCATTAATGGCTCTATATTGCTTATTGAGCCAGTCAGGCACACACAGAGCGCGCTAGATTTCTTCCTGCCGTCTCCTTCTCCCTGGGTTATACAAGGACAGCCTTTCATTTTTGCAAAGCTATTAGGTTATTCTGCTTGCAAAGGCACTGATGAATATATGTTTAGTGGCAAATGTTTGCATCTTCCTCTGTTTTGAAGTGCTTACAAACTCTCAGGGAGCTAAAATGACCTTCTTTAAGCTGAATACAGAGAAAAGTAATTCTGAGGGATTTTAATCACTATCACTCAGGTGGGAAAGCAAGAATTAAGATACTTCTAGATAGAGCAGACATTCCCATTCTGTTTTCTTTTAGTAGTTTATCATGTGAACAGTAATAAATCCTACTGTTTGCTCTGTCCCATGGACAACAGAGAAAACCCAGTAATTTAAACAATTGAATTATCCAAACTTTACTCACTATCCAAGCATTGCTAACGTTGCCTTACTTCATACTGTCACAGGCAATACGCATAGCAGCGCATTCAAAGATGAACAATAAAGAAATCTTTTGTACAGCTTTTTCTAATCATGGTTTTGTTGCTGATAAATCTGGAGGAAAGCCATGTTTTAAAAAGAGTTTGAAGAGGCGACACCCACCTGATAGGATTTTCAGAAGTACTGAAGTTTAACCATTATTTAAAATGGCATTAAATGAAGATGTAGATGCTTTTAAAAATCCTGTTAGCAGCCTACTGCTTACCCTGCCTGCAGTCAGAATGCCTGAGCGTGCTGCCAATGAGTGTCAATGGTGATGACACTCAGTTGACTTCTGCTACTGTGTAAGCAATAAACTTCCTGAATTTGGGTCCATGGCACTATCACAGATAATGTCTGCTTCAACTTAGGTGTAGTTCCTCACTACACAGCGGAGAAATTGGCAGGCCTGGGGCCATTCACTGGTATTAAACAGTTTTCCATGGCTTTAATCTTTTAAGGATACTTAGATTTCCATAGGATTCAGGACAGGTGAAGCAAGAAGGATTCTAAACTGCAAGATGAGTCCTAAAGGTAAGAATTTTATTCTCCTAATATACTCTTTCACACAGCTGCACTGATCCAGTAGCTCCAGGCAGAGTGTGTCTCTCGTGGGCAACCTCAGGAAAGCACTCTAATGCACTTCCTCTATCTTACCGGGTTGTGACTACTGTAGCACAATAGTGTTCAAAGAAATATACCCCAACTTTATGTTTCTATGACATTATACAAGTCTTATTTCCATCTCCTTTACTTGCAATAATTTTTTTTCATATTTAAAGAACAATCTACTCAATAAGCATTGCATTTTTGCATCTTAAAACATCATTAGGATGAAAAGCATCTGAAATAATTCAATAGTTTTCTAACAGGTTTCTATGGTTCATTGCTATGTAAGGTGTTATAAAACGTACTATTTATGCCAGCAATCACATCACTCACCCTCAGCATAGGGCCATTCTGGAACACATGGGGTTCATCACAAACTACACAGTATTCATTCAATACTGGTATCCGCTGCTCAGCAAATTCAATAGTCTGAGAACAATGAAAATAAGAATAAAAACATCTGCTTAAAAATAATTAACAGTCAGCTCATGCTTCACAATGTTTCATAAATATGTAAGATAAGACATCCTACCTGCACAAGAAAGCCACGATCTTGTACCGGAATGCATTTTGCACCATAATTTTGCTGCAACAAAAAAAAATAAAGGAGTCTCAGTGTTGGTAGACTAATTATAAGGAAATGGTAAAAAATGTATTTTATGGCATGCAAATATATTAATTAAGTGATATTTGCATCTAAAAGGATCTCCTATTTGCATAAATCAATAACGTTGTTTGCTGTTGTTTGCCAAGTGTGGGGTAGATTTCTAGTGTTTCTTTTTAATTTTTAAATCTGATGAGGTTTTGTATTTGGCCATCCCCAAAATTTTAACATCAAATGGAAACTCTAGTGCCTTCAATCCATTCTAATAAACTGGTATTTGGTATAACGATAAATTCCATTAAATTTTAACAGCATACTGTCTAACCAAATATGGGCTCTCTGCTTAGTCTTCAAAGACCAGTGTAACTCAGAATGGCTGAAAACATTTTTCTTTTGTATTTACTAAGTTCTTACTTCTGTAAACACCACACTAACAGATCTCTGTTCTCAGATCCCACTTAAATTCTTTCTGCATTTTCCTTTCAACACACAGCAACACAAATCAGAAGGAACTTCTGTTACAGGACTCAGTAAGGTACAAAGGTCCCACTAGGCTGACACCTATCTCAATCAAATCTTGTTTTGGATCACCTCCATTTACAGCTTTTTGTTTTGTTTTGTTTATAGGCTTATTTCCTTTCATTTCTCTAAGTACTGTATTGGGAAACGTTTCTCGTTTTCTCATGGGAAACAGTCCTCCTAATGGTATCATATATGAGATTTAAATACTTAAGCTGAGAACTGGAGAGAAGTTAGGGTCCTGATTTCACTTCCTCATTTCACTGACTTCAAATTGCAGTTAGGCACCCAGGCTGTTGCCTGCACGTAAAATGCGAAAGGAACTGTTGATGCCCATCTACTAACATCAGTCAAACTGCACCTGACTATGTATATGATGATTTTCCCTCAAAGTAAAGGCATTATAGCAATACATTACTGGTAGTTCTCATAGACTGCCAAACAGGACTTGCGTTTCTCCCATATCAGCTGATAACATCAGTAATAAAACCACTTAGTCAACTCTTCATTATCTTATCAAAAAATCAAGGGGACTTCTCCTATTAACATCAGGAGACAAAAGCCTTGCAATAGTAAAGACATCCTCTGTTGGTTCAGAGAAAAATGTATCTCTAGACTCTGACAAGTAAGAAGTCCGCGGGTTCACCTTAAATTAGTATTGTTGTGCATATTACAGGGACCAGCCACACAACATATGCATTATTTTCTGATGGTATATCACCGCTTTTAGACTTAATGAGTATAGCTTACAACTAATTTACCAGGACATGCAGCACATTCAATGTGATTTCATTATTCAGTAAGCCTTATGAATAAATATAGGACATTTCAAGCAAGAATCAGCTTTTCTCACTGAGAACATCGAGGTAACACCAGGCTAAGGGAGTGGAGAATACTGTCTCCTACGTGCCTCTCCCCAGCTCTAGAGAAAACAGAGGGTACCTTTAAAGAGTACTAACTGCCATACTCTTTTCTATAAAGTATAAACCCCATCTTTTAAAAGGCAGAGACAGAAGAATTAATTCTGAGCGCTATTTCTTAAGTTTAAGGATATATGCCATCCTTTGTTTTCCCAATTGATTATGTCTCTGAGGAAAAAAACACAGGGCCAGTGAGGACCTAATTTCCTCCCCAATCTCTGGCTGCCAGCAGCATATTTGAAGGTTAAACCTTTCAAAAAAGTGGAAATGCACAAGAGGTGAGCTGAATGATGACTGCATTCCTTCCACTATGATGATGATCACAGATGCAAAGACCAGAAGGAGAAGTGACTTGGCACTCAAACAAGCCAATGAATGGTTGCTTTCCCCACAAAGCAAACAGTGAAATAAGAAAAGACCTCTGTGACCAAGTCAATTTTGCAGCACAAATTCTCCCTTCTTCCTGCAGCAAGAAAGGAGGCAGGGAAGGAAGTGGATGATTGAATTTTTCCTATGGCCAGCAGGTACATTGAGCTGCATTCAACATGACATGTAAAATGTCCATCTTGACCTAAGCAAAATATTATATATAAACTTAAATAAATGTGCATACACAGTTGTTTAAATCCTCTTTAAAAAGCTGACTCCATTGCTCTTGTCTTCCAATATATTCCATATATTCAGTAACATATGTTCTAAGTATTAATGACTTTGCCTATTAAGCGTAACAGAACGTTTGGAAAATAACAGGAGGAAAATGAGCTGAATAAAATAATTATTACGCACAACAGCTTGTGAAGGTGATGATGAAGATGGCGTTAAGATACCAATAAGCCCTGAGGTAAGAGAGAGCCTTCTGCTCTCTGCTGTGGTGGACTCCTTGAAAGGCTCCATTTTGGATGATTTAGGGGCATTGCAGTAAGTCTTGCTGAGTAATTTGTGATTCTTCAATCCATCCAATTCTTCCATTCTAAGATTACTGGAGTAGGACCTGCTTAAAAGTTTGTGGGGCTTCAAGGTGCTGTTGTGCTTACATCGAGGGTCCCCAGAACATGACCTACTTAACAGCTTATGGGGCTTTAAAGTGATGCACTCCTCCTGCTTGACAGCTGCAGAGCAAGAACGGTTCAACAGTTTGTGCGATTTAACAGCCATTGTCTGTTCAGCCCTAGGGTCACTCGACAACGAGCGGCCAAAGGTTCTGTGAGATTTTGTGGCACATACATCCTCCGCCTTCACTGTGCTAGAGCAAGTCCTTCTCAGTAGCTTGTGAGTTTTGGAGATGCCATCCTGTTCTGACTTCAGTTTTGATTTATTTTTACCACAGCCAGGTGGAGGATAACTTGGCGACCTTAGAAACAAAGGAAAAGACAAAGTTAGATAATAATAAAGAACATGTGGAAATCAAGTAATATTACATATATGTAAAAATTTTAATCATCATCTGTCTTTATGTATTTCACTAGTGAGAAACACAGCCCAACATTAAAAAGCAAGCAACTGCATGTAGGACTAATTTTCCAGTATCAAATAGACATCTTACTCCTATTTTCATACAGCTCATCAATCAAAACAACAACTAACTACTGAGGTAGAAGTTAGAGCTATATCTTCACAACTTTTTATAAAGGTTTCTGCAGGAAATTATCTTTGAAATAAAACCTACGTGTTTCACATAAGTTTATAACACATTTTCCTTATCAAAATCTGTCTTTCCTATAGAGTCCTCATAGCATGATCCCATTAAACTTCCTGTGTTCTGGACACAGCATAACAAATTCTACATCCGCATCCAATGAAAGATATAACGCACAGTGAAGCTCGCAGGCAGTAACTCAAACTTAGTTCAGTTAAAATGAACATTATTTTTAAAAAACCCATAACAATCCGTGTGCTTTGTGGGAAACAATTCGGTGCTTGTCTTTTCTGTTTTAGAAAAATATCTAGCTCCGTAACACTAAAATTGAGAATGAGTTACCTAAACTGTGAATGTAATAAGTAAAGAACAAAAAGCTGTTGTGAAACAATATTCACGTTAACTGTCTCATTTCTGTAAGGTTCACATTCGTCTGTCCTTGCTAAGCAAAACCATGTAATAAGTATGTTGAATCATTTTCCTGCACTTCATAAACAACTCCAAACCTTGGAGTATTTTCTGGGCTTGGATAGAATAGAAAAGAAGTGAAACCCCAAAGGGAGAGGCTGGCAGACTTCCCCACCCTGTTAGCAAGCGGTGAAAGGAGAAGCAGTGCGTGGAGGCTGCTGACTCACCATTGCAGCTGGCTCACCACCACCCTCCCGCAGACAGGGTGTGGGACTGGTGCTCTAGGGAGAGAGGGGGGGTCTCTATTTGGACTAAGCCATCTGCAGGCAGGCACTGCAGCAGCAAGCAAGACAAGAACAGAAATATTGGACCGGCTTTTGCACACTCTTTCTGAATAAAGCCAAAGCCCAGGCTATAGCCTGCACTAGAAAAAGGTGTGTGGCATGGAAGGGAACAGGTAAACTTTCTACTTAAAACATCTCCTTCCTCTGTGATTTTCGAAAAATAATCTTTTGTCATCTTTGACATTCCTCTCTTCTTCCATGTGAGTGATTGCTCTACTCCCTCTCTTTTTTACACAAAGAACATAGAATGGCAAAATTCATCAAGAAGAAGAAATGCTCAAAGAACCATCCAGTTCAAGTTCACAGTATGGGTGATCTGTCAGCCCTTCATAAGGAAGAAAATGTGCTAGAGTAAATAGTCACATTCCTGAAAGAGGTAAAATCAGAGCCTGATTTTACATGCATTCAAGAGTATGAGTAACTGGCAGAAGTTATAATGAATTCAAATGAATTTTCACAAAATATTTCTCATGTTTTTAATTTTTTTTTTTAATTTGGAATTCCGCGCCTGCATTTCAGAAGTGGTGAATGGTGAACATTAATGAACTCAAACAGTGGAGTGGGGCTCAGTAGCTTTGAAAATCAGCCTTACATCAATGACCTTTGTGGTTTTAAAAGATTGAAAATACACTGTGGAAAAACACATCTAAACAAGAACACTTATATATATACATAATTAATCTATGTATTATATATAAGTTTTATATGTTATATTTTATATATTACTTAGATTTCTATTCTTGCTATTCAAGTAACAGTCAAGTGCTACCAAGCTACAAAGACATAAATACAAAAAGCTAAATAATATAAAATTATTTATTTCCAATGCTAGATAAAACATGAATGTTTTGGAGAGTAGGGCACTGAAAAGCTCTGTGTTCAAATAATCTTAGAAGCTGCAGTAATATCTAGTTCACTTTTCATGACATGCGAGGTAAGGACAGGAAACCCATGAGGTAAGATATAAAGACAGCACTTCTCTGTGGAGAAAAGTCAACATTTCACCTTGTTAAATCTGCTGTGGATTTTGAACAGGATAGGCTGTTAACAGCTCATTTTCCTTGCTATTACCTGCGCAATGTAGAAAAGATGTGCAGAGGGGATTTCACCTTTTTGTCCGACACCTTCTTATTGTGCGTACAATTAGATTTTTCTTTGCTGTTCTTCCACTGTTGTGTAACAAATGTCTGCATGATTCTGCAAATTTAAAAAGAAGAAAAAGATTTTCTTATTCTGCCAATATGTACTCACTTTAATACTAGGGTCTCTCTGTTTACCATATAGGGACATGATGCAATCTCCTCACTCTTCAGGCAGAGCTTTCCTGTCATGTATGTGGGCTGATGATTGGGTCCCTCAACTCTTCAAAAATGCTTTTTCCCCACATAAAACTAACATACATGGAATTCTTATTTAGAATACAATCTGCATAAACAACCACTGCACGACTTATACAGTTATGCTTGTCATGGAGATCTAGAAACAAACTGGTTCAAAGGCATCCCAACCAAATGTAGGCATCTGTCTCTTCATTGACTGTAGAGGCAGGCCACAGCATCCACACTGGTCAAGTAGGAGCATGGTCTCCTAAGACACAAGTGTGAAGGTAGGGATGTTGAATATTACACTATCCAAAGAGGGTTTACAGAGAGGACAAAGCCAGACACTTCCCAGAAATGAACAGTAAAGGGCAGTGGCCACAAGTTGCAGCAAAGACAGATAAAAACCACAGAGACATCCACAAGAAGAACAGTTAAATCAATGGCTAGAGATTTCATAGCTCTGCTGCCTGAGACCCTGAACGAACTAACCTAACTTTGAAGTTAGTATCACTTGGAACAGGAGGTTGAACTAGGTGATGTACAGCAGTTCTTTCCAAGCCAAATTACTCTGGGCCTCTAATCTAGCCATGGGTGTCTTTGAGTGATAAAGTCAAAATGGAAGTTGGAATGGACTTTTATTTATTTTATTTTAATTTTTTATTTACTTATTTTATAAATTTAGTGAACCTTCAAAGACGAATATACTGTTGCTGTAGCCATGAGGGACCATTGGAGTTTATGGGTATTCTGACTTCTGGTCAACTACAAACTATGCAAATATACCATTGAAAATCTCTTATTAACTTTTAGTAATTACCTGGTGCACAAATCAAAGACAGTGTAAGCACTGAAATGTTTTAAAAGACTGTGGGGAACTTTTACTTTTTCTTTGAAGCCATGTTACACGGAGATTTTAGTAACATTGCTTTATTTGTAAGATTACAAAAACATTGCACTGTATTTCTTTAAACTCCAAGCAACAAAGATTTTTTTTTCTTAAGGGATTCTTAATGTTAAAGGCTATATTCTTGTCATTTTATTACACAGACAGAAGTATATTTGAAAAGATGACTCAGTAAATTTTTATTTAATTGAATTGTACCATGAACACACGAAACTGCTAATTTTTTCACCTATTCTTCCCTCTTCTCCTCGAAATGTGGATGGTCTAATTACTATGGTATTGCCTAGAGGGCACCACGAAAGCATAACCCCCTTAGGGTATTTATGACACTCAAAAAGATTCCTGCTCCAGAGGCTTCATCATTTAAGCAGAAACATGAAATTGAACACTCCTAGCTATAGTCTTTTGAACTTTTGTATGGTACTTCCTAAATGGCAGCAAAGTGACAGAAAAATCTGGCAGGCAGCACAAATAAGGTTCTTCCCAACAACTGTCAAAATTGAGCTTAATGAGGCAAAACCCGTTACATTTTATTTAAAGAAAAACAAGTTCAAACCACTTTGATCCAACCGACCTGGCAATCTGTGAATTTTATCCTACTTGACATGGTGCAGAAACTAGGAAGAGTGCCTAAAACCAGGCTTTTATGCTTTTCTAGACTTACTTTTTCAGCTGATGTCCCAGACCAAATCTTTCCTTAGTAGAGATCTGAAACACATCCACAGTTGGCACTATGGAAAAAGGAGATATTGTTGATATATGAGCTTGCAGCATATAAAGAACTCATGATGACATAAGTCCTATTTAAGGACCCTATCCCATCTGGACCTTCACTGTAGGCAATGAAATTGAAGCAACAGTGAAAGCGGACATGTCATATAAACCTACTGGGAAATGAATGGTTCTTTTTGGAATATCTGCCAATACAATTCATAATTTTACAATTTAGTATTTCAGAATTGAATTCCCCTAAATGTATTTTAGAAATTGGCTTCCTCCAAATGTATCTCTTCCCACTAATTTTAATTAAGAAAAGGTGCCTTTGGTTTTTTTGTATTATGCAAGTACTAAAGAGCAGCACCAGATTAAATGCACCTGGACTGCCCATTTATCTAGACTAACCTCTTAAACTTTTTTGCCAAGCAAATAAGTAATCTTTAGACACTACAATTTCTGTGACTTTGACAAAAACCCAGAGTGGAATAAACTGAATTAATTAGTATCTGGGTTTTCTTTCTAAGGGCATTTTAATAAGAGAGCCATAATCATTATCTCTGAGCACGATATTTAAATTCTGTCGGCCAAGAATTGCCCTGGATTTTCCTCAAGACCGGTCCTAACATTGGTATATCCATATTCATTTGTTAGAAAACTTAAAGTGTGCACTGTGAACACTGGAAATGAGCTCTTGGTATTACTATAATCCTTTATTAACATTACTAGATAGAACTGGCAGGTGGAATCCAACACTTGTTGAGAGAGCCTCAGGTCCTCAAGGCAGGACAACAGCCAGTGCATATTACAAGCATGAACAGACTTTATACTCTGTATTACATAAGGTGGTAATGATGGCAGTAAAATAAAAAAGGAAGGAAACCAAAAAATCTGGTGCTGGTTCACATTTTAGTAGAAGAAGTAAAATAGTATTTTAAAATCTATATTATTCTGATTACTTGAGGAGCCAGATTTTATTCAGAATGTCAAGTTCATCCTTAAATTTCACTCTTAATAAATTAAATTTAAAATTAAAATACAATATATGTTACCTGGCCATACCATTCCACTAAACTCATATCCCTGTAGATAGTCTTTCTCTAATGTTATTCTTCACAAATAATCTCATCTTTTAGAGACAAACTGGTGATTTTTTTTCACAAGGGAGGAATGATTTGATTAGGGCAATCAATGTCTTTAAATTATCAAATTTAGATCACACAGTAGGGTACGAACTTTTTCAGTGAGAATTATCATATCTAGATAAGCAATCTTAAAATCTGACATCCAGACTACAATTCCTGTCCAAGGTCTAAAGCCAAAGAAGATCGCACAGTACTTCCAAAGGTCGATACATCCTCATCCAAGCCAGGTTTTTAAACCATGTGGGAGTAACTGCCCACAAGTATAGTAATAAGACAAACTATTAACTAAAGGAATGATTGTCCAAAATCTGGATATTACTCAGCTACAAGATGGTAAAAATGCCCTCAACAGTGCTTTGAAGTATACTACATTTCTGCTTCTTTCATCAATCAACAGAAGGTACTACAGGAGAAAAAGATGTAGTATGAAGTTATGACCCAGTAGTCTCAAAACATATTTAAGGGGGAGAGGAATTCACAGAGAGAGGGTCTTGGTTAACCCAAAAGATGGTAGATCTCATTGTCCTTCTCTGGTAAATAAGGAGACATGGCTGCAACAGCAGCTGAGCTCACAAAACCAGTACCAGTGAAGCACTTGCCTCTGGCTCTGATGTTGCTTCTCTTGGTACTTGGGCACTTCCACAATTAGTAAGCTGCAGGACTGGGAAGTAAGCTTTCCATTTTAATCTTGTCAACAGCGCAGAAGATACCTTGTTAGATACTACTGATTTCACAGAATCACAGAATGACCTCAGTTGGAAGGGACCCACAAGGATTATCAAGCCCAACTCCTATCCATGCCTCAGACAACCCCAAAATGTACACCATGTGTCTGAAGGCATTGTCCAAAAGCTTCTTGTATATTGTCAGGCTTGGCTCAGTGACTACTTCCTTGAGGAGCTCTTCCAGTGCTCGCCAAGTATGTAGTATTTCACTACATAATTTCTTACTGCATTCTGTTCTTCACGCTTCACCTTCTCTAATTTGCTGCACCTTTTTATTTTTTAAATTACATTTTGATAGAAATATGCTGAATACTAACACTGTTACTTGCTATGGCAAATACATATTTTAAGATCTGCATACTTATAAAAAGTATTGAAGCAATAAAATAGACAAAAAGATCAAAGTCAAGAAAAAAAAAGATGGATGTAATGAAATGCTTATTTGAGTGAACAGAACATAGCTTATAGTTAGCATCGGCAGGCAACATATCCTATAAAAATAGCTCATTGGGACAGATTTTGCTAAACACATTACGACTGGAAATATCTATTCATTTTCCAGAGGCAGAATTCTCCCACAGACAGGAGTTTGAACTGACAGCTTGCACTAGAAGCCTCCAGAGCCAGGCAAGTTATGGTTGAAATGGCAACTTAGTTCTGACTTCCTACTGCAAAAATAAATCTGAAGTTGACTCTTACATATGAATGTTTCCAAATCTTCAAAATCAGATGATTTTCCAGGAGTCTGACCATTTTTACTCTCAGAAGGACCTTTTACTCACTTAACAACTCAACTCAACCTAAAGATTCCCAGAGTTCACAGAGTCACATAGAAAGCAGAAGCTTGAAAGGATAATTATTAAGTCATGACCTGGTTCTTCATAAGTGCATGAAGAAGGGGATATTAATGTACTGCACAGGTGTGTGTCTGTGTATCTTATCAGCAATATCTCGCCTGTGCATATGATCCCTGATTTCCAAAATCAGGAAATCACATATTAGAAACTGTAGATCTTTATTTCTTAAACCTGGTTCCTAGGGGAGGTACTTGTATTTCACAGGATATCAGAAAAACAAGTTCCAAAATTCAACATATGAACGTTTACATTAGATGCCGAGGTCATTATTAAGGGCTTATCCATGCAAGCATATGTAAACATAACTTCAAGCCAGCAGGACTGCTTTCAGCTGTAGATAGAAGCACATGCAGGGTCAAAGATTTGGCAGTGAATGAATCTTTATCACTTAGTACATGGCTTAGTCTGAGGAATCATATAATACACATGAAGAATAAACAGCAGACTAACCTGGACCATTTAAGTACTGTGTAAGTGAACAGTGCAACCGCACTACTATAGGCTCTGTGCGAATTACATCCCAAGCCACAGCAATCTCTTCCTAGTTCAAGACAAAAAGAAAATGACACCATCAGCCATCATGAGGAACTGTTGCATTCTGTCAGTTTACCTGAGGGTTGTTAGAAACACCATTCATACATTTACACAGTTGAGGAATATCTACTCCAGCTTCAACTGTGAGACTTGGGACATTGCGCACTGCTGTCCCTTAGCACAGTGTTAGGCTGCTTCCAGTAGTTGAGCATGCTCACTTAAGTATACAAAACACTAAATCTGCAGAGCAGGCATCAAGAGATACTACTTCAAAGCTGAGAAGCAACAGAGCTAATAAAGATGGAAAGTCGTCCCATAACACAGGGCAAAGGAAACTTCTTGTGCTTATGACTAACGAAAATAATTCAAGGTACTATGAGATTTTCTTAAATTTAGGAAAAGGCCAAGAACAACTATCTCATGTGTGGTGTTGACCTGAGAGCACGTCGTATCTTTGCAGAAGCTAATGATGCACCTAAAAGTACTAATTTTTATTCTTTATCTAGACAACAGGAAGTTACTGCGTAGATGAGGTGAGTAAAAGTGGAGTTAATGACAGCATAACTGCTACAGAAGACATGCTGCCAGTCAACAGCCTCACTATATTTCATCTCCTTTGCCACTCAAACCTCTCCTTCACCAGCTGCAGATGTCAAGAAGCAATAAACTTTTCTTCCCTCCAGGACTCTATGTAAAGTGCTTTAACCTAACTATTGTCTAGGAAAGCAAAAAACCAAATGCATTTAATTTAATCAGTTGTAACATTTACCATTCACAAAGCATGGCTGAAACACAAATTCAGTAAATAAAAGCCTACAAAGCATTTTAACTATGTAACTACAAAAGGAAAAGGAAACCTTTGCACTGAGTGGCAATCAATAATGTAACAGCCACTTGTGAAGATCAAGACTGAAAAAGAAAAGTCTCAGTGGTTGTCTAGAGAGTCTGATGTGTAGCAGAATTAAATTGGTATTAATGTTCATTATGTAATTCTGTGATTAAACTACTTACATCAAGAAAGCTAACATCAATATGGAGATCAATATCTACATCATCAATGGCTCCGTATTCCCTGAAAGGAAAGAATTACATTACATTAGAGCTCTTTAAGATACTCCTCAGCCCAGGAGTGCTTCTAACAGTGAAAATTTTATAAACGATAATCTTGTCTGTAAAATCAGAATGGTTATAAAGTATAAATTGACATAGATTTGATCAATATTCCTAGTGGGTGACTGTCTGCTGCACTAAAACTTTCTTTTGGTGGAGCTTGCTTGAACATGCTAAACCATTTTTTTTCTACCAGTTCCCTCAAATTCTCTCTCCATTGCTGCTACGTATTTTTGTCTCGTGTATTACACAAATCAACAACACTACAATGGACACATACTGCTCCTTTTTATAACAAAAGAAAACTGTAGTTAATTTTTGAAAGTATTTCAGGTTAACAGCCAGTAACCTAAGGCAAGGCTTAAGCTAAACCACTGAAGACAAATACAACATAGCCTAAAGGCTGGCATATTATACCTGTGGGATTGTTTCTTACAGTCAAGCATTTGTTTGTCAAAACATAAAGATTGCCCTGTAACATGCTCAAGGCAAGAGATACCTTGTTTTATTTGTTATGCGTAGTATTGCTAGAATCCCCAAGGTTCAAATTTAACTTACACTCATAGGTGTTTCATTACCATCTGAAATCTTGTAAGTAAAGTGTGACGTTTCTGCCTCTTGTTCTCTGATTCATTCTGAATGACCTCCCACAAAATACTTGGAACTAGATGATCTTTAAGGTCCCTTCCAACCCTTACTATACTAAGACTGCCGAAAAATAGGACTAGAAAATATTCATACATCTAAATAAAAAATTGCTTTCCTTTTCATTTAAACTACTCAAATGGACAAAACTATAGAACTGAAATGAATCGATTTTTCACAGATTAGCTTCTAGTCACTGCTTTGTTCTTCTTTACATTGCATTTCTAAGGTTGCTTTCACAGTGACTTCCATGCTTTTCTATCAAACTAAAATAAGACAGTGCAGAGTAGCAGTTGTGCATATACAAACTGATAAGGTAATTTTTAAATACAAAAATATTTTTGTGAATGTAACTAACTCCTGCCAAAGTGGCCTCTCAGCTCATGGTAGGACACAACTCACAAGAAATGCCTTGACTTCTTGTGAAGCTTTGTGGAGGGAAGACAACCCCTTCCATCAAGCGTCATCATCCCAACAATTCTAGCCAGTAACGGCAAACCCAAAGTCTCTCTCTAGATCAGATGTGCCCACGTACGGCACACACAGGGCAGCTACACGGCTGGCCAAGGCTGTGCTACCTGGAGGCTTCCCAGGAGTCCACTCGGCCAGAAACACATATACAGGTACAGCTGTGACTTCCCACAGCTCACTGAACACCTGGCTTTGAAACAGTGAAATCCCCTACCCACTGAACGGCTTAGCCGCTATGCTATGAAACAGTGGCCTCAGATTTCTTTGTTAATTTTCCAGATGATCCAAAGACCAGATTGTTATGAACTCTGAAGCAATATTTATGAACACAGGCTGGTGTTACTCTCATGACTGAGATCCAGAAAGCTGAGAACAAGAATGACTTCACAAATTAAATGGAAACATAGTTGAACTAATGAAGCACAGAAATATTAGTGGAAGAAGGGACAAGATAAAAACAAGATATAGCTGTGGAATTTCCATACTCCCTTTGCCCACACTTTGTCACCATCCAAGAAAATGGATTTTAAACACATGATGCTCACCTTAGTTTTATTTGCCCAAGCTGAAAGGGGAGAAGAAATCAAGTTCTTTTCTAGCACCTGCAGCTTATGGTCTGCTGCCTACAGTGTCTCGATGAACACAACTTGATTTTGCAGTTCCCAGAGATGCTCTGTTCCTCATTGCATAAGCAATGTAAATAGATATTGAGGAGTTTGGATCAGTTTGTCCAGAGGTCTTCCTCATGGCTTTGGTAACCAGATTTCAAAGGGTATCAGTGAAAAGCACGCTGGTATAGGAATTTCACTTATATATACAGTTGTTGCTCTGTGACAGAAAGAGACTACTAAATGAAGGTCAACTGTCTAGGAAATGTGTATCTTAGTGGATGTCACTGTCAGACTTCTCTCTCCACAGAGAAGTGGAGCTATAGGAGAAGGATGAAACTGAATGCTTAACGCTCAGTGTGTAATTTCCAAGAATTTAGAATATTTTGAAACACAACAGAGTGGAAGAAGCATTAAAGTTTTCCACAGGCCAAAAGCAGCCACAGATGCCAGTTTCTACTACAATGAGCTCAAGGAGATCACAATACTGGCACTGAAACAGTTGGTTCAATAAATCAGATGCATTAAAGTTTTTGAAAGACTACATACAATGTTTCAATTCTAGAAGCCTGAGGGAGCCTGTTATCAAGGTATTCTCAATTTCGTAGTTATCAGTTTGGCCATTAAACAATTATCTCTTTCATTTTGGATTTCAATTCCCCAGGTCCTCAAGATGTAATGAAATTTCCAGTTAATGTGCTTTCTATATCTTAGTTGTAGACATGCTCTTTCTTCTTAGACAAAAATAACAGACTTACTTTTAGAGGTTAGTGGGAATTGTTACTTACAATATATGTATGTCTAAGGATATTATAGTCTCTGTATTTTATTACTTGGTTTGTATGACAACTTTGATATTTTCTTTGTAATACATTTGACAGGTCTGTAATATTGTCCCTATCTGTTACTTTTATGAAATTATTAAGATTGCATAGATAGAAAATGAAGTTATAAAAGACCTAAAGCATATCAAAAATATCACACAGCTACATCCTACGGCAGAATCATGCACACTCATATACACTCAAGAGAATTGTTGTGTCTTTATGCTTTGCAGTCTACCTCTGACTAAGTTTCCACCTCTTTCCTGTGTAGGATACTTTAGATTCCCATAATTAAAAAGCCATCCTAAAATCTACCCAAATTCTCGCTTGTTGCTTTCACAGCTAGTTTCTTATTTTCTCTCCCATGATGACAACAGAGAACATCTGATCACTCCTCCTGTCTACAAAGGGCTTTTTTAAAGAAGAACTGTTATTATGTCTCCTCCTTTTCTTTTTTTTTCCAGACTAGACAAATCCAATTCCTTCCATATTTCCCTAGGGAAAGCATTTACTAAATCTCTTATCATTCTTCTTGTTCGCCTCCAGGGCAAAAGACAGAATATGGCAGAAAAGAAGTCTAACAAGGGTTTAGAGTAATGTTGAGTAGTTGTTTTCAACAAAATACAATGGCCTGATCAAATACCGACTGAGCTGCAACACGATGATGTTTTAGAACAGGCTGCCTGGGCTTGTTCTCAGCACAGTCAGTTGTATCAGTAGTCAAACACAACAAAAGGAAACATAAACCCAGCATTATTGCTCACCAGCAGTGCTCCTTCGTTTTGCCACGCACTATGCAGAAATAACCAGAAAAGACTCATGCTTTGGGAGTGAGGGGAATTCCACACTGAACTTAATCTCCAAATCATTAAAGATTCCATAATATGAAAAAGTCAATGACATACCTGAGAGATACTGCATTAGGTCCATAGATCTCTCTCACTGCTGTCAAATCAGCCTCCAGCTGTGGGTGCTTGTGAAGTTCTCCATCATAGCTAACCTATCAGGAAAAAAAACCCAAAACACACGAGTTCTTATTTATTTCATTACTGGCACCTGACCTGGACTCCTGAGAGTTCTCCCTGTAAAATATGCTGCATAAAGTTTTCTTAACGCCATGCTCAGAAAGGACACTGTTGATATGCCGAAGCTCTAAGGTGGTCTAGCTCTGCTAAACAATGAGATTGGCAACACAGCCACCTCTGTATCAAACTTTTTGAGGGTTTCCCTCCTGTTCGTGGGAAGAAAAGCTGCAAAGGACTCATCCCTCTGTCCCGTCTTGTCTTCCACTTTGTTCTGAGATGCTTGTGCCCTTTAAAACGTTTAAGTAGAAGAATCAGATTTCCCCCGTCATATTATCCTAGCCCAGTCCCTACAGGACAATGGTTTGTCTTGCTTGTTGTCACACCCTCATACATAATAGACATGGAATGGTTTGTGCTTAACAAGAGACACAATGAACTATTCCATATACCAAGCATCTCAGCATCTAAATCACATTTTCAGTCTAGCCACTGGCTGATTCTATCTACCAGTGCAATGATATGAGACGAAATAAACATAAAATTAAGGAACGCTTTCCCATTTTAAGTATCTTACCAGATAAGGAATAAACAAACATGTACTTAGACATCATCTCTATTTTTGTCAAACTCCACAAAAATTGGGAAGTTACAACAGTGCATATACTATAAAGCAAAACTTGTGAGGTGGTTTTGTTGGGCTCTATGAATCAATAATAATTACTATCCTCCTATGTTCTACAAGGACCCAAATCACTCTTTTTAACCTGTAATAATTGATTCACAGTCCATTATTACTTTCTCACTAAGCGATGTTCCTGACGGTGTGAACCTAATTTTACTTTGTTACAACAATTAGAATGACAGCAATTCCACAAAAAGTTGATGAAGTCCCTAGATTTGGACAGGTTCAGAAGTCAGAGTGGGATCTGACTTGTATCTTTGACAAATTCAAAGAGTAATGCACAAGAGTGTAATTTGCCCCTTTCCTGCAGAGAATCCTTGCTATTGCACAACTATGTCTAACTGCAGTGCTGTTTCTTCCATTTGTACAGCTGAATCTGTAGGAGACCAGAGCTGTGACACCTTCAGCTCTAGTATCTTGAGACGTATTTTTCAATCTAATTAGATAAATGTGAATAGAATTAAAAAGATAATCAGCTGATTTCTTTATGTGAAAATTAGTAAAGAATAATTTGATTAGACTTACAGTTCTTCGTAAGCTACAGAACTCATCAACATAAGATGGACATGTGTTTATCAGACATATTAACAATATTCATGATCAGAAGGGTATAAGCTATGTATCCTTCCCTTGTTTAGGCAGGCACTTCACAACAATGTTTGAAAGAAAACCTTTATTGTAATTTTTTTTTTTCACTTTAGGTAGCAGAAAACCAATCTTTTTTTACATGCTTATTACTTGAAGAGGAGTTCTTTACAGATGCATAAAAAATTGTGGTATTGCTTCCAAAAACAGCACAACAATAATTGCACAAGTCACAGCTGTGGTGCACATGCCACTTCTGTTGGTTCTGAATTGCATTTTTTTCATCAGTTTCATGTATCAATAACAGTTCCAAAAGCAACACTGCAGAGAACACTGAACTGCCCAAGATAATCTTTTCTCCAACCTATTTGCTTATAGCAAGAGGTTATGAACTCAAAAAGGAAACAAAGCAGTGGCAAATTATAAGACCACAGTACGATATTTTCCACACTTGAATTAGTGCCACAGACATGTATGATGTATGTGAAGGAGACTGCTGGAATTTTGTGCATCTGTGTTTGCATGTCCTGTAACTGAAGTACAAGAGAGAAGGAGACAGAGCTCCGAAGGTAGTAGCATTACTGGTTCAATCTCCTGCTCTTGTTTGCAAATGTAGAAGACCGAGGTTCAAAGCAAGAACTAACACAGAGTCTCAGAGAAAGAGAATATAAAAGCTAAAAAATCTGATAACTTTCCTGTGTCTGTAGAATCTGCATTTAGAAAGTCTCAGTTTTAATCTGAGACCTGATTCAGATTATTTTGTCCCAGATAATGACAAGAGGTTGAATTTTTAAAGGAGATTAAGTGATTTACAAACCTAAATCCCATTGAAAATCAATAGGACTTAGGCTATTGAATCACTTAGCCACTCTAAAGTATTTATCTGTTAAACTCTTAGGGAAGATTACGAGCAGGTGCCTAGGAAACAGATACAAACATTTAATTTCTGACCAAAAGGTTGTATCTTGTTTTCACTGCTCATCAAATGCCATTTCTTATCTTCCATGGTCCTTGTTTCATCATCAGCTGCTCTCTTGTCTTTCCAGCTGTAACTACTTACAAATGTTAAGAATTATTCCTGATCTCAAGCTTTCCCAACCGTACTGCACACAATTACACTGGCATCTATTTCCTCTGCTTGCTACAATCAGTGTTTTTGTCCCCCTTCTCTGAGGGCACAGCATACACTTGTCTCAAATGAAGCAAGCCTTGCTTGTTCCCCACATATACAGTGGGGGGAAATACAAAACTATTTTGTCTTCCCAGCACACTCAAAGCTCACTTCATAATGCTTACAATCACTTTATTTGAAAAAGGACTATTATTTCTATATCTGGTGGGACTTTGCTCATTAACAGACTTCCTACTTATTTTATGATAAGGGTTAATTAATGGTTAATTAATTCTACAGGTCTTCTTTAGAATTTTGTCTTTTTAACTACGGAATTTTAAATTAAAAATTTCTTTTTTTTTCTCTCTTGTTAAATACACTGTCTATGACATCTTTATTCCCTTGTTCTCCTAGGTTTGCTTTTTGAAAATTTCATAGTGCAAACACATTCACAGGCATCTAATGTTTGATTTTTACTGCTGATCTAACTCTGGGGGGGAAGGGGGCATTGCCAGTTGTAATACCTTCAATGAAATGTATTACCTTAAAAAATGACAACAAAATATAATGTAGTTTCCATTTCAAATATAAGGCAGCTAAATTCTAACTAGTATTGCCTATTACAGCACTCGTTCGCACCTCACAAAATTAGGTACTGCTGTCTGTGTTCACTTCTCATAGGCATAGTTGATATCTATTCATTCATTTGCGCACTGGCAGGCATTCTTTACAAACATATTAGTGCTTGTCCAATAAATAAGCACTTCCAGCTATTTGTTGCCTTTTCCTTCACCTTGAGGTTACTGCCCTTTCTGCACAGTTGAAAAATGGACTGAGCACATGCGACTCATCATTAAAGGGCAAAATCAGAATATTTTCCCTCTCAGACACATTAAAATAAGACATTGTCCTTTGCACTGAAGAACGTGTGCACGGTCCTCCCTGGTGCTTTGTGGGGCTATGGGAGCCATCAGCTGAAGGGAGGCAATTTCTGCAGTCATTTCTAAAGTGAACATGAGTCAATACCCCATATCAGTTGTTTCTGACACTGAAAATACATTGTTTTAGTTCCAGTTTCATTATCACTTCTAATAGCTTTTTAGCAGTGTGCTCTGCAAGAGACGAGTCTCGGCTCGGATAAGTTGTCCTGCTCATCAGCATCCCACGCTCTCTACAGTGTCCCAACTTGCTGGCACTGCTGGCATGCTCCTGCAGCCTCATCTCTGCGCTCTGATCACGGGTGGTTTCAGCTTCAAGGCTGAGGCAGTGATAACTTTCATACAAAGCAACCGTAATTCATTAAAATGTTCATCAAAATAAACAGTCCTAATAGCCTAAGTGAGGAAAGACTCCTTTGGGGCAACAGTTCGACTAAATAGATAAGAAAAATCTGAATAAAGAGACCAGTAGCATGAAGTGCACTTTTAACTTTGCAAAAAGAAAAGAGATGAAGAGGTTTGATTTCCCAATACATGAGAGAATGTTATAATAACTAATTCTGCTGAGGGAACAAGAAGGAAAGACACACAAGAGTACATTCATCTAAAAATATGCAGTATTTTTCAAGGTGAATTTAACTGCAAAGCTCAGAAAAAGAATGGACTATTGCCTAAACCAAAACTATTTTGTTATAACCATTTTTACCACTAAATTGCAGCACTCTTGGCTTTACAAAATGGCAGTCCTCCAGAAAGAAACATTCGGATCCAGTCTGACTTCCTATTTGGATTGATAACGAGATAAGCTTTGAAAGGTTAATTTCTATTTCCTGGAGGTAAGCGACTGGCTTCTGTTTTCAAATGTTCTGAAGAATACTTGCTTTCTCTATTCTTACAGCTTTGCAAATGTAAACAAACTGTTCTTATTTTAAATTTGATACACCTTTACAAAATAACATTTTCAATATTTCTGCTGTAAAATACTATGTATATATACTGAGTATTCTATTCAATGTTGAATAAGCATAAGAAATTAATTATTTGCATAAATTTATAATGGAATGAACAACAGAAGCTTTAAAAAATTACATTTCTTGAAAGTCGTGCAAAAAATTTCCTCTATTACCTGTCCGCCATAATAAAATTCCTCAGAATCATTATCTCCTTCAGAGTCTTCTTCAACTGTGCTGTTGTGCCGTGACTCCTTAATTGAGAATAAAAGTTAACAATGATACAAGTGACATGCTTATCTTGCATTTATAGCTCTAATTATAACTACAGGAATTACGTTTTCACAAATAAGCTCATAGCACACTTTATTAAGGGATCTTTTAGTATAATTTTTCCACAAGAGCACTAAGGGCGTCTTTTAAGACCAGTGAAATATCAGACAAAACAAGCACCTATTAACTAAATACATGTTGTCTGGCTACAGACACAGTGGTATTTCAAAGAACTGTGGAATTCAGTAGACTATGTGGGGATACCTCACTCTGCTTTTGCTAAACAAAGCATGATATAACCACCATGACAAGTTATGGACTTAATTAATTTGGTTTTTCAGTAACTTAAAATTTTAATTTACTTCATTCTGGTAGGTCAACTCTAATAGTTTAAGGAAATACATCAAGTTCGACCATGGGATTTCTTTAGTTCCTTCCTAAGGACTAAGAAAAACTGAAAGACTGACACAGTGCTGTTTAATTACTATTTTTAACAGAAGCAACAGCCTGTTACCAGAACAGTTCGAACTTATTTTCTGACTGCCTCTGTTCTGAGACTTTGAAAACGAAGGATTAGAAAGTAATACGCTTACCCAAGTGAAACCTGCTCTAAATAGGTTGCTCTGTGAATAATTGCACTCAGGTAAATAGAACTGATCCTGGTACAGACTGCAACTCAGCATGAGCTGAGTTGTTATATTCTGCTTCCCACCAACAAAGCCTTTACTTATAATTCTGTAATTGCTTGAAGATATTAATTCTTGTATCCCACAATCCATGTGCTATTTCTAGGCCCTATGATGACAAGGATGCCCTAAAGAACACCTATTAAAATCATAATTCTTCACTTCAACCTGAACATGATGTACTTATTGCTTATTTTGTATTTATGTCCTGCATAGAACTGCCATAACGGAATAGAAATCAGATTTATGAATCAAAGAACAGAAGTTAGCCCTAAATGCCATATGTTTATAAATGTCAAATATAACGTTAACATCAGTTTCTATGGTCAGACATTGTAATCTTACTTCTTTATCTTTGCCTCTAAATTCCTGCTCTATTCACTGTATGTACGCACAGAAAAATTGTACTTCAGCCAATTTCACGGCAATTTTCTATAACAAGGCATAGAAATAATTTTTGCTTCTACTTCACTGAAAAGAAACAAAGTGACTTTAGTATTCTTTGTTTTATAATAACCTTAGCTCAATGGGAAGTCTGTGTTGAAACAGAACCTAGCTGAATGAAAATTCAACACAAAACAAAGAGAAACAAACCCCTCACGTTAGAATAGTGACAAACCATTCCTATTTTAACTGAACTACTAACTGTTTAGCCAAAAGAAATGGTGGGTCTTACAGACTTTCTAATTTTTTTTTCAGTACTTTCATTTTTAAGTTCGTCGTTTAACTAAAAACAAAATAAAAGCTCGAATTCTGTCCCATAGAAGCTAACTTTGTCTCACACTTCCAATCAAATGGGGAAATTTTTCCCATACTTGAATTTTTCTAATGTTTACTGAACACTGGATACAATGGCAGTAGAAGCAACGTATTTCCAGTGCAGCTTTTTATATCCAATCAGGTTTCAGCCCCTAAAGAAATCCACACATCAGCATACCTGGGATACTTGTTTCCTCTTTCCAGTATCCAAAACAGATCAGTGCCTAAAAACCAGCTGTCAAGAAACTCAGCAACCACCCTTACCAAAAGAAGTCTTAAAGTCAAGCACCTGAATTCTTGATACAATGCTTGATGTCTTACTTGAGGTAGGAGCCTATGTGGTGCTTTCTTTGAGCCCGTAACGCTGTCAAGCCTTGCAGACTTCATATTAGTGCCACTTCTTTCTTGAGTTAACATATCAGTGGGACTGGTCAAGGACCGATACTTGAGGTACAGCACAAATACAACCGTGACTGGAAGGCCTTAATACTCCAGACACTACTTACGGTCAATAGTCATAGAGAGATCTAAAGCCTCCAGTAAGGCTGCTAAAGGCTACATGAAGAAACAGTGAGCTAATAAATGGGATGTAGTCCCATGCGCAAGAGTAGGTTAAAAGGTAATGGCATTATGATCTGTTTCTTCAGAAGACCTGCATTTTTAGGGCAGACAGGGTTTATACCCCTGATTAACAAAAAATGAGACAAGCGTCAAAACTGTGTTTCCTAAGATGGGAGCATTCCTTCTCTAACTAAGTGATTAATTGGTTAATCCATATATGAAACTCA
Source organism: Cuculus canorus (assembly GCF_017976375.1). Taxonomy (NCBI): domain Eukaryota; kingdom Metazoa; phylum Chordata; class Aves; order Cuculiformes; family Cuculidae; genus Cuculus; species Cuculus canorus. The sequence goes on along the minus strand of NC_071441.1, from coordinate 6,493,327 downwards.
GAGAACTATGCTCATCTTCTAAAACATGAAAATACACACAGTTGAGCAACCACCCATTTGAAAGGAAATCTATGGTGACGACTCATATTTTACAATGTTCTGTTGTTTCTTAAAATACTTTGATAAAATAGGCATACTAGAAATGCATACAAGAAATACATACCTCTCCATTTTCCCTCTGTAATTTTGATTTTATGGATAAGCAATAGTTGACATCACTGGTTTTTCTTAATTCTTAGAAGACAAGAAAAAATAGGGAACTTCTGTGAAAAATTTGAAATAATTTTGCATATGCAGACTTGAAATACTTGGTTGCAGTAGTAGAGCCAATAAGAAACAAAAAGTTACAGATATGAAAAGCATTAAAAAGCTAACAATTCTACAGTCTAAAATTAAGAAGCTCCTACACCACAGAATACTCATATTTTTAACTGTGAAACAAAACTCAGTTGGTCCATCTAGGACAATCGTTTCACCCAGTCTGTGATTTACAATTTAGTGTCATTCATTCATTATGTATACTTTATAAAGGAAGAAAAAATCAAAATCCCTTAGTAAAATTAAATCACATAATAGGCCATACAAACCAAAGGTTTTTATTCTATTTTCAGTGACAGTATTTGTTTCTTTTTAAGTTACAGTAATATTTGCCAATAAAATTTGTCTTAAACTTCTGACTATAATGGCCAGCTTTTGTTTGGGTGCCACTGTACTAACTTTAGTAAAATTATTCTTGATTTACATCAGTATAAATGAGATCAGAGACTGACAATCACATTGGTTTTCCAGTGGAATTCAAAGTAATCCTGTGTTACGCAAAAAAAGCCCTAAAGCATTGTAATAATAATAAAAAGACTGCAAAGTCAAGTGCTCCTATCTGAAGAACTGCCAGAATTAACATTGCTCTATGCAGTTTCTTCTGCAGCCTGAAATCATCAAGGAGTTTTACTGCTAAAATCTAAAAAGTCTCTACAGAGTATGCACAAATCTTGATTATATATGTCGTATAAATGTGCTTATATGTCCGAAAAGCATAGCCTTTCAGGTACCAAATACTTTCTGGAAGTGCAGAAATAACTCCAAATGACAGGTTCCCCAAATAACTCTGAAAAAACATATTTTTTTTTTCTATAGTCTAATTTACTGAAACAGCTGAACCATTTTGTTTGAAATTTCCTCAAATAATTCACCATAGGCAATGTTTTCATCCCCAATGGTGAAGATTTAGTGAAGTTGTAAGCAAGTGAGCATGAAAACTTATAATTAGGAAGTATTAAGCACCTCTAATTGCATTCAAGGAGAACCGCTTTAGCACTGACTGCAAGACTTTGAAAGAATAAAATAAATTCCACCTATACAATCGTGTTGATCCCTGTATGACATGTTTTAATTTCTTCTGTTGCAAAACGTAGGGCAATTTACTACAGCAAGACTGTGGGAAAACAGCAGACTGTATGGCTGCACACATCAATGTATCTCCATTCAAGTGCAGGAAACACCTTGTTTTTCCTCACAAAATATAAACTTGATAACTCAGGACACAAGATTACCTGTAGCAATTTGGTGGAAAATTACTGGAATAGGCTCTGTTGTAACTAACACATCTTCATCATTATCAGAACTGGAAACGTAAGTGTTATCTACAAGAGAAAAACACCATACATGGTGAAGTGCCATTGTGCTTTGCCAGTCCCTTCCCTCCTCATCCATCCAACCCTTGTACCATAACGAACCACCCTCCAGCTGGTTAGGGAAGCTGAGCACTATCATCTTACTGGTGTGGGTTTTTCTGCTTAAAAGATTGCTAACAAAAAGAAAAATACAAAAAGGATGGAAGAATTCGGAATGAAATTTTATACAAACAAACTCTTGGACTCCAATGTTAGGGCTTTTGTGAATCATACTAAGTACTGTTCTGAACCGCCCGACAAGGCTTGTGGGGTTTGAGTCAGTCTTTTGCAAAATAAACACTTGTTCCACACTTTTTTTGCTATGCCTGATGCTAAAAATCAAGCTATATCTGCCGTGCAGACTGAGGGCTGCATTCAGAGCTGGGTGTTAACAGTCCATTATGCAAAATACCTGGGCATCAGTTTGCCTAGTCACACAAAGGTTGTTTGAAGTATCTTCTAATCAGTGGATAACCTTTCTTTTCTCCAATTCAGGAAAAAAAATAATCCTCCCATTTAACAAAAATGTTAGCTATAGTTATGAATATGGTAAATCTAATCCCAAATTTATTGAAATATACAAGGAGTAGGTTGAGTTTTTTTGAGTTTGGTTTCTTTTTTTTGCTTTCCAACCAAACTTTTAGCAAAAATAAACAACGAGCAGCAAGTTTTCATGTAGTATCTGCAGAAGCTAATTTTGCATGAATTGCTGAACTGCCTACTAAAATAATAATATTTTGTTTTCAACTGATCTGGGCTAAACTGAAACTTACGTTCTAGAGCATAAAAGCTGACAATTAAATAATTGCAGGTAAAGAGACAAATAAAAGAATTGAAACAAAGACTTGATCTATCATAATTCTGAACATTCTGTTCCCACATCAGCAAAATGTGTGAGCTCACATGCCATTTTAAGCATACCGCTGCAATCACAAAGCCTTTGACCACAGTACTTCCAGTGAAATATTAAAGATGTTCACATTAATTAAGCAGTAAATCCAGTGATACTATTCTTCGTATTACAGAGGTTTGCAGCAGCTTGTGTCAAGATGAAGTCCTCGCATTGCCGCCCGTTTCTCACAGAGGTGTGTCGTGTTGCCTTTGCAAACCAGCAGCTGCCGCCACACAGGGGCAGGTGTGGGATTTTCCCAGCCCATTGCCTGTGAGACAGACTTTCTGCCACATTCACACACATCTATGAGTATGACACTATTATACCACACCTTTGCCAACTTGCACTCCTGTGCTGTCCCATAAGGTAATCTGAGTGACCTGCATTCTGCTCAACACGCATCTACTGCACGCAGGCAAATGCTGCAGGAGGCTGGCACCGCTCTTCCTTGAGCTCTGCTCTCCAGCGGGCACAGCAACCTGCTCCATCAGCTCAGTCTCTGTCTGCTTGGCTACACAGTTGGCACAGGGATATGTTTTAGAGCCACAATATCATGAGAATAAAACAAGGTTCCTCCAGCCATCTGCCAGCATTCACTCCTTCGCCCACTTCGGTCTGTCAGCAGGACAGGCTGTGACCTATACTTCCAGGACAACTGCATCTCACCCTCGCCACAAACTCCTCCCTTGCCTGTATTCGAATATTCCACCTTACTGTCATCATTTCGGCATCAGTCTCACCATGTGTGGTCATACACAACACAGATCCATTCCTGTTCCAGGTTTGGGAGCGTAACTTACTGCTACAGAGTTTAATGAGCAGGAATAACAGAGGCCACTATTTGGCTCTGAATGTGCCTAACACCCTACATACAGATGGGAGAAAGGAAATCCATGTGCTAGAACTTACTGCTGCTGCTAGAACTTTTATCAAAAAGCAGGAAATCGAACACCACTATCTGCTGCACAGAATAGACTGTTAACAAGATATACATATATGGAAAAAAGTAGTGCTCAGTTGCAAGTTCTATAGATTTTAACTATATTTTTACGTTCACTGTCATTCTTTCTCAGCCGCTGGAGAGTATGATTTTCACTGCCAAATTTCTGTTTTCCTTTTCTATGTGGCAGTCAACAGGGTTTCTTTCTTTCCTTCTATCAGTCTCATGAAAACTTAAGTGAAGACACTGGTTTTGGTTTGCTTTCTTTAACATCCAGTTTCTAACACACCACACCTGGGAACAACTCTCCTTTCAAGTGGAACACCTAGTGCCTAGACCTCATGGAGGGTTGCACCAAATCACTCCTGCCAAACTGGTTCTATCTGTCTCCGCAGGAAACTAATGAGGTTTAAGAATAGGATGTTTCTGTAAACTCATGTGTAACCCACAAATCACTGGGATAAAAGACTACAGCAGTTCTGCAAGTTTATGGCAGCCAACACGTATCACTCCAAACATATATTCATTAGTAAAATGCTTTCCGCTGTAATGGTTCTCACAGGAGCCATACTATACTCATATTAATGGGACTTTAGTCTACTCATTGATGTTATATTCTATAACTGTTCCTTAGGAGCATTATTTTTCCTCAGTTGTGTCAACGTTACGAGAAAATAGTTACAGAGATATTTTGCTGGAAATGTTATTACCTGCCTCTAAAATTTTCAGTGGTATTTTCACAATTTCAGCAATGTATATATAACTTTGAGACATTACTGTCTCAACACTATTCTATTAAGTTCTTCAGTGTGCCTTTGAGTGTATTTTTAGCTTTCACTCATAATTATGAAACTTTCAAACACCTTCCATTACTGAAAGTTGTTATGGCATATTACAGTTCCCATAGGTATGATTTAATGCTCAGCTGTTTGTAATCTTTTGTTGCTTTATGAAGCAATTCAGCAATAGATACACACTTACCAGTGCCAAAGCCTGACACTGCATACATAACAGCAATGGAGGGAATTAGAGTCTACGCAGGACCCAAAGTTCTTCTTATAGTACCTAAAATTTACTTGTGGAGGTATCACTTTTGGCTGAGTGAATATCATTTGCATAGTAACTTAATATCTTTTATTTTAATATATTTATTGTGTGCATTAATAATTTATCTGATAGTCAACTCTGGCAGCCTTCTCTTAGATTTCCAAATTTGATCCACAGTGTATTACACACTCTCAATCTCCAGAGATACAACTTTGGCATAGCTATGCACTAATGAACTTAAACCTTGACCTGTAAAGACTTCTGCAAGGAATCTGATTTGATGAGCACGTGTTGCTCTGAACTCTGTCAACTATCAGCAATACCTGAAATTCATCTTCCAGCTAAGAAGGACAAAACCAAAAAAGCTTCCCAGACTTGACATCATTGTGCCCTGACATGTGCCTGAAACATCCCTTAAAATACATGCCAGAGAGACACAGTCAGCAGTAATGTTAAATTAGAGATTTAGGACAAAGAAAGGAGACTAAGAATCTGGCTCACCAAGTCAAAATGAGTATTTTTAGGATCAAAGCTGTAAAATGGCAAGGAGCCATTATCATTCCTAGCACACTAAACACCTCTTCATCACAAAGCAAACACAGATCCTGCAAAAGCTTGAGATATGAATGAAATCAACTCTTCCAAAGCCTTGATCAGTAAGCATGTGCAGCTGGTTTACGCCCCCTTCACCAACTTAGCTACAGTGTAAAATGTTCAAATTCTATCTGGCTTTAAAAAATAGGGGCTGATGGCAGAGAATATTGTTCAAGTTTTTGAGCCAACAAAGTCTTTCAGGCTTGCAGGTCATCAGGGCATGATGCAAATAGCACCTCTAAGGGAAGTTTGAGGTCTGTGAAGACAGTTTTGCCGGGAGTTGATATCTCATGTTCTCTAGCAGCAACTGCTGGTTCAGTGCTCCAGTTTGTCATTTAGCTAGGGTCTCCCAGAGAACAGGACTGTGCTTTCATAATAGTTCTATCCCTGAAAAGAATAAATCTATCACTGACATTTAATAACACAAACTATTAATAATATATGATGCAGACTTTTTTTTCAACTATTTGTCCCTCCATTCATTGTCAGGTCAACCTTGTAATGAGTAATTCAATTTATCATTGGTATTTTATAAATCTCATTTTCTCCCCTTACTACATGATGAATAGATTATTATTAGTAACTGTTCTCCCTCCAGTTTTCACTGGTAAAAAAACCCAACACCTCTCATAAAGGTTGTTAGCATTCCGTCACATTATCCATTGTATTTAGCAACACTGCTGATGCTGATTTGTCTCTGTATCTGCTTCAAACACACTGGTGTTTTGAACAGATACAGTCCACTGCTTATCAGTGAAGAGGATCAAAGGCTCACTTCTTTAGAGGTTCTAAAAAACCAAGAAATATTTTTTTAAGAAATATTACAGAGATGTTATGGATAAAGATCAAAAAAAAAAAGGCCAGACAGTTTCATATCTTTTATAGTACTTACACAATTACACACTCCCAAGTGCAAAATACACCACGTAATGGAATCCAACAGTATTACCACGTATCTTTACTTGCAGAGCACCTGTCTGCCATCATCTCTGTTTCCTTCTTCTGCTTCTGCTAACCTCTGGGCCACTTGAAGTATCTGTGCAGTCTCTTTGTGAAGGAAATTGGCAAAACAAGCTAGCTTTTGCTCTTTCCTGGTTGTCTTTCATATGAATAATTGCACTTGTCTAGATTGGCTGCCCAGTTACATAAATGCTTATGCCAACCCAGCTCAAAGCATGAAAGTGAGACAGGACTGAGCAGCTGGGAACAGCTTTGCAAGCTTACGCTACCAGAGACATACCCATATACAAATCCTTGGCTCCAACTGACCCTGAGAAGCATCAATGCACTGTCCACAGTCTCAACTTGAACAACATGAGCAGTCTCATTAAGGTCTAACGCAAAAGTGCTTTGCTGGCCTCTTGCCAGACTGCTCAGCCTCTTGAAAGATCAAGCTTTATCTACTACGCCAAAAAGTAGTTAATGTGTTTTCTCACTCCTATCACTGTTGGCTCCAGACATGGAAAGCATCACAAGCTCCCATCTCTGCAAACTTGTGAACCAGGTTTTCTCACCCTGACCTAGCTGATAAATGTCGCCTGAGAAGGAGAAACGGCTGTGGAAATAATATAACTAAAGAAAAATGAAAAGGACAAAGACTGACCTCAAAGACATCAACACGCTTTTAGATATTCTCATCTGAATATAGCAAATTGAGGTAACATGCATACATGTGTCATGGTCAAGAATGTCACACTATACCTGGGTAATCCTCAGAGACATGGACTGAATAGGATACACTGTAAAAAGAAAAAAAAAGAAGAAACAATAGAATTAATAAAGACATTAATTGCTAGTATAACATTTTTCCTGAGCCTGTATTATTTTATGTTTATTTATAGGCTCCTTACAGTTTCCAGGACAGAAAGCAGCAGTATTTTGAAGGCTTTTGAAGTGTTCAGCCTAAAAAAAGAAGCATCACGCCCATTCTGAAAGCTTATTTTACTAAATTTGCACGTCTCGATTTCAACCTTATTAAAAAGGATATCTAGACTGCATTTATACTCACTTTAGAGTAACATTTTACAAAAGCCGTACTTACACTTAAAAAACTCAGTTGCTTTTCGAGCACCAAAACTAGAAACGCTCATTTTCCCCTACATCTGCTTTCTGGGGTTGAATTAAGACTCAGTAAGAAGCCTTTCTTGTTGGCTGAGGCAATTCTGTACATTCCTGCTAGTTCTAGCAAAGGCTCTGGCTGGCTTGGGTTTCTTCCTCTCAACCCCCCATATTTATAACAGTTGCGGCAATTTTATTTGATACCCCTTTGTCAAGCTGAGTTCCAACAAAATTTGAAAGAGCCGTGGTCACACTAAAAGGTAGCTCCAGTACACGGATGATCTCGATCTGTCTCATCAGAAAACAGTCATGTAGACACACCATCCTGGTCCTCCAGCTCAGCCACATGTGCTTTCCTTACCACGCGGTGAGATCTTCACTAAATTCACTGCTGAGCGCAGGACAAGTGGACAAGACAGTCTCTTCAGTTACCTAACTGCCCACCAAGTCTTTTCAATATTTTAAGGCTAGTGCACCCTCTTTTTCCAATAAAAACATTCAACTCTGCAGCACGCTGAAAGCTTTCTGTTATATAATTCATGTTCCTTCCATTTCTGAATCCTATAAATTGTATGTGTCAACTTACATATTTCAATAATACAAGGCATGTGTTCGCAAGTGTAGTGAGATATGCAGAGAAAGGCCGGATGGCACAGTCCTCATAGTAAATTTTGTTATGTATTGTACGTCGCTGAAAATTCATTCTAAACTACATATATACAACTTCCAGGTAGACTGTACAACAAAATCACGTATGATTTTTCTTTTTCTCTTTCAAGACCTTCGATTAAATGAGCTCCACTTCTACAACCCAATCACTGCAACAGGTAATCAATAGAAAAAAAGTATGTCCCTCACACTTTCTTCAGTAGGTCAATCTACTACCACATAACTCTGTCTCTGTTTTTCAACATCACCTATTCTAGCATAATTCATTTTATGTATTGTTTGACTAAGAGGCAAAGATGCCTGTTTGTTCAACAGCTGCAAATGTTCACTTAAACTGAAGCAGAAGGAGTGTTTATTACAGCTGACAACAGATTTAGCCACAGAACTTGATAACCTCCATGAAGCCAGAATTAAAACCCACCACTGCGTAAATCCCACATTTTATGATTTTTCTCTTCTAATTATTTTTCAGACATTTGGAACAGGCAGCATCTGTATTCCTTCATCTTGGAGCATTTTCCCTAAAGACTGGAGTATTTAGATCTAATTAATCTGTCATGGCGTAAAATATCACTGTTTCAAACAGGGAAATAGTCCCAAATAAGGCAATGTTATATCTCAGTGCAATCACATAACAAGAATTTTGCCCTGTCATACAAACTGCCCCCCTGTAACCCACTCCCACCTCCCCTACAAAAAGTTAACTGAAGTCCTGTTCTTACCAAACCTCATCTTCTAGGTGCCGTGTTCATAATCACAACTTCTTTCTACTGCTTAAAGAGGTACTAAAATCTTGCCCTCAGACTGACCGCTTGCACGCCTCTTTGTTGCCTCCAGAACTGCTGTGTATGGGTTCATTTGTTATACAGGTTTATCTTCAAGCATGGCCTTTTATTCCAAGAAAAGAATAAACTTTCTAGAACTCAGACCATATTTTAACTTAAAAAAACCCTCTCAATCCAATTTAAAAACTGTGGTAGAGCAGGAAAGCCCTACATGTATATTAAAACCAAAAATTCTTCATACTGAGAACAAGAACAGCGACTGAAGAAGTTACAGAACTCTCATCAGTGCAGATATTCAAAACTCAGCTGAATAAGACTCTCAGAAACCTAATCTAACTTTAAAGCTGGACTTGACTTTATAGTTAACTTCTGCTTTGAGTGGGACATGGACCAGGTATAGTCTGCACAGGTCACATCCCCACATAATTACTCTGTGCACATATATGCAGAAACCCTATGAAAGCGTGTTTCTCTTCCTCCTTCATCATGCAGTATCTGTGGCAGCAGAAGCTGTGGTGACATTAAATGGAAACTACTAAGAAAATAACACACTGTAGGTCTTGTGAGTGGGAACTAAAATGAAAATGTTCCTGGAAATGTAGTTTAGAAGCAGTCTCAAATTAGATCCTGTAATGACTGTAAGCAAATTCAGGGTCTGACCTGCAGCACACTGAATCCGGCAGTGGTCTCATTACTAACATGAATACGATCAGAGAGGAGAAAAGGTAAAAATAATACAAAATAATATTATTCCATGATCCCAGTAATAAAATGTCACCTTACAAAAAAATCTGCCACCAAAGTCTGATGTCACCTCCATCTGAAAAGTATTAATAGAAAACCTATCTGCCAAGCCAAAACTCAATGGTGATATATTGGAAACAGTAATGGAATCGGATGAGCCTGAGCTGTGACTTCAGGAGTGATTAAAGGAGATGTGAACCACAGATTAGAGTACAAAATGCCTGCAAATAAGATATTTACTTCCAATTACAATAAACTAGTAGTTTTTATTAGAAATGCTACTGACTTAGTTAGGAACAGAACAAATTTAGTTTATTCCTTGACTCAACAGAACCATTAGTTTATTATGCTAGGCACGATATATTAGTTCCGCCCCTGTACCCTTCACAAAAAAGCGAATGTCTAATTGTCTTCTTTTGATTTAAATTCACATATTCAGCACATATCGGGATCTCTGTGCTGCCCTTTCTTCAGCGACCCCATATCAGGGCACTTTCAGAAGTATTAGTGAAGAATTACACTACATAATGCTCTCGTGGGAATGGCCTCTTAGACAGTCCATTCCTCTCACATGTATTTAAATTCATATTTGCGGAGAATAAATGGCTTGTTTGAGCCCCCAGAGAGAGGTGGTGGTGCTTTACATGAGCTTCTAAACTTATGTTACTTATGTGCAGGCTATGGAAGCAAAATGTGGAAATAAAACTCCTGAATAGAACAAAACTTGGGTTTGTGTCCCAGCTTGCCTCTGTGATTATCACACAGAATCACACTTTGCCACATTTTTCTGGGCTCAGGATAAACTGCTTCCTAGCGACTGTGCACCTGATTTGTCAGAAAACTAGATAGATCAGGCTAACCGAGGTCTTTTAAGAGGCTTCTGTCCTGCAGCCACCCAAGCATTTTCCCACTGACTTCATTGAGATTTAAAGCCAAGAGTAAAACATAGGACTGTGATGGCTTACAGCACCTTAAAAAGCACAGACTTCAGTGAAGAAGCAGGTGTTCAATGCCTCCCGGTGTTAAATTCTCTCAGAGCCAATAAAAGCCTTTACTGAAGCAGCTTTCTCATTTAAATTCACAGGAATACAACTGGAATTAATTTAGGCCTGGCCCCCACATGGAAGTACAGCATGATTATTCCATTGAGGGGTGTGATTTTTCCTTCTGGCAATGCAGTTCCTCTGCACGACCCTATTGCAGTTACACTTCTATAAATACAGCTTATAGCACTATAATTTATTTCCATTCCCACAAACACACTCTAACCAGCCAACTGTCATCCTTGCTTGTTCAGTTACATTGCTTTAGCTACATGAACATAGTTAAACACTTGGGTGCAAACAAAGCCTCAATGATAGCGTTATTTCTGGTTTTCTCATTCTTTGACCCTCTGCAGAAGACATCATACAGCACTTTGTTTGTTCACCCTTAAGCTCAGAACAAGCTTCATACTAAAAACAGCACAGTAAAACTTTTGTTATTTAAGAGTGAAGTACCATACGATAAATTAGTGAGAATTGTCATGTTTCACTGCTTATGAGTTTTTAATGTAAACTTTTTATTGCTTGAAGTAATACTAATGTTTAGAGCTACAGCCTTACCTGCATGCGACTGTTTTCCAATGTGTTTTAACCATAACTGGTCTTCAGAAGGATTATCCTGCATAAGTCCACCTGCATCTGAGAACTAATCCATCAGCTAGATGGGGATCTGCCACATAATTACTATTTTTCAATGAATCTGTCCCAGTCTGATACAGCAAAAGAAGATTCACCTGCATTTGATATTACTATAAGTTCTCAAAGCTACTTAAAAAGGAGTCCAGGATCCAAACTGATTATAGTACCAGGCAAGATATTACCCCAATCCTGAAACTCCAGGACAAAGAAACAAAGTCCGTGAAAACTGAAAAAGGCAGCAAAGCAAAAGTTTCTGCAACAAAGCACGTACATAAGAAGGAAAAGAACCAGCTTCACATCAATTTGTAAGATTGCTTCCTATGCCTTGAACTGCAGCTTCTACCTATACAGGTACAAACCCCAGGATCAGACATGCATCCTGAAGCTGTAACAGTGATGCTGGAGCCGGAGTGTTATGGCATATCTTCCCATCAAAATCACTTTATCTTCACCTTATGCCACCTGTAGTTTCTCTCTAGGAAAGAAACCCTTTAAGCTGAATTTACAGCTGTTGTGCACAGCAGGAACAGCATTGAAGCATCTGGCAGAAGTCTAAGATTTATGCCTATGGAATGGTTGTGACAATTCAACCACCTCCGTCTCTGATTGACTGACTTAATACCTTATTAAGTGTGGAAATAGTGATCTAGTTTCTATTCCAGTTTTAGCTGTCTCTACTAGAGCCAGAGTTCCATGTACTAATGGAGCTCGCAAAATTGCTTAAGAAAGGAAACAAGATTCTTTGTCATATGGAATCTGCTTGTGGTCTAATGCCAATCTATAACAAGATGTAAGGAAAGAGTAAATAGAACTTTCTTAATCTTAGTGCATTTGGAGCTACAGAATTCAGAAGAGGTTATGTTTTTTTACAATACCCGAAATACAAGATCTTGCGCATCAATGACATAATGCATTAACTTACCATGGTGCATGAAACTTCATAATTGAAGAAAAATACTAAAACTCAGTAAAGTAAGCTATGGAAATACACACAAGATTAAATGTTGCTGTGGTATTGCTTATATGCCAGGATCAATTTCTGAACAAGTTGGTGAGCTGAAAAAAAGATTAGTGAAACCTTGATAAGAAAAGTAAAATTATACTGGTGAAAACTTGTGGTGGATGGGCCCTTTTAATGACATATATAACATTTCTGAAAGCACAGTATAATATAGACCTGATGTGTTTTACTCTCTTCCAGTAAGGCAGTAAGAAGGAGTAAGAATAAGGACCAACTGAACAGATACAAATGAAATCATATTCTTTTACCAACTCCTAGCTATCAGATTTCAAAATGACTACTCATCTTCCCTATCTACACAAAGCATGCCACAGCAAAATAACATTTCATGAATGTCCATTAATAACACAGAAAATGTACCCACTCCCATCTTCACTCTTCTCTTTCCTTATCTTTGAAAATGCTTCCAAAATCTTCTATTTCTGTTACTTTCACAGTCTTTAGCCTCCCCTTCTACTTCAACAAGGCCACCATTTGATCCTGAAGCCAGACCTTTCATATTATTTTAATTCTGACCATCCTCTTTTCTCAAATGAAAGAAATTTCATATTAAAAGGATTCCACCATGAACAAAGACCACTCTCTTTTCTAGTAATTGGACTGAGATCCAGTTTGAAACCAAATAGCTTGGCAATGAATCATATTGCAAATACAGGACAGAAATTATGACTTTCAGAAGATGTACTGTGGGATCCCATCCAAACAAAACTTCCAAATTGCATTCCTGAAATGTCTAACCTTTGTACAAATGCTCTGAGAATTGGTAGGACACGAAGGCATTTAGGTACTGGCCAGCTGAAAAACTAGGCAGGCTATTTATTCAAAAATACTGGAATACTTAACATGAAAAAAAGAATCCATCAGCTCTTTTCTACTTTTTTTTTTTCACTTGACCTTACCTGAACTAGGAAATTCTCTGAAGAGAACTACAATCAAAACTAATAGTTAAACATATTACAAAAGGCTTCAATTTCAAGTCTTTCTTCCAATTTGTACAAAGATGACATGCATGCAAATAACAGTAGAAGAGACCCAGGAGCCACAAGCAGCAATTTTCTATGGCAAAAAGATCTCTCTTGCTTAATGGACACAGCCGAAAGACAAACCTCCCAAAGTCACAGCCTGGAGTCAACCATTTTATTCTATATTGAAAACAGAGTGAACAAAATCAGCAACGTATTTCACCACTTGGTATGTATGACTGCTGTGCTATGAAACACTTCATAACCCTTCAATGGAAGTCTTAAAAAATAATGCAATTACACTACAGGAAAAATAATCTTGCTCTTCCCCTCTGTAGCTTTTCAAAGATTCCACCCCACCTAGCACATATCAGCTGAAAAAGTGCTCCACTGAAGTTGATATTTAGAAATACAAATAAAACTATGGCAGCATCCTGAATTTTCTTATCAGGTAAATTTTGTAATCAACTACTACTACCAATGCCTTCAGTCAAAAATACAAAGACTTTGAAAATGCATTTATAATTGTACATTTATAAAAGTACAAAGCAAATTTTATTGTATTGCCTATTACGTTTTTAAGTGAAGTAAATACTACTCGCTAATGCAAATCAGCAAGTACTGCATTCTATTCATTCAGATACCTTTACAGTACAGTTCCAGTAATGTGACAAAACCAGAAATGGAACTGAAAAAAGTTCCAGTTGTGTAAAACACTAATCACAAAATGACATGCATCTCCAATAAGACAGATAGATGAACAGCAGCCAGAATCACACAAGCAGAAATACGGAAGATAGCGCACCACATGACATGGTTCTGAAAATAAAAGTTTGCATAAGGTTTTTTGAAATACAAATAAATATACAGGCTTTTTGCTCTTTAATGCAATGAAGTATGTACTGAAGCACAGGACTTATGGATTTTTAAGCAATGAACCAGAAACTGATGTCATTAAATAAAATAACAATTACTGAAAAAACACCTTACTATGTTCTAAAAAAAAAACTAGAAGTTTCAACAAAAGAGATAAAATTTAAAAGGAGGTGGACCTAAGTTTTCATGCACATATTAGCACAGCTATGGAAAAAGTGACTGTTAATAGAGGCAGCAAGAATAGACTTACTACATAAAAATTTATTTTCTTTTCTGTTACAGAATTTAGAACTTGAATTAAATCCCTGAAAGGACTGAAGTCTAAGGAAGACTTTAGTACTTGACAAATAAGATTACAGACAAGATGCATAGAAAATACAAAACTTCTGGGTCCTAATATACTTCTGGAATTTCTAGAAACAACTACTTTATCACTTTGCTAAAAATCTCAAGATGTATTCCCAATGTTGCAAATCTCAGTGAGCACTTTTCTTCTTTCTATATATGCAGCACACTACACAACTGGGCTGTGAACTGTTTCACATCTATGGTATTTTCTGGATTTCTGATCAAAAGGAGCTTCATGGATTTCTGAAGTACTCTTTAAAAAATGTTTCAAATGTGCACATCCGCATCTCAACAATTTGTTTCCAGATACACGGACCACCTTAAATCTCCTTCCAATAAGTTTCTGTATCCCTTGTGATCCAATATGTGATGATGCAGTGACAGTCACCACTATGTTTCAGGGGCTAGAGGCGAATCGAAATTTGTGCATGTGCTTCTCTCAATACACATGAAAACTCCTCATGGTGCACAGCAATTATACAGAAAAGAATAACAAGTGACTGAGTAATCTTTTCTTTTGGATGTTGGAGAATGCTTGTGTGTGATGACTTATGAAAAGTCCCAGGCACATCTATATATATACCCATCTTCAAGAAGGGTCGGAGGGAGGACCCAGGGAACTACAGGCCTGTCAGTCTGACCTCAGTGCCGGGGAAAGTCATTGAACAGGTGATCTTGAGTGCTGTCATGAAGCACATGCAAGAGAACCGGGTGATCAGGCCCAGTCAACACGGGTTCATGAAAGGCAGGTCTTGCCAAACTAACCTGATCGCCTTCTATGACAAAGTGACTCGACTACTGCATGAGGGAAAGGCTCTGCATGCAGTCTTCTTGGACTTTGAGACAGTTTCTCACAGCATTCTGCTTAGGAAACTGTCAGCCTCTGGCCTGGATCGGCGCACACTTTCCTGGGTGGAATACTGGTTGGATGGCCCAGAGAGTGGTGGGGAATGGAGTTAACTCCAGCTGGAGGTCAGTTGCAAGTGGGGTTCCCCAAGGCTCGGTACTGGCCTCCAGCCCTGTTCAATGTCTTTATCAATGACCTGGATGAGGGGATTGGATGCACCCGAAGTAAGTTTGGGATGACGCTAAGCTGGGTGGAAGTCTTGGTCTGCTGGAGGCTCTTCAAAGGGATCTGAACAGGCTGGACCGATGGCATGAGACCAATGGGATGAGGTTTAACAAGGCCAAATGCCGGGTCCTGCACTTGGGGCACAACAACCCTGTGCAGTGCTACAGACTGGGAGAAGAGTGGCTGGAGAGCTGCATGGAGGAGAAGGACCTGGGGGTGTTGGTCGACAGTGACTGACCATGAGCCAGCAGTGTGCCCAGGGGGCCAAGAAGGCCAATGGCATCTCGGCTTGGATCAGAAACGGTGTGACCAGCAGGTCCAGGGAGGTGATTCTCCCTCTGTACTCAGCACTGGTGAGACCACACCTTGAGTACTGTGTTCAGTTCTGGGCCCCTCACCACAAGAAGGATGTTGAGGCTCTGGAGCGTGTCCAGAGAAGAGCGACAAAGCTGGTGAGGGGCTGGAGAACAAGTCTTACGAGGAGTGGCTGAGAGAGCTGGGGTTGTTTAGCCTGGAGAAGACAAGCCTGAGAGGAGACCTTATTGCTCTCTACAACTCTCCTCCCAAGTGACAGGGGAAAGGACAAGGGGGAATGGCCTCAAGCTCCGCCAGGGGAGGTTCAGGCTGGACATCAGAAAAAAATTTGTCACAGAAAGGTTCATTGGGCACTGGCAGAGGCTGCCCAGGGAGGTGGGTGAATCACCATCCCTGGAGGTATTTATAAGACGGGTGGATGAGATGCTCAGGGGCATGGTTTAGTGGTTGATAGGAATGGTTGGACTCGATGATCCCAGAGGTCTTTTCCAACCTTGTGAGTCAGTGATCTATTGATGACAAATTATAACAATTCCAAAGATTAACGAGTAGTGTCAATGCATCAGAAAAGACACTGCTTTAATTTCTCGATGTATCCTGGAGGAACAGAGGTGCTAAGTCAAAGTTCTAATATGTTTGCATTTGTCACTAAGAATAATTGCACTACTGGTTCCTTCATGCAACCAAAGTGCTTTTGAATAAATGATGAACATTATTCGTAGAACCCCACTGGATTTAGCATGTTATCCAAATAAAGAGGATACAGAAAGCTGCAGTTCAGCCATTTCCCTTTTGTAAGGCACCCAATGAAAAAGGCACAGCAACTTCTAGTAAATGCAGCAAAATCTACAGGATTAATCACCACTGCAACAAATATGAGGGCACTCCTAGTAATAAAAATAGCACTTATAAAATAAGCAAATCAAGGACACTTGGGCAAAATAAAGTGCATGTCATTCTAGAAAGAGTTACATCAAAATATGGCTATGGGTGCAAACCAGGTTTCCACAATCTGACTGTACTGGAATCAGACCATGTCACCCAGAACTACAAAAGCCACCTCTCCTTGTAGTCACCCTATGTGACCAGGTATAACTTCTTTGCCTCGACACAGAAGATCTTCAAACATCTCTTCTGTGTTCTTCCTTCTCTCTACTGATCCCACTGGTTTGAATCCTCCCTCCATCCTCCCCATTAGCTCTTCACTTCCGCAGGACACAGAGTGCAATACAAACTCAGGACAGTAACCTCTTGACCCAGCTCAGCTGCAGCAGATCAGCATATGTGATCATAGCTTCTGGGCTATTTCCAGGGTGGGCCCATCTTCTTCCACCGTGTGTTTTAACGGGTTTGGAGTTGGCATAGGTTTTTTTTTCCAAGGAAGAGAGTTTTTCCTCTCTTCAGCTTCTTTCTTTCCATCTTGGAGCATGGCTGTCAGAAGCAATCATGTTGCACTCTTTTTGGTGCCAGTTCAGGGTTATCTTTGAGCCATTAGGTTTTGGTCCACATTGTTCCTATTGGAAGGCTGTTCTGAGGCTCCTGCGTCTGCAATTCTAACAACTCATCTTTCAATTCAGATCAATTGAACAGAAACTTGTCCAGCCACTGTACAAAGCCTCCGTTTCATGATCTTTCAAAACAAAGATAAAGAGAGATAAAAAGAAACAGCCATGATCCCAAGACAGAGACACAAGGCAAACTGCAAACTGAGCAGTTGCAGTCATCCAAGCAACAGAAAGAGTATCTTGTAATAGTAAGTTTTACCCAATCATTTTAGCAGATAATTCCAGCATCTTGTCAATTGTTAAAAAGAAAAAAGCCCGTATAAATAAAGCTCATATAAATCCCTAAAGACGCTCACTGTTTAACTTCCTTATGTCCCTAGCAAGTGAAGTGGCTTCTTTCCTTTACATGCAGTATTCAGCACTGGAGAAAAGTCCTACGCATCCTTCTTAGACCACTCTACACAGTCATTAATTAATTGGCATTATGCTTGTTTATCTAATGAAGTGTGTGACAGCCACTGCTGTGCAGGGAAAAAGTAACAAATTTAAATACTCTTTGTCTTCCGTTCTTTGAGATACCTCTCAGAATGCAAATCCATCTTCCCTTCCCACTCCCAAATAAAGTCCCCAACACTTCTCGGTATAGCTGAAATACTGTATTTATGGACTACAGCTATTTTTTTCTGTACATTCCATACATACAGCTTCCATTAACAATAGAGCAAACTCAATACATAACTTCCAAATACAGAATTTGAATGTTAAACTATAGGTTTTAGGAATATTCCAAACTCAAAGCACATATTCTTGCATGTATTCAACATAATAAAATCCCATAGGTCCTGATTTCCAAGAGGTGTCACCTATGAAATTGCGCAATCCAGTTTATTCATGTTGATATGATGCATTCACATTCAGGACCACTGGTGTAAGTACAATCAGTTCTCTGTTGGTTATAGGTCAAGCTAGTAAGGCAGTGTCCAGCAGCTCTGAAAACTGCTAGGTTATGATACACCATGGACCCATATCCTGCACACGCTTTAATCCAAGGCAACAATTGCTGTTCCTAATTTCTGTGCAACACAGCTGCAAGGATTGCTGGCAGACCTGAGGGACTGGCTCATCCTGATGTCCCATTACAGCAGCATGGTCAAAACCACACCGTTTTCTGTGGTTAGACACACAAACGCAGGTGCTGTGCAGCAAGCTGCAATGCCAGTGGGGTTTGCCTTCTCAGCCCAAAAGACCCAAGAATTACAGTGGTGCAAGGGACAGCATGAAATGTGACAGCAGGTCAAACTCCCATTCCTGTAGCCTCACCTGTAACATCTCTGCCAGAATACCACAGTCATGAACAGTATGCAGTCATGAACAGCAAATTAAATGGAAAATTCAGGATGAGATGACAACAAAAAGCTATTATTTTTCCCCTTTCTGTTCATATTTGGCAGTTTTAGTCAAAACATGAGAGCACAGGTACACTCCAAATACAACATTCAGTCCTGGTTGTTGTTAGCATTAGAAAGATGTCAGTAAACTGAGGGGAGTACAGGAATCATCAAGAAACAATCACAAATCTGGCAGAACAGTCTGGCAAGCAAAAAAAAATGAAATGGGTTCAGACAGGTATACAGAGCATGGTAAATCAATCAGTAACTGTCCTAGGAAATGTGATGATTGCTGAGACAAGTTTTCCTGAGTACAAAGATGAAGATGGGTATCATATCTACATGATGGACCAAGGGAGAATTGCAAGCCATATCCAAGTGAAATTAGAGGAAAAAGTATAACTTGGCTGAAAATTAGAAATTGAGAACCTCATTAAATTAAATTAGAGAACCTCATGACGTTCAACAAGATCGAACATAAGGTCCTGCACCTGGGCCAGGGAAATCCCAAGCCCAATTACAGTCTGGATGGAGAATGAATTGAGACTAGCCCTTAAGAGAAGAACTGGAGGTGCAGGTGGACAAAAAGCTCTACATGAGCCAGCAGTATGTGCTTACAGCTTGGAAAGCCAACTGTATCCTGGGTTGCATTAAAAGATGTGTGACCAGCACATCTAGAGAAGTGATTCTGTCCCTCTACTCTGCACTCAAGACACCTCACCTGGAATATTGAATTCAGTTCTGGAGTACTCAGCAGAGAACAGACATAGATCTTGCAGAGCAAATCCAGAGGAGGGCCACGAAGATGACCAGGGGGCTGGAGCATCTCCCATATGAAGACAAGCTGACAGAGTTGGGCTTGTCTAGCCTAGAGAAGAGAAGGCTCTGGGGAGACCTTATAGCAGCCTTTCTGTATTTAAAGAAAGCTCACAAGAAAGCTGAGGAGGGGCTCTTTATCAGGGAGTGCAGTGAAGGAATAGTGGTTTAAAGCTGAAAGATGGCAGATTTTGATTAGATATGAGGAAGAATGAGGGTGGTGCAGCACTGGCACAGGGTGCTCAGAGAAGTCATGGCTGCCCCATCCCTGGAGGTGTTCAAGGCCAGGTTGGATGGGGCTTTCAGCAGCCTGATCCAGTGGAAGGTGTCCCTGCCCATGGCTGGGGTTTGGGAACTGGATATCCTTTAAGGTCTCTTCCAACCCAAATCATTCTATAATTCTATGATTAAATTACTCTCATAAGGAGAGGTTAGAGGGCTAATCGCATACCCATTTAAAGTCAGAATAGAAAAAGAACTTCAGTAAAAATAATAAAAAGATTTTGCATTGGCCAAGTTACTAACAAATATATTTCCCATTGCTAGTTTCAATGACTTATGAATAAGTAAAATGCTACTTCCCGTTCTCCCTAGAAGCACAGAAAACAAAGTTGTAGGTTGAATATGACATTGATGACTCTAAATGAGACTCATGGAAATAAACTCAAAGTATACCTATGTATATTTCAATAGTGTGCAGAACAATAGCAGCAGGGAATTTCAGTTCAAATCCTTTTTATGCATTTGAAGTGGCAGCATTGGCTAAGATCTCAAACAGTTCTTCCACCAACTTCTCACAAAGTTTTCCTGCTTCTAAGCATCACACACCCTGCTTTCTTCTTCATGAAAGAATACAATTGAAAGCATACTGCACTGTATTTTTTTCTGCATTTAGGCATATTTACTATTAGCTCATCTAATAAGGAACAGTTTCTAAATACATGGGTGGTTTTCAGGCTGAAGAACGTTTTTAGATGCATCACTGCTCTCAGAATATTGATTTCATACCATACCTAACAACCACACCTGAATATAGTCTGTATATAGCATATACAGAATATGCTAAGCAAACTGTATAACAGACAATAAAAGACAATTTTAGTGCCCTACCCCAACATGTACTTAGATTGTGAATACCATTTTATTTTGTTAAGATACAACTAAAAAATCCCTCCACTAATCTTAATTAGATTTCTCTCTTCTCAAAAATGTTAGCTGAAGCATTGGCTTAGGAAGCCCCTCTATTCTTGTAAAAGCAGAGGAAGTTCTATTCCCAGCTGTAGTACAGTAATGTTCCAGAAAGAAAAATAGCACATTTTCAAAGGGCGATCAGTAGCTACAAAACTTTCTAGACACCTTTCTAGACACCTTTGTAGACACTATAGAGGTGCTGAACCTCTATATCTCCAACAGAAATCAGCAGGAATCATAAACGGTTTTGAAAATTAAAGCCTTACAGTCCAGATTTAAAAAACAGATTGGCAATGACAATTGTGCTGAAATGACAGTTAGATATATGAATTGTTAATATTACCTACAAAATCCCATCAGTACATATCCACCATTTTAGAAAATCTAGCATACTCAGAAAAGTCTAAAAATGTCCATTTGATTGTAGATTTGAACAGAACCTTAGATACCTTAAAAAGGATTTGACTAGCTAAGCACTGGATAAACATTTTATGAGGCCAGCATGTAAAAACTTCCAGAAACTGGTAAAATAAGACTCATGCTAAGGTACTCAAAATTGGTACATACTTTTCAAAATACACAATGAAATCCTGATCCCATGAAATCCAATAGGCAATATTCTCAGTGACTTAAAAGAGATTTACCCTTTTCTCAGCTTCTTTAACACCAAACCTTCAACAGAAAAAAAAGTCAGAGATCATGTACTCCATCCCTTCCTCACTCCTTGCTCTGTATGTATAGTTTAGTAGTTGGCCACTGAAATGATCACCAAAATTTGGAGAGCATCCTGAAGAAGGGAAACAAATTCTAAGTGATGACTTTTGTAATCAGACATTCTATTATTAAGTATTCTCAGTAAGTCTAGAGAATGAAAGTAAACATGGCCAGAAAACTTCTGTCTTCTGCTAAAGTGAGATTAAAACCACCAAGAATTTCACTGATACAGAACTCCCAGTCTGAAAATCTCCTTAGAGCCTTTAATAAAGGCAGAGTTATGAAGACTAATATGAAGAAAAATGAGATGGTATAAATAGAATAAAACCAATTCACTTATAGAAAAAAAAGAGAAAAGGATCAGACACCACAGAATAACTCCTCCCTTCCTGATGTCTCATTGACACCACATGCACTCGCAGTGACTTGAAGAACTGTTCAGCCAGCAGTTCCCCAAACTGCAGAGGAAGCATCAATGAAAGCAGTAATGCAGCTGCAAGTGCTTATCACCCTGTTTACTGAGGCCATTGTGCTTAGGAACCTAAATATAAAGATTAAAAAATCTGATTCTGACACCTACATCTTAAAATCTGTGTCAGTTTTACCAAGATCCAAACTGTCTTCTCAGGCAAGTCAGTATACATAAAACATACACAGCATTGGGTAAGTGAGCTGCAAATAGTTCAAAGCAGGCAGAGTCAAAATAACCAGAATAGGGATAGTTATGAACATTATTTTTTTAGTTTGAGAGTTGGGGTCTCGGGTTCTGTTTGAGGGAGGGAGTTCACAAAGAGAAACCTTCAAGTCATACTGCCCAAAGTGAGTGGGTACGCTGCATTTTTATCTCCTAAAAAAAAATTGCCCTAAAAAACTTACTAGCCGACATGGGTCAAACTAATCACCTGCTCACACAATTGTTTACCATCAAAGGCATCAGTGATGTGGGTTATGCAAGCAACTCAATCTACAAACACTCCCATTTATCAATGACCTGGATGAAGGCATTGAGTGCACCCTCAGCAAGTTTGCGGATGACACTAAGCTGGGAGGAAGTGTGGATCTGCCGGAGGGTAGGGAGGCTCTGCAGAGGGATCTGAACAGGCTGGACTGATGGGCTGAGACCAATGGCATGAGGTTTAACGAGGCCAAATGCTGGGTCCTGCACTTGGGGCACAACAACCCTATGCAATGCTACAGACTGGGGGAAGAGTGGCTGGAAAGCTGCACGGAGGACAAGGACCTGGGGGTAATGGTTGACAGCAACTGACCATGAGCCAGCAGTGTGCCCAGGGAGCCAAGAGGGCCAATGGCATCTTGGCTTGGATCAGAAACGGTGTGACCAGCAGGTCCAGGGAGGTGATTCTCCCTCTGTAGGAAAGGAAAATCTAACCTAATTTTAACCTAAATGGTTCAAGCAGCTTTAATTAATAACACTTTACATGGCTAGTGAGGTAAGCAAACAAACGTCAAGCTTTGTTTAAAAAAAAATAACCCACATCACCATACAACAACTTACCACTGTTTTGCCTCCCATGTTTGTCTGCAGCAAAATGCTGGCTGACTTGCAAGAAAGAGAAATAAGCCTCTCTTCCCTCCTTCCCAACTTTTCTAGTTGGTGGATCACCAGAAGACATAGCTATTGCTTTTGTTCTTGCTGCACTCTCTCTGGGCCTGAGCACTTGTGTAAACAGGATCAAAAGTGCTGGGACAATGCCTTGATGGGAAAACCGTTGATAGCCCTCCTGTTTTATAAGTGGGAAACAAATACCAAGGAATGACAGTGTCTGATAACAAGAGATCTGATCTATCACAGGCACCAGTCGGAAAACCATTCTTTATCATATATATGGAGAGGGGCTATTCATAAAGGCTTGTGGTGATAGGACAAGGGGAATGGGTATAAACTGGAGAGGGGCAGATTTAGACTAGAAATAAGGAAGAATTTCTTCTCCGTGAGAGCGGTGAGGCACTGGCACAGATTGCCCAGGGAAGTTGGGGGTGTTCCATCCCTGGATGTGTTCAAGGCCAGGTTGGATGGGGCCTTGGGTAGCCTGGTCTAGTGGGAGATGTCCCTGCCCATGGCAGGGGGGTTGGAACTGGATGGGCTTTAAGGTCCCTTCCAACCCAAACTATACTATGATACTATGATTCTATATACCGTTCTCAATACTGGCTAAACTATTGTTACCCACAGGATACAAGTCCTTCACATTGATTGGCTTTTGTCAAATACAAGTATTTTCAATCCCAATAGAAGGTTTAGAGTTGACTGAATTTTTGCTACATGTTTTGAAGTTATCAGGTCTATATTATCCCAATGTTACATCTACTGCTCCCCTCATTTAGCAAGGTATATCCAATTGTGAACATGTGCAATGAAATTCCAGCTACTACAGACAATACGGTTTTGCCTCTTTCCAAACTGCAAAACTCTTCCACTCCCCATTTGAAATAACAAAGTAGAAAGGCTTACATGAAAGTAAGCCCCATCCATTTTCAGGAAAATAAAGATTCTGAGTTTTACTTTCGGAACACCACTACCCATTTTTTATCAAACTTCCACCAAACCCAAGTCACAGCAGTTGACTTTTCAATTGCCACTGCTTCTGAGAGCAAGGAGATTTTACTGACTTCGTGTTTGTTAAACTATCTACAAATAGAACTAGGTGAATAGTATTTGGTTTGATTTTTTACTAACATAGTGTCCCATAAGTAGTATAAGAGGCAACAGGAGTAAGAGGCAATTCCACTGTGAATAAGAGCTATAGCTACACCTCTTACAATTAGGACAACGCATTTATGCAAGACTTTACTGTGCACGAGCGCTCTTGCACAGTCCTACCAAAAGGATTGATCCTATCACCACCATAAGCTTTATAGCAGTAGCAAAGCCAATACAGAACTCACAGATAACAGCAACACTACAGAAAACAGGTAAGCAAAATTGGAAGAAAAAATCACGCAGAGCCAGTTAAAGGGCTTTAATCTGCAGACAAATTCCCTGCTATTGATGTTCTTCTGTTTTTTTTGAAAAGATTCTTTGTAACACAAATCACATTGAAATATGATAAAGAAAACCGCTCTTTTGTGACATGCTCCAGCAATAAATCCTAGTTTTAATGAGAAATTACTATAACTGAAATTCAATCTCTTAAACCATTTGTTGTCTCTCACCTTGTGTGAATGCACCATATCATTCTACCTAATGAACATCAGCATAATGGACACTACATCTTTCTAACATCAAAACTACTTGCCTTCTAAATGGTAATTAGAAAGAAATCAAATTACCGAGAAATAACTATTTTTCCTTTGTTTGATTTATTTTAAAAATAGAAAGCAGATTCTACAGATCACTGGAACTACTACTTAGTAAGTGAGAAATGGAGGTACTTTCATTTGAGGTACTGTATTTACTTTACAAGATCGGGAAAGAAATTGAAAGGCAGCAACGTACTGTAAATGTGCCTAATAAAGTAGGAAAAACTAGGCATCGACAATGCACGTGGTGCATTTGTGAGTTCTATGTGTTTTCATCAAAGTATTTGGGTAAGCAGAAGCTTATCTGAAAAAGAAAGTAAGAAGGGTACAGCTCGTTCAAACAACTAGAGGTCTAAGCTTGTGCACTATTTAATTCAGGAGTCTATTCGTCTTTTCAGGGTCATGCGGTCCACCGACCTTGGTGGATCTCATGTCCTCAGAAGAACAGAATTCTAAGTCAAAGGGTATTTGTGTTTGCCTCTTCTTCTACATCCTCTTCTTTCAAGTCCACAGGCATAAATGAACTGAAAACAACATGCCAGCCTTTCTTCTATAGGAGGAGGCAGGGGAGGAGAGGGGTGAGGAGAGGGTATACTTTAAGCCAAAGAATTTGTGGTACTGCAAAAGATGTGGAGAAAGACATGTATTGGGAATGCTTAGGAATTAGATTTCTAAACCAAACTGCTCCCAAAACCAAATCCATTTCCACAGGGAAAAAATCATTTCCTGCAGTTGCAAAGTTTTATAGAGGGTCAGGCAAGGAGAGGTTTCTGTAAGTAAGCATCCAGCATGAGAGATGCAAGTGAACCAGCTGTTTTATGATTCATTAAGAGATCTAGTCATATAGGAAAAAAAGGATAAAAAAATTATAATTTGCCCAAATCAGTTTGCACTCAAATTATACTTAATTTAAATAAACAGAGACGAGGGTTCAAGGAGTTCAGCTCTGCCTAAGCGCAAATGAAATTAATGCACGCCGTTTATTAATAGACAGACAAAACCATCCGGAAACGGCCTGATGAGTCAGTACGATTCAGCAGCTGAGGAACATCTCCGCAGCCCTTACACGTGATGGGTGCCTGTGACAAGATCTACAGCTGAAACCACTGGCGGCTGCACGCAGCTCTCTGGAGTGGAGAGTGGTAAGCGCTGGACAGCTGTAATAGAAACGGGGACACTCAGCACTTTACTTGGATTGCTGGCAGGTTAGGTGATCATGTCCACACACAGTCCATACTAGACAGTGAAGGAAATGCAATAGCCTGCTCCAAGCAAGAGAGCCCAAGGGGAGCTGAGGCTGGGTCTGACATACAATACAGAGGGTCAACACGAGAGGTTCCCTGCAGCATCTTGCAGACAGAGGGATTACTGCTGGGGAGAGGCATAGAACACCTTATGGGGTACCGGAGAAGAACACTTGGGAACTGTCCAAGACTCATGACAGGAAGGACCAAAGGTGGGCCAATGTTATCTGGAGGGGAACAAGCAAGGGAAACAAAGGGACAGGAGGATAAGAAAGGCTAGTCCTGTGTCAACTGGCCGGTGTGCCTGTATGGCCACACCCTGTACTGCCTAAGCATGGGCAGCCCTCTCACGAGCACCAGGCTGGGCTAGCTGGTGGCTGGGGGACAAACACACGCACAGGCACACACACACACACACATATATTCATTTATATGCATATATGCATATTGTGCTTACTGGGAATACTTGCTCAAACTCACCACCAGTTGGACTTGGGGACGTGGAGTTGTGGCAGCCCCATCGCTTGCAGGCTACCAGGGTCATCAACCCCTAGCAGATACCATCTTTGTGCTGGATTTACACAAATAATTGTCAACTCCTTATTTGATATCCAAATAGGAAGAACTACATGCTCACCAAAGTTTGGTTAAGGGTATTCTAACTATAATCATCCCAGATCACAAACTATCGAAGATCAGTTATCATGGAACAATAATACAGAAAGATGTTCGACCTGTGCAAACTTGATATCTGAGAGTAAATACTAACAAATCCAACAAAAGATGTGATAGTAATAAATTATCTATGCTTCTTATTGAGGAAAAATATTAACTCAAAAGTTTGGCTTGCCAGAAAACAAATTTGGGGTGATAAATACTGGCTTGTGGTTATAGGTTTGTAGAGTTACATTCAGCTGAGCCATCAGCGTCTTTGAATAGCTGAGTCTGACAGAACTGTGGTCCAGTGAAAACAAATGAGGATGAGGTCTGACCTTTGTGCCTGGCAACTGATGAACTCCTTCATGTGGATTTGAGCCTTGTACTTCCCCATCCCCTTCTGTAAAAAGCTTTAAAAACTACAGATGAAAAGCCTATGTTTACTATGCATTATACCCAAGCTTTATACTACAAAATAACATACAAAGTAAAAGTAAATTAGCAGCCAAAATTTCAGATAGTAAACAGCAGCCTTTCCCCGAAGCCAGCTGATAATTTTCTTAAACTTAAAAAGAGTTTAGCTCACAAATCAGTTCTTGTTTTTCACCTGTGACAGGAAACTTCTCAAAAAACACTTGCAAAGCTGTAATACGTCAAAGCCTCCACCTCCAAAAGCAACTAGCATCCCTGACCACATCCAGCAGAGCCAAGGCCAAGTCAGCACGCAAGCCCTGTCCTCGCAGTCCCATCATGCCATCGTGGGGTGGGTTGGGGCAGTGCTTGCAATAGGGCTCAGGACAATCAATCTACGGAGGATCTGCCCCAGTTTCTTCCAAATATAGACTCAAGATAGCCCAGCAGCGTGGCACAGCTCTCACGTCAGCCATGCTGTACAGCTGTCAGAGTGGGAGCAGTGTCTGAGCTGCTTGTGAATTCCAGACAGCTCCCAGTGGTCACTGATTGCTGTGACTACCCAGCGGTTCCAAAGAAAGTAAGATCTGTGTAAGAGGATGCAAGCAGGATCAGACCTTTTGACTGGTAAATCAATTGACACACAGTTTGTCCCAAGATCAATGTTTCTCTGTCTATTGCAAAGTAAAAATATCTTTTCTTGATGACTCATTTTCCACACTAAAGAACATCCGTGGGTGGGAGAACAGAGCTGAAGCAATTCTACTTTTTTTCCTTCTGCCACTATTGTAGCAGCTCTAAACTCCAGCATGAAATAGAAATTAAACACTTGCAAGATGTTTCCAGCAAGTGAGTTGAATGGCATTGTTTTCTTACCTCTTTTGTCATATTTTTTATCCAGCTGCATATTATATTCAAGTCATTTCAGCACTGTTATGCTCACCCTCAGAATCTGGCCTTCCAAACACACAGGCATAAGTGGGGGTTTTATTGACTAAACTACTCAAATTAACTATTTGCAAAAACTTCTTTGCTGTTAGTGTTGTGAGTCCAGTCATGCTTTAGTTAAGTTAGGACCAGAGTCCCCATTATTTTAATGAGAATATATTTATACCACAACTAAACAACAGCCACTAAGCATAAGGAGTACCTCAAAAACCCTCTGCAACATTGCTGGACTCTAGTACTCTACAGAGCATGGCAAGGGCTTTCTTCTGTCCCAACGTACCCCCACTACACTAAGCTTCAAGTGGAGATAACACATCATCCGTTTTGTTCTAGATGGGGAAAGGCGTGGGATACTGACACATAGTATGAGGGCAAGTAGGTGATCCCAGCATCCTCCTATGGAAGGAACAATTTTCACATGCTCAGAAGCCTGGCCGAAAACATCCCACAGCTTCTGAACCAGCGTGCCAAAAACAGAAACAGCAGGAAATGTGGGAAGACTCATCATGAAAGGAGATTTCCTCACCTCCTCCTTCCCTTGAGCAAGCTGACTCATGGTTTCTCAGCAGCAGAGGCACAGAGTCTTTCCCGGTCATGGCAAAGCATCCATGCTGGAGCGGCTGTAAAGTAACTCCAGTGGATTGAAAGGGAATGACAGAAAAATGGAGTTTTTTTTTTCAAAGATAGGGGACTGGGAGGACCTAGTTTCAAGGGAGACCAGAAAGCTCCCATCAAATGGTAAGGACTGGGCACCTCTTGCTGTCCAATATCCCACCCTGCTCCCATACACCTCCAGTATCCCTCCAGCAGAGACCTCCAGCAGAACCTGAAGAGCTATGCTGCATCCTGAACTCCGAGCATCCATTCTGCCTTTAACAAATGTTTCTCCTTGCCTGCTGTGGAGGAGAGAGGACAAGGCTGGATGAAGGGAAGGCTACTTTGTTCCTTGCCACTGTGGAAGGAGCGTGCATGAAAAAGAAATCTTTTTTCTGAGTTGGGAATGAAGCAGAGGAACTCTTTCCATACAGGAGACCATCCAAACGCAGATTACTGCAGGAGGTCCTATGCTTTATATGTAATCATAAACCAGGAGCTGCTTTGTTCTTATGTGGGAAGCCTTTTATGCTTATTTTAAGTAAAATATGAATGTATAATAATTTAAACTCACATGTCTCTTGCTATTTTGAGACAATTATCTAATGCTTTGTTGTGTTGCAAAAGTTTTTCCTTTACAGGGTTGGGTGTTGACTCAGGAATTCCTTGCGTTTGCTAGATAAACTTATTTATTTATTCAGGTTTAAACATTACACAGCTCCAGATCCATGCTCTGTTAAAACTATTGAAAACACAAGTGTCCAGTTAAACCTGTCCAATAACAAATATTTGACATGGTTCATAGATCTCTAACAGAGGTAGTACAATCTTGCAGCCTGACTTTGATTTTACATTTTTATGGGGAAAGGATCAATGTTTACTCATATAAAGAGAGAAGACAGGTGCTTTCAGACAGAAGAAAGCGTTCACAAGCAGCCAGAGGTAAACCCAAAAGAGCAGTACAAGTAGCCCCAAAGACAGACACAGAATAGTCTCCTCTGTGTAAGAGTGCCACAACCCAGCAGCTGCTGATCTCAGAGCTGATCTGAATATGCCTCTTCAAGTCAGTACCCAATGCACATCCATAGATTTATTTCCCGGATTTCCCAACATGAGAACAGCCCACTTTTTAGTGACCACAAACCCAAACAGATTCACTAATATTTGTTAGCATGTAACGAAGAAAGAAAAAAATAACAAAGGCATCAGCGCTTCCAAAATGCAAAACAGTACATCAGAAGAGGCACTACAGTTTTCTGTTCACTGCATTTCCAACTCAAGCGTGATTTTCTTGAAACTGCTGACGCAGTCAAAGCACTGACAGCTGTCACATATGGACAGTTATTTCTCTTGGTGAACCTTTTCACTTCTGAAATCTTGACAAATGCAGGTGCTAAGCCAAAAATATCTAGTATACAGTTGCTATTCTATATTGACCACAGCGAAGAAACTACCTTCTGTGTATCTCCCAGGATTAGGGATATAGACACAATAAACAGAGTTCATTCACCATTTAAGTCTACAGTTATAAACATGGGCCATATGCTGCCAACATCCGTCTGAGCTAAACACTGCTCATCTGTCAAGTAAGAAAGAACAATTTTTGAAAGATCTGTAGAACTTTAGAGAGCTCAGTTTCACTGGACCACTGCCCAAGGACAACGTCTTCACCCAGGATTCAGATTCCATGTTAGTCATGAGAAGTCATAACTCATCAAAAATATTTGCAGGCTTATCGAATCTCTCCTTAGTTGAGAGCCTCCAAAGCAATATATCACTGAAGAATACAAGATCTGTCCTCACAGAGCTTATTCATCAGCATGGTATTACACTTTATTTCTTTCAAAAACAGAAGCCTCAGGGGAAAAAAAAAAGAAAGATCTGCAAATTCTTGTCTCAGAGGGTTTTTCAATCCATTCATGCCTTACATCCTAACACAAACAAGAACAGAGAAACATTCATTTCTCTTTCCATAAATTTCAAAATGATCTAGATGACTATCTTGTATTTTCAGTGATAGCTCGTTACCTCCTTTGCAGAGAGATAAACTTTTCACCTTTAGCACTTCATTTAGATATGGCAAGGTCAGCAGTCGGGAGGAAATCTTTGCTAATATGTATTTCGCAATGATCAATAAGAGAAAGACAAAGGAAACAAAAGGCATTGGAATAAAAATAGAAGAAGCCCAACAGCAAATCTGGTACACAATCCTCTAGGGGTCCTGGAGATTACTTGTAAGATTAAAGGGGAAGAAAAAACAACCTTGTCCCTCTCCCCAAGTACAAAGCATTTTGTTTAGAAGAAGTGCAACACTTGGCTTGGTGAGAAGAATTCCAGCCAAGCTCTGCCCAGGCAACCCAGGGCCTCTGCCACCCTCAATCAGTAGACAGAAGAACACTTGTTTTCCACATCCCCAGCTAAATTCACTCTCAGGACTGAGCAGCCTGAAAAAGTACTATTCATATTCCATGCCAACTTGCTTCCTTATCCTGTAAAAAAAAACCTAAACAGCAATAAATTCAAGACCATTTTTAACTTAAATACGTCTATGTTACTATATTTTCAGCACATGAATAAAATGCAGTGGCATTAATTTGACAGTTTCTAAAATTCTAAATTTCAAATACAAGATCACACTACAAAAGCAGTGCTGCCCATAAAAAAAAAAAAAAAAAGGTGCCTTCAGATTTGTGGAAAGCTAAGATTTATGAAGTATCTTTTAACAGCTTATGTTTACACCACTGAAGTGGTGTAAAAATTATTAGAACTACTTTTTGCAAAATATTCCTGCACCTGAAATTATATTGCTTTAAAATTACTGAAGGGCAACATTTGCTTCTCTTTGTTCTGTTCTTTTAATAATGTACTGATGTACAGATAAACTTCCATTTCATTCTAATAAGGTGAGATTGTGTCAAAGCCTCCACTCACTCTCTCCCCTAAGAGGTCTTTCTTCCTGATTTGCCTATCAGATTCTCGCCTCCTTCACAAATATCTTCTGCATTTTATTTTCTTACCTTCTGTTCATACCCATTTCTCCTATCTTGGTCTGCACAGACATCTAAAAGGGCTACAGTTCATTACTCTAAGTGGAATAGGTTTAAAAATTCCTTATTGTTTATTTAACCAGTGAAAATCATGTCCCCACATGTCCCAAAAAATTCCATGAGACGCATATGGTCCCTACAGATGATTTTTCAATAAAAATGGTAAATATCTTCCAACTGACATATTTTTATATGGCCTTAGTGCATCCTGGAAGTTGCAGTTGAGGAACCTCATGCCCTCTGGGGCCTGAACAAAGAAAGCATCCTGTATTTAACACAGTATCAGACCCTCTGGCACATGATCCATCATGCCCAGCAAACAACCAATGAATCAAACACACATTTCATTGCAAAGAGACAACAGGCTCTAAACTCTACAGGGAACACAGCAGCAGAAGCTGGGGGGCCAAAGTATAAACTGTCTTGGACCAAAATAAGAAATCTAAAATCTGCTGCATCGAGCTGCCAGGTAAGGTAAGCACAAACGGTGCAGAAGCAACAGTCCAGGGGCCACCAGGAACAGTGACATTGGTTTCCTTTGCAATTGTCTTGCCAATAACACAGTAAGGAAAATAAGAAATTATATTAGGCCAGTATCTAAGCTGAGACATTCACAAACTTCTATAATTGGGCAATTTATTATCAAAAATCACTTTAATTGAGTTTAATTATGAACAGCTTGAATTAATTATTTGTACAATGTTAACTGAGGTAAGGGGGGGGGCTGTGCCTTTCAAGAGTAGAATCATAGTATCATACAATCATACAACAGTATGGGTTGGAAGGGACCTTAAAGATCATCCAGTTCCAATCCCTCTGCCATGGGCAGGGACATTCCACTAGATCAGGCTGCCCAAGGCCCCATCCAACCTGGCCTTGAACACATCCAGGGATGGAACACCCACAACTTCCCTGGGCAACGTATCCCAGTGCCTCACCACTCTCACAAAGAAGAAATTCTTCCTTATGTCTAGTGTAAATCTGCCCTTCTCCAGTTTATATCCATTGACCCTAGTCCTATCACTACAAGCCTTTGTGAACAGTCCCTCCTCAGCTTCCTTGTAGCCCCTTCAGGTACTGGAAGGTTGCTATAAGATCTCCTCAGAGCCTTCTCTTCTCCAGGCTGAACAACCCCAACTCTCTTGTAGCCTGTCCTCGTAGGGAAGATGCTCCAGTCCTCTGATCATCTTTGTAGCCCTTCTCTGGGCCCGTTCCAACAGTTCCACATCCTTCTTATATTGAGGATTCCAGAACTGGACTCCAGATGAGGTCTCACAAGAGAGGAATAGAAAGGGCAGGATCCCCTCCCTCGCCCTGCTGGCCACGCTGTTTTGGATGCAGCCCAAAACACAGTTGGCCTTCTGGGCTGCGAGGGCACATTGCCAGCTCATGTCGAGCTTCTCATTGACCACTACCCCCAAGTCCTTCTCTGCAGGGCTGCTTTCACGCACATCATGCCCCATCCTGCACTGAAATCGGGGAATGCCCCGACCTGTGTGCAGGACCTTGCACTTGGCCTTGTTGAACCTCAAGTAGTTCTCAGAGGCCCATTTCTCCAGCCTGTCCAGGTTCCCCTGGATGACATCCCGTCCTTCCTGTGTGGCAACTGCACCCCTCAGCTTGGTGTCATCTGCAGGCTTGCTGAGGGTGCACTCAACCTTGCTGTCTATACCATTGACGAAGATATTAAACAGCACTGGTCTCAGTACGGACTCCTGAGGGACACCACTCGTCATGGATGTCCATCTGAACTTCGAGCCATTGACCACTACTCTCTGAATACAATCATCCAACCAGTTTCTTATCCACCAAACTGTCCAGACATCAAATCCATTTCTCTCCAATTTAGTGAGAATGATGTTGTCCAGATAGATCACATCCGTTGGTTTACTCATGTCCATTGCTGTGGTTACCCCATCATAGAAATCCACCAAGTTGATCACACAGGACTTGCCCCTGGTGAAGCCATGCTGGCTGACATTAGTCACCTCCCCGTCCTCCATGTGCTTCAGCATAGCTTCTAGGAGGATCTGTTCCATGATCTTCCCAGGCACAGAGGTGAGGCTGACAGGTTGGTAGTTCTCAGGGTCGTCTTTTCTACCCTCTTTAAAAATAGGCACGTTAGCCTTCTTCCAGTCACCAGGAACTTCTCCTGATTGTTGTGATTTTTCAAATATCATGGAGAGTGCCTTGACAACCACATCTGCCAATTCCCTTAGGACTTTGGGATGCATCTCATCAGGTCTTATGGGCTTACATACGTTCAGGTTCCTCAGGTGGTCACAAACCTGATCCTCTCCTACTGTGGGAGGGTGTTTACCCCCCTGGTCACCATCTTCTTGTCCCATTACCCAGGAGAGGTGAGGAGAGTGGTTGTCAGTGAAGACTGAGGCACAAAAATTAAGTACTTCAGCCTTTTCCTCATCTGTTGACACAAAGTCACCATTCCCAACCATCAGTGGGGGAACATTCTCTTTAACATTCTCTTCTGATTGACATACCTGTAGAAGCCCTTCTTGTTGGTCTTCATTTCCCTTGCCAAGTTCAGCTCCCGCCGTGCCTTGGCCCTCCTGACCTCATTCCTACACAACCGGGCAGCGTCCCTACACACGTCCCAGGTTATCTGTCTCTACTTGCACTGCCTGTGCAGTTTCCTCTTCTTCTTGAGTTTAACCGGCAGGTCTCGACTCAGCCACACTGGTGTCTTCCCTTTCCTGCCTGATTTGCTACATCTGGGGACTGAGCACTCTTGTGCTTTATGGAAAGCACCCTTAAATATTCGCCAGCTCTGTTCTGCTCCCTTGTCCCTGAGGACCATGTCCCAGGGGGTCCAACTGAGTAACTCCATGAAGAACTGGAAGTCCGCTTTCCTGAAATTTAGTGTGCTGGCTATACTTGTCGCCTGTCCCATATCCCTCTGGACCTTGAACTCCATGAGCAAGTGATCACTGAAGCCCAGGCTGCCTCCTATCCAAACGTCAGTGATGAGTTCACTTGTGTTGATTACCATCAGGTTCGGTATTGCCTCCCCGTGGGTGGGGGTGTCTGTCACCTGGGTTATGAAATTACCTTCAGTGCACTCCAGGAGTCTCCTGGATTGCCTACAGCTTGCCATGCTAATTTTCCAGCACATGTCAGGGCTGCTGAAGTCCACGAGTAGGATGAGAACTTGCAAGTGTGAAGCCTCCTGTAGCTGGAATAGAAGGCTTCATCGGTTGCCTCTCCTTGATTAGGTGTTCTGTACTATACACCAACCACAAGGTTCCTGTTGGTTCCTCGATCTTCTATTCTGACCCACAAGCTTTCAACCTGTTTGTAGCTACTCTTCAAGGACAGCTCTTCATATTCTATCTAGCCATTGAGGGGATTCTAGGCCCATAGAGGGCAACACCTCCATCCCTCCTTCCTGGTCTGTCCCTTCTGAACAGCCTGTAGCCATCAATAGCCACACTCCAGTCATGGGATTCGTCCAACCAAGTTTCCATGATGACAGCAAGATCATAGCTTTCTAGTAGCACGGTAGCTTCCAGCTCCTCCTGCTTGTTACTCAAGCTTTGTGTGTTTGTACAGAGGCCCTTCAGCTGGGCTACTGGCCACATCGCCTTCTTAGTGGACCCTTTATTATCTATAAGGTGTTTTGGAGAAGTTTCCTCCCTGACACCTACTACCTCACGAGCCTCCCACTTGTCTCCACAGGACTTCAGCTGTGTCATGGCATCCCCAGCATGACCCTGGACAGCAAGTGGAGGGCCCATACCAGCACCCCATCCCTCCAACCACTGTTTGTCCTCCCATCGCTTGTCACAGGCCATCCTGATATTATTTCCCTTCCTCTCCCCAAACAAAGCTACAATCTTCTAGCAAGGTTTCATACCATGGATACAGACAAATACACAGCAAAACTCAACTAAAATGTATGGATTCAGATATAGGATCTTGCATGTAAGGAGGAAGGGAATGTCCATACAAGGACTGTGCAAATGCATAATACATAAGGCAATGTGGGTATTGTGACTTTAATGAAGCTTCACCCATGGTGGGCATACGACTGACCTAGACCTTCCAATTATTTTCCATCCTTCTAGGATGGGTGACCTGGTGGTGACAACCATAAAACTCATCAATGAGACCCTAGGGCCTGGTGTGAGGCGCTAAGATGATCTTTTCTAACCCCTTCAGATAACCACTAATAAAACCTCACCACAGTAATTAATACCGTAGAAGACTAAACAGCAAATATTTCTGTATAATAAAAAACCACTACTAGGACCAGTCTCTCTGAGTTTTCAGTTGATGCCGATGACTAAGAAACGAGGTATATGGTAAAACAAGTTTTACGTAAGCTGTCAGGAAGGCCCAGTACAGCTGCATCCCTTCAGTTTATTCAATCCTTCTAAAACTTATCTCAGCATCACTTCCACCGGGGACTTCTTTGTCTCTTGGTGGAGAGAAAAACAAACTTCAGCTGAAAATCTCAATTCACAATTAAAACCCTCCCTGGGCTATACTTCCAAGTATTTTGGAGTATTTACTCAAAAGCACTAAAGGGGATGAAATGCATAAGCCTCATTAAAGAACACACAGACTTCTGTATTAAATGAATATTCTCCCTCTTTTCCCCATTCATAGTTGGACATGAAATTAACAATTCCCATCTAAATGTCAGCAGTAGCAAATAATAAAAAATAATAATAATGCTCATGCAGGCACAGGAAACCCTCCACAACCTAAGGGTATAGATGGTGTATTTATTATTCCCGTAAGACTTGCCACACAGGCTATATTGGTCGAGTAAGGAAATAAAAGCAGAAACCAAAAATCCCACTTTCCCCATAATAACTAAATTATAATATTGTTGCAAAGCTATTAAGGCCATTTAATATGATCCTCCTTCAGTTCCAAACAACTGTTTCACATTTTGCCTACTTACAAACACATTAAAATGGATCCCAGCTAAATTATTGTTTTAGTTACTTTGGAGTCTGTTCATTAGTAGAACTCCTACATTTTACATGCATTATTAAAACTCCTTTCCTAATGAATCTTTCGACACATGGAAGCATATTATTGATACAAATCAAACACGAGTTTATATACTGTGTCAACAATGCTGAATTACCTTTATTACACAGGAAGGCAGAACTGAAACAGAAGTTACAGCACTGCATCACTTAATAGAGCATGCCAGACTAAATGGTCCCACTTCAATAGTAGTCTAGAAACCATGGACTTCAAAGAGAAGAGCACTTATTGATTTAATACAGGTATCTGAAAGGCTTACACAAAAAGAGAGATTTGCAACGCTTCCTTTCTCTAAAAGGCAGAGAAAACACATTTTTTCTCTGAGGAAAACAGAACAGCTGAAGAGAGAACACACAGAGAAAAACACCTTATTTTGATCTTTCACCCTTCACATAGCCAAACATCACAGAATCAAATGAGCAAAGCCAGAAGGTAAAAATATGAGACAATAAATGCAAAAAAATTAAACTAAAATAAGAAATGCTATACTAATTCAAGAAAGTTCAAGAATTATGTTAAATAACATGCTCTTTACATCAGCTCCGCCAGCTGGAGCAGAAGCACCAGTTCCAGGAAAGTACCTAAAGCTAGGTAGGATACACCCGTGTATCCTACACAACACAATTTCAAGATAGGCATTGAAAAATGAAGGCAGGCTTCATTTGTAGAAAGATATGTACATGCGAAATGAATCTTGTCTGAGGCCCTGGTCTGCAGCTTATACATTTTTGTAGCTCTAGTGAAGCACGCAGAAACAGCCAGTCTTCTAACACTCAAAGCAGAGGTTGGTAACCTGTGAATATAAATCCAAGTATAGCTTTATCTTTCCAACCTGGTGATTCTATGATTCTATAGGGAACAGGTGGATGAAGTGCTTGGGGACATGGTTTAAGGGAGTGTTAGGAATGCTTGGACTCGATGATCCAGTGGATCCTTTCCAACCTGGTGATTCTATGATTTTATCATACATATTGTATTAGGTGCAAGTACAAAATACACACCAATGAAAAAAAACCTATTCTGCAGCATTTATTTTTTTAGCCTCAAGGGAAAAGTACTGCTACAGCCATTTTTGAGCTACATCTACATGCCATGTATTGACTTCCCACCAAGGTCAGAAAAAGAACTATGTGAATTATAAATTATTCATATATATTTGCACTTGTCTTAATTGTATCCTAACGTTTCCATTTTTTATGGAAAGAAAAGGACTGCCTTCCTCTAAATTACTAGAATAAATTTTCCAGATACAACTTTTATTAGCAGAACCTAGTGCAATGTACACTTGCATTAAAGTATTGAGAAACTTCTTCACTATACAGGCTCCCCCATCCATCTCTACCATATGTGAAACTGGAACTTATCAAACCGCATTGTAAATAAGCTGTTACAATGGAACAGCCAGGTCCAACACAGGAGACTGCTAGACAACACTAGGGGACACAGAATTCCTTCACGTACAGTAATGTCTTAGAGTAAGGATGGATGATTCGGGGGAAAATGCAAACTTTCCCTTATGAGACATCAGGTTAATGGCTGCCACTTTTTAAGCAGCTGAAATCTTTTCCAGATGAGCAGAATAAATGAAATGCAGCCATGAACAAGAAGCAATGGCCTTCAGTTACAAACCTGTAATTTAGGAGTCTCTTTCTTTTAATCGTATATACTTGTCAAAGGCACAGTTAATAAACACTTGCTACGGATTTAACAGGCCCTACTGAATTAGAGAATGGATTAAAGCTTGTTTGACATAGCTAGGCTGCTCTTAGCATAAGCGTGGGGTTTTGCTTTGCAACCTGATTTAAATGAGTTTTTGCTTTGTAACACAAGTCAGCAACCTAGGGCCCAACCCTCTGCAGCGGAATGATATGGACTGTGACAGTTGCTTTTGGGCACTCGTGTGTCGCTATTTCAGCAATCATAAAACTAGTTATAACAGGCACAATAGGGAACTAAAGTTATGTAACCCAACCGCTTGCTTATTGGGATTAACCACAGGATGTATGGAGTGTTTGATAAAATCGCTATATAAACTGACTGAAATTTCACCGTGGTGGAGGTGCATTTTGCAGGGTGTGGACCCAGTGGTCTCCACATCAGTGAAAATAAAGGTGCTTTGGCTTACAGCCAATCTGTGAGTCGATTCCTTTGAATCACACATTTTGAATCACTCCTTTTGCAGTTCTTCTGTTTTCACATGCAAGGACATGGCTGCTCAGTTATCAGAACTACATGCGTTAGCAGATACAGATAGTTGGAAGTCATAATACGATCAACCACTGTCCCACAGTGATTAACAGTAAGGCTAAGGAAACTTTCTGATAACTAATTCTCAACCTGTCACATATAACCAGAACTGCTCCTGAATCCTTAACTGCATGCAGCACAGATATGCCTCCTCCTGCCGCTGCAGCAAGACAGTGAGAGATTTTCTTAATGTGCTCTCTGCATAAAAACATGAGTCTGAAGGAGCAAATGTTACAGCATGCATCACCTCTTCTTGGGCATTAGAGGAAATAAACACCAGAAGGTGTACGTTTGCCCTACCTTATTAGATTGGTCCTGTTAAATCAGTAGTAAGCATTTATTAAGTGCACCTTTGACAAGTATGTATGTTTGAAAGAAAGAGACCTCTAAATTAGAGATTTGTAACTGAAGACCACAGCTTCTTGTTCATGGCTGTTATTTCATTTATTCTGCTCAGATGGAAAAGATTTCAGCAAAATCAGACCACAGGGGAATGAGGCAAGATGCTTTATGGCTTTCTCTATCAGAATGTGTACAGCATACAGTTATGTCTGGGATGACGAATGTATAAATACAGGGGATGAAGCAAAATAAGCTAAAACCAAGGGGGAATGAAACATCCTGACTGACAGAGGAGATACATGCAAACAGGGATGGTGAATTACAGTGGTCCTGAAAGACCTCACAGTTAACTATATAATAGATCCCTGAGAGAGCAACTTTGTACAGTGTTTAATTCCACCTAAACAGTGGGCTGCCACCAAAAAGAGACATTCCCTTCTCTGCCCTCCTGACACTGCTTTTGCAGCTCTCAGGACCCAGCAAACCATTTAAACTCTCCCTTGTGCTGCATCTAACAACTGTGCAGCCATAATCACCGGTTCTATAACAAATCAACTCACTGGTGGAAGGGATGGGATATTAATATAGCCACATATCCCTCTGCACCAGGGCAACGAAAAGCTGCCTTTGAGCAGCAGTTTGCAGCTAGGCTGGATTATATACCGCGAGGAACTGAACTCTGGAACTGCACAGCCTCTGCACCCATGCTTTCCCAAATGTTTTACCCATTTCAGTCTTGAATGTGTATCATCTGCCTTAAATTCTCCAACCTGGACAGCTATACACATGGAAGACCATTTTGGTTATGAGGATGTATTTCCCTTCTAGTCCCAAAGCCATAATGAAAATCTTTCGGATATATCAAGGGATGTCAAAGCCCCCAGGAAAATAACTAGTATGGCCACTATGGCATGAACTGTGAATGTAAATCCTTGTAAATTCTTGTAAATCACCAAAAAGAAAGCTAAGCACTGAAATGTCAAGTCCTAAGAAGTATTTCCACAAAGACTTAAACTACCAACTGCATATATAGTTCAAAGACAAAAGAAATTTAAATGTTGCGCAAGCAAATGCAATAAAAGAAAAAAGAACATGCAATTATGTTTGTTAGGTATATTAGTGGACTACCTAATAATTTTCACACTAGCCATGGCAGGTGAATATACAGAGTTCAGCTGGAGGAGGAGAGATCATCTAGTTCTGTAATTGCAACTGCTCTTGCTGCCTGGACCTCAGATATCAAAACGATGGCAAGCTTTGACAGTTCTGATTTAATATTGATAAAGCACCAAAACCTAACTCATCTCAGAATAGCAGTATGAAGTCAAGTAAGATTATTCACCAACACTGGTGAAACAAAGGTACTAAAAGTTGATAGTTAAAACACTATTTTCTGGCTTTCAGGCACATACTACAGGCTTGCCCTTATAAGAACATAATAGTTTCTGCAACAAACTGAGCTTACCATGCAATTTGTTCTATGACCACACCAAGATTAAGGACATGACAGCATAAAACCTGAAAGATTTTTGATTTTTGCCAACAAAGTTGACTACTATAAACTACAAAACAGGAACTTTGGTGTTTAAAACATACTGACCTTTCTGTCCAATCTCTATTGTAAAGACACTAGGTAAACATATATGAACACAGAAGAAGAAGCCTTTCAAAATATCTTCCATGGTCATCAGATTAATTCTGGCACCACACTACAAAGTTTTACCCATACAGTTATCCCTCTGGAACGGAAAGCTCCTTCTCCAGAAGTGCCACACAGAGGTATCGCTTTCCCTGACATATAAGCTAGCCTTTCTTTCAGCTCTCATACACAGGACCTGTGTGATTCTGTGTGGGGTTTACTGTGTGTGAAGGCAGAACGGCAACTAGAGGAGATGAATGTTGCATAATGATAGGTGCATATTTCCCCCCCTCCAGGTTCAAATCTCCACTTGGGCACAAAAACCCCAAAACAAGACAGATCAGCAGAAGGCAAACTAAAAGAAAGAGGGACTTAGAAATAAACAGTGCCTTCATTGAGCATCTTAAGCTTGTACTTTTGCAGATAAAAAGAAAATGCATGCACAACTGAAAACATGAGAAAAATTTTACAGAAAGGAGACAGCACAAGTGAAACTTGAAAATGCTGTCTGTAGTGCTGTGGGTGAACCTGTATCTATAAAACACATGAATGCTGTTTGCCTTTATGAACTGCCTCTATATTTATGTCTAACAGCTGCTTTTCACTCTCACCGTGCACTGAACCGTGCTGCTTCTACTAAAAGAAGAGCTGTAGCAACTACCAATTTGTCAAAGATAAAAAAAAAAACCCCACCACAGTAATTAAGAGCTAGTAAGTAATGAGAATGGTTACTTCAGCAGAAAATGGCTTTTTCGTTTTCTCTGAAGAAGGTGTTACGTTTGGAAGTAAATAATTTCTACCAACACAAAGGAAGAGTCCAGTCTCTGTGATCTGTGGGGGTCTGAAGGGAAGGACACATGGACAGAAGTGCCATAGCAAAGGTGGGCTGAAAGATATGGCTTTGCTGGCAGGCAGGCAAGCTACTAGTCTGAGGGTCAGCCTGGGCTCCGGAGAAGTGGTTTACACAGGTAAGAGCCAACCCATAAGACCCTGACCCAGGGCTACAAGATGTTTCACAGCAGCAAAGAAATAAGCCTGTCAGCCTGTGTACAATATGGGCTAATTTAAGGAAAAAGGAGGCAAGAAACCAGTGTTGAACCTATCCTTCTACTTGTTTTCTTCACTTCTCACTTGACAGCTACTTGTTAAAGGGTTAATCCACCCTGGAAGGGAAGCTCTGGAAACAAATGTTAATGAGCAGTGCAGAGCCTGAGACATCAGCAGCAGCACTGAGACCTGCAGACTATGTGGTCCCAAGCCTGGAAGGGTAACGACAGGGTACCCATACTCAGGAGACACGTAGAGGGGAAAAAAAGAAAAAAAAAGACTGGTAGACTTTACAAAACCCAAAGAAATGAGGAAGCTACAGTTACAAAACCCAAATCCCATCTCCCACTGACCTTACAGGAGGAGGCAGAAGTAACAGCAGCTCTGCAGCTTTCCATCTGACTCCCTGTCCTGGTTTACCCTTTTCTTGCTGCCACTCCCACCACTTCACTCTTGGAGGAGGACCCACACCAGTCAAGAGACAAAGTGTGACCTGTTCCTAAAAAGTCTCTACTGATACAACATGCATGGCCCAAAAAATCTGATCTCCTTCTCAGAAAGATTGGGATCAAGCTAGGGAGACCTATCAGACACTGCTCAGACTGCTGCTTTTCAGAAACATCATGGGTAAGCAGGTATACCTGTACATGAAAGCCATGGACAAAACATTCACCTGGGAAGGCCTCACTTCCCTAGGGGAGATCAGCTGAATTCTCACTCTTCAGCATCTTCAGGATATGTGATAACTCTTCCCTGTCAGACAAAGCGTTTCTAATTTACTCAAACCAACACTCACAACACAAAATTCCTTCTACGCAGAAGGCACAGAAGTAGAAACGCTGCTTGCAAAGGGAGAGGTATTCAACATCTAGAGCTACTTCGTATGGAAGAGCCTCAGATTCCTCCTTAGAAAAACAAACCAAATACCTACAGATATTTTAATGTAGATATATATGCCTCTACAAGTAGACAGAGGCCACTTTCACAGCAGAATCAGAGCACTTATGCTTAAGTGGGAGAAAGTTTAGGAGAGAAAGCTTTGGTACAGACAGCAGAGAAGAGTGGGAGCATGAGCAAGCACATCTCACCCTTCAGCAGTTCTACATGGCAGAAACACAGAGCTGCTGCTCTGCCTGCAAATGTGACTACCTACAGACCTCAGTGGTCGTGCAGTTTCAGCAGCAGATCTTAATTAAACACTTCGGAAGCGATGCTATTAAGAAACAGCATTGGCAGTAGCTATTTACATAAATCTCATTCCTCTTTCAGATAAGAGGAAACTTTTTTAAAGAACTGGAGCCAGGGGCATGACTTTCCCCCACTGCCTCCAGAAAATACACAAAACACTGGCTGTAACCCACAGCCCTGTGAGGCTCTAAGGGTGCACATCAGACACTCTTAAGAAATTCATACAGTAAAAAACAGTTAACGGGACCACATATTTTAATATGAAAGTGTCTGAGCACTGATGGTTTAAATACGTTACAGCATAAAACATCATTCATCTTTCTTTCAGGTCCATTGAATATCTCTGAGTTCCCACTGCTACTGGAAGTCTTAAATTAAAAAGGAAGATGTGAATTAAATCACATTCTTCTTCAGACATGCTTTTTTCCATGTCTGTTGAATCGAAGTGCTCAAAGGTTTATTTTAAAGTGAATCAGTGGAGCAAAAGAGCTTTTGGTCAGGTAAATAAATCCTCTCAAGA
This sequence comes from Cuculus canorus, assembly GCF_017976375.1. Taxonomy (NCBI): domain Eukaryota; kingdom Metazoa; phylum Chordata; class Aves; order Cuculiformes; family Cuculidae; genus Cuculus; species Cuculus canorus. The sequence goes on along the minus strand of NC_071441.1, from coordinate 6,449,871 downwards.
ATAAAATGCAAAATGCTATCCTGACCTGATGTAACTTCCCCAAGCCTGAGAAAATATCTCTGGTGTCTCACTTCATCAAAGACTTCTGTTTCACATAGATTTAGTGGCTACACCTACATAAAGCATAAAGTATATAAATTAACGCAATCTTAGGAACATATACAAATATTTGTTTAACATGCTTTAATTGCACTTTAGGACATTTTATGGATTTTATGCAAATCCAGGTAGGTTGGAATTGTTACAATTTAGGATCAAATACAGTCTGAGATGTGGGAAAGGAAGCATACAAACAGTTTAAAAGATAACTATTTTCTTCTTTTTTTTTTTTTTTGTCTTGGTTATAATTCCATCAAACTTTATTGATTCTAAAGGAAATAGTTCGCAATTTAAAAGTCATTACTGAGGGGAGAAAGAGGCTTGCTGAGCTGCAAAATAATTAGCTACTTATTTCCTTCTTCCTGTAGAGGGAAAAAATCCCATAAATGCCACTGTCAGTGCAGGCGGACACACATTCTCTTGGTTTATGTGTTAGATATTTCTTGCATTATCAGTATGAAAGAACAATACCACACAGGGTTTTCCTGAGACAGATGTAATTTCCTTCACAGTAGCTTGTACAGTGCAGTGTTTTAGATACGTGACCAGATCAGTGTTGAGAACACAGGGATATTTTAGTTATTGCTGAGCAGTGCTTATACAGCATCAATGCCTTTTCGGCCCCTCACGCTGCCCCTGGGGTGGCTCCCACTGAGGGGAGTGAGCAGCTGAGAGGGGCCGAGGTGCTGTTCTGAGGAAAGCAGAACAGGTTCCGACTGAGGAGGCAAGTCCTCACAGTATATGCTGTCAACTTAGATTTCTTGTAGTTGTACAAATCTTTCAAAATTCAAGTATTTTTGGAAATCATCAAACGCATCCAGATCTACTTTTCTTATCTCTCTTCTCCATTTTAACCAGTTCAGAAAGACCATACATCTCCAGTTTCAAAGCAGCTTTGGAAAGCATCAAGGATATTACCTTCCCAATGATGCCCAATCTTGTCTCAGGTTTTTACTTTTGGAATACTATGAGAGCTGCTTTTAAAATATGCATAACAGGACCACTGCGATTGCCCCACTGCAGCTCCTGTTGGAAACTCTACCTACCACAGTCCCCGCATAGTTTTGCAGAATTCATCTTGAATCCTTAAGTGAGTGTCCCCCCCACTGTAACCTCTTCATATGAGTAAATTTATGTTAATCAGGATTGCAATCCATATTCAAAATCCCACTGACAATTAGACAGATGTTACTAACCTCTCCTTCACCTTCATGCATGCAAATATGCAAGTATTTAGTTTTCAAACTGCAGCCAAAAAGTATTTTATTAAGAAAGCTAGGCTATATACATCCAAAAGCAGCTCTATAATTAACACAGTTTTAATTTGTTTGCTTGAACAGAAAATGCTAGGAGTCAGATCTACTGATTGCTGTTACAGCTTGCAATCAGACTTATAAGTCATAAGGACGAAAACTAATTTAAAGCCAAATTTGAGCCTAATCATGGTACACTGTATGGTCACCACTAAAAATGTCCTATGATTTTATCAGACTGTAATGTTTCAGGGGCAGTTTTCCCAAAAGACTACCTATCTTGAATCTTCTTCTTTTAAAAAAGGAAAATCCAAAATGGGTCAACTATTTTTAAGAATGAGACTAATAAAGGTCATGCTCTTTACCCATACTAAAAAAATATGCGTTCATCTTTGCAAGAGCTGAAGGACTCATGCTTTAGTCAAGAACTTGATGGTTGCCACCTCTTGTGGTTTAGCCCCAGCCAGCAACTAAGTCTCCTACTCACTCACTCCTTTCCTCCTAGTGGGATGGGGAGAATTGGAAAGAAAGAGGTAGACCTCTTGCATTGAGATAAAGGCAGTTTAATAGAACAGCAAAGGAAGAGAAAAATAATAACAATCATAACAATGAAAGAATGCACAAAGGAAGTAACACACAGTGCAACTGCTCAACACCCAGAAAATGATGCCCAGTCCATTCCTGAGCAGCAATCGTCCTGTCCCCGGCCAACTCTCCCCATTTATATGCTTAGCGTGACCCACGTAGTATAGAATATCCCCTTGGCCACTCTGGGTCAGCTGTCCTGTCTGTGTCCCCTCTCAGCGTCTTGTGCACTCCCCACCTTCTCCTTGGCAGGCCAGCGTGAGAGGCTGAAGGAAATGAACTCTATCCCAGCCAAACTCAGGACAGTAAGAAAGAGGTAATGTTTCATGTATCTGTCCATATGGACTTTTGTCCATAATAAATACTGATAAAACCTGCCTTATTCTACACAGATGCACGAAATACAGATACAATTACATATTGCTCTGATTTTTACTCTCCTTTCTTTTTCAGTAGTCGATTTTGTCCTTGCGAATACACCAACAAAATACATTTTCCCCTTTAATCCTAGCTATTTTAATGATCTCTATGTGGAACGGTACATTTCTTTAAAATATAACACATTTTTAAATCCTCCCCTTTGTTCTCAAGAGGATTTCTTCTTTTTTTCCTGACACAATCTTTCCTCACGTGCTGTCATTGGTGGCATTTTCTCTCTGACTCAAGCTCTCACACCTGTCTTCTCATTTCCCCTTCAGAATTATGTGTGTGCCTCTACCCTTTCCACCAGTATCCACCCATCTTTGGTTACCCTTTCTCCTTCGGTTTCTCCACCACTGTCTTCTTGCTACTCCTTTCTTTACACCCGTTCTGGGTAGGGCAGCTCCAGCACACCCTGCTGAGGAATGCTTTTGTCTGTCTAGGCTGAGCTTTGATCTCAAGTTGGACTTTCAACTTGAATAGCTGCTGGAAGGCATGGAGCTGCACAGAGGGCAGAGAAAGAACTTTATTTCTGCAATGTCCCAAATCACTCCAGTGAAGCCATGGGCATCCCCTGATCGTAGAATCACAGAATCATAGAATAGTTAAGGTTGGGAGGGACCTTAAAGATCACCTTGTTCCAACCCCCCTAAATCAGGCTTAACTGTGTTAACTGTCACTTAACTTCTGCATTTGTAGACTCCATAACGAAATGCAATAACAGCGTTCAGTGACTCGTGAGACACGCACCAAAGCTACGTAAGGGCAAGACTTACATAATCATATTGCTTTAAAATTCACCTAGCAGCATTTCTCACTGTTGGGATCTGCAGATGTCCATGGTGATGCAACTGTATGTCACCTTCCCCTACGTCATTAAGTAACACCTTAGACGTGATTTCAAATATCTGAATGCAAGTGTATGCATTCATACAGTACAAATGCTCAGGTTCATAAACCCATGATCGGATTACATCGTTTCATCAATGCAATACCCATCTGTGAAAGTTAATCTAATCTAGACCTTCTCCTCTATTATCTCTAACCTTTTGAAAAAATACCATCTGAGAAGGAGAAGGTTAACCATCTGAAGGTTATAAACCACGTTGCACCAAGGCAGCTTGAGGTTAAGTTGTAAGAATGACGTATTTATTTGAGGATCTGAATATACAGACTTAACCAGTGGGGGGAGGGGGAGGAAGTTGTTATTTTTCTTTACTGATTAAATATATCCTGGATGTCAAGGGTTTGATGTATCCTTCACAATTCAGTGGCTCACGAATCTCACACAGCTGCAACTGTCATTTTACTCCAAACTCCACAGTGAGGCAAGAATCTCACGACTGCTTTGTATTAAAAGATGGATTTAGAGCAAAATTCCATTGAAAAATACATGAAGCTATGTCAACTGACATCAGATGAGTTTCACTTCACAAAAGGAACTCATTAGCTGACCCAGGAGACAGAAGATTGAATACTCATTAAAAAGTCTTCTGACATCTCTGATCCTAATCAGCCGCATCCCTTAAGCACCTACGTTTCCCTTCCGGAGCCTGCATCCAAGCTGCTGGCGCCCAAGCAGTCTTGCACAGTTAGTTACAGGCATACAAAAAAATTTAGAGATCGTGAGACCAAATTTTAGAAACCTCCACAGGTAAATGACAAACGAGAAGGGGTCTGGACAATCCACAGGTTTTAAGAAACGTTTCATCCCTGTTTTCAGGCCAGAGCCACTTAATTGTGGGGCTGGGTGTGCTGTGGAGTCTCACAGCTGAGCATCATGATATTTCAACCCACAGGACTACAGTATGATCATATGCTACCAAGGAAATGGAATCACTGCCACAAAACCTTTAGCCACATTTTGGGACAAAATAGGCTGGTGTAGATACCTAATGCTTAACATCTCCACACAGGAGTCAAGTACCTAAATTCCCTGAGAGTACAAGTCCCAACACAAGCCTGGCAGCTTTTCCTACGAAGCACCCTCAGGATATTCCCTCTGCAAAGCCTCTCCTCCGCAACCTGCTAATCCAGCCAGGAGTTGAGTCCCCACACTAGCAGCTCTGACACACAGCAAAACAGATACAAGCATTATGCCTTGTGAGAAAGGTACTGTAAGATGTAAATAAATTGCATTGTACAGATACCAGGAGAAGAGTTCAAGAGGTTACCAAACGTAAGCTTCTCTGGCACAAATGCCCCACTGCCTTCTTACAAGTGCACTGGCTCTTGCTCAGCATGTTCATCCATATTCACTTTCAATGGAAAATAAAGTTCTCTTAGATTTTAATCTAAAAGATAAATGTTTTTACCATCCATTTCTAAACACACCTCTGCAGGGTCATTTGCCATTTTAGTAGTGTAACTGCCAAATAGCTCGTTATGAAACAATGAAAGCTGAAAGTTCAATAACCCAACTTCCCATCACCAATGCAATTATATCCTCGTATCAGGAACATAAACGTGGCACGCTACATGTTGTAGGATGCTGATGGAAATCTCAGATAAAGTAGAATCCCTCACAAGTTTAGTTAATGGATAGCCCCCTGATGAGCTATTCTTCTCTCAAAAGGGCACTACAACACTGATGATGTGACACGGTCAATATTAACGCAAAGAACGCTAATAAAGGAATCACTGAGTACCTGAAACCTCGGTAAACTAGTATACATTTCATACAGACATAAGGATGGTTTTTAGCTAGGTAGATGGCCAGACAGATACACAGGGTTAAGTTCTTCGAAAGTAAATAAACCCAGTATCATTGCTTCAGATTCGTGCAGATGTCTGCAGCTACAGGCATTAACATAGCAGAACACATCAAAACAATTTGAACTATAAATGGAATTCTTTCAAAATGAAATCTGGCTAAACATTAAATATTTTCCTTAATCACTCAAATAATATCTCACTGAAATAAATTGAAAAATAAAGGTAAAATATGATCATAGAAAAGAAATTAAACTGTGTTTTCTCTTTAGTTAGGCTCATGTCATCTCATCAGTTTGCACAGTCTAGAGGTGGAGGGGAACAAGCTAAATGTAGAAACCTTTTATGTATTTTGTTTCAGTCAAAATACCAATCAGCACCAAAATTAAAATGTTTATGCAATAATCTCATGAAACTTATCAAGCACAGTAATGAAAACCTCAGCAGTTCTGACTGATTGACTCCAATATACAAATAATCTATGCAGGAAAGTCCCAATGCCACCCCAGCCCACTCAGACTTCACCTCACAATTCAAGGATTTTTCAGTAGAGTACATTATCTAGTTAATCATGAGTACTAGAAAATCACATTGAAATCTCTGGGGTCTGAGAGTATAAAGGATTCTCACTCTGTAGATAATGTATGGGGCAGCATCCAACCAAGAACTCCAAAACCATACTATTGTACGGGGCAAAACAGTTCAACTGTTTTACCTACCCGAGCCTTGAGTGCATGTCAGTCCGGTGCATAAATTATTACTATTATTGTGGTTGTTATTATTGTTGTTATTATTACATATTTTTTAGAACTATTCGAATAAGATACGGTATTTGCTATCCTCAGCCCCTCAAAATAAAATTAAATTAAATGTGGCGTTGTATCGCTGAAGGAAGTAACACTACCATAATATGTAATAGCCTGGGCTTCAAGCTCCTGCCAGAATTATTCACAATCATTAAAAATAAATGATAAACAACTCTGAGAGAAAATACAGAGGTAAACAGATAATGAGAAAACAGATATTTACATTGTGTTTATTGTCTTTTAAAGTATGTTAATTGTAGATGAAAGCAGACGGCAACAAATAACACTTTATTTTGTCTGCAGTATTTAATACACAATGTCTTTAATAAAGATGCTTTTCCACACACAGCCAGACTTCCACTTTGCAGTCATGTAACTTAGACCTGAATGTCAACCTGTGCTCTCTCTTTTCACTACTCCCTCCAGATTCCTCTTCTATAATCCTTCATGCAACAGCAGCAGCAACAAAAAGCGAACAGCGAACCTTTTCCTGTGACACAGCTCTGCCACATTTGCTTGCACATTAGTGCTCCCCTGAGCAATGGAGCAAAACCTCTGCTGCCCTCCCAGCCACCGTGACAACTTACGAGGAAACTGAGGGGCAAATCTCATTCACGTGGACATTTAAAAAACACACAGGACTGTATCAGAGAAAAATAAAAAACAAAAACAAAACCAAAAAACAAAACAAACAAAAAAAAAACAAAAACGAAAACAAAAAAAAAGAGAGAGAGCGAGCTCAGATGTATTCAGAACCATAAAACCTTTAAGGAAGAAGCCACGACAGAATGCTGAAGAGAAAACTGACGACACTTAGGTCTAAAATCAACATGCACGCACTGGATATGGAACGCAGGAACTGCACATGCTGCAGCTTTGTGCATACTAGATTACCACATGGAATTAGCACAGGAAAAGAGATACTTTATGCTTAGTTCCTCTCCAGAAGGAAATATTTTATGCTTAACCTGAAGGACTCCAAGAACTCCGGGAAGCAGACACAACAACAAAGGTCTGTGATCCATGTCCAGTTGTGGGTTTTTTGCAAGTTTCACAGACACTGTACTCACAGAATGCCTTCCATTTGCCTGATGAGGTTTTTTTTTTGCCTTGTATTATTTCACTGAAGTAGTTAATTATTTATTTTACTTGACCTGACTCACACTGAATGATCCTGCGAAGCTCAGCTATCTGCCAGACTGCCACAAGTCACACTTACCCTGACATGGGAAGAGAGCAGTCATTTGGAAGTGCGCTCTCCCACGGGAGGCTGCTAGGCTCTGTCTCGCTGCCAGTGATGGGCAGCCAGTGGTGGGCACCAGGGCAGCGAGCCAGTCTACCCAAAGCAGAAATTTGCCCTGCTCTGAAACCTCTCTGATCAAAGAGTGTTACTCAGGTAGAACCCAGTTTAGGTTGGACACCAGGAAAAATTTCTTCCTAGAAAGGGTCATCGGCCCCTGGCAGAGGCTGCCCAAGGAGGGGGCTGAGTCACCATCCCTGGAGATGTTTAAAAAGCAGATAGATGAGGTGCTTGGGGACATGATTTAGTAGTGGACAGGTATGGTTGGTGTCCGTGATCTCTAAGGTCTTTTCCAACCTAATGATTCTATGACCTACTAAGGCGTCAAAGAACAGCCTTCGGGGAATGTAAAATACGCACAGGAATTTCACCCTCCCTCCATTTAGAAGGTTGTGCTGGACACAACCCATGGCTCACTCCTCGGGCTGTGCCAACTGGCACAACACCTCACCAAATTTCTTTAACCATCCCAGTCCTGTGTGCTGAGGATGTACTTCACCCATTCTCTGCCTACAGGGCTGGTGATCCGCCCTACAGGGAAACCTGGTTTTCAAGCCTGACCATTAAAAACCACAGACATCCTAGGAGTCCAGCTCACACTAGCGAAATTCCTCTGCCAGCAGGCTTGCAACAGGACTGTCACTCGTATCATTACGATGAAAGCAGAAGCCGAACAAGGAAAACCTCAAACAGCATCATAGAGGGCCAGAAGTCACCCTTAATCTGTTATATTACTAAACAAATACATGAAAAGAACATTGCAATCATCCCCAAAGCAAGTACTAAACACTCTGGGAAGGGCAGAGTGGCAATAGAACTATGTACCTAATGAAATACACCATAACTGATGGAAATATCAGCAGGTTTCCTGTTTGGGGGAACCGAATTAAAAGGTAGTTACTGAAGAGAGACTTCCAGAGGTCCACAAAGCATGCTTTTAAAACAACAAATAGTCTGTAAAATAAAGAATGGGAAACCATATAAAGCAATACCTATTTTTTAATTTGCTCTGCAACTATAATTAAAATGCTTTCTATACTGCATAAGACCATACAACTTTTATTGGTTCAAGCTAAAATGCATTCTTACACCTATGTGGCAACTACAGTGAAAGATCTGAAATATTTTCTATTTCTTAACGTCTCTGTTCAGTCCTACCTGGGTACAAGTGAAATCTGAAAAACATGCCACCCAAAAGATTTTCAAACATAAATCAGCAAACAACTCTGGCTGCAGCTGCAATTATTTCAGCAACTTCTTTTTTCTTTTGTTTTTTAATAGCCACCCACATATTAGACACCAAAACCAGAATAATGAACAGGAAAGAAATGCATGCGATCACCCTGATTAACGGTCTAAGCACCCATTGTTATTCTAGTGAAATTTCCCAAGAACTTAGATATTTCAGGGTATGTATATGCATATACTCTGAAGAGATTAGGAGATAAGAGATTTATAGCTGCTCCATGTTGTTAACTTGCATAGTACAGTTGTTTAATACCAAATATTTCATGTCTGCCTGCTTCAACAATATGAACACAACACATACCAGTTTTTGTCAGAACAATTCAGTATGCAGAGCACTTCTGGAAAACAGAATGCCTGAAGAAAGAAGGGTAGAAAATGACAAGCTGGGAAGAAATGGAAAGACAATTGTAAGGAGCCTATGCTCTCCAGTAGCATGGCTGAAATGGAAACGGCATAGTTCGTGTGACACTCTCCCCAACTTCTGCAGACTGAAGTCATCATTATCTCTCAACGGGCAGTGCAGAGGTGGTATCTTCTGCTGGACAAGACCTTCCTTGTGCCAGAGGGATCCTATGGGAATACCTATGCCGGTGCACATAGGCAGGCAAGTGCTCTATCAAGCTCACCCTACCACTGAAAATGAGAAAACAGACCACTCTAGTGGCTTGGCTATGTCTTTGCCCATGGAGTTGCACCACATGCAAACCAGAGACTCAAGTACCACACTGCTGAGAACAACCTGTTTACTATGAAGGAAAATGTTGCAAGTCTCTACCACTTCAGGCATCTCTGCCCCATTTTGATGTCACACCCCTCGCCTTCAACATGAGTCATTCCCAAATAACATAATTTATATCTCACTTTGAAGAATCACAGAATCATTCAGGTTGGAAAAGACTGTTAAGATCATCCAAGTCCAACCATAAACCTAACACTGCCAAGGCCACCACTAAACCATGTCCCTGGACACCACATCTACATGTCTGTAAAATACCACCAGGGATGGTGACTCCATCACTTCCCTGGACAGCCCGTTCCTGTGACTAGACAAGCCTTTCCATGAAGTAGTATTTCCTGCTATTCAGTTTAAACCTCCCCTGGGGCAACTTGAGGCTAGTTCATCTTGTCCTATCACTTGTTGCTGGGGAGACGAGAACAATACCGGCCTTGCTTATGAAACTTGTCCTTACCTGTCACCTAAAATGCAAACACAAATAACGTGTAAATTCACTTTGGTATGAAACTAATCATGCATATATTAAACCACACTGCTAGGAGTCAATGAAGATAACATACTGCATTTATATTTAGCTCTGCTCTATTTAAACTTCTTAACAAGATGAATATAATTATACACAGGTCCTCCGCGCTAGAAGTTGGCATTACTTCACTGAATTCTATGGCAATTTGTCAATGTAAAGTAGCTGGGAATATGGTAATAATGTTACATCACATAAAGTACAACAGAGAAATAACTTGGGACAAAACACGGATGGGAATACTCTGTAAGCAGCCACAATAATGGCAAAATGCTCATTAATACCAGCGATTTATGATGATTTAATCAGCACTGAAGACAAAAGTTCTGCAATTGTTACACATGCTGAAATATGCTGGAAACATGCCTCTAGAACTGCCACGCCAGACAAGACATGCCATCTCTCACTGTGAACCTTCAGTCAACGACTAGACCCACTGTGCTGCTGGCTGATGGCAGGGGAAATGAGGTAGGACTTTGTGGCCAGGCCAAAAGCTTTTCTTGACCCTAAGTAACAACTGTTTTATGTCCTCCATAAGCAAAATCAAGTTTTTGTAATTTTAATCCCAACTCATGTAACTCCAACTCCTATTCTCTTCATGGACAGCAAACTTTGAATCCTTACTAGCACAGTGGGAGGCTAGTGTCTTCCACACAGACAGTGCTAGAGTAAAAAAGTATTTACTGTGTGTTTGTTGTCCTTAGCAAAGGTCAGCTTTTAGCTGAACTACAAGATAAATCTGTTTCTTCATGCCTTAAATAATGGCATACACTTCTATGAAGTAGTATTTTTTAATATCTAGTTATTGATGTTTAAACACAGAAACAGTATAGCAAGCAATTATTCATCACAAGAGGGACAATCTAAAATGAATAAAAGCTTATCAGCAAAATATAAATTCAGGTACTGAAAGAGCCCAGAGTCCCTCTCCACTCATCTGCTACCTAAAGTGTGGTTTATAGGGAGAGTACATTTCTTTTAATTCACTCTATATAGCTAAAACCAAATAAACACTAGAATTTCCCACAATTTGTCATTTTAAATGAAAATACCAAAATGAAGAAATAAAATCTAACAGCCAAAACATGGAATTGCAAGCGAAATATCTTAGCAAGAAGAACTGACCTGGCGGCTGCTAATCCCAGCAATTTTATTTCAGTAACGAAAGCAGAATAGCTTCAGCCAGCACTCAAGTTTGATGTAAAAACTCCATCAACAGTTAAACCTGACACAGGGAACATGTAGAAAGCAGGACTGCATGCCAAAGGCAATGTGCTAGAGAGGTACTTGGGAGGAAAAAAAACGTATGAGCACACTGGCCTGCTAAAGGTGAGAAATCTTGCATCTTTGGCGGCCAATTATTGTGACTCTTTACTTCATACTCCGGAAACCAATGCTAAACTCATTTAAAACTTCTGTTGGCCTGAGTTGACAAAACCAGTATACGCCCAAGGAGATACCCGAAGAGGTCATGTTCCTTCTATTGCCACCTAAACGTATCCAATTTCACTTTTCTTGTCATCCCCTGATAAAACATGAGTTCATTTTCAACATACAAGCCTACAAAATGCTACTACAGAAATTTTATGCCAAGTCTAACAATCCTTGTTCTATAGGTCTTTATAGTAAAATAATTCTCTATTAACGAATTCCATTTTCAGCTGTAACTCCATGGTAGCTACAACTATGTACAAAGACTTAATGTAATATTCATAGAACTGTACTAAACCCATAGACTACCTTAATGTACATAATTCCCTATCTGTAAGGGAAGGCTGTTGACAGTGTCCACACCATACTAAGGCATTAATCAAATATATCTTTTTCAGGATTTTTTAATACTTGAAGATTATATTTTTTCAGCTTGGAATACTGTAAAACGCTTTCCTAAGAAAAGCTGGTTGTGCTGTTTTGCAGAAATGTATAATGAAACAAACGAATTTCCCACGGTTTTAATCTGGACAGAGTCAGTTCTGCTCCTTTTAGGTGTTTTCACAGAGTAGTCCTTCATGAAGAAATCACCATTTCTACTTCAACTAATGGTTATATCTACAGAAAGCTTTGAAACCACACTGGGACTCAGCTTAAGATTTAACACTGATTCTCAGTGAGTGACAGGTCGGGCGGTTTTCATGTGGCCTAGCCAATTGCGTTCTTAAAAGAGGACTCTGTGAGAAGTGGGTTCTCATATGCTAGGGCTAAAAATACAGAGAGGAAAAGCTTGGTTTTGACAACTGACTTTCTGCCTGTGCCCTTTGCAACATGAGCAACTTAGTGAGAAGGCATGACAGCAAGTCTTTTTCCTTGGATAAATTGCAGCTCTCTCATCATCCAGGGAAGTACTCAAAAATGAGAACACATCTGCAAAGACGGCAGAAAGCAGAACTCTGGTCTTCATAACTCCCCCTCAGGTGAAAAAAAATCACCTGGATTGCCATTCATTAGGAGCAGTAAGGGCCAAATAAAAAATTCAGCAGCATCTCTGCGGACTCTAGTGAGCCCCATCACATCTATATTCATACAGTTGTGATTGAGACCAAGCAGTTGACCATCAGCAAGTACTTTTATGACAATGAAGTGCTTCCTGGTTTTAACACCTTTATCCCCGTGTCCTAATCTGACAGAAGAAGATCCTAATAATTTTCATATTTTGCTGTATATATGATTATTGCAGGGTGAGAACTACCCATCAAACATGAAGTTTTCAACGTTAAACAAAGATAATAAGGCAGAATGAGCAATAAACCAAAAAGAAAACTAGAATAATGTATTCTACCATTTGCAGAAAAGCTAATGACCTGGAATACCACATCTAACCCATAGGCTATTTTTTCCTCCTTGGGAGCAAATGCTGTCGGTCAGAGACAGCTTATTGAGTATAAGCATGATAGTTGAACAGTGCAAAGTTATCCTGCCTTCTAGCTTGACTCTTAAAAGATGAAAAAAATCTTATCTGTAAACATGGAACATTCATTTAAAGCAACAAGATTTCAAGATGGCAACCTGTAATACATGAAGTGAAATACAGAATGCTACTCAGTTTGAAAGGAGCTTTTTCTTTAATGAACTGCTTCTTCATACAAACGGTGTATCACCATTTTTTTGCAGTCTCTTTAGGCAAACAGTACATTTCGTTACACAGGAGACATGCTTTTATTTCTGATCAATGCCTTAAGGCTCGAAGGAAACGTCTGGAGGCTTTGCTAGTTTCTTTGAGCATCCTCTTTGCCCTTAATTCTTTGCTCCAGATAGACTCCTGCTGAGCACTACAGAAGTCTCCCTCAGTAGAAGCCATTCAGCTCAATCCTAATTGCTAGGACACACCGCGGTCTTCAACAGGAGAAGCCAAACCCTTCCAGAGGGCTCACGCAGGTACTCTGCCTTCAAGCAAACTACAAAGATGCTCACCCTCCAACCTTCACCCAAAGCTGTTTCTGTCTGATAACTTCTATTAGCACGTTCAAGACTGTGACTTATTCCCATGGGGTTATATAACGCCAAAAGCACGTATGATGGTTTTTAGCCTTTGCAGTAGGGGAACACAATGTCTGATATAGAGCTCCCCGGAGATAATGGGTCCTCCCAGGGGAAGTCTGACTCATAAGAGCAACACTTGTCCTCCGTCCTAAGGCAAGTCTCCTTCCTGCTCTTCCTCCCATAGAAACAGACTATATGCCATCTTATGTGAGCATTGAAGAAGGCTGTCAGGGCAAGGAGATGTTATTTCTGTACCTCGTTTAGCCCTAGCTACTGCTGCCCAGGATAGCATGCTTATCTTTACGAGTCAATTTTACCCCGTTAAAAGGAGCTCTTTTTCCACAGAAGAGGCCAGTTCAATGAAATGTGTAAAAATCCTGACCCTCCAATAGCAACGAGGATATTAATTCTTAAAAGCTGTCCTCTTAAGTGGGATTTATTTAACACCAATGCAGAATTATACATCAGAGTTCTTCTAGATTTACTCACATTTCATCCCTTTCTTAGTTTTAATTGTAACTAAAGCGAACTCTCCCAGCAGTTCAAAATTTACTCTCCCTCTAGGTGATGAAGCTTATTAAAGTAGGTATTTTGACTCTGAGTGATTAGACTCTGACTGAAATTAGAATTCATATTCTGCACAGTAAGTAATTCATAGAAAAAATATGCCAACAGGTATCTTCAGCTGGTTATTTATGAGTGACAAAAAGTATGGGAAATTATTAGAGACTAAGAGGAAAATTCAGAAATGGCATTAGTCCCAACACAGAGAAAATAGATCTAAATTAATTTTGTCAGAGTGAACTCTGCTTTCAAATTTATTTGTCTTATCACATTAACAGTTCAACAACGACAGCCTACAGGTCTATTTTTAGGTACTGAATATGTTAAAATACATGACGAAAAGAGAAAGAAGACGTTACTGAAAATGTTTTCTGTGAAGACATTGAAGCACTCTTCCCAGCTCTGTACTAGTGAATCATTAAAAAAACAGTGCATACATTTATACGACAAGAACACCTGCATAAAGATTGTAATGCTTTTTAAAAGTGCTAAGCAACACACAGTAATAACGAGACCAAAACGTGGTGTGGGAGTTCAGAACTTTTGAAAACTAGTGCCTAGAAATATGCTTTTCTCACTGAAACATAGAGGCTTACAAATCGGCTGTATTGTTTTTAGCACCAGTAGAGTGTGCAGCTGAAAGAGGACAGCCACTCACTTCACCAGACCAGGAAATGAACTCAACAAGACCACACTCTCCCTAAAATATCTGATTTTTGCAAGATCAGATGATGGGGACTGGATAATTTCAGACAGTGCTGATTTTCTAACAGCAAGGCAAGAAGCATCTGTCAGACACGAGACCATCAAAAAAAAGGTGAGCTCAATAAGACCACGAGTACAACGGTACTGATTTTGCTTTTCGCAGACCCTCAACATTGCACGGAGTTACTTTCATACTATAGTGCTCTACTAGATCTCTTTTTAGGATGAAATCTTTGTTAAATCATACCTACTCTGAATTTCTTGTAGTATCTATCAAAAAACTATCTACAAGAATGTATGGCTAGGTTTCAGGTACGCACTACACACTGTCAGTACCAGAAGGAAGCATGAAGTCAGAATAGGTACCTTAGCAGGAATTTATAGAATGGAAATGCTTGTTTTCGATATTTGAAAATTTAAACTTAAACACCTGACACAATCCTGTTTTTTAAAAGTACCCAAGGTTATATTCAACATTACTTCATCTACAGAATTTTTAATGTAGAAAAGAAGATCACAATGCTTGCCATGTTACATCTAAACTAGATTCCTGTGTTATATCAGAGATTTCTCTCCCAGGAAACGGTGCAGTCCTAGCGAAAACGTTAAGCCATATTTGACCAGAAAGTTAAAATTGAACAATCTTCTAGCTATTTTGAAATAGGAATAAACAGACTGCTAAGTACAAGCTGCGTATATAGCTTTCACCTCTCTATTACTGTAGTAGAGGTAGATTTTAGGAATGTAATTACATATTTAATAACGCAAATACAAAGTTAAACAGCGCTATCAGTAAGAGAAGATGAACCGTACTTGCATCAGCCCTTCCTAAGACCTGTATAAAACAGATTCCACCTACGCTAAAACCGCTCAGAGTAATGGATTCCATAAAAATCATCTTCTCATCTTCGTACTTTCATGGACACTCTCATCTTCGTACTTTCATGGACACTCTCATCTTACATAAGCCATGCCTGCATCCAAAAGGAACAGTCCAACCTTCTCTCCCCAAACCTTGCATAGCCAGTAAACACACCGCCACGCAATGAACTCAAACAGAGGAGCTAGGTTTAAACTAACCTGTGCAAACCAGGCTGATCTTAACTAGATAATTTCATAAAGGAAACTGAAAAACGAAGTAGTAAATGTTCAGAAAACTGTTCCCTTTTGATGCTTTCTGATGGACACAATTCTATGTTTCAGTTTAAAAAAGGTTTTTCAGTTCTCTCTCTCTCCTTTCTTGCTACAGTATATATGAGTTGAACACAAATTTCAAGATAAAACACAATCAATTACCTCCAAACCATTTTTCTTCACAGCTTTTTCTGTACTGAAGCCTTTCAGCATTATCAGAAAGACACTAGAATTCCAAAATTATTCACCAAATAGATTGTCTCATGTTAGCAATTTTATAAATTCACGTAAGCAGCAATACAACATACCAGTAAAGGTGAATAACAGGTTATCTGCATTTATTTATCACCAAGTGGTTGAAAGACCTGGTGGACATAATGTGCTAGGACTTTGGGTAGTGGGTTTTGTCTCCAAAAAGAAAGCCATAAGCAATTTAGCTACTCTTCCCATGGCACAGGTCCCCAGCTGTGAAATAGTTCAGTGCTACAGTAAGGTAGGAATTAATTCATCAGTTTACATGAGAATTTCTGACACTAAAATTTAACCATTATGTATAACATCTTGAAGAGAAAACAAAAAGGCAAATGTCAAAAATCTAAACAGCCTAAGTTAAGAATTTGGCATTATTTTAAGGAAAAACAAGTAACTACTTCAAACCAAAAAAGCTTTCCTTGCCTCTTTTAGAACTGCCATTGTTACAATCATTGCGCCCAAGTACAGAAAACAGAACATGAGAGTCCGCTGTGAAAAAAGGACACTGGAATTTTGCTGACAAAATTAATCTTTCTGTTCAGTTACTACAGGTCTTATCTAGTTTCTTTACAATATGCTGCAGTGTTATATCTGTTCTCACGCACGGGCCTTATCGTCATCGCCTCTCGCTGCCAATGAGAGTGAAGTACATATTTGAATGAAGAGGTATTTCAGGACTGACATGATGCCCTCGTTTAGCCTCAGGAAAAAAAGGGGGGAGAGGGATGAGAAAAACACTAAAAAAAGGAGACACCTTTTTTTTTCAGGACAACCAAGCACTGCTTCTATGTAAACTATGTCAAATGACATATAAAGAGAAAACAATTTCAGGGCATCACGCTTTTATTTGAAAGATGACAGATCAGCAGTTCTGCCTGGTTTGCATGGATTCTGGAGGAGCAATGTTTCATGCAGGGGCAGAAAAGAGGATGAAGGAAACAAGGGAATCTTATTTTCTTTTAAAAAGAGAACTCAACTTTTTCACACTTTAATATACTTTTAAGATCCTGCAGTGAAAAGCATAAGAATTCCAGCCATTTCTGATATTTTGCCAGATGTTGTTGAAGAACAGGAAATCTTGCACAGTCACAGCACCCAAAGGAACACCTCACTTTATTAAGAAATCTATCACCCTACTTATTGTTTTCTGAGAGTGAACTACTAATTACAACCTTCCCAAAAACAGGAAGTTATCTCTGCAGTGTCAAACAACTCTAATAATTCGGAAGTGTGAACACAGTGCATTAAAACCAAAAAAAAAATTAGAAAGTACTGTGAAATACTGTCCAAAAGGATTAACTTAACTACATGGGTGAAGGATACAAATACGTTTGTACTCATGGAGATTCTTCTAACTTTTCAAGAAAAATACCGCAAATGCAGAATCTCCTTGAATCCTACTTATGCTTATCCAGAGATCATTTACACATTGATTATTTGCACAATATAATAGCTTAATATTATTTAAAGGTCAAACGTTGGAACAGGTCTATATAAAGAATAAAAAAATAACAGTTCTCAATTGGTTTCTCTGGAAACTCCGTACCTGAACAAAAGCTAAGTCATGCCCTCAGGGTTTGGTTCAGCACTTTACTGTGGGATTCACAAGTTCACTCCACTGAAGGGATAATAAATGTGCTCTCCACCATTTGATCTGCAGTGTGGTTATGTACTACCTCAATACCTGAACAGCACCAATATAGGAAGAGGCTGTAAAATCAATCCAAGCAGCAGGGAAAAATCAGATAAAAGTCAGAGAAGCTGTCTCCAAGAAGAAAAACCGGACAGAGATAAACTTAACAGTTAAAGAATAAACACAAATAAACCTTACGTTCTCATCATAACTGAAGCAATACCGGTACGCTGACTTCTACAGACTTATAGATTTACTCAGGATTAGGCTCCGAGCTTATAAATTAAGACCACTGATAAATCGACTTGACAAGGACTAGAGGCGACTGGGGTATGCAGAGGAAACCCCTCAGAGACATTTAACTTGCTAGTATTGTCACCTGCCTTTATACAAGGTTAAGATAAAGAATCCTCCTTTTCAAACAGCAAATATAGTGCTTTCCTTCAAGGGTTTCTGCTCTTTTACCTAACCACTGTGGCTAAAACAAAGCCATTATACACACACCCCTAAAGGAACATCTAAAGGAAATAAAGCATGCAAGAGACAGATCCAAGCACGGCCAGTGGGTGCTCAAGTGCTGTAATCTTCCTTCCACACTATTTCTACTCTTATTCACTTAAATCTGTTTCTCAAACATCCATCCAGTCAACACCCACCCCTCTGATCACTGCTCAAATGCCTATGTTGCTGTCGGTTCACGAAACAAAGTCTTCAGGCTGAATATCTTCAGTAAGTGGACAAGGCCTGTTGGCCGATACTCATCTCTATGACCATAAGCTAACAGTGTTTTTGTCAATTAAGTACAATTCCTGAGTGCAGCAGTCAAAAAATGGGGTCACTGCTCAGGAAGTCTACAGCTGCAGCAGTGGCAGCAAGAAAAAAATCATGGTCAAACCCAAGAAAAAGATCCTTATATATAGCCCTGTGCTCTCCAACGCTGTTACTACACACAAGTCACTCCTATTGACCCTGTAGTAGAGACGTGTGCAAATACTGCACACAGGGCAGTGTAGCTGCTGCCCAGCCCAGCGCCTTCTCTAAGAATAAACCATGAACTCACCTTCAACGCGAGAAACAGTTTAGCTCTTAAAAGTCAAGGCATAGGTTTTTCATTTTACGTACTTCACAGGAGAACTTACTACCATAAACCTGCCACTCAGTACACCACCGTACACTATGAATGTCGTAAAACGTCTTTCTAAATCACAGTACAAACAAGTGGAGAACGTGAAAACCTTCTCTCAAAAGGCGTTTCTTAAATGTTCTTAAAATATGAAAAGGAAAGTGAAAGTTGAGTATGCTCTAAATTACAATCCACTTTCACCAATTTCTGTAAATGTAACGTTTGTTTCTCAATCCAGTTTGAATTTACAAGGACCTGAGATTAGTTCCCAGTCAACTCCTAAGCAATTACTGACCCCAGTTAAAATTCACAGCTGGAGGATGTAAGGCCCTGTTCTGTCCCCCCCTGTAGAAGTGACGTCTTATTTTGACATGTATAACCCAGTTTGTTTCCCTGCAGTTATGCCCCTAGGCATTTTACTTTGTTCAAGTTGGAAAATGCAAACAACAGACAGGTTTCGCTTCCTGGTTTCTTGCTGCAATACCTGGTTTAGAAAACACTGCAAAGTAACTTTCAAATTCAATCATTTTAATTACATCATCCATGATAGATGTTAGGTAATGTCACTGTATCGAGCCTTTCAAATTTGTCTTTTAACACCGGACCAAGACAAAACATATACTAAAACCCTACATAAAAGAGTATATTAATAGCAACATAAAGACACATTGATTCTCAGATACTGGGTGAACTATTCCACTCCACTAAAAATTACCGAAATAATTCCTTTTCTTTTAGTAAAATTAGTAAACTCAGTAAAATTTCCTTTAGAAAATTCTTTTCTTTTAGTAGGAAGGAGCAGCGTAGTGAGGTGGGAAAGCATTTTTCTGAACAGTCTCACAACCTGGGAGCCTCGTCCCACAGCCTGAAGCATGCAGAGGGGAGAACCAATGGCTTGGGAAAGGTTTGTAAAGAATACAGTACTTTAACCTGACATATACCGGGAAAGAAAAATAATTGCCAAAGACATCAGACAAAGTGAGGGAGGACTTGGGGGGGGGGGACAATATTGAAACAAAACAAAAAAAAAAAAAATTTCTTGTCGAGTCTAATAAAATTCAGCTAAAAGATAAAAGAACAACACGAAGTATTCTGTTAACGCCTTATTAAGTTAAAATAACTAAGAGTCAGGAAAACAAGAAGGATGCGTGATCAAGCTTTTACATAGACTCCCATTTGAAAACAGACAAACACAAAAAATGCTGAAATATAATTAAAAAATGTGTACAGACACAATCCAGTTTCTATCTAGAAGCTCGGAAACACTTGGAAATATTATTTAAACTAACATTCAATAAAGACCGGTTTTAGCCTTCTAAGCTAAACAGACATTTCACTTAATGTCTCACGAATTTGGTCCATCGCAGACCGTCATCTGTCATAAGACTAAACATGGCTCTCACGCAAGAGAATAAGGTGCCGGTGTGAAATTTGGCCTCTTTGTTATTAAAATCTTGAATTTTTACACATATGGACTATATTACACGTGGATATTTTTCTGTAAGTTTACCTACAGCCGCAATTCTATGTGTAAGTCAGAAAAAAAAAGGAGAAAGAAGGAAGGTCTACAGAGCAGCTCTGGGAGGAATGAGCCTCTAACAACGAGGATCACCTTTCCGATCACCTCCCTCGACACTTCCTCAGTTTACATTAGCACGAACGCAGATGATTTACTGACCCTCCTTACAAAGGGAAAGGAAACAAAGCTGCCACGGTATTAAACCACCGCAGATCACTGCCAGCAGGAAACGAAGGGAGTCGTTACTGTGAAAAAAAAAAAAAACCAACAAAAACCAAAACCAACCAACCAAGTACCTTTTGGAGCCTCCAGTATAGGTGAAGGTAAAGGTGGAGTCTGAATACCTGAAATCTGAAAGACAAAGAGCCGCGTTACTACAATTTATCTTTTATTTTGGTCGAAATAGCCGAGGATTTACAGTCCGGCATCGATCTACCGGCACGGCGGGAGGGGGGAAACGGGGGGGGGTCGGGGCGAACCGGAGCAGATGCGGCATCTCCCCCCCCCCCCCCCCCCCAGCCCCTCGCAACAAGTGCCCGGTGCTATGGCAACGGCAGGGATTTCCATTGTCAGAAATGGCAACAGGCAGCCGCCAGCCGGCCGGGAAGGGTTTGCCCGGGAAGGAGGAACGCTGGGATGCGGGGATGCGGGATGCGGGGATGCGGGATGCGGGGATGCGGGCGGGTACCCGCAGCGCCCGAGCACGAAGCACCGGCGCTGCCTCCGCGGGCTCGGCTGCCCTCAGACGCCCTCGGAAGGAGGAAAGGGGCTGCGGGAGCACCCGCGGCTCCCGGGAGAGGCGGCGAAGGGCAGCTCCGGGTCTGACTCCCGGGAGAGAAACTCACCCGCAAACAGGCAGTCCTTCTCCGCCTTGCACTTTTGGATCACGACGTCGATATCCTTCTGAATCCTCTCTTGTCTTGAACACATCCCCATGAAATAAATCCCAGGGGAAAAAAAAAAAAAAAACACCAAAAAAACCAAAAAAAAAAAGAAATCCCCAAACCACGGCAGCCTTTATTCCCACCCCCCCCGTCCCCGGCGCTGCCAGGTTTTAATGTTCGGTCCGAGAGACGGGCTGGCGAGCAGGAGCCTCCCCGGAGGCCCGGAGGGATCCGCTCTGCCGGCCGAGGACGGAGGAAAAGGCGGCGGGAGGCGATGTTGCATGCCCAGATGTGCCCGCCCAGATGTGCCGCCGTTGCCGGCGAACGGCTCTTTCCTCACAATGGAACCAGCGGAGGGTGGCGGCGGCGGCCACACGGGATCCCCCCCACCTCCCACGCCCTCTGGGTTTTTTGGGGTTGGTTGGTTGGTTTGGGTTTTTTTTTTTTTTTTCTTTTTCTTTTTTTTTTTTTTTTTGGAGGAGGAGGAGGAGGAAGGGAAGGAAGAATTAAAAAAAAAAAAATTAAATAAATAAAAAGGGAAGGGAAGAGGGGGGGGTGCCCAAGCGGAGCGCTCACATCCCTGCCCCTCCCGGCAGATGCCGAGCGGCTCCAGCCCCGGCAGCAGCGCCCGCACCCGGTCCCCGGCGGGGCCGGCGCTGCCGCAGCGACGCCGGGCGGAGGCGCAGACCCTCCCCTCGCCCCGGCCCCGCACGTACGGCCCCGCGGCTCCCCCGGCGGATGCGCAGAGCCGCCCGGGATGCCGGCGGTGGGGATGCCGCCGCCTCTCAGCGCAATGGCCCAAACACCCCTTGTCCCGGCGGTTCCTTCCCAGCGCGGCCCCGGCAGCTGCCCCCATCCAACCCCCCCCCCCCCCACACTCCGTCCGCGGGGAGCGCCCCTGCGGGAGCGGCCGAAAGGAGGAGCGCGGATAGAATCCTTTCCTAGGCTGCCTCTGACCGCCGCGGTGGTGCATCCCGCACCTCTGGTCCCCATCAATCCCCTGGCAGTCGGTAGAGTGCCGAGCGCTCCCCGATCCAAGCTGGGGGGCTCTGAGACAAGTACCGTAAGATATCGGTAAGGTATCTATAAGATAACTCGGAATGGCCAAGTCCACAAAATCAAGTGTTTTTCATCAAAGTGCAAAGCAAATAATTACTGAGCGTGAATGTAGTAGAAACAGATTTCATTAAAAAAACCCAAAAAACAGTGAATAAACATCCACAAGATTCGGTTTCGATGTATTCATCCAGCTCCAAACAGCTTTCATGGATTATTCACTATCAAGCTGAGTCGTTTTAGGGGTTTTGGTTGTTTTTCTTTCTTCATTAAGCAAGCCTGTATTAATCACGTATTGTTGTTTTCAAACACAGTGGACAAGCATGATCATTTTCTTATTTTAGCTATTTCCAAGTGGATATAGCTTTCAAACACAGTGGACAAGCGTAATCATTTCCTTATTTTAGCTATTTCCAAGTGGAAATAGCTAAAAAAGTGAGCGTAAAAAGATTCTCTATTTATCCCTACCTTGGTAAGATTTTGTGTCTGAAGGAGGGAACAGAAGGGAAATTGCAAGCAAAAACAGTGTTTGGAGGCAACAAAAAAATCTATCATGTGATAGGACTTTTCCTCTAAAGAAATAATTGATCTTTGAAGGGAGATTTCCAGGTGACGTTTCAGTGCTGTTCGCTAAATTCTGTTCTACTGCACCAAGACTCTTCCAGGGCAGGATACATAACTTGTCACTGTAGTCAGAAATACACTGTCATTCTGTCAAGTTATGCCAGCTTGGTCATCGAGTGATGCTTTTCTAGGTTTTTTTTTTGGCTATTCAAGCTACAACATCAGCAGCCATGTTTGCTGCCTTCCCCTTAATCATAGTTAGAAGATGTAATCAGAACATGATTTGTTCCGGTTGGGATTTTGGTCCTGAACCTTGTAGAGAACAATCTCTACTATCCGTCTCATGTGGATCAGGAAGGGGGGAGGTTATCAGATAGTTACAGGGTATTTATTCTGACAGTTCTGCTCACAGCTTATTCTGACCACAGGGTTCTTCTCAGTTTCGTGTCAATTAACACAATTCTTGACTGCCTTTTTAAGCCTCAGTCCGTTTTCCTAAGGCTTGGTAACGGTGACTTCTTGAAAAGACATACAGAAAGATGACTCTGCCTTCAAGAAAGCTGATATGTTTGGTATCTGGTTTCACAGTATCAACTGAACAGCACAAGAAATCTGGAAATATGGTTGTTTATCTATTCCATTTATTGGGTTTTTTTTATTGTAAGTGGTTTTTAAATTTCTAGATTCTTGGCCAGTTTGGCCCTTGACTAACTGGTGACTCTAGTACTGTTACAGCAGGAATGGCTGATTTCAGTGAGGAAAAGCTAGATTATATATTGAGGTCATTCTGTTGATCAAAATACTTTAATTGGAAGTGTTAGAAAATCAAGGTGTGTCTTTACAGTTGATCCCTAAATTTGTAAAGATTGACAAGCTGCTAATGTCCTGGTACCTCGGCAACAGTGTCTATGGGTGCTGTAATCCCTGTAGGGTTGTACACCACACACCCCTCTTGAAGAAACTCTGAGGAGCTTTTTGAGCAACCTCATGAGCAATAGGACTGTTGGTGTTGGAATTAACGGTCTCGGCTTAAGGGGAATTCAGTGTATGCCTTTCCCGTTGCTTTTTTTTCAGTCTTTAAGACTGGCTCATGTCATGTGTAGTTTTGTCTGAAGCTCAGCTCAGCTCACATTGTACTCAACTGATTACCCAATTAAGTAGAAAAGAAGCACAAGTAACTTTTACTTTTGTATTTCTGGGAACCTAGTAACGTTTACAGAGGTGTAACCAAGGTAAAAATGAAAGTGAAATCTGTGGAGCTACACTATCGTAAAATTTATATGAGAAGATCGTCTCAAAATATAATGGGGAAAACTACCTGAAGAGAAAGAGACACAACACAATGAATATGTTTCAATAATGTGTGAGCAGTGACTGAGAAAGTTATTGAGGAAATGCAGAGGTCAGCCAATTTCTTTTCATAGGTGGGTTCTGCCTCCTTCAGAATAAGCAGATTTATTTCATTTTATGCCAGAAAAAAAATCCCTCCACCTATTAGTAATGCTGTTAGAAATGTTTTAGTAAGCATCAAAACAGGCTGTTCTGTCCCAAAGTATCTTTTTCGTATTTTTTTTTTTAACAAGGTGCTATTGACATAAACAAATATTGACTAACGTAGCGGCTTTCTGTAATGAGGTGACCACAGCAGTGGACATGGGTAAACCGGTGGATGTGATCTATCTGGACTTCTGTAAAGCCTTTGACACAGTCCTCCACAACATCCTTCTAAGTTGGAGAGACGTGGATTCGATAGGCAGACTGTTTGGTGGATAAGAAACAAGTTGGATGGTCATATTCAGATAGTAGTGGTCAACAGTTCAATGTCCCGATGGAGGTCTGTGACAAGTGGTGTCTCTCAGGGGTCCGTACTGGGACCGGTGCTGTTTAATATCTTCATCAATGATATAGAAAATGAGATTGAGTGCACCCTCAGCAAGCCTGCAGATGACACCAAGCTGAGTGGCGCAGTTGCCACTCCGGAAGGATGGGATGTCATCCAGAGGGACCTGGACAGGCTGGAGAAGTGGGCCTCTGAAAACATCATGAGGTTCATCAAGGCCAAGTGCAAGGTCCTACACCTCGGTCGGGACAATTCACAGTTTCAATACAAGATGAGGGATGACGTGCTTGAGACCAGCCCTGCAGAGAAGGACTTTGGGGTTGCTGGTTGATAAGAAGCTCAATATGGGCTCTCAGCGTGCGCTCACAGCCCAGAACAACCGTAACCTGGGCTGCATCCAAAGCAGTGTGGCCAGCAGGATGAGGGAAGTGATTCTGCCCCTCCATTCCTCTCTTGTGAGACCTCATCTGGAGTATCGTGTCCAGTTCTGGAATCCTCAACATAAGAAGGATATGGAACTGTTGAAATGGGTCCAAAGGAGGGCTACGTGGAGGGCTGGAGCACCTCTGCTATGAGGACAGGCTGAGAGAGTTGGTCTTGTTAAGCCTGGAGAAGTCTCCAAGGAGACCTTATAGTGACGTTCCTGCACCTGAAGGGGGCTACAAGAAAGCTGGAGAGGGACTTTTTACAAAGGCTTGTAGTGGTAGGAATAGGGGGAACGGCTTTAAATTGGAGACGGGCAGATTTAGACTACACGTGAGGAAATTCTTCACAATGAGAGTGGTGAGACACTGGCACAGGTTGCCCAGGGAAGATGTGGCTGCCCCATCCCTGGAGGTGTCCAAGGCCAGTCCAAGGTGTCCAGGAGGAGTCCTTGGGCAGCCTGATCTAGTGGGAGGTGTTCCTGCCCATGGCAGGGGGTTGGAACTGAATGATTGTTAAGGTTCCTTCCAACTCAAACCATTCTATGATTCTATGATCCTATATTGGAAGTCTTAAGAAAAATATAAATATGCAGACAATGTGATATGGCATCTGTCTGATATTTCTGATACAGGAGAATATTCAGAGGGGCAGAGATAAGTTAAAGAACCCAAACTGCTCCAAAACACGAAAAGGCCATCAACCCTCCAAAAGTACAGCAAAATCCTGTCTCCACTTTTATGTGCTCCAGACAAAACTACAGTACAAAACAAACTAAACCTCTGCTTTGCCTCCAATTTCAAGGACTATTCGCCGGTCACCAGTACAGCAAAGCTCACTGATGTAGACAGTGAGCTCTGGGAGATGGAATGCTCAATACCATTGCACTCTTACAGCATAAAACATAGTGCAAGCCTTCCAGTAAGCTTCCTAAAAATTACAGTAATTTCTAAGTTTCATTGTGGCATTGAAGTCTGAAAACATAGGCACTAAGTTGTGAGAGATATAGCAGCAATGCGTGGTTGTTCCCACCAACAGAGAAGTGATAGAAAGCATGAAAAAAGTTGTGCTTTCAGCTTTAGTATAATTTTTACTAGAATTCCACTATTAGCAGTTATGATCTAATATTCTGGTGTAATAGTGAAGTAAATACTCAGAGTTTATAGTTAATTTTATTTAAGCTTATTCCAGATGCTTATTTAGACAGATGCCAAGTAGCTATCGTCTACACTTTTGGTCTCAGCTGTCCATCCCAGTAGTCAATGCCACTCTGTGCAGCCATAATCCTTGGCCAAAGTAGTCCTTAGCAAAATAGAAAGCCACTCAAATCATGGTGAAGTTATAAATAGATTGGTTTCTTTGGGTCATCACTGTAAGTCTGTGATGACTTGGATTAAAAACACACTGGCATGGTGGACCTAGCGTGATTTAAGGGTGAATTTCACTGCAATTAAAGCATCTTAACTAGTTTTTGGAATGGGTTAGCAATGATCCACTGGTAAGAAGCCGTTGCTTTTTAAGAAAGAATGACAGTTAAAATGGAATTAATAACATGACTTAAAATACTGCTTAACTCTTAATAACAGCTTTAAGTATTTTTGTGTGATAAAAAATGAAGAGATTACTTAGGTTACTGTATGAAACAATAGCTTTAACAAAAAGTAGCTTCAACAAACAATGTGCTTGAATATGTCCAATCTTCAATAAGCTCTTAAAAATGATTTGACGCTGTCTCATCTAGGCTGGGGAGAGGGGACCCTTCAGATAGCATATTTTAACAGTACATATTTTATGTGTATTTTTTTGAACAGCAGTGGAGGAAAGAAAAATAAAAGCATTTAAGTCATGTGCCAGAGGTCCAAGGCTTATTTTTTCAATTCAGTGTTGAGATTTCCAATGCAATTTTATTATTCTTTTTTTTTTAAAAAAAAAATATTAAACAGCAGCAATATCTCAAACATACAAACAAAAGACCTCAAACAAACCAAAAGGAGAGACAGGTACTATACACAGATATGTGGATCGCTATGACAGTGACGTCTAACTTTCCATCAGTTCAGGTACTCATTCTTCCGGATGTCACTGAGGCCTTAAGCCCTAGCCAAGTCTATGGCTGCTGGCATGATAAACATTCCTAACACTGTTCAATAAATCATGCGATCAGAGTCCCAGTGACACCACAATTTATTGTAACACCTTCTAATGATGATTTTAACTTGTTAAATCCTATTCCTTTTTCTTTTCCTCACTAACTCTTGCACCATTAAAACCTTATATTTTTTTTCTCATTATTCCTTCCTTTCATTTCTTGTTTCTATCTGTCCTATCCATTGAGTTCCTCTTATCCATCTCACTCTTGGCCGCTGACTTTATGAGCGGCTCAAGGAAAAGGGCTAAAATGGAGCCTTCTCTACAGAAACTGGAGCTTTATGCCAGGCAAGCAAGATTATTTCTGAAACATTTATACATCACTTTTTGATGTCGGTCACATACAAATCCAGAAAGGTAACTCTCCGGTTCCTGCCACCTCCTGAAGTGAGTTGCCTCTTGCCAGCATCCTCGTTATTTCCATCAACTGTGGGCATTGGTGGCTGCACAGTGGCAATGCTCAGTAAGGCAAGTAACAGGGCGTCCATCATGATTACTCTGCAGCCACGTTGCAGGAATATTGCTCTAGAAGTTGTGAGTTGCGAGTATGTACTCATAGGATGATGTTAAGTTGATGCTTACTGTCTCTGCAGCTGTCTCTGGAGTTACAGCCTCAGGTCAGGCAGTGATCAGTGTTGAAGGTACTGAGCGTGACAAGTGGCTTCCCAATCAGCCTGAAGCACCAACCTTGGCAGAATTTCAGCTCCATTTGTTACTTCACTCTGGACTGTGGTCCCTTTACAATTATTCCAAATTCCCTTCCCAAGAGCTTTAATTCTCTTGTTCAGTGCATAGAGATCTTGTGTGGTTTAGCTATGGTCATGAAGTATCATAGAATCACAGAATCACCAGGTTGGAAAGGACCCACTGGATCATCGAGTCCAACCATTCCTAACACTCCCTAAACCATGCCTCTCAGCACCTCATCCACCCGTCCCTTAAACACCTCCAGGGAAGGTAATTCCACCCCCTCCCTGGGCAGCCTCTGCCAGTGCCCAGTGACCCTTTCCCTGAAATTTTTTTTACTGATGTCCAGCCTGAACCTCCCATGGCGGAGCTTCAGGTCATTCCCTCTTGTCCTGTCCCTGCGCTTACAGCCTGCAGACACACATAAGCACTGCTAATAATTCAGATTTAGTCTCAAATGATAATGTTTAGTGAATGGCTCAAGGGTATGCAGGCTGTTTCTGAAACTGAGTGTTCAACTGAAACAGTTGAACTTTTTACCTAGCAAATTTCTCAATTGCCAATCAAATACATGTTTGAAAGGCCTTAAAGCAAAACTCCTATGTTGCCTATATCGATTGCAATTTCTTATTTGCAAGTAGCCAGAAAGTACTCAAACTGTAAAATAACTTCCTTTGCTAAAAATTCTGCCTTTAGTCCATTTTCAGCAACAGTAAATATGATCCACCACGTCACCATCTGTTATCAGGTACCAATGCATTCCTTCTATAACAATCTCCGTTGTAGCCAACCTGTGCCTGATCTTAGCCAAGAATTTGTCACCTCAGATTAAAAACAATTGTCAAGTACTCTCAGTTTAGCTGGAATTTATAAGTTATGGAGCACTCAGCACCTTGCAAAAGTAGCCCTTAGAACTGTAGACTAAATCAGTAGACCACGCCTCATGTACGCTGCAGGGTGTGCGAACTGTTCTGGTCTCTGACCAAACTCTAAATGAGAGGCTGAAAAAGAGGGAATATTATCATACACAGACTTTCATCCTGCTGCAACTACACTCCTTCCTGTACCCAAGCAAACTCGTTAGCGTTGGCTCAGCTATTGCTGCACAACCAACTGTGTTTAACCTCACAGATGTAATTAGATTTGGGTGACTGCAATAGTTCCCTTCAGAAGACTGGAACAGGGGGTTTATGCAATGTTCATATGTGTCTTCTTAAACCAAGGCACGCTTTAATCTTAAAGAACTAAACATAAAAGAAAGTGACATTTACAATAATTAAGGAGCATATGCAACTGTCTCATCTGACTCTTACCAAAAGCGTCCCAAGCCTCCGTACAACAGCCTAACTTTCAGACTCCACGCTGGTGTCTTCCTTCAGTCGCTTTCCCACAGTCTCCTGCCCAGTGCCCCCATCGCTAAGAAAAGGGATTTGGCTTTTTAACTATTTATAGGCCATTTTTTATGGTTGTTTCTCAGCTGGCAGAACAGTTGTGTAACCTGACAAGACCCAGAGTAGGTATTTTTCTTTATAAATAATATCTCAGACATTGTATTTAACATGAAACTCACACAAGAGAGTACCTGGTGTGGGAATTCTGTTATTTCTTTAGCTGCCAGGAAACATAGCCAAACATGTACGGTATTCATGTCGTTGACCATATCTTCGGTAGTTATCCTGACAATTTGTTTACAAGTGATGTTCATGATCACTACAAGCCACCCATCCCTTGGTTTCCCTGTTATCCTAATCTTGACGTACAGTGTGAACCAACAGCATCCAGAATGCAGAAGTCACTCTTCACTAGTAAATTTCACTAGTAAAATTATTAAAAATCTGCAGTCTCTGCTATATCCCAAGCAGACTGGAACAATTTAAAAAATCGTAGGTAAAAAGTCTGTGGAGCTGGAGATCAAAACTACCGAAGTATCTGGAGAAACAAATCCCCCCCCCTCCCCGTCATGTATTTGCTGTACTTTGTACAAAATCATGCTTACCACATATCAAGTAGATTTCTTTCCTTTTAAAATAGTGTGCTAATTTCAGAAGGCTTTTTCAGTCGATGACCAGCTTCACACGTCCAGCGGCGAGACTGCTAGCTGTATACTAGATGGAGATGGGTGCAATAGAAGGAGCGGCAATGAAACAAAGCCTGATACCCCCTCAAGGACATATATATCAAATGCAAAATTGTGCGATATTTACAACAAAACTATCTGTCTGAGGTAATCTAAAACATGGCAGGGGAGGGGAAGAGAAGAAGGGGAGGAAAAAGGTAGGGGAGTTAATAAAAAAGTTCAGAAATAACTAGGAGAAAAGGAGTAAGATTGCTTTTACTTGGAAGAGGAGAAATACTTAACTACTTGGCTTGATTTTTTTTAAAGAAGATCATGTCAATATTCTTGCTTCTTACTAAAAAAACACTGTCCATGGGTATTAACAATTAATAATGAAGAACTTGCTTTTGCAAATCAAATCTATGCTTTCAGCAGGAGTAGTCCCACTGATATGAGCGAGACAAGTTATGAATTAAAACTAAATGGTTAGGGTTTTTTTGAACACAGGTCTTAGTTTTGCCACATCCATATTGTGATTTTTAAAACCCATAGGTTTGTGTGCAGCATATAAATAAAAGTTGCGTTTTCTGTAACTCTGGTGAAGCTTTACCTATTCCAGGAATATTATTTTTGTATCTTTCTAACAGTACTAGTCAAACTAATATTAAAAGCAAGTCTCCTTAACTACAATATATTCTTAAAAAGGATACTAAAATAATTCACTGTTATTGTTGAAATGATTCATAAATGCCTTTGTGAGGAAGGAAGTTGGGATATGCCCGTTAACGCAGCAATGGTGTAAGGGTTTGAGCGTTCACAATGCTATCTAATTTCCTTCTCTGATACACAAAGCATGCAATAATACCTAGGTTGTATCTTAAAAGTAAAATAAAGATACCCTATGGTAGGCAATTCCACTACCTTAGCCCAGACAACTGCCATATTACTTCAAGCATGCCAAAAAAAGATTTTGGATTAAGTGTGTTTTTAAGACTTTCTATGTGACCTTTTTCTCTTTCTTCTTCTTCCTCAATTCTGCTTTGATTTTTCTCTGAAATGAGATCTAGGCTGCCAGCAGTGAAGTAACCCATTTTACAAATCCCATTGAAGTCCCATCTGTTTTGGTTGAACTTTGTATTTATTTTGTCCCATCTAACACCCATAAACACTAATTAAATATATTCTAAAATGTAAATGAACTCTCTTGTGACAATAAAGTTGTTTTACAAGGCTTACAGTGCGTTTATACTAAAGCTCATGTACTAAGAGACCAATTTCTTCTAACATTCACAACATAAAATATGTACTTGTGTAAATAGACTAACTTAATTATACAACTATCCTTGCTCTGTGGGAGCAGCATAGAAAAACGGCCACAATTGAAACTAGGTCGTTGTTACTCATTTCTAGATGTATATTTTAATTATTATTATATTTTTCATATAGCATTTTAGATTTGATGCTTTCCTCTTTTTCTTCCAAAATGATGAAAACCATAAGGCCAACACAGAAAACATAGAAAATATTTCAAGGGTGAAAGAAATATCCCATAAAATAATTGGGTGAAAATATTTCAGCAAACTTTTCTTTACACATTTGCCATACCCCGAGATCAGTTGTTAACATGTCCATCGTTGCCTTTAAACTATTTCAGTTTTATAGAGATGCTGTATAAGGTTTCAGTGTTCAAAACAGTGCTAAAATGTTTCATGAGGAGATTTACCTTAGTTTTTGTGTCTTGCTGATTTTTTTTTTGATGCGCTACAGAGAGTTCTATACTATCAACCCTATTTTTAGTCTCTTATTAAATTTATTTTTGATCTTCCTACATAATTATTTGAATTCTGTGGACTAAACAGGTATAGCTCTTTGCAAAATATTTCATACTGACAAGAGAATGCTAGAAGAGAAGTACAGCTGGATAGACTCCTAAAATACTCGGCACTGATTTACGTATTTCAGTAAACTCAGTCACAAGAACAGATCTGGGTAAATAGTTTTTCCACTGTTTGTGGAAAAATTTACAAATCCCTTACAATTTGGCTACAGTCCCATCCCTTGTACTTGCTTGTTTAAAAAAAAAAAATACTCAGGAAAATTGCGTTACTGGATGATGAGTCTGCTATCAGTATTAGTATTTATATTTGAGCCAGGAAATTATGCTCATCTGTTTTCATGGTCATGAAAGACACAATATTATGTATCATAATTCTAACACATATCCTAGATTAAGTATTATAAATTACTAAAAATTGTAGAGTCAACAGTCTTCAAGCAATACATTACTTGATGCTCCCATAAAGGTGTTTAATAATGAAGAAATGATACACAGAACCATAGAGTGGTTTGGATTGGAAGGGACCATAAAGGACATCCAGCTCCAAACTCCCTGCCGTGGGCAAGAACACCTTCCACTGCATCAGGTTGCTCAAAGCTCCACCCAACCTGGTCTTGAACACCTCCAGGCATGAAGCATTCATGACTTCTCCGAGCATCCTATGCCAGTGCCTCATCACTCTCACAGTAAAAGATTTCTTCCTAATATCTAAACTAAATCTAGCCTTTTTCAGCTTACAACCATTATTCCTCTTCCTATCACTGTACTCCCTGATAAAGAGCCCCTCTGCGGCTTTCCTACAGGCTCCCTTTAAATGCTGGAAGGCTGCTATAAGGTCTCCCCAGAGCCTTCTTTTCTCCAGGCTGGACAACCCCAACTCTCTCAGCCTGTCCTCATACTGGAGGTGCTCCAGCCCTCTGATCATCTTTGTGGCCTTCCTCTGGACTTGTTCTAGCAGATCCATGTTCTTCCTGTGCTGAGGACTCCAGAACTGAAACAGTGTTCCAGGTGAGGTCTCATTAGAGCAAGGTACAGGGGCAGGATCTCGACGTGCTTCTTTTTTTCGACATGCTGCATCAAAAGAAGTGTTTTGATGCAGCCCACGATACATTTGGCTTTCCAGGCTGAAAGCAGTGTTGAGCCAGCACCATCAGCACCCATCAGCACCCCCGAGTCCTTCTCTTCAGGGCCGCTCTCAGTCCGTCTGCCCAGCTTCTAATCTTGCTTGGGATTTCCCTGACCCTGCTGCAGAACCTTGCACTTGGTCTTGTTGAACTTTATGAAGTCCCACCTCTCAAGCCTGTAAAGGTCTCTTGAAAAAAAAAAAAAGAAAGGTAAAAGAAAAGAAAGATAAGAGAAAATCAAAGAAAAGAAAGAAAAAGATCAAAAAGAAATCAAAGAAAAAGGAAAATCCTATGTGTTTTATATCAAGCTAAGCTTATTTTTGTCATCTGTTTTTGTGATTGATAAAGGAGATAGAGAAGTTCTGGCCCATTTAATATAAAACTGATCTTTCCAACCTGAAACTAGAAGTTTTATTTTGAGACACTCATTTGTGGAAAACCAAGAAAATTGCACTATGAAGAAACGTCCTTTTACTTTGTAGCTTGCAAGGCCCGAGAAGACCTCATGTTGATGTCTCACTTCTTGGCCTCTTGTCATTTATTGAAGTATTTTATAGAAGGTGAAACAGCTTCAAGAAGAGCACCCCATTCTAGAAAATTCCCTCAGCTCCTAGCTAGAACACTTGGCAGAAGTCAGGTTTGGTTTTGTTCCTGCTTTGAGTGTAACAGAGAAGAATGAACCTTCAGTTCCATCGTTTGAACAGTCACTGAGGAGGATTCAAGGCCCTTTTGGTTTAGACAAAGAGAAACGTCTTTACAAGCACAGAGCAAGAGCACTTGTTTAAGAGCTGGGTATTTATGACACCATTTAGAAGCACGAGATGTAAGTCTCCTGAGGAGAAAAGAACTCAGTTCAACTTTCTCATATCTGGAGTGAAGCCATATTACTCAATGAGGGCAAAATTATTTTCTGATGAGAAAAAAATACTATCCATAAAATTAACCAGAACAAATAATTCAAGATCTTCCTTAGAAGACATTTCTGTTACTTCATAAAATGAACAGTTGTTCATATATTACTCTGATACTCTCCTAAGAAGAAATAAAGAGTAAGTAAGAAGGATGTCCAGGAAAACAAGGTATGGTTTGAGCAACTCTTGAGTTTGGAAATCCATAACTCTGACAAAAATATTTGATAGACATAGTCATTAATGTTCTCTAGGGCCATGTTTCTCAAATGGTCAAAATATGATCAGTGAAAATGGCTGTAAAATAGAAGATTTTTAAGCATACACACAAGCAGGGGAACAAGCACAGAGAAAAGAACATAAAAGACTAAGCTTTGGATATTAATTTATGTGTGAATGCAAACAGCAGACACTGCAACATGCTATGCAAGGTAATTCCTTCATTTCCTCTCCCAAAACGATTATGAAAGTTCACAGATTAAGTTAAAGCTTCCACAGTCCACTCACCTTCTACCTCTGGCTGTGCATTTTAAGCACCTTTGTTAGACCATCATCGGTCCTCGTGCAAAGCCACAGTGAGCTGTTACAGGGAATGAAACAAAAGATTAGGTACACGTAAAACTTAGTTTTCAACAAGATCAGCTCTTGAAGAAGCTAATTATACAACGGTACATTAAGCACCATGCTGGTTCAAGGGAGGGGACAGGACCACAGCAAACTCCGCTGATAGGCTGTAGCTATTTTGGAAAGTTTCCCAAGACCAAATGTGACTTCGCATACACTGATTATAGTCAAGCAGCAGCCTACTTATCCCTCGCACAGGCAAGACCTAAATCTTAAAGTATAAACCATAAACCTTCTACGGAAGTACAGAATATGTCACTTCACATCAGGGGTCCTAAAAAATGCCAGTTTTGCTGTACTGCATGAAACACTTGATGTGTGAAGGACACAGTAACTCATCACAAAGTGCAGCTTTAGAAAACAGAAGGCCAAATTACAACGCAATAATCTCAGTTAGTTCTTTACTGCAGAGGTGACAAGGATAGCACATACTTAAAGAGGGGGAGGCTGCTGCGTGGGTAAGGACACAAACTAATAAGGGAGGAATGCTCACCATGATAATGTCAACCGCAGTCTCAAAACCATTTTGCAGATAGTCTGGGAACAGATTTGTGTGTCCCAGTTTATGAGGGCACAGAGCCTTTAGTTAAGCAACTGCCTCTTTGCAGCCTGGAATAACAAATGTCATTGTTCTATCTAAACAGACACCAGCATTTTTGATGAGGTGAACTTTCCCAATGCATGATCCATAAAAGCAATCTTTGTTAGAACTATCCTTCACTTCTGTCCTCCTACCCAGGCAGGAGTGGTGATACTGTCCAATAAATTATTTTAACACCACTTGTGAGGAATATAATTCTGAAAAAAATATTGCAGGAAAAAAAAGCCATAGTTACTCTCCATATAAGCATTTGATCACAAGTTCAGAAACTCATTTCCTTTAGTAGCATATGGCCCATTAAATTCCTTCACATTTTAAAATTATGTATTGTCCTATGGCTGTATTATATTTTAAGAAAGTAATGTAGCATTTCTAATTCTTCAGAAAGAAATGAGTGTGGAGACATATATACTTCTACTCATTCTTTGTCCACTGTGGTATTCAGCTTTAGTTTTTATTCAATGCACCCAGGTTATCCTGAAATGTTTTTACTGATAAAAACAGTATATTGAAATAAAAAATCTTCCAGAGAATCCAAATAGTGATGTATTTTATGTGGCCTTTTGCAACTTCCTTGAACTATTCTATGTGTTTATCTTCTTATTTACATCCAGAAATAGCTAGGAGAAAAGAAGTAGGTTTATGCTTCATAGCTTCCTATTGGAAATGTAAAAAGGATTTGAAGTGATAGAATTTTCTAAGTCCCACGTAGGTATCTTAGTGTGTCAGCAATCACAGTAAATAAGACGACATCCAATTGAGAAGGAGCTGTGCTAGGTGTGTACCACTGTCCTTTTAGCTGTGTGTAATCTGAACTACTCAGATATCTGAGGCCTTTTATGGTCATATTTTATTATTTTCATATTATAGTCATAATATGTTTTTGAAAGCCAAATATTGCCTTTTGGCTATACAAGTACTTTGGGTCCCAGGACCGCTCATCACGTTGATGAGTGCAACTTTGTTTATTTTGGGGTGTTCTGGGAGATGGGAGGGAGGGCTTTGGGAAGGGTTAACCCTTGGCAGGGTTAAATACAACAAGTGAACAAGCAAGGAAGTGTGATAGGTACATAAGCCACATGAACAACAAAAGTGGATGGTTTACTTTTAATTTTAAAGTTTCCTCCTATCAGGTACATTTTTCCTAAGCAACTGTGCTTTTACAGCAGATGCTGAGTTCTAGATCATTTCTTCCAAGAAACATTCCCCTTGCGTCCACATCAGTGTGCAGATCACTGCTAAAGCAAATATTATTGCAGCATTCGGAGATGCTGCTGTAGTAGCTGTAGAGATAAGGCTCCTGTACATGGCCTCGGCTGCTCTCTCAGTAGAAGGAGGAAAGCTGTCTCTCCTACTAAAGTGCATGTATATGTTCTGAAACCGGTTTCCCCATCTGACTAGCTGCAAGTGTCATGAGGTAACCAGAGCTTGCTCCTCTGCTGTGGCTGGAGGTGTCCCCAGAATACCTGCTTCTTTTTGCCTGCAACTGACTTTGGTTTCTTACACTTTTCACTGTTCCTCTTGTCTACCAGGCAGCAAGCTCTGCAAGCCGTTGCACAGAAGACTTATAAACTCCATTATGCAAAGAGATTTCCTTCAGTATTGGGAAGGGGAGGAAACAAAAAGCAAGGACAGATTTTCTTCAAAAGCCACAAACGTACATTCATACAGCTGAAATATGCAGTAAAACAAAGGCACGGACAAGGCAGTTGCACAATTTCTAGGCTGGTAGAAAATACATTGGAGGCATAGCTGCAGAAAGAAGTTACAAATACGCTTTTTGTTTACAGCCAAAATCAGTGCTTTGAGGTTAATAAAAAAAAAAAAGTCTCTTCTAGAAACTGAAGGACCAGACGGATTCTGACTGTCTTTTGATAGTGTCATAGTTTAAACTCGATACTCTAGTTTAACTTTAAAACTTATACTATAGCATTTCATTGGTAAAGTACTTCTATATTAACTTTCAAATAATAATATCGTTGAATATGTCAATGCAAATAGACACCTGTGACAGCTCTACTCCCACTCTCATCCCTAATTTAGGTGCAAATTCATAGCGTACGTATCTTCCTCTCTAAGGTCGTACTAGTTTACTTGCTCATATGGTTGGGAGATTTCCTCTTTCTGAATTAGATCATTACAACTTACTGCTATTTTCTGTTCTGATAAAGAGAAAAAATCACTCCTGGGTATTTCAAGAAACATGACAACTTGTAGTTTAAGCAAAAGGACAGATTTGCATTAAACTACCATCTTTTGGTTAATAAACAGCCATCCATATATACAGACTGTACTGTACTGGGTTGCAATAGCTGTTCTGCTTAATAATGCTGTAAGGCAGCCTAAATTAGATACAAACACTATCCAATTTTGAGGCACATGCAAAATTTATCACTGGCAACTGTTTCTGAATTTTATATAAGGTTGACAGTACATGTTTCATACAATTCAGTAACACAATCTTAAAATGAATAGATTTTAAGTATAGATCATGGCAAAGAGTTATAATCTAAGAATGTGTTGACAGGAAAAATGAGAGAGGAGACTGCAATGGATAAGACAGTACAAAGACTAGTAACAGCGTAAAAAATAAACCAGCAAGGGATGTCTTGCTTATTTATTGTTTTACATTGAAGAGAGTAATTTTCACTCTGTAGTTAAATTAATATGCCTGTTCCAGAAATTGCAATCTCAGATCTAATGCCATTCTGTTCATCCCTAAAAATATGGCTGATTAGGGGAAGAAATTAGTTTACCAACATTATTTACTCTGTCACAGTAGCAAATACTTTATTCCATCTCTAAACTGAATTATAAGCAATTTCACTTGGTGAAACAGAAAAGTCTTGAAATTATACTAGAGATCATTAAAATAACCCACTCAAATTACCCTTGGATCTGAAAAGGCATTTAAATTTTTGCTACAGCAAGGTTTATTCCACCATTGATGGTGCAGAAGTCTATCCTCAAATGACCATGATGTATTGCTCAAAACTGATGTAATCATGTTATAGGCAGTTTCCAAAGGAAGTGATTGGAGGGAGGGGGTCCTATGACTCAGTTAAACTCTTCTCTGTATCTTCACATTACAGTACTTGGAATTATTGATGGTCTCCGCGTTACCTGAGAATTTTGAACATAGTTATTGGAAAGGACTAGACATCTTCAAAAGCATCAGCCAGTCAAAGTCCTTACATTAGATAATGTATTGCCCTCTCCAAGTTTTCCCAGTTTTGAATGATTATATTTATGTTATTTTACTGATACTTTCTCAAATTATGTGAAAATAAGTCTGGTTGATTTTTAACATAGTGTAGGAGATGCACTGGATTATAGGACAATTAACACTGTGTGCAAACTTAATTGTATTCTCTGAAACTGAAATGCCATCTGCTTTTGTTTAAAATAGTTCTGCCACTATACCTTGTTCTGCTTTTTACCAAGGAGCCTCAGGAAGGAAAAGTAATTTTTGAAAGGAACATTGCAACTAGAAGACACTATTTAAGAAATCACTGCTGAGCCCTAAAGAGGCACAAACTGATTACAAATGGCATGCATAAAAATATAGGCAAAATGCTGACTATTGTACATGAGCAGCGGTCACTGAGTCTTAAAAGTAGCAGGCGAGCAAAATTATACATACCGGTGTATTTTTTACTTCAAGAATTGCCAAAATAATAAAATTACAGGTAAGATTATTTTACTTCATTCAGTTATATGTTGTTAGCAAGAATTCACTGCTGTAGTTCAGAAAAAAAGAATCATTATTATAGGAACAAAACCTACCATATTTCTCCTTGGGCATTTTATCTTTAGATAAAATGAAATACCAAGATCCTGGACTGTTATCAAATCTAGACTTCCCTGAATGAGAATAAAAGAGAACATTTAAAGACTGAACTATGTAAAAGTACTTCAGTTTTGAGGAGATTCAGAACGACAATAACAAAAGAGTTTGCCTGTCTTGAGGCAATGAAAGATTCCTTTTTTTTTGAATAGGTTATTACGTGAGTCCTTTAGAGAAAATGTAACCCTAAGGAGGTATGTAACAATCAAACCACAGCTAGAATGAACCTGGGGTAGATCCAGGGAAGAGAGAAGTCTGTCATGTAGGCGTTCAGAGAGGAATTATCTACTCAGCCTGAAAATACCTTACCTTACAGACACTCGCAGGGTGCCAGTGGCTGTGCCTTTGATGGCTGTGCCTCAAAAGGGACAGCTTTGCACATCATCCATGCGTTTTGAAGGGGCTGAGGTGCTCAGCTCCTCCAGCCACACTGCACTATCATCCATGCACCTGCTTCTGTTTTGGGGTGGATTATTTTATGCTACTAAGAACCAGCTCCTAAGGGGAGCCAATGCCCTAACATTGGTGCCAAACCGGACAGCCAGGGAGCCAGAGTTAACGTGCAGCAGGTAGGATGCTCCCACAAGAGAAGGAGCTGCTGATAGCCATCCCCTCCACCAGGCATTCCCTCAACCCCAGGGAGGTGTCCTGAGCACATCTCACCTCACCAGCAATGCCAAGCTTTCCTGTTCAGTAACTGTGTTCCAGGGGCTGGGGGTAACATGAGAGGGATTCAACTCTCCAAGAGTCTTTTCCTGGTCTTTGCTCATGATACTGAAAATGCTGGCAAATAAAACTCTCTAAGACTCGTTTTGGAGTTCTAGAAAGCGAGCATCCTTTCTCAGGCCTGGGCAACACGCGGGAGTGATCTCCGTCAATCATGTGCAACAAGACAAAGGCTCCTTACAGAATATATTTCCCACTTGCATGCATATGTATAAATTTTCCCAGAAATCTTACGCATATTCTATTACTTTCCTAATTTTAATGTCTAATTTTAAGGTGTAATTTTAATGTCATGAAACCTTGCAATAGTCAAAACTCTTGCTAATTTGGAGCTGGCCCCAGCTCTCTGCTTGACTTTGACTTTTCAGGTAAGACAAAAACTCCAAAAAGAGGTGATTACAGAAGAGACATCTGTTCAGCACATATTATGCTTCACACAATATGTTAACATTTTCAAAGAAAGAATAGTGCCTGAAAAACACCATTTTAAAGAAATAGTGCTCTCAGAGAAAGAAAACATGCTATCAGAGGGACATTCTGTCTAACTTTCAAAAACTGCTTAGATGAAACTTAACTGTACTTTAGCTTAAATCAAAACATTGCACTTTGAAATATTCCACTTTACAAAGATTCAACATATTCCACATATTGTATAACTCCAAGGTCTGTTAATAATTAAACTGTCATTAGAAGAAACACTTATGTAACAATCAGAGTACATCCTACTCCACAAACAGCACCATTGCTTGTCACATCGCTTGCCTTGGTGACCAGTCCAGGGTCTTCCATGCCTCTATGTCTTCATGGGCTCTGTGACAGAACCACCCCCTATCCTGCTCTGACCAGGGTGGTCACCTCCTCAAAACGAGAAATACAGATGCACTCGACAGAGCTATGTGGTCACAGTGCCCATCAGTAGCTCTGTCAGAAGCAAGAGAGGCTGGAATGCTGTCAAGCTGCAATGGGGAGGCACGACCCTAGAAAAACATACCAAAAGCACTGCCCAGGCACAGGGGATGATGTGCTTGAGAGCAGCCCTGCAGAGAAGGACTTGGGGGTGCTGGTCGATGCGAAGCTCAACATGAGCCATCAATGTGCGCTCACAGCCCACAAGGCCAACCGTGTCCTGGGATGCATCAAAAGCAGCGTGGCCAGCAGGGCGAGGGAGGGGATTCTGCGTCTCTGTTCCTCTCTTGTGAGACCTCATCTGGAATACTGTGTCCAGTGCTGGAATCCTCAACATAAGAAGGATATGGAGCTGTTGGAACGGGTCCAGGGGAGGGCTACGGGGATGGTCAAAAGGCTGGAGCACCTCCCATATGTGGACAGGCTGAGAGAGTTGGGATTTTTCAGCTTGGAGAAGAGAAGGCTCTGAGAAGACCTTTTAGTGACCTTCCAGTACTTGAAGAGGCTACAGGAAAGCTGGGGAGGGACTCTTTACAAAGGCATGCAGTGATAGGACGAGGGGGAATGGGTATAAACCGGAGAGGGGCAGATTTAGACTGGACATAAGGAAGAATTTCTTCATGATGAAGGTGGTGAGGCACTGGCACAGGTTGCCCAGGGAAGCTGTGGCTGCCCCACCCCTGGAGGTGTTGAAGTCCAGGTTGGATGGGGCCTTGGGCAGTCCGGTCTAGTGGGAGGTGTCCCTGCCCATGGCAGTGGGGTTGGAACTGGATGATCTTTAAGGTCCCTTCCAACCCAAACTATTCTATGATTCTATGATTCTATGAAAGAGGGCAGGTGGGGGCCAGGCAGAAATTGCTGGTGGCCTCCAGACCTGGCCAGGTGGGACTTGACGGGGCTCATGTGGGGTGGGAAGAGGAGGGCATGGTTTCTGCCACTTCATTTGTTTTCTGCCTTCTGACCTGTGAGGAAATGCTTGCTTTCAAATTTGCAGTTAGGGATGCTGGATTTGGTAAAGAGTGCCAGGAACCCCTCAGGACTGGGGCTCAGCACCATCCCCCCACTGCCCGGGCTGCTTTGGCTTCCCAACACAGGACTAAAAAATGTTTTCACTACAGCAAAAAACATGAGTTGATACCTACTGCATAAGACCTTCATGTTGAAAGTAAAATTTGAGATACAAAGTGAAATGAAAAATTGGATTATCAACACAGTTTCGAGAACATTTACTGAACAAATGACATAAATGGGATTTAGAGTGTTTGCCGTCAGTCCCTAGTGAGTGCTTTGACTACATGGCCACAGATTCATGCTTCCTTTTAGTCTGTGTCTTTGGCTCACTTAATCCTTAATTATGCGGTGACAAATATAAGAACTATGGCAGAGTGGGTGGGGATGTGTTGGGTTAGGAAGTAAGGGATTGGGCTGGAGCCTGCCATGGTGAAAAAGCAAGTCCTGTCTCAGTGCCGCCTCAACAAAGGGATTTTATCCCACTCTGGATGTTGAGATGTCCTGCCACAATTGCTCATTCATCAAGCAGTTTAGGTCAGGGTCAATCTCTAGGACAGACAGATATCGTACATCTATTCTAAGTATAAATGTAGAAAGGGCAATTTAGTTGGGATGTTGGTATCAATAACTCTTGCCTTAAGAATGAGCTTTCAGTGTCTAGTTCTGTACTTTAAGGACCCTATTAGAGAGACAAAGGCAAATCTGCTTTACCTTCTTCCTTAAGGAAATCAATATCTTCTGAAGTGTCCTTAAAAGCATAGCTACTGAAACAATGAAAATATTTCACAAACAATGACAAATATGTACAAAAATAAAAACATTCTCATCATTCTTGGACCTGGAACAGAAGGGAATCTGTTAAAAGGACAGAGCTCTGAAGAGTGTCGGGACAAGCCTGAGGGATAGCGGAGAGAAGAGACAATCTCTTTCTGAGGGGGAAGAGGGTGAGCCTTGAGAATATACAAATGATGACAGACTACAAGCATAAAAACATAGGTAAACTGCTGACTGTAGTACTGAATAGGCTGTTCTAAATCCAGCATAACGATAGGTAAGCAGATTTTCATGTGCAGGAGTACATGAATTTCTCACTCCAACAAAATAAACAATTGAGACAAAATCTAGAACAACATTTGGATTATTAACAGAGAGAGAGAACTTCATGCAAGCAAAGAGAGGAAAAGCAGCACATAAGTCTTACTCTGAGATGTAACTGTCCCAAGCCCCAATTTTTCTCACCATGAAGGGAAACGGAGGAAACATTGAATTCATGGAGGTATGGGTAGGTACAGCAAAGAAAAACCAGAAATAAGTAGGTCACGAGTTTATACATAGGGAAAAGCATGCAAAGAAACAGTGAGACATACAACAATAACTCTTTTTTCCCAAAAGTTGTTTCCCTAGATTTCCCACTGGTTTAGCTCGATGCTGTCTCAAACATAAGCACCTAAAGATATTTAAGGTGCAGTGCCAAACAACCTTACGGATCTGGCCCACACTTTTGCTTTGGTTTTGCCTCTTTAAAATAAATGAAAGCTCTTAAAATTTTTCACAATGTATTTATCAACATCACCATCCAACTCTGGAAGTACCAACTACAATTAGATAACTAGGGCTTTGCTTTGGTAATTACCAGATAACAGGGATGCCCTCAGTAGCATTTAAGCAGATATTCCAGGATTAACTGTAGCATTCAGGTGTTTTAAATAAAGCACATTAATGTTCACCAGGAAGGGCCAAGGCACCATTTCTAAGGCCACCTCCTCATTTTATGTTGATTGCAACAAAAAAACCTCCTTGCCAACATTCAGTATTCAGTATCCTCTCAAACTTATACGTGCCTGAAACAGAAATAAAAGCAAAAAAAATCACACAGACCATGTTAAAATATTTACACTTCTTTATTTAGTCATATGACCAATATTCATCATCTTGCAGCATGTTATCAAGAGGAAAAAATACACTCTTAAGATGCAATCCTGCATACTTAGAATGTCTGTTTCTCTTGGCTGAGGAGAAAGCATGGGTCTGATACACATTGTCTAGTGACAGTTCAAAATCTTTCAAACTCC
The DNA here is from genome assembly GCF_017976375.1 of Cuculus canorus. Taxonomy (NCBI): domain Eukaryota; kingdom Metazoa; phylum Chordata; class Aves; order Cuculiformes; family Cuculidae; genus Cuculus; species Cuculus canorus. The sequence goes on along the minus strand of NC_071441.1, from coordinate 6,406,468 downwards.
TGTTTAATGGAGTTTATTTTGTTTTTTCATGGTTATATTAGTTCTTTATAAGCATGTTATGTCTGACGCTTCTTTGATTCTCTGTAAGCTTAAGTGCCAGTCCTGTAGTCCTGTTTCTTTCTTAGAGCTTACTGTGGAAGTAATATTGAAATGGCATTCAAATGTAGGAATAAAGGATCCCTAAAAAAACCAGACAGGTTATTTCTTATTCTACACTTTCCCTTCTGTTTTGGCCATAAACTCTCCATACATCCTTACAAATCACCCGTACAAAAAAGGTGCTCATTTTAAAAATTTATTGTGCACTGTATCACAGCTTTTATTTTTATATGCAATACTCAGCAGGACAATGCAATGCAAGTCAGAGAAAAACAGGACTTTTGTGGTTCATTACTATTAGTAAAATTCAGTTATTAGAAACATTCATGTTATGACTGTGGCATTTCACTAAGTGTTTGATCTATCACAACCAGTCTCACCTCACTTCTGTCACTTCCACTAAAAAACCCAATATCTCACAAAACAATCAAACATGCAGTATCTTCTAGCAAGGAAAAATATATTTTTTTTTTTACATTTAAAACTATGCAGTTGTTTATGTGTCTCCAGAGAATGATCATCTCTCCTTTTATCTTTCAGGTCAGCAGTTCAAAACTAGCTTGTCTCAGCAATGAGTGAATGCTGTTACCTTCATAAAAGTATTCAGTGCTCCCTATAATGTACTATAAATTATTGTTTCACTCTGAACTTCCTACTGCAAAAAATCATTGCACTATATGGAGTGCAACCATATTGCACTCTACACAGATAATTTTAGCGCATTTTAAAACAAGCGGAATATTCCATTTTAGAGTAGTAAAAGTAAGTAGTAAGTAAATAGTAGTAAGTAAAAGTAAATATAAAAAATAGTAGTAAATAAAAGGAAATGTAAGTAAGAAATAGTAAGCTCAGAAAAAGGAAAACAAGCATAGACTGCTCATCTTTTTTTGAAGGAAATGGCTTTAAAATGAAAAGATGAAGGGACTAAATGTGTGAGTGTCCAAATAAACAATAATAAAACACAGTAGGAATCTAGAACTGGTTGGAGACAACAAAGTACAAGGAAGTTATTTATTGTAACGGAAGAAAACTATCACATTGTTAGCTGTTTTTTAAATCATACCAGGCTTCGTGGTCCCTGGAGTTTTGCTGTAGTCCCAAAGACAAACACAAAAAAGGGAACTACCATTCAAAACTGTGTTCACAGTGCCTGCTTAGCACAGACCAGCTATGAGCGCCTTTGCTCCTAAACTGCTGGTGTCCGGTGTCCCGACACAGCCTGGCTACAGGTATGTCTGCTGCAAGGCACGCGCCTCTGATATGCGGAGCTGTAATTCTAGAGATTCACAATCTACACTGAGTACCAGGGGGAGATCAAGCTCCCCCAAGAGGCCTGGATCTACTCTAAGAAGATCTGTAGTCATAAATACAGAGGAAACTAGATGGCGTGCCAGGAGTAGGATATTCCTCTGGCTCTTCAGACAGACCTGAGGTTCAGACACGCTTTCGCTTAGCCAGAGAGCGTAATTGTGCCCTATGTGAAGTGCAGCAGAAAGTGCAAGAAAGTCGAAACAAATCCCATCTTCTTTTCTAATTTATCATTTTTTAAAGAGCAATATTTGTAACCAGAAGTGATGAGAACGCAGAGAAAGGCAGATTCTCCATGATTTTAAGATGGATGTTACTCTTGGCTATATTTAACATGGAAAACCTTTCCTTATATATCAGAGATTTCTACTACACACGTTTAACCCACCACTGAATTGTTGCAGATATGTGCACTTTTCCTCTTGTTAGCTTAGCAGAGCTTACTTAAAAAACAGCTTAAAAAAAGCGCTTACTTAAAAAACAGACTGTGATTTAAAAATGTGTTTAGTGGAAGGCAGACTATGATAAAAGTCATTATATCTCCCAGCTGAGCAAAGATCACTTTCTTCCCCAAAATAAAATAGCTGCTACCACCCATGTGCCCTCTCTACTGTCTCTGAATTCAGTATGCTGGTAACCCAGTTTGTCTACATCAGCAGTGAAGTTGCCTAAGGATAACGAGGTAGAACCTATGCAGAGGATTTTTTTTATTTCTTGTAGAGTTATGCCCACGGCAGATTACTGTTATCTGAGAACAGAGACTAGTGACTTGTCACCATCATACAAAAAATTAACTTTTGCATTGGAGCAATGTTTCTTGTTTTGCTTTAACCCTGATTTGCATATTCCTTGTTAGATTTTTTTTTTTTTTAATATAAATATGGCTTGTTTTGGATACGTCTGCACTGCTTTCCAGATACAGATCCAAACCTGCACTCGAGTCTGAGTTCACAGAATCATAGAATCACAGAATCACAAGGTTGGAAAGGACCCATTGGATCATCGAATCCAACCATTCCTAACACTCCCTAAACCATGTCCCTCAGCACTTCATCCACCCCTTCCTTAAACACCTCCAGGGAAGGCGACTCGACCACCTCCCTGGGCAGCTGTTCCAGTGCCCAATGACTCTTACTGTGAAGAATTTTTTTCTGATATCCAACCTGAACCTCCCCTGGCACATCTTGAGGCCATTCCCCCTTGTCCTGTCCCCTGTCACTTGGGAGAAGAGCCCAGCTCCCTCCTCTCCACAACCTCCTTTCAGGCAGTTGCAGAGAGCAATAAGGTCTCCCCTCAGCCTCCTCTTCTCCAGGCTAAACAACCCCAGCTCTCTCGTCAGACTTGTTCTCCAGCCCCTCACCAGCTTCGTTGCTCTTCTCTGGACACACTCCAGAGCCTCAACATCCTTCTTGTGGTGAGGGGCCCAGAACTGAACACAGCATTCGAGGTGCGGTCTCACCAGTGCCGAGTACAGAGGGAGAATAACCTCCCTGAGTTCATTCATGCCATAATGGACTATGGACTTTGGGCGAGATTTGACCATTCCTGATAGGGCAGTGAATCACACGCTACGTTTCAGTATGACCCAAGCACGTTCCTGCCTGCCTTCTGATTAGCACCTACTCACAGTAACACCTCAGAAACATCCTGAAGAACTTAATATACACTTCTCGTAAGCCATTTTTTGTGCCTGTAGCTCACAATCTAACAGTATTCTACAGACAACTTTTTCTCCCTCTGGGCCTACTTAGGATGAAGACTGATGAAGGAAAAAAATACTGTATAAATTTAGCATTAAGTGGAAGATATTCACATTTGTTATCTCATCTTCTCTGAGAGGAAATAAAACTGATGACTGTACTTCATTAAAATTACATATACACACAAGAAAAATGGCAAAGGCTATTACAGGTAAGTAACACCAAGAGAGCAATAAACAAACGTGCAGTTGATTAACATTATTCTCTAGCTTCTGCTGTAGTAGTGAAAAACTAGCAAACACTGCACAAAGGCACTATCTGACTAAGAGACATACAAGTGCTACTTGATACCACTGCTGTTCTCAGTAGAAATCTTTTGGAAGAATGTTTGTTCAGTTCCCAGAGAAACCTAGTTCTTTTGTGAGATCTCTCCCTTTTCTACTTTGCTTCCTTTTAAAAGCCCAGAAGTTTAATTTTTTTTGAACTACAGAGGATGCCTGTTTAGGACTAAATGTGGACAGTCATACTATGAATCAGATAAGCTGCATACTTGGCATGCAGAACTAGAAACGGTGATGTTTCCGGCATCAGCTGAATTCAGTTTGCCACCGCAAGATCCTGTCTCTTCTGAAAAGTTCCTCTTTTGAAAAGCTCCTACTGTGGTTTTTTTTTTTTCTGGTGTGTTACTCAGTGTTACACAGTATGTGTTTTATAGAAATATAGGCAGTAAAAACATCCCCCTCTCTTCTGACATCGACACCACCAAAAAGTACTTGTAAAGGGATCCACATTTGCAACTTGTAAAAAAAAAAGTGTACGAGGTAATTGAAAGGTTATCACTCAGTCTGTAAGTGAAGTAAATTGTTGTATGGACTGTATCATATTCCCTGTTACAAGCCCACCTAGGGATAGGCTTTCCTTGCAAGGATTTCTGTGTCTCTGGTAATAACACCTGTATTGCCTGTACCTCAGGCATCACAGAGTATGCTTTGAAAGTTTGCTAAAGAGTGTAAAGTTTTCCAAGAATAAATACATAGCTCAAAGGGGAAACTGCCAAAAGAGCAGTAAATGCACACAAGTAATTTTTTTTTCCCACTTGGATAGAAAGATGTGATTCATGGAGTTTCAGTCAGCAGAGCAACTTCTGTACCATGCAAGAGGTGGAAAAATTAGTGCAGTGTGATGAGAGCTGCCTTAGAATCGGTTTATGTTTCACTGTTCAAGGATGAGGCTGCAGAGAAGCTGTAGAAATAGTAATAAATTATGCTGCATTGATACACTGGGAAGTACTAGTCAATGCAGGATTTTAACCATACCCACATAGCATCATAGAATCATAGAACAGTTTGGGTTGGAAGGAACCTTTAAAGGTCATTTAGTCTACCTGCCCTTATCAAGATTAAGTAGAACAGTGACTAAGAAAAGCATGTTAAAAAGATCACGTATTTTCCAATCACTCTAGTCACATATTTCTTGCAGTGACTTCTGCAATCCAGATTTATTTTCCTATTTTCTTTCAATTAAGGTCATGGTCTTTGTGTGAAGCACAAACTATTTAACAGCTACTTTAAAAAACGTAATTAACACCTGCACTGCCTCTGGCTTGATGCTTTGTATTAGAGAGGCACCATCATCCTCAAGAGTGTATTATCAAGAGAAGAAAAAAGTCTTAAAGTAATTTTGAATTAATAAGCTTTGTTTTAGCAACTTCATGAAAAGCTTTAAATAATTTTATTAAACTTTCATGCATGTTAGGAAGAAGCGTGCACCAATAATGAACTGTAACTGAAATTCTATTTCCAGTTTGACTACCTCAGGACAGTTCAAATGCAAGAATAAGCACACCACTTATAAATTAAGGCTGGACAGTTTTTAACTGTATAGCTCAGAAAACACACTGCTGTAAGAAGCTTCAGCTTTAAAACCAGTGTTTTAGCTAGCTGATACACTAACCTAGCTGTAAGTCCAGGAGACCTGTAACCATCAAGTCCTAAAGATCTCCAATCAATCAAATAACTTCCAGAAGTCCAAAATGAATCTGTAGCACAAAAGTTTTTACAGGTCACTTGTACTTGGAATTTAATTTCCAACATAATGCCAATGTGTAAAAGCACTCAAACATTTGCTAGTATCAAAATGACTCTGTTCACACAGCTGTCTGCAGTCTCAGATGCTCACTTTGCAATCTGTGCTGTGTGTTAGAGGGGGCAACTCAAATTCTTCCCAAGCCAAGTCCAAACATGCTGTCTGTACAAAGGGCATAGCTTGCTCTCTCCTAAAAGAAAGAGGAGCAATAAAACAGGTCAGCAGGGAGTGCCTTTGACTTTTGCAGTGCTTCCCGAGCAGCCTTTTCTATCTACTCAGCTTTACCCTGGGGAATCAAAAAGAACCTGGCACAGGGCAGAAAAAGCTAGAAAAGAACAGTGAAGTGGAACACCTCCTGGGTCATCTCAGGTGAGCCACTTAGAGTTAACATTACCCACAAGGCTGATGTAAGGACAAACACATTAAATGTCGTCAAGCATGGGAATAGTGTGCACATGAAAAGATCACATTTTCCTCTGCCAGACTTGTTTCAAAGACTATGACATGTCAGTCAGAGGAATATATGTCACCTAAATATTCAGAATGACCCAACATCCTCACAGCAGACCAGTAAATAATTATGCAATCCTTAGGAATATGCTTTCTAAAGTCTTATCAGTGTCATGTAATTTATTACTTATTCTTATCTGAGTTATTTAAAAACCAAACAAAATTATTTTTCTTCTAAAAAGCTGCCTTAGAGTTACTAACTAACTTCCAACTGAATTAATAAAAATGCAATAATTACAAAAAAATAATTCTTGCATTACAAACTGGAATCCTACAATACAGTTTACTGTTGGTTCCAGTAACTCTTGTAACCAAAAGAAGGTGAAACAAGTTGCAGACGAAGCTGCAACAATGAAGAACAAAAAGATGCACTTTTTTCCTGACATTTATGTGGCTTACAAAATTTGAAATAAACTTCATAGATCAGCAAGGATAAGTTGATATCAGTTATTGTTGAAGAAAATTATACTACCTTTGTAGATTTTTCACGACTGAGATGTTCTGCACATTTCTGCCGTCATGGGGAAACTTCTTTTTTTTTTTTTAATTGTTGTACTGAAAGGTAAAATGCAATTAGGGTAAGTTATCATTGCATAATTCTCTCCATTGTACTGACTGCAGACGTATTTAGAAATATATTAACAACTGCTGAATCAGACCTGATGGTAAAAACTACTTTTACCATTCTTTTTCACTTTGAGATTCACACTCTGCACATGAATATAATTTAATATACTTTCACTTAAAAAAATATGGATATATATTTACACACATATGAGTTTTTTCCCTGGAAATACATTGATAACATTTTCAAAGTTATAATATAACCCTGATGAATCCTTTGTGGAAACGTCTTGCAGAACAAATCTGCTGTTAAAATGTCACCTTCAGATGTTCATCTTTGAACCCTTCTGGTGTGACATAAGCACAGCTGAAAAAGGCATTTTAACTCCATTACTACCAGTGTCAAATAAAATCTATGTATTAACAAGAGTAAAAACATACATAAGACGACTGTTTCACAGCCCAGCAGTTTCTCTCTCACGGATCCCACTGAAGATATCTAATGAGGAGGTCTGCAGCTGTGAATGAAAATGTTTCCTGTGCTAAAGTAAAGTAGAGTATGTACTGATTTAGGCATCAGAGAAACAGTAGCACTGTGATGTGCAGTCCGATGGAAAAAAGCTAACGAGGGAAAATGGATTTGTAAAAATAAGCATTTCAGAAGTTCTAGACATGCAAAGCCTGACTCCTGATACTCTTTTCTTATTGCAGACAAGAAATTTCTTCATGAAAATTCTGGTGGCTTTCTTCCTTTGTCTGATCTCTCTTGCCTATGTGTCTTTTCTACTTCTCCAAACAAAACAGCTGCAGACTGGAAAAAAATCAATTTTTGAAAGAAGACCTAGAAATGTTTGCAGGCTGCTTAGGTTTACAATGGTGTTTTCCTTCCTACCAAAAGAAAAATATGCCAAACCACCTCTTTCTGGGCCAACATACTTCCTTTTTAATTAAGCAACTAAGCCATAAGTATATGAAATTTCAGAGCATATTTAAGTAGTTTTGCAGCTGTTACGTAACTGTTGCATTTGGGTGAATTAAAAGCCATAATAATTATCACTGTGGTAAACCCTGAAACTGAATTTTCTCTTTAACAGAAATCACATGGCGCAAGAAAGATGGGCGTGCAGATTCCAGGGTACATTTGCTTACGCTGCCTTAGACGCTGTGATTCTGCCAACGCGTATGCAGATTCTTAAATCTGAGGAGACTGAATATTCACATTCACTCAGAGCCACTACTGTCAGGTATTCCCAGTGCAAACAGACTGAGGTCTCTGCCTCTGCTGATGAGGACATGGACATACCTCGCCTATGTTCCACAAAGATATGGAGTGATCAAATGACAGCATAGCTTGTTTCTTCACTTTTGACTATGATGACTCTGCAGTCAGTAAAACTGTCAAAAACTTTATCACAACTTTTGCAACCCTTTTTCTTCTTTCATTCTTTTTGCCTCTCCCTTCTACACAGTTGCCACTTAAGGAGTTCTGTGATTTCAGTAAAAAAAAATAGCTTTTATACAAGAGAGGAAAGAATTAAAAAAGCAAAAGACTAATAAAAAAATGTTGAAAACCTCAAGATTTTGAAATGACAAAACCCAGCTTTAGTTACATACCTTTCTCTACTTTTTTTCCTGATGCTCCCTTTTCTCTTTCTAAAATATAATAACACATAAAAGACTAAAGGAAAAACAATGTTGAAAGTGAAAGGATGCTGTTAGAGGTAGAATACCTAAAGTTTCTTGAAACAGCCTAATAAATACATGGAGTGGTGTTTAACTTGAATGATCTCCCTCCACAAGGAATACAATCGATAAGGCTTAGGCCACTTTACTTATTTGATGCTGTTTCATCTTCAGGTCTTTTCTTCAGCATTATTAACATATTTACAAGTTAAAAAAAAAAAAAATCAGAGAAACTAGGTTTGTGTCAGTTACTTGAAAAAAACACCCACAGCTGAGGAAAACCATAAAACAGGTCAGTTGAATGAGACAAAGTCTACACTCTGTCAACAAAACCACAAAAAAAAAAACGGAAAAGCATTATCTTGTGTAGCACACACACTACTTCCCCCAGAGCAGAAGCCTCACATAGCCCAGTTTCAATGCTGTGAACAAAGCCTGATTTACATGTTGCCACAGAATCACACACAGAATCACAGAATCACAAGGTTGGAAAGGACCCATTGGATCATGGAGTCCAACCATTCCTAACACTCCCTAAACCATGTCCCTCAGCACTTCATCCACCCGTTCCTTAAACACCTCCAGGGAAGGCGACTCGACCACCTCCCTGGGCAGCCTCTGCCAGGGCCCAATGACTCTTACTGTGAAGAATTTTTTTCTGATATCCAACCTGAACCTCCCCTGACGGAGCTTCAGGCCATTCCCCCTTGTCCTGTCACTTGGGAGAAGAGGCCAGCTCCCTCCTCTCCACAACCTCCTTTCAGGTAGTTGTAGAGAGTAATAAGGTCTCCCCTCAGCCTCCTCTTCTCCAGGCTAAACAACCCCAGCTCTCTCAGCCGCTCCTCGTCAGACTTGTTCTCCAGCCCCTCACCAGCTTCGTTGCTCTTCTCTGGACACTCCAGAGCCTCAACATCCTTCTTACGGCTGCTGATAATTCAGAAGTACAGCAGCACACTAGAGGAGACTCTCCTGTACAGTTTACCATATACAAGGCCTTTCATGAAGTTTTTATCTTTGCAACAGCAGAGAAACTTTATTTTTAAGAGTCTGAAGGGTTGGAAAATGGAGAATTCATGAAAAAAAAGAGTCTTACCCAGATGATCTTCTTCCTGATATTAAAGGAGTACGTGGAGACTGCATGCCTTCAGTATAATCACAATTACACAGAGTAATTGTTCTCAAATTGTATTAAGATCAGAGGCTGGCTTACTGTCATGAAAAACACTACCTCCCACAAAATCTCATCTTGCTTGAGACATTCAAAAGTATTTTCTGCAACTTTTGAAGCAAAGGCTTGCAAAACAAACCCTGTGATGGGGTGGCATGCTTTGGTATCACAGTGAATTTCATTTCTACATTAAACTAACAGATTGTAGAAAGTTCTTGAAGTGTCTGTATACAAGGCTTCAATCGTGATTGTGTTTTTGAAAAAAAAAGACTTTTTTCATTATATTTTCCATTAAAAAATGTCAATTTTGTGCAGGATTCCAGGAAGCGGGAATGCAGGGAGAAAGGCAAAAAAAGAACTGTTTGCCAAAAATCTTAACTTGGCTGGCATTCTGGTTGCCAGTTTTTGATGCTGGTGTGTTTGCCATGTGAACAAAGCTGTTTCTGAGCACAGCCGTACTGCATAATCATCAACCCTGCACAAAATCAAACTCCATACAATAACAATTGATATTTTATATTGAATGATCAGTACTGCCAGTCTCAATGATTGGTACCTGAGATTTTTATGCAGTATGTTTCGAAAGCACCAAAGACCCAAATTTTGTTTCATCTTCAGCTCAAATCTTAGAAAATAATATTAAACACTTGATAAATGGTGGAATTCTCAACACAGACTATATGACTAATGCTGCAAATTGCCCTCAAGTAGGTGGCAGGAGATACTGGGATTTACAGCCACTCAGCACGATGCTGACATTGCAAAGCAGGCAATTGCAGAGCATGAAGATTGCATAATCTGTCCTGTAATTTTAAATCCAGCCAAGAGGTCAGTTTAGTTAAATCGTTCAAAGAGAACAAGCAAAAGATAAATGTTTAGGGAAGACAATAAAATTCTGGTTTGTAGTCTTTTACTAGCATTCAATATATTGCTTTGGCTTTCAAAAACACGTCCTGAACTGTTTTTTTATTTCATTATAACCTGTCTGTTACCGTAGAACAGGGAACCCACGGAAATGCTGCATAGCATCTACTCCAGCATATATTTTTAATAGAGGTCCACAGATTAGTAACATATTATCTCCCGGCATTGCAAAATTATATTGGAAGTAATTCTAAATTGTTTCCCTTATTTCCCACAGTTTATTTTCATGATTTTCCAATCGAAAACTTCACACCCACAAACAAATGTCTCCTCATTAAAGTTCTCTGAACATTAGAAAAATCGAGAGTCTGAAAAGATCTTGGTGATTCACCTTCAGATACTGAAAGCTGCTGAGCACCAGAACTATATCTGAGCTGCAACCTCAAGAGGTTTTCAGCCCATTTTGACTGTTTCTTCCTTTTCTTAGTTCTTCTCACATACATGTTTGTTACCTTTACACAATTTTAGGGAATTTTATGTACAGGAAACCTCCAAGCAAGGAAACTTCGGTACCAAGGATGCCCTTTGGTTACTTTACTGTTTTAGTTATTAGCGGAAATAAAACAATGCCAAAGACTGGGTTTTGAGGACATAGACCGGGTTATTGGAGAAAAGGAGCTGTAAAAGTATATATTGTCATCCAGATTTTTCTTCAACCAATAATCAACATGTCACAGCAATTTTCAGTTTCATTTACTTCCCCCTCTGCCCTAAAAAATTTTGGTAAGGTTCTTCCAGATGAATAAACCAGCAATTTCCCTGTAACAGAGGTTTTATTAAATACAGACATTTTCTTATAAGCCAAAGTATGGTTCAATGTATGAATCCTTGTTCAAAAAATGATTGTCACATTTGGCAAGTAATTACCATGTGAGAATAAGCCGAAGTTTCCCTCTGGAAGTGAGAGGAAAGAACTAGCTCAAGAGAAGAGGAAAATATGCTGCATGGAAAATATGTTAACAGACAGAGCAGATTAGTCTTAGTATGTAAAATTTAAATACAGATACTTTTCCTGAAATTCCTAAATATTGACCAATCAGTGTGTCCAAATGCAAGCAAATATGACAGATGATTTTTTTAACATCCCCAATATTCTACTTTCTCATAGTTTGCTATCTCTAACCTTATAATTTCTGAAATCTGTCTCTCCTGCACTTTCAATGATCCACCAAATCTGGCAGCAGTACGTCAGGAATAATCTAGCACTAGCATATTTTTATAGTAAGGCAACCCCTGGAGCACCTTTAAATGGCTGTTTGGTTCTTTGCTGGATGGGTTTCTCTAAATTCAGCTTCCCCTTTCCTTTCCCCCTTCCATTGCTTTGTGGATTCTGTGTGTCACACCACGAGCATAGGTTTAATAATTGTTTTCTTCCCATTCAGCATCAGATAACTGTGGGATGTACCACTAGAAAATAACAAGCCCTGAAGAAGAATCAAGGAGGAATCCTGTAAAGGTATTCATTGTGCCTTCAGACTGCCTTAATGCTCTGCCCAAGATGACTTGGAGGGAAAGACAGAAAGTAGTCCTATACAGAACATAATATCAAGTCACTGAAAACAATCATCTCCATCAGAACATCTACAATCTCCATTGAACAAGAACTGATAAAGCTACAGCCAGGTCCTAGACCAGACTGTCCTAGCAGCTACATTCCTGCTGGCTGCCTGAGTTTAGACTTAGATTTCTACATTGACTTCCCCTACACTAACAAATACACATGGTTTCCAGGTGGATAAAATCTCCCTCGACAACAGGTAGATAAAATCTCCCTCGACAACAGGTGCTGCCTACTCTACTGCTAAATCAGGTGAATGTAAGGTTTTCTTTTCACGCTTTCCAGGCAGAGTCATATCTAAAAGCAATCAACATACCCTTTCCATTTCTCTCCCTTACCCCTTCCTTTCAAGAAATATGTCTTTTCAAGCCTGTTTCACATAAAACAGCTTTTAAGCTCCAGCCAATTTTTTTCCCATTAAAGCCGAAGATGTTCAGCCATTCCTAAACAGCCATATCCGAGTTGGATTCTCTCTCTGAACCCCATCATTGTGTGCCGTTGTAGCAGGCTGGCAGATTAACAAACCTTTGCAGGTTCACTCACTTACCAGAGCACAGCAGCACTGCCTCTCTATCACATTGTGCCGCAGAAGGACAGTTTGCAGCTAAATTTCAAAAGCAATAGGTTTACCTCCATATAGACATTATTGTGCATTGAATACTCATTCATACCACTTCCCACTTTTTGCACATGCACTAAACAACCACAGAGCTGGGGCACAGAAGGTTCCGTTCCATTGCTCCAAGTATATGAAGGGTGTTCATTCTTTCAACGGTAGAAAACGGCTTCTACCTATACACGGTCCAATACAGGTAGCAGGAATCCAGAGTCTTCCCCTGATATGTAGCAAGGGCTTAATGAAACAATCCCGTTCCCATTATTTTGCTGTTAGTTATATTTATTGAGAGGTTTTATGATGGAAAATTTTAATCCGAAGGACACTGTACTGTTATTGGAAGACACGGATGGCAGCATGAACATGCGCAACACTTGAAAATCAACACACACAGCATTTGACTTACTCCTCCTGCAGATCTAACAGCGTGAGAGAGCGGAGATGCTGTAGAGGATTAGTTGCAGTGCCCTTTTTGCACTATTGATACAAATACAATACACACGAACTTATACACAAACTTTTGCATTAGCTGCAGTAACCGTATCTTGATAGGAAGGAAGCAGCAGCGAGCACCCCATCACAGAAACTCTCCTTCAGAGAACCCACCCGGACAGATTCTACACAGCAAAACCCACATTGACTTATTTCTAAAGTAACAGAAATGCATATATGGTTATATATATGAGCGGGTTAACTATATATCTACATATATATATGTACATATATGTCCAGAGAAGAGCAACGAAGCTGGTGAGGGGCTGGAGAACAAGTCTGACGAGGAGCGGCTGAGAGAGCTGAGGTTGTTTAGCCTGGAGAAGAGGAGGCTGAGGGGAGACTTTATTGCTCTCTACATCTACCTGAAAGGAGGTTGTGGAGAGGAGGGAGCTGGGCTCTTCTCCCAAGTGACAGGGGACAGGACAAGGGGGAATGGCCTCAAGATGTGCCAGGGGAGGGTCAGGCTGGATATCAGGAAAAAATTCTTCACAGGAAGACTTATTGGGCACTGGCAGAGGCTGCCCAGGGAGGGGGTCGAGTCACCTTCGCTGGAGGTGTTTAAGCAACATGTTGATGATCAGTGCTGAGGTACATGGTTTAAGAGACTGTTAGGAATGGTTGGACTCGATGATCCAGTGGGTCCTTTCCAACCTGTTGATTCTATGATTCTATAGAGATTAAAACTGTGTAAGCCACTGAATTATGATTTTAAAGGCACCATGCAGCAGTCAAACTCCTGAGCAGCTCTCGCTAGCAATGCTTTTCCCGGGCACCGCTGCCCACGCCAGGAGGTTTAGCAAGGATGTGCAAAGCCGAGCTCCCATACAGAATAACCCGGCTGCCCGGAGGCACTGACCCTCAAAGCTGGGCTCTGCAGGCGCTCGCCAGCCAAAGGGCAGGGACGGACAGCCTCCTCCAGCCACGGCCCTGCGGCCGCCGAGCGCTCCCCGAGCACAGGTGCTCCGCAGCCGCACACCCAGCCGGGACGCAGCTCGCAGCCGCCCCCGGCCCGACGCACGGCCGGCAGCGCCCGGCGGCAGCTCCAGCCTCGCCCACGCCCTTCCTTCCGCCGCATAAAGCCCGGCGGCGGCTGCTCGGCCTCCTGCGGGGTGCGATCGTGCTGCAGAGCCCGGGGATCCCTCGGGGGACACCATGCCTGCCGCCTGCTCCGGGCAGCGCCTGCTGCTGCTGCTGTGCCTCGGCCTCTCGGCCGGCAGCCCCGCAGGTAAAGAGGGGCGGGGGAGGGGGGGCAGCGCCCCGGGGATGCGGCGGGGCGGGGGGTGCGGCGTGTCCCGCATCCCTTGGGGGACACAGCATCTGGGGAAGGGGTGCGGCGTGTCCCGCACCCCATGGGGGACACATGGGCTGGGGAAGGGGGTGCTGCGTGTCCCGCATCCCTTGGGGGACACAGCGGCTGGGGCGGAGGGTGCTGCGTGTCCCGCATCCTCGGGGAGGGACGCAACGGAGGAGCAACGAGTGCTCCCTGCCCCGCATCCCAAGGGGACGCAACGCTTGAGCAAAGGATGCTCCCTGCCCCGCAGCATCCCCGGGACACACACACGCAGCGGCTGTACAAAGAGTGCTCTGTGCCCCGCATCCCCGGGGGATGCAGTAGTGGAGGAGAGGATGCTCTCTGCCCCTCAGCATCCCCGAGGGAGGAGAGACACAGGGCGCTCCCGGCCCCGCATCCCCGGGGGACGCAGCCGCGGAGCAAAGGGTGCTCCTGGCCCCGCAGCATCGCCGGTGAGGGGGATACAGCGGCTGAGCAAAGTGTGCTCCCTGCCCCGCATCATCCGCGGGGAGGGGGATGCAGTAGCGGAGCAAGAGGTGTTGCGTGCCCCACAGCATCCCCATGGGATGCAGCAGCTGGGCAAAGGGTACTCCTTGCCCAGCATCCCCGGGAGACACACACAGTGGCTGGGCAAAGGGTGCTCCCTGTCCCGTAGCATCCCCAGGGCTTGCCGGCGGACACGCTGGAAAGTGGGGATCGCTCCCCTTATCACTGCCTCCCTGCACTAGTGGGTGTGCTAGACTGCGTGCTGGGGTGTCCAGTCCTGAGATCTAGTGCTGTCTCCCACTTTCTGTCCCACGGATGGGAGGATTTAAGGGTGCAGGACTTGGAGGTTGAGGTATAGCATTTTGTTGCTTCCCTGTTGTTATCAAGTAGAGTCGTAGAGCGGTTTGGGTTGGAAAGGACCTTAAAGATCATCGAGTTTCAACCCCCATTAAAAAACATAATTAAACCATCATAAGTAAAGTATTGAGTCCTGAAAAAGCCTGGATTGTTATGTTAGTAAGATAGCAATATGCCTGGCAGGTTGTGAGGAACATGCCTTGGAGGATTTTATGTTGAATTTTTAAATGTGACCCTTAAAATCCGTGAAGGGGATAACATGAAGCTTGGCATAAGGAGGAGTTTCTTCACAATGAGGGTGGTGGGGCACTGGAACAAGTTGCCCAGAAAAGTCATGGATGAGCCATCCCTGGAGATGTTCAAGGCCAGGTTGGATGGGCATTGGGCAGCCTGATCTGGTGGGAGGTGTCCCTGCCCATGGCAGGGGGGTTGGAATTAGATGATCTTTAAGGTCCTTTGCAACCCAAACTATTCGATGATTCTTTGATGAGGTACTTGAAACTTCTGGACTGTATTCTTCTTCCAGTGGTTTTCAGCAGTTTGGGAGCAGGCCAACCACCTCTCAGGAAACAGGAGCTTGTTTCTAAAACTTGCAGATTTCTGTTGCTAATCCATGCTTTGGAAGTATCGCAGAGTTGTACAGAATGGTAGCAGAAGGAAATAACCAGGTTGCTGATGCATGCTGTGCAGGATGTGGTTGTTGGAGCATGTCTTGCTAAGGCTGATAGGTTTGTGTGAACATTATTTCTGAGGCTTTAATCAACCATAAATGATTTAGCTGCATTTTCAGTTTGTAATATGTAAGTAGTGACACATTTGTTTGTGCCTCTGTTGATCCTAATAGAGAGGAGCTCCATGTGTGGCAATAACTTCTGTGAAATTTGTAGTAGTTTCCTGTAACACGAAAGGACAGTACATGTGTTTTGCAGTTCTAGAGACTTGCTTAAAATATGGATATTTTTGTATGCACACAGAGGAGGTTCTGCTTTGTAGTTCTTAAAACTGTTTTAAAAATGTGTGTGTATTTTTGTATACACACATGCCTGTGAGTAGTGTCTAACAGTCTATTTCATTGATCGAAAAGTTTGGTGACTGTAAATGGCCTGATATTTGTAGGAATGCGTGAGTCACATCATGGCAAGTTAGTTATTTTTGACAGTCACTGCCAAAAGCGGTACCTAATGGTGGTTGAACCAATTCTAAGCATAGACAAAGACATCAGTGAAATTATATCCTCTTCTGGAAAAAAACCCAAATCTAAAAACCCCAACAAAACATTGTTTGTGTTTCCAAAACCTCCACAAATCTACCGTATTCTTGAAGTTCTATACCACGGCTGGTTTTGAGCAGACATCAGGAATGAGCCACCTGCTATGGTACTCTCTATCTAAATGACGCGAGACTGTTGTTTTTCAGACTTCTGTTAGGTTTGTATGAACTGGGTAGGGAGGCTTCACTGTGACTTCCGTGATGGTTTGTGTGTGGGGAAGAGTGTTTTACGTTGGTTATTAAACAATTGTGCAAAAACCTTGTCCAGCACAGGGAATATCTGCACAGGTTCAGAAAAGGGAAGCTCATGTTCCCTTGGAGGGAGGAGAACTAAAACTGCCTTATGGAGAAGTACAGAATCAGTGAGCATTCTGGAGGTGCGGGGATTCAGAGGGTTTCTTCTGTCAAAATAAATTGCAGTACAAGCAACCAGAGGGAGCACTGGGCGCACAGGGGCTGAGCTGCATGCAAAAGGCTGGTTGCATAGCCTTCTGCAGCTGGTAAGGCAGATACCATCAGAGGACTTTATTTTGAGGCAAGTAGCTTGAGGAGAGTTCTTAACGTTCTGTTAGTTCTGTCTCTTAGTCTTGTAACTTCAGTTAATTGTTTTGAATATTTTGAACGGTTGCCTTTCACCTTCTTTGAGTTAAGACTTCACTAGAAACCACTGCCCAGTTTCCTACTTCATTTGGTGCCAGTTGTGGCTGCCTGATTTAGTTGCAGCAAATGCTGCCAGATTTCTTTGGGAAAAGCAAACCCCGACTTCTAACACTGAAGATACCAAGGATTTATGAATCAAGAATGTATCTCATTTCTTACAGACTTGCTTCCAGGTTGGATTTTTCTGTTTTTCCATGAGGGAAGGGCTTCTGTCAGGGCATTGGGGAGTCCTTCATATGGATCCTTTCATGCCTCAGGAGAGCTCAGTCTGCAGCTTTTTTCTTTTCCAGGGGCTCCAGGAGGTTCTGGCAGCTGGTTTTGGTTGCTACTGAATGTTTGTGCACTTGCATAGGGTATAAAATTGATATTAAATCATTTGACAGTAAATTAAATGTAAAATTAATTATGCTAAATTAAACCAAATTGTATCTCAGCCTTTTCCCATCCAGCCACTCTTCTGGCTCAAAAAGAGAGCAAATAAGACTTTTTTTTTTTAAGCTTAAAACTCCTCTGGTGATGAAATGTGTGGTACATCCACATTTTATCCCTCAAATATTGGCTGCGGTGGGCAGCAGAGATAAGGTAGAAATAAATTAATGTCCTCATACTTTCAGCTGCTCCTTCCTTCATAAAGATCAGAGCAACAGGAACTCAGCGAGCTTCTACACTATTGATTAAATCTAATGAAAATTAATTACAGGCTAAGGCATGCAGCCATGACTCAATAGTTTGAGAAGTTATTCCACTTGACTTGCTTACATCACTGCCTGGCTTGATGACACTAATCACGCAGTGCTCGGTCATCTTGATCTCTGATGCTTGTCAGCTGGTGTAATTGAGAGGAGAAGAAAGATGCAGTATTGTCTCTGCTGTGTAGTTTGACTAAGGAACAGATAAGGGCCAAGATTTGGAAGCAGTGGTGACTAGCAATAACAGTACTTGACTGCTTTCATTTGCTGTGTGAATCAAGGAAGAAAGCCAAGATGAGAATCTTATTAATATGCAAACCACATTACAGGTTATCTGGCTTCCATGCAGAGAGGTAACAGAGCTGCTGCTGTACAGCTTGGCACTGGCACCTTCTAAATTTATCATCTTTAGGGGTTCTAATTACTGTGCAGGTGATGCATCTACTGAGCTGACACAGTCAGGTGAACCATGACATCCTTAGAATGTCTCAAGATGCTGCAGATATAAAAATTCATAGGCCTTTCTTCAACCTTACTGCAAATATTGGAAGCACAATAGCTCTTCCTGCTCTCAGCGCCTCTGCCAACTGGGGAGTAAGACTCAGTCTTTCTCACTGGCTGGGTCACAAGCTTGCAACTAGACAGAGCAGATTTATGAAGTTTATTACTTGGGTGAAAGGCTGGGAGAGAACACTTTGCTGTGGGACCGGTGGACTAGGATGAAAAAAACCTGAAAAAATTAAGAGCCTGTCGTTAAGAACCACTAATGCTTAACTCGTTTTCATCTTGATCCAAAGTAATTGAAGTATGATGGGTGAATTAACAAAGCAGGTGGTGCAGGCTGTGCGTGACTGAGGTAGCCTGGAGTAGCTCGGTGCTGGAGATGCCAGTGTAGAGAGTGTGTGGGTTGTCTTTGCCTGTAGTCCTGAAATGAAGTAGGAGTTAACAGTGTTGTTCACTTGCAGGAAGAGGCAGGGTGTTGACTTTACCTTCTGCTGGAAAAGGGCTGTGGTGGATTGTACGTGTCTGGATGCCAGGCGCTTGCTAAGGCTGCTCTACCACTCCCCCTCTTCAGCTTGGCAGGGGAGAG
The DNA here is from genome assembly GCF_017976375.1 of Cuculus canorus. Lineage (NCBI taxonomy): Eukaryota > Metazoa > Chordata > Aves > Cuculiformes > Cuculidae > Cuculus > Cuculus canorus. The sequence goes on along the minus strand of NC_071441.1, from coordinate 6,387,916 downwards.
AAAATATAACGGAAGTCTTGTGGGTTGAGAGAGGGACAGATCACTCAGCAGTTGCTGTCAAGGGCAAACAAGAGTTGACTTGGGGATATTACATTAATTTATTGTCAATCAAATTGGAGTAGAGTAATGAGAAATAAAAACTAAATCTTAAAACACTTTCTTCCCATCCCTTCCTTCTTTCCAGTGTTGACCACTTCTAAGTTCTCTACCTCTCCCCTGTACCCCAGCAGTGCAGGGGGACAGGGAATGAGGGTTATGGTCGTAGAATCATAGGATCATAGAATCACCAGGTTGGAAAGGACCCACGGGATCATCGAGTCCAACCATTCCTTACACTCCCTTAAACCATGTCCCTGAGCACCTTATCCAGCCATTCCTTAAACCCCTCCAGGGAAGGTGACTCAACCACCTCCCTGGGCAGCCTCTGCCAGTGCCCAATGACTCTTTCCGTGAAGAATTTTTTTCTGATATCCAGCCTGACCCTCCCCTGGCGGAGCTTGAGGCCATTCCCCCTCGTCCTGTCCTCTGTCAGTTCATCACACATTCCCTGCTGATCCTTCCTTCTCGTGGGAGGACTCCTCACCCTCTTCTCCTGCTCCAATGAGGGTCCCTTCCATTTGATGCAGTCTTTTGGGAGTGGACCACTCCAGCCTGGGTCCACCATGGGGTCGCAAGGCCTGCCAGCAAACGTGCTGCAGCATGGGCTCCTCTTTCCACTGCTCCACAGGCCCTGCCAGGAGCCCTCTCCAGCACCGGCTTCTCACGAGATCACAGTCTCCTTCAAGCACATCCACCTTCTGTGATGTGAGGTCCTCCATGGAGGTGGATATCTGCTCTGACCTCCAGGGGCTCAGCCTGCCTGACCGTGGTCTTCACCACAGGCTGCAGGGGAGTCTCTGCTCTCATACTTGGAGCTTCTCTTCTGCCTTCATCAACTTTGGTGCCTGCAGAATTGTTTCTCACAGGTTCTCACTCCTCTCTTTGGCTGCAGTAGCAGTTTCCTTTTTTCAGTTTTAAATATGTTATCCCAGAAGTGGGTGGTGGGCTCGGCCTTGGCCAGAAGTGGGCTCATCTTGGAGCCAGCTGGCATGGGCTTTGCTGGACATAGAGGAAGCTTCTAGGAACTTATCACAGAAGCCAATTCTTTAGCCCCTCTGCTACTGAAGCCTTGCTACACAAACCCAACACCATAGCTTTTCAGTTTTCATCTATGCTTGCTGCTGTCTTGGATGTCTAACAAGAGCTTATGACCCCTCCCAGACTTTGATTATGACTGCAAAACACATGTCCTTTTTCCCCCCGATTTAAAATGACTTAAAAGCTGCTAGTATGAGATTGCTCTGAGTTTGAGGAAGAGTGGGTCCTGCTGCTCTAGGAGTAGAATATGTCATGGTATACCGAAGCATGTGAAGATAGTGTTTATTTTAGGCTAACTAGTTCTGCCACCCAAATGGAGAAACAGAAAGGAAGGCGCAAAAATCTCCATTTTTATTAAATATCAAGGACCTTGAATTCTTAATAGAAGAGTGACACTGCAATATTCTCAAACTAAGCAAGTCTTCTCCCTTTTCTCTGCAGCTCTTTCTCTGGCCAAGAACATAAAGCAAAATCCTAGAGTCTTGCCAGGCTCTTTTAAAAACTGTGCTATAGGAACATAATTGCATTTGCAGTGATGTTAAGGAAAATGGAAGTAGTCATTAGTGTTACTTGGAAGTTCATGTTTGACATAGATGCCTTTTATTTTGCTCAGGAAGGTGATAACAGATGTTGTTCACTGCACCACAAAACAGTTGAAATTGCAAGATTGCAACGGGGTTCTTATTATATTCTTGAATTGCCTATTCTGTGTTTAGGAATGATCAGCTAGTGTCAGTGTCATAAGCTGGAGTGGGTTAAGCCCACAAACAAGACAGGATTTGAGTACAGGTTATAGAGTTTATTGGTCTGCTGGAATGTTCTGAAGTATGTCTTTGCCTATCCTATGGGCTAATTACAGGAAAAGATCTATCTACAGAAATTAGAGGTTAAATACTGCCACTGTTCTTAAATTATTTTTCTTGCCTAAAGTAAGCTAATGAAGGGTTCTCCCATGTTTTGGCTGGGAGAAAACTTGGGAGAAAAAAAGCAGGTAGCAGCCTGAGGTAAGGGGGTTCTGTTTGAATTCTTTTAATGAACTACCTACTTCTATATAAGTTGAGCTCAGAGAGGATGAAGTTTCTTTAAATCCTTTTCTCTTTTTAGACCCAGCTGCGACAACAAAAGGTGCCCTTCAGTCTCAGGCAAGCTCTCTGACTAAGGTGCAAGCTGGACTTCATGAATCATCTCCTGGTAATTGTTTTATTTCAGTATACCTAAAGCTATATTGCGTTTTCCTCATGATCCTAAGTTACCACGTAGAGTTTGTGTTTTCATACTAAATGTCTTGAAATAAGGTTGTTACTTTTCAGAAGAAACAGAAGTAAATATGTTATCTTCGGAAGGATCAGAGCAACAGGAATTCGGTTGTGTGTGAAAGCTCATGTTGATTAGTCCAAATCTAACATAGGCAAATTATATTTATACATGAACTGAAGCAAGTTCTGGCAAGTTATTCTAGTTACAGTTTTGTCATTGGAGGTTATAGTGCTCCTTACCCGTTTTTTACTCTTCAGAGCTTTCTAGCACAATGTGTGTGAGAACTAGAGGGAGTGCAGTAGCTAGTACATAGAATAACTCCATACATAAACACACAGCATATTTATGAGCTAAAATACGCAAAGTATTTTCTATAATATGACCTCGCCTGACTATTTTCATTTAATATGTGAAATGAGGAAAAAAGTCAGTATGAAGACCATGTTAGTGTGCAAGACGTTTTAAAAGTGGTCTTTTTTTTTTTTTTTTATTGTGCATGGATAACGACTGCCATATGAACTGGCAACAGTGCCTTCTAAATGCATCATCATGAGGGATTTCAATACCAAACTAGGTGATGCATTTGCTAGGCTGACAAACTCAGATGATCCATGACAACCTTGGCATGCTGTCAAGGTGTCTGCACACACAGAGGAAGATTCCCCAGAACTGTCAGCCTTTCTGTGTTATTTCAGGGGTAAGCACTTGGACTAGTATGTTTCTCCATCGTGCAGAGATCAAGGCTTGGTTGTGCTCTTTTCTGGAGGAACAGGTCTTCCTGTCTAGTGCGAGGAGACAGCTTCATAACTTTTGAGCAAAAAAGACTTTTTGGACTAGAGATTGACAGCAATGTGCTTTTAGGAACTTCAAAACGAACTAGCCTGAAGCTCTGTTCTTCTTGCATCGTCCACCTTAATATACCGTTTTATTGTTACCTTCCTTCATGCTTCAACCAGTTTAAGTATAAAAGTGCAGATGGAACAAGCCAAGCAAAAGGCTGATTGCCTTTGGCGTAGCATTCCTGGTGTTGTGAGCTGACATGTCGATAAAGAAAAACACTGCTTTATGGAGGGGGACGGCAGCTTGGAAGGCATGTGGTACCTCTGCTAATGCTGGCTCAGAGACTTTTAAAATGCAGACCACTTGCAGGAAACTTCGTCAGAGCCAGATTCTCTCAACCGTAGTTGAGGAATGAGTTTAGGAACTTTGAAGTCAAGTTCAGTATTTTATGCAGAAAAGACAAGGAGTAATGTGAGAAGATCTGGACTTTCAGAGATACTGTTCCTACTGCACAGTGATCAATTCTGCCACCCAGTGCTTCTCTTGGTGAGAAGACTGAAGCCGTAGCCTGATTTTCTGTATTTTCCCAGCTGGGAATGGGAATCTTTCCAACCCATGGACAAGAAGGGTAATGAACCCTCTTTCCTTCTGCAAAAACTAGAATTTTTTTTTCCTGTAGTGCTACATAATTAAGCAGATTTAATCAGTAATCACTGTTGATATATTCCCAAAATGCATTTTGATATACCTGACAATGAAGTTAATTTGCAAGCATGTAAAATGTGTCATTTAAAACACTTAGTGTATTTTGTCTATAGTGGTGAGGGGGAATCTATATTTTCTTAGTTTATCACTAAATTGAGAGAAAATTGATTTTTGTTTTAATAGGTTTGTTTTTTTCACCTTTCAGAGCCCATAACAACTGCACAAGCTGTCAGCTGGCAAACTCAGGGGAGCCCTTCAGATCATTTGACGCTTGGACATACTATATCTGCACCTGGTAAAAGCAATCACTTGTTGTCTTCTACTTAAATTGTTACATTTTAGTTACCCTAGAGTCCTACCCTTATGTTTTTATTAAATGATTATGAGGGATTTATATTAGTTGGTAATTAGTAAGACAAACAGTTTGACATTTAAAGCTGTTTAGAAAGTAAAAAAAGAAAATTGCTCTAATGGTATTGAATTGTCCTTCCCTTTAAGCGTGATTTCAAATGTCTTCTCCCAGTGTGCTTCAGTTTACTAGGAACTTGTTTGCAGATACTACGGTACTAATGAAATTATATGTGTTGATGTGGATGGAGGGGTGATGCTTTCTTATCTGAGCTACAACTGTTAAAGCTTTCTTACTCTATTCTTGAAATGCATAGAACACGAGAGCAAGCGTAGTGGTGGGAACAGACTGTTTATGCTTACAGTTGCCTGCCTGACAGCTGTACCAAGCTTTGTTTGTAGAGCCTTATAAAGGTAGTCTCTGACAGTATGGTATCCATTGCCCTACAGAAAAGTGATTTTGCTGGCCACATTAAACCTTTTAAATGTAGTTTTCTCTCACAGAAGGAAAGGTGTATATTTTAGCTTGGCAGGTGGTGGTAGATTTTGATATCCTTTGTGTGGAAGGAAGTCCCTTGCAGTATAACAGGATTTGGGTGGGATAGTGAGGGACCCCGACCATGTTCCAGTGGGGCATAGGTTCTGGCCTCTGACTTTTTTTGGCTGTGTTAAATTGTAGTGGCTTTGGGAATGTCAGTGTTCTGTCCTGTTTCTTTTAACTTTCTAAAGCTTATTACTTTTCTAAGCTCTACTTAAACATTGATGTAGTCCTGTACAGTCTAGGACCCACTTGTAAGCTTTAGGAAAAGCCACACGCATAGGTGATTCTTTTGAATCAGGCTCTGAAGGAGATAGTTATGACCTCTTTAGAGTATTGTTGCTCACAATTACAACATGATATTAAAGCTAGAAACCATCTTGTAAAATGCCATAATTACTGCGACAGTGGCCATACGACACAGCTATTTTAAGATTCTAGCTGTTAACATAAGGTCTAGGATGGCATATCCACAGTCATCGGCATTTGGCAAAGTGCTTTCCTCCCTCGAGGTTACAATAAGAGGCAATTGCAGTACTGTATTGACACTCTGCTGTATGATTGTGTTCATAGGATTGTAACTTGCCACTTTGCTTCCACACAACCTTGTTAGGTCCAGAACTTGCCACGCAAGAGTTCAAGGAGGCAACCAAAGATAACATCACTTTCACAAAGTATGAGGCACTGCTTCCTGGTAAGTGTGGGGTTTTTTTTCAGTGTTATATTCAATGTTTATGGTTATATGTAATCTTTTGTAATAGTTGTAGAAGTATTTAGGACAGCAGCTTCTTGATAAAGTTAAGATGTTCACAACGGGCAATTGATGAGTTCAGTAAAGGAAAAGTGAATAAATTTGCATGATTTGGTTGTGTGTTCTAAAAACTGGAGGATGAGATTTGCACTGGCGGAAGAGATTCTTACTCTTTCTATTAAAACTACTAGTAGTTTTAAAGACTCATAGCTATCTCTTCCCCAAATCAATTCCAGTTACAGTTTCTTTGCACTAGTGAATCCACTTGCAGATACCATGTAAGCTAGGGTACTTGTTAACCAGCAGGTATTAGTCAGCTTTGCAGCATTACAGGAGTTAAAGCATGTAGAAAAGGCAAAGAGAAGATTTGGAACTCTTTTGCAAAGTACTGGCGTGATACGGTAAGGACATAGTTGCACAGCATTTATGCTGGTTTTTTCTAGCAGGAAGCTTAAGGTAGTATCTGTTTATTGTTCTGGTACATGATCTCTCTTAGTAGAGAGATGCCCAGATATCAGTCTTGCTAGGAGTTAATCTTCAACCATGTAGAGATTTTGTGTTCCTTTCATTTAAGGTGTAGATTTATTTTTAAAATGCACTCAAAAGTTATAGATTCTATTTTTAGTGTAATTAATCTGACTATAAAACTTTTTGCTACCGTGAAACCAATTCCATTTGGAGAATTACTTTGCTCATAAACAACCTCAACAAAGGTGAGTTTTGCTTGGCTAATTTGTTGAGTGTAATAGCTGTAATAAATGAGTTGTAGTAACTGAATTTGCTCTGTTATGAAAGACTGAGATGTTGCACCTCTAAGTTTAATTCTAGTTCAACAGATCTATAGTATTTTGGCTAGGACTTGGTGTTCTGGGCATGCTGTTCTGCAGGTTGTAAATGTCTCTGCCAGAACCAGTAACGTTCAAATAATCCATGGGAGTACTTGCACTTCAGCTGGACTTCACCGCTTCTTAGGTATGAGTTGCATTACTGACTCAGTGAGCTGTACCTTAAAATTTCCTTTTCTCTCAAAGAGTTTGAGCTGTGAAATACATCTGCACTTCTTTGACCATCAAGTGCTACAGGGTAGGTCTTGGACTCAGGTGAGGCCTGGGATAATTTTTTGTGAAGTATTCAGACAGACTAACCACAGCTCTGTTTAGGTGTGAAAGAAAAGGCCAAGTGTGGAATAGAACATCTGTGCTGACAAAGCCAGAGGTGTTTTTTTAATAAAGCACGTATATGAATTGGAGCAAATATCTGCTACTGAGACCTTGGGTTTGGATATACTTATTTTATGCTAATGGAGCTTGCTAAAAGCAAAAATGTGTCAAGTTTTTCTACTCCATTGGAATATTTTCATGATGTAATCTTAATGGCTTGCCAGTAGGAAGGCAAAGGCAGCTTTAAGTGTATTTTGAAGATAGTATGGTTTCAAGGTGAGTAGCTGTAGCATGAATGGCCAGATCCAATAATGTTAAAGCTGTGGATTTTATCAGAAACTTCACTAGTTACAGAACATTACGATACTTTGAGATTATAGGTAAAAATCTGGAACTGGCTAAAACCTGTATACTTATACATATTTACAGATCTACTGGTTTTGATATTATTAATGTAACTTTTAATATATTTCCTAGTATCTTTAATCCAATAAATCCTGTAAATTTAATCCAATAAATTGTTGAATACCACGTGTGAAGTCAATAAGGAAGTATAGGCTTACTTTGTTCCCCTCGTTGAGAGCTAAGAACTTAATATATTTTGGTTTGGGTTAAATTATGTAGAAGCATAAGTCTACCTTGCTTTCAGTGGAATTAATTGCTTTCTATGTTAGAGCCTTCTAGGAAGCTTACCTACGGAATGGAATGACTGTCATTTTTGTAATGGGTGCATATTGTAGCTCAGTTATGACTTAAGAAAATTACTGTCAGCACTGATTGTCTCATTTTGCATGAGTTTTACCCTGGAAAGTATAACAGCAAAACACTGTATCCACTTGTAATCCAGCATATGTAAAACACAATCTTTGAATCTCTTTTTCCCCCAGAATGAAGAAATATGTTTTTATACACAATTTCTTACATTTTTAGGAGTTTCTGGAACTTCTGTGGAAAAATATATCACTTTGGACAGTGCAGCTAGAATTGAACTTTCATGCAGATTGGACAATAAAAATTCTCATTTGCAAAGTCTTCAAGTGATTTGGAAGAAAGGAAATGAAACAATCGGACACATCAATAAAACTGAAAACAGCTGGAGCATCAAGTGAGTAGCATTCTTTAGAACCTGCAAGTCAAACTGTTAAGTAGTTATCACAGGCATATATGCTGCCAAGTACTAGTTGTGTATTTATATTACAAAAGAAACAAATGTGGTGATTAATACATGCCCATAATCAACACATTAAAGCTGCAGGAAAGGGAAAAGGCTGCAGTTGCCATGATCTTGGATGAAGAGTTCTTTTTCCTCTAGTGCTGGAAAAACAAGGTTTCTTCAAGACAAGAATGTAGGATAAGGATACAGTTCTTTGAGGCCCCGGTAATGCTGTTCAGTAAGTGGAGTAGTAATCTCTGTCTGAGATTGCTAAAATACCTCAATTTCTTTTTCTACTCCCATTTTTTCACATTTTCTTTTCCACCTCAGTGCTGCTTTGCAGAAGTCTGAAAGGCATGAGTGGCCAGTTTTGTTTTTTTCATTCATAGTTAGCAAAAGAGGGGGAAGAAATTAGCTTTATGGTGAAGATGTTTTGGATTTTTCAAAGGTTTTCTTGACTCTTTGGATCTTCTAGAGCGACTCAAGAAATGTTGCAAAAAATTTTCTTCAATTGATAGAATTTTCTGTTGGAATTTAAGTCTGTAAATAGGTTAATACTAACCAGGTAGGCTCCAGTTGATTTCTCTGTTGCTTTGGTTTCTTAACATCAATAATTTTTCTATAAAATTTCTGTGAAAGAGAATGTGATGAGAAGATACTATAACTTTTCTGCATATTTACAAACACAACTGTGTAAATATTTTTCAAAGTGGCTGTGACGTATATACTGTGCCAGCAGAAAAGATTCTGGACTCCATTAGATAACAGCTGTTCAAAACTGTTTTGTGTTGGAGCTATGCTAGCAGTCGACTGGCTAGTTTTAGAAAGAACAAACCATTTAAATCTTTTTTGAAGTCTCTTGTGTGCTACAGTTCACATGGTCTAATTTGGTAACCTATAGATCTTGCTGCTTAAAGATGTTTGTTTTCCAGTACACTTGTGCTCTTTGTTTTTTCTTACAAATGTCATGCTGTTTCTACATAGCACTACACCTGAATCCTAGAGTTTTAGTGATGTTATGTTTGCTGCTCCACTACTCATCTCTGCTGGTTTGTTTAGAATATTAGGTAGCAGTCACTGATAGGTGTGGACAAAAGAAAATAAAAGCGAGAAACCAAACTGGTGAATTTATTTTTAAGATTGCGGATCTTGGATAGCAGTAACTTGGGAAGTTATAGTTGTTCTCTGAAAAGCAAAGAAGAAATTGGCGCTGCGTTTCATTTACAAGGCAAGTTTTTTAAACCTTTTTTCACTTGACCATTGAAATAATGCATTAGTATGGTTTCTGGGTAGTATGGAAATTGCAACTTAATTTGATGAGCACTAAGTGATATGGTCAAGCCAAGTGACAATCAGTGTTGAAGGCATTCCTATAGCATGGAGGGAATAAGAATCTTGAAGGAAAAACTGAAAGCTTTTTTAACAAAATTTGCTAACAACCAAAAAAGCATATAAACCTATTTTCTTTCCTAAATGAGGAACCGATTTCCCCTTCCCTCTCCATGCCTACAGCAAGAATGAACACTCCTCACTTTCTGGGGGGTGGGACAAAAGGATGACATCTCATAAATTCTTCGGAAAACAGAACCAATGAGTTGGAATTTTAGCCTGAGATTTGATGTTACAATAGGACTAATAATAACTGGCAGAATGGATTTTTTTGAACAAATTTCTGAAACACCATTGCTTTAGTGCATCTTTCATTCCATATAATATAACAGCTGTTGTATTAAAAGCTAGTGTGCTTCCCTGGGCAGTTTGAGTGCCCTTTCTTCTGTTTTGCATTCCCTTCTCCAATAATGTTGCCCTTGACAGTAGTGAATGAAATCCAGTTGAACGGAAGACGTGTGGAAATGAAACAAACACAAGCTGCTGAAAACTTTAATCTCTAATGAGAGCTACTCTCCTCTGTTCCCACTATCCTAAATTCTGCGAAGAGCAAGGCAAGCATTTGCTCCGTGAAAGCTCCAGACTGTGATGTATAAGAAAGGTTCCCCTGAACGCAGGCTTATAAAACCCCTAACTGTTAAAATAACTATCCTAACCTCAGCTGAACTAGTTAGCAGAGCTTCGTAATTCTCAGTGCTGCAAGCTGGCTTTGTTCAGCAGGATATCTGCTCGTATGGCTTGAGGAAATGCTCACGTATATTTAAGTCTTGGAACAGTAATGCTGGTGTCTGCTTTCAGACCTTCAGCCAGGGGACGCTAGCTTGCAGTACTGAAGAAAGACAAAACTGTGGTTTATTCTGTCCCTTTTGATCTCTAAAAATGATTATATATTTTTCTTGTCAACATGTGGGTAAGGTTTAGTTGAATGGCTACCCAACTCTTTCTAGATCAAAAAAAGTCAAAGGAGATCTTATTCTTTTGAAAGTACACAATAACTATTTCAGTAAGAGCAGGACTGACTCAATAGGGAAGTCATCTTTTCCGGAACAGTGCTTAGGACTGTTTGATTTATTACAAGAAGATGAGAGAGCTGCTTCATAATGGTTGAATGCTGCCATAAAAGGTAATGTCTTGACACTTTTAAAGATTAATGCAAGAATGAAGGAAACGGGGAAAGAGAAGTCCTTGAATCTTCCAGTCAATAATGCAGAGAGAACAATTCTCGAACTGAAAGATGAGTAATGTGTTGGTATAGACTCAGTGGCTAAATTCATCACTGCTGTAACTAACTGCAATAGCTTTTCCACGACGCAGCTAGGCATTACTAGATGTGTTGCCTCTGTTCTCCTCCCCCTATTCTGGCTTGGCGTAATCCTGCAGATTTTGAGTTGAGCTTTCAGCCAGGTCTGCAGAAAACTATAACAGTTTGAAATCCTTATAGGAAGTTCAAGTTATTAAGCATGGAGACCAATCATAGGCATTTTAAAATGATGTGAAGTGTTGCAACAGCTGTATTAAGGAGCAGATGAGATTAATTTGTGTTTGCCCTCTGAGGGATCTTTAAGCAGTTGTTCAGGTATGCGTACTATGAAACAACTTTTGTCTTAAACCACTGTGATAATCTGACTGAAATAAATGCTGGTGCAATCACTTGTCTGTTCCTCTCCAACAGTTTGATTTTTCTGCAGAGCAGAAAAATATTCTGCGCAGCAGCTTTGTTGCTGAGTTATGAGTCATCTGCTTGCAAAAACACCTGGAACAAAGCGCATTATTTCCTGAACCTCATTCAGGGGTTAACCACTCTGTTACAGAACCAGATCCCAGAACTTATGGATGTTCACGTCTTTAATCATGACTAGTGCCTTGCCTCTGATCAGTATGAATAAATCTTTTTTACCATCACATAAACCTGTTGCGATGCTTACAGGGTTTTTTTTTTTTTTTTGTTTTCAGATGTTCCATTCTTTTTCTCTACCTCCTATTTTCTGTTGTACAAATTGCAAAGGAAATGGCAGCAGTTACTAGTAAAGTTGTCCTTTTTTTCTGAAGGCGATGGAGATACTCTGCCACTACTCTTTAGAAAGATAGTGTTTTTAAAACACATGTGAAGTGAGAAGACTTTACTGATATGAAGGCTGGATTGATGTATGGTACAGCAAACTCTGAGGTTGTAAGCAGGGTTCTTATTAATAGACAGGCTTCATATATATTTCTAGAGCGGGAATTTTTAAGTACAAATACTTGTGATAAATGAACTTTTTGGGATAATTCAACAAGGAGGGGGAACAAGTGCAATCTTAGTTTATAAATATTGTTCCATCATAACCACCTAAGGCAAATTCTTGGCCTGTTTAGTTGTGTGTGGCCAATATAAAAGATGCACTAGATCTGTACTTAAAAGACAGCAGTGAAACAAAGTAAAAATGAAAAGAAATGGATCTGAGGAAAACATCCTAATAGAGAGGGAAAGACGAGGGAAGGGGAAATACATGCTCTATCATAATATATTTGCTCGGCTCTAGCTTTGTCTGTGGGAGTACTCAATACATTCAAATGCCTTTTTTTAGGCTTTTGCCCTTAGAAGGCTGCTGGGGGGACCTGCAGTTCTGGTGGCTGGGACGAGTAGCTCTAAAGTTGTAATCTGTATTGTCTTGTTCTGTCATTAGCAGGATTGTCTCAAGAGTCCTCTTTCCTAACATGCAGCCACAAGTCATTACTTCAGCTTAGAAAATATTTGAAACTACAAAGCTCCCTCAATCTGCAGCGTTGTGTTAGTTACTAAATAAAGTTCTGCAACTTGCCTAATAACATTACATGGTAGCATTGTGGCTGGAATAGACTTCCATCAATTTTTGCAGATTGAGTGAACCACAGAAAAATGAGGATGTTTTTTTCTGGTGTACTAGAACTGAAGCATGTAGCTTACAGCTGTCAGTGAAGGGAAAGAGGAAAAGAGCGAGGGTAGAAATTGGTCTGATTATAACTTGTTATTTCGGTATTGGCAACTTTTATTATCCTACAGCAATGAGAGCAGAGTTCTGGTAGTCTTCTGCATAAATTCTGTATATGGGATATCAGCCTGAAATTACTTTTAGTTTACATTGTGTCATGAATGATAGAATTACCTGTGTTTATGGGAAAAGGAAATGAATGGACTACTGCAACTACATACCTAAATATAATATACATTATCTTTTTGTGATACTGTAATTGAAACCTGTAGGTGTTACTTGAATTTTTTTCCTATTTATTTAGTACCAAAAATTGAAGGAAGAGAAAAACCCATAGTCAGTTATGGAGGTGATACAGGTGTAATGACGTGTGAGAGTTCTGACTATATTCCCATTGCTTGGAGTTGGTATATGACCAATGGAAGTGAACAGGTAAGGTTTCCATCTGTTGGCCAAATAAAACAACGTGGCAAAAGCCAAGTACAGGCACTTTGTAGAGTATAATGACATCTCACTGTAGGCTTTAAAAATTCCCTTTCCATTAAAATTAATATAAATCTCTGCACACAGAAAAAAAAAATTATAAGTATTCATGTTACGGGGATATTGTTTATGTTCTGATTTGTATGATGTTCCTGTTCCAAAAAAGTCCCTGTAATACCCCTATTGCCCAGATAAGACCCATCTGGTTTGTTTTATTCTTGAGATGTTTGTCTCTACTGCATTAATGGTGGTTATATTGCTCAGATCTTACTATTTGGTACAAAACAAAATCTTATCACAGCAAGACACCCTTTTAAAAGATGTGTAAGGTATTGGAGACTTGAGGGAGAACAGGAGTATATCCCCTCTCTTCCTCCCCCTCCAGGTACAAGTAGTTCTGTATTTCCCAGCCTGTGTAAGTTCTCTGGGGCACTGGTCGAGGAGTTTATCTTATGATGGAGATGGCTTTGCCAGTTGATTCTGAAGGAGCTGAAATATCTTTTCACTTCAGCTCCAGCCTTAAAGGCTATGAGGCAAAATACTGCTCGGCAGTTTTCCTCCTTGACTCCTCCCCATTCAGGATTCCCCTTACCCTTGGAAGCATAGCCACTTTGGTTTAGCCCTTTTCTGGGGGAAGTGCTGTCAACTGAAAGGAGGTAAATAGATCTGTCTCCTTTATACTGCTGGAGAGTAGCATTGACTTTTAAGACCATAAACGTATTTCCTAGCAAAGCAGCATTTCTGGCTCAACTTCCTTGAATGTGCGTGCTTCATGCTGTGGCAGAACCTGGCCATAAGATTCTGACACCTCAAGCTGCCTTTCTCAGCAGAGAGTCAATAAAGTCAAGGGTACTTTCATCTGACCTTAAAAAGACTAAAACAGCTCAGAGAACTTGCTCACTTAAATTGCATATTTTCTTCCATTGAATGTAAAGGGAACCAGAGTGGACGGATAAGATAAATGCTTCCCTTCAAACATGGACTAAACGTGTTTCACAAATGATGCTTGCTCTTAACTCAGTTTACATTTGTATAGAACTATGGGATAATATAAATTCATTTAACCTTTTCTTATAGCATTAATGAGACTTGTTTTGTATATTTTTATATTCAGATTGCCCTTAATGACTCACTGCGAGACAAGTATGTAATTAATATCATATCTGCCAATGTAACGCAGCTGAAGATACTGAACCTCACCGAGGAAGATGATGGTGAATATTGGTGTGAAGCTGCTTTTGAACTAGGGGAAAGCAGAGCGAGCGTGAGGCTTAAAGTTTTGTCCTTTATGGTGCCTCTCAAACCGTTTCTGGCAATTGTGTCTGAAGCTGTTATTTTAGTAACTATCATTTTCCTTTATGAGATATATTCGAAAAAGAAAGAGAAGCATGCAGGTAAGTCTTATTTTTTTTTTTTTTAGTATTTTCTAACTTTTTTTTCCATTGAAATTACAAGCAAAGTTACAAAAGCATGACACATAGCACTTCATACATGAAGTTCAATGATTTTTACATCTGCGTGTTTATTCTGAAAAAATACTTCCTTGTAGAACATTGTATTATTTTAATTTTTTAAATTTCTTCCATGAATCTAGAATTCAGGTACAGAGTGCTTGTGTTAAGCAATACTTTCACATAAAGGGTTTGACACAGAAATATTTTACTGGCATGACAAGAATGTAGAGGCCATATATGTTGGAGAATGATTAGGAATGGAAGCAACTGTTGGTAATCTTAATAAGAGTAACTTCTTTCAAGAAACTGAGTAAGAAGGAAAAATGAATTAAACTAAAATGCACTTAGGTTGGTTACTGAACCTAAGGTTCACATAGATGAGCCCAAGTGGATGTGCAGGGCAAAATAGAAGTAACATATATAAACGCTATGTATATATGTCTATGTATTATCAATATAAGGTATAATAAATACATGTATACATGTGTTTTTCTATACTATACCTGTATGTGTTATATAATTTATAATATGCATTAAAATAAGATTATTAAAAGTTGATCAAAGTAAGTTTTCTGATAAATTTGCGGGTAATTCCATTGAATAGAGGAACAATATTTTTTTTAATTGGATAGGAAAACTAGTAAAATGAAAAAAGATTGCTTTGTTTAGACATGTAGTAAATAATAAAATTAAATGGAACTTTTCTACTGTTCGTGAAATTGAGAACTTATAATCCTTTTTTCTGTTACGCAGAAGATGAAAAAGAATTTGACCAAGTTGAGCAACTGTACGTATAGAATTTGTATTTTATAGTTAAATACCTGTTCTTGTGCATATTAGTTTGTTGTATGAAGTTATACCTTGTCGTTGGTAAGGGTTAACAGTTAGTGAGAAAGTACAGTTTATTTCTTTCCTTAAGACTTCCTAATTCAAGAATGTGCAGGTTGCTGTTTTCTAGTTGGCACTTAATTTTGGTGTTTGGGAGGCATTTCCCTTCTTTTGTAAGGGCACCATGTGTCCTCATTATAAAAGTATTCTAAAAGGCTATAACTTTCAGGTGGAAGTTTTGCAGAAGAGGTTTTGAATTCTCCTCAGATATACTTTTTGTCCACTTTAACATACATTTCTCTCACTTGCGTATGGTGACAGCCCTGACTGTCCTAGGTAAGCCTGTTGTTGCTTGGATGTTGGGAGCTGGCATTGTTGGCTGCTTTGATGGTAACCTCAACCTTTTGGAGTGGGGGAGACTGTGCTGATGGTCTGGGCTCCTGGGGTGCAGGGACGGCTGCATTACTGGAACCAAAGGAGCAACTGTAGGCACTTCTGTTCTCTTCTGCTGCCTGAGGGCTGGTGCTCCCATGGTTGCTCCCCCCTCCTTTAGGGTGAAGCATTTCTAAATATGCACTTGTTAGAATAAGCTATACTTCCCTCCCTCTGCCCATCACTTGAAGCCCAGTCACTTAATTTGGCCTATTAACTTTCATTTTGTTTTAATATGCAGCCTAGCAGTTCCTCTTTCTTGGTGCATCCAGTCTGTTCCAGTTTTCTTTTTCCTCAGTCCCTTCTCTCCTCTTATCTCCCTTTTTTTGGCCTTCTAAGTAGCACTGTCTTCTCTTTTTAAATTTCTTGCTGCAGAAAGTATATTGTATTCACTTTCCTATTCTTTCCAATACTAGCTGAAAATACATTGATTCTTTTCCCCTTATCTAAACAACTCAAAAGATGTAATTCCATTATAGTATAAAGTGCAGGTGTGTCTTGGGAATATAGTATACTATTATACTGAGTGTTTGGAGATATGTCTTGGGCTGAAAATTATATAACCTCCCTTGTGGCACAGCCCTGCTTCTTATAAACATGCTGAAACCACATTGCAATAGGATTCTAACACAGTGTAGTGCACTACAGTGTTTTCATGCTTGAGATGTGAGATGTTTTGATCAGCTGCTTGATCTTTACTTTGGGATTCTGTCTTAGATAAACACATGAGGAAAATCTATTAAACTGTTTACTTCTTGCCTGATTCTAGTAACAAAGTTATTTTAACTACTGGCTGTTCAGGATATAGAGTTGTGTATGAGAGATAGCGGTTCCAAAAACTTCCTTGGTCTATTAAAGCAAGTGATGACTAATACACAGCTGAACTTGGTTGATGAGGCTATAATTAAAATGTCATATCCAACAATGTATCAGGTGGGAGGCTAGTGATTCAGAAACAGATTTTGTTTTTGCAAGGGAATTGTTAATTCCAGTCTTGATTGGGACCAACACCATCCCGCTAGTTGTAGGTACTCCAGAAGGAGCTATCGTATGACTCTTCCAGCCAATGTTCTGAGGATGTTGAGCTGTATATTGGTTGAATTATGTATTTGAGCATTCACTTTACATACAAATTCTATATACTGAATGAAGTGATAGTGCAGCTATGATTTCTGGGAATCCTATCACTATTAACTTCTGCCCAGAACTTTGTGGGATTTTTGAGTGAGATTGAGTTGAGCCTTTATTACTTTGCTGAAAGACTTAGTGTCAGTATTTTGGTTGCTTAAATTTGTTTAAGAAGGTTGTTTAATCTTCTTTTTCCTTATAACTTCCCATGCTAAAAGAGAGAAAATAAAATACATTTGAGATGTATTCCGTTTGGATTGTGGGACTGGAGTGACTGTGCTCATCCTATACTTAAATGTTGGGTTTTGGAATTTAACCTTTCTTTCTTACAGTAAATCTGAAGACAGCAATGGTCTGGAAAACAGTAGTGCTAGGCACAGAAGAATTTAATCTGGTTCCTAAAAGGTAAGTAGGAGATGAAACAGAGATCAGAGTTTACTTTTCTATTGAGCGGCCTAGAACAAGGGCAAAGAAATCCACTGTGCCATCTTAGTCTGTTTTTGCTGATGTGGGAACAACATAGCAATAGAACCATTGTTTAGATGAAACAATGTGTAGTCATTCATGATGTAATATCAGAAAGAAGTTGAGTCCACAAACTTTTAATTAATGACGTGATCATCATTGAGGTTTAATAGTTCTGTTCATCCATGCAGTCCTTAAAGTGGAACCAGATTAACCTGCTTAATTGTTTGGCTCCTGATCATGAAACAGTTCTGTGAATGCTGGGGTAGGTGTTGAGATGCATAAGAACAGCTGATGTATCCAAAATCCTGCTCGCTTTAGGCTGTATTTTGGGTGTTGAGTGAATTTATGGAGGAAGGATGCAAGTTTAATACCAAGGGCTGAATGGGACAGTAGCAAAGATATGAAACAAGGGATTACAGGAGTCTAGGGAGGAAGGCAGAGTTCGATAGATGGTGACTGAAGGGATTAGTGGTAGAAGAAGGAAGCAGAGGATATGTAGCCCTGTGGAAGCTATATAATGACATACTTCCCTGACTCTCTGCCCTATTTACAGTCTAATTACCAGCTGCTTCTACTTAATGACAGCTGGATATACTCGTTAGAGGACAGTCTGTCAGTTGAGGAGCAATCCCACACACTATAGCTGTTTCCTCTTGTTATCCCTTCTCTGCATCTGGCACCCCAATCTCTCATCTCAAAAGGAGAGGTGTGAATGATTTCACATGCATGTCATTGTTGGTACTGCTTTTCCTCATCACAAGACATCTACCTGCAGGAAGATTGTTTCCATAACCTCTGTTTTAAAGAACAGAAAGAGAAGTGCCAGGTAAATTTCATTCAGAGAATGAAAAATCAGAACAATCAAGAACAAATTGTTTCCAAGAGTATATTTTCTCCTCTATTTTCTGCATGTTATTGTACTTGTTGGTTGCTGCGACTTAGGTTATTGAGAATTTTTCCCATGTTGCATTAAGGTTGCAGCCTTGTAAGGTCCTTTCGACAGGCAACACTCAGCAATGCACTGTGAAGCATTCAGATTTGCAAATTTGGATCATGTAAAAAAATTAACCTGGAAAAAGTTTATTTTCAAAAATGGAGAATATTAAGTGGCAGAATAAGAGTGTCTTATAAGGAACTGTGTTTTTTCTTTTTTTTAATTCAGGAGATCTAAGCCAACAGAAGTAGAAATCTTTGCAAAGCTACGGAAGATGTATGCGGCTATGCATTTTAAGCACCCATGATGCTTCTAAGTAAACTCAGTAATGCTTTAAAAATAGCTATAAAACTGTTCGTTTTATACAGACAGGTATCTGTTCTAATAGACTATATGTAGACCTTTGTCTGTAACATTGTTTCATCATTTTACTACTAAAAGGCAGTTTTTCTGTGATTAGACTTCCTGTTTTATGACTGATCTGTTGAATTTTGTCCTAAATCTCAACTAACCTTGCATTCACTGAAGAAACGGGTAATATAAATGGGCCTTTTATATAAGGGTTATGAAGCTGGAATTGTAAGATCAAAAAAGTATTTCTACCAAAGAAAATGCCTTTTCCTAGTGGTTGAAGCAAACGTGACACAGCCATTGTTACCAAAGAAATGCTCAAAGAGAAATCTTTATTATAATTTAAATGAAACATTAACAGTTTTGCAGTTTGCTCTGAACAGCAAGATGTCTTCATTCCAATTTTTTTTAGCTTCATTTAAATGAGAAACAAGTACATTCTGAATACTTGAGATGAATTTTGATATGTCCTGCCGTATGTCTGTGCTATTATACTGTAATTGTAAATAGGCTAAACACATAAATATTATACAGAATAGTTGTTTTAGAAGTATTTCAGAATAGCTGAAAGAAGCAAAGGGGATATAATACCATATCAGAATATAACTGAAATAATTCCTTACGCTTGCACAAATTACTGCAGGATCTGAGGACTGCAAAACCAGTTTTGTGATTATAATTCATATAGAACTCAGAAATTTCATGTATACCTATATGATTCTCATCGTACATCCTGTCTAGTTGGTATTTTTACATGCAGCGTACTGTATTGTTCCTTAAACTCTTCTCAGAGCATAGAGAAGGTCTTGAGCAGCTAAAATTTTCAGGGTTGTAGGATAAAGCAACACGAATACCACTGATTCTGCTGTTAAGACTTGTGACATTGCTTTACAAGAGCTGGATGTCATAACTTCAAATATACCACTTATTTACATTCAGCAACTGAAAATTGTTCAGCTAATAGAAAAGCATTTGATTGCATTAGTTGCCTTTGCTTGCTAATACAAAAGGAAAGTAAGAAACTTCTATTTTCGGAAAGGAGAAGTGAAGCCTTTAGAAGAATTTCTTCTCTCAATAAAAATATAAGGAAAAAAACAGGCAGCACTTGCAAACTCCGTAGGGAAGGAGTAGGAAAAAAACAATCTGCAAATAGAATTTCCTCATATTGGTAATGTCTCTTTGAACATAAATAAAGGAAAACAGAATAATAAAAGAGAAAATAGATCTAATTCCCTTCCTTTATTTTTTCTATTCTACTGCGGTTATAGGTTTGAAAATATCAAAGTCTAGACCTGGCTGCTTTGTTGGAGATGGGGATAAAATCCAGTCTGATTTATGCTTTTTTATGTTTTCGTAGTTAATAGTCTGATCAATGGGTTTTGTTTTCTTAGTTTATTTTGCAGCGAAGTCCAAAGAAAAAGCAGTGGGAAGTATATAAGCATCAAGTGATTGACAATAAGAGCTGAACACTGATAAAGATTTCCCTTGCTAACATACTGTGTTTATTGTATTTGCCTTGGAGTTTCTATGCACTGTACAAACAATGCATTTACAGGTTTTTATATGAATTTGTCATTGATATAACAGGATTTTTGTTACAGTTACTAGATATTTGCAGTTTAAAAATTACTTCTGTATATTAATCATTTGCAACGTAACTTTATTTTTTGTAGAAAATAGGTTTTTGATAAAATTCAGTAATAAAAAAGTAAGCTTACTTACAGATCTAATTAGATTATGAATAAAGAAAAATTATCTTTTGCAAGAAAGAGAAGGCCAGGTACTATCTGGAAAAAAACCCCCACATTTTAATCAGAAATGGTAACAACTTCTACGTTCACTTGAGGATTCCTACCTGATCTTGCAAATTGTGGTATGAAGTCTTGGCCAGCATAGGCAAGTTACTTTTTTGGTGTTGGCAAGCAGGGGCTGCAGGGACTGGAGACTCTGGATTAAGCATGGATTTTAGATCTAGATGTTTTCCTCGTATCAGGACTGTGTTAGAGTTTACTGCTGTAACTGTGGTTTTAGCTTGACTTGTCTGCAGCGTGTTCCACTTGCCCTGTCTGCAAGGGGTTTGGTGTTTATTTTTAGTTTGACAAGTACTTCCAAATTGTAAGCTCAGATAGAACTGTATGACTTTCCTTAGGATGGAGACCTCAGAATTACCCAGTAAGGAACCAAGATAATTAAGTGGTTGGCTATAGGTCGTTGGACACACAGTTTTGAGGAAGAGAGAAAAAAGCCTATCAATAGTGATACAGAAATCAGCATCCATGTGCCTCTCTTTTTCAGCCAAAGAAAACGAAGTTTATATTCTGCTGTTAAATTCACCCTTGAAACTTTGAAACGCTGGCTGCTGAGTAATTGAAATTAGAAAGAAACTCATGGGTGTAGCTAATGTAGGAGGAAATTTTCAGTTGAGTCGTTCTGTAAGTGTACCCGTCCTGTGCAGGCTGACCACAGTTAACCACATTATATAGCAATTCTAGCTGGGAGGTCTCCAAAAATAGGATGGGGCAAGAAGCGAAGAAAGTTGAGAACGGTTGTAGGGACATAGGAAGAACCTTTAGTTATTCTATAGGGGTTTTGAGGGACAGAGAGCAGAAGCTGAGATGACTTGAAATTAGATGTCTACAGGGAACTAAGAGTACAGATCTGTGGGATCAGCAAGGGTTTTCCAGCTGTGCCATTCAGTGTTTGTGTAGGAAGTTCTATATGGTGACTGAATATAATCTGCCATTGCTAAGGACTTACACAGGTGAAAACACAAAGCCAAGTGATAGTTTTCATAAGAGGATTGGAAGTTATATTCTAGGAAAAAAATTCTCTGCTGATTAAGTACTTTTGAAGTAGCATTACTTTCTTGTGCTACAACATGCATATAAAATGCAGTAAACAATTCTTCATGAAAAATAATCCAAGTTCCAAACTTTACAACTTGTTACTGAAACTCTTTGAATTGTCTAGATTTACTGTTGATAAGAGTAGTTTTTCTAGTTGAATTTTTAGGACTTCAAACCTGTTATGTTGTTCCGTCTTAGCCAAAATGATTTTTCTTCCATACAGAAATATGATCTGATTTGTTTTCCCATTCAGTCTTTTATTTAAATAAAGACTTTTGTTCTTTTTTATTATTGGAGTAATATTTCTATCAACTGACTTCCTGAAATCTATTTAAATTGACATTAAAAGTTATGTAACAGTGCCTTGAAGGAATTAGTTTACCATAGTTAAGTTCAGTTTTCCACTTTTGTAATATGTTTAATAGTTTCAGAGGAGACCTGACCGCAAAATCTATTTTTCTAGTGACAGACTACTGAGCCTAGTGCTTCTATTACGCTTGCCTTATTCTACATTCTGATTTTGTACACTGTGCTTACTCAACTTGTTTTATTGTTTTTCTTGAACAGCAATATGAATACAGAAAATGGAATAGAGTCTGTATGGTTGACGTATATGCAGTAACAAGAACAGTTATGAGTAGTTTGATAATATTGTGCTTACAAATAATTCCAATAAAGCTAACCATGAAAAATTCATAAAGTGGAGAGTGAACTTATGTCTGACATCTCAGAAACAAGTAGAGAACTCTCTCATTTCTTTTTATATCTCTGTTCCCACAGATGTTATTTTAGACCTAAACTGCTCATTTGCTTGAGTACCAAACTCTACTTGTATCTATAACCTTCTAGATGGAAATTGCCAAAGATAGTGATATGCAACTAATGCCTTTGTAAGTGCACATACTGCATCTGGAATACTTTCAACACTTTTAATTTGGTCATCTATGTTAGGAATCCATTATCGCATTTCCTCTGTTAGAGGAGGTGGTAGTGTGGGGGAAGGATTATCTTCCACTAGACAATAACAACCTAAATAGAATCAGTGGGGTAAATATCAGTCTCTGAGATAGTGTTCATTTTTTTATGAAGTACAGGGTGTCAAAATGTATTTAAAATGGTCTTTGTCTTTGTGGAAAGACTAATCTGTGCACTTGGATATATTTCAATTTCCAAGCTTAGGTTCTCTGATCGGTTATCATTTCAAAGGAGACCTAAGGATATTTCATTAGATTGCCTTCTACTGTGATCACAAACAGACACAGTATGACATTTTCTTAACACAATAGAGGCAGCATTAGCATGTACTAAGCAACACATCATTCTTCTTGATTGCCCTATTTGCCTGAAGAGTTCAAATGAGGCTAACTGCACAGCAGTAAGTATACAGTCAGTTTCCCTTTTGGCAGTTATTTTGAATCTTTCTGAGCATATGTTTCCCCCTTAACGTAGGATACTAAGATAGGCAGGCAGACCTTTGAAACAGGATAGAGTACCATTAGCTATATTTCTGCCACTTAGAATTTCATGGAACAGATCCTCCTAGAAGACATACTAAAGCACATAGAGGACAGGGAGGTGATTAGAGACAGGCAGCACGGCTTCACCAGGGGCAGGTCCTGCCTGACCAACCTAGTGGCTTTCTGTGATGGGATAACCGCAGCAGTGGACATGGGAAAACGCAACAGGTTTGTTGCGTGTGATCTATCTGGACTTCTGTACAGCCTTTGACACAGCCCCCCACAACAGCCTTTTCTCTCTAAATTGGAGAGAGAAGGAGTGGACTCTTTGCTGGATAAGAAGCTGATTTGATGGTCGTAGTTGGAGAGTAGTGGTCAATGGCTTGAAGTGCAGATGGAGATCCATGACAAATGGTGTCCCTCAGGGGACCGTAGTGGGACCAGTGCTGTCTAATGTCGTCATCGATGATGTCGGCAGTGAGATTGAGTGCACCCTCAGCAAGTTTGCCGGTGACACTAAGCTGAGTGGTGCACTTGCCATACCAGAGGGACGGGACGTCATCCAAAGCAACCTGGACAGACTGGAGAAGTGGGTCTCTGAGAAACTTATGAGGTTCATCAAGGCCAAGTGCAGTGTCCTACACCTGGGTCAGGACAATCTGCAGCTTCAGTACAGGATGGGGAATGGCATGATTGAGAGCAGCCCTGCAGAGAAAGACTTTGGGGTTGCTGATTGATGAGAAGCTTGACATGAGCCAGCAACGTGCATTCGCGGCCCTGAAAGCCAACAGTGTCCTGGGCGGCATCAAAAGAAGCGTGGCCAGCGAGTTGAGGGAGGTGATCCTTCTCCTCTACTACAATCTCATACGACCTGCTCCTGGCGTATTGTGTCCAGTTCTGGTATCCCCAACATTAGAAGGACATGGAACTGTTGGAACGGTTCCAGAGGAGGGCTACGACGATGATCAGAGGGCTGGAGCACATCCCATGTGAGGACAGACTGAGAGAGTTGGGGCTGTGCAGCCTGGAGAAGAGAAGGCTCTGAGGAGACCTTATAGTGACCTTCCAGTATCTGAAGGGGCTGCAGGAAAGCTGGAGAGGGACTTTTTACAAGGGAATGTAGTGATAGGACAAGGAGAGATGGCTATAAATGAGAGAGGGGAAGATTTAGATAAGAAATTGGTAAGAAATTCTTTCACAATGACGGTGGCAAGACACTGTAATGGGTTATCCAGGGAAGCTGTGGCTGCCCCATCCCTGGAAATGTTCAAGGCCAGGTTGGCTGGGGCCTTGAGCAGCCTGATCTGCTGGGAGGTGTCCCTGCCCATGGCAGGGGGGGTTGAAACTAGATGATCTATGATTCTGTCATTCCATATTAGAAAATATGATGCAATTTGACACAGCCTGCTTTTGGAGAATTAAATGAAAACATTTCTGTTGGGTCAGTTAAATAGGGGGAGCTAGCTTCCTGACTGATGTTTGTTATGTCAGGTTAGACAGAAGGAACTGCAGGCGTCTGTAGCACCTCAGATGCTATTAAAAGAAAATAAGTTTCTATGTCTGAAAGCAATTCAGGTGATTTTCACTTCCACCAAGTCTCAGTTCTTGACAGTGCAGACTTGTGAGCTAATTAATATTCTAAGTTGCTTCCTTTAACCCTTTAGACATTCACACTTTGGAAGATTTTTGTGTTGTGTGGCTGTTTTCTGGCACTGGTAGTAGATAATAATTAAGTGCATGAGAAGAAAGCTTGCTTTCCCTTCTCTGAACTCACGTTTTAGAAAGAATGACATCAGCTGCTAATTCAGCTTGTGTCGATAACGGGATACATCAGACCTAGTAAAGGATGACGTGCTTGCCATTCATTCAGAAGCAATATCGGTGTTATGTCAAGTTATCTGTGGGCTACTTAAGGCCACTCTATCTTACTGCATACAAATGAAAGCCTGCATACAAAAGAAAAGATGTAGAAAATGTGTGGATAAAGGGAAGAATTGTGGCTTTATAAAGTAGGAAAAAACTGCTGTTAGGTGCTGTGTTGCAGTCACCTCTGTGCCAAATTTTAGTGCAGAAATCTACTTGATGAAATTGATACTAATTTTTCTGCCTCATCCTACACACATGATATGTTAGCTGACAGTTAAAACAGTATATTAGGAAAAGCTATCTTTGTGCATCCTAATGTCCTTTTCTAAGATCATGGTTATAATATGTATGTTGAGTGACAAAATCAAGCAAAACAACGGCGGATCGTTTGACTTTTTCTTTGAATCTAGAGAATTTTATGTAAGATTTTCCAAGATTACAGATATCCTCTACAAAATCTGAATTATATGCCTTTGATCCTGTCCTCCTAGTGACCTCTCTTAAAAAAATAGATGTGTGTGGAAAGTATAATCTGTGATGTTGAACCATCACAGCATGGACAGACCGTGCTACGACTGAACCATGCTGCTGGCCATCTTCTCAGCAGTAGCTAAGGCAAATGAGAACATGACCTGGAGGAAAAGTGAGGAAACTGAATGCAGAGCTTAGGACATCATAAGTGGGCAGAGGGGCAGAAACGACAGGATGTCAAGGACAGCCTGAGAGAACAGGCATGGACAAAGACGTATGCAAAAAAATGGGAAGTGTTTGATAAATTTCTAGGGAGACAAATGGCAAAACCAGCATAGCTGGTGACTACAAGCACACTTCCTTTAGAAAAGTTCTCCTTCCTAGTACCAGACAAGCCTAGGAATGTAAGATTGAATAAACCAACAAAGACATGTGAGCATTGCATCTGTCTCTGAGAAGCACATAAGAATCAGATACAGGAAAAACCTGTTCTCCAGATCACAGCCAGCTCTCTTCATTGTTACTTAAGGTTTGGAAAGCATCTAGAAAGAAATTTTTCAGGTGATAGACAGCTCTTCATGCATATGTTGGGTGGTAGGTCAGTAAAGAACAAAATCAACAGATGTGAGTAAAAATGATACAGTGAGGAAGAGTCATCACATGAGTAGTGTTGCCACACAGATCTGTAGGAGTTACTTCAAGGAATCAGTAAACTTACGGAAAGAGTGAAATGATGTTCTTGGAGTTTAAAACAATGTTTCCCCATACCAGCAATACCTGAAAAGACTAGGAGGAAAAAGCACTAGACCTGTTGTAGACCAACAATTGCTTTAACAAGAAGTAAAGAAACATGAATATTGTTCAGCTATAACAGTGTAAGGAGGAAATTCTGCTAAGATAAATGTTGTTCTAGATACTAATAAAAGCAAAACGAGTGCTTAGTGAGATGAGAATCATTGCTGATATTTCTTAACGAGGAATCTCAAAATGAGTTCTCAGAATTGTAGAATAACATTTTAAGCAATATTAAGTAGCAGATAATAAAAGTTGATAAAAGCAAAACAATAGCTACTTTATGTACATATTGTTTGATTGCAATGTTCCCATGAGATGTCATTAAACCGAGAACTAACTGCTCCAGCACCTTGTGAATACCAAAGTGTTGACAAGCTTGAAAGGTAGTGATGTAAATTCACAACAGAAAGTCTGCCAGTATCAAGTACTGATTAAAGCCTTTGTCTCAAGGACAGATTAATCCAAGGGTGGTTCAAATCATGGCTTATATCCCCAAAGCATACCACTGTGTGTCTGTCATGCTCTAATTCCCTTTCCTGATCATCTGCGAAGAGCTACTATCAAAAACATGTTAAATTAGTCTGTCTAGCTAGTTCTTTAATCTGAAAGTGACTCTTTTATGTTTGTTGTGAAAAATGGTGCCTCAAAGATAAACCTTAATTGAATCTCAGGATCAAATAATCACAGATCTATCCATATGGTTAGACCTGATGATCTTACAGGTCTTTTCCAACTTTATCAATTGTATGATTCTGCAATTCTATGATTCTATGAATGTTTTGTTGTTCTCTTTCTTGTGGGTTAATACTGCAATAATTATAGAAGAGCTAGGTAATACTGATTGGTTTGTTTCAAGATATTTGTCCCCACATATGACTAAAAGACTTTTGACATCAAGAGAAAGTAATATACACTTTGCCTATTTTTTAATTTTTCCCAATGAAAAATACCGAGTAGCAATCATTTATATACCTCCTCAAGCCACCAGTGTTTTTACTAATATATGTATTATCCTTCACTCATCTTTGCTTTATATTTTTAGTGGGGTTTTTATATGAAGTTAAGTGGGAAGACGAATGCCGTAACCGTAAGTGTCCCTGCTTCCTTCTCCTTTCTCTCAGCTTTTACTGGTGAGAAGGATGCTCTGTGGAATGATATATTCCTTTGATAAGTTTGGGTCAGCTACGCTCTGAACGCCTTGGCCACTCTGAGTTTACTTGCTGGGGAGACAGAGTAGGGAGGAGAAAGCCTTGATGCTGTGCAAGCACTGTTCAGCAACAGCCAAAATGCTGCTGTGTTAATAAAATGCTGCTGTGTTAATAAAATGCTGCCGTGTTAATAAAATACTACTGTGTTAATACTGTTTTAGCCACAACTTTGAAGCACAGCACTGTCTGGGTTGCTGTGAAGGACATTAATTGTGTCCCAGACAGATCCAGCACAACATCTTACAAGGCTGAGCCTCCTTTCCAACACCAATCCTGAAATTGACCACAAAATCTCCTTTTTTCCTATATAACTCTCATAAAACTGTCAGGCTTCTTGCCATCCAAGTTAATTGACAGTCAATTTCTAGTAAGAGTCAAACCCCCAGATACTTAACTATTTAGCAAGTATTTAAACATGAAAGAACAAGTCTTAAGAAATCAATGAATATTCCTTCTCCCGAGAACAATATAAAATGTATAATTTTTTAAGGTATTCATTCAATGTATGGCGATAGGTGAGGCAAACATGTTTCTTTTGGGATTTTACAGTTTTTAAAATTATCTGTATTTGCCACTGGTAATTTTCAAGGTTTTCAGGATTTCTGTAACTAAACATATTTCATCCAAGGTGAAGAAGCCATACAGCAGATTAACGCCTCTTACTTGCTTTTTCATTTCTCTTCCATACACCTTAGCAGAAGGTTAAACACAATTTTCCACTTTCAGTTTAAGGCCCAGCTGGGAAACTGATCTATGGTCCATCTTGTAATGTATTTGGTAAGTACCTTCCTCTCAGTCAGTCTGCACAGAAAAGAGCTAAATCATTATCAGTATATGTAGGATGTAATTAAGCAAAATAAACTTATTATTTTGTGTTCCACAGATGAGAATTCAAGATTATAATTTCCTTTAACAAAATTATGCATAAAATCAAATTAGCTCACACTGCACAGTGCTTTGAAGATTTACCTTGTAAGTGGGTTTTCCCATCTGATTATAATTAAATCATGGAAAAGGCACGTGAGGGTCTGGTAGAAGACATGTTGAGTCAATTGTTTACTAGATCTTGGACATCAAAAGATAAATTTGAGCTTAGAGATGGATAATGTAACATTTGTCAATCCAATAATTTCACTGGCCAAGCACCCTTTGTTTAAATTTATTTATCCAGAAAAAAATATATCGCTGTTTTGGAGAAACTGGAGAAGAACTGCAGTAGTCAAAAAGAGAAAAAAATTCTCTTGTAAAGACAACCAGACCTTTCTCTTCTCATGCCTTACCCTTCGTAGTCAGGAGTCTGAGTGACAGACAACTCCTGAACTCTGAAAAGGAAATTCCTGTAGCACAATGCTGAACGTTGCAAAAGGGTACATGGTCAACTGTGCACCCTCAAACTACGGGGACCAAGTGAGCCAGCTGAGCAATTACTTTGACAGGGTGAAACCAGTCAGGAAACATGACGTAATACTCGATCAGAATTTTTCAGGAAACTGTTTAAACTATTGGACAATTAAATGAAAAGTACCAATGAAGGAAATCCTGCATCCCATTTATCGAAGCTTGGTAACGGAAGTAAGAGTACCACTTCCTTGTCACTGTTGTAATACTAACGATGGTGAAAAAAATCTGATGAAATTTCACTTGCACACATACTTTCACCCAATTTCTCATTGAAAACACCCAATATATCTTAATTGTAAAGACTTACTGACAATCTTAAGCACCACTGAAAGGAAGGAATGAAGAAACACAGTCTAAAGACAACAATGCATCCTAGGATGAGATGTGCTACAATGGTTTGACTAAAAAAAAAGCAGAGAGAGATTACTACTGAGAATATGGCAGAAGAGATTTCTGGAAGTAGTCGATATTAACATAGCATTTGGAAAAACCCTATAAGCAGAGTTGAGACTTCCATACAGTGTTTTCATGAATAACTGAATATCCCCAAAGGGAAAGGTAAATAAGGCACACCTTGCTGAAATTAAGGGCAATGGCAAAGCACCAACATATCTAGCTAGGAGCATGATCATCCTACTCATGAAAAAGCGAGGGGCCAATTTAATTTTCTCCCTTTGTATTATCACATCAGGTCAAGTATTCTAAAGAAAATCACCAATTTGACTGAGTTGTTAGATGCCAGGCCATTTTCAAGGAAGTAGTAGTTTTCCATTGCAGCAGCTTGTACTCTCCGTTGATCTAAAGGTACGGAACTGACACACCAACTGAGTCAAGCCACAACCCCCCCGGTACTCAATTTCCTTTTCTCTCACCACCAATTCTATCCATCAATCTCTGTGCTGATAGGTAACATTTCAATCAAGGAAATCTTATAGCTACTTTCTAAAGACTTTCAGCAAATTCAGTAGGTAGAAAGAGTAATACAAAGTTTGTCTGAACTGGATTATTCTGGCACTCTTCGGACACACAGCAGGCTAACCCATCCATCCATCCATTTTCAGACAGGGAAATTGGGTGTTCGAATTTGCTGCCCATGTCATAATCTATGAAACCCTGCGTTGCACGATAAGGGTGGTCTATATGATGCCGAGCACTTAGTTGCTTGCCACACAGGACTAAGTAATGAAGATACCAGTACCGTGTATCGTTGGAGATGTATTATTCTCTCCATTAAGAGTCGTTTTTCCATTTTTTAAAAAACAAAAAATTGTTTAAAAATAATTGGCTTTCACTTCTGAAGGGTTCATTCATTTAGTTCAGCCCAGTTCTAAATTATCAGTGGCCAAATACCAGCAGTAGAGCATTAAGATCAGGAGCACTGGGAGGTTCAATGATAACAGTGGAAAGCAATTAGGTATCAATATTTTAACAGCAAACGGAGACTGCAGGAGAGACAATAATTAGTCCGTTGCCATCCCTACATGACTGGAGCTAGGAGTGTTTGCGGGATGTGCAACTCTCCCCATTGGCCAGAAGATGTCACTTTCCCACCGTTGTTCGCAGCCTTTCGGGTCAGGACGAGACGGTGTCCACCTGCGGAGCCAGTGGTGTTCAGAGCCCTGGGGATGGAGACCGGCAGCCTCGTCGGGATGCCCTGGACATCATGATATCCTGAGCTCTAGGATGCTCTGAGCCTCAGGGTGCCCTGAGCACCAGGATGTCCTGAGCATCAGTGTCCTGACCATCAGGATGTCCTGAGCATCAGTGTCCTGACCACCAGGGCGTCCTGAGCACAATAGTGTCCTGAGCATCAGAGTGCCCTGGGCACCAGGATGTCCTAAGCACCAGCATGTCCTGAGCACCAGAGTGTCCAGAGCACCAGGATGTCCTGAGCACCAGGATGCTATGAGCACCAGGTTGTCCTGACCACCAGGATGTCCTGACCACCAGGATGTCCTGAGCACCAGGGTGTCCTGAGCACTAGAGTGTCCTGAGCATCAGAGTGTCCTGACCACCAGGGTGTCCTGGGCACCAGGATGTCCTGAGCACTAGAGTGTCCTGAGCACCAGGATGCTTTGAGGACCAGGGTGTCCTGAGCACCAGGACGCCCTAAGCACTAGGGTGTCCTAAGCACCAGATGACCTGAGCACTGGGATGCCCTGAGACCCAGGATACTCTGAGCACTGGGATATGCTGGGCACCAGGGTGCCCTGAGCACCAGGGTGTCCTAAGCACCGGATGCCCTGAGCACCAGGATGCTCTGAGGACCAGGGCTTCCGAGATCCACCTACTTGCACACAGCCTGGCCTTCTGACAGCAAAGGTAAAATGACGCTCACACTGCAACTGCACCAATTGGTCTGATATTTCTGATATTTTTAAGGGATGTTATTGTTTTCTAATCTGAGAATTATGTAATGCCTCCAAATTTCCATGCCAATTTTAGTGCTCGGGTTTCTTTCTGAAAGCATTCAGACTGCTAACAGCAATATGCACACCACAGGGGAAAGGACTGCTTTCTGTGCAGATAATTAAGTTACTTAAGTTTCTGAATCATTTTATTCTGTTGTAAACTACAAGGGATTGTGTTCCTATTGACAGCTTGCGGATGACAGGGAAGCATGTGACCGGAGTGCAGTGTCACTGAGATGTGAGCGGGATGTTGGAGAAGTACAAGAACAGCGGTGGGTTCTCAGACTAGAAGCTCTCGTTCCTAAATTTGGGCACTTAACTCAACCTCCTGCTTTAGACATGTATTTACTCCCTCTGTATTTATTTCAGACAGACATGCTTTCAGGGCCAGTTCAGATCTGAGATAGCCTTAAATGTCCTCTCTGTATAAAGAACAGCCTGAGCTAAAGGATTTCTCCTAATTCGGCATCACAGTAAGATACTGGAAATTAGCATCACGACGGACCTGGACCATCTTTTCTTCTCTGGCCCTTTCAAACAAGGAAGGACAAGGATGCAAGGCTTGAAACATCAAATTATATCACTCATAAAAGGTATAGACATCTTTTTCTCTAACAAGGCTAACTTGCTTCCACAACTGTTTTCTAGCATCACAAATTTTATCTGAAAGGAACATCAATACTCAGCAGGAAATTGTGAGTAGTAGATCTGCGTGAACTCCCTTGCAAATGTTCTGGGAAGTAGCAGTTTTTAGATAATCACCTCCTGCATGGCCTTCACACTTTCCCTGTCAGATCTGATTAGAACCGCCGGGAATAATACTGCCGTGCTATTCCAACGTTATAACCCACTGTCGCTAACCGTGCTGGTTCATGACACGCTCTGCTTATATAAAAGACGTGACCTTCCAGAACGAAGGTAACAAAGCATTAGGCAAGCATACTTGTTCTATAAAAGGAACATGAGAAAAAACTTCTTTACTGTATGGTTGGTGGAGCACTGGAACAGGCTCCCCAGGGAGATTGTGGGTCCTCCTTCTCTGGAGATATTCAAAACCTGCCTGGACATGCTCCCGTGCAACCTACTGTAGGTGAACCTGCTTTAGCAGGGCGTTGGACCAGTTGATCTCCAAAGGTCCCTTCCAAGCTCTACCATTCTGTGATTCTGTGAAAAGCAGAAATATGTAGCATATACCATACAACAGAGGCAGAAAACCTGCTACTTGTTATGCTTTCACTCTTTGTGATAAATAACGTCTCCACATGTTTTACTTTAGGAACAACAATAAAGTTCATTGAGTATGTTTGCTCCTCTGTAATGTGATAAAGAACGTGGTAAATTCTTTCACTTATGCCTATAATATAAGAACATCAGACAGTTCTTGTAATTCACTATTTATCTTAAATAATGCTTGATGAAACATTAAAAGGTGTGGAAAAATCATGAGGAAAACATTGCCCTTATGCAGTATATTGAATATCAGATTCTCACGATTTTTCTAGAGAGAATTATGTAATACCTCATGCTAAATTTAGAGCATCTGCTTCTTAAGGTACAGTAGGTCAAATCTGAAAAGTGTTAGCATAATTAAAATGTATTTTGACCCCATAGAATTCCACCAGGGAGACAAAAATGAGAAAGCCACTGAGTCCTAAGGATTTCTCAGGAGCTTCTTCTTTCTGAGAAAGACAGCAGCTCCAAGGGGCTGCCAAAGTGTGGCCACTTCACAACTGTCTGTAAGCTCCCTGGAAAATGGACTGTGTTACTACATGTACAGTGCCTCGCATAATTTGCTGATAATTATCATCATTACACCAATGTCTATCATGTGAACTATAGAAATTTTCTTAATGTTTCTGATTCATGGGCTAAGACTGTGTTATTTGAAACAATCATTGTGCCAATCTATATTGTGTGAACAATATAAATTTTCAACTGCATTGACTAAGCATGTGTTATTATTTGAAATAAATCTTGATTATTTTTGCTTTAGTCTAGCTTTTCTTAAGTCTGCAGTATCTTTAGTTCTAAAATCTTTACGGAATTCTTTTTTAAGTTTGCTTTTTGTGCTTCCTACTCAGTCCCATGAGAGAAACAATTCCTATCTGAAGAAATTTGACACCAATTTTAAGTTTCTGAAATAAATGAAGATACAATTAAGCACTTTTTTGAACATAGCTTTTGACTCAGTTTGGGCCAAGTATCCTGGATGAAGGTCAAAATACACTCTCTGCTGTCTTTGCTCTTTGTCCTCTCTTTCCTCCCTCCAAACTGTCTTCTAGCAACATAAATGGGGAAAAAAACAAAGACAACAGAAGTTGTTGTCTTAACAACTTAGATAATTTGATGTCTATCACTTCAGAGAGAGGAAATTTTATGGCTAATATTGATAGATAGTAGAAAATTAAGGAAACAAAATGCACATGAAATCTGTGCTTTAAAAAGAGAAATGAATGTTATGAAGTGAATATCGTAGGGCCATGATTTATTCTCAAGTGTGGAACACATTCATATTTTTCTTCCGTTAATTCCACTAAAAATAGGTTTGTTCCACCAACAATTCGAGCTAAATATGTTGTTCATAGACTAAGCTCAGTTACATCCTGCTGGTCTCCCCAAAATAATCAGATATTACTGCCTTTTATCTGTCCACGCTGGGATTTTGTTTTTCACTGATGATGAGGCCAGGCGGAAGTTAATCAGGAACACAGTGTGCACAGAATATGACCTTGCAAAGCTGTTTTATCCCCTCACAGCTCACAGAAAACAGTCCTTTCTAGTTTGCGGCGAGTCATTAATTTTAGCCGACAGACCTGAAGGCAGCATAGATATTAGCGTGCAGCCTGCAAGCCACCTCTCTCTGCTGACTTAACCAATGAAATCACTCTAATTTCTACTGTCTTCTCCAATTTAACAGCAGTCCAGAAAAACTCCTCCACCCCTTCTAGAGATGCCTGTTCAAAATGACCCGAATCTCACAGCAGTATGTTTGTAAGGGACTCCCAGGTGTCCAGCCTAATATGCAGGAGGAGTAATTAATATTTTATATGATGCATCAGCAATTAAAGAAGGAAATATCAAGTTGGTAATAATTTATTGAAGAGAAGCTGAAGTTACTCATAGGCTTGAGGGTTTTTTTTTGTGCTGTTGTTTCTTCACAAGGGAACAGAAATTGGACAATGATTAAAGGACTTTCACCATCACACTGTAGTATATACCACTCTCACTTATTAGTCCTGATGTCTTATATATTCTCTTCCTCAGTGTTCCACAAGGTATCATATTATTTGTTCAAGAGCTTTAATAAAATTACAACATTAAAATGCATGAGACTCACTTCGGGTAGCACTGACAGCTGCAAGGAGTAGCATACATTGATTAAGCTGCATGCTTGATAGCTTTCTCAATCCAAACAAATGAATCTGAAAAGGACAGGCTGAGACAGGTAGTTGAAAGATCAGAACAAAGACACTGTTTTGTGACTGCAGAACTGAAGAAGGAAGATCAGCTGACAGAGATTAATTTCATTAAGAAAAAAAAGTCTATTTTTGGATAGAAAATATCTAAGTTTACTGATCAAATTCTCGGTCTCTTTTTAAGATGTTTATACTTCCATATTGCCATTATCTTTTGCAGTCCTTCAAAACTAGAGTTTTGTCTCCATGAGAAAGTTTATATTATTTCAGTGTGGGTAGGGCAGTAAGAACAGATATGTATTATTACAAGCCAGAAAGCGGAATTAGGCTGTGGACTGTATCGGTTCCCAGAGGCAGAGGTTCCTTTTTCCTGATTTGTTTCTGCACAAATTAAACAGATTTAGTTTAGTTTGCATGGATCTCTAAATTAATCTCACTGACAATTATTGCAATTATGTATTTTTAATATGGTAGCACCGAGTTTCCAAGTGCCACTGTCTTCAGTATTTCCTAGTAGAAAGCTTAATATGTCCTATAGCTTTGCAGGTGGTCCCTAATTCAGCATGACTAATTTTTCTGTACATTTCTTTGAAGCGTGTAACATCAATGGCAAAAAGGAGACATTGCAACATCCAGTGCTGCAAGTAATAAGCCCTCCTGTAGGTCTTAGCTTCCAGGTAGGCTCAAACTGCTGAATGCATCTCCATAAGAAAGCCCGTGGAAGTAGTGACGCCTGGAATTGCTGTTGTGTACATGATAGCAGATATATGCTGACACGTGATAGAAATGCAGCTATGTGGAGAAGCCTTATCCTGCTCCTTAGCTTGTGATGCCTCTGTCTCTGATCACTGTGGCTGGGTAGACAGCTCAAAAAAGTAAGGAAGGAAAAAGGAGTTCTGGCTTGAGTGATGACATATAGAACTGCCTGTTTCTCTGTGCAGGAATATGCAAATAAAGATGATATATAAGTCAAAGTAATCTCCGTGTACTCTAGTCCTATGATGAGGAATGATGTTCTTAATGTTTACCTTATTAGAAAAAGTTAATTTTATGCTTCTAAACACAGTCTGCCCTAAAAAGCTTTGTTTCATAGGGAGCTTAGAACATAAAGGCAGTGTGTCATTCTCAACTTGAATCCCAGTTTTTTAACCCTCAGTACATGCTTATGCCAAGGTTCAAGGACTAAGGCTGCAATATTGTAACACAGGGAATCATACCTGGGGAGTAAATTTATCCTGAGAAAGGTTAAGTAGAGCCAATTTGCCAATGAGAAAAAAAATGGGAAGGCATAGTTCCTGCAGTTATGTAGGGTGCATGCTGATGCACTGGCTCCGATGACCTAACTGCCACAAATGGGATGGTCACACCTCCCTGTATCTGACATGACCCTTCCTGTCCCACTGGTGCTTTGTGAGGTCTCAGTGAGCCTGTTCCAAGAGCTCATCCAGACATGAAATGATCAATTACTTTGTTTTGCACAGTTAATATTCTAAAATTATCTGTCTATGAACTGACTCACAAAGGCACTGGTCTCCAAAATGGGGTGCGAACACAGGAAAGTCCATTGAGGTTTGGGAAGAAAATATTTGTGGTCCTGTTAATAAAAAAGATTGTTAAAATTTATCTTAAAACAAGTGTTTATTTCCTCTTAATTTCATCCTTTTTAATCTCTATTTCTACGCATGCTTCCTAGTGTACATAATGCATTAGCACAGTAGCAAACGTATGTAATAAACAGATATATATCAATGAAGGATGTTCAGAAAACTGTTTACTGATAGGGTGTGTGAATGAAAAAGTTTTGAGATTACTGTATTAGGGATTCAGATATTTGATGACAATCGGGAATGGGGGTGCAGTCCTTGTGGAGGGTTTGGCACTGTTCTTGATGGTGGGAATCATAGTCTCTTATATTGTTCTAGCATAAATGGCTGTAACAGATAAGTCAAAGATTTTAATAGTGTTTATGTAAATAAGTTTTTAAATGCACCTTCATTTTTCAAATTATGTTCAGCTTTGAGCTTTTGGATATTGGATCACACATGTCTATTTGGACATTATCATCCTTTCCTCTCTGGCCTGGATTTACTACACTCAGAGTTCCAACTGTAGTTACAGGATTGGATATCTAATTTAAAATGGAAAATGAAACAGTGCTTAACAATGTCAGCCTCCTGAGTTATATTTAATATCTGAACTGGAGGAATCACCATACAAATTACAATTTTAAGGAGACCTAATACGTCAAAACCTACACGATAGCTTCACAGAATTTTATGAATGTCATTTCTATCTCAACAATACAGCTGGAAATGAAAATATTAGGCAAATAATTTTGCAGAATAATAAAGCTAAAAATAGACTCATACCTACATTATTATCTAGTAAAACCTGAGAAATACAATACAATTAAATGTCTGTGAAGAGAAGGGATTTTTCTGTATATGAAGAAACCAGCATCTCTATTTGAATTTGTACATGTTCTAGTTCTTGCTGGACCTGCATAAGTTAAAATACATGCCATTAATTTTAAAGTCTTGGAAGAAATACCAACAGCAAACCGTATTTGAGCTGTGGTTGCCAGATGAGACTTCCTCGTGTGGAACATTTTCATTCTAAGACAAGCAACATTTGCTGCAGTAATTGCGATGGGCAGTTTTACTTCAAAGATACTGCTTTCAGCATCCACGCTTCACAGGCAAGTGACCGGAGAGAGAAGAACATGTTGCTAAAGGGACTTTTTATTTAAAAGTCCTCAAATTAACTGTGCTGGAAGCTTAAACACCAGCTAGAAAACCAGCTGACCCCTTTCATGGGTCAGCTAGAAAACTAGTTGACCCACTTTATTGGTCAACAGATCAAAACAATTCTGCGGTCTTTAGAAGGCAATTGCCATCCTGTATGCTTCTGATAAAAGATTATGAAGATAATCTGAGTTTTCACGTGTTCTTAATTTTGGCAAAAGCTTACAGAAAGTAAAGGCAGAAGAGGCGAAAATGATGCCAAACTAAAATCATGAGAGTGCTGATCCTAAGGGCTGCATAGATCAAAGGTCCCATAGATCTAAGCTATTATGCATGCTCTAATAGACGACTGTAGTGGATGCCTAAAGAAAACAAGAACAGAATGAGCATACAATACTGTTTCTCAAATGCTCTTGTAACCTTCAAAACCATGCAGGTCTAGGGCTTACTGACAAACTGCAATGTCTTTGTATTAATAGCTCGAGAGGATTTTCTCCCCACTGCTTCATTTATTAGCTTTTTGAAACCACACAAAATTTCACTGCGCACAGTAGCTCATGGCAATAAAATTCCCACAGTTTAACTGAATACAATATAAATGACCACCTCCTTTAGTTTGTTCTCAGACTTCCCACAACAGCTATATGCAATGTTTCCTAGCAGGTACATTGGAAAACAAAATGTACTGTCATTCCTTACTCATACTTTCCCATGATCTCACAAACCCACCATATACTCTCCATAGGCTGGAAAGTTTTACCCTACTTAGTTGTCCCTCCTATACCCATTTCTGGGTTTCTAACAGTAGAAAATATACACTAGGATTCTTCAGTTCAGAAATGACATAGAACGGAGACCTGTGTGTGAAATTTGAATCATGAGCAGCACAAAGAAGGCAAATACAGAACAACTATTAATAGTTACTTCCAGTATCAAAATTAGGATTACTGTAGGTAATTGTAGTAGAGTTTTCAAACATCTTGATGCAAGATGTTGTAGATGTTAAAACCTTACGCAGGGCCTGTAACAGGTGAACAAACGTTTGTTCAAGAAAAATGCATCAAGACACTATATCTGAACTAGACAGGCTGGTGAGACCACACCTCGAATACTGTGTTCAGTTCTGGACCCCTCACCACAAGAAGGATGTTGAGGCTCTGGAGAGTGTCCAGAGAAGAGCAACGAAGCTGGTGAGGGGCTGGAGAACAAGTCTGACGAGGAGCGGCTGAGAGAGCTGGGGTTGTTTAGCCTGGAGAAGAGGAGGCTGAGGGGAGACCTTATTGCTCTCTACAACTACCTGAAAGGAGGTTGTGGAGAGGAGGGAGCTGGGCTCTTCTCCAAAGCGACAGGGGACAGGACAAGGGGGAATGGCCTCAAGCTCCACCAGGGGAGGTTCAGGTTGGATATCAGAAAAAAATTCTTCACAGAAAGAGTCATTGGGCACTGGCAGAGGCTGCCCAGGGAGGTGGTCGAGTTGCCTTCCCTGGAAGTGCTTAGGGACATAGTTTAGGGTATGTTAGGAATGGTTGGACTCGATGATCCAGTGGGTCCTTTCCAACCTGGTGATTCTGTGATTCTGAGAAAGAAATACTTTTTGATAACCTGTGTTACAAGGTTGCAGGCTCCTTGAGGCCTCAAAGAACTACTCATATAATTTTACTAATTAGGGATTTACTTTGAGCATTTTTCTCTTGCTTTCCTAAACTAAAATATGCTAAACCAGGGCATGCATTGAGAAAAGTACCAATAATAACCTCATCTAGAGCAATAAAGAACAGGCCCTAATACATCATAATTTTCTTGATAGTTTGTGTAAATAGTGTGTGAAACAACAGTAAATAAGTTGAAAACCATGTTCTGTCTATGGTATATGTTGTCTCTTATCAAGTTTATCTCAACAGAAGGGAGGTCTTTGCTTCCTGGAAGGGATTATGTCAGAGATCTTTCCTTATATATGCCTACAGAGTCACTAGGAGAGGATGTATTTCTTCCTGATTGAATTCACTGATTGAATGTTAGTAGAGCAGGTATGTAATAAGGAACGGAAATCTAATCCTTTAGTCTTCTTGTTCATGTTATTTTTGAGTTTGTTTTTTTTTTTAATCATTTAAATAAGAAGGCTAGCATAATGTGATTTATGGGAGAGATGGTGCTTTGATTCTCCCTACAGAAATGAAATAACCTCAGGGGTTAATTTTCAAATTCTCTCTCCTTATACTTCTGCAACTAGCAGAGCAGTAAACATTTATATTCTTTATCTCTTTCAGAACTACTGTGTGACTCAAGCTCAAAAGTAGAAGCAACTACTTCAAATCAAAGACCTATTCAAAAGCTGACGAGCTACAGTAACTGAGTCATTTTTTCTGTCTGTTTTCTGAAAAGCAGCTAGAAGGTACTATCATCAATATGCCTGGTAATTCTGCAGAATTTAATGTTTTTATTAGGACTCTCCTGTCACAAACTCTTTTGTTAGGAAGTATTAGATGGTAAGGTAAGAAGTCTTGAAGGAAGATTACTTGGTTAAACATCCTTGCAAAAACACTTGAATTATAATCTTACTATGAACAAATGAAACAAGAGAGCCACTTCAGAAAGACCTTCAGCTAAATCACAGGCAAATAAATTGTTTCATAACATGTGAAGAATTCCCTTTCCTTTCTTTACGATAAACAATAGGTTAATTGTTTAGGTGTAAGCACTGCATTTGTTTATACAGAGAAAAATTATATCATGTAAAGCAATTTACATTGAAGGCGTTTGTCTGAGAAGAGACACGATGCAATTACTTAGAAATTAATCACATTAATAGCCTGTGATAAAAAGAACATGATGTGCACTGGATAGGTTAATGCTCAAATGTAAAAAGGCTGAAGTTTCTGCTAAAAGCAGCAATACTGAAATAGGCTGTAAGGTGGAAGATTTTTTCTTGAGAGATAGCATGACTACAAATACTTCTGAAATATAGGCAAACTATGTAATTTTTGGAAACGGAATAACAAATGTTATAACATAAAGCATGAGGGTACGTATGTAGCAACTAAAATATCTGGGACCTTGGAAATAAGAAAAAGGAGGAAAGATTTCAGAGAAGGTAAAAAAAAAGCTGTAGAAAAACCAAAGATCAACTCTCAGAAAAACCCCAAGTTAGATACATTCAGGTGAAATAAGGAGGGGTGACTATGTTATTAAAAAAAACAGTCACAGAGGCATTAAACTTAAATACTAAGAGAGGTTTGGTCACAAATTCACATACATAGCTTCTCAATGATATTTCTCTTCATCTCATGATCACATCCACTAAAGATACTAATGTTTTTACATTCTTTTAAAGTTTAAAAATCTCTTCAAACTGTGCTAAAAATATATTAGCTATTGTAACTAGCAATAGGGACTGGTTACAAACTCAGTAAAAGAAGCATTTACTGCGAACGTAATTGTGCTAAAAAAAAAAAATAAGTCAAAAACATGTATTTCACCCAAACTCTCTTAGAGGTACATTGATCCGTTAAGTTCCTAATTACATATTTTTAGCTAATTAATCTCTTTATTTGCACAGAGAGAAGAAACTGATATATATTTAATTCTATCCATATATTCTGTTCTGTATCACTAGAATAAGTTTATTCTAGTGATTATTTAAATCTACTTATTAATCTAATAAGTAGTAATTATCTAATAATTATCTACTTATTAATACTAAGTTTATTAGTGATTCTTTATTAATCCACTCAGCCATCTTGCTGAGGACAAGGTGGTCTTCTAAACAGTTTCACCAAAACATCAGTAGTATTTGGGATTCTGACTTCAAGATTGCTTAACATCTTAAACAAATCCAGAGAATAAATTTTAAATTTTGAATATACAAGTATTGGAAATTGACGTGTGAGTGCATGTGCGCACACACACACCTCACAAGCAGATCTCTAGTTCGGTTAGCAAAACTATGTTGATTTACTCTCTGTGTCTACTCTGTTGTCCAAAATGCAAAACTTCATTGTCTCTGTACAGAGGACAAAAAAAAAAAGCATGTGCTGTGCACTGGGCATTTTCCAAGATTGCAGTGGAGAGACAGGAAGGGTAAATGACACAATTTAATTTGTTCAGTGCTGCGATAAGACTTTACCACTTCCAAAGCCTGCTTAGGGGTACAATATCCTGAAGTATGTGACATACAGATATATGAAGGAAAAGCAAGGACTGGGTGACTGTCTTAATCTTCCAATGCAATTCCTTCTGTACAATACACACCAGACTAACAGTGGAATTTGTGAGATCACAAATCTTTCTGCAAGCATGCTATCATATTTTCAGCGTCTGTAATGAACGATGGAAAGAGCTGTCACTGATCCCTAGTATCATTCCAGAATTAAATTCC
The DNA here is from genome assembly GCF_017976375.1 of Cuculus canorus. NCBI lineage: Eukaryota > Metazoa > Chordata > Aves > Cuculiformes > Cuculidae > Cuculus > Cuculus canorus. The sequence continues at coordinate 6,346,679 of NC_071441.1, read as the reverse complement.
CTCTATACCACAGAGCTCACAGAATGTAAAAGCAACCAAAGTGCAGAGTCCATTGGGGAGTGGACATGGGTGAAGGCCAGCTGACATGCCGTCAGATCTCTTCAAAGCCTTTCATCCACAGGAAACGTCACTGACTCTTGTGAGGCTGTCCAAGGAAGGCTGACCTGCCATTCCCCAACAGCCTCCAGAAAGACAGCACCTACTGTCTTTAACAAAGCACGACCCAAACAGCTGCTCCTCTGCATCACTAGCAGTTGCCCTTCTGCGTTATCTTGAGCAATGCTGCAATCCTTAGAAGAACGTCCATTTGGCAACATTATTAATCTAGTAAAAGAAGGTAAATAGACATAAACTGTTGGGGTTTATATTTTCACTAAGAAGTGTGGCAGCTTTTGTGACTACTTGGTGGGGCCTGGAGTTTTTGCTTTTAGAGCTACTTCCCAACATGTAAATTATAGTAGAATTTAGCTATTGTTTGCAGCTTTTTATCTGCACTCAGACACACTTCAGTCTTTAGATTACGTTTACTTCAACAGCTCCTGAGAACACTTTGGAAGGTGATGGAATAAAAAATCCTGGAAGCCTTTTCCAGGCATATGTAGAACAAGACGCTATTTAGGACTAGTCAGCATGGGTTCACAAAGAAGTTGTTGTTCTTGACCGACTTGATAACCTATGATGAAATGACTGGCCTAATATGTATGTGGATATTCCCCATTTGACTACTGAGACTTCATCAAGGCTTTTAACACTGTCTCCCCTAAGTTACTTGCAGAGAAACTGATGAAGTTTGGACTGGGTCTGCACATAGCAAGATGGATAGAAAATTGAACGGATGGGCCCAGGGGATTGTGATCAATAGCATGAAGTCCAGTTGGAGGCCACTTGAAGGGTGGTTAAAATCAAGGGCCCATCCTGTGAGCCATCCTAGCACTGAGGATCAGCGTTTAGAAACAAAGCCTTAATGTAAGGCTTCAAGGTTGAGGTGATTTCAGAGGAATTTTGCTGTGTTGTGAGAATGAGGGACCTGGCTCAAGAAAACCAGAACCAAGCATGGGAACAAGATGTGTAATTTATCAATGTAACTTTGCGATTAGAATGTTTTGTAAATATCTTCATTCCATGGAAACATGTAACTTGAGAAATGTAACCAATCACTGTCTGTTGTTAGGATGTGTTCTACCAATCAACAATTAACATGATTACTAATTAGTGTTTAGTTAGGTATAAAACCAGAACAAAAGATCGAATAAATGACTTCACTCTGATCATATTGGTCACTGTGTGTTGTTCCTCCTTCCGTCGCATGGGGACCCTCAGATCAGACTTGGGCACTGCCGCCTGAGATATATCCTAAATAGGAAAAAAGAAGCTGAGGGGACGAAAAAGACGACCGGAGAGGTGAGTGCTGGCCTGGCAGTTGAGGTAATTTTGATGAGCTGCAGATGCTAGTATCGAGTGGGAAGCTCGAAGGAAACTCGCCCCTGGCCCGGCGAGCAGTCAGGGAGGAGATGGGCCCCGCGCATTCATCCTAAGATAAGATTCGGATTGAAGCTGCATTGAAGCTCCTCCAACATATTCTCTCTATGAGAGCAATTACATATGAGGAGACTGCATTGTGGTCATTATTAAGATGGGCTTATGATAGGAATATTATATCAAATACTGAAGCCCTATTTAAGAAAGGTATTTGGGAAAAAACGGAACAAGTACTGTTTGATGAATGCTCTAAAGGAGATAAAGAGCTCGTACAGTACCTTATACTGTGGCAATTAGTAAAAGAGACTTTGTGTAGTGTGAAGGCTGAAAGAGGGGTGGCAGCCTCTGCGTATGCCACTATGAGCGGGAAGCAGGACGTTAATGTTGATATTTCTTCATCTGCGCTCTCGTTTGGCATATCTAACATGCCAATGCGGGGACCTTTTCCTAAAGACTGGCCTCCCCCTCCACTGCCACCTCTGGAGGAACATGAGGAGACCTCGGGAGGTGACGGGGAAGTTAAGAGGAAGAAGGGTCGTTCCCACTGATCCATATATGCCCCCCTCCCGAAAAGTCCATCAGTCGCATCGTTAGATGACTATTTTAGTGAAAATTCTGATCCCCAGGTGCCTCCTGAAAGCTCTACTTTTTGACAGGACTTTGATAAGGTTTTAGCAAAATTAGAAAAGATCCAATCCACCAGGAAAAAGGAGGCTACCCTCCGGATTTCACCGCCAAGCTGTGCCCCCTCCCTCTCCCCTCCCCTGCTTCCTGAAGCAGCCACCAGCCACCACAGGATAGTCCTTTGCCACGAAAATGCTGTAACAACCAAAGACTATTACCTGTTAAACAATTGATACAAACCTTATTTTATAACATATGTGCATATTTTAAGTGTTGTATATGTTCGCTACCGCATAGAGTTTAAATATTCATACCATTGTGCTATTCTTATTGACTGGTCGTAAAAAACATTGTATGGGTATATTAAGCTAGCTTTCAAAAGAGTGGTTCTGTGTGTATGTTTGTGTGTGTTTAAAGCACTTTAAAAGTGTTTAAATCTGTTTGTAAGATTTGCAAATTGGTTATAGGAGTTCGAGCCTCTGTTTGTTTTGATTAACCTTAAAAATGCAGCTCCGAGACCTTTCAATCTCAAACGTCCACTAAGCCAGCAAACAGGTAGATTTACCTGGGACCTTTGAAGTGAGAGGCTGCAGAGGACAAAATTTTAAAATACCTAGGAAAAAAAAGAAAGAAAGGGGAGACACACAGAAAAGAAAATGGAAAAAGAGAAAATAGAAAAATAGAAACAAGAACATAGAAAATAGAAAAAGAAAATGGAAAAAAACCCTCCAGCCCTGTGGCTGTGTGTGAGTTCCTCCCCCCGCTTTTCCTCCTGATTTTTTTTTTTTGAATGTGAAGTTTTTATTTTTCTTTCAGCTTGGGAGTCCTTATCTCTCTCTAGGGGAGTAACAATTTATGAAGAACACTCTGCATTCCAGTGTCCCTTCTTAGATCAGCAACTGCTGGGTCCTAGTGCAGACAACCCTAAAGGGGATTTTAGCCAGACACTAATGAGAGCATGATTTAAGAGTCCAAAAGGAGTATCCTCTGAGATTAAAATCTGCAAAGGAATAGAGAAGTTAATGCATTTGCAGCCTTGAGAATTCCCATGCAGGTAAAAACAGACAAAGGAGCCAGGAATTCGACAACGCCTGGACCGTTACCATAAATTTCGAAAAGCTTGTCACTTTACAAATAAATGCCGTTCTGAATACGATATTGGGGGTAAACTGTTAACATTAAAGAACCAAGGAAAACAGCAGCCCAGCGCACAGCAGGGATGTGTTACAACAGTAAATTCTCACACTTGGATCTTCTCCACAGCCTCCTCAGTCACAATAAGGGATTAATACATTCACAAGGTATCGCTCCAAGCTTTTGGTCCGATCGGTAATGGTTTAAGTGCTTGGTTAGTGGGTCATTCGAGTGTTACTTTGCAAAGCCTTTTTGTGTAACCCGGTGTTATTCATTCTGATTTTACTGGACAAACACAAGCTATGGTTTATATTCCTTTCCCACCTGTGCATATCACCCAAAACAATTATGTTGCTCAATTAATACCATTTCAAAGACTGTATTAGAGAAAATAGGCCTTCAAGTCTCACCGGAAAAAATTAAAACCTGGAAATATCTTGAGTGGAAAATTTTGAATGCCACAATTGCACCTCAGCAAGTCAAATTGCAAATAGTAGTTAAAATTATTTACAAAAGCTCCTATGAACAATCAATCGAGTTAAACTTTATTTGGGTATTACTACTGCAGAACTAAGTCCATTATTTGATCTTCTTAAGGGGGACATGGCTTTAACAGCATCCCGTACTCTTACGAGTGATGCACAACAAACTTTGGGCAAAACTGAAAAAGCCATTACTTGGAGAAAAGCCCACAGAGGACTTGATGGTCGTTGAATATGTTTGTTTGGTTTTGTCACTCTGTGTCAGGCCATCGTTTGATAACCTTTTTGCAACAAGAATGTCTAGAGGAAAAATCTAAGTGTAGTACCACACTGGTAAATGGGCTGACAGTTTTTACTGATGGGAGTGCAACACCTTACTGGCATCCCACATTCAGCAACAGGTCAAGCAATTGTAGAATTGTAAGGTCTCATGCAACCTTACAGTCACTTTTGCAAAAACAAAAGGGGGGAGAAATGTTACCTCTTAGTGAAAGAATTGCAAAAGCAACTTATGTGTTGAACTTTTTACGTTTAACTGGAAATAGAACTATCCATCCTATTGTAATCCATCACTGATCGCTAGAGTCAGGACTGAATAACCAGGACCAGCAAGGTATCAAAGTACAATACAAAGATTGGGACTCAGGCAAATGGAAAGGACCTGTTGAGCTAAAAATGACAGGAAGAGGTTATGCTTGTGTCTTAACAGATACTGGACCTTGCTGGGTGCCACAAAAGTGGATCAAGTCCTGGAAGGAATGGAAGTCTGCGGAGCAGGAGGATCCCACGACAGAGGAGTTATCCGTGAAGTGCACCAACAACTCATAATTTGTGATGAATGTCTTAGCTGTGAACCATGGGTAGAGGTACTTTGTGGGGACTGTGAATTGCGGTATTACCAAAGAGCCTTGTTAATATATAGATGGTGTCAACTGTGTCTGCAAAGCAGGTTAGAGGTTACAAACCAGGCCATGAGGCTTGCGGTTGTTACAGGTCATGAGCCTGATTTCACTTATCGATTGTTTGCTCAACAGGCTGCATGGCAAGAAGAAATACAGAGAGAAGGTGACATCATTCAAGTATTAAGAACGGTATGCAGTAGAACTGTAACAATTCCTCGTATTTGGACAGTTTTTAGTCAAGATTGGGATCGAACAGTTAGGAAGTGTGAGAAACGTTTTACCTGGAAAAGGAAAAAAACACGAAGACATGATAGGCGATAGTTATATGATTGTATTTTGTTTGGGAACCTTTAAGGACCCTTTCAACACGAGAATTTTGCAGCTTTTATCTATTTTTTTTCTTAATCTCTTTGCGTATAGTGTAGGTGACTATATTTCAGTTTCTCAGAGACCAAATGTATGGGTTACCCTGGCAAATGTCACTAACAGTAGTTCATTATGTTTATCAATGGCAACACCCAACAATCCTTTTCAGACATGTCTTGTAGGTGTCCCACTGGAAGTAGAAAGTATGCCAAAGACAGTGGGCTCATTATTATACTTGTACTAACAAAATGCAAGGATGTATGGATCTGCGGAATGTATGGGCAGATTATTTACCCAAGATGCATCTAGAACCTCAAGAATTGGATATTTTAGGATCAGTCAAAGCTGATGCATGTGTAATCTTTGATTGTACAGGGAAAAATTCTTCCAATGCAGTTATCGTGAATGCTATGCACCCTGTCTTTAAAAATCAAACAATATGGTGAAACTATACCACAAAAGAACTCTTAGCTAAACCCCATAAGAGGCCACTATGATTACCACGAGGAGTGTTTTTTATTTGTGGAGATTGAGCGTGGCCAGGTATACCTTATAACACTTGCGGAGGACCTTGCACCCTAGGCAGATTGACATTATTAACACCCAATAATTCGATGATTTTAAACATTATAAAACGACATCACACAAAGCGGAATATACATGCATGCAGCAAAGACTGCGAGGATGACCTGAAATTTTGGCATTTGGATAAGATTGTAATCACGAGTTTACTAGCACCAGGAGTGGCCGCTGGCAGAGTTTTGGGTCAACAAATTAGGGTGTTGGTTAGTGAAAAAGAATAATGCTACATCTATGATATTACAGAATCTTTTGTTAGATTTAGATTCTGTTCGTCATGCGACTTTGCAAAATAGAGCAGCCATAGAATTTTTGTTGTTATCACAGGGACATGGATGTGAAGACTTTGATGGCTTGTGTTGTATGAATTTGTCTGATCATTCCAAATCTATATTTAAACAATTAGAAGAGTTAAAGGCCCTAACAGTAAAATTAAAACATAGCAACATTGGCTTTGCAGATTGGTTTGCATCATGGGGACTGCCTGACTATGTAAGAGAATTGTTACAGCAAGGCTTAATTATTTTAATAATGGTTGTAGTAGTTTTAGCTATTATACCATGCATTTTATCTTGATTAAAGAAAATGACCGACACAGCTATCAAAAAGGCTTTCATCAGTGTTTGGATTGCTCAAAAAGAAGAAGAGGGAATTGAAGGGTGGCTAAAATCAAGGGGCCATCCTGTGAGCCATCCTAGCACTGAGGATCAGCGTTTAGAAACAAAACCTTAATGTAAGGCTTCAAGGTTGAGGTGACTTCAGAGGAATTTTGCTGTGTTGTGAGAATGAGGGACCTGGCTCAAGAAGACCAGAACCAAGCACGGGAACAAGATGTGTAATTTATCAATGTAACTTTGCTATTAGAACGTTTCATAAATATCTTGATTCCATGGAAACATGTAACTTGAGAAATGTAACCAATCACTGTCTGTTGTTAGGATGTGTTCTACCAATCAACAATTAACACTAATTAGAGTTTAGTTAGGTATAAAACCAGAACAAAAGATTGAATAAATGACTTCACTCTGATCATATTGGTCACTGTGTGTTGTTCCTCCTTCCGTCGCAGCCACTAACTAGCTGTGTACCCCAGCAGCCTGGACTAGGTCCAATGCTGTTCAACATCTTCATTAATAATCTGGATGATGGTGCAGAGTGTACCCTCAACAGATTTGCTGATGATACAAACCCAGGAGAAGTGGCTGATACAGCAGTGGGTTGTAGTGCCATCCATGGGGACCTTGACAGATTGAAGAGATGAGCTGACAGGAACACCAACAAGTTCAACAAAATGCAGTGCGAAGTCCTACACCTGAGGGGGAACAGCCCCAGGAACCAGTATATGCTAGGAGCCTAACAGCTAGGAAATAGCTTTGCAGAAAAGTACCTGGAAATCCTGGTAGACACTAAGCTAAGAATGAGCCAGCAATGTGCCCTTGTGGCAGGGCGGCCACTAGTAACATGAGATGCATTAGAAGGAATCTTAACCACATACCAAGGGAGGTGATCCTTCTCCTCCCCTCAAAACTGGGGAGGCCACTTCTGGAGCAGCATGCCTGGTTCTGGGATCCCTAATACACGAGAAAGACACAGATACTGGAGAGGGTCTAGAAAAGGACCACAAGGATGACACAAGAACAGAAGCATCTTCCGTATGAGGAAAGGCTGAGAGAGTTGAGACTGTTCAGCCTTGAGAAGAGAAAGCTCGATGTAGATCTTAGCAAGCTGCTCAAATATCTGAAGGGAGAGTGCAAAGACAACCGAGCCAGACCTTTTCCGGTTCTGTCCACTGACATGATAGGAGGTAATCGGCACAACCTGAAACACAACAGGATCCTCCTAAATATCAGGAAACATTTTTTCACTTGTGAGGGTGAACGAGCATGGGGACAGGCTGCCCAGGGAGATCCTCAAAAGCTGTCTGGACATGGCCAGGGCAAGTGGCTTCAGGTGGTCATGCTTGGGCAGGGAGGTTGGTTGAGATGACCTCCAGACATCTCTTCTAACCTCAATCATGCTGTGATTCTGTAAACCTCACAAAAGGGACAAGTATAATCTGTTGCCTTCTATTTTTAATGTTACAGCTTTAATTTTGTGCACTTAAAAAGAGATACAGAAGTTCTGAATCTGATGATGAAAGCAGAAAAGTGCTGACAAATAAAAGGCATTGGAGCTCTGATGCTGTATTTAGTCAGTATAGCGTTTCTTTTTGTCTCTCTCATTTTAAACGTTTAAAGATAGGGATTTGTACTCTACTAACCTTACTGCCTTCACTCTTCTCATCTAATATTAAATATGTATGTATTATTTCTTACTTAGATTTAGAGATACTAAGGAATATAATCTTCAGTATGGGCAGAATCTTTCATCCTAGGGAAGGTGCAAGTTAGCCCAATACAGGATAGATTTAAGGATTCTTTAAGTGGAAATACTTCTAGAATGAATATAGCACTGTTTTTATGAAAGGTGTCTTAATAGTCTAGTTAAAGATTTAACTAAGACTATTGTACCCCTTTGAAACTGCCAATAAATTGCTAAATAGAGTGTAAACACTCCATGTGTAATTCAGTCAAGTATCAATATGGCAAGTACTATAAATTTTGCAGACAGCACCAGTTAGATCAACATGTTCTTATAGGTTAAGAAGCATGGTGTAATAGTTACCCAACCTTAAAAGTATCTAAATGTTTAGTAACTGCAAATGTTATAAAGTATAGATTAATCTATCATCCAAACCCCAGCATATTATGCGTTGCTCCCTGTCTTAGGCTGGTGAATGTATTAGGGTTTGTGTATCTTGATGACAGATGGATGGATGGATGGATGGATAGATAGATAGATAGATAGATAGATAGATAGATAGATAGATCGATCTATCACAGCTCCTTGCAAACTAAGCATTTCCATCATTTCCATTCAAGTTCCAGGCCAGCTGGGCTATCATCAATCAGAAAGAGTTTGTTTTAAAGTAATCTGGGATAGGATTATTCCTGTATGCCTTTGTTACTGTAAAGAACTATACATGTATATTAATTCAAGAAAAATGGTATATTGCTCTCGTGGCCTTTTATCAAGACAGGACTGGCAGGAACCCTCAAGACCTCACAGAGCAAACTTCTGTTCAAATACTTAATGAGATCTATGAGCATGACCACAAACACAGGCACTTCAGCGGACAGGATATGACAGAAGGTGGGAGAGACTACCAGCATACTGGTTCTGCATACAACAGATGTGCCTCCAGATGATAGAGGAAGAGTCCTGAGGTAGTGAATGGAGCTGCCATTAATATTTACTTCCCATGAGCCTTCCAGAGAGCACAGATCCCACACACTAGCACCTCCCAGCACAGCGACCCAAATGTAATGTAAGAAATGGGGGGTAGCAACATGCTCAGAGAATTAATGCAATAGCTGTGCAAATTAAGGAACATAAAGCACTAATTCTCCAGGGGTTACACTGTATAAATTGTTCCTATTGCTACTTTAGCCTCTACAAATCAAATATGAATACCTTCTTTTCCGTATTTTACGGGTTTTTTTGTTTGCTTGTTTGTTTATGCTGCTTCTGAGGATGTAAATCATGTTTCCTTCATTGCTGTTTTTGTGTTTCACTCTCTTTATCCTCTGACTGTTACCTCTAGTATCATTCTCTGAATGATTATAAGTAAGATGGGTAAGAGCTGATTTGATTTGTTCAAAACCATCAGCTGTAGGCAGATTACATGTTCAAAGTTTGCCCATTCCCTGTTAAAAAAGAAAGTTTCTTGAGAAAAACTCAGCTTAGATCAGTGACTGAGGCATCATCTTAATTATTTCCAACTCTTATAGTAATACTGTACATTCTAAACCAAAGTCAAAGTCTTTGGGTACCTAAAGTGAAACTGTAGAATCTGTTTCTTCAACAGAAAAAGGAAGATATTTCCTTGAGGGACATTGCTGCCTCCTAATCAAATGAATCCTTATACAAACACCTGGGGGCAGTAAGTCTTCATTATCTGTCTTTCTAATTTATGCTTCAGATTCTCACAAAGCAAAACTAATAAAAAGACATAAGAAGGAAACTACTCTGTTATCTGTAGTCATTTTCCATACAGGACAAAGCGCTGTGGGCTTTATATTGTTGCTAAATCATGCACAGTAATCTCATTATTTATAATAACTCTACTGAAGGTAGATATAAAATATTTATGCATTATTTTATTGTCATTGAAAAGTTTTCAGGTGCTTCAATATGTTAGGGCCTGTCATAAGATCCATAAGAAATTACTTCACATCCCTTTAAATATTACATTATTTATTCTAAAACTTCCTGATAGTTAAATGTGCTCTGATGTGTTTTAATTTTCAGCTTTCCCCTTAATGTGCAACATACTGTCTTCCACGTAAAAATGGGCTGATACGTCAATATATTGGATATGCTGATATTGAAGACACTTAAAATTACTAGAGGATTGGCTCCTTTGCAAGATTTTGTAGTTCTTTCTGTTACAAAGCGTCATCTCATAAAACAAGTTGCCTTGCACCACTACTCCAGACACACAAGAAAAGAGAGGAAATCTTTTCATGTGTTTGAGGTGTCTTTAGAAATTACCTTTAATAGGCTTTCTACAAGCTTCTTTTAGATCTGTTACTTTCAGAATGAAGTAGGTCTAGAAACAACTACAGGGATCTTAAATATGTTGCTAATCCTAGTAACCATACAGTATAAGTAAATAAAAGGAATCACTATGGCATAGTGTGATGGATGCATTCCACCCTCCCTCTTTGACCAAACCATAAGCAGTTCAGTTCAGGCTCCAGAGCAGGTAAAGGCTGGCCTGCAGCCAGCCCAAGAACTTCTCTAAGAAACCAGCAAAAAGCAGAGCAACACAGTGAATACTGATAAAAAGCCTCAAGCATAATCCTAGCATAGAATCACAGAATCACTAGGTTGGAAGGGACTCACTGGATCATCGAGTCCAACCATTCCTAACACTCCCTAAACCATGTCCCTCAGCACCTTATCCACCCTCCCCTTAAACACCTCCAGGGAAGGTGACTCCACCCCTCCCTGGGCAGCCTCTGCCAGTGCCCAATGACCCTTTCTGTGAAAAATTTTTTCCTGATGTCCAGCCTGAACCTCCCCTGGTGGAGCTTGAGGCCATTCCCCCTCGTCCTGTCCTCTGTTGCTTGGGAGAAGAGCCCAGCTCCCTCCTCTCCACAACCTCCTTTCAGGTAGTTGTAGAGAGCAATAAGGTCTCCCCTCAGCCTCCTCTTCTCCAGGCTAAACAACCCCAGCTCCCTCAGCCACTCCTCGTCAGACTTGTTCTCCAGCCCCTTCACCAGCTTCGTTGCTCTTCTCTGGACACACTCCAGAGCCTCAACATCCTTCTTGTGGTGAGGGGCCCAGAAATGAACACAGTACTCAAGGTGTGGTCTCACCAGTGCCGAGTACAGAGGGAGAATAACCTCCCTGGACCTGCTGGTCACTCCGTTTCTGATCCAAGCCAAGATGCCATTGGCCTTCTTGGCCCCCTGGGCACACTGCTGGCTCATATTCAGCTGCTGTCAACCAACACCCCCAAGTCCTTTTCCTCCAGGCAGCTTTCTAGCCAGACTTCTCCTAGCCTGTAGCACTGCAATTATAAGCAATTTGACTTGGAGTCAACCACTTTTATCGCATAAATACGGCAGCCTAAGTAAGCCTTGTCTGAGCTATCCCCGCTAGGCAGTGTGGCTGCATGTTGATCATCTTTTCTAGCACTGAGATGCCTCTTAAGTGTCCCTTTTGAAGCAATGAGATCTTTTACCAATGGCAGATCACTGATGAGCCCTATATGAGTACTCGCTGGATGGCACCTGGACTGCACAATGAAGAAATTCTCCCCTTTAAGAGGAATTTTAGCTTAAATAAGTAACATTTTAAATAGAATAAATAATTTAGATTTATAATATCATGTGATTTAGTATGCTGTTTGCTTAACTTTAGTAGCATGAGTAGCAACACTTGCTCTGAAGCACTAGGTCACAAGCTGGGAATTTCCAGTTAAAAACTTTCCCAGCACATGCAATCTGTTCAGTCAAAACACAGCCTCCAGGATCAACAAAATTGGGGAAATACAGAGGCTTCAAGGATACAGAACATCAACATAAGCTATAGCAAGACAGGATAGCAACCTTTCTGAAAGACGATGAAGAAATTCAGTGAGGAATGAGAAGACCTCAGACCCAAAATTACTACTGGAACAAATCATTTCTTGATTTGTAAGATTATAATCACCCAGGGATTTCTTTGTTCATGTCAACACCTCTTTGCGAAGTGGATGTCTCTCCATGGATTTGGCCATGTTGCTATGTCCCTCTATTAAATTATCTATTTTATAAAACCCAATGCCTAAGAGTCTGCCTACCAAAACACTATGTTGGATTTGAACTTCTGATGCCCTGACAGGAATGTAAGTAAACTGGAGACAAGCATTCCGAATCTTTGAAATCTTAGCTAAGTGACATAGGGAATCAGGTGCACACAAATAATCCTTTGGCTACAAGCACATATACTTTTTTGGCTATAAAGACACATAACCTGGTTTTCCCTCATATATTTCCTCCATGCAGTAAGTGATAGCATGACATTATTGAATCAATTTAAATTCACCCTTTTCTTTAAATACAACTTTTGCCTAAAAATCTCATTTGGAATAAATAGGGGCTTAGGTGTAGCCAAAAGAAGCTTAAAGTTCTCTCAGGAAATGCAAAAAGCTATCAAAAAATAAGTTTTGAGAGTTAAATTAGTTGCTCTAGCATTAGAATTTGTTTTGCTGTATCAGCTCCACCACCTTCTGAATCCATACACAACCAAGCAACAATGACAGACAAGCGTCTGAACAATTTGTGCTATAAAGAGAGAATGTCCCATTTGAATATGACCTAATATTGACAAGTTATTAGTTCATCAGCACAGGAATATGTTGTCTTTTTATGATAGATGATGGTAGTCTGCACAACCATGATACTTAAGGCTTTTCATGCATCAGCCTTTTTAAATAACAAATAAATAATTCACATTATTTACATATTCTATAGACTATGTATTTTCCTAATTATATACATACCATAAGAGAAAAACTGAGAAGAAAATACTGTTTGTTTTCCTAGTTCTATCAATTCTGTGAATAGTACATTTAATATTTCACAGCTTTTAAATCGTTACATGTAAAACATTCACAAGGAACATATGCTGTTGCAAACAAACAGATTAAAATTCTAGAAAAAGTTTAGTTATGTACATATCCAGATAAACACGCTGTTTATTAAGCTTGAGGTCTATGATGCTTGACACTACAAGAAAAACATTCATAAATTTCCAAGGCAAGTATAATAATTATCATAGTTAATACTAAAAATGTAGTGGGTAATGCTAATTTATTATCACATATTTCCTCAGAATAGCTTTAAAAATACTTTGTCGAATCTAATATTTGCCAGAAGTTAAGATATTGTCCTTTAGGATCAGCAATACATTAGGTATTTTTTGTTTAAAAAAAATCCCTGAGTTTAAAAAATAGGGCAGTTGTTGAGATGTTGGTCTACAACACCTACATGCATCTACTGCCAGCGGTCCACAGAGTCCAGTTACTCCAGTCTACTGCTGTTGAAGACCATGCATTAGGCCATCCCAGGCTTAATAGCTCCAGGCAGTATATGTTTCATTGCAACAATAACAGAATATATGCCTCAGCTTATTTTCTATTCCCAGAAATTCAATCGTTCCAGAATTTTTTATAATGTTCCAGACTTTCTTATAATGTTTCCTGTATCCTAAACCTAAGTCCTTTTAGACAAAGAACTGTATTTTTTCTTTCTCGTGGTTGGTTAACTGGGACAGACAATCTGGGCAAGAAAATTATTCAGTCAGCTTCACTCTGCTGCTTTTTGACACATACCAATAGATTAGATCAGTGAAAAGAAAGCTCGCACTGGTGTATTCACACCCAACAGCTGTTTCAAATTTGAGATTTTTAAAACTATGCAAAACGACTACTGGTCACAAGCCTGATTTCTGCTGCCGTTTTCCCACAGAACATGCAACCATTCCCACACGACCCTTTCCTGTCCCCTCAACTACTTCTTCACAACTTGTGCTCTAAATAAGCCTGTGGTAAACGCATGAGGACTGCTAACGAATGTCCCTAAAAGGTGTACTGGAAAACCATTATATTCAAGATGTGCATTTGACTCACCAACACGCCATCCATATTACAACTCCAGAAAAATTATTTAAAAAAAAAAATCACTTCCTCTCCCTGTTGTTACTACTTTGAAATCAATCGGTGAAAACCTCCACATCTTACTTTCAAAGTCTCCATTATGACATTAGAGGTGTTTCTTTGCGTCATATCCCACACTGCCTTTTTTTTTCCACTTTAAAAAGAATCCCAACTTTAGAATACTGTCTTCAAAAATATTGTTTATTTCATTTTTTTTTTTTAGTATGATTGGCTTGGGTGATTGCATTTACATAGTGTGAATTACACTTAAACTGTGTGAATAAACACAGTTTTACAACCATATTCTCCTTCGAGTATTTTTACAGAAATTAAATACATTCATACATGTTTCTGCATTAACTAGAAGTTCTTCATATCTGGTTATGCCAAACAAACATCTTTTTTACATGGAATGAAGAAAGACAGCTAAAACAGTTGGTCAGCCTTAAGAGGTCTGTGTCTGTGAGAAAATAGTTTTGCTCAGACTCAGTATCTTGATGCTGTTTTTTTTCTTGAATTCATAGAACAGACAGGTATAAATCTCAGAGTACAGACTTCAGAACTGCTTGCCTTCCCAATAAAGAAATTTGTTGTATTTCCACTGCTTCCAGTGAAGAACAGAATACTTTTTATTTTGATATATATTTTTTTAGATGGTTAAATTTTTAAAAACCAATAACCTTAAGAGGGGTTTGAGAGGGAAAGCATCTGAAAAGCTTGCAATTTCATAGGGAACAACAGCATATACCTCTACTCCACAGGTCCATCATATTCCCACAAATTCTGAATTTCTTACTCATTGCCCTCCTGGGTCATTTTCCTTTGCAGCCCACCAAAGGCTGATATCACCACTTTGCCATAAAATACATTTTCCTTTCTGCTGACACAACCCTGCAAAACAATTTCTGAAACTTTGATCTATTGCCTTTCTGTCTAATAACTCTGTTATGGCCTTTATGAGATGAACACAAGAGTCATCTCTGTCAGGAATAACTGTATGCTTTCCTATTTGCTCTGTACTTGCACAGGTGTGCTGCTATTGTTGTAGTTATGTAACTGTCAATTCAGTTATAGCCTTATTAAAAACACCTAATTTTTAATTGATGCACTATTTCTAATCTTAGTAACACTGCAGTCTAAGATCAGTCTCTCTTACTTCTCTCAAGCGATCATCTTAGGAGCAATTGTATATCACCACAAAACTGAATGTGAACCTTGGTCCATCATGTGTTTTCCTCTGCCAGCTATAAAGCAAACATTGAATGCACACCCTAAACATATTTTTTTTTGGCAGGAAGAAAGAGAACTTCATGCTCTGATCTGTGCTCTGTCCTCTGTCTAGTTATTAGAAGTTTCTATTTTGTTCTTAGGAGAACTCCATTTCCTCCTTGTTATTGGCACTGTGAACGCGGAAGCAGAGGTTAATGTCTTCTCAAACAAGGTCATGTATAGGACCAGATTCTCAGTGACTCTACTGTTGGCCTGAAATCTTGCCAAGTTCGAAGGGAAAAAGACATTTTGTACAAATGCAAGGCCACATCTCAGGTCAGAAGCGGTTTATTACGAAACAGACAATATAGTCTGTCTCAGGAAGTGGGGTTAGAAAGTCTTGAAGCGCTTCTTATAGTGGTCCTCAGAAAAGATCAGAAAAGAAAATGATTCTATGATAACATGAAAGGAAGACCAGATTATTTTTCGCCTCCTGTTTTTGAGGGTCTTTTTTTTTCACTCTATTTTCTTGATGTAATAATAATGACAAAAGTCCATGCTGAAGCTTTGAGATAGATATGCATGCATCATTTTTCAAAGCACACCAAGATTACTGAAGACTGCTAAAATCTTAATTTGACTCTTGGTTGAACATGGATGTTCTAGGACTTTGAAAAATGATGTGAGTAGCTCACATTAAGCTTTTACACTCAAAAAAAGCTTTTACACTTAAAAGGCAGATTTTATCAGAGCAGATGTTACAAACAGAATATGTCAAGTGAAATAAAACAGACCAAAGAATTTTATACTCTCAATCCATTGTAGACTTGCAGGGTGGGTTGCTTCCTTCAGGGTTTTTCTTACATAAATTATCTTTTTCTTTGCCTTCTTGAGGCATAGACAGCTCCCCATTGTCCCATCTTTCCCTCAACCTTCCTCCTTTCTGCCTTTTCCTCCCTTTCATACATCTTTCTTCTGCTATCCTCTGCAAAGTCTTCAAGGTTGCTTTAAAGGAAGGTGGAATTTCCTATTTTTTTTTCCTACTGTTTCCACATACACCTTGGCCAGATGAAGGCTCTACATCCTAGACACATCTGTTCAGCATGCAGACAAGGAAATAAAACAGATGTGCCCAGGACAACTACAGAGCCAAGTTTTATTAGAACTGAAACTAGAATAATGGTGTTTTAAAATACTAATAATGAGAGAGAACATAAAAGTGACAATCACATTTTCATAGAATCATAGAATGTTTTCCATTGTAAGAGACCTTAAAATCACCCAGTTCTATCCCCTTGCCATAGGCCGGGACATCTCCCACTACATGAGGTTGCTCAAAGGCCCAAGCCTCATCCAACCTGGCCCTGAACCCCTTCAGTGATGGTGCTTCCCCGATTTCTCTGGCCAATGTGTTCCAGTGCCTCATCACCCTCACAGTAAAAAATTTCTACCTAATATCTACTCAAAATCTCCCCTCTTTCAGCTTAAAACCATTACCATTTGTCCTATCACTACACTCTCTGATGAGCCATCTCTCCCCAGCTTTCCTGTAGGCTGCTGTTAAGTAGTGGAAGGCTGATGTAAGGTTTCCCCAGAGCCATCTCCTTCTTAGGCTAAACAAGCCCAACTTTCTCAGCCCCTCCTCACATGGGAGGAGCTCCAGCCCTCTGCTCATCTTCATGGCCTTCCTCTAGACTCATTCAAACAGGTCCATGTCTTTCCTGCAATGAGAATTCCAAAGCTGGATGCAGTACTCAAGACAGGGTCTTATAAGAATGGAATAGAGAGGGACAATTACCTCCCTTGACCTGCTGGCCACGCTTATTTCGATGCAGCCCAGGATATGGTAGGCTTTCAGGGCTGCAAGTGCACATCACAGAATCAAAGAATCATAGAATAATTATGGTTGGAAGGGACCTTAAAGATCATTTAGTTCCATCCCTCCTGCCATGGGCAGGGACATCCCATTAGATCAGGCCGCCCAAGGCTCATCCAACCTGGCCTTGAACACCTCCAGGGATGGGGCAGCTACAGCTTCCCTGGGCAATCTGGGTCAGTGTCTCACCACTCTCATGGTGAAGAAATTCTTCCTAATGTCTAGTCTAAATCTGCCCCTCTCTAGTTCATAGCCGTTCCCCCTGGTCCTATCCCCACAAGCCCTTATGAACAGTTCCTCCCCAGATTTCTTGTACCCCCTTCAGGTGCTGGAGGGTCAATATAAGATCTCCTCTGAGCCTTCTCTTCTCCAGGTTGAACAAGCCCAACTCTCTCAGCCTGTCCTGGTAGGGAAGGTGCTCCAGCCCTCCGATCATCTTTGTAGCCCTCCTCTAGACCCATTCCAACAGCTCCATATCCTTCAGTATTCCAAATGAGGTCTCACAAGAAAGGAATAGAGGGGCAAAATCAGTTCCTGCTGCCCACACATCTTTTGATGTAGCCCAGGACACGGTTGGCCTTCTGGGCTGTGAGCGCACATTGCTGGCTCATGTCGAGCTTATCATCGACCAGCACTCCCAAGTCCTTCTCCGCAGGGCTGCTCTCAAGCACATCATCCCCCATTGTGTATCAAAAATGGGGATTGCCCCAAACCAGGTGCAGGACCTAACACATGGCCTTGTTGAACCCCATGAACTTCCCACAGGCCCACACCTCCAGCCTGTCCAGGTCCCTCTGGATGACATCCCATCCTTCCCGTGTGGCAACTGCACCACTCAGCTTGGTGTCATCTGCAAACTTGCTAAGGGTGCACTCAATCTCGCTGTCAATATAATTGATAAAGATATTGAACTGCACCAGTCCCAGTACAGACCTCTGAGGGGCACCACTTGTCACGGATCAAGTAAAAAAAAGCCATCAAAAGGCCACCCAATACAGATAGCTTTGCAAGCAAAGAAAATCTTATTTGGAAGGACAAGCCATCTTTCCTTATACCTTTGAACTTTTTAATGTACACCCTCCTCAAGTGTGTATTAACTACTCTTTGCAGTCTGTGAAAACCTATTAGACTGTGAAGAACAAATTAATTTACATTTCTTTGCCCCAAATGAGAATAATTACATAGAACAGCTAATTGAAAAGTAACAGTTTCAGTTTTGATTTTCAAAACGACTAGGTACAATTAGCAGGAAAGCAAAATTAAATTAAATACTTTTTCAAAGCAGAACTGAGTTTTTTACTAATACATTCCTAATCAGGGAAGGAGAAAGATAAGTGCTGCTGTGGAGAGTTATTTAAATCTCAAAATTATTAAGAGTGTGTGAAAAGAGAAATAGAAACAGTTCTTTCCATTAGTGGAGGCTTTTATTTCCACCTGTTTCCTCAAAAAAATGTTTGGTTGTCTTATTCTTCAGTCTTCCAGTGGGCATCTTACCCCCTTGCAATGGATAATTATCTTAATTTGCAACAGTTACTATTTCATTCCTTAAGAAACCCTAGAAAAATACCTTAAATCAAAATTAGGCCAAACAACCTACATTTCAGAACTTTTACTTTTGTTTTTCAATTGTGTAAGAGTATTGGTCCCATCAGCATTCTCTACAGGAAAGCTCAGGTCAATTAGAAGAGAAAAGCTCATCAGGCATTAAGGAGAAATCACTATAGGTTCAGTGAGAGAGCTTAGTAACGCCCAAGGCACATGCTACTCTACTAGTAGTTGCTGCCTTAACTTCCTTAAAATTGAAAGCTGATCTGGCACAGACCCAGTTTCAAGAGCACTAAACTCTATAAGCAATTCTGACCCTGAATGTCAAAAGCACGTGTGCATATTCAGATAGAGCCAGAAAGAATCAGTTACAGAAAGAATTCTGTAAATATACTGCAGATGTTCAGATACATCCCCTCCTAGAGACTCTTTCATTTTATTAGTCATTTTTTTCTCTCCTGGATAACTTGAAGGCTGAGAACGGAATAAAGAAGAGACATTTCATCGTTATTTTTAAGACTACTTTTCTGGTCACTCTTGGAAATTGGAAGAAAATAAAAAAAAATGAAGAAAGTAGCAAAAATCATGGAGGACACCACATACACTGAAGTGCCCTACTAATTACATAATAACGGCCGCAAATACATTTCCAGTCTGTGGTTTCTGTCAGCAGCAGTTTCTAGTGGGCTGAAGATAATACCTTGTTGAAAGATGCTTGTTTGGGGGTTTTGGTGTGGTTTTCTTTTTTTTATTTTTAATACATTTGTTTTTTACATCCACAAAACTTTAACGATGTATTTCAAGATTTCAGAAAATCTACCATAGATCAGCAACAAAATTATTCTGACAAGCAGATCAAGGCCCGACTTTGAAGCAGCTTGCTAAGGAGAGCAAGGGGATCAACTGTCATTGCTTCAAATGTCATTGCACCTCTACCAGCTCCTTAAACTGACAGACATAGAAACTGATGCCAAGAAACAGGTAACCTTCAGTCCTCCAAAACTTTGTTATCCACCTATAATATTTTATATAATAGAAAGGCATTTAAGGAAGAATGACAGAAACTATTTTCATGGCTAGGCTCTTTTGACTAGAGGCAGTTTTCCTTCCTTTGCTCCACCGCCTTACAGCAAAACAACAAAGTAGATAGGAATTGTGCTAATCACTGTGCAACCAACATAACTCACAGGCATACAAAGCCAGGGCAAGAAGTCACTTCTTACCTGTAAGTCAAGACCTGTAGGAAGGAAAAATCACTTTCTAGCTACAGTTAGAGAGGGATTTGGGGGAAGTTATATCCTTCAACTCAGTTGCAGATTTACCCCTTTGCAGCATGTAATTCTTGTTGAAAGAGGGCAGTGAAAAAGCCGGCTACGTACACTGCTCTGCCATAGTCAGGCAGGTGATGAACCTGGCATTTTCTCTAATTCCACAATACTCACAGGGTCAGAGACATTCATGTCTGTAAGGAAAAATCCAACCTTACAATCTTGACTTATAACAGCCTACTTTAACAAATAGAGAAACTCTCTAAAAGGAAACAGAAGGAAAGAAAGAACCAGAAGGCCAGCAAGAAATAAAATATCAAACCTCCACTTCCCTGGCTGTAGGATTGGGTTCTGAGGCTTGCACTGTTGACAGGCTGTCAGACAGACACATAGCTATGTTTTTTTAATATGAATGCTTTCATCTCAGCGCATAGAGACGCTCAGGATCTAGGCTCCTCTTACACTTACTTCACGGCTGGCATGCTTCTCAGGGCTTCAGTTTTCCTTTTGACGACGATGACTCCCAAATCTATGTCAACTTTTCTAAGCACTGCTTAAGTCCACCCTTTGACATCTCATTCTAGATTCTCTCAGATGATTTGTCAAGACTCCTACACAGTATAAAATATATTTCCCTAAAGCCCGCAGGATAATTTATTTAAGGAAAACTGTAAATATAGTTCAATTCTGCAGCAACTTCATCTGCAGCTACTTCATTCAACACCTTTAAGCTTAAGTGCAGAAGACATTTCTGGTTAACCTGACTATAAAAATTACTTCATATTAAGCTTTTCTTTGGAAATTGGTATATTTAATAAGCATTTAAATTTTGTATAATTTTTCTTGTCTAGGTAAGGACTTTCAATCTGAGGAATTAATAATTTACCATCAATACAATGGAAATTCGTTGTAAATAATTACACATACTCTGAATGCAGCCTAGACAGTGAATATCCAACAGACTATCTTTTAACGGAATATTTTAACTTTGTGTATGTTGAACCTTGTTCAATTAATTGCAGTCTGCTACGACCGACACTATTAGTTCAGATATCAACCCAAATAAGCATGCAGCGACTGTTAACCAATTCTGTAAGTTAACCAATATGAGTTATTCAGACAGAATAACTTTATTGCATAGATAAAGAGCTTTTTTTTTGGTGGTTCTCACCACTCAAGAGCATTTTAAGTAGTACACAGGGCTATTGACTCTTTAAAGTTAATATTCTGTTTTTCTAGGAAAATGAATTTTATAGAAATATGTGTCCAAGGTCCTGTTATAACCCTTGAACTCTCTGGCCAAGTTCAGCTACGGCTGGTGAAAAAAACAATGAACTGATGCAAATTTTGTGAAAACCAGTCTTCCAGTGCTCCCACAGTGGGAAAACAATTCAGTTGCTTGCACATCTAATATCAGATAGCCTAAATGGGAAGAAAAGCTTAAGTGCTACCCCAGCAAGAGAAAAATCTTTGTTCAGACCTCACATTTTAACTTGCTAACCTTTAATCCATAAGAGAAAGACCTTACTTGAGTCTAGTGTTCACAGAGCCATTTTATTTTTTTTTCCATTCTGCGGATATCAGAAGGAAGTTCAGTTTATTGCTTTGGGAGACAGAGTAAAAGAACAGTAGATTAATGCAAACAATAATTGTGCACTTCCTTACATCAATTTACCCAAAGTTTTTCCACCTTTCTGTATCTGTCAAGGTACTAAGGACTTCTGTTAAAAGGTTCAACATTACCTTCAGCATTTTTTTCATTCATTGCCTGAAATTTCTTATCAAGATTTTCAAAGATAACTTTCTGAGGTGCTGTGATACCTCTGATTTTTTGTTCAAATATCAGGTGGCTTTCCGTTATTTTATTATAAGTAAGGAAGAGACCAATCAATCCTCAGACACATTTATGCACCTGCAAATTTCATCAAGCCAAATAAGATTTATTATATCTGCCTCTAAGGGATTTAGGTTTTTTCCCCCAGACTGTCTTATTTGTCTTGTAATCACAAAACAGTTGAAAAATAAAATATTTGTAGTTAAATCTGCCCTTAATGGGTGGGGCGGGGGGAATGTGGGGAGGGAGGGAAGGGAGGAAAGCACACCGTGCAACAAGGTGGACATTTGCTTTGTTCTTTAGTTGACAAACTATTAAGATTTTAGGATTTTCTCAGGAAATCTCTCATTTCACAGTGCAACTGACAACCTTCAACAAGAGATCTAAAAGTACGCTGTGCTTAAAAACAGTTTCTATAATCCTTATTCTCTAAGGTGGGGATTTTTCCTTATTACCTGAGAAGACGTTTTTCTATATCCACCAGTACTTTGGAGTCTTTCAGAATGCAAGAGTTCAAAACCGGGTTGGTTCTGCCCAACAAACCCTCCATGGTTTTCATGATTTTATAATGGAGTAATTATACCACTACTAAACTTCCAACCTTCTCTAGATAAGTTGCAGAGATAGCCCAATGTTTTACAAGCCCAGTTTTACGGAGATGCTTCTGTTGAAAGAGTTAAGTTTTGCCACCTTCTTTCTTTTTAAGAAAAACTATTCAAAAGAGGGTGATCTATGTAAATATCTCCAAAAACCACACAGAACTATCATAGAATCATAGAAGGATAGAATAGTTTGCATTGGAAGGGACCTTAAAGATGATTTAGTTCCAAGCCCCCTGCCATAGGAAGGGACACGTCCCACTACATGAGGCTGCCCAAAGCCCAAAGCCCAAGCCCCAGCCTGGCCTTGAACACCTCCAGGGATGGGGCAACCACAGCTTCCCTGGGCAACCTGGGTCAGTGTCTCACCACTCTCATAGTGAAGAAATTCTTCTTCATGTCTAATCTAAATTTTCTCCCCTCCAATTTAACGCCATTTCACCTCATCCTATCACTACATGCCCTTGTAAACAGTCCCTTTCCAGCTTTCTTGTAGCCCTTTTCAGGTACTGGAAGGTCGCTATAAAGTCTCCTTGGAGCCTTCTCTTCTCCAGGCTGAACAACTCCAACTCTCTCAGCCTGTCCTAGCAGCAGAGGTGCTCCAGCCTTCCGATCATCCCCGTAGCCCTCCTCTGGACCCGTTCCAATAGTTCCATATCCTTCTTATGTTGAGGATTCCAGCACTGGACACAGTATTCCAGATGATGTGTCACAAGAGAAGAACAGAGGGGCAGAATCACCTCCCTTGACCTGCTGGCCACACTGCTTTTGATGCAGCCCAGGACATGGTTGGACGCCTGGACGGTGAGTGCATATTGCCGGCTCGTATCGAGCTTCTCATTGACCACCACCCCCGAGTCCTTCTCTGCAGGAAGGCTTTCAAGCATGTCATCTCCCATTATATATTGAAATCAGGGATGCCCCAACCCAGGTACAGGACCTTGCACTTGGCCTTGTTGAACCTCATGAGGTTCACAGAGGCCCATGTCTCCAGCCTGTCCAGGTCACTCTGGATGACAACCCATCCCTCCGGTGTGGCAACTGCATTCAGTTTTGTGTCATCTGCAAACTTGCTGAGGGTGCACTCAATCTCGCCGTCAATATCATTGATAAAGATATTGAACAGCACTGGTCCCAGTACAGACCCCTGAGGGACACCACTCATCATGGACCAAGTAAATAAAAAGTTTGTTTCTGCAGGCAGAAGTTGTCAGTAATCAGGACAGAAACTGCTCCAGCCTACCTGCAGCAAAGGGGAGATCTCCGGTAACCATATGTTTTCTCTGTAAAAGAAAAGGAAGTGTGGTAATTAAACACTTTTCTACCAACACCCAGACACAGAATCATAGAATAATAGAACCATAGGATGGTTTGAGTTGGAAGGGACCTTAAAGACCATCCAGTTCCAAGCAGGGACACCTCCCACTAGATCAGGCTTCCCAGTCACCCAGGAGCCTCCAGAGGCTGCAGGGTTCTCAAGGTCACCCAGTCTCCCACTCTCTGCACTCCAGTCAGCTTGGCTCACACTCCCCGCCCGCCCCCCGCAGGCTGGGGGAGCCTTCCCTCCAGCCACCGAGCGGAAAGAGGAGGCCTGAAGAGAGGGGGAGAGTGAGAACTGGTTGCTGCTATTACAGAGAGTGGAATATTTTTGATTTAATCATCACTGGCAGAGGCTGCCCAGGGAGCGGGTTGAGTCACCTTCTCTAGAGGTGTTTAAGGGACTGGTGGATGAGGTGCTGAGGGGCATGGTTCAGGGACTGCTAGGAATGGTTGGACTCGATGACCCAGTGGGTCCTTTCCAACCTGGTGATTCTATGATTCTAAGCTAAAGTAGGGTTAAGTAATTGTATTGACCTTATTGTGCTGTACAACTACCTGAAAGGAGTTTGTAGAGAGGAGGGAGCTGGGCTCTTCTCCCAAGTGACAGGGGACAGGACAAGGGGGAATGGCCTCAAGCTCCGCCAGGGGAGGTTCAGGCTGGACATCAGGAGTAAATTTTTCACAGAAAGGTCTTCACCATCCCTGGATCTATTGAAAAGACGGGTAAACGAGTTGCTCAGGGATGTGGTTTAGCAGCAGATAGGAATGGTTGGACTCAATGATCCAAGAGGTCTTTTCCAACCTGGTGATTCTATGGTTCTAAACATGTCTGGTAGTATGTTTTCTTTCTGTGACAGCATGTTTTCTTCCAAATGGTGTTCTTCCAGACACTGTTCGTTCCTTGGAGGTGATAACATCTCATGTGAAGTATGATCTGTGCTGAACAGATGTTTCTTCTTCTGTAGTCAACTCCGTTTGCATCTTTCCCCGTCTGAAATGCAAGGTAAGAGAGCTGGAGCCAGCTCTAAAGTAGCAAGAGTTTCAACTTTTGTGAAGTTCATAATACCATTAAAATGAGTCCTTGGAAAGTAATAGATATTCATAAGATTTCTGGGAAAATGTATACATATGCATGCAAGAGTGAAATATATTCTGTAACCAGCTCCACTGCACGTGGCTGATGGAGATCACTCCCTGGTGTTGCCCAGGCCTGATAAAGGATGCTTGCTTTCTAAAACTTGCTTTCTAAAACTCCAAAACGAGTCTTAGAGAGTTTATTTGCCAGCATTTTTGGTATCAGGAGCAAGAGGTGAATCCCAGCTCATCCTCACTCACCTTCCCAGTTCCACTTACGCAACAGTTATGAAGCTTTGGAACTTAAGGCAATTGAGGATGTAGGTGAAGGGTGTTGCCTACGGAGAATAGGTCAGCCCTGCACATTATAACTGCCTCCATTAAGGAAAGAAGGGTAATTGTCATAGGTAATTCCCTTCTGAGGAGAAACCCAATATGCTGACCAGACCCACCCACAGGGAGGTTGTCTGCCTCCCTGGGGTCTGGGTTGGAGGCTTTACTAGGAAAATCCCTGGTCTGCTGTGGCCCTCCTATTATTACCCACTATTGGTTATACAGGTTGGCAGTCATGAGGCTGCAGAGAGAAGTGTAAAAGCCATCATAAAGGGACTTCAGGGCACCAGGGCAACTGGTTGAAGGATTGGGAGCACAGATAGTGTTTTCCCTCAATCCCATCAGTAGCTGGGAAGAACACTGAAAGGGACAGGAAAATTCACCCGGTTAACACATGGCTCCAGGGCTGGTGTCGTAGGTGGAACTCGGGTTTTTTTGATGATGGGGAGGCTTGCACAGCACTAGGCCTGCTGGCGATAAAGGTGGAAAAGTATTCTTGCTAATGATTTGGTGGGGCTCATTGAGAGCACTTTAAACTAGTTTCAAAGACGGAAAGGGATGGAACTAAACTCACTAGAAATAAGCCTGGGGTATCATGACAATGTTGGAGGCAAAATTGATAGCCTGGCTCGAGTGCCTCTACTCCAATGCACGCAGCATGGGCAACAAACAGGAGGAGCTGGAACACATTGTGCAGCAGGATAGCTATGATATAGTCGTCATCACAGACGTGGTGAGGTGACACTTATGAGCGGCAATAAACCCTTCAGAAGGGATGGGCAGGGAAGGAGAAGTGCTGGTGCAGTTCTTTGTGTTAGGGAGGGTTTCAGTTGTTCAGAACTCAACGATTTTGAGGATAAGGTCAGGTGCTTATGGGTGAGGATGAGCAAGAGGGCCAACAGGACAGACATTCTTCTGGGAGTTTAGGAGGTTCCTGGAATGTGAGCAAAATAACTTTCTGACATAGCTGGTAAGTCACCCTAGCAGCAGAAGTTTCTCACTTGACCTGCTGTTTATAAACAGAGAAGAACTGTTTGGAAATGTGGTGGCTGGAGGCTGTGTTTGGCTTAGCGACCATGAAATGAGAGTTTTTGATTCCTGATGAAGTAAGGAGTTGGGGCAGCAAAGCTGCTGCCATGGGCTTTCAGAGGGCAGACTTTGGCCTGTTCAGGTCACTGATGAAAAGAGTCCTCTGGGAAACACATGAAGGGCAAAGGCGTCCATGGAGGCTGGACATTCTCCAGGAAAGAAATCTTAAAGACGCAGGAGCAGGCTATCCCCGTGAGCCATAAAATGAACCAGCATGGATGATGTCCACCCTGGCTGAACAGTGAGTTTTTGCTGGGATTCATGAAGAAATAGTTTACTACTTCTGGAAGAAATGGTAGGCAAACCAAGGAGAGTACAAGGGTCTCATTAGGTCATGCAGGGAGAAAATTAGGCAAATGCCCAGCTAGAATTCAATCTGGCCACACTTGTAAGAGACAACAAAAAGTATTTTTACAAATACATCAACAACAAAAAGAACCAAAGAGAATCTCCATTCTTTATTCAATATGGAGGGGAACACTGCTTCTGAGGATGAGGAAAGGGCTGAGGTGCTTAATGCTTTCTTTGCTTCAGTCTTTAATAGTCAGATCAGTTATCCCCAGGGTATTCAGCTCCCTGAGTTGGAAGACAGGGATGGAGAGTATGATAAACCTCTCAGAATCCAGGAGGATAATTTATCAGCAGTCCTCGTTAAGAGGGGAGAGCCTAGTCAACTGGGTAACACAGCATTCTCCTAGAGAAAACGGAGGCCCATAGATAAGACAAGTGTACTCTTTGCTAGGTAAGAAACATGGCTGTATGGCTGAGTCCAGACAGTTGTGTTAAAAGGAGTTAAATCCAGTTGCTGACTGGTCACAAGTGGTGTTCCCCACAGCTCAGTGTTGGGACCAGTTCTGTTTAATATCTTTATCAATTATCTGGATGAGGAGAGATTAAATGCACCTTTAGTAAGTTTGCAGATGACACCAAGTTAGGTGGGAGTGTTGATCTGCTTGAGGGCAGAGACCCTCTAGAGAGGGATCTGGACAGGCTGGATTGATGGGCCAAGACCAATTCTATGAGGTTCAGCAGCGCTAAGTGCTGAGTTGTATGTCTGGGTGAAAACAATCCCATGTAATGCCACAGGCTTGAGGAAGAGTGACTGGAAAGCTGCTTGGTGGAAAAGAGCCTGGGAGTGTTTGTCGGCAGACAGCTGAATATTGGCTGGCAGTCTTTCTGGGTAGCCAAGAAGGCCAATAGCATCCTGGCATGTATGGTGAGGCCAGCAGGGCTAGTGAAGTGATTGTGTTCCTGTACTTGGCACTGGTGAGACCGCGCCTTGAGTACTGTGATCTGTTTTGGGCCCCTGACTCCAAGAAAGACATTGAGATGTTGGAGCATGTCTAAAGGAGAGCAGTGGAGCTCTGGAGCTCAAAGGGTCTGGAGAACATGTCTTATGAGGGGGACTGAGAGAACTGAAGTTGTTTAGTCTGGAGAAGAGGAAACTGAGGGGAGAATTTATCACCATTGATAGTCAC
This sequence comes from Cuculus canorus, assembly GCF_017976375.1. Classification (NCBI taxonomy): domain Eukaryota; kingdom Metazoa; phylum Chordata; class Aves; order Cuculiformes; family Cuculidae; genus Cuculus; species Cuculus canorus. The sequence continues at coordinate 6,319,240 of NC_071441.1, read as the reverse complement.
GCTCCAGTCACAGGGTTCATCCCCTGAAGTTTGAGTAGTGGCACCCAGGTCATAGATTTCTAGCAACATGGTGGCTTCCAGCTGTCTCATGGACAGTGCGTGAGAAATGCTGGGGTATTTAGGGAGGGTGAGGTGTTGGGAATTTAGATTGCAAGAGTACAATTGCCCAGGGCTCCCTGTCAGGAGGCTTGAGCTGTAACCTGATGTTGTCAATGAATTAGCCTGAAGTAATTTGCATTGGAGACTCTGCTTAGAGAGACCTAGAGATGAGCCAGCAGGAGAAACTCAAAGGAGACAGAGAGATAGAGAGATCAAGTAAGTGGAAAAGAGAGTCAAGAGGGGCACCCATCGGTTCACTGAAGCCTCCTGCTGCCTGTGGACCTTGGTCCTAGCAGCTCAAGCCTCTTGTGGAATGAATGTGACTCTCAGTGTGGCGTGTATGCTCTGGCAAATTTATTTTCCTGTAACAGTAGTATGTTATCTAAACTTAAAATTCAGAATCTAATATAGGAAAATATTAAAAATAGTCTCTCTGATCTGTCACAGGGATTATGGCAAACCTGGAGGCCTGGATGACTAAACTGCATTTCTTTCTTGCTGCTAAGGTGTACTAAGGCAGCTATGAATATAGCCAATGCTTTTTCATATTGGTGATTGCTGTTTTTCTTTTTTCCCAGTAATACTATGCACAAGCAAAGAGACTATGTATAATGCTAAAGAAGAGAGGGAATTGATCCATAATGTGTCTCCACATTTAAGATGGGAAGAGTACAACTAAGATTCAAAATACCCATCCTACCATGTTATTATGGACATCAAGTTATTATAGACAGTAATATCGGTGACATGAGAAGCCTCAGGAAAACAGAACAGAAAGGGTATCATGTGTCTAAGTGCTCTTGTTTGTGCCAGGAGATACAAGGGAAACAACAGGTAATATCAGATGGCCAGGATCACTTTTGTTTACACATGAGCCCTAACAACCTCAGACTGGTTTCAAGTTAATCTCAAACTGACACTTGAACTGCTAGGCTGTATATTCAGCAATTCCAAAGCAGAGGCTACGATGACTGTTTATCAAAGTAAGTGTTGATACCATTATTCACACTAACAGTACAGAACTTACACTATTCATTATAGCATAATTCCAAAATTGTTACCTAAAGCCATCTTGTGGACACGAGCAAGGATAATGAAATGCAAGGGGTAGAGTTCATTAATGAGGGTCTCATTCTTCTCTCATTCCTATATTCTTTTTACAAGGCACTGGTTCCTTAGAAGTAATACTATTTAAAATCTTCACTTTTTTCTTAAAAAAACACCAAAATCAAATGAACAAAACAGCTGGAGATGCAACCTGAGTGACTTGGTCTAGTTAACCCTGCTCTGTGCAGAGGAGTTGGGCTTGCAGACCTCAGAGCTTGCTTCTAACCTCAGGTCTTCTGTGATCATGTCGCACCATCGCAAACAAATATATTTGCTCACATTCAACTATTAACTGTTAAAAAATCCCAAAGCTTATTATTATTTAATGTGTATTCTTAATATTAAACATTTAGAAGAGAATTTCAAGTCATTTGAACTGTTGAAAGTTCCAGCAATGTTAGGGAAAGGGGCTACTCACAGTTTAAAAGTTTTAGACTCCTTTTCCATCTGTGCTTCCAGTTAAGTACTTCAGACCAAGCGGTCTTCCATGGACTTGATACCTCCTCACAAAGATCACCAGACATCCTACCACCCCCCTTTTTAAATCTAGCTTTATAGTTGTAAGAGTTTGAAAATAAGATTTTCTTTCATGTTTTTTTTTTGCACCTTGAACTGCACTGAGAATGTGGCCTTTCAGGATAAAACATCTCTTAACACAGATGGAAACGGAATCAAAAGCCTTTAATTGCTAGAAACAGGGTAACATTTAGTTAGTCCAAGACTGAAGACCATTATTTAGGCTAAGCAAAGTAGAACTTATCTCCATCAGCATCTGTCCTTCCCCCAAAAAGCAGTAGTTCTTGTCATTTGGGCCACGTATTCCTCTACAAGAAGAAGGGCAAAATCCGTGTCATATACATAAATGATTCAGGACCTAGAGGTAGGGTTTTTTCCACAGTAGACATAGATGCTTGGGGAATCTTTAGAGTCTTCAGAGGCAGAATTTGTGTAGTCTTGAAAGAATTGCAACAGAAAATTGCAAGTTCTTCTATATCCATTTTTTAATGAAAAGCAATGGCATTTTTTTTATCTGAGAATTAGCGGTGTCCATGCCTGCCCTGAAGCAAATGATGTACATGCATCTTGATCCTACAAGCCCATTTTGTTCTGAACTCAGTGTATTGTGGAGTAAGGAAATCAGCTTGGCTCCAATAGCTCTCTCTTGATTGATTTAAAAGAAAAAGAAGGGGAATTGACCATGGATTTATTTGAAAGGCAGAACGTGAGAAGTTTACATCCACCCTAAGGCTGGTATCATAGAATTATGGAAATATAGAATCATAGAATGGTTTGGGTTGGAAGGGACCGTAAAGTTCATTTAGTTCCAACCCCCCTGCCATGGGCAGGGTCATCTACCACTAGATCAGGAGACCCGACAATGTCAATGTATCTTGACTTTGTATAGACTGAGGGTGTGTATACCTTCCAAAACTGTGTCTGCCCCAACAGGACTGGTGATGGGCCTAAGCCTTTCAACACCAGCAGAAAAGGCAACACAATATTGGCACTGGTCAATACTGGCACCGGATGCTGCCCCTTTTGGGAACAATTGCTGATGTATTTGGCACAGTTTGTAACATGTTCCTCTCCCACTGACCGAGGAGATCTAGGGTCTGCTACAAAAACAGCAGTCCAAGGACAACAATACCTTCTGTGGACAGTCTTTCTTTTTTTTGTGGGCTGCCTGCACGGGGAAGAACTTAATAGACTGAAACTGGGGAAGAAGGCAGTGCCTCTAGGCCTGAGGGTAGAGCCTGGGGCACATGATGCTCCTTTTGCTTTGATCAAAGGATGCACAGGAGCTTGCCTAGGGAGAGGGAGTCCCCCACACAAAGGCAGGAAAAAGCAACCCGTTCTGCGTCCCAGTGAAGGGCCTATTTTGTAGCATGCTTTTTAGTAACCATAGTAGAAAGATGTATGTATCCCAGAAACTAACAAAGAACATGGTTTATTGTTTAATGTAAATTTAAATATTAAATAAAGAATGAGTGTAACAACATTGATGTTTTACTCACTAGTACAAGCACAATCCTAGCAAAAATTCAAACTGAAGTGATCATGACTGCTGTGCTTCCATTGGACAAAGTTATTGGTTATCTTTAACAGACCAGACCAGACCAGCTTTCAGGAAGACCTGGGAAACCAACACATCTCACATGCTGGAATAACAGATTGTAACTCTGAATTTGATTTGAATGTGGATTTACTATGATTACATGAAGACAGAGGCTAGCTGCTTATGGGATGCACAAGCAATCAATTACAGTTACTTCATGTGCTGCTGTTTGATTTGAGTGTATAATTTTAGTATTTATATGAACAAATTAGATGCGTGATTGACTTTGCATATTTTTCCTAAATTCCTCAAGGTAAAGTCTCTTCCTCTTATGTTCTGTTAGACAGAGAGTTAAAAAACATGTATTGTAATGAAGTGTTTATTCTTCATATTCCAAGTATTCCACCTTTGGATGCTCACTCATGTGGTTTTGCCAAATACCTCTGTGAGTATGTTCCATAAACTTGAAAGTCCATCATGATTGCAGCTGCAGAGAGCTGATGAAAGAAATGTAAGCTGCTGGTCATGAGCTGTATCTGATTCCCCATGTTTCTCTTCCTACGTTCACCTCAGAGGCTCTTGACAAAAGAATGCTAACTTTTTGCCTCAGATCCATATATCTATATCTGGCAACAGTGTGAGAGAATCCCAAACACTCAGTTTTCTTGACTACTTGACAGATTGTAAGATTAAAAAGTGCATTCCTAGTACTTATCGATAAATACTGTATGCTGACAATCTTATTAGGATGTTTACGGTGGGCTAGACTGGTTTACTTCATAAAGAACATGAAAAAACAACCTTCTAAATGTCAGAGAATAAATATTAGAACTCGGTCCTCTGCTTAGGCTAAAGAATTGGTTTTAGTTCAAGTGGGCTGAAGACCACACATGTGCTGGCAGGTATTCGCTTAGCATCAGTGCAGCAAGACACCCACAACAACTGCAAGTGCCAGATCTTTGCTGAGACACACAAACTTCATAAACAGCTCAAGGGTACGTTCATGCTATCAACACTTAGGGTTTGAGAATCCCTGGCTGTTTCGTATCTGCTTCTCTGAAAGCTTTGTTCTTATGATGTAAGAAGCAATGCACTGATTTCAGGAAGGCTCTCAGAGCTGCACTCTAGCTACAGAAATGAGATAGGAAGAATAAACATTTGGATTTATTTGGATTTAATTGGTTAGAAAACCTGAATGCACCAATTTCTGTAGTGCAAAACTATTGAAAACCAAAATACAGTACGGATTAATCTGGAGAAGGCAAGAATTTTATTTATTATTTATTATGCTTCATCTGTCAATGGGTACACTTAAATGAGGGCTAGGGTACAATTTCATCTGTCATGTACGCTTTGCTTTAGACACACAGGCTTTGCAGCAAGGAAGGCAATTGAAACTCATTCAGTGAATCTGAGAACTACTGGAAAGGAGGTTTGACAAGCTCTCTCAGAATTTCACTGTTCATCTGGAATACATCATAATTCCTAGAGGAAACTGCACTATAATCTGCATATAAAATTCCTTACTCATTATCCCATGAGAAGCTGATTAAATAAAATTCTTTTGAAGTTCTGTACATATGCACTGCAGAGTATTTCTAGCTTCTTGAAGACTTTTTTTTTTAGTGATATATAAGGACTTATCATCACCTAGTAGTCTGCAAGTTTTATAGAAATTCTACCTATACTCACAAAATTCTTGAATTAATGTTTTCAAAAGTATTTACAGAACATAATAGTAAAATATTTTTAATACTTGTTTGTACCTGTTTGCAATTTTTGTGTGAAAGAAGAGCATAAGCCTTTATAATCATGCTACTGTAGTGCATTCTAAGCCCTGGAAATTAGCCATCTAACTCAAGTGAATTACAGCATCAAGTCAGCTAATATTAAGTCAGTCCAATCCTGATACAACTAGAAGCTCTGGCGAGCTTGGTTGGCTACCAGTCTTATCAAGAACTTCGCATCTTTAACGAGGCTTCACGTCTTGATGTTACGTGAACTTTGCTCAGGAGATGGGAATGCCAAACATCCTGCAGATTGCAAGTCAGTACCCTGGAAGGTAACATCCCAGGTAATCTACTGCATCTCTAACTCGCTTTTCTGTGAAGTTGTGTACTGGTCACTCATTGCTGTTTTCCAGCAGTCTAGAGAGCTCTGATAATGTAGCACTGAATAAATCTTTCTGGGTACAAAACACCCTATAGCAGGTGGCCTTTTGCCGTTTTCTATGTGTTGTTTAAGGCCATCAGAGGCTGCAGTGTCTGCAGGTCCCTAAGGAGAACAGCTTCTCTTTGTCCTTTTCATTCTCAGAAGTAGCAAGAACACTTTGTTCTGGAAAAAGCGTTCATGAAAACTGTCTGTTCCCCTTACTGTGCTGTGGTATATTTCATAATTTTTGTATGCTTAGAGGCATGAGCAGCTGTAAACACACAAAGATCTCTCCTAAGGGGTGCTGAAGGGATGTACTGAGCGGCAAAGATCTGGTGCTTGTGGTTCTGCACTTGAGGCGGTGGAGGAGGATTACACTCACTCTTTCCCAAGTGAAGTATCTGGGCTATATAAATTAATTACACATAAAAGCTCTTCTGCACAGACAGGAGGATTGTGTTGATCATGATTTTAGAGGGAAAAGCTGTGTTTTAGTGGGAAAAGCAATGTTTGAGTGCTATTCTATGAAACATCTTTCAATAGCACCACCTTAAGAGGTGGGACCAGAGTGAATGTGTTGTCCTGTATCTCACAAATCATAAGAATACAGGTTACATGATGATGGAGTTTTAGATTCTCTTACCATGTGTAATGTCCTGGAAATGAGTGCCACAGTTTTACCTAATTACAAGACAGCTGATTCCAGTTCAATTATTTTCCTTTTCCTTTTTTTGACAAATGACGTGCAAACGGTGCTCCCATAGTTTCATGGTAAATGAAGAGTTCATTGCTTTGAAGAAGGAAAAATGTATTTATGGTGGGGCAAAAAGCTGCAATAGCTTATGAAATGCAATAGCTTTTATAAGTTGCAGATGACATGCAAAAGGAAAGAAAAATGAGTAAGAACTGTTCTTGCCACAGAAAGTACCGGCACATAAAAGAATATAACCAGCCAGGAGTTCTGAGGCTGTCAACTTATGTTTTAGTGAAACAAACAGGAGACAGATCCTCTGTTCTTTTCCCCCTTCTTTTGACAGCAGAGAAAGATCATGATAATTAGTGTACTAAAATTTAGGTGGTAAGGCTCAGTACCTGAAGTTATCTCTGCGTTAGTTCAAAAACTTTTGAGGCTGGCACAGTAACTATTATATAACTCCCAGGAATTTTACTTCAAGTTTGGATTATATTTTAATATAGAAATCTATAATTAAATCACATATAAAAGTACAATTTCGAGATACCTATCACAGTTTTCACTTTTTAAAAATGGAGAGGTTGTTTGATTTAAGATCACCCACAACTGGAATGGACTGTTTGATTTTAGACAACATAACAGGAAAACCTAGCAACACATGTAAGTATCAGTAAAATTAAAAGCAGGATTACAGTTTAGCCTAACATTGAAGGCATTCTATATGAAAAGACTAAAGGAAATATTTAACAGGGAAAAATACTGAGGAATCTGCCAACTTAGTGCATTCTATGTAGTGCTTTATGCAGTCTTTGGACATTAAAACTGTTGTCATATTTACAGTGATAATTCCAATTTGGATAGAAATTACAGTGTCACTGTGGCTTCTTTTCTGAAGAACATGTAACTCCCAGCATGATGCAGAGAGGGATGATCCTGCTGGCACTGGACCAGGCTGCCCAGGGTGGGGGTTGAGTCACCTTCCCTGGAGGTGTTTAAGGGACAGGTGGAGGAGGCGCTGAGGGACATGGTTTAGGGAGTGTTAGGAATGGTTGGACTCAGTAAGTCCTTTCCAGCCTGGTAGTTCTATGAGTCTATCCTGAGAGTATGACAGTGAAAAGTAATTTTGGTAGTGAGCATGTTGACTGCATTCTCTGTGATGTTGTCAGAAAAGGATGCCTCTGTCCAAGATGACACTTGTCTTCCATTTACAAACAACACAAGTGCCAAAGGAAAAGATACAGTAGGTTGAAAAGTAGCTGAAAAAGATAAAGGTATATGTAAGGGACATATATCCACTTTCGTACATGAAACACATTATTCCATCTCTCCTGTAAGCAAATATCAGGAGAACAGAAAACAGCATAAATGGAGCCTGTTTTACAATATCCAGAAATAATAATGAAACTTAGAAAATGAACAAGAAGATTTGTTTTTTCCCTAGGAAAGATGATAATTATAGAAAGATAATCAGTCCTGACTTCTCATCCATACAGAGACGTATGCAATTAAAACAGACAAAAAAACCCTAAACAATCCAACAAAACCCCACACAGTATTAACCACCAATAAAAGTAAGGAAATATATCTTCTTAATAATTTTCCTTAAAGTGAATGATAGGTTCTTTCAAACTCCTTTCATTAAACAGTATGCCTCTTCAGTAGCTGCCAATGTATGAATTGTGTGGATAGTCTACCCTCAAGATAAAAAAGGAACTACTTCCAGGACAAGTCTACAGCTGCCTGCTTTAATTATTGGGATAAGTTACAGAATAAATATGCTCAAAAACCCCCCTGAAAGGTAGATGACTGTATCAGAGAGCTAATGACAGGATACTAAGATAGAGAACTGGTTAGCTATTCTTCTCAAACTTGTTACCAATCCTCTTATTATTCTTACAAATAAATACTGCAGTGATTACATTATTTCCTGCGCTTGGGTCTTAGAATTAACACAAAACTTTTTTTCACTGGTTTTACTATATAAAAGCTTTATTGGACTTTAAAATGGTATCTGGAAATCAGAGCGAATGTAGAGTAAAGATCTGAAGCACAGAAAAGCAGAGGTGGGGAAAAAGAATAAAGGACAAATTTAGTCTTTTTTTTCCCATTCACTCTGCCCATAAGATCTTGATTAATGCATCTGTTCTTCAGTTGCCATAATTCTGAAATTTCTATGCCCTTGACTGAACAGTATCAAGCTAACAGAAAACATGAGTGCAAAATACATTTTTGCATACTTCTTAATTTATGTTTTCATCTATATTCAAGAAATCTTAAGAATTAGGCATGGAATAGACCAATTAAATCATCCAAACATTTCCCGTACTGACAGCTCTGAATAATTCCTTACATTTTCAGGTCCTGAAAATACAGCATTTACATACAGATGACAGAATGCATTTTAATGAGCCAGGTTCCTTTTCCTGTGCAATCTGAGCAGAACTGTTCAGAAAAAGGAGGCTTTTTGTCACAACAGAAGATTTCTAAGGGAATGTACACTTCAGCCAAGACGAGTGCATGCTACCTGATCAAGCGGTGTGCTTAAACAGGTTTTTATTATGCATTCATAGGAAAAAGACACATGATAATTAAGATCAGTCAGCACACCTTCTGAACTCTAGTGTGGCCAGTGAGGGGTTCAATATTACTTTAGATATGAGGCAAGGATAAAGTAACTTTAAACAAACTCTGTTCCTTGTCATTCAGTTAAGGATCAGTGATAATCCCCCAACAGTTCAGTATGAAGTCACTCTGTCATTAGTAAGTGGCTGAAACTACCGTTTTGTTGTAAATGTAACCTAAAGTTTTTAGCTATTAATGAGTAAGATGAGTTTGTCATTCAGAGATGTCCTGCACGTTGTCCTTTTGTTGTAATGTGACTTTCACTGTGGAGTTGATCTGTGGCTTGGACTTCAGTACAAGCCCCAGTTAGATATAATTCTCTTCCAAAAAAAAAAAAAAAAAAAAAGGAAAAAAAATTGCTGCCTAAAAGCCAGACTAACTACATGGGAAGAGGTGGGATTTGAAGACCTATTGCATCCCTACCAATATAAAAAACAGAGTCATTAAAGTTTTTTTAAACAAGATTTTATTTTTAGACATGAATTAGAGAATTCAAGTGATATGCCCAGGCTCTGGATATTCCCTGGAGAGTGCAGGATACACTCTAGATGTTCTAGGCCACTACGCAGGCTTGACAGCAGGGATGTTCCGGTGACAACTATGTGAGTGTTCAGACAGAACTGAAGATTTGACATCAACTTAATTATGATGAAAGTACTGATAAAAATACTTATACGGTATGCAGAACAGTGATATAGTGCTTTATCATATTGCTGGTAATAAGGTACGAGATGTCTCTGCATCCGTTTTTCTTCTCCTACAGAGCTGTAACTGTAATTTTACTAAGTTCTGATGAGCAAGAGCTTTTTCACAATATTGGAATGTTTTAACAAACAAATGGCTTAGACTCCAAGACAGCCTAACATATAAGAATAATATATTACAAATAAAGATGTGAAGTGTTGTTACCTATTAGGAACTTCCCCCAAGGAATTAGTAACAAAAATACTTAGCAGTGCTGACAAATGTGTGTTATTATAAGTCACAGACTAAGAAGCAAGCACTTAAATATACCAACTGTATAGCTGATCTATTAGCAAACACTATTATTTCTGGAGGCACATAACAATTATTCTAAATATAAAATATTGTCTTTGTAAAACATGTTTTTAAAAACTATGATATAATTAAGTCATTCTACATTTATTAGATCATTTTCTAGACCCATGTAGTTTTTTCCTGCTAGTATTTATCTGGGGAGGAAGTAAGCACCTCATGGAAATTATGAAGCAATGGTGTAGCGCGAGTGGGAGCTTTGTTGAAAAAGATTAATTCCTGAAAATTAACATACATATCCCACTTAAAACCTCATCATCGTTTGCTGTTTCATGCTGAATCACATACTCTGCAATTCTGTAGGGAGGTGGTTGAGTCACCATCCCCGGAGGTATTTAAAAGACATGTAGATATTGCTTTTTGGGCCACAGCTTAGTGGTGGACTTGGTGGTGTAAAGTTTATGGTTGGATTCAATGATCTTAACGTTCTTTTCTAACCTAAATGATTCTATGATTATATGATAAATTACCTGAACAACAATTGAGCATTTCAATGCACAACAGAAGGTCATGAGGTTGGGCAGCATCAAACCTTGCTCTCTAGTGCAATTTTCTCCCATCTATGTGCATTGAGAATATGAAGGTAGCTTTATCATGCACTATGCAAGAACATGGAAAGTCAAATAACAGTAGAGCAAGCATCAGATGAAGAAAAAGTCAATCTGGACAATCCTCCTGGGTGCCACCTGTGCACATCCCACAAGTTCCCCATGGAACCACAAACACTACAATTAGCTCTGTCACTGTTTTGAGTACCAAAACACGGTAATACATTTTCTCATAACTTATGATAGCACTTCAATGACTCACAGACCTGCGTCCTCATATAACATAAAATGTTCATTAGAAGTAATTTCCAAGTTTTCAAGATTCTTCATGGAGATGGTCCGTAACCAAAGCAAATAATTGCCACAGTGATGACATCCATTAGCAGCATGATTTGCTCCAGAAATTTATCAGCCTAAAGAACTGTTTGTGACAGCAAGAAACACTTTATGCCAAAAATCAAATCAAAGCATTGTAACATATAATTGGAAAAACTGAAAAAAACTCCACTAATCTAACAGCCTATGAGCAAAATGAATTTCCTCTTTCCAACTTTGCTATCTTTCAACAGTAAAAAACAGAACAGATGGGCAAAAATGAGGCAAAAAAGATGAAGGATGAGGAAGGAGGTGAAAAAGAAAGTCCTCAAAATCTTTTGATTCAGCCGAAATAGGGAGGGATAACTCCAGTATTTGTACCATTTGGCTGTAGTTGAAGGAATTACCACCTTGCCATTACATTTTTCTGTCTGTTTACTCATTTGCTACTTTGTGAGTTGCTCAGTTACTACAGGAGCTGTTAATTCAAATCATAACTCAGCTGGCAGGATTCACACAGCTCTGCACCAGCCTATCTGTAGCAGATGGGAGAATCGGCTATTTTTGGCAACCATACAGTATTGATGTTTTTTCTTTCTCTTTTTTTTAAGTTTTTTTTTTTTTTAAGTTACAAAGCAGTGATACAGAATGCATCTTTTATTCATGATACGCTGAAGATGTGAATAAAGCTTAACTTCATTGCTTCAGAGGTTGAAATGCGCACTGTGCAAAATGACTGCATGACACTCCTGTATTATGACTGTGAAGCAACGTGTCTTCTAGAGATGTCACTAACTTCATCAACCATGATCAACATCTCTAGTCTTTCTTTTGATACAGAAAAATGAATTCAGTATGTGTATACCGCGGAGAAAAACAAGCTAAGCATTCCGATGATCCATCTAAAAATGCCTGTCACAAGCTTCAATACAGTTGTCTTTTCTAGTTTACTTTATCTTGTTTTTAACAGAGACTCAGGAGAATTTAGTGGAAAACATGCAAATTAAAAACTAGCTTCCCATGGGATATGATTGAGTCAAATATAATTCTATCTATCCAAACTGTAACTAATGAACAAATGATTCAGTGAAATACATTCCATATTTCCATTCACCACCATCTGTTACTGGCAAGATACTTTGTTTGTTCCTAGCTACAAAGCTCAAGCAAGTGCATAACCACCAATTTAAGGGAGAAAAGTGAATGTTGTGAATGCCGCAAGGAAGAATTATGACTGTTTATCACAGAAATGTGTATTATCACTTCAATGGCTAGGAGAATTTAACATTTACCAGAAATGAGGTAATGAGGCATTGGTAGCTAGAAAAAAGTCCAAGACAAAGGGTTTTTTTGGCATTAAATTCCCTTTCATGACACGGAGTGGCACTCTGGGCTACATGAGTCTTTACCACTTGTTTGGATCTTGTGTACTTTTTTGTTGGGATCCTATTTCATTTCATTTCATTTCATTTCATTTCATTTCAAGCTGTAAAAATCAGATTGCAATAATACTCAGGCAGAACAATTGGAGTTGCTGTTTTAACAGCTAGCATCAATCACTTAAAGGTATTCCAGCATGTTAAAATAAGACTGTACTCCTACATATAATTCCATTTGGACACATGTAGAAAAGAATTCTTCACTGGAATATGGCAAGAGACAGCAGGATGCTTTGTTGTGAATTTTGGTCAGTTTCATGCAATTTCAAAATGCCCTTTCTATAGGGATATTAAAACTGTTGATACTAGTTTAGGAAAAGTGTGGAAGAAACTCCAAGAGGAACTGACTTGCTAAGTTACATGGAAGAAAAAGGAGAGAAAGATGTGATCTAGTCCTTTGTTCAAAAACCTTTAGTTCTATTGTGCAAACAGGGGCTCTGGTTGCCGTGTTATTAGTATATATAAAGATGCTTTACAAACATTATTTACTAAAGTGGGTACTAGTGCTTTCAACCCACGCAGGAAAAACTACATGGTCATATGCTGTCTTCAACTAGTTCCATCCACCTGGTGAGCTGGTGGGAAGTGTTGCCACCTCCACCTACAGCTATTGATTTGAGATATTTCATAATATAGGGGTGACAGCCCCGCCATATATCCTGCTGTCATGGTGGTGTGAGAAATCAGACAAGTCCAGATGATGGTATTTGACAGTGTAATTTAAGATTTTTTTGAGATTTTGATATTTAATTGGAGACAACAAATAAATATCAGAAAACTAATGTTTCAAACAAGACTCCTTCTGAAGGGAGTCAAGAATTTGAAAGATACAGCTTGAACCTGCCCCTATTAAGCTCAGTAATTTAAAGTCAATCTGCCACAGCCAATATTGCATTTATTAGCTGTTTTAAATGTATACACATTAGTACTGACAATCTAAAACCAGCATTTATGAACTATTATATGAACTGTGCCTTTTATGAACTATACTTAGGGATAATTTATTTTAAATATTTTTATTTTTTCTTAGTGTGCATACAGGTTAACGGATAAACTAATTTATGCTATCAAATGTATATGGAATAGTAAATGCCAGCTGTATGTGTAACATCTGGAATTCAGGCAGGAAATGTCTATATTGATAGGTATTAAATATTTTACAACTCCATTTCCTTATGTTTTCATTAACCTGAATCTGTCCCTTCTTTTCAGGTTACATACTGGGCTTCCATAACAAACTACACAATAAGAAATGAGATTTTAAGATTCTAATTCAGCAATCTGTTTAAAGATTTTTGTTCTTCCAGAGGGATCAGTTATGTAAGTCAGCCTATAATTTAGATGATTCCTTTAATAGGACACTAGAATCAAGCTCAACATTGCAGTTGTCTTTTCGTTCAGTTTAATGAAGATACTGTAACAGTAACAATTACTTTCTGCCATAATTTTCTGTTTTGAATCTGAGATTTGACTAGAATATCTAATCTGACTCGCATATTCTATAAAAGTATTTAGAACATCAATTATGTTCTGTCCATTTTACAATGAGTTCAATGTTTTATGGCTCATAATAAAATCTGGCATTCCTTTTTCCATTCACTAACATTTTGTGCGGCAATGTAAGGTCGTACTGAAGGTCTGTCTATCTCAATGTCTGACAGCAGCAAACTTTTCTGAAAAAAATTAAGAAGGACAAGCACAGAGCGATCCTGCTTGCAACATCCTCTATTTAAGATTCCATGTTTTTGTTGTAGATTACCGTCAGGAAAGATGATCAAGTCTTATTTAGACATAAAAGCCAAGTGTTATAAAGCACATACACATGTTAATATTTTAAAAGCTGAAAAACAAAACCATATGGGAATAATTTCAATTCTGTGGAAGAAAGCTGGAGAATAGTCCAGGGATGCAGCTCTATCACAGTTACCAGCATGTCTAGCTTAGCCTGGTGCTAACAGGGAAGTCATCCACCACTCTGGTCATCAGGACGGCAGCTGTAGAAAACATGTTTGGTGGAGGTTGCTGCTGATACCAACAACTTATAAGTAAAGTGATTATACACTTCTTCTCCTCTCTGAAGACAGCACAGGCCTGGAGCCGGAGTAAGGTGCCTGTGTGCACTGTAGTGGGTAGCAAAATACTAACAACTCCCGTGATTATGTGAGAAAACTGGCATCCAGACTTGCTGCTAACAGCGACTGCTATGATAAGAAGACAAGTAACTTGTCTCACTAACAGTCACTGCTCCCTGAAAAACAGTGCTGCAAATTGAGCATCCTGATCCTCTCCTCCCCTCCGCCCCAATTCCACTTGATAGGAAGGTAAAAGCAAAGAAGAGAGATTTGTTCTTACCTCTGCTGCTAAAAAGCCTAGAAAAAAATTGCATGGATAGTGTTGAATATTTACAGCAAGAAGAGAGGGGTAAAGAAAGATTCATGCTTTGCTCCAATTTATAGTTATATGACAGAATTATGAGAAGCTTTTCAGCAAGTTGCAGAGGTTGTGTGAGAGGTTTTACACAAACAACAAGGAACATCAATAGAACCAGAGACCCATGAAGGTGATTTTTTCCTAAACAGCCTCCACATTTGCCTCCAAGATTTCTTGTAGGAGAAACTGGGTCCTTGTTTTGGAAAAGCCATAGACAGTTAGTTTCAGTTTGTTATAGTCTAATTTGTTGAGATACCATTTGGAATTTGACATATTTTAACACAGCAAGAAGTATAGCGAATTTTAATGGTCAGAACTACTTGATTCAGGACTAAGTTATCTCCTTTATATTTCTTCTGTTGGTATATGTCCATCTGTTTTGAGTAAAACTTTAATGACAGTAGGTAGAGGGAAGAAAGAAAAAGAAGCCACCTGAGCTTTGCTTACAATGGCAATGCTTTTTGATCTACATTTTGTACATCTCATTTTATGAAAGCCAAAGAAATAACGAAGTTCAAATACATAGTTTGAACCCCTGAATTGTTCTACAGCCTACTCTGACACTTGCCATCAGCCATCTAGGTAAATCAGTCTAAAGAGGGCCAGCAATCTTTAATGCATCACAGCATTTTTGAAAGCTTATCATCAAGGTAGCAGTAATCCACAGCTTTTCTCTCTGGGAAATAAGATACAATATCTAAAACCAGAAGATACCACTACTTAAAATGTTTGGGATTATGTGGGAAGGGGCAAGAAGAGGAACGTTCCAACAAGAGTTTGCTTTTCTTAGAGGACTTGCAACCCATACTAAAAAGGCATCAGCTTTATGAATCACAGAATCATAGAATGGCTTGGATTGGAAGGGAACTTTAAAGGTCATCTAGTCAACCCCCCACCTCCATAATTAGCAGGGATATCTTCAACTAGATCAGGTTGGTCAAGCCCTCTTCAACTTGAATGTTCCTAGAGATGGGGCACCTATTCCCTCTCTGGGCAACCTGTTCCAGTGTTTCATCACCCTCATTGTAAAAGTTGTTTGCCTTATATCTAGTCTGAATCCACTCTCTTTTACTTTAAAAACATTGCCCCTTGTCCTATAGCTACACGCTTTACTAGAAATGCTGTCCTTGTCTTTCATCTAAGCCACCTTCAAGTACTGAATGGCCATGGTAAGTTCTCCTTGGAGCCTTCTTTTCTCCAGGCTGGACAACCCAGCTCTCTCAGCCTATCCTCATAGGAGAGGTCCTCCATCCCTCTGACCCTGTTTGTGGCTGTTCTCTGGACCCACTCCAACAGATCCATGTCTTTTCTATATTGAGGACTCCAGAGGTGGATGAAGCCCTCCCAGTGGGGTCTCATGAGAAAAGAGTAGAGGGGGAGAATCACCTTCCTTGGCCTTCTGGCCGCACTTCTTTTTTATGCGACCCATCATATTGTTGGCTCTCTGGGCTGCAAGCAGACATTGCCAGTTTTCATTCACATGGTCTTACTCAGGATACAGTTAATGGTGTGAAACAGTGCAGGAATTCCTGTACACATACATAATTTGGCTGTATTAGTTGATCTGCTCTACAGTACCTAATAATGCTATTAACAGTTTGTAGAGCAGATCAACTAATACAGCCAAATTATGTATTAAAAAAGTTTTAACTCACTTCAAAAAAGAATAGGAGAAGTGGTTTGGGGATTAGGAGGAAAAAAAAATATTAATGATGATCAGGAACCCATGCATTGAATTTATACAATTGTCAACAAACTGGAATGGAAGGGTCTGTCCCTCAGAGCAGATGACTGCAAACATATCCATTTTCAAATTCCATTATGCCCACAAATGAAAAAGCTCAAGAAATTATCCAGAAAACATTTAATACACAGAACGCTTTTGGAGACATTGCTCTGGTTGTATGTCAGAGCAGGTTAAACATAAATGGTAGAGAGTTCCTGAGGAGCACTATAAGGACTTTTTTGAGGACGCAAAGATGTTGGAAGGCACACTTAACCAAAGATGCAGAGAAATGCTACCAAGTTTGTGTATCTAGAGAAATCAGTCTAATCTTTGAGAAACTCGGGTAGAGGTTTAGCTGCAGAAAAAAACCCAAACCAAACAAGATTTGGCATGCACCATGATCAAATGGAATTAAAATTGCATCTAGAGAAAGCCCAACGATAGATTAAATTAAAGTAACCTGCCACGATATTAGCTACACTTTGTTGTCTTTATTAGCAGTGCCCACTTTCCAGGTGGCTGGAACAGATTCTATTCACACTGTTGCCTCATGCTTTAGATCATGGAAGTCATATACATTTCAGAAATTACAAAATTTGGCTTATTTCCTATTCCACATACATCAAACTGAAGACTCCTAACTGAGTTGGACTACACATCATACTGATAGCTATCTGCATGGAAAAAGGACAAATTAAAATATGTGGGCTAAATTTTTCAACAGATGTTAGAATGGTGGGGATAACAATAATGAACAGAGAATAAGTTTGGAATATAGCAATACCAGCAAACATCTTGCAAGTGACAGGCCTGAAGGCATGAGGAATTTGAGCAATGAATTTTTATCTGAAAATACACTAAAGCGAATTTCAGTGTTATTAATACCTTAGTAATCTGAAATTGTATCTCCATAAAATAGTAATGTAACCTTGGTACCAGGGGACAAACTCAGTGATGGAAATGTAAATTCATTTAAACTCACATTCAAGTCTCAGTCTGCTGAGTCAAGTAGTGGTGCTAAATTTTATATGAAAAGCTGTTCCAATTGAAAGCAACTACTTGTTTAATGATTGGCAATTTGTCACTATCCACGTGAACTGAATTAGAATCCATAACACACAAGGAAGAGATATAGATCACCTTATTTTTTAATTGCACTACTGTATACAAATTTGAACTTGTGCCTAATTGTAAGAAAGTACGCAAATAAAGTGTAAAGTTCATATCTATTCTACCCCAAAAGCAGAGGATGACAGGCCACTGGGTAACAAAAGCATTGCTTACGCAATAAATGTAACACCAAGGCAAGTGTTACAATAGCCATCTGTAGCCCATCTAAGGACTCGATAAAAAGAATTAATTGAAGAAAGCCTCAAGAAGCCTCAAGAGCCTCAAGAAGCAGAATCCTTTGAAAAAAAAGCCAAAACAGTAAACCAACTGTGTTTTCAACAGTACATGAGACAACTTAGCCAGAAATATAAAATAATACTGTAATGGTGAATATTTAACACTGCACAGAGCTATTTGTACTGTCACATCATATAAACTGATGTAAGAAGCCATAAGTTTGACTGTTCCCCTTCAGAAAGAAAATCTTGTGGGAGTACTTTAAAGAACAAGCACAAGTTTTCTTAAGGGAGTACTAATTTCCCAAATACCTGAATGCAACTAAAGAACCAAAGAATTGTCACAGGAGGTGAGACCAGTCACCCACATGGTCTAGGATCCCACCACTGTCAGAGGTCATTAGCACACATGTGCAGAAAGCACATGAAGAAGAGATGGTTCTCCTGCCGCACACCCCAAGCTTCAAATAACCAGTGTTTTACAGATATTCTGAGCTAGAAAGTTGTACAGAATGCTTAATAGTCACGCATGCACAAGAGGGGTTTGGGCATTTTAGTAGAGGACTATTACCATTTTTGATATCCACAAACCCGTGTCTAGGATCTCCGCATTTTAACTACTGCAGTGTGAAAAACTCTATCTTTTAATGATAATTTAGTTTAAGTCCATTGCCTAATTACTTCACTGTGGTCTAAGGTGCCAAGTGGAGGGAGATAATTACATACATCTGTCTCCTGGCTATGCCCCTGTGCCTACAGCAACAGATGCTAATGGCCCTCACTGCTGCCAGGCACAGTGTGGCTCCTGTGTGGTTTGTTGTCCTCCAGAGCACAGAACTTTTCTGCAGAGGTATTGTCCAGGCAGGCAGTGCCCAGCCTGAATGGATGCTCAGGATTGTTCCATATCAGTACTTTACATTTGTCTTTGTTAAGACTCATACAAGTCCCAAGGTTAAAGTCTGTGCCCTTTTTCTTAATAGAAGACTGAATTAACTGTTTTTAAAGGTGGCTAAACTAAATAACCTGTCACCCGGTTCAGACAAATAAAGGCTGACATTATAGTAACTGCCTGCTCCTCAGCAATCACAGAGTTTCATCTTTTCCCTGTTCTTCATGACAGGTCAGACAAGTCACAGCGGGTTATGTACAATGCTTTCATGACTGAAGCTGAGCACCTCTGAGCTTATTGAAACATAGGATGTAAGAACAGAAATCATTGTCCTTTTAAAGCATCCAGCGCATACATATCATATAGATCAAGATTCTTTCATCCACAAAATAAATGCTAAAAAAGGATTTTCCCAGAGTCCAAATTAGGCCATAGATAAAGAAAAATAAGCCATTGCCTTTAATTAATAAGAACAGAATCAGAGATCTCCCCTCCACACAATCCATTTCTTCACAGCTCCTTTCTCTCCCTTGCAAATCAGCTTTCCACGTGGAAGATGGAATATAACTATAAGCATCACGGAGAGGGACAGCTGCACTCCCCCCCACCCCGGCCCAAGTTTGAGATCGATTCCTTCAAATGGAAAAGCTACTGACCTAATCAGTGTATAAATATTTTACTAATTTTCAGATTTTCCCCTTAATAGGCAGAGTGCAGGTAAGTGGTGGAATTGTTTGCAGGAGGACATCATGGATGCTGAAACTCTGTTGGGAAGAGAAATCTATTTAAAGTATACACTCTCTAAGCCTTTTACTCAAAATACTTCTATTTCAGTGCTGGGAGAAAAAGTAATAAAAAAAAATCCTCATTCTTTCATTCTGCCCTTGGAATTAACATTTGGCCACTGTCAGAGATAAGGGTTTGAGCTGAGTGGTTGCTTTTCCTGGTTTATTAATGGCCTCTCATATATTTTTATGATTTTGTGTTGTTGGTATAAAATTGAAACAAACTGCACCTGAGAAAGGCATTCATATTTCCTGTAGCAGTATCCCAAAAGGCCAGGATCAAACAGAGATTTTCCTCAGTATTAGTGTAGGATCCAAACCCTACAAATGAAAGCCACATCAACAATTCTTTACGTTTGCTCACCGCACCTAGCAAATTATTCAAATACAGGTTGAATTCAAACATGGATATGGGTTTTCTAGTTTAGAACTTGGAAATTACATAAATGATTCTCTTAATATCATGCACTTTTGTTTCACTTATTTCAGAAATTGCCAGGAGTAGGAACATGTCAAAATTATTACAGTTAACTGCACCTTTTTTGCTCTGAAATGACAACCCTACAATTTATACGGAATGCCAGAGCTCTATAGCCTTAGAAAAATGACTGATTTCTCTTACATAGTAGAGAAGTTCTTTAGCACATTGCTAATTTCAAACCCTACAAAAGTTGTGACAGCTCATTGACCATCCTGAACTCTTTCAAATGAACTCTTCAATCTGAATTGAAATTATGTATTTTTGTAAGTTACCTAGGTATTTGCTGAGTGTATGAACAGGATCCAGGCATTTTTGTCTTTCCTACTTGTAACAATTTGTTTTATGAATGCTCCAATAGACAAAATAAGGCCGTATTGTAAAAGGTTAATGTTTTCTTTTCATGATAGATGGAGCTCCATAGGGAGATTATTTTGTTTTCAATGTGATGTAAGAGACCTCTTCCTTTCAAGAGAAAAATGTAAAAGAATAGCATTGATTTGAAATTGTGCCTAGTGCAGATGGTGATCATGCTGACATAATTGCTTTAGAGTTACCGAATAAATTGCAGTCCTAGGGTGTAATGTTTGATCAAAATGAAATTGACATTCAGATGCTGGATTTCATTGACAGTTGTGGCTCCAAGAGTACTCATTCAAATTCAACTGTTTTCCTAATTGTTTTGAGACTTGTTCTGAGCAAAGTAAAATATCAAAAGTATGAAATAGTCATAAATTCTTTCCATGGTAGTATATCAAACCTATTGCCATCTCAACTGAACACTGTGAAGTAGTTCAAATTATAGAAAGCAAACTGACACATGAAAGCATCTAGTTACTAAGTCTGAAATGTTAATTCATAGTGTTAAATGTTTTTCAAGTGAGAGGTTCAGGAGACTATGCAAAGCAGAAGCAGACAGTCCCGTTCTAGTAGTTATTATTTTAGAATCTAATAACATTGTTGAATTCATCATATATTCAAAAGCCAAGAAATTGCAGAATTTTCCTTCAAATCACCCAGGAAATTCTCCTATGACACTACAGAAATAAGGCCACGCTGGAACAATTTTCTCCTCTGAAACCTCTCTTTCTTTTTTCCCTCAGCTCATAATATTTTCCCAGGAACCACATTTCTTTCTGCAAATAACAGGTACTGCTTTGCGAGTAGAAAACAGTTATTTTAAAAGTGACGATTGTTAGCTAAAGAAGATTTTCCTTAATTCCTACTAGTTAATATATATAAATTTAAGCCTAAAATATATTTTCTCCTTCTAAATAGGATAACCAGGATCAGACATAAATGATAATAATGAAGTTTTATATGTAATATACTGTATTCAATTTCATTGTAATCTTCTTCATGTAAGGATTAATATATTCTTTGGGATCCTTATTATCTGTCCTCCTTACAATCTTATTTTCTTATTTGCTTTCCTAGTACACAGCTATGTTTTGGGCAAATAATTTCATGGACTTATGCACAGATCCTTTTGCCTTAAAGATACGGTTAATTTAGAACTCCCTAAGGTATGTTTGCACTTACAATTATCCCTCTTATTGTGCATTTGCTTGCATTGACAGTAGTCAGTCTCATCTGTCATTCTGCCTCCCAGGCATGTAACTTTGTTTTGCTCCTTGAGTTCTTCATAGCCTTCTCTTCTCCAATAGTCACAAGTGATTATGTCATCTAGTCACACAAGCTAAATGTTATCCAAACAGTCTGAGGAGTGGGAGAGAAAGCAGTTTCTCCTGTTGGCTTTTTTTGTTCGCTTTAAATATAAAATTGGTGAGTATCAGAAAACATACTTTTCTTATCACATTTGTCATTATAGTATAGAAGTACAGCTGGCTGAATAGGTCTTCACAGTTCTGTGCTGTTATGGCTATTATTCCCTGGTTTAGAAGTTAGAGCTCCCTATTCTTTTGAGTTGTAGCAACCAACATGGGCAGTGATGAAGTTTCCAGGCATGTGGAATTTGCTCCTCTGCCATTACCATCACTTTCATGGAACCAAGCACCGCATGGTGTCAGGGATGCACCAGCCGCACGCCCCTGTGCACTGAAGTATCTAACAAAAAGATATTCAACTTCTTATTTACTGTGACAATTACTGATTTATAAACGGAGTCTGTTACTTCAGAAACATAGGGCACAGACACAAATGGCAAGAACCAAAGAGAGAGATAACAGAGTGCATAAGATTGGTGGAGAGAGATTTGTGGGTAGTGACAGCCACAAGGGGAAGCACATGCGATTACTGGTTTTTAATACTTTGGTCTTTATAGCACAGGATGCATGGGCTGTGTCACACTTTTCTAATGAGAATCCTGTTAGATGCACATCAAGTTCTCAGAAGTTATTACTGATTTTCTTAAGCTGGGGGTGCCTGTCCACAAAATAAGTGTGATTGCTCATGATTGTTATGAACTGGTAAAGAAAACTGGATGAGCTTATTTGGAAAAAAAAAAATCCCAAACAACAAACACAAACAGATTCAAGAAGATTAATAGATTAATAGAATGCACTCAGAAGTGCAAGGCAATTCCTATACCTAGGAAAATGCTTAGACATGTAATCACACTTATCTCTGCTCTAAAAGCAAAACAAAGTGATGGGCACTCACCTCATGAGCATATTGGAAAACAGGAGAATCACAGTGAAAATTTGTAGCTGTCCAAAATGGTCACAAGCCTTAATGGACAAAATGCATTTGAAGCCTCCTGAATTATTTAGGCCACTCACACTTTTGTTGATAGGGAGCCTGTGATGAATGTCTGTTCAGTCTTTCCTCTTCAGCTAATGTGCTTTTGAGGATAATTCTGTGGATAAGGTGAAATTAAAGGAGACTTCACATCAAAATCTTTACTTCTCCTACTTTTAATAAATGGTTATGATGTCCAGAAAGCCTTGAATTTGCCCAATGTCTTCAACTTCCTTTTAGATTCTGAACATTTTAGGATGTCTCCTGTTTATCTATTGTTGACAAGCATCAGGACACTTAATTGAATATTTCTTATTTCGTGTTTCATTCTGCGGGTGAGCCAGAATAAGCTTTTAGACAAAACTATCTTCCTGAAAGTTAAAAATCCATAACTTATTATTCCATTAATAGACTTAGGAGTGCCTTCCCTTGTTCTTAAGTGATTTGACAGTTCTGTCTTATTTTTTTATCCTGCCTAACAAGTTCACATATATTTGGTGGTTTACTTGACATGAAAGAATGGAAGAGAATGAACAGGCAATAACAATGCCTGGAGTACATCTTCCATAACAGATCGCTTCCTTTCCAGTAAGATGAGGGCTAACAGGTATCCTTCAGGTTACCTTCATAATTGCAGTGGAGACTGATACAGAGCAAATAAAGCAAGTTTAGTTACGGTGTTAGTTACATTAGGCTCAGTGTAATACCTCAAATATTGATTGAATGGCTCAGTCATAGAAAAGTAGAGTTACTATAGACGCCTGGAAAAGATCAAAGCATTTTTATCTCATAAATCACAGCTTACTTAAAAATTTCTTTCCAATCAGTATAAAGAAGGTCAGGAAAGAAGAGTCAGTACGTAACTACTAACTTGTGCAATAACTGATTTACACAATTAATACATCTTTAAAGATTAATTAATTTGTCACAGTAGCTTCTGATTTATGCTATTGGTAAGACAACTCTCTGCAGAAGAAGAAGACTTCTGGCTTAAAACTTTGGCTGCTAAAGTTTCAAGAGAGAAGACTCCATGCTGTTCATCAATGCAGGAAAGCACAGCAAGGGAACATGGAAGTGCCTCTAAACTTGCAGATCCTTACCCTAAATGCCATATGCTGTGTAGGCACCTGCATGTTAAAAAAAACTAACAGATTTTGTGACAAACCCCCCATACTTCAGGGTTAAAAAGATTGAAAACTACAAAAAGCTCTGTGCTACCATGTATTAGTGAGAGAAAGGGGACAATAAAATATCAGAATAGAGCTACAGTGACATTCTAGTACCATGCACGTCACACTGTGGAAAAGACATCATCTGAAAAGATAAACAGTAGAATAAAAAAAAGTTACCAGATATTACCTCCAAATTTGAGACGTGAAATGGACACAGTAAACACAGTTAAAATTCTTATTCCAGAAGATAGTGACTAAAGTGGGAAAAGAGACAGCAACATTGAAACCTCAAATGTAACTGTCCAAATAATTAGGTCTTTAAATGAAACAAAAGAAAAACAGTGTTTTCTATAGTCTGGGTATGTTCTGTAGACTGAACTTGTGCTCGCCTTCCAATACCACACAGTGAGGTATTTCAGAAATCCAGAAGGTATGGAATTGATGACTGCAAAGTAACATACTCTATGCTCCTAGACTAAATCAAGCTTCATTTCTATAGGCCAGGAGCCTGGGGTTTTCTACCAAATTATAGTGCGTGCTAGTTCCTAGAAATTAAGTCCAACTATAATTGAATTCAGATGCAGTGAAATATTCCTCTTGCCTGTAGCTTTCACATATAAGAAAAGCACAAAAAAAAAAAAGTCAATTATAAGACACAGACATGGACAGCATTCACTGAGGTCAAAGGGACTCTTCCCAGTGAAGTGCGTCACTCCATCCACAAGCCAGCCTACATTGGAACAGAAGTGGCTCTTTACACTTTAATCACCTTTATTATTGGAGGGTACTGTTGAGGCTTATGGGAACTGAATAAAGTGTTGGATACTGCTAGACTAGTTGTGAAGAAAGCCAACTGCAAACTTCAACTTAAATAGTTTTCAGTACTGTTTCATGTTGGGTATTCCTATTCTAGTCACTGAAGTCATACAGGTTAACTTCAAGCAGTCAGATAGCTGCAAGCTGACTGTATGATGACTAACATCAAGTAACCACAACTTTAATTGCCGGATGAGAAAAAGCTAAAAAAACAGAGAAGGCAATGCAATGCAAGCTATAATATACAACAAGAGTAATATATAGAGACCAGAGCCTTATGCAGACCATCAAACCTTGTAGTTTTTAAGTGACTTTTTCAGGATGTGATTTTTCCCTCAGGACAAGCTGCATGACAACCTGTGTATGTTACAGATGCATAAAATGTAGCCAAGTCCAGACAGATGTTGTAGAAGTAGCAGAATATTCATATTTTTTTTTGACAATTTCTGTGTGTATGTATTTACATTCTTGGGAATTAAGTAACAAAATACAAAGCTTAATTATTTAAAATGGAATATAAAAGACAATTTCATGATACAGAGCTTCTCAGAGGATTATGTATTCTTGTCAAAGAGCATCCTGAACCTCCTGAACTATACTGGAAGGAATCTAGAACAAACTGATTGCACTGTTTAGGCTTTGCCTTATGGTTGAAACTAAAAGAGCTGGGACCTTCAGATCTCATTATTGTGGGCTGCACCTAATGGATTATATTGAAGCACACTACTTATATTTTGTATTTCTATATTAAGATGTTCACTTGAATTTGTTTTATTTAGGAAGAAAGCTGACATTTGGTCCAGAAGACTATTAATCAGTTCAGCTGGTGTCTTAGCAAGCTACTCAAGTGTGATGCATATGCTCTGTTTCAATTTAAACTGCAGAGGAGATAAAGACAAATTAATTACATCCTCACAAAGTATTTTCATTTTCCTAGTAGAAGATTTGTACATCAATATAAATAGCTCATAAAGAAGCTTAGAGTTAATTCAACAATATAAAAAGAACTGTCTTATAAAACCAATCTACTTTCTAACTGAAAAAATGTCCACATACAGCCTGATTTTCAGAGACGCCAATTAACCCAGCCCACCTTAGAAAACCTTATGCTTGCTTCTTGTTTCCGTCAGGAATGTCATCTTTTCCAGGACAAATCTTTGTTTTTCCTCTGAAGAGTGAACTGGCACCACACATCTGACACTGCAAAAATGCTGAGGTGGAAGAGACTCAATAAAACAGGAAGTGAAAAAAGATTTGGGGAAAATTAGATTTTCTCAACAGTCAGCATGGTCCATGCGATCAAGATGTTGAATAGTTACAGGACAGCTTTAGCTGCACAGAGAATTCATGACCTATGTTTGTGGTTCCTGTGACATGGCCTCCATAAAAGTTTTCATATTTTAATTAATAAAGATGGCCAAATCAGGATTTTACCATTAAACCCATTTCCTTAAAAAGAACCCCACCCCACAAGTACTTTTGCATACCCTTCTTGAGAAATGAAAAGTTTGCACATGATTATTTTACACCATTTACAAGTATCAGTATACCCTGTGCATTTACATTGTCCTTTTGGCTGTAGAAATCTGTCAGAATAAGTCTATTACACAACAAGTTTGCATTTTCTCTTTTAGCATCGTTGTCAAAATACAAATAAACTTGCCAAACAGAAAAGACTATAATCAGAATCATTATTTGAAATTCACACAAGTTGATCTCTGTGCTCGTCAGCAACAGTAAGACCTCAGTGGTGGTTTCTAAAATTTAGGGCAAATCTAGAAAAGAAGAGAAAAGCAGGAATACTCATCAGGGATCAATGCAGAACCTGTATCAAAGATTGTTCTCTTCTTTATATGAAATACCCCAGGTTATTCAAAGCTCACCTAAGCACCTTAAAAGTTTATAGGGTATTTAAAAATTAAATTCTGCTTTGAACTGAATTGTGAAAGATACTGTGTCACCAGAGCTAAGGCATGGCGCTCAACCAAGGACACAAATCTCAGACCTTACATTACCTACCAACACATTTTATTCAGAAAAAATACAGAAGCGTGTTTCTATTATGTTCTTTTGTCTACAGAGTAAGTTTAAGATACAAAGTCAAGTTTTAAAGAACATTCTGAACAAGGTTGAAATATCAGATGACACTTGTTAAAATAAAAAAAAAAAAAGAAAATCTTTAAAGCCAGATTCATTTTATCATTCAGCCCCAATCTGAAAACCTCCTTCTGGGAAGGCGGCCTCTTATAATTGATGAAGATCTTCATGTGATAGAGGCTGAGAACCATGATTAATTATGTGCCATTTAATATATTGGAATATATCTCTGTCAGTGATTGAACACATCACACTGTTAATATAAGCCACTGTATGCAAATTTCCCTTACGAGGACAGCACTGCTAACAACTGCTGGGGAGGTTCTGTCTGCCGTCTGGTATTTTGCATGTATGGTATGTGACTGGAGAAATTCTTTGCCTTCTCTCCTCAGTAATCAAGAAAGCACTTGACAGTTGCACAAGTCAAGTGCAACTTCTTTGCTTTCTGGAATACTGGATTTATACTTACATTCCACATTTCTTTTATACATTCCATTTTGCTTAAAAGCTTCTAATTCACTGTAGCTCCCATAATTTAGTGGAAATACGTAAAAGAATTTGCTTATGTAGAGGGCTCCTTATTTTAAAGTCTTCCAACATTCCTTGTATTGAAAGTTTTTGTACTCAGGTTTTTTTTTCAGTGTCTCTTTTGTGTTTTAAGCTAGTTCTTGGAAGAAGCATTATGAACATGAAGTACCAAATCAAGGCCTTACAAAGGACACATTCATTAGAAGAGCTGCAGAGCTCCCTATTCTGCAGCATCGCTAAAGCCACAACACAAATCTCCGTTGGCAGGCAGACCCACAGATCTTATTCCAGGGCAAACCTGCTTCTGGAACAAGACAAAACTTCTAGGTGTAATAATCTCACATCGCAGAAGGTGGTAGCTTCTGGAAGGACACAGGTCTTGAGGGAGTAGCCCGGATTAGGCTGCCCCTGCTAGAACAAGCCCCAGCAGTTGCTTTCGCTGCCTTCTTAGTTAAGGAGTAGAACAGTGTCTCGGTAACTCGCTGATTGCGTGAAGGGTGTGTGGGAACAACGGCAGCCTGTTTTGTAAAGGGGTTCCTGGGAAAAATGCCATCAGGGAAAGACTGTATGAACTACCCTAGCTGGACAGACACAACTGAATTAAATCATTGCTAATAAAGCTGTCAGGATATGTTCTGCCAGACTAACAGCTGCACACTTTAAATGCAAGTTAAAACTCAGAGCAGCCCGCATATTTTTTTGCTCTGTGTAACAACTGAAGATGTTTTGCCAGCTGAACTTCACATACCCATAAAAAAGTATGACCCTGCAGCTGCTCTAAGTAATTGAGTTCTTTTGCCTCTGACAGTTCTGTGCTGATTTATATCTGCTAAGACTCTCCAAAATAATTTGAATCACAGAATTGCATAGCTGTAAAGAGAAGATTGAGTAGGCGCTGATGATTATGCTTATGGTTATTGTTTTGTCACATGAAACTCTGCAAAAAAAATCATGAATTAGTCACGGTGAATTATGTTCAAATTATAGATTGTGGCTCATCGATTTTCACATTGTTTTATCCTTCCAGTGTTCTTCTACAAGAATCTGAGACAAGAAAAACTCTGCTCTGTGAAGCCTCGAAAAGAAAAAGGTTATTCTACACCCAATCCATTCGATGGGCCAAGAATAAGGAGTAGATAACTCTAACCAGGGAAAGAAAGTTGTAAACATTTTCTTGTGTCTTCTGTACGTTGCAAGCTGGGGGAGCTACATACTGGAAAAGCTAAACACAGCCTTGTTGAGTAAGTGACAGAACAATTCTGTTTGTGGCATCACAGCATTTGAAGCTGGATTTGTCTTGGTTGTTCTTGACTGCTTTCACCATTAGTACAAACCAAGCTAAATCAGTCATCTCTCTGAAGGAAGAAGTCAAGTCTTACGTGAATAAAATAAGCTTTTCCTACCCACATTCTCTCCATTTTTAACCCTTTATAAATTCCTTTTATAATCCTTTATAAATTGATCGGATTTTTTTTTTGAAGTATATATCCTTCAACATTACTCTTTCCTTTAAACAACACAAGTCATGCCGGTACTGGCTAACGTCCCACTAGACCCATGTTAGCTTGTAGCAATAAGAACAAGTAGAAACTGAACCCACTATAGAAAGCTGATATTAGAGCTAACACAGGTTTGAGCAGTGAATTCTTTTGTTGCTGCCTGCCTTCTGGTGAGGAGTGTAGCTCATATGGTAGAAAGTGTTTCTCTCCGTTGATGGTCCCTTTGCTGCAGTCCAGGTGATGAACGTGCCACCTCTAAGAATTGTGCCCTCTACGTTAACTGCACTGCAGCATCCTGAAAAGATGCCCAAGATTGTATCTGGCTAAGGTGCTTGAAATGTAGTGAAAGAGTTCAATGCTAATGAGCAAATTAATCTCTGTTTTAATTACTAAATCATCTTCTGCAGCAAATAATCAAAATCTACAGCTGGCCTAGACATCTCAGAGCAATAACAAACTGATGAGTCTATCACACAGTCTCTTTTTATAAAATATGGTTCTGTCTTAACTGAAATTAAGACTGTGTGAAACATTGCTAACTGAAATATCAATTTTATGGAGTGAAATATATATCTATATATAGCAAATTTCCTATAGAGCAAATTTCCTATCTATCTGTTTATATATATAACATATCTAACTATATAAATGAGCAGAAATTACATACTTATGTTGATATATAAAGAGATATCTGTACAGAAAGTAGGTAGTATTAAATATGTATTAGATACATGTACAAGTGATTATATTTGATACGTAGTTTTGTCTATAGCCATCTACATACATATGTATAATAGATATATCTAGATATACCCATATATATATAGATATGTAGATATATCTCTCTATTTTTAGATATATAGATATCTCTCTCTATATATAGATATATCTCTCTATTTACCTATATTAAATATTTAAGCATCTGGATCTAGATATGCATAGGGTATATTTATATCTAAAAAATATATTGGTGTAAAATAAATTCATAAAAAATGTGGATATATCTTGAATACATCATGTTTATTCCAGAAAAAAAGGGCTTCACTGTGAAGCCGAACATTCCAAAACACCTACATAGTGAAAAATCAATGAAGAAAACAAGTGAGATTTGGATTTTATTTGAATGTTTCATTTCAATAGGAAGCTTCTTCCTATTACTTAATAAAACACCGATGTTTTTAATTTAAAGATCCATCGTGTTCTTAAATACTAGACAATATTTTGTATTTCTCTTCCAAGATTTGGCTTAAGTGAGCACTCTGAAATCAACAGAGTTGTCTTGGTTTTATCACAGCATTTTGATGAATATTCATTTGGAGACCATTATGAAATAAGGCTGGGAAAAAAAAAAAAAAAGAGGAATATTCCAGTGACAGTGTGGAGTTAAGACACAGGCCAATACAATCACTAAACTGTTTAAAAAATACAAAACTCTGATTCAGAGCTAGGAAACTGGAAGAATTTCTCAGCGTTACAAGTGATGTTATTTCAGCCTGGAATCTCAGCCTGCTACTGTGTGTGACTCACTATGAACTTTGGGAGCTGCTAAAATTCCAGCAGATCACTGCGGTGTTAGGTACTTGCTGGTGAAGCTAATAAGCTGCAGAAGGAGATAGCTCTGTAGGAAACAACAACAACAGCAAGAGAGCTTCAAAGAGATCGCATGAGCGCCCTGTGCTCAGGAAGCTATGTTTTCCAAGGACAGCCAACAAACTGTTTTACCAGAAGCATCAGCCTCTGTTACCACTGCTGTTTGCTGAGATTAAACCCCACGATATGTCTCTGCGGTCTGGAAAGGAAGATCAGGCTCCAGCAATGAGGATGAAGAAACAGCACGCTGGAGGAAGCGGTCACCACACAGAGGAAGGTAGCCATGGTCAGACCCTTGGGAGGACCAGAGACTTGGCATAAAAAGGAGCACTCTGCCTGCACAGGGCTAAAATCCATGTTTTGCTGGATGCCAAGTCAGCTTTCTCCCCATTCTGCCATTCCAGGCAGAGCATCCCTTTCAAGCTTTTTCAACATTAAATCAGTGACTGCTTAGTAGCAAACTCTGCTCTGTACCTTTCTATCCTGGAGGGTTCCCTCCTCTGAAGCGTGACTCTTTGCTTCCTGCAGTCTCCCACCTCTGTACTGCACTTACCTGCCAGACTGCCCTACTACATGAGTAAGCTCAGCTACTCACCAGACAGAAACAATCTCTCCTATGCACTTTCTGGGAAGACTGCAATTTACCCTATGACTCAACACCCATAAAGATCACAAAAAAAACCTCAAGGAAAAATAAAGTACATTTCATCTGCAAGAACAAAAATGGAAAGAAAGAAAACCCAGAATGGGCTTTCAACATTAACTGCATGACTGTGAATTTACTGTCCACGTAAAAGACAGAAGAATGAAGATGTTAGGCACTATGCAATGGTTTTATCAACGTCTAAACTTATATAGACCTAAGTTTTTAAATAGTTTTTGCTCAAAATTAAGCCAGCTACAGTCAAATTACCAAATTCATCAGTCTTTCAAGAACTGAAATCTTTCTGAAAGGGTTATTACTATCAAGGCATCAGTCACAGGCATAAGGTAGCATCTCACTGCATCTTACCCACCACCTATGGTAATGTCCTACCAGCTGATAGCCTGTTGGAGATACCCCACCAGAATTATCTGCTCATGTCAACATACCATTTAAAAAAACTAACAAAACAAAAGACAAGGAAATCCACATGAGATCACAAATAAAAGGCGTACCAAACATCTTAGAATCACGTGAGGCTGAAATTTATAAGTGGAGAAACAGTTATGCAATACTTTCAGGAGTTTCCCTGTCCATGCAAGAACTCTATCATGGGCTAGAACCTCAGTTTGAGCATAAATAGAATACATTTTTCCAAATAAAACTACAATTTAAATTGTATGGGTACACAACATCCTGGATAACTTCCCCTTCTTTCAGTGACAGTGCTGACATCTTCAGCAGCTAAGGTTAAGAAATGTAAAAGTTGCTTCTCAAAAGCTTTAATTTATTCAATAATTCTGCTTTAGGACTTCATCATTGTCATAGTAAGTGTTCTACATACACTGACAAATCCAAAACGAAAAATATAAAATAATTCACATTACCCTTTGCAAGAAACTTAATTTGCCGTGGACGTGTTAAGGCTTGCTCTGTATTTAATATACTGAGTTTTGCAGAAGTATCACAGCTAAATTATCTCTTCTTTATCATGCTCTCAAAAGAAGTGAGTGGCTATCATCTATAATAAGAACAAAACAAATAAGGGCACAGAAAACAAAAATAATTCAGAAAATAAATATTTTTGAAAATAAAGTGCTCCAGCTTAGGTAATAAAAGACATATGGAAATGGAGCTTCATATTTTATTACACATACATTTAGCAAGTAAAGTCATTATGCAAAAAAGAAACAGGACAGAAACATTTAATTGCTTGTAGTATAAGCATCTTCTCCAAAAAACAAGATTAGCAAAATAAGAGAACAATACTATCCACAGAAAAATGCAAAGATGTCTCAAGATGCGTAATATCCATGTGACAAACCAAATGGCATTGGTGATGTCACTGAGAATCAGGTGTCCTAATTCACCCTATCTGTATAGTTTACACTTTAAGTTTGCGGGTAGAGCTAAGTCAAAACATTATGACCATGATTCAAATTCTGTATATTAAGTCAGCCTTTCCAGAATCAAATTACTTCCATGAAAGACGTCTTTATATCAGTATTCATACATAAAGTTTAAATGAGAACAAGGTACAGACTTTACGCTGCAACTCAAAGAAGATTTTTTGAACTAGCGTGCAAGTACCATCTAATTTAAAACCCCACAAACAAAATGCCCTCACTGAATAAGAAAATACTTAGCCTCAATAGTTTTTCAGTTGCAGTCCTTCCCACCCTCCCTCTCACCAACTAAAAGCAAGAAGTAAAAGCGGAAAAGCTTTAAAGAATGACTTCAAGGGTAAAGAACACCTTCAATACCAGGGATCTTCATTTTGTAAGAGGACACCAAGGAGGGCAATAATAAAATTCCATATAATCATGAAGAACCAGAAGGTACCAGAATGATTAGCTAGGAGACCAAAACACTCAGAAAGAGTGCAAGTACTGTATAACCATGCTACTTATGGCAAATAATTTCATTTCTGTGGTTTTAATATCGTATCTATGTTATGGTTTCATATGTATGATGAAATTTGTAGAGAAAGATTGGTCTAGATGAAAGTGTAGATTCTCTGCATCACAACAAAGGAAGACTCTCTGGACTGTGGGATGTGAAGGATTTCAAACACTACTCAAATAATCCATTACAAACAAAATATCTGAGCTACTAGAAAACCTGTTTTCATCTGGTCAGTAATTGATATCCTATTTTTAAGTTATTCCTTTAAAAAATATTCCTTGTCAGAATGAAAATCATACACTTCATTCCACATTGAGTTAATATTGGTTTGGAGTATTTATTTTAAATGATTACGCTCAGCATTGGTGAACAAAAATTTCATAGGTGTCAAATCAAGTTAACGTCACAGCTCTCCTTTGTGCTTTCGGGCAAATATGCACCAGTACTTAGGGCGAATCTGTAAAGCTGACCCAATTGCTTTGATTTCTAAGAATCTTGTCACATGGTAATGGGCTTTCCTTTCCTTAGGAAAAAAAAAATAAATAATGTTTCCTTAACTCACAGATCTCCTTTCTTGCAGATGTCATGGCAGAGAGCCTGCACTCCACTGCAGGAATCCCTGTAAGCAGCAGAGGACTTCTTTGACTACAGCCCTGTGGAACTGACACTTACATATCTTCTGAATATCTTTCAACCCCAAATCCACATAGATTGCAGACTTCTAGTCTGCAGCTTATCTCAAAGTTCCACTAGAGAGACATATTCAGTAGTTAATAACTGGGAATATACCCATACAGAAACATACTGTAATGTATTCTAAATATACAAAACCACGGTACTTTTTATTAAAATCATAATTAATTACGATTGTTCTGAGGTCCTTCTCTAGAGCCACTGATCTGGACTGCAGTGGTCAGCCAATGGCTTTGGCATTTTTAAGATCATTCAGTAATTTTCACAGAAAAGGAAAAAAAAGCATTCCATGATGACATCTGTCACCTTCAGAATACAGACTGATAGACCTGGACCTTCAAAGCTTACACATTTCTTTCTGTCACGGACAGCCTCTGGAGCAAACTCAGTGGTGGTTTCTGTACCAGCTCTAGTAAATCCTTCCTTTGCATTTCTGCCACATTTGTGTCCTCATGCCCCGGGTTCTTGGGGTCACAGCCCAGACTGACCTATTGCCTGCAGAGGCAGCAAGTGTCAAAACTTGAACCCTATCAGCAAGTTTGAGATGCTGTCAGACACAAGAGGATATCCAGCATTTCATATAAGAGGAATCATAGCTGAGAATAGTTGCTGCTGAAGGAAATACAGCTTCTTCTGTTCTTTTTGCTCCCCATCTTTTTGTTCTATATAAGACATGGTATACAGGTCCTGCAATGCTATATTTCTATCAGTATTTCTCACTCTTGTAAAATCCATATGGAGCGGGCTACTAATCTACATAATGCACAGGAATACTTAAAAAGCTAGAATTAACTTTTTTAATTATTATTATTATTTTAATTTAGAAGAGAATCCTTTCTGACTGCAAAGGGCAGTCAAATTTATTACATGCAAACACCTATGGGACACAGGTCCTATGTCTGAACAGGAATGGAAGAGAAATACCTTTTTAAAGTGAGTGAATATGAGATGCCTTTCTCTCACCATACACTTCCTAGTCAGTTATGGTAAGTGCTTGCAATAGTCTAGAGGCAATTTGCAAAAAATTTTTCCCCCATTTTACTGTCTATTCTCACCCTCCTGTTCCTGTTCCTCCTGCTTGTTGGGTGCTTCTTTAGTAGCTTTACAGGACAGAACTACTACTATGTTAGGAGCAGCAATAAAGAGGGGCCCAGTGTGATTCAGTACTCCAAGACCTTTTTGGACACAAGTTACCAATATCTAAAGCCCTTCCATTAAAAATAAATAAATAAAAAAAAAATCAAAGAACAGAATAAAGGTGTAACAATGTTTTAATGGCTGCTGCTTCTATTCATTAAAATATCTCCCCAAGAAAGTTCCATCAAATAAAGCCAAGCTTATTTTTGCTACAGCAGTCATGATCTTAAGCCCACCCTTTGTTTCCTCTTTTGCAATTTATTGCTCTTTTTCACAAACTGAGAAACGTGACTATGTCTTCCCATCCACTCCATTCTGGCATTTGCTCAGGAATCCACCTATTTATTCTTTTCAGCTGATTCATGAAGTGCATGACTTGACTTCACCATTGCTCTCCTGTTAAAACTTTGTGGGGAAAACATCTTCCTTAATCATTGTAGAAAACTTCGTATTTTGAGAGGCAGCTGTGGTAAAAACTGCTACTGATTTACATCAGAACATTGCCTTGTGGGGAAAAGACATACTGTTAAACTAAACAGAACCCTTCCCATGGATTAACATACATGCAAGCCAACCCAATGCACGCAGGTTATGTCGGACTCGCTATCCAGACTCATTTGTTCATGAGCAATATCTACAATTAGAAGTTCTTGGACTCTTGCATCAAAGTACAATTTCCTAACACACAAAACCTGCTACAGCAACTGGAAACTATGCAGGTGACACACTTGAAAAATAGATAGGTTGTGAGAGAACATGATGCTGCTTCACTTTGGACAGCAACAGTATTTCAGCCTTACTTTATCAGTGTCTGTACTACTATGGGTAGGAGACTAGAGGAAATTTCAGTGCTATATGTTCTAGAAAACAAAGAGCAATGTCTTCTGATAGGGATGCTCAAAGTTCTCATTAAAGGCCGAGACTGAGCAACACAAATTACAGGACAGTTGTGTAAATTTAGTTAAAAGAAATAATGAGTTCCATCAGTAAAAATAAAAAATTATACTTTTGATTATCCTGGAGCATGCAGAACAGTCAAAAAGCTAGGGACTGAGTTAAAATAAGGTAAAAGGTTACCTTGTTGCAGCAGATAGCTGAAGTCTGAGCACTGCCATGACTTGAACAAATATTTCCTCATGCTAACTTAAGGAATCTGAAATTAAAATAGGCTTTATTGTACAGTAGAGACTCTGAACTCTTAAATTCTGTATCTTTCAGGGAGCAGTCACTCTTTATAAATGCATAAGGAACCAACTTACCTACATTTACATACAGTAGTTTTCAATGTTAACAAGTAGACTTTAATTCTCCCAAGGCAGAAGCAACACATATGAAATCACAATTCTACCCAAAATTGGTCTCCAAACGGTCTTATTCGCTGGTGGAAGCCAACATCTCCCAGAAATGTATAGAACATACTATTGAGAGGAAATTATTACTGAGTTTGTCTAGAGAGTGCACATATGCTCTGCAGCAGAGCAGCAAGGACACAACTTGATCATCAGAAATCAGGAAAAAAAGTTTCAAAGAAATCCTAAATATTCAAAACACTAAACCATTAGCACTTACAACATTTTCAGAACCATCTTTTATTTCTTGCTAGCTTCATTCTGAACCAGCTAGGACTAATTTGATTTCTCCCACATCATCCTAAATATCCCATTTAGCAATTCTTATAAGACCTGACAAAACAAGAACTTTATCTTCTAAAAAACCCAAATTACCTTGTGTCTATCTGAAATGAGCTCTGTCAGCTCCCACTCCCCAAAAGCTTTTCTCCATCCCTAAGTCATAATTCACCCTCTCCTATACATTTATTAGTCCTGAGTGCAAGCACAAGTAGCTGCAGAAAGTGGTTCATTGCATTTCTGTCTTGGGATCTTCCATATTTATTTATGCGTTGTGTAGTCTGGGCACTGAAAGTGTCAGTGCTTTCTAGAAGCATCAGATTGACTCTTAGTGCACGTTACAAAGATCCTCTGTGACTCTGCAGCTGACAAGGGCCTCCAGGTGAGCACAAATACAAGTGCTCATGAACAAATGCATAAAACCTTCAAATCATGCACAAATTTCTAAGGAGAGAAAAATGTATTAATGGAACCCCAGATGTGATAATCATTCACCAGGATGGCTGCGTGTTACTCTTGGAACAGATTCAACCATTTTTTTTGCAGATTTTTTTTTTTTTTAGGGAAGAGATGAAAATAAAGTCCCAGTATGATCACCACAGTCTTTCTTTCAATAACTAAAATTGTGAGAATATTTTGCCTTTCAAAGACTGCTTAGCACATAAAAACTATTGTGCATCCGCTCATATGCAATAATATGCAGCAGCTACACAGACATTCTCCATTCAGTATTTAACATATTTTACACCAAAATATGCAACAGCCAGCATTTATTTTAAGTAATGCTTCAACTTTGCAACTAAACTATCATAACAAATGACTGAGTGGAACATATCCCAGGCAAAGTAGCCATAGCTTAAATTTAACTAAAACATGGGAAGTTTGAACTGTAAATATATTTATTGTACTTTGTTAGCGATGGATTTTCTTTAAAAAAAGTTTAGTTCTTCTTATATATAATATAAAGCATATGTGATAGATATTAGATTATAGATATTAGGTAAATCAAACAGAGTGCATTGGGCCAAATGTAATTAATCTTAGTTTACATTGTTGAAAATGCCATTACCTACATGACTGAAGTGATTGCAAATGCCACTAATACATACCTGATTCCCTTTCAGATCAGTATGTTTTTGAACCTAAATGCCTGTTGCAGGAGAAGGCCACAATCAACCAGTGTTGGCTGTATTATAGTTTTCATACCTTCGGGCAGATCCTGAAGACGTGGCCTCATTTGCAGCCAGGTAACTCATTACTTCAAGGTCATTTTTTCATCCCATACTGCACTAACACATTTAATTCCTCAGAACACTTTGCTCATGAAAAAATGTCAGCACAAAATTACAGAATATAAAAATCTTCATTCTGTAATTTTGCTCAGATTTTCATATGTACTTCCGTAGAACTGGGAATGTAAGCTTTAGGCAACTGCTGCATCCTTTTGAAGTTTTCTCTTGTTTAAACACTCTTTGTCCTAAATGGCAGCCTTCTCAGATCTTGAGAGACCCAGTTTTGTAGGCCCAGTTTTGTAGGCTATGCACGGATTTGATCTTCTGATTTTAAGACAAGTCTTCTCCATGAAAGGAAGTTAATCATAGCTGATCATTACCTTCATAACTATAGTTTCAGAAGTTAAAGGACTATACAGCTTTCAAAAAAATGTGGCACCTCATATTTGACAGAAGGATACCAATTTAAATCCTAATATATATCTAAATAATTCCACTGAGGGGCTTCAAATACAAGGAAGTTTGGCTCTTTGATTAACAGAAATAGAAATAGTTCATTGTAACTAGTTGATATCTGTTCTGGTAGATAACTTGCAAATAAACTGATAAAACAAATTATAAACTTTATTTACATAAAATAAATCAGTATCTTAGAGATGGATGTATAGTAAAATGACTTAATGCCATAATGCTTTGTGTAGTCATTATTAAGTTTTATAGTCTTCACAAAACAATGACTATAATTTTCTTGAATGCATTCCCATGCTGACTCTATACGCACCGTCCTCACTGAGGTCATCCGTCTTCAAATGTGTTAAATATTTTTGCCCTTTATGTACAGCATTTACTTCATACTTTGAGTATGAAGTCACCCTGCAGGTGACTCTTGTCAATACACTCAGACAATAAAGTGCGTACACAGATGTACCCCACACCTCTTTACATTATTAGTATCTTTTCATTACTGATCATATCAGCAGCCATGAGTTTCCCCAAACGAATTCACCAGAGTGAAAAATAACATCCTCAGCAGCAGCAATCTGAAATTTTGGGTTGCCTTCGTTTCTCTAAATTCCTTTAAACAGCATTCAGAACAGTCACTTTTTTTTAACTTTGGCCTCAATTTTACACCTAAATCCCTTTTGTTCAGGAACACGCAATCAGCTTAAAGTACAGTCTGAGGAGGTTCTTTCTTATATATTAACACATAAAACATGATTGCTGTAAAAAAATAAATCCAATATCAAGCTCTAATGAATAAAATAAATTCAATATCAATGCTAATGAAAGCCAAAATTTAAGAAATAGCTCTTCTCTATTTTTAGCTGCAGTTACATAACTCTAATTAGTTTTAATTCCATGAGACAAAGGAATCTCTGCATAGCATTGTGGACATCCCCTGTAACAAAAATTCCATCAAGCTAGTAATCAAGCTTTACCCACTTATCTGTTCTCTGTTTCTTTCTGAAATTCTCTATGGGCCCATGTAAAATGACATAGAATCCTCCAGGGTTCCAGCTTCCTGTAAACTACACGGGTCCTCACAACCATTTTAAAGCTAGTTACAAAAACGTCAGATCCAGCCTCTTTCTCGGTAATGCCAGATGAGCTGAAAGGGGCAATAGTCTCAACAAATCAGAAAAACAAATTCTTCACTAGGGTAGTAACTTAGCAGTTAGAAAAGACTACTCGGATTTTTTTTTGTAATTTCTACCCCTCAGAGATTTTCAGATCTCACCTGTGCAAAGCTCTGAGCAACCTGATCCAGCTTTGAAGCTAATCCTGCTTGGAGAAGTTAGGTCCAACAGGCCCACGCATCCTTATGAAACAATTTTTCTTTTATTTTATGGACCCATATATAATGAAAAATTCTCCATCTTCAATAGAAAATGTCAAAGAGGCACACTGGTCTGATTAATATCTTTGAAACAAATTTTTTTACTAGGTTATACTGCAAATGCTTCTGAGTACAGGAGCTAGAAGATTTCATAAGTTGCAAAGAATATCTTTCCCTTTACTGTTATCATGCAAAATATATCCAGATTTGCAATTCAAATATGAAGAGTATGAAGAGCAGGTAGCGTCGCACCCAGGATGATAGACAATTTATTGGACTTGTATGGTCAAGTATAGGGGCTGTTTTTTATAGGCATTATCTGTCTTGGTTATGTAGCGTGACTTCGAATTTTCCTTTTCCTGAAATCCAAATCACGAGAAGCTGTATCGGCCAGAAAAGTCAGGGAGTAGGACAAATCTCTCTCCTGATTGTGTATTGGACTATGAACAGTGTTTATCTCCATACTAGCAAAAGAATGATTTCTCTTGCATTCTATAGGATGGAAACGCACTCTCCTGAAACTACTTTAAAAAGCCTCTTGTTGTAGTGTGAGAGGGAGAGATATGCAAAAGCTCTGCCAACTTTTAGTTCTCAGTTTGACGCTGTTGCTCACTGAAAACAGCATCAAAAAGAAGCTGCAGTCAAAAACATGTTTTGCCAGAAGCTAAGGAACAGTCAGTTAACTTCGAATCAGTGAATCCAGAAACAAATTTAGCAAGATTAATACTTCTGACTTCTGCCTGTAGTGTTGCTGCTGGTTCTTTATTAACACACTTGGTGATACCCATCCAGGAGTATCCTTCAAACACAACTCGTATGCTGAAAGAGTGAAAAGGAAATTTTTTTCAAGATATTTAAATCACCTGAGTAACTTCTAAACTCCAGCACCACAGTAAGAATTGCCTACATCTACATGTTCACTTTGGAAACAAAGGAAAGCTTTATTTTGCCGCCTCCCCCATTCCTGTTATCCAAAGCTGAATACTGCATACATCATATCAATAAAACATTCCCTCCCTCATTTCTTATGTGCTGCTTAGAAGTTATCTAATACAGGAATCCAATAAGTTGATTTTATGTATACACTATTTCCATAGTAGCTAATTTAAAGACCTTACTGCTCCTTATTTACTGCTCCTCTCTTTAAAAGCATTTTCTATTTAAAAAAAACATGCTGAGAACATTAAGCTCTATTAAGAATTTTAATTTTGCTTTCCATGGATTTATACGTTTACAGTTTTGAAAGAGTTTGTACTTCATACTGGTCAGCAAATTGATGCAGTTATAAATGCAATTTTGAAGCACTCCAGCAGTTTGGAAAAAGGAAAAACAACAACAGAGTCTATGCTACAGACCTACTGTAGCTGTGACTCCACAGCAGGTCACTCTAGAGATGATATTAGCTAAGCTTAGGATTAGGTCTTAACTAGTTATCATGATTTTAAGTGCTTTTTATTCCTCTGCTAACAGGTTTACATTACAATTTATCTTCTTAGTAAAGATGAACCATTCAGTTCAGTTTGATGAACCATTCAGTTCCACATGAGAGTAATAGCCGTCAAACTGTATTGGGATACTTGGATACTTCCAACCGTGTCATTCCTCATTCACGTTGCAATGTGGTCTGTAAATCTGTTTGAAAAGGCCTTTAGAAATAGCAGATTTGGAAGTTTTAATGTGGATCATGAGTAACCACCAAGCAAAACAGGATCATTTACCACTCATCACCACCTCAATACAAAAATCCAGAG
The DNA here is from genome assembly GCF_017976375.1 of Cuculus canorus. Classification (NCBI taxonomy): domain Eukaryota; kingdom Metazoa; phylum Chordata; class Aves; order Cuculiformes; family Cuculidae; genus Cuculus; species Cuculus canorus. The sequence goes on along the minus strand of NC_071441.1, from coordinate 6,278,271 downwards.
GGGTAACATTACGAAAAAGCAGAGAGATGCATATTCTACTTCATGTGATCATTATGTCCGGAAAGAACATGAATGTCAGTTTACATCATTACCAATCATCTGCAGGTTTAAAATGAACAAACTTTTATTAAAGAAAGGGAAAAAAAAAATCTCCAATCTGATCAGTTTAATCTAACTCTGAATACTTCTCCCTGTGTTCAACAACAAAGTCTTTACCCATTCAAAAGTACATTTAGCTATAAATATTAAGTGGAGGCTTCATCCCTCCTCATCATTGCTGTCTACACAGTAGCCACTTACGTAGACTCCCTCACTACAGGCATTGGGAAAGATATTGTCAGCGAGCAATTCTACCTGTTTTGGATTGTGAACCATAATAGACCACTGAGGGAGCCCAGACAACTAATAAACAAGAGACCCACTTCACAAGGCTAAAGATAATTGAAGATTAATTCCCTGCTATGAAAAAGAAAAGGAAGAGGATTTAAGACGATAATAAAGACAAGAGCTCTACTTCACAGGTGCTCTTTTAGTAAAGCAAGCTGCAACCCGGATTTCACAGGCATGTTGATTTGTTGAACTATACAGATAGCGGGCAAGTATAACACAGGAGTAATCATGGACACAATCATTTGCAAGTACAACATGATATCCATGGAAAGAATTATTTTTTCCAAGGCCACTACTTTCAATATATGTTTGTACAACCTTTTGTATGTAGAGATGAACTGAGTCAGGCAGAAGACAAATTGGGTACCTTTGAACCACAGCCTTACTGTCCATCTCAACTACAGCAAAGTATAGAGGTCTGAAAAAACATAAAAAACCCAGAGCAGAAGTGTTGATTCAAGACAGGGCAACATTAGTTATTGTCCTTAAAGACTGGTTTTACAAGGCAAACAGCATTTGAATTTTTTAAGGTTTCCATAACTATATTTCTCAGCCGAAGTTTCAAGAATAGCGCATTACTCCCTTCTTAGTCCAAAACTATAGTAAACTTTTGAAACTTAAAATTTAATTACCTTAAAATTTACTTACCTACCTAACATGTAGGCATGTTTGTAATAGCATCTATATTTCATTGGAATAAAATAAAGCAATCAATATATTTCTATACCTGCAACTATCTTTCAGCCCAACAACAACAAAGAACGTGACATAGCTTGAATGCTTCCTTGCATATTCTTCATTCTGCAAGATAAAGGACACTTGCACCTGTGCAGCAGCAAACACTGGAAACTGAAGAGGCTGTCAGGTACTTTGCTGCTTCTACTCAGGATCAGTGGTACTGCACACATTCGTAACCATGGATAACACTGCTGTGAGAAACAGCTCTGAAAAGTGTGAGCCCACCTCCCCCACGTACCCCTTTATCAGGACCTGCACTTACGTCAATGCATGTTCCCTCAATCCTTGCTTGGACTCTCCTGTGATGTGTATTGCTCTGGACAGAGTGGGATGCACACATTTGACTTGGTGACCTGACTTTGGATCTTCCCCATCACTATGAACTTGCTGAGCAATCTGGACTCTTCTGCTGAACCCAGATGCTACCAGACCTGTCTTACTCAGCGTGTTTGGGTATGGGGAGGTGGGGGAACTGGGCCCTACTTGCTGAAGCTCTATCATCTGCATTGCTGGGTCTGGTACCCTATCTCTTCTAGATCAAGCAGCCCCTGGTGCTTCCTGACAGTAGCCTTGGGAGAGATGGAGACTCTGCTCATCCTCTCAAGAAAAGGATGTAGGAAAATCGATTTAAGGAGCTGACATTAGCATTTAATTTCAGATCAGGTATGATATCGAAGCAATCTGCAATCTGCCAGTCACCTTTGCTGATCTCTGAGGGGAGAAACTGATTTCATCTCAGAAGACGAGCTCTAAGTGGTGAGAGATATACTGTCTATGGGAGTAGTCTAGAGTGTGCCCACACCATTGCTCAGTATAGGATGTGCCTGTTAATATGGCAGGGGAGATATCCCAAAAAAACACGAATAATATAAAACATTTTACATAAACACGAACTAACTTAATATCCCAGTAATGTATATGTAGGCTGCATCTACAAAAAGCTAGTTTGGTAGAAGCCAAAAGATGCAAGCATATTTCTGACATTTTTATTCATAAGTAAAACTGCACACAGAATAGTTGCTGCAGAGTTATACGCATCAGGATTCCAGAAGGAAACTTTGGAAAAACTTCACTGCACAAGACCTCCTAGGTTTTTCTGCCACATTAGAAAATTCAATATTCAACCAGAAATAAATGACCTCAAGTTGTCAAGAGCTTAGCAGTACTCTCTGGCATACGTAAATTGAGCTGAACGGCACCACTGAGATTCTCAATGGACACTCTAATGAACTATCATTTTCAATGGCACTAATGCGTAATATAATTGGCTGCCTCAGAAGGCTGAAGACATGTGCAAGGTAACATGTACTAAAAAAGCAAAAGCCTGAATCCATATAAAATATGAATAGGTGGATGAATTTAAGCCACAAGGAATTAACTACATTGTCTAGTGGTGATCGCTCTACATTTTCTGAAGGATACTTTGGATATTGGACCTGGATGAGGAGAATTTCAGCTTCTGCTTTTGCTTTTTTAGAACAATGTAGAGAGAATTCTAGATCTGTCAAAATGTCCTCCCCATTTGTATTTATCCTTTTAGCGATACAAAGTTACCATGCACATGCAATAGTTAAAGGACTCTTCCTTTTGGAGACTTTACAATCTGTTCATTAAATTTTCTTTCAAATTTTTTAAAAAGAGATTCTGAGTATGAATCTCAAGGAAGTAAGTATAAAAAATAATAATCTAATCCACTTAGTTATTAATGAGAAATACATGGAACAAGCAAACATGAAAAAGTAGTAAATCAGCTCAAAAAGTTCACACCTTTTTCAGTTTGGGTTTTCAGCATTGGAGACTTATACTGGAGACAATAAATTTTCAAGATGGTACCATTTTCTAAATTCACTAAAAATGAAGATTCTCTTACAAGTTAGCTGGGAAGCAGGAGCCTAAGTCAACTGCTATGAAATAAAATTCAAAGATTGTAATTAAGACATTGAATTTTACTCTCAAGAAACGGTATAGACACACAATGAGATCACTTTGAATAGTGTCTAGCGGCTGTTTTCAATATTCTTGGGTTTGCCAGGATTTTTTATGATATTGCACACAGTTACGCTTCTAGTACACAGTATGTCTGTTATCTGTTCATCAAAGACTTTACTTTAGCATAAACAAGGAACAGTTTGGTTGCAAAACCAGGACATAGACAGCAGTCAATAGGTAAGGATTCACAGAACGTATTTTCTCTAAAGAAGAAAGATTCATTATTTTTAGCTCATCTGCTTATCAATGTTTTTCTTGCAGTAACCGTTCCGTGTCTGCAATTTTAATGACCTCTTCTCCATCGCTGTTTACAATTGAGGGCTGTTGAGATGATGAGCTATGTGCAAGTTGGAGCTTTTGGCTGAGTTGGGGAGGAATCAGCCCTTTCTCCTCGTGTCTACTGGGCAGTTACTTGCTAAGGTTTCATCACGGGGCAGTGCAGATTAAATACTAAGGAAAAGGTTTATTGACTCTGCACTGTTTGAACGCCCTGAGCTTCATTGCCCCATTGACATCCAAGCTACAGTGACTCTGTCATTTTTTCTTTGCAGGATTGAGTCCTAACAGTCTCCTTGTTCACTGCATGGTAAGATGGTCACTCTAGTAAATAAAAGTAGTACTGCCAGTGATGTAGTTTCCAAAAAGTAATGTCAGCCACAACAACAATTGGGAAGCGAGGGTATGGCACAGTGCTGCGTTTATGAGCTAGCTACTACCACTCAGAAAAGAGATCTTAGAATGCTAAAAGGCTTATGAAAAAGTAATTTTTTTAAAAAGTTAATAAAAACATCAGGCCACTGTGCAGAAGCAGTGGAAAGGCAAATAAAATATTAGCAATAATTAGGAAAGGAATAGAACACAGAGCATCAATATGGTACTATATAAATCTGTACAGCACCTGAAAACTGCCTGTGGTTTGGTTCTTCTGTCTCAAGAAGATTAGAGTAGAACTGGAAAAAAGAAGAAAGAGAGGAAATGGGATGATACAAACCGAGAAATATCTTCCATAAAAGAAATGACTAAACAAAATATCTCTCCATGGCTCAGCCTGGTAAAGGGGAGGAAAAATGTCATGAGAGGACTATAAAATAATGACTGCAAAAGAGGAGTTGAATTCAGCTTGACTCAGTGTGGGCTATGGACAGTCATCTCATCCAGCAAACATCATCTCAGTGCTTGACTAGAGAGTCTGAACAAGAATCCCAATGAGTGGTCAGGTAAGTGTAGAAAACCAAAATGCTGGAAAAGGGCAGAAAATGCAATACAAAAGAGGATTAACACAGGGGACCTAAACTGATCGCAAGCTGTATCTCTCTGATTTACATCTTCTGCCAATTTGTGCCTCAGCAGAAAATAATCTCATCAGGTTTAACACATTTCATCTTTATTTGGATAATGTATTTCAGGGAAAGATCATCTCCAACTATAATTAAATGCATTTCTTAAATGATATTTGATACTAGTTACTTCCACTTTTTTAGTATTTCAATATATATCACTTTCAAACTAAAAATATTCTAATTCTTTTAAAATATTCCCATCAAATGAGATGGGAAGACTTTGATTTAAGACTTAAAAATTAAATACAACAAATTGCTCTTAACTAATTCACCAGTCATATGACTCATGTTTTCACATTGTTTCATTTAAATTGTTTTGACAGTCAGCTTTGTAGCTATACTGAAATAGAGAGGAGGATCTTATAAAGGTAAAATAAATATTTATATGTCACTACCAGCACAAGAACAGAGTGAAGACAATCACTTGCATGTGTGCAAAATCAGGTAGAAAAGTATTGTATTTTAAATTAGCCTATTTTAATTTGTTCATTAAGGGAGAATGATAGGGACAGTTACACTGGAGGATAAGAGAGGAATATCTAGTCTTATTTTTCAAGGCACAATAGAAATGAGGAGACATAGTTGGGGAAGTATTATAGAAATGGTTTGAAAGGTAAAGGAACACTGAAGACCAAATACCTTCCTTTACCAAAACAAGACGACCTACACTTTTAGAAAGAATAAAAACTTAAACCTTACAATGATTGTGAATGTTTATGAATCCAAAGAAGTGACAAAATGAATTACTAAGAGTAATTTAATTAATCTCACATTTAGGTGCATGAATGCCAGCTGCATGTTTATTCTCTGATTTAGAAATACAGATATAAAAATCAATATATAAACCTTTAAATTAAAACCTCAGAATACAGAATCAAAAAACAAGTCTGTAATTTTATTAAATAACCCTATCTGGAAACTGACCTCTAAATCATATTCGAGACTTTTAATTTTGTAGCGTTTCACCAATTTATACTTATCTCTGGATCCGCCTAAGGACCATGTTCAGGAACTTCATTCTTCTAGCACAGCGTGGTGCTAGAAATAAAGACAGAACTTGCTCTTTTAGAAGATAATGTACTCCCACAGACTGGCCCTTGACTGTAGTGGAGACAATCAGAGGAACTACGGACTGTCACAAATCTCCCCATTTCCTGCTCCAACTGCAAAATGCATTCCTGTAATCTGGTTTAATATCAGACGGATTGACAGACAGATCAGACAGATTGATACATCTGTTTGTGCACATTAGTAGAACATAAAAATACAGAATACATTCTCCAACTGCATGTAATTCCGTTTTAGGAGTAAAAAATGAAAGAATAAGCATGTGAGAGATGGTAATCAATACTTGAAGGCACTCATGCTTAGGTGATAAGAATAGGAAGAGCGGATGAAGCCTGTATTAGCAGAGTAGGATATCAAAGGAAGTAATTGGCAGAGATGTTACCAGCCCACTAACACCGTCTCGTAAAGAATATTCATTTCTGTGAAGTTACCATTCTATGCTCATACAACAAAAAAAAAAAAGTCTGTTTCTTGTTGATTTGGGGGTTTTTCTTCATTAAATCTGTTGTGAGTTATTTCATTAATCGAATTTGCTTGACTCAGTGAAGTTCTGCACAGCTGTTATACAATAAATAAATCAACAAATAAATACTCCCCTCAGTCCTAAGGTTCAATGCTCCAGACATTAATTTGCACATTATTGTACTCTACCATAAGAGTTCTTACGATTCTGATATGTTTTCAACCTTGTGTTATGAAATGCTGACTCGACGGGTGCTATTTGAGCAAGTATTTCAAAATTTCTTCACTGTTTATTAGTGGTTTATTAAGAGTTCTACTGTCATGCACCATACTTTCCAAGCACAGAAGACAAGTTTTTCCCTTTGAAAATTTGGATAGGCAAGTTCACAAATTATAAAAGTCTGTGTGAATGCAACAGTCAGCAAAAACAGAAAGAAATCATCTTTTATTAATTATGGAGTTACTACTAAACAGTCTTTTTAACCTCTATTATCTCACTGTAATACAGGTACCAAACTGAAGCTGTTTGTGACAGTTCTAAGTTGTAGCTATTAGCCTGAGATGGGTTTGTTGCTTTCTGGTCAAAAAAAACCAATGTTGAGGCCCAATGAAACATAAATAGTCCCAAACTTTAACCCAAAGCCACACTAAGAGTTATCAGGCAATAACATTCTCAAGCCAAAGGTGGAAATTAAAGAGACATTAAGAAGGAATTATGCATGACATTTTGAAGTATTACACAACAGAAGTAATTATCACTGTTTCTCAAAGAATCATTTCAACTAAGCTAAATTCTGTATGTTTGTTATTCAGGAAGTTGACAGCAAAAGCAAGTGGAATTTTGTTTATCTCAGTAACAATTGATGCATTATTCCTGTGCTAAAATAATCAACTGTGTGAGACAGACTTGTTTATTCAATATTATATGCCGTCACCGGGAATTTGATGTTGGGAAATCTTTTTGAACATCTAGCAATCGTGTTTCAAGATTACTGAACATTTAGTTTCAACAGCATAATGGAAAGGTTATTCTGGATGCTTTTGGAACTGTATGATCAGAAAATAATTTCATATTGAACATAGGCAATTCTGTTTATTTATAAATTACTTCAACATTTTTCTTTCCACATCTGGATACTCAGCTTCCACTGTAACAAAGTAAATGGCAAGCAGACCTTGGAAAACATCTCAGTCCTATTCATAACTCTGAATACCTCCCTATAATTGATGAGAAACCCCAGAAAAGAGGTAGACATCCAACCAGCTTCCAGCAATTACTACAGCCATCATTTTCAACACTTCTAATTGCTTTGATCATAGAATCATAGAATCACCAGGTTGGAAGGGACCCACTGGATCATTGAGTCCAACCATTCCTAACACTCCCTTAAACCATGTCCCTAAGCACTTCATCCACTCATTCCTTAAACACCTCCAGGGAAGGCGACTCGACCACCTCCCTGGGCAGCCTCTGCCAGTGCCCAATGACTCTTTCCGTGAAGAATTTTTTCTGATGTTCAGCCTGAGCCTCTCCAGGCAGAGCTTGAGGCCATTCCCCCTTGTCCTGTCCCCTGTCACTTGGGAGAAGAGGCCAGCTCCCTCCTCTCCACAACCTCCTTTCAGGCAGTTGTAGAGAGCAATAAGGTCTCCCCTCAGCCTCCCCTTCTCCAGGCTAAACAACCCCAGCTCTCTCAGCCGCTCCTTGTCAGACTTGTTCTCCAGCCCCTCACCAGCTTCGTTGCTCTTCTCTGGACACACTCCAGAGCCTCAACATCCTTCTTGTGGTGAGGGGCCCAGAACTGAACACAGCATTTGAGGTGCGGTCTCACCAGTGCTGAGTACAGAGGGAGAATAACCTCCCTGGACCTGCTGGTCACGCCGTTTCTGATCCAAGCCAAGATGCCATTGGCCTTCTTGGCCCCCTGGGCACACTGCTGGCTCGTGTTCAGTTGGATGTTGACCCCCCCCCCCCCCCCAGGTCCTTCTCCTCCGTGCAGCTCTCCAGCCATTCTTCCCCCAGTCTGCAGCACTGCATAGGGCTGTTGTGCCCCAAGTGCAGGACCCGGCATTTGGCCTTGTTGAACCTCATCCCATTGGTCTCGGCCCAGCGGTCCAGCCTGTTCAGATCCCTTTGCAGAGCCTCCCTACCCTCCAGCAGATCCACACTTCCACCCAGCTTAGTGTCATCTGCAAACTTGCTGAGGGTGCACTCAATCCCTTCATCCAGGTCATTGATAAAGACATTGAACAGGGCCGGACCCAGCACTGATCCCTGAGGAACCCCACGTGTAACTGGCCTCCAGCGATCCCAAACTCACTCAGGCATTGAACTCCCAGTGATTTCAGTAGAGGCCGAAGTGCACTGGAGGATCTGATCCAGACTGCGAAATACTAATGCTAAATTTAAAGGCAATCTTCATTAACCAAATGGAAGCAGACAAGTTGCCACTGGTTAGTTGCCTTTCTGGGCTTTTTAAGAGACAGGAACATTTAATTTGTACTGATACATCTCTGCATAAAGAAGAATTCCCACCCTCATATCTTCAAGTCCAATCAATAAAAGTAAACATAAAAATAGTGAGGTTTTTTTTATGTTATCAAGTTCAAATACTTTGTGAGCCTTTGGTTTTTAAAGTATAGCTTCGTGTCAGTGCTCATGGGAAGAGTGGCTGGAAAGATAGCTGGTGGGAAAGGACTTGAGGGTGTATGAGCCAGCAGTGTGCTCAGGTGGCCAAGAAAGCCAACAGTATCCTGGATTCTATCAGAAACAGTGTGGCCAGCAGGACCAGGTAAGTGATTGTGCACCTGTACTTGGTGATGCTTAGACTGCACCTTGAATGCTGTGTTCAGTTTTGGGGTTCTTACTACAAGGAAAATATTGAACTACTGGAGTGCATCAAAAGAAGGCCAACAAAACTGGTGAAGGGTCTGGATCAGAAGTTTTACGAAGACCAGCTGAGGGAAATGGGATTGTTTAGACTGGAGAAAAGGAGGCTGAAGGGAGACCTTATCATCCTCTACTTGAAATGAGGTTGTAATGTGATGTGTGTTGTTCTCTTCTTCAAAGTAACAAGTGATAGGACAAGAGGAAATGGCCTCAAGTTGCTCCAAGGGATTTCCAATTAGACTGGAAATTAGGAACTAACATTCTACACTGAAGAAGTTATTAAACATTGGAGCAGGCTGACCAGGGAAGTGGTTGAAACACCCTCCCTGCAAGTATTTAAGAGATATGTAGATGTGTCACTTATGGACATGGTTTCATTGTGGACTTTGCAGTGCTACGTAAATGCTTGGACTTGCAATCTTTTCCAAATGAAATGATACTGTAATTTATTAATGGGACAGTTACTACCCCTAACCACTGTGAGGTAGCAGATGTACTATGCATGCATTATTCAGTAATCTCTATAACTGTGCTTGGTACTTCACCCTGTTGGTCTATGCTAGGATGTTTCTGTCCTCTTTAGATTTACTTAATTTTTTTTTTGAAATGGTACATTAGATGCAGTACAATTTTAAAAAAAAAAAAACACCCTAAAATGTTATATATATATAAACCAGTTGTGATGCTTGAGATTTCTACCGAAAAGCTACTGAAAATTCTAGTAAGCAAGTTGCTTTTTGAAATTTGTACCATCTGTTGGAAAAATGATTAAATTATTTGGATTCCACATAGGGTTATCTCTACTATATGATAACTGTTCTATTTTCTTCCTCTCCTTTTGTATGAACATCACTTTTCAGATGAGAGAGAGTTCCTGGACACTTCAGATCTTGCCATTTTACTCAGTGACATGTACACAATCAATTAGGAAAAATCACCAATTCAAATACTATGCTGATAAAACATTTTCCTTTGTATTCTAGTTTTATAAATAAAAGAGCAACACTGCTGTAACATTAAATAATCAGTGTTTACTACGTGACTGAACACCTTAATCAGAGAAATTAGTTTCAACATATCACAAGAAAGGGCTACTGTAAACAATACAACACTTCTTTGTTGTTCTGCAAATGTCATGAGAATAGATCTTTCTTTCATTTTGTTTATTAAAATGTAAAAAAAGCCCACTTGCAGAAATGAATTATGGATAAGAATGGAAAAAATGTGTCATACTAAAAATGTAGCTGGATTTTGTTACCCCTTGAATATGACTATCTGAGCAGCTCCACCGACTTAACTTACTCTGTTCAGTAAGGATTGCAAGTTGAACAAGAGATGCTACAAACAGACCAAAATTTAGGGTTACATCCTGAGCTGGTAATGCTGAAGACTTGAATTACACACTAATGTATGGGAGTAAAGGGGAGTTACAAATAAGAACGTGCAATTCTCTTTCAACATGCTACTTCTTATCACCTCATAACAGCAACACAGCCTGTCTTTATAATTTCTCCTAACAAAGTCTGTCATTATCTTCCTTATTTAATATAGTTATTAAAGAAATCTAAAGTTAATCACAAGGTATAGATTACTATCCCTAACTCTTCCACAATACGTATTTCTTCCTAAACAAAACAAGGCTGAAGAATAGGTGAGTAAAGTGAAAGTTCACAGCAAAATTTCAGAAGGACATTTTTGCTCCTGGATTTTATATACATTCTCTCATTTCAAACTGCACTTAAAATAATCTGGGTTTTGCTTAAAAAGAAAGTACTCTGAAGTTTAGTTGTTCTCCATCTACTATTCGATAAGACCGTGGTGTTCTTGACACTGCACTTTGAGCTACCAGTCACGCTGTCGGTAGCTGAAGATATACTAATATTATGAAACTATGTTTTTATTGTATGCAATTTTGACTGTCTGCAGAATAAGGATTATGAGTTAAAATCTGCCCAATATTTATGCTGGTATACAGTAATAAAGACAACACCAAAAGCCAAATAAGTAGACAAAACTTTAATCAGCCTAATTGCATTTGACTCCAGACACTACTACTTACAGATCTCATATTTTATTATTGTTCAAATAGGTGGAAAGTTATTCTTCAGTATAAACAAATGATTTTAGACCAATATTACTTTGCTCAGCTAGATACTTATGCAAAAGTTCTTTACATTTATCTAAAATGTTTTGGTGATGAGCTAGAACAATAACTACAGAATAATTTCAAAACTTCCTGAGTTCACAAAGAAGCAAACCAAAATGTAGTTCCAAAGTAGTTTATGGATTTCATTTTGTAATTTTCATTTTCAAATCTAGGCAAACCTAGAAACAAATAAACAAAAAATCTTGAAGAGCTTTAATCTAGAGGTTTGATTATTAGCTTTAGTCTCATAATTTTAACTTAATCTGATGTAAAATTCAAAGTCCTGCTTAGACTCCCAATAGTGAGAAACACTCCAGAAAGTCTTTGTGCCTCTGTAATTTGGCTGTCCCTCATTTCTTATTTCCCCTTAATGCTTTGCTTTAAAGTGTTAAACATCAAAACAGTGTTGTATTCTTGTTGAAAATCAGTCTTGCTATGACACCAGACAAAATGCACAGCTATAAAATACAAGAAACCCCTTTAATTATGTTAATAGTCTTTCTAAATTGTATTTTGTCATTTATTTAGGTAGTTAGTTAGTTAAGGGGTTTGGAAATGCCAATAAAAACACCTCTTAGTAATGACAGATTCTAAAAATTCAGAAATGTTTAACAGAATTTAAAAGTTCCTCTTGAATTCTTCTCAAATCAAAACCTTCAACAGCCTATATTCATTCTTAAAAGTCAATTAGTTTCATCAACCAATGCTTTCTTTTTAAGCATGGCTGTTTAGCAAACGTGGTGATGGCCACTTTTTATAATAAAATGAGATGTGAATCAAATTATTTCCTAGGGTCTGATGACATTTTTAACCCCTTAAGCTCTGCTACTTGCCTGAAAAGTAGGTTAGCAACGTCTGTTTTACAAAAAAGGAATTTAAGTTTTATTAAGCCTGAAAGAAGGAAGCTGGAGTTCAGTGTTTAGGGGTGTCACTCCTGAGTGAGAAAAATCCTTGTGTTCTATTATTATTTACAGAATTAGCCCTTCATTTCATCCACTGACCTTCTAGTTTTATACTTCCAGGAAGATCTGAACTATTTTCCATTGAAGTGAATAAGGTAAAGGGTAGAAGGTCAAACCTTTCTTTTAATGCATTTAATTTCTGTAGCTCTCACTGTTTTATTACTAGATTTTCTTTGGCTTTGTACAACTCAATTAATTACATACCAAAGAAATTCAAAAAGCTTTCTTGAGAGTAGTGCAAGATCTGTACAAAAATTATTTCATCATTGAAGATCTCATTACATGGTAGAGTCACCTTCAATAAAGGGAGTTCTGAGGACAAAACCTTAATTAGAGGAATGATAGAGAAGGAGACTATTTGATTTGGAAAAAAGTCAGTCTTACTTTTTTTAGGTGAACAGCTATGATGTTGAATCCAACTCCTTCTGCAGAATAATTTGTGGCGGAATGCAAATGACACTGCAACTTTATTATGTTTCAAAAATATTTTTGGCATTTATGCGATCAATACTGAAAACCTCTCGCCATAAGAAGACTGCATGTTTTATTGAAAAACAGTATGTCCGTAAATAAGATTTTCCTATACTTAGATTTTATAAAAGGTGCTGACATTCACTTCCTATGAATTTTATGACTTGCTTAAGATTTATAGAGCAGTTATGCCACAAAGACTCTGAAAACAACCATCAGCATTCTTTCTTATTGGTATAATCTTTAAATAGGAAATACTGGCAAGAAAGGGCAAAAGGAATAAATTAATAATTTTGATTATGTGGTGGACTTTTCTCATGGAGTTCTAGGGCTGAATTTGATCTGTAGAGTATTTTCTGTTTGCACCTACGAGACACCAAAACCACCCATTTTGATCCATTGATTTTTCAAATAATATTACATTTTTAGCCTAGTAAGCGGTGTTTAGGAGAATTTATGTCTCTGCTGTCTATAGAATGTCACACAGTAATTTAAAACATTTGCTAGCAGTTGATAAAACAGACTAGAAGGTGTTAAAATATACCAGGTAGTGTTTTATTCATTTCAGGAACTCAGTGCCAACTGGCACATCAGCTCCATTTATCCTCAAGGAAATGCTTTGCAAGAGAGGCTCAGGAAGAGCTGAATGATTTATTCAGTCTATATGAGTATCACACCATACAGCCCTAGTCAGTCCTTTTCAAAGTTCATTCTTGAGCAAATGCCCTCACCTACATCTGTTTTTATTATGTTGAAGAGCAAGTTTGTGGAACGTACAGAAAGCTATAAGCCCTGTACCACAAGCCTTTCACCATTCC